>NC_133330.1:319210096-320462596 GCF_042186555.1 Aquarana catesbeiana
CCTGGTCAGGAAGGGGGGTAAATCTTCCGGAGTTCAAGTGGATAAACAGATGTGTTTTAGTACTGTATGCTGGATTAGGATCTTATTTTAAGGAGAAGCATTTAGTGACATTTTAGGGGCCCAGTCACATGTGACATGCGTTATAAATGGGACTCCCAACGCACCTCCAAAGCTCACTCGCGCTGCAGAGCAACTCATAGGCCATTGTACTGTGCATTGGGCTACAAAACATTCTCTTGTTTTGCTGCATTTCAGCCTATTCATTTTGAATGGTCTGCTCAAAGCGGCAACAGGGCTGCTGTTAGGAATCATGGGGCCCTATACAGCTTACCTAACAGGGCCCCCCTTCCCCCATCCGAAAGTAACTGAGGACACAGATTTATCAGTCCCTTTCTCTACAGCCTCAGCTGCACAGATGAATGAATAGGAAGCGCTCCAAGGCTTTCTGCTCATTGACAAACACTTTACTATGCTTCAGTGATGAATGAACACAGCTGATTGGTACTGATCGCTCACTGTGTTCATTCAGGAAAGGAAGAGGCCAGTAAATGACATATTTACCGGCCCCTTCCCCCACTCTCCATCCTGAAACATCCCCCTGTGTGCCTGCAGCAGCTGCCGGTGGGAGAGTAGAGGAGAGAAGCCAGCAGCAGGGGTGTGGGGGAAAGGGGCACACAGGGGGGCCCGGATAGCAGATGGAATAGGGAAGAATGTTCTAGAATCAATCCCCCTGCCATGCAGATGGTGGGGCAAAGAAGAGGAGAAGCTGGCAGCGCTGCAGGGGGAAACAGAAGAGGATCGGTGTCTACCATAAGACAGTACAGCCAGACATCCTGCTTAACAGGTGCCCGGTCCCCCCTTTTGGACTGATGTGGCCTGGACCAGTACAGGAGGGCTGGCTGTACTGCCTTATCAGCAGTCCTGTGCAGCATGCATAATACATGCATGGCAACAGGGCTGCTGATAAGGCGGTACAACCAGTCCTGTTGTACTGGGCCCGGGCCCCATCAGCTAAACAGGGGGGCCCAGGGCAGCTTTATTGTTTGATTCTGCCTAAATAAATAAATGGAATTTACTAGACCACACCCTTACTCTTACTTGCCTACCAGAGCTGTGTGCTCCGCTTACATGTAGGCATCCCGGACCACGGGCGGAATCGCCGCGAGTCTGCCCACAATCCCGAATCATGGGGTCCCATACAGCCCTCCTGATGGCCCCCTCTACCACACCTACACCCCACCTACCCCCCCAGAGTGCAGTTGAAAAGCAGCACTGACTTTATCCACCTACACCCCTGAAAATGAAAAAAAAAAAAGTCCCTCCTCTGCTCCCACCTCCTGGACCCCTCTGTTAACCTGATGGGTCCCAAAGAATTGTAATCTAAGCCCCATTGACATCTAGGTGTCCCGGATCGCCGCACGATTCTGCCCATGATCCCGAATCGCTGCAAATCCTTGGACGCCCTTTGTGATCCCCATCACTTCTAATGGCACCCCGATCGCGGCGCAACTTTGCCGCGATTGTTGCCCGACGAATGACGGTATAGTCATGCAAACAGAATCGCGCTATGCCTGTTGCCCAAAAGAAGTTCTGGAATTTTAACAGAATCGCGGTATATCTGTCGCCCAAAAGAAGTTCCGGAAATTCTTTTGGGCGACAGGCGTACCGCGATTCTGTTTATGCGGTTTTACAGCGACAATTGCGGCAAAATCGCACCCTGATTGGGGAGCCATTGGAAATGACGGGGATCACTACGGTGTCCCACGATTTGCGGCAATTCGGGATCGTGGGCAGAATCGCGCTGGCGATCCGGGATGCCTAGATGTGAACGGAGCCTAGATTACATTTCCCTGAGTCCCATCAGGTTAACAGAGGGGTCCAGGAGGTGGGAGCAGAGGAGGGACTTTTTTTCATTTTCGGGGTGTAGGTAGATAAAGTCAGTTCTGCGTTTCTGCTCTACTCCAGGGGGTAGGCGGGGTGTAGGTGGGGGGGGGGGTCCGTCTGGAGGGCTGTTTGGGGCCCCATGATTTCTAATAGCGGCCCTGCATGGCAACGCGCTTCATTCTGGTGTTAATAGGCGCCAAATGGAAAGAAAGTTGATCCAGAATTGATACGTGTGATCACTGTCTGGTTATGGGAGGCTCCTCCTGTCCTTCTGTATTGCGGTTTCATCGCGACTTCCTCCTGTGTTCTCCAGTGGAGGCTGCGGGGGTTTTGGGAAGTGTCCAGGTTAAATTAGGAACCATAAATTCTAATTTATTTTTAAGCAAAAGTATTAAGCATAAGCAGATTAATTGACAGCGATGTCAGAATAATCCCATCCTAGCCCAATGCTTCATTAATTCCCATTTAATGAACTCTAGTTTTATATTGCAGTCGTACTTTACTTTTTCTTTTTTTTTTTTTGTTACATTCTGCAGAATTTTGAATATTTTAAGCCTGTTTGGGGAATGTCTGTTTAGCATATGTTAAAACTCATTAATCAGCGAATAATTTATCTCTAATGGAAGTCTGGATCTCATCTGACAAGGAATTGGTATTTTGGGTCAGTGGTTGTACGGTTATAATAAATTGCAGGCCGGCTTCACACCTACGTGTTGTCGTAACGCTCAGGATAATGTGTGTTTTTGTCATGTTTTCCTGCAACACATATCAATACACGGGACCGTCTACACTTCAATTTGGTGCCATTCATTTAGAACAGTAATCTCTAATCTGCATCCTGCAGGCACGGCGCGGCCCTTTGCTTGTCTTTTTCCAGCTCTTGGGACACACTGCCTCCCACTGACACCAACAATGAAAAGCCATTCCTACCACTGACATCACAGTTGGTCACTATTCCTCCCACTGATACCAATGATGGGACACTATTCCTAACACTGATACTAATGATGGGGCACTATTCCTCCCACGGATACCAATGATGAGACACTATGCCTCCCACTGATTACAATGATGGGATACCATTCCTCCCACGGATACCAATGATGGAGCACTATTCCTCCCACAGATACCAATGAGGGGACACTATTCCTCCCACTGATTACAATGATGGGGCACTATTCCTCCCACTGATACTAATGATGAGACACTATTCCTCCCACTGATTACAATGATGGGACACTATTCCTCCCACAGATACAAATGATGGGACACTATTCCTTCCACTGATTACAATGATGGGACACTATTCCTCCCACTGATTACAATGATGGGACACTATTCCTCCCACTGATTACAATGATGGGACACTATTCCTCCTACTGATACCAATAATGGGGCACTCCTCCTCCCACTGATACCAATTATGGGACACTATTCCTCCCACTGATACAAATGATGGGGCAATATTCAACCCACTGACACCAATGATGGGACACTATTCCTCCCACTGACACCAATGATGGGGCACTATTCCTTCCACTGACACCAATTATGGGGCACTATTCCTCCCACTGATACCAATGATGGGCACTATTCATCCCACTGACACCAATGATGGGGCACTATTCCTCCCACTGACACCAATGATGGGGCACTATTCCTCTCACCGATACCAATGATGGGGCTCTATTCCTCCCACTGAAACAAACAATGAAGCACTTTTTCTTCTACTGACACCAACAATGAAGCACTATTCCTTCCACTAACACCAAGGATGGAACACTGTTTCTTCTTCTGACACCAAACGGTGGGGCACTATTACATTCACTGAATCCATTGATGGTTCCCCACAGTTAAACAAACAATGGGCCACTATTCCTCCCTCTGACAATAACCATTGGGCACTATTCCTCCCATTAATGGCAATGATGAGGCATTATTCCTCCTTCCCTAACCACAGGTACTATGTAATCTTTTTATTCTCACTGACCACCAAGCCTAAGACATTGTCCACTCACAAAGACTCGGGGGGTATTCTCTACTCCCACTGGCCACAATCTGCCCCCTAAATTCAGCAACTGGCCCTTTGTTTAAAAAGTTTGAAGACCCCTGATTTAGAACAGCACCCAAAAGCACACAGTACAGTACAGCACACCACTACACACATAGGGGGGGTGTTTCTAAAAAAAAATGTTATTGCCATTTGTACAGCGAATCTTCGTGTACATTTATTCTGTGCAAACGCTAGATGGAATTAGCAAATAAATGTAGCAAATGGTTTCCGTTATTTGCTCATTTCGTCTAGCGTTATATGGAATTGTTACAAAGACATATGAATTTCCTGTGTTCCTTAGCTCCATCTAGTGACCATAATATGGTATTTTACTACTGGCCATATTAAAAGAACATTCGTTCAGAAGAGCAAATAGACTAAAGAACATTTGTTTTTGCCCATTTGGCACAAGACAAATGTTCATGCAGATTTGCTGGATAAATGCATATGGAAAATTTTATGTCTAAAGACTGCAAAAAGTGCTGCATTGTTGAATCGGGAAATAAGTGTGTCATTTTCTTTACTGTGTAATATATGATCTGAGTTTAACACACAAGATTGACTGTAAAGTATTACAAATTCTTTGATACAGTATAATGAACACTAAACATATATGTACCTGTATTACAGCTGGGTATTAAACTGTTTGGCTGCAATTAAAAGTTGAACTCTTCATACAAAAATAAATCTACTTTGTGCTGGAAATTAACTTAAATTAAATTAAAAGTAGCAGTGATTCATCACTGTGTTGTACATATAATAAAATATTATAACTATTAAAATATTAACATTAAAAATATTAAATATTAAATGATTAAATATTATGGCAAATTTTATTATCCTATAATAAATTATAGTTATTAAATTATAATTATTTAAATTATGAATTACAATTAAATTATGGTTATTAAAATTAAAAGTTCTAAAAAAATTATAATTTATAAAATATTATTACATATTATTAAAAACGTATTAAATATTCAATATTATTTAATAATAAATATTACAATTAAATAGTTACATAGTTAGTCTGGATGAAAAAAGACACAAGTCCATCCAGTTCAACCCACAGAGGGAAAAAAAAAAAACCACACATACAAATAAAACTTCCATATATACAATCCTATACCTACAGTTGATCCAGGGGAAGGCAAAAACAAAAAAACAATAAAGCATGATGCAATTCTTTCCTGATGCCCCAAGAGGGGAATCTTAAATACACTATATTACCAAAAGTATTGGGACACCTGCCTTTACACGCGCAAGAACTTTAATGGCATCCCAGTCTTAGTCCGTAGGGTTTAATATTGAGTTGGCCCACCCTTTGCAGCTATAACAGCTTCAACTCATCTGGGAAGGCTGTCCACAGGGCACATGCGCACTGAAGCAATGACACGTTCGTGCCCTTGCTTCAGCTAGTGTGTCGTTACCGGCAGCTCCCATGCGCAAGCGCAGGAGTGACGTCATCGCGGCTCCAGCCAATCACAGTAACTCCGGGAGCGAAGTCGCCGACTGGAGCTGTGAACTGGGACCGCTGTGGGGGCTTATTTTTTTTAGTGGGTTTACAAACGCTTTAGAGTTCATGTGCGTGTAAAGGCAGCCGTCCCAATACTTTTGGTAATATAGTGTATATGTTTAAATATATTTCTCAGTAGCCACAATGGGTTAAAATCCACTCTCTGCATAAAGAAAAGTCAGAAATTACCTTGTTAAAAACAGCAATGACATCATCGCTGTGCCCGTGCAAAGAGAAGAGTTGTGGGAGGGGACTCCACCCACTACAGACTGTCTGTAAATAACTACAGGAGGGGGCGGAGACAAGACTAGTCACTCTTCACGAGGAGAGAGGGTCGCAGTGACTGGTGGGAGGGATCTAGCAGGCTCCACCCACTGCAGGCTTCCTGCAGAAAACTACAGAAGGGGGCAGAGACAAGACCAGTCACCCTGCACAAGGAGAGAGAGCAGCAGTGAGCGGTCTTTATTACAGGAAGCTCCTGCACAGAGGATAAGTCTCACACTGGATTACAGTTACAGATCTGGAAGAAATACACAAAGCACATCAAGATTCGAGTAACGATACACATGATGAATGTATTAGACAATATTTAGCTCGAGGTTAAGCTTTAACTGCTTGCTGACCGCCGCACGACGATAAACGTCGGCACAATGGCACGGCTGCGCAAATGGGCATACAGGTACATCCCCTTTAAGAAGCAACTTTGTGGGCGTGCGCGCGTCCGCCACATGCTCCCTAACCGTGCCCACGGGACCCATTGACTCGATGTCCGCCGGTGTCCCGCGATCGTGTCACGGAGCGGCAGAACGGGGAGATGCAAACAAGCCATTTCCCCGTTCTGCCTAGTGACAAGACAGAGATCTACTGCTCCCTGTCATCGGGAGCAGTGATCGCTGTCATCTCCTAGGTAGCCCATCCCCCCAACAGTTAGAATCACTCCCTAGGACACACTTAACCCCTTGATTGCCCCCTAGTGTTTAACCCTTTCCCTGCCAGTGTCATTTACACAGTAATCAGTGCATTTTTATAGTGCTGATTGCTGTATAAATGACAATGGTCCCAAAATAGTGTCAAAAGTGTCCGATGTGTCCGCCATAATGTCACAGTCATGATAAAAAACGCAGATCGCCGCCATTACTAATAAAAAAAAATGAACAATAAAAATGCTATAAAACTATCCCATATTTTGTAGATGCTATAACTTTTGCGCAAACCAATCACTATACGCTTATTGCGATTTTTTTTTTACCAAAAATATGTAGAAGAATACGTATTGGCCTAAACTGAGGAAAAAAATAGTTTTTTTATATATTTTTGGGGGATATTTATTATAGCAAAAATGAAAAAATATTGCTTTTTTTTTCAAAATTGTCGCTCTTTTTTTGTTTATAGCGCAAAGAATAAAAACCGCAGAGGCGATCAAATACCACCAAAAGAAAGCTCTATTTGTGGGGAAAAAAGGACGTCAATTTTGTTTGGGTACAAGGTCGCACGACCGCGCAATTGTTAGTTAAAGCGACGCAGTGCCGAATCTCAAAAAGTGCTCTGGTTAGGAAGGGGGGTAAATTCTTCCGGGGCTGAAGTGGTTAAAGAAAACATGGCAATTTGATTTTTTTTATTCTATTGGCCATTTTGATATAACTTTGTAAGATTTCCAGAAGACGGTGGATTATCTTTTTAGGAGAAGTGAGCTTCAATGTGCAGCTGAGCAAGAAGGTTGCTGATTAAAAGTCTGATTTCAGCCCCAAACCATACAATGTAAAGGTAGAGAGGACTGCGCTCCAAACATCTGCTCCCTCTCTAATGTATTTAATAGATTACAAGACCACAGGCTTAAAGCCACAAGGCCAGTAATGTGTTCCTTGTGAAATGCATTAGAGTTCTTGCAGTTTCTGGCCTGCGGTGTTATTGGCTTTGCTGTTGTAATGAATTACAAAGTACGTAGAAGTTTGGAGCATGGCTTCTTCTGGCTTCATTTATTTAAAGTGGTTGTAAACCTTTCCATATACCCAATGAAGTAACCGGCCTCAGGTGATACATAAGGATAAAACAAATCCTCCTACATAAGTTTGTACTGGTTTATCTGCAGTCTTCGCTTCTCTACATCCATTCAAAGTCCAGAATTTATGCAGCTTGTCTGAGATGTCAGAAAACAGGGGGGCAGGAAACCTGGAGTTACACTCTGCAGAGCGCAGTGAGGAGAGTTCTGAGAGCTGATTGGAGGGAAAGGACACACCCCCCTTCACACAGCACACAGGAACAGAGCTGAGGCTGTCAATCAGCTGGAGATCCCTCCCCTGTCACCTTTTTTCTCTTGGTGTCAGGGAAATGTGTTAGAAGTGATTCATGCTTATAGCAGAGGAACGGAGCAGACAGAAATGACACGTAGTGCTCTTAATTGAGACAAGTACACACTGTAGAGGGATATGCCTTATTCATATTTCATGTCTGAAAGTTTATCCAACCCCAAGAACAAAAATGTAATATACTGCAGCTTACCAGTCCTTAGATGTGGTGGCTGGGTTAGTTTTCTTTTTCTCAAGAATTTTTCTTTATTGTGACCTTGTAGTAACATTATTCCTGTCCTAGGATGACAACACTCACATTTCTATATGAGGACGGCAGAAACAAGATAGGACTACAGAACCCCACCCCTCCCCTATTCTCTATAGCAGGGTCTCCAAACTTTCAAAAAAAAGGGCCAGTTTACTGTCCTTCAAACTTCAGGGAGGCGGACTGTGGTCAGTGGGAGTAAACCATGATGGAAGTTTGGTACTTAGTGGTACCTCATTGGTATCAGTGGGAGGAATATAGCCCCATTGTTGGTGTAACTGGGAGGAATATAGCCCCATTGTTGGTGTCAATGGGAGGAATAGTGCCCCATTGTTGCTGTCAGTGGGTGGAATAGTGCCCCATTGTTGGTGTCAGTGGGAGGAATAGTGCCCCATTGTTGATGTCAGTGAGAGGAATAATGCCCCATTGTTGGTGTCAGTGGGAGGAATATTACCCCGTGGTTGGTGTCAGTGGGAGGAATAGTGCCCCATTGTTGCCGTCAGTGGGAGGAATAGTACCCCGTGGTTGGTGTCAGTGGGAGGAATAGTGCCCCATTGTTGGCGTCAGTGGGAGGAATAGTGCCCCATTGTTGGCGTCAGTGGGAGGAATAGTGCCCCATCATTGGTGTCAGTGGGAGGAATAGTGCCCCATTGTTGCCGTCAGTGGGAGGAATAGTACCCCGTGGTTGGTGTCAGTGGGAGGAATAGTGCCCCATTGTTGCCGTCAGTGGGAGGAATAGTACCCCGTGGTTGGTGTCAGTGGGAGGAATAGTACCCCATTGTTGGTGTCAGTGGGAGGAATAGTACCCCATTGTTGGCGTCAGTGGGAGGAATAGTACCCCATTGTTGATGTCAGTGGGAGGAATAGTACCCCATTGTTGGTGTCAGTGGGAGAAATATTGCCCCATTGTTGCCGTCAGTGGGAGGAATATTACCCCATTGTTGGTGTCAGTGGGAGGAATATTACCCTGTGGTTGGTGTCAGTGGGAGGAATAGTGCCCCATTGTTGGTGTCAGTGGGAGGAATAGTGCCCCATTGTTGGTGTCAGTGGGAGGAATATTGCCCCATTGTTGCCGTCAGTGGGAGGAATATTACCCCATTGTTGGTGTCAGTGGGAGGAATATTGCCCCATTGTTGCCGTCAGTGGGAGGAATATTACCCCATTGTTGGTGTCAGTGGGAGGAATATTACCCTGTGGTTGGTGTCAGTGGGAGGAATAGTACCCCATTGTTGGTGTCAGTGGGAGGAATAGTACCCCATTGTTGGTGTCAGTGGGAGGAATAGTACCCCATTGTTGGTGTCAGTGGGAGGAATATTACCCCGTGGTTGGTGTCAGTGTGATCACCCAGTGATCTTGTCAGTAACACACTTCCTGTCCTAGGGTGACCACGCTCACTTACTACACTGTATCTACGGAGGAGCAGCTTTATTACTTAGTGTGGACTACAGAACACCTCCCCTCTCCTATAACATGGCGCAGCTCAAAGACAGGGTTTTACCATTCCCCCAACCTCATGTGTGAACAAGCCCCAAAAGGGAGCAAATAAGAGAAGTTGATTGTTGGGCTTTGCATGTACTTTCACCCCATTCTGCTCACCAGCGTAGGCCCTTTAAGGGCCATGACACCAGAGGCCTATTGGAGGGGCTCTGATTGATTTGCTCGCTGTGATTGACTGCACAGTGATGACATAATCATGTGCTCGTCCTACTGGCTCCTAATTGTCAGTACTTGACTGTGAGCTGTTGGTGCCGAAGGAGCCCCCTAGATGGTCACAGTGATGCATATATGGGCATTCGGGCCCCCCGCCATACTGATGCATATACACTGTATTACCAAATGTATTGGGACGCCTGCCTTTACACGCACAGGAACCCTACGGACTAAGACTGGGATGCTATTAAAGTTCATGTGTGTGTAAAGACAGGTGTCCCAATACTTTTGACAATATAGTGTATGTGTTATACTGTTTCCAGAGCTACGGTACTCTTTTCATGAGAGTACCACGTTCACTAGGTGCTGCGTGTCTTACATGTTCCTGGTGACAGGTACTCTTTTACATGTCTAAAAGTATA
The DNA here is from genome assembly GCF_042186555.1 of Aquarana catesbeiana. NCBI lineage: Eukaryota > Metazoa > Chordata > Amphibia > Anura > Ranidae > Aquarana > Aquarana catesbeiana. The sequence continues at coordinate 319,220,175 of NC_133330.1, forward strand.
GAAAACATGACTTTTGATCCTATTCTTTAAAATCAATTTTTTTCATTGTAACATATTGATAAATGATCTGTTTGTTCTACCATGAGCCTCTACTATAAGCATCAGTGATTGATAATATGTCGGGTGTGCTGACATTGGCTCGGTATGGTTTTCTATAATGCAATCATGACTGTACAATGGGATTCCATGTCCTCTCTGAGGCTGAACACACATTTTTGTCTCAGTACACAAGGTTGTGACTTGGAGTGATTTCACGTTGGTTGAACACACTGCAATATCCTCAGAACGTATTATTAGATATATATGTAGGGTCATGGTGAATGATAAATGACTATGAAAGGAGAAGCGTGACTACACTTCTTATCATCATGTTCTCTTCATTGCTTTTTAAAAAATAATTACTGGCTTCAGAAAGGATACATGAAAAAAGGGAAAACTGTGGGACTTTTAAGGTGTCAGTAAATAAACAATATAGCATTTTTAATTATAAAAAATATACTTTATTTTTGCCAATAAAAACATTTGCATAAAAAAATCCCTTGTTGCATATCAAATTCATTCCATATATTTGTACAGACACTACCGCTCTACATGTTTCGCTTCGAGTGAGCTTCTTCAGGAGAATCTAGAGTGCTGTATGAAATGATTTACTAAAGAAAGTAAGCAGAGCTTCACCAGAGCTTCACAGGTTGCCACTTGAGTCCTCTTCCACTCCTCCATTACGACATCACGGAGCTGGTGGATGTTAGAGACCTTGTGCTCCTCCACCTTCCGTTTGAGGATGCCCCACAGATGCTCAATAGGTTTAGGTCTGGAGACATGCTTGGCCAGTCCATCACCTTTACCCTCAGCTTCTTTAGCAAGGCAGTGGTCGTCTTGGAGGTGTGTTTGGGGTCGTTATCATGTTGGAATACTGCCCTGCGGCCCGTCTCTGAAGGGAGGGGATCATGCTCTGCTTCAGTATGTCACAGTACATGTTGGCACTCATGGTTCCCTCAATGAACTGTAGCTCCCCAGTGCCGGCAGCACTCATGCAGCCCCAGACCATGACACTCCCACCACCATGCTTGACTGTAGGCAAGACACACTTGTCTTTGTACTCCTCACCTGGTTGCCACCACACACGCTTGACACCATCTGAACTAATAAAATTAATTTTATCTTGGTCTCATCAGACCACAGGACATGGTTCCAGTAATCCATGTCCTTAGTCTGCTTGTCTTCAGCAAATTGTTTGCGGGCTTTCTTGTGCATCATCTTTAGAAGAGGCTTCCTTCTGGGACAACAGCCATGCAGACCAATTTGATGCAGTGTGCAGTGTATGGTCTGAGCACTGATAGGCTGACCCCCCCACCCCTTCAACCTCTGCAGCAATGCTGGCAGCTCTCATATGTCTATTTCCCGAAGACAACCTCTGGATATGACGCTGAGAACGTGCACTCAACTTCTTTGGTCGACCATGGTGAGGCCTGTTCTGAGTGGAACCTGTCCTGTTAAACTGCTGTATGGTCTTGGCCACCGTGCTGCAGCTCAGTTTCAGGGTCTTGGCAATCTTCTTATAGCCTAGGCCATCTTTATGTAGAGCAACAATTCTTTTTTTCAGATTTTCAGAGAGTTCTTTGCCATGAGGTGCCATGTTGAACTTCCAGTGACCAGTATGAGAGAGTGAGAGCGATAACACCAAATTTAACACACCTGCTCCCCATTCACACCTGAGACCTTGTAACACTAACAAGTCACATGACGCCAGGGAGGGAAAATGGCTTAATGGGCCCAATTTGGACATTTTCACTTAGGGGTGTACTCACTTTTGTTGCCAGCGGTTTAGACATTAATGGCTGTGTGTTGAGTTATTTTGAGGGGACGGCAAATTTACACTGTTATACAAGCTGTACACTCACTACTTTACATTGTAGCAAAGTGTCATTTCTTCAGTGTTGTCACATGAAAAGATAGAATAAAATATTTACAAAAATGTGAGGGGTGTACTCACTATTGTGAGATACTGTGTGTGTATATATATATATATATATATATATATATATATATATATATATATAATTAAGATGTTATTTCTAATACTTTTTTCTCTTATTGTATCATAAGGTAAGTTTCAGCTCAAAATGATCCTAATACATTTTTTTGTTTTCTTTGGAAAAGCAATTTTGGATTTACCCCCCACTGCAGGGAACACTTGTATTGCAAAGTCTGACAGTTCCAGCTAAAGTTTGCAGGTCTTCGAAATGCTTAGATAGGGAAGTATATATAGCGGCGTGGGGAGTGCTCGCTGATATTGTCAGATGCAGAAATGGTTTGTAGAAAGGCAATTAATTCAACTGTCAAGGCTACAACTTTTTACTTCTTTCCCTGCCAAGAATCACATAACTTCCTCTAATGATCCTGAAAAATTAGCTGCCTGGAATTAGGCGTCGGAAAGCAATTATCTGTAAATATTGATCTGACTTTTTTATCAATGGATATCTAGGGGTTTATTACCAACCCACAGTAGAGTACCAGAAGCTTTACGGGGTCTGTATGGCACTTCTGGGGTCCTAAGGGTTCTATAACCTGTGTGTTGTCAATACAGGTGTGCTCTCTCTCACAGCCACTAATGGGAACCTTGCTGTAAGGGGGGACTTTGATGGGGACCCTAATGTAAGGGGGCACTCTGATGGGGACCCTGATGTAAGGGAGGACTCTGATAGGGACCCTGATGTAAGGGGGTACTCTGATAGGGACCCTGATGTAAGGGGGCACTCTGATGAGGACCCTGATGTAAGGGGGGCTCTGATGAGGACTCTTATGTAAAGGAAGACCCTAATGGGAACCTTGCTGTAAGGGTGGACTTTGATGGAGTCCCTGATGTAAAGAGAGACTCTGATGGGGACCCTGGTTTAAGGAAGGACTCTGATGGGAACCCTGATGTAAGGGAGAACTTTGATGGGGACCCTGATGTAAGGTGGAACTCTGAGAGGACCCTGGTGTAAGGGAGGACTCTGATAGGGACCCTGATGTAAGGGAGAACTTTGATGGGGACCCTGATGTAAGGTGGAACTCTGAGAGGACCCTAGTGTAAGGGAGGACTCTGATGGGGACCCTGATGTAAGGCGGGAATCTGATGGGGACTCTTATGTAAAGGAGGACCCTAATGGGAACCTTGCTGTAAGGGAGGACTTTGATGGTGTCCCTGATGTAAAGAGAGACTCTAATGGGGACCCTGGTGTAAGGGAGGACTTTGATGGGGACCCTTCTATAAAGAAGCACTCTAATGTGGACCCTAATGTAAAGGGGGACTTTGATCGGGACCCTGATGTAAAGGGAGAATCCTATATGGGCCCTGGTGTAAGGGAGGTCTCTAAAGGGGCCCCTGATGTAAGGGGGAACTCTGATGGGGACCCTGGTGTAAGGAGGAACTCTGATGGGGACCCTGATGTAAGGGGGCAACTCTGATGGGGACCCTGATGTAAGGGAAGACTCTGATGGGGACCCTGATGTAAGGAGGAACTCTGATGGGGACCCTGATGTAAGGGGGCAACTCTGATGGGGACCCTTCTATAAAGGAGGACTCTAATGTGGACCCTAATGTAACGGCGGACTCTAATGGGGACCCTAATGTAAATAGGACTCTGATGTATGGTAGGACTCTGATAGAGACCCAGATGTAAGGGGACCACGATGGGGATTTTTGTTTTTTTTGACACACGATTATTTGTAAAATATAGCATGTGGCCCTCATAATGAAAAGTTTGGAGACCCCTGATCTATTCCATAATGAAAAAAATCTAACAACAGTGGGGCCCCTTATAATGGACTGACCCTTTAAGAACTTTTAAGGATTAGTTCCTATTTCTCTCCTACAATGCAAACAGATTTATTTTTTGAGCGGAGTTGCATTTAAGTCTCAGCGAAGGTTTTAGAATTTGCCAGAATGCAAAATTACCCCGAATACCAAGATGATTTTCTACAGTAAACCAATTGTGATCCATTTTTCATACATAACTGCGAGTTCCTGTAAGTACAGCAGGTTCAGTCGAAGAAACAGAATGAGTACATCTATTTATTACCCCAGCACACTGGCTGATCATTTATTTTTCACCAGCAAAATGTTATTAGGCTTCCAACAAGCTCACGGTAATGCAGTGCCATAAAACAAAGTAACAAGTATGAGATATTAAAGGAAGAGGAAAAACTTTTGTTGAGTTTTCGGGAGCTGAACCTGCTGCGTTCTGCATCAGAGAGAGCGAGGCGCGGTGCGGCAACCCCGCAGTTCTGACACCGGGGCTGGTGAGACTGAACAGCTGTGCGCACTCCGGCATGCAAATACTCCCAGTCAGTCCTGTTTTTTAATCAAGTGCAAAATTTGCATGATGTCAAAACTCAGATTCTGTTCAGAGTCGGCAGGTGGTCTCAGTGCATAAACATTTCCGCTCCATTGGCCCCAACCCAAAACTTTTTGCTACTAGAGCCGTTTTCGTGGTTTTTTTTGCATATGTGTTTTAAAAAAAAATATTTTAGGCCTGAAGATTACTTAAACCCCAATACATTTTCTGAAAGCAGAGACCCTGGAGAATAAAATGGTGGTAGTGACAATTTTTTTTTTTTTTTTGCCACACAATATTTACACAATGGTTACTTTATCAAATGCAAATTTTCAGTAAAAAACACACTAAAGTTAAAGTATAAGGCCTCATGCACACTGGACGTTTTTTGACGTTTTTACAGCAGCTGTTATTGGCTGTAGGCGTTTTTTTTTCTACAGTCATTAAACTCTCCATCATGTTATCCTATGTGTCCATGCACACATAGGCTGTTATCAGCAGTTTTGCACAGTGGCGTTTTTGAGCAGTTAAAAAAAAAACAAAAAATGGTTCTGAGAGACGTTTTTCAGCTGTAAAAACGCTCTAATGCTGATAAACGTCGATAAACGTCGCTCACCAGTGTTTTTTAATGTTTTTGATCCATTGAAAAAAAAGTTTAAAAGAATTTATCTTTTTCAAAAAAACCCGCTAAAGCGCTAACGCAGAAAAACACGCTATTGCAAAAACATTTTAAAAAGTTGAAAAACTCACTGCAAAGTTACTGCCGTTTTTATAACGTTATTATAACGTCCAATGTGCATGAGGCCTAAATATAAGGCAGAACTTTTTTTTTTTTAGTTTTTGATTAAGCGGAGAGGGATTAGAACACCTGTCAGGTTTTTATTGCTGCCTGTGCCCCCCGCTCAGGAGGTCCCCCCTCTCTGTTTGTCCTGTTTGCCGTTATCAAGTGAAAGTAAAAGAAAATCCTATCTTTTAGGCTGTCCCCATAAAAGTAATAGAGGGGAAATCTTCCAATGGGGACGTTAGTTCTGGTGACCTGGGGGTCCCCAAGGAATTCCCTTAATTTGAAGGGATTTTCACTCATTTCCTGTTTGGCTTTGGGACAGGAAGTAAAGAGAAATCTCCCCTATGGGACACAGACAGAGAAAAGAAAATCTGACAGGGGTTATAACTCTACCTTGCTCTATCCCAAATGAATATAAAAAATGCCTATAGTTTTACTTAATTGTAGGCACACAAAAGCTAAAAAAAAAACAAACAGTGCTATGTGCTAAAGTTTTACAAGGTAAACCTATAAAAGTGAGAAACACGCTCAACTCCTATTACACAAATTATAACTCCTTCAGATATCTGATGTATCGTTTAGGTTGTGGGTGTAGTGGGAGGTGCCTAAGCAATATAACAAGTGGAACTGTAGCCAGAGACACCTGCTCCTGAGGATACCCACTGATTGTGGTGAAACGCGTTGGTTAGGGTTTGCGGTGATGTCATTTCTGGTCTGTGGAGGGCACGACGAAGCTGCACTAGGGTCTAGATGCAAGTATAGGATGAACTTATAAGAGTGCAATGATGGATAACAGTTTTCAACACCTTCCTGCCCGGCCTATAGTAAAATGAGGGCCAGGCGGGAGCACTGTTGTTCTGAGAAGATGTCATATGACAATGTCCCAGAACACACCTCTCGCATAGCTGCGGGGCCGCATAGCGACGCAATCTGTCACTAGCTGTGTCCACCAGACACAGCTAGTGACCGATCACTGTACCGATCCGCTGCCAGTACCATGTGATCTGCTGTGACCAATCACAGAAGATCACATGACAGTTGTAAACAATGGATGGCTGCCTTTCTTGCCATCTATTGTATACAATTGTGTTGCTAGCTGTGATTGGTCAAAGTGATCACATGGTACAGATAGGGCCAATCACAGCCCATCTGTACCACGTGATTAGCTTTGGCCAATCACAGCTAATCACAACAAAGGAGACTAAATGAATCGGTTTCATTCAGTAAGAAAATATACACTGATTTGGGTTATTTTAACCAAAGAAATGTAGCAGAATACATTTTAACCTAAATTTATGAAGAAAGATTATTTATTTGCAAAAATTTATAACAGAGTCAAAGGAAAACTCATTTTTTTCTTCAAAATGTTAATTCTTTTTTCATTTATTTAGCAAAAATTAAAAGCCCCAGTGGTGATAAAATATCACCAAAAGACAGCTCTATTTGTGCGAAAATAATTATGGTATAGAAGTCACATATCAGGAATATGAAATATTGGCATAACAAGCGCTGTAAATACTGGACCAGGAAGTTCAATTGCTTTAACCACTTGCCTACCGGGCACTTACACCCCCTTCCTGCCCAGGCCATTTTTCAGCTTTCAGCGCTGTCGCACTTTGAATGACAATTGCGCGGTCATGCAACACTGTACCCAAACACATTTTTTATCATTTTCTTCACACAAATAGAGCTTTCTTTTGGTGGTATTTAATCACTGCTGGGTTTTTTTTTTTTTTTTTTTACAAAAAAAAAAAAAAAAGACCAAAAATTTTGAAAAATATTTTGTTTTTACTTTTTTCTGTCAGTAAATTTTGTAACTAAGTAATTTTTCGCCTTCACTGATGAGCGCTAATGAGGCGGCACTGATGGGCACTGATAGGCTGAACTGGTGGGCATTGATGAGGTGGCACTTATGGGCACTGATGAGGTGGCACTGATGAGGAGGCACTAATATGCCACACTTATGGGCACTGATAGGTGGCACTGATAGGTGGCACTGATGAGCACTGATAGGCGGCACTGATGGGTAACACTGACGGGCACTAATAGGCGGCACTGTTGGGCACTGATAGGCGTCCCTGGTGGGCACGGATATGCGGTACAGATGGGCACTGATGGGCATTGATGGATGGCACTGATGGGCATTGATCAACAGCAGTGATAGGCATTGATGGGCAGAACTGATAGGCGGCACTGATTGCCAGCACTGACTGGCATCGCTAATGGGCACTGATTGGTGGCACTTATGGGCAGTGGTGGGCACTGATTGCTGCCACTGGTGGGCACTGTATGCTGGCATTAGTGGGCACCAGGGGCGTTGCCAGGTCTACAAAAGATTTGGGGCTAGAGCCTATAGCACCGTATGTATATACAGTAATATACATGTGTGTATATATCCCCAGAGAGCCCCCCACTTACATCAGGGTCCCCAGAGAGCCCCCACTTACATCAGGGTCCCCAGATAGCCCTCCACTTACATTAGGGTCCCCAGAGAGCCTCCCCTCCCCTTGGGGACCCCTGCAGAGACTCTGGGCTATGGGCCCCAGATTCGGGGCTATAGCCCCAAAAGCCACCCCCTAGCGACGCCACTGGTGGGCACTGTTTTGTGACAATTTATTTATTGTGATGATCAGTGCCCTGATTACATCCCTAGATGTCCCCCTGTGAGGAGATTCCGCTGATCGGCTCTCCTCACACTCTGTCAGTGTGAGGCGAGGATGTGCCGATTACCGGCATCTCCTTGTTTACATGTGACCGGCTCTGATTGGACACAACCCCAGCCAAGTGACTTTTCCTAGACCCGAGATGATGTCATCAGTCTGCTGCAGGCAGCAGGGAGCATTTTCTCAGTCCCCCCCCCCCCAATTATCAGACTACAACTTTGGAACACTGTAGCAAGATGAGAGGCTGGAGCAGGGGCTCATCTGTGTCAAACATTTTCATAATTGTATCATCTCTGAGTTGTTATCTCAGCCCAGAAAGTAACATATATACATGGGAAAATACTGTATATCTCATACTGGGTCCACTTTAATAGGTTTTATGTTTGTCATCAGTCTTGGGGCACGGTGTAGAAAATATATGTAAATCTTAGAACTGGCTGTATAGAATTATACATCCTTTTGCATGTAAAACAAAAAATATATGTATGAATTGTAAATGTATTTTTGCTTTTTAAATGCTTTAAGTATCTCCGGGGAAAACATTTCCCTACATACCTTCCTATTACTGAATAGACATTTTTCACTTTCCATTTTTTTTTTTTATGGGTTTAATTACACCTCTGCGATTTTTGTCATTTATTCCTCATATCGCCTCGACTAAATAAGGTCACATTTTTAAATACTAGAGGTTATTCACATCAGCTTGTAGATGGGAGGAAAATATAAAGATCTTTCATTAAAAGTTTTATAGTAAGAACAGAGAAGATTAACTTGCAGAGATTAGGTCAGGTCAGGCAATTATTGCCTACTGCATTTTCTATGTAATAATTTCTTATCAGCCCCAGAAAGAGCGCGGACCACAGGGGCATTATCAGCCGCCTCCCATCTTCAATGAAAAATGAAGCATCCAGTATTTTAAATGGAGGAGAAAAGTTGAACTGACAAGGTCAAAATGTACTCCTGAAATATGCTGTGTATATACTGCATGTATGTATATATATATATATATATATATATATATATATATATATATACAGTATCTCACAAAAGTGAGTACGCCCCTCACATTTTTGTAAATATTTTATTCTATCTTTTCATGTGACAACACTGAAGAAATGACACTTTGCTACAATGTAAAGTAGTGAGTGTACAGCTTGTATAACAGTGTAAATTTGCTGTCCCCTCAAAATAACTCAACACACAGCCATTAATGTCTAAACCGCTGGCAACAAAAGTGAGTACACCCCTAAGTGAAAATGTCTAAATTGGGCCCAAAGTGTCAATATTTTGTGTGGCCACCATTATTTTCCAGCACAGCCTTAACCCTCTTAGGCATGGAGTTCACCAGAGCTTCACAGGTTACCACTGGAGTCTTCTTCCACTCCTCCATGATGACATCACAGAGCTGGTGGATGTTAGAGGCCTTGTGCTCCTCCACCTTCCGTATGAGGATGCCCCTCAGATGCTCAATAGGGTTTAGGTCTGGAGACATGCTTGGCCAGTCCATCACCTTTACCCTCAGCTACTTTAGCACGAAAGCTTCTTTGTGAACAAGCACGGTCTTTTTCATGTGAAATGCGTCAACTGATCATCATTGCAATTTTGTCTGGCTCATGACAATAAAGAAATTTCTACAGCATCTTTTGGATCCAAGTGTGCGATCCATCTTTTCTTCTCTTCTTTAGCAAGGCAGTGGTCATCTTGGAGGTGTGTTTGGGGTCGTTATCATGTTGGAATACTGCCCTGCGGCCCAGTCTCCGAAGGGAGGGGATTATGCTCTGCTTCAGTATGTCACAGTACATGTTGGCATTCATGGTTCCCTCAATGAACTGTAGCTCCCCAGTGCCGGCAGCACTCATGCAGCCCCAGACCATGACACTCCCACCACCATGCTTGATTGTAGGCAAGACACACTTGTCTTTGTACTCCTCACCTGGTTGCTGCCACACACGCTTGACACCATCTGAACCAAATAAGTTTATCTTGGTCAAACTTCTCCACAACTTTATCCCTGACCTGTCTGGTGTGTTTCTTGGCCCTCATGATGCTGTTTGTTCACTAAGGTTCTCTAACAAACTTCTGAGGGCTTCACAGAGCTGCTGTATTTATACTGAAATTAAGTTACACACATGTGGGCTCTATTCACTAATTAGGTGACTTCTGAAGGCAATTGGTTCCACTAGATTTTAGGCCTGGTTCACCTATGCAGGTTGCAGTTTGCATATCGCAGGTGCATTTTTCATTTTTCAGTACACGTTTTTGATCTATTGAAGTCTATGAACCCAAAAAACAGAAAAAAAGTATTTTTGGAATAAAAATCTATCTAAAGATAGTTTGCTATTTAAGATACCTTAATAATTTAGTTTATTCAGCATGAAATGGAGCTCAGGTATGTAGCCTGAGGCTGTATATTCTTCAATATTTACATTTTTGGTCAACTCATTCAATGAATCCAAACTCTGCAAGCTGAGATAACATGCACTGCATTCATGCATTCACACAATTTCACAGTAATCATGAGATAAAACAAAGTTCAGGAATATTTCTTTATCCATTGTTTTGCAAATCTATGTGCACTACAAACTGTATGATTGAATCGGTTCTGATATCGCTGTTTTACTAACCTGACAGCTTATTATTATAGGAAACCTTCATTTTGTTTGCAAATATTAAAGATTCTATCTACCAGCAAGAATAAGTCCTTACATCTAAAGAGCACCTGTCATTTTCAGATCCATCATGGCAGTGACTGTTAGCGGGCGTCCACTCATCTGCTGCCGCCACGTCCCTCACCTTGTTGTGTCACTGCCGCATCACCAGCCGTCCCATTAAAGTGAATGGGACTGTCGGTGAGTCAACAGCGGGTCAGAGGAGGAGCCTCTGTGGGATAGAGATGACAGTTGCTCTTTAACCGCTTGCCATCCGCCGGCTGTCATATGACTGCCAGACGACACGGCTCTCGTCCTGTGAGGGCGTCATACGACGCCCTCGCCGTCTCGGCCCACCAGGGGGCGTGTGCGTGCCACTGGCGGCATATCACTGGGGACTCAGTGCGCGTGCCCGGCGGCCGCGATGTCTGCCGGGCACCCGTGATTGCCCGGTAACCGAGCAGGACCGTGGATCTGTGTGTGTAAAGACCGATGGTGTGTTCTCAGTACAGAGGAATGCCGATCGGTCTCCTCCCCTTGTGAATCCCCTCCCCCTACAGTTAGAATCACTCCCTAGGAACATAATTAACCCCTTGATCGCCCCCTACTGTTAACCCCTTCCCTGCCAGTCACATTTATGCAGTAATCAATGCATTTTTATAGCACGGATCGCTGTATAAATGTGAATGGCCCCAAAAATGTGTCAAAAGTATCCGATATGTCCTCCGCAATATCGCAGTCACAGAAAAAAAATCGCAGATCGCCGCCATTACGAGTAAAAAAAAAAAAATAATAATAAAAATGCCATAAATCTATCCTCTATTTTGTAGACGCTATAACTTTTGCGCAAATCAATCAATATACGCTTATTGCGATTTTTTTTTTTTTTTACCAAAAATATGTAGAAGAATACATATCGGCCTAAACTGAGGATAAAAATTTAGTTAAAAAAAAAAAAATGGATATTTATTATAGCAAAAAGTAAAAAATATTGCGTTTTTTTCAAACTTGTCACTCTTCTTTTGTTTATAGCACAAAAAATAAAAACCGCAGAGGTGATCAAATACCACCAAAAGAAAGCTCTAATTGTGGGGAAAAAATGATAACAATTTCATCTGGGTACAGTGTGGCATGACCGCGCAATTGTCATTCAAAATGTGACAGCGCTGAAAGTTGAAAAATGTCTTGGGCAGGAAGGGGGTGAAAATGCCCGGTATTGAGATGGTTAAAAATCATGATTTAAATCGAGTTGATTTAAATGAAGCCTTTTTTCTAGCGATTTAAATCAAATCCACCCAGTGCAAAAGTCATGCTGATAGAAGGAGAAAGCATTGTGATAGAGAGATGTGATGTCTTTTTACTGTCTAGTCACAAGCTGGTGACAACAAGACTTAATGACTTCCAAACAAAGAAAAATCAGGCCTTCTTCCCTACCAGACAGGGCTGTGCTGTGTGGCAGAGCTGTGTAAATCTCAGAACCTGGATGGACAGAAATAATAATCAATGTGCATGTAAAACAATCTCCCTTATGTGTATTTAATCCGTGTATTAAGCCTGGAGTTCATCTTTAAAAAAAAAGGAACGCTATGAAGCCATGGCACACGTGTAATGATCATTGAACGATTTCCTATGCTAGTTTGTCGCTCGGCTGCAGAGGAGCCAAAACAGAAGTGCCTGGAAAGGTTCCAGGCGTGTTTCGTGTGCTGGAGGCTGAGGGACAATGGCGGAGCAGTCTAGGAATCGCATTGCAGCCGTGCCAAGCAATAAAATGTTGCATTTACAGAAAGAGACGGAGTAACAGGAAATTATTATGTGCGGTAATTAATTAAAGCTGTTTACAAGAAATCTAAATGTAATCTTAATGTAGATTTATTTGTTGACAGAATGAATTAAATATAGACAATTTGGGGATTGCGCACTCCAAGTGGATTTGCAGCTACAAAAGAGGACCACCTCGTTCTCCTCATTGTCTGGCTAATGTGTATTTGTTTTAAGCAGCCGAATGTTTTTTTCTGGGAGGACAAGCCGGCATAAATTATCTCCAGTGGTTTCTCCGTCACCGCGCTTATGGCATAAATTAGCAACACGCAGGCCGTGAAATCTGCAGCTTGTTACTAAATCAGACGATAAGCATTATCCTTTTTTGGGGTTTTTTTTTGCCTTGGGGTCCCCCCTCCTAATCCATACACCCAAGGGGCATGGTATAGACCTTGGGGGGGACCCCACTCCGTTTTTTTCGCAATTTTTTTTTTTTTTTTGCCGGCATTTTTTATTTTTTTTTTACATTCAGCTGTCAACCCCGCTGACAGCTGATGACTCATAGGTTGTTAACCACTTGTCGACCAGTCACCGTCATTGTATGGTGGCAGGTCGGCACGATCACGTGAATCGTCGTAGCTATACGTCGATTCCTTTAAGCAGGATAGCAGGCATGCGCGCCCGTTGCATAGCAGGGGTGTCGGTGCTCGTGATAGGCGGTCGTGATGACCGCCGGCAGGGGTGGACTGGGCCGGGGGGCAGGGTGGCAATCGCCCCCTGGGCCGCTCTGATGCTAGGTAAAAAGGCTGGATTGATTGATGGGCACTGATCAGGCTGTACTGATGGGCACTGATCGGGCTGTACTGATGGGCACTGATCGGTCTGTACTGATGGGCACTGATCGGGCTGTACTGATGGGCACTGATCAGTCTGTACTGATGGGCACTGATCGGGCTGTACTGATGGGCACTGATCGGGCTGTACTGATGGGCACTGATCGGGCTGTACTGATGGGCACTGATCGGGCTGTACTGATGGGCACTGATCAGTCTGTACTGATGGGCACTGATCGGGCTGTACTGATGGGCACTGATCGGGCTGTACTGATGGGCACTGATCGGGCTGTACTGATGGGCACTGATCGGGCTGTACTGATGGGCACTGATCAGGCTGTACTGATGGGCACTGATTGGGCTGTACTGATGGGCACTGATCAGGCTGTACTGATGGGCACTGATCAGGCTGTACTGATGGGCACTGATCAGGCTGTACTGATGGGCACTGATGCATTATTTTAGTTAAACCTCCTTTGTTGCTATTAACATTAAATTATGTTACCACGTTGCATCATATTTGTCTTGCTTCATAACATCAATATCCGTTATAAAACCAGGTGGGCATAGATGGTGAGCTGTTTCAGTGGTTCAATGGGCCACTTGACTGAACTTGCCCCTCAGGCCTAAGGCTGCCAGCCCTCCCCTGACCGCCAGCCACGAGCGATTGCGGGCATGAGAGGCAGAACAGGGACGTGTGTGTAAACACACACATCCCAGTTCTGTGAGGAGAGGAGAGAGAGATCATGAGTTCCTACATACTGGGAACCACGATCTCTCATCACCTATAGGCAGTCCCATCCCCCTACAGTTAGAACACACAGTCAGGGAACACAGTTAACCCCCCTAGTGCTAACCCCTTCCCTGCCAGTGACATTTATACAGTAATCAGTGCATTTTTATAGCACCGATCGCTGTATAATTGTCAATCGACCAAAAAATGTGTCAAAAGTGCCCGATGTGTCCGTCATAATGTCACAGTCTCGACAAAAGATCACCACCATTACTAGTAAAAAAAGATTACACTTCGCTTCAGTGTTTTTCTCCTGTCAGCCAAAAGCATGCTTTAATTAAAGGGGTTGTAAAGGTTTGTTTTGTTTTGTTTTTTTTAAATAACAAATATGTCATACTCACCTCCTCTGTGCAAGGGTTTTGCACAGAGTGGCCCTGATCCTCCTCTTCTGGGGTCCCTCAGCAGCGCTCCAGGCTCCTCCTCTACTCGAGTGCCCCCAGGCAGAGCCGCATTCCATGGGGGCACTCGTGCGGGCGTGCTCCCTAGTCCTGCATCTATTGACACAGACAGCAGGACTCGGCCCCGCCCCTGGCTCCAGCTTCACTGGATTTGATTGACAGCAGCAGGAGCCAATGACTCCTGCTGCTATCAATCTATCCAATGAGGACCCGAGACAGCGGCTGGAGCTGCTGTGCTTGTCCCTGTTGCTGGAACGATCGGGTTCAGGTAAGTAAAAGGGGGAGGGGGGGGGGGCTGCAGCACTACAGAAGGTTTTTCACCTTAAAGCAGAGTTTCCTCCCACTTTTGAGAGGTGCTCCTAAACGAAAGACCACCTCTCCACCCCTCATTTTTGGATATTAAAAAAAAAAAGAATTTCTTCTATCGTACCTTTTTATGAAGTACATAGTGTACTTCCGATCCATCTGGTCTGCAGTGCAGGACGGCATATCCTTTTTGTGCGGCGAGCCCCCCCCCGCTGTCTCGCGTATGCGCAGTAGGAAACGGGCAGTGAAGCCGCCAGGCTCCACTGCCGGTTTCCCTTAGTTAAAATGGCGACGCCTGCACCTGATCCGACGGACGGATCGGCCTCAGGGGGCCGTCATCGAGTGCTCCCTGGACAAGTAAGTGTCCTTATTAAAAGTCAGTAGCTACAGTGTTTGTAGCTGCTGCCTTTTAAAAAAAAATTATTTGCGGGTGGAACACGGCTTTAATGCATAGAATGCATTAAGGTTAAAAACCTTGAGGGTTTACAAAGCCTTTAAATCCTGAGCCTGATTCCTGCCTGATCCTGCTCCTGCCCTTCACCTATATCTTGCTCCTGCCTTGTACCAATTCCCCCTTGTTCCTGATCTCAGTCTTGGTTCCCCTAATGCATTATATTTGTTATTTGGAAGTTATATCCAGGACCACGTACATTTAATTGTTAAAAACATCTGTGGAACTTACCCACAGAAGCAAGCTAAAACACCCTATCACAAGCCTATATTTTGATTTATCCTGTATCTACATAACAGCCATCCTATGGCATCCTAATGCCACGTACACATGACCGGTTTTGCCGTCAGAATAAACTCCGAAGGTTTCTCCGACAGAATTCCGCTCAATCGATCTTGCATAAACACGGTCACACCAAAGCCCGACCGTCCAGAACGAGGTGACGTACAACACGTACGACGGGACTAGAGAATGGAAGTTCAATAGCCAGTAGCCAATAGCTTCCGTCTCGTACTTGCTTCAGAGCATGCGTCGTTTTTGGTCCGTCGGAACAGCATACAGAGGATCGGTTTTCCCGATAGGAATTGGTTCCATCGGAAATATTTAGAACATGTTCCATTTCTAGGTCCGTCAGAATCTTAGAAAAAAAAAAAAGTCAGATGAGGCTTACACACGATCGGAATAGACGATGAAAAGCTTCCGTCTGACTTTTTCTGTTGGACATTCCGCTCGTGTGTACGCGGCTTAAGGCAGGGGGCTCCAAACATTCTAAACAAAGATCCAGTTTACTGTCCTTCAGACTTTAAGTGGGCCGGACTGTGGCCATTGGAAGTAGAAATTGTCCTGGAGTCAGTGGACTAGGGACTTGTTGCATTATACTACTAGACTTTACTACTATGAAGTGACCTATTACAAATCAACTTTTCTACTGACTGCTGGGGCCCAAGGGCTGCACGTCAAAGACCAAAGGGCCGCGTATGGGCCTCAGGCCGCAGGTTGGGCACCAGGGTCATAGATCCTTATATAGTTGACCTGGAGGAGATGACTTCATCATCAACAAAGCTCTGGAGAAACCTTGGGGTTCCACAGAAGGCTGCACGTCAAAGACCAAAGGGCCGCGTATGGTAGGGTGACCAGACATCCCCGGTTTCTGGGGACAGTCCCCAGATTGAGGACACTGTCCCCGGACCAAGTCTGTCCCCAGTTTTGTCCCCGGATTTAATTTGAACAGGGGCTGGGGCAATTTCAAAGACAGCCCGTGCCAAATAAAAAGAAAAAATCTGAATTGTGCCCCCCCCCTCCTCTGCCGCTCCTATTAGCTTATGGGGGTTTATTTTTTTCCATTATCTGTGCCCCTTTCTGATGACTATTTCTTCAGTTTCAGGCGCATGCCCATTCAGCTCCACTCGCATGTTCTTCTGCCTTGGCTCAAGTCACCTGCCTGCTTATCTCCTTGCCTTCCCTAGTGGAGTGATCTTCCTCTGCTCCCCACCCAGTAGTAGCCGGGGCCTGAAGAATAAAGCCCCATACACACTATCAGATTTTCTGCTGATTTTTGTCTTCAGATTTACCAAAACCATGTAGTGCAAGGGCCTGCCTGATTGCATACAAATTTAAACTCCTAAGGTTCAATCTCATATTATATGGTTTTAGTAAATCTAAAGGAAAAAATCAGCAGAAAATCTGATAGTGTGTATGAGGCTTTAGACTTGACAGGCTGTGAGGCGGGCGGCGGCAGCGGAGCCAAGCAAAGAGTCGTCGATTGCTGCCATTATTAGTAAAAAAAAAAAAATATGTCCCCAGATTTCATTTTAAAAATCTGGTCACCTTAGAGTATGGGCCTCAAGCTGCAGGTTGGGCACCAGGGTCATAGATCCTTATATAGTTGACCTGGAGGAGATGACTTCATCATCAACAAAGCTCTGGAGAAACCTTAGGGTTCCACAGAATCCTGGTCAAAAGGCACTAATTGCCCAAGGAACCCCTCTTAAACCTCTGGAGAAACCCTACGGTTCCATGGAATCCTGTTTGAGAATGGCTAATCTATGGCCAGCTTTTGAAGAATTTTTCCCATGTAGTTTCTTGAAAAAAAATAGAGAATTTAACCTTTTTTTTTTTGGTTTGCATTTAGTCTCTTTTTGTTTATAGAAAGGTCACCACACCTAAGGCCCTTTACACTGGACACAGTTGCAGTCTCTCAGCCGAAATGAGACTTTTCTTGATAAGTTTGGAACACTTGCCAATGACCTTGTGTTAGTTTGCTCTAATAAGTTGTTCTATACAATTCTGCTGTCAGGCTGTATCCAGTTGAGCTGCTTAAGAGAAGCATTGTTTGCCTTCGGGTTTTGTGCAGAACCTGATCCTTTTCTGGGCGATTAGTCCCTTGTGTGTGGCTTCCTACAACATTCGGTAAAAAAGCTGTCAGTTGCCGCTGGTGTATGCATGCCTTATTTCTCTAGGGGGTCATCCAATCAGGAGCTTGGAAGGAGAGAAGTAGCCACTCCGAGGCCCCTCGTTACAAATGCATTTCTAGAATTGCGGTTGAGAATGCCGCGTACCTAAAGATGTTTTTTTTTTTTTTTTTTTCCTTCAGCTTTTTTGTTTAGAAACATTTGTTACCTTAAGATCAGAAGATTAGAAACAGACAGAAAAAAAAAAATCTTTGTTTTCATGACTGTGAATCATCTGATTTGCTTGACTCATCTGACAAACTGTTACATTCGAAATGTCCTCTTTTTCACAGATAAAACAGTTTACAGATATTCAGAAACTTAATAACAGCATGAAACAAAAGGGCATCCTGACATCTTGTTCTTGTACGCAGCAGTACGACAAGTTCTCAGCTCTGTCATTATCCAGGGTAGGAATTCTACACCAACTGCTCAAAGAAATCAACTTTTTAAATACAGTTCAGTATTCAGTCTGTTCTGTCTGTGTACAGTAATTACAGAGCCTTGTTTAGATCCTTGTTTAGCAAAGTGTCTTAAAGGGAAGGTACAAAGTATTTATTATGGCTGGGATTAAAAAAGAGAAAAATACAATTTACACCAATTTAAAAAAAAAAAAAAAAATTCCGGTAAATATGAAGTATTGAATTTGAATGTGGCATATAATACATCCAGCAGACCTTTACAGCATGTCTGTTTACAAAGGTCAATAGCTTAACCACTTAAGGACCAAGCCTCTTTTTTAGATGTGTTGTTTACAAGTTAAAAACAGTTTTTTACTAGAAAATTACTTAGAACCCCCAAACATTCTACATTTTTTTCTAACACCCTAGAGAATAAAATGGCGGTCCTTGCAATACTTTCTGTCACACCGTATTTGCGCAGCGCTCTTACAAGCGCACTTTTTTTTTTTTAAAAATACACTTTTTTTGAATTAAAAAATAAGACAACAGTAAAGTTAGCTCAATTTTGTTTTATATTGTGCAAGATAATGTTACGCCAAGTAAATTGATACCCAACATGTCACGCTTCAAAATTGCGCCCGCTCGTGGAATGGCGACAAACTTTTACCCCTAAAAATCTCCATAGGCGACATTTAAAAAATTCTACAGGTTGCATGTTTTGAGCTACAGAGGAAGTCTAGGGCTAGAATGATTGCTCTCGCTCTACCAATCACGGCAATACCTCACATTTGTGGTTTGAACACAATTTCATATGCGGCGCTACTCACGTATGCGTTTGTTCTGCACGCGAGCTCGCCGGGACAGGACGCGTATAATTTTTTTTTTCTTATTTATTTTACCTTTTATTTTATATATTTATATTGTTTTTTCTTTTTTTTTTAAATGGTGTCCCTTTTATTCTTATTACAAGGAATGTAAAAATCCCGTGTAATAGAAAAAAAGTATGACAGGACCTCTTAAATATGAGATCTGGGGTCAAAAAGTCCTCACATCTCATATTTACACTAAAATGCAATAAATAAAATGCAAAAAAAAAAAGTTGTCATTTAAAAAAAGAATTAAAAAAAGTCCCTTTAAGAGCTATGGGCGGAAGTGACGTTTTGATGTCGCTTCTGCCCTGCAATGTCATGGAGACGGGTGAGGGCCATCTTCCCCTCACTCGTCTCCATACCCAGCTAGTGAAAGCATCCAATCTCCTCCGCCGCTGCCGACGGCTCCGGTAAGTGGCGGAGGGCACCGCAGCGCGCCGGGAGGGGGGGCCCCCTCCTGCCGCCGATAAAAGTGATCTTTCGGCGAATCCGCCTCAGAGACCACTTTTATCTTGAAGCAGACCGCCGGCCGAACAAGAGGATACTGGGTTTATAGCAGCTAGCTGCTGCCATAACAACGATATCCTCCTTCAAGGTCAGGACGTATATCGGCGTGCGGCGGTCCGGAAGTGGTTAAAGTGTTACTAAACCCACGACAGTAAAATCAGTCTGTATATGCAGTAAAGCATGCTTGTTATACTCACTGTGGAACCTAAGGGGTTCATTCTCTGCTTTGTGTAAAAAGGCTGCTTGATCCTGTCTCTGACCCTCCCCTTCTTCCACTGTCCCCAAACCATCTGCTGATAGAAAAGAGCCTCGGGGGGCATGCTGCACATGCTCAGTTTGGTGTGTATTGCTAGAGAGTTTTCTTGGGAGAGTGCATGTGATCAGCACAGGGCCAATCAGTACTGTCCTGACAGAGGGTCAGGGATCCAGCACCCTCATAGGACAATCAGAGGATAATGAAAACACCTCCTACACGCTTTAACCACTTAAGGACCGGAAGGATTTGCCCCCTTAATGACCGGGCCATTTTTTGCAAAACGGCACTGCGTCGCTTTAACTGACAATTGCGCGGTCGTGCGACGTTGTACCTAAACAAAATGTATGTGCTTTTTTTTCCCCATAGATAGAGATTTCTTTTGGTGGTATTTGATCACCTCAGCGGTTTTTACTTTTTTGCGATATAAACAAAAAAGAGCGACAATTGTGAAAAAAAGCAATATTTTTTACTTTTTGCTATAATTAATATCCAAAAAAAAAATGTCTTCATAGTTTAGGCCAATATGTATTCTTCTACATATTTTTGGTAACAAAAAAAAAAATCGTAATAAGCGTATATTGATTGGTTTGCGCAAAAGTTATAGCATCTACAAAATAGGGGATAGATTTATGGCATTTTTATTATTTATTTATTTATTACTAGTAATGGCGGCGATCTGCGATTTTTAGCGCGACTGTGACATTGAGGCGGACAAATCAGACACTTTTGAAATTTTTATGGGACCAGTGACATTTATACAGAGATCAGAGCTAAGAATAGCCACTTATTACTGTATAAGTGTCACTGGCAGGGAAGGGGGTAACACCAGGGGGCGATCAAGGGATTAACTGTGTGCCCTGGGTGTGTTCTAACTGTAGGGGGGATGGGCTTACTGGAACACGACAGAGATCACTGTTCCCGATCACTGGGAGCAGTAGATCTCTGTCACACACCTCCCAACATTTTGGGATGGGAATGAGGGACACCTACTAGCAAACATATGTAAGCATAGGACACGCCCCCTGTCACACCCCCTTAAAAGAGAATTAACCAAAAAAAGGTTAATTAAATTCACAAGTGCTTTTTTTTACCATTACTATTCCTTTATATTGGCTTTTAAAATTTACAAATGCAGCCATTTAGAATTTGGATGAAAGGTTTAGCACTGGGAAACACTTTTTGAAAGATAAAAAGCGCATTTTCTACACAACTATATAGATCAGACCAAAATGAGGGACAAATGATCGATCAAGGGGTTAAGTGTTCCCTAGGGAGGTGTTTCTAACTGTGGACTCACCACTGTAACTTTGCTCTCGCTAGAGACTTGCTCTGCAAGTGTACAACTTGCCAGTGAAAATGTGCAGCAAGTTAACAGACTTACAATTTTTCAACATTAAACTCAAAATTATCCTTGCTATCTGGGTATTTACTAAAATACCATAATTGCATAGCTCCAAACTGTCCCGGATTTCTAGGGACTGTCCCTGATTTGGAGAAATGTCCCCCTGTCCCTCACTTGTCCCTGATTTTGGTCTGATCTATATAGTTGTATATAAAATGTACTTTTTATCTTTCAAAAAGTGTTTCCCAGCGCTAAACCTTTCTTCCAAATTCTAAATTGCTGCATTTGTAAATTTTAAAAGACAATATAAAGGAATAGTAGTGGTAAAAAAACCCTTGTGGATTTAAATAACAATTTTTTTGGTTAATTCTCCTTTAAGGGGGCGTGTTCTATGCCTGCATACATTTGCTAGTAGTTGTCCCTCATTCCCATCTTAAAATGTTGGTAGGCGTATAATTGCATTTCCATGTTCTGTGTACTGTGGAAGACAAGATATATGAGGGCTCCTGGGTTTAGTAACACTTTAAAGTGGTGTTCCGGCCGAAATTATAATTTTTAAATAAAAATACCCCTATATTACACAATCTTAATGTATTCTAGTAAAGTTAGTCTGTAAACTAAGGTCTGTTTTGTTAGTTTATAGCAGTAGTTTGTTATTTTATAAACTTGCAGCAGGCCGTGGCCATCTTAAGTGTGGGCATCTGAAGCCAGACTGTATTTCTTCCTGGATCTCATCCTTGCAGATCTCGCACATGCTCAGTGCAGCACAAGCAGTGTAATAGGTTTCAGGTCAGGTTTCCATAGCAACGGCAGTGTCAGAGGAAGTTGCTGCCCCTTCCCAGAAGGCATTGCAAACAGGAAATGATGCGATGGGCCACGGCCAGGGAGGAGGAAGTGAAAAATGAATACAGCAGATATACAGTAGGTGCTGAGAAAAAAAAAATTTAAATATCCAATTCGTTTACAGTGCACAGTTTAGTGAGGGATGCTGAAGAGTTGTAAAAGTGGGTGGAACTTAACTGTATCTGAGCACCACAAACTAAAAACCCTATGTAATTAATTTTTTATATTCAAACTCCCCCCATCAATGTCTCCATGTTTTATTTTGTTGAGAAATCACAAAAAAACCTCCCTCCTAGCATTTCTGGCCACCTTGAGTAAGGGCAGATTGATTATTCATGTAGCATTTACATCCTGAAATCCATCTGCCCTTAGCTCAGGCATGTAGGCAGGAGGGTGTGCTTAGCTGAGAAAGCCCCTCCTCTAAATGAAAGAAAAAAAAATGCCCATGAAGACGCCTGAGATGTATGGCATCATTTTGGCCTAGGCCAGAAACCAGGAGACAACTGAAGAAATGTAAAAACAAGTACATATAATTTACCTTCCTATCTATTTACTAATGCTAGCAGCATAAGGATGACAAATAGTTACTGTTGATTGAGAGAGTTTAGTTGGAGTGGATAGAGTTAGCAGCCATTGACCAAGGCTTGTTAAATGCCTTTTGATGCACCGTTATTGACTTCTATGGGCCTCTCAATTGACTAAAATGCAGGAGAATGGAGATGTGTTCAATGTGTTCATGTATCCAAAATGTGATGCACCGCAGCACTGAGATGGGAACTTACACAATTTTTATTGACGTAGGCTCTTTATCATGTGATCAGATGAATCCAATCACAGCGTAAACAGGAAGAGCCGTGTATCGGCTTTTCCTCCACTCACGCTGACAGTCGTTAGTAGAGGAGATCCAATTGGCTGCTCTCCTGACAGGGGGTCTGCGCTGATTGATTATCAGCGCAGCCCCCTCCTCCCCCCCTAGGATGCCCACCCAGGACCACCAGGTATGACCACCAGGGTTGCCAATAAGTGCCTATTACATACCTTCCAACTTTTTGAGATGGGAATGATGGACACCTATCAGCAAAAGCATGCAGGCATAGGACACACCCCTGGCCACGCCCCCTTAAAGGAGAATTGTACGAAAAAACAAAATTGGTTAAACCCAAGTGCTTTTTTTTACCACTACTATTCCTTTATATTGACTTTTGGAATTTACAAATGCAGCAATTTAGAAATAGGATGAAAGGTTTAGCACTGGGAGACACTTTTTGATAGATAAAAAGTGCATTTTATATACAACTATATAGATCAGACCAAAATGAGGGACAAATGAGGAGGAAAGAGGGACATTGCTCTAAATCAGGGACAGTCCCTCGGAATCAGGGACAGTTGGGAGCTATGCTATTAGAGGTGCCAATCAGTTACCATCAGTAATGCCTGCCAGTGCCTCCTCTTCAGTGCTGCCTATCAGAGCCATCTATCAGTGCCCATCAGTGCCACCCATTAGTGCCGCCTAAAAGTGCTCATCAGTGCAACCTATCAGTGTCCATCAGTGCCGGCTAACAGTGCCCATCAGTGTTGCCTATGACTGCCCATGAGTGCCACCTATGAGTGCCCATCAGTGCCACCTATTAATGCTCATCAGTGCTGCAGATCAGTGCCACCTATCAATGCCCATCAGTGCTGCATATTAGTGCCTCATCATCATTACCCATAAGTGCCACCTCATTAGTGCCACCTCACCAGTGCCCATCAGTGCCACCTTATCAGTGCCCGTCAGTGAAGGAGAAAACAAACTTATTTACAAAATTTTTTAACAGAAACAAAAAAAAAAAAAAAGCCCCAGTGGTGACCAAATACCACCAAAAGAAAGCTCTATTTGTGGGAACAAAATGATAAAAATGTCATCTGGGTACAGTGTAGCATGACCGCGCAATTGTCATTCAAAGTGAGACTTAAAGATGAAAATTGGTCTGGGCAGGAAGGGGGGAAAGTGCCCGGTATTGAAGAGGTTAAAGAAAAGTTGTCAAGGCCTCGTGCACTTTATGTCCATGGAAAGGAAGGGAGGAGGATTCGGATGCCGCCGTCACCAATTATATCAGGGAAGGAATGCTAGTAATTGAAACAGGTCCTATCACCTGTCTGTTCGATCGTTCTCACAAGGCCGATAGACATCTGCATTAGCTGAAAAAATGAGAACATCTCTTGATTTGTCTTAGGCTCTCTGGTTTGCTGTATTCTCTTTTATTAAAGCAAACCTAAACCCAGACCTAAAGCCAATTTTTTATAACACCCTGGTAGATACCCAACGCTCTTGGTGTCCGCAGTGATGATCAAATACCACCAAAAGAAATCTCTATTTGTGGGAGAAAAAGGACAAACATTTTATTTGGGTACAGTGTTGTATGACCGCGCAATTGTCAGTTAGAGTAACGCAGTGCCATATCGCAAAAAATGGCCTGGTCATGAAGGAGGGTAAAACCTTCCGGTGCTGAAGTGGTTAAGCTGCGCCTTTTTTTTTTATCTGTTCAGAGCTCAGCATGAAGACAATAATTCAAGTCGGAAACATTTGCTTACATGGAAATTCTAGTCTCCAGTTCAGCAAATCCTAAGGCTATGCTGTCAGCGTGCGGCAGTGTCAGGTCGGCGTAATACGGCTCCGGGAAATTGGTTCACTTTTCAGGGCCAGGGTGTGATAACCGCCTTATGATATAGCCGCTGCATGTTTTGATGAGCGGAGAAAGGAACGAATTTATCCAAAGGTCAGTTTGCCTGCTTTGCTCCCCTGACTTTACATAACCGCTTACCGTATCTGCAGATAAAACTTAAGTCATAGACTTCCCGTGTTCTTGTACTGCAGGAAAATCAATTCTTTTTTATTTCATGAAAACTGATTTTTTTCTTCTTCTTCTCCTTTCCATTGCAGGTTATGATTTAGATGCTGAAGTTTACAAATTTAGTTTAAACATGTTAGATTGATTTTCTTTCGATTTTCTTTTTTTTTACCCCATTTTTGTTTCTTGCTGGTTGAGCCCAACATAAATGATTTTACTGCTGCATGTCATGTTGTGTCTGTAAAACCAAACTCATTACAAATATAAAAAAAAAGTCAATCATTAAAGTGAATCTGTGCTAAGCTTCATGCAGGAAAAAGTTCAACTGGATGTACAGTTTAAAGTTGAATTCCAAGCATTGGCGTGAGCACAGGGTGTGCCAGGTGTGCCTGGGCACACCCTAATCACCCAGTGTGGCACATATCCCCCCTTTTTAGACCTCTGATCTTTCACCAATTTAAAAAACAAAAAAAAATGTTTTCTTTTTTTTTTCTAAAAAAAAATTGTAAAACAATAATAATAATAAAAAAAAAAAAATTGTAAAAAAATAATAAAAAATAAATAAAAATAAAAACTACTGACACCGTTCACTGCCCTACTGACACCTATCTCTACCCTTATGACACCATCTACTGCCCTACTGACACCGATCTCTGCCCTTATGACACCATCAATATATATACACACACACACACACACACACACATATATGTTCGAGCTTTGGGGTGCACACCCTAATCCTATAAGCTGCACAAACCTATGATTCCAGGTATTATAATTTTTACATAGTTAGTTGACTCAGCTTGGATCAATGTAACTATATATATATATATATATATATATATATATATATATATATATATATATATATATATATATTATACCTGTGGGATCCCTCTAGAACAGCTTTCCTCAACCAGGGTTGCATGGAACCCTAAGGTTCCTCCAGAGGTTGTTAGGGGTTCCTTGAGCTATGAGCGATTTGTGCTTCTCAGATAAGTAACCACTGGAAGCAATGATTCAATGATTTTTCAGCTAACTGCTATGGTGGGGTTCTTCCCAATGACTACCAAAGTAAGGTAAATTCTTCCCAATGACAACCAGTGTCAAAACGCGTCAGAATCTCACACAATCAACATCTTTGTGTTATTATATTACTGTTGCCTGTGAAGTAACCTTATTGTACATTGCCCTCTGTTATTGTTATTGTTTTCTCATTTTGTTCATCTTTGGATTTAAGTTTATATCCCAAACCTTTGTTGTCAGTACTTGCTGTATTAACAAAATAAAATAGCCATCACCACACTTTTTTTGTATTTTGCTCATTATATACCACTGGCTGCATTAAAGCCCCATTAGGGGTATTTTCTGTTTTTTATTCTATATTCGGGGTGTGCAGCCTCCCTGTCTGTACTCTCAAGAGTGTCCCTTTTTCTTTCCTATACATATATATATATATTATACCTGTGGGATCCCTCTAGAACAGCTTTCCTCAACCAGGGTTGCATGGAACCCTAAGGTTCCTCCAGAGGTTGTTAGGGGTTCCTTGAGCTATGAGCGATTTGTGCTTCTCAGATAAGTAACCACTGGAACCAATGATTTTTCAGCTAACTGCTATGGTGGGGTTCTTCCCAATGACTACCAAAGTAAGGTAAATTCTTCCCATTGACAACCAGTGTAAGAGAACATTATTCCCACTGACCTCCAATGTAAGGAGAATTATTCCCAGTGAACACCAATGTAAGAGACCATTCTTCCCAGTGACCACCAATGTAAGAGATCATTCTTCCCAGTGACCACCAATGCAAGAGAACCTTCTTCCCAGTGACCACCAATGTAAGAGAGCATTCTTCCCAGTGACCACCAATGTAAGAGATCATTCTTTCCAGTGACCACCAATGTAAGGAGAATTATTCCCAGTGACCACCAATGCAAGAGAACCTTCTTCCCAGTGACCACCAATGTAAGAGATCATTCTTTCCAGTGACCACCAATGTAAGAGATCATTCTTCCCACTGACCTCCAATGTAAGGAGCATTCTTTCCAGTGACCACCAATGTAAGGAGAATTATTCCCAGTGACCACCAATGAAAGAGATCATTCTTCCCAGTGACCACCAATGTAAAGAGAATTCTTCCCAGTGAACACCAATGTAAGAGATCATTCTTCCCAGTGATCACCAATGTAAGGAGCATTCTTTCCAGTGACCATCTCACCAATGTACCATTAGTTGTAGATATAGTAATTGTTGGAAGGGGTTCCCTGAGACCTGGAAGTTGTTTCAAGGGTTCACCTGTGTTAAGAAAGTTGAGAAAGGCTTCTCGAGTATGTGAAAATGACTGTAGTAGTCATCGCTACTACAGTGGTCACTGCTAGCTTCTAGGTCTTGTGCCGTCCTGCTGCTCACTGAACACAGGAGGCCGCTTGCATGCCATTCAGGGAATACTTTGTATTCTCTCAATGAATGCAAAGCGTTCTCTGATTGGACGAGGTGGGGATTGTGACGTCACCCCCCTCCCCACACCTCTCCACCTTGTCCAATGTGCCCCTTTAAAATATATTTAGGATGATTGGCAGCACAGGAGCCTCGAACAGCAGAACAGAAAATGCCTAAAAATATCCTTTGACTTTAAAATGTTGTTTCTAGGCAGCAGTAGTAAAGTGCTGTATTTTGGGCACTTTGGTTTAAGGCTACAAAGTATCCAACATGCAAGTCTTGCTACCCATCATTGACCGTGAGGGTCAGCATTTTGTTGCTCAGCTTCCATTGACCCCCCACTATGAACTGCTGATTCTGAGCAATTGCTTCATATAATCCTTTTTAAAGTTGTATTAGACTGAAATGGACCCAACTGCTGGATTCCTTTTACTGGTTATCCTGAAACCATATGTGCAAGGATGAAAGGTTTCATATCTTCACAGAGGCTTTTTGGTTGCTTTGAGGTCAAGTGAGCATACATTATTCAGAAAAATGGCCTCATGTTTACTGCATGGAATGGGAGATTCAGTTTCCCTCAAAATAACTCTGACCCTTGGGATGACCCACTCCAAGGTTTGCTGAGCCAGAACAATTTCATAAACAATTTTGTATATTCCATATTTTTTTCATGTAGGTTTTTATGTTTAACTCTTCTTGCTGGCTTGTTCATCTTCTTTTCTGGCTTTACTTGTCTCTTCTTCTCTCTCACTCTCACTGTGTTGCTTGCTCATTCCATCTGTCTCTCCCTTGTTCTGTTCTTGTTGCTAGCTCCGTCTAGCTCTGTCTAGCTCCGTCTAGCTCCGTCTAGCTCCGTCTAGCTCCGTCTAGCTCCGTCTAGCTCCATCTAGCTCCGTCTAGCTCCGTCTAGCTCCGTCTAGCTCCATCTAGCTCCGTCTAGCTCCGTCTAGCTCCATCTAGCTCCGTCTAGCTCCATCTAGCTCCGTCTAGCTATGTTGTGGTTGCTCTCACTTTTTGCTATCTCACTCCAGCTATCTCGCTCTTGTTCTCTTTAGCCGGCCATAGGCAGATCGAAATTCAGCTGGTTCAGCAGGAACTGGTAAAATTTCAACCTGTCTATTAGCAGGCTGGTTGTATTTGTCAGACTTCATTTTGTAATTAGCATACTTTTATAACGATAATATTGATTGGAATAAACTATATAACTTTTTCACTCAGTCTGGATATATGCCCAAATAGTTCCAGAAAGTAACCACTTTTCTACGGTGAAGTTTTCTCTCTTCCCCCATTTTTTTTTTGTATGTGGTTGTATTGAAGTCGATCAATCGTTCAGCTTCAGTACAACCAGCTTGTCTGTTTTTTTTTTTTTTTTGCCCGATCACTGCCAGCAGCTATAGCCACCAGCAGTGATTGCTGTATTCTGCCAGTGGGAAAGGCTTTATGCGCTCCCTGCCGGCTGAACCCATTAGGTTTGCAGAAGGGATTTCCCCATCAATAATGACGATGTTAATGTAGGGAATCAAGCAATTTTCTGTCCTTCAACTTGTGGTTGAAGGACAGAAAATTGCATAATGTATGGCCTGCTTTACTGTTCTCGCTCACTTTTTCGGTCTTTTTCTTGTACCTTTCTTGTTCTAAAGCCAGCCATTCATGGATCGAAATCTGATCGGTTCAGCAGGGACCAGCCGTATTTCAATCCATGTATGGGCATCCTGGTTGTGCACCTGGTTGTTCCTGCTACTCTCTGTCTCTCCATCTTGCCCTTTTTCACTCTCTTGCGCTGGTTCTCCCCTGTTGCTCTTTTTCTCTAACCCTTGTTCTGTCCTTCTTGCTCCTGGTTTCTCCCTATTGCCCTGTCACTCTCACTTTTGTTTACCGCCCATTGGCCTCTCAATCTTGCTCTTATTTTCCCCATATCGCCCTTTCATTATTACTCTTGATCTTCTGCTATTGCCCTGTTTTGTGATCTAGTTTCCTCCCTGTTTTCCACCTTTTTTCTCATTCTTGATCTCCCCCTTTTGCCCTCCTACTATCTCCATTGTTCTCTCACTATTGCCCTCTCACTATTGCTCTTGTCTTCTCTCTATTGCCCTCTCACTATTGCTCTTGTCTTCTCTCTATTGCCCTCTCACTATTGCTCTTGTCTTCTCTCTTTTGCCCTTTCATTATTGCTCTTGTCCTCTCCTTATTGTTCTCTCTGTAACTCTAGTATTCTCCCAGTTACCTTCTTCCTCTCACTCTTGTGATTTCTTTGTTGACTTCTCACTGTCTTCCTCTCATTTATTTTTTCTCTCTGTTGCCTTCTGATTCTTGCGTTTTTTCCTATTGCCTTCTCACTCTTGTTCTTTCCTTATTGCTCTCTCAATCTCACTCTTGTTCTCTCCCTTATGCTGTCGTGCTCTTATTCTTTCCCTATTGCCCGTTCATTATTGCTGTTGTTCTTTCCCTTTTGCCGTCTTGCTCAGTCTAGTTCTCTCCTTAATTCCCTCTCGATCTTGTCCTTTCCCTATTGCCCTTTCATTATTGCTCTTGTTCTCTTCCTTTTGCCTTCCTTCTCACTCTAGTCCCCTTCCTGTTGTCCTCTCACATTTTTACTTTCTTGTTGCCCTCTTACTTTCTTCCTCTTGGTCTTGTTCTCTCGCTCTTCACATCTCAGTCTCTTGCTCTTGTTTCTTTTTGCCCTCTTGTGTTCTTGTTTTCCTTCCTTTTCTCTTCCTATAGCTCCTCACTCTCATGCTCTCCCTGTTGTCCTCTCACTTTTGTACTTTCTTGTTGCCCTTTCACTCTCTTTTATTTTTCTTCTGTCCTTGTTGCCTTCAGAACCTTTTCTTATGCCTCTTCTCTCCCATTTGCTCTCTCATTGTAGATTTGTGCTCTCCCTATTGATCTCTCACTCTACTTCTGTCTTACTCTTACTCCTATTCTTTCCCATTTGTGCTCCCGCTGTCAGGTTCTTGCTCTTTTCCTGTTGCCCTCTTGATCTCTTTTGTTACTCTTCTTCTTTCCGATTTGCACTCCCGCTGTCAGGTTCTTGCTCTTTTCCTGTTGCCTTCTTGATCTCCTCTCCTTCTCTTCTCTCCCATTTGAGCTCCCGCTGTCAGATTCTTGCTCTTCTTCTGTTGCCCTTTTGGTCTCTTCTTCTTCTCTTCTTCTTTCTGATTTGCGCTCCCGCTGTCAGATTCTTGCTTTTTTTCTTGTTGCCTTCTTGATCTCCTCTCCTTCTCTTCTCTTCCGTTTGCGCTCCCACTGTCAGGTTCTTGCACTTTTTCTGTTGCCCTTTTGGTCTCTTTTCTTACTCTTCTTCTTTCCCATTTGCACTCTCACTGTCAGGTTCTTGTTTTTTTTCTGTTGCCTTCTTGATCTCTTTTCTTACTCTTTTTTTTTTTTTCCCTTTTGGTCTCTTCTCCTTCTCTTCTTCTCTCCTATTCGTGCTCCATCTGTCTGTTGCCCACTCTGTCTCTTCCTCTTGTTTTCTTGTGCTCAATCTCCCTACTGCTTGCTCACTCTCTCGCTCTTCTTCTATTCCTGTTGGTTGCTCACTCTCTCGCTCTTCTTCTTTTCCTGTTGGTTGCTCACTCTCTCGCTCTTCTTCTTTTCCTGTTGGTTGCTCACTCTCTCGCTCTTCTTCTTTTCCTGTTGGTTGCTCACTCTCTCGATCTTCTTCTTTTCCTGTTGGTTGCTCACTCTCTCTCTCTTCTTCTTTTCCTGTTGGTTGCTCACTCTCTCGCTCTTCTTCTTTTCCTGTTGGTTGCTCACTCTCTCGCTCTTCTTCTTTTCCTGTTGGTTGCTCACTCTCTTGATCTTCTTTTCCTGTTGGTTGCTCACTCTCTCTCTCTTCTTCTTTTCCTGTTGGTTGCTCACTCTCTCTCTCTTCTTCTTTTCCTGTTGGTTGCTCACTCTCTCGCTCTTCTTCTTTTCCTGTTGGTTGCTCACTCTCTCGCTCTTCTTCTTTTCCTGTTGGTTGCTCACTCTCTCTCTCTTCTTCTTTTCCTGTTGGTTGCTCACTCTCTCGCTCTTCTTCTTTTCCTGTTGGTTGCTCACTCTTGAGGTCTAATTTTTGTCTCATTTCTCTATTTTTCTTCCTCTCTTGCTTTTGGTCTTTCTCTCTATATTCTATTATCTGACCTGAAGATTGAAGTCAGTGTGTAATGTAATTCTTTCAACTGACTCAGGATGTCACATATTTATCACAGCTGACAAGCTATGTCATCAAAATCTCACAAATCAAATCATTTTTTTCTTTTTTTTTTTAAATCGAATATGAAAAACTCAGTTTTCCATTATCTCCCGTTTGTATTTTCAATGTGCTCCATTTGCCTTTCTGCTACTAAAGCTAAGCTGTACTGTATATACACTCATTGGCCACTTTATTAGGTACACCTTGCTATTATCGGGCTGGACTCCCTTTTGCCTTCAGAACTTTCTTAATTCTTCTTAGCATAGATTCAACAAGGTGTTGGAAACATTCCTCAGAGATTTTGGTCCATAGTGACATGATAAGATCACACAGTTGCTGCAGATTTTTCGTCTGCACATCCATGATGTGAATCACCTGTTCCACCACATCCCAAAGGTTATCTATTGGATGAGATGTGGTGAGTGTGGAGGCCATTGGAGTACAGTGACCTCATTGTCCAGTGGTGAGATGATCTGAGCTTTGTGACATGGCTCTGGCTGGCTTTGTGATGGCTCCTTCCTGCTGGAAGGAGCCATCAGAAGATAGGGACACTGTAGTCATAAAGGGATGGACATGGTCAGCAACAATACTCAGGTAGGCCGTGGTGTCTAAACAATGCTCAATTGGTACTAAGGGGCCAAAGTGTGCCAAGAAAATATCCTCCACACCATTACACCACCCCCAGCCTGAACCGGTGATACAAGGCAGGATGGATCCATGCTTTCATGTTTATGCCAAATTCTGACCCGACCATCTGAATGTTGGAGCTGAAATCGAGACTCATCAGGCCAGGCAATGTTTTTCCAATCTTCTATTGTCTTATTTTGGTGATCCTGTGCGAATTGTAGCCTCAGTTTCCTGTTCTTAGCTGACAGGAGTGTCACCTGATGTGGTCTTCTGCTGCTGCAGCCCATCTGCTTCAAGGTTCAGTGTTTTGTGCATTCAGGGATTATTCTGCATACCTTGGTTGTAATGAGTTGTTAATTGAGTTACTGTTGCCTTTCTATCATTTAGAACCAGTCTGCCCGTTCTCCTCTGACCTCTGACATCAACAAGATATTTTCGTCCACACAACTGCCGCTCACTGGATATTTTCTCTTTTTTGGACCATTCTCTGTAAACCTGAGAGATGGTTGTGCGTGAAAATCCCAGAAGATCAGCAATTTTTGAAATACTCGGACCAGCCCGTCTGGCACCAACAACCATGCCACGTTCAAAGTCAATCCCCTTTCTTGCCCATTCTGATGCTGAGTTTGAACTTCAGCAAGTCGTCTTCACCACATCTACATTCCTAAATGTATTGAGTTGCTGCCAGGTGATTGGCTGATTAGCAATTTGTGTTACCAAGCAATTGAATATGTGTACTTAATAAAGTGGCCGGTGAGTGCATAAACTGCAAACTAGTGGCCATGCTTAATAGAAAATGTTGTTGGGTGTCTTTTCACCCTTTTAATTGGTGATCCCTCCTGAACAGAGCGCCACCCTACAAACTGGAACTTCTGAATATGGGGAGAATGCACATGCCCTTTATTCACAATTCTTGATGCTTGAGCAGCTGATTGGTGCACTGCTATGTGAGGGGCGTGCCTAAAGTTATCAACATATTATATTTTAAAAAGTTTAAATTTGCAACATTTGTTTTAGATGCTTTCTCTAGAAAGTAAACACACACTCTGCAAATACACAGCAATGTCACCACCCATGTGAGGTATAACCATGATTGTCATGGAGAGCCATAATTGTCATAAAAGCAATCATTCTAAGGCCGTCATTCACGATTAACTCTACAATGATAACCTGTAAGGGCTTTTAAAGCATCGTCTATGAAACATTTTAGGCACCATAGTTTGTCGCCATTTCTCGGGTGCACACAATTTTGACATGTTTGGTATCTAATTACTTGATGTACATCTTTTATATTTTACCCAAAAGTTGGCTATTATATTGAGTTTTTGTGCACTAAAATTCATTTTCCTTAAAATTTGCATCTGTAGAGGTAGGGACTACTTAAAGTGGTTGTAAACCCTTAGATACGCCCAATGAAGTGACTAGCAGTGGCTCCATCCATGTGTGCGGCCCCCTAATCTAAATGCAGGCCACCGGACGTATGGATTCCAATGGGTTTTTTTTTTTTTTTTTTTTGAAGCATGTGTTTAGAACCAGAGGCTCTAATAGGCTTTAAAAAAGGGTGGGCCTGGGGCGCAGAGCACACCCACCTGTGTGACAATAGCAAATGATTATTCAATATTGTCTTCCTCATTCTCCTCCCAGCCCGTCAGGAAGCCCCTATTGAAGTCTTATGACTCCTTGGCCAATTGTGTCTCAGGACACACTTCCTGTTCCTGTGCCGGCGGGAGGAGAATGTCTCTCTGTATGTTCCCTGACAGAATCGTCAGAGCTGCCCCTTCCCCCTGTCTCCATAAGGTAAGGCACCCGCCGTCCGTCTCCTGCAAGGGGGGGTGATGGCCACCATCCGTCACTCGCACGGGGGGGGGTTAGTTTGTGCCACTCCCCAACCCCCCCCCCCCCAAAAAAAAAAAAATTTTGAGCACCGGCCGCCACTGGTGACTAGCCTCAGATGATTCACAGAGATATAGCAAATCCTCCTACATAAGTTGTACCTGTTTATCTGCAGTTCTCTCTCCCTCCTCTACAGCTGTTCAAAGTGAAGAATTTAGACAACATTTCTCAGCTCCAGGATGCAGAGGTAGGGGATCTGATGTCATACACTGCACAGAATACAGCCCGAGAGCTGAGTGTAATCTGAGACCTGAGTGGAAGAGGAAGGACACCCCCCCCCCCCCCTACACAGTCTCTTAGAGAAACATGCACAGTTAAGGCTGCCTATCACATGCTGTGTGCTGGAGGGGAAAGGGGGAGGAATGTCTGGATTGCTTGGCGGCATAAACCATCAGAAGTGAGTCATGCAGATAGCAGAGGAATGAGAGAGCCGACAGAAATCACACTAGGTGCTTTAGTTAGTACACACTATAGATAAATATGCTTTGACCATTTCAGAGGTTTACAACCACTTTAACCACTTGCCGACCAGCAGTTTCACTGCGGCAGAATAGCTATGTAACGTCGCTTCGCCCTGTGGCCACTAGGGGCACGCGTGCGCCGCTGCTCGCCCCCTGAGCCGATGCGAGTGCCCAGAGGTCACAATGACCACTGGACTCCCGCGATCGCTCGTGACACACCGAGAACCGGGATCTGAGGGGAGTAGAGACAGATCGTTGTTCATACAGAGTATGCGAGTGCCCGCCTGCTGCTCGCCCCCGGAGCCGATGCGAGTGCCCGCTGGGTTCCCGCGATCGCTACTGAGACATCAAGAACCGGGATCTGTGTGACTGATCGTCTGTTCATACAAAGTATCTGTCATCTCCCCTACACAGTCCCCCCCCACAGTTAGAACAAAGAGAGGGAACACAATTAACCCCTTGATTGCCCTCTAGTGGTTAACCCCTACCCTGCCAGTGACATTCTTACAGTAATCAGCGCATTTTTATAGCACTGATCGCTGTATAAATGCCAATGGTACCAAAAATGCGCCAAAAGTGTCCGATGTGTCCGCAATAATGTCGCAGTCCCGATAAAAATCGCAGATTGCCGCCATTACTAGTAAAAAAATAAATAATAATAAAAATGCCAAAAATCTATCCCCTATTATGTAGACACTATAACTTTTGCGCAAACCAATCAATATATGCTTATTGCGATTTTTTTTACCAAAAATATGTAGAAGAATACATATCGGCCTAAACTGAGAAAAAATTTGCTGTTTTAAAAAAAAAAAATGGGGATATTTACTATAGTAAAAAGTACAAAATATTATGTTTTTTTCAAAATTGTCGCTCTTTTTTTGTTTATAGCGCAAAAAATAAAAACCGCAGAGATGATCAAATACCACCAAAAGAGAGCTCTGTTTGTGGGAAAAAAGGACGTCAATTTTGTTTGGGTGCAGCGCCGCATGACCGCGCAATTGTCAGTTAAAGCGACGCAGTGCCGTATCGCAAAAAATGGCCTGGTCATTCAGCAGCCAAATCTTCCGGGGGGCTGAAGTGGTTAAAGTGGTTCTAAAGGCTGAAGATTTTTTACCTTCATGCTTGCTCTGGGGGCGCTCCACAGGAGAGAGGGGCCAAGAGCGCTGGGTGGGGGGACCTGAGGAGAGGAGGATCCGGGCTGCTCTTTGCAAAACCATTACACAGAGGAGGTAAGTATGACATGTTTGTTATTTTAAAAAAATATCTTTCAAGGTATATTAAGGCAAAGTTTGTTCTTAGTTTTCAATTTGTCTCCCTAAGGTAAGTTCACTTTAAGCCCTGTGAATTATTCCACTAACTGTCAATTACACACATTGTTAGTGACAGTTGCATGCTGTGTGATACTAAAAAGAGAAAGAAATGTATTGCGGAGTACAGACCAAAGACAAAAGCCATAGTTGAAAGACCTGTCTAAATTGTAAAGAAAACAGACATATTCCCAGCTGGAGTCAGGCATATTTTCTACGGCTAAAAAAAGAACAAAATGTGAAAAAAAAAAGAAAAAAGATATCAAAAAGGAATTAAATTAAAGTGTATCTAAACCCCAAAACAAAAATACATATTATTTTACAGCTTTTTCTTAATTCTCACGCAATATTTCTGCTAGTAACACACTTCCAATTTAAAGAGGAACTACACTGCACCTGAGCACCATATACCAAAAATGATTTTTAATTCATTTTTAAATTTAACCGCTTCAGCCCCGGAAGATTTTACCCCCTTCTTGACCAGAGCACTTTTTGCGATTCGGCACTGCATCGATTTAACTGACAATTGCGCGGTCGTGTGACGTTGCACCCAAAAAAAATTGACGCCTTTGTTTTCCAACAAATAGATATTTCTTTTGGTGGTATTTGATCACCTCTGCGGTTTTTATTTTGTGCACTATAAACAAAAATAGAGCAACAATTTTGAAAAAATACACATTTTGTTTTTACTTTTTGCTATAATAAATATCCCCCAAAAATATATAAAAAAACATTTTTTTTCCTCAGTTTAGGCCGATATGTATTTTTCTACATATTTTTGGTAAACAAGCGTATATTGATTGCTTTGCGCAAAAGTTATAGCGTCTACAAAATAGGGGATAGTTTTATGGCATTTTTATTATTATTTTTTTTTTTACTAGTAATGGCGGTGATCTGCGATTTTTATCGGGACTGCGACATTATGGCGGACACATCGGACACTTTTCACACATTTTTGGGACCATTGGCATTCATACAGTGATCAGTGCTATAAAAATTCACTGATTACTGTAAAAATGTCACTAGCAGGGAAGGGATTAACCACTAGGGGGCGATCAAGGGGTTAAGTGTGCTCCCTAGTGTGTGTTCTAACTGAAGGGGGGAGGAGACTGTCTAGGGGAGATGACAGATCGCTGTTCATACTCTGTATGAACAGACGATCAGTCACTTCTCCCCATAGAGAACCGGAAACTGTGTGTTTACACACACAGATCCCGGTTCTCGGTGTCTCAGCCGCAATCGCAGGAGCCCGGCAGGCACTCGCATCGGCTCCGGGGGGGGGGGGGCGGCAGGCGCGCACACGCCCCTAGTGACCACAGGGCGAAGCGACATTACATAACGTTGTTTCGCCCAGCCGTGCCAATTCTGCCGCAGTAAAACTGCGGCGGCTGGTCAGCAAGTGATTAAAGCAAACTCTCCCATTCATCCTTGTCCGCATGCTTTATTTTCCTGAGAAATTGCTTTAAAAAACATGACCCTAGCATTTCTAGCTGTGGCCATCTTGAGTAAGGGCAGATGATTCATGTAGCATTTACTTCCTGGAATCCATCTGCCCTTAGCTCAAGCATGCAGATGGGAGAGTGTGCTTAGCTGAGAAAGCCTCTCCTTTCCTGCTGAAGACTCCTGGGAGGTAGGACATCATTTGCCTAGGCCAGAAACCAGGAAGTAAATGTAAAAAAGAACGTTACAACAAGTAAATATAATATAATATACCTTCCTATCTATTTACTAATGGAATAAAAATGGTCAATTTTGATTGAGAAAGTTCGGCTTAAACAAGACAAAACTCACTCACCACACTTCATTAGGACAACAGAAACAAGATAAGACTATGGAACCACACCTATCTTCTATTAAACATAACATAGAAAGGGGTGGTTCTTTGGTCCCCAGCGATAGCTGAGAACAGTACTATGTAAAAATTGCCATACCTGGAATTCTTCTTTAACATTTATAGGTAATAACACCAGAAATTATTGATCTACAGCAGGGGGTCTCCAAACTTTCTAAAGAAAGTTTACTGTCCTTCAGACTTCAGGGGGGCCGGATTGTGCCCAGTGGGAGAAAACAATGCCAGCTCTTTGGTATTAGGCGGAGGAATAGTTGATGTCGTTGTGAGGAATAGTGTCCCATTGTTGGTGTCAGTGGCAGGAAAAATGCCTCAAGGGCCAGATAAAGACAAGCAAAGGGCCACATCTGGTCAGGAAGGATTTTTTTTACCCCACTGAAGCAAATCGGACCATGCTTTATAGAGGATTTTTTTGCCTTCCTCTGGATGGACTTTAGGTATAGTATTCTGTATATCAAGTTATCCCTTGAAGAAGTCATGTAACCTGTGATGCAACGTGTCGGGAGGAGTTGGTGAGGTCATTTCAAGTGTCTCGGTACCCGGCAATAGAGGTGAGGAGGAGAGTCTCTTGTTCCTCTTGGATTTGATTCCATACTTTGTGTACCATGCAATTCACAAGATGATATCTTTGTAAGTAGGATTATTGTTTTTTAATAAATTCATCCTTTTTTCATACAATTTTGCGCTATGAAGTTTTTTTTTTCTCTCGCTCTGATCTACCCGAGAAAGCAGCCGACAGCCGTTATCTCCATAAACCCAGGTGTTTTGAAAAGGTCTTATACCCACACAGTCCATTTGGGTTCATCTGAGATTGGGATATCATTAAGACATGACTAGACCCAGTGGGGTCGCTTCCTGAGGTGAGCGGGCACTGCACCTGGTGATGGAGGTGTTGTCACTATATCATTGAAAATGTCCTAAATTTGTATTTTGGCTCAGCATTTGTATCAACACTTCAGCAAGTCACTTTTATCAGTTTATAAAGAAGACTGCATTTATTATATATATTCATGTTTTATTCATTTTTCACCATTTCGTTTTTTGTTATTTCACTGATGGGACGCTGTGCAATGTATGTTTCTGAATATATTGTGTTTATGGATTTTTTATGCACATCTATTATATATGGTATTTGAGTTATTTTTGTCTGAACAAGCGTACTATTACTCAATTAATCCATTCTGTATATGGAGGTTTTCTATTTCTTTATACATTTTTTCTATTGGTTGAACTAGATGGTCTTGTTTTCAAGCTGTCCAACTATGTGACTTTATCTAATAATTTTTGGGGGTTTAGGTACGCTTTAAAGCAAAACTCCAGCATTAAAAAATACTCTTGCAGTGCAGGATTGAGTATAGGGGTGGGGGAATAACCTGCTTTACTGACCCTATTCCTTGGTTCGGCAGGCTCTAGCACTCTTCACTTTTCTCCAGCAGTCCAGAATGTGGATGGGCCCTTGCTGTTATCACATACAGTGCAGGACTGCTGGTCCTACATTGTATGTGATGATGTCAGAGTTAGACCGCTGGTCCTACATTGTATGTGATGATGTCAGAGTTAGACCACTGGTCCTACATTGTATCTGATGATGTCAGAGTTAGACCACTGGTCCTACATTGTATGTGATGATGTCAGAGTTAGACCGCTGGTCCTACATTGTATGTGATGATGTCAGAGTTAGACTGCTGGTCCTACATTGTATGTGATGATGTCAGAGTTAGACTGCTGGCCGGAGCTCCGAAGGGGCTTTGGGGGCTCAGTGGAAGCCTTCCAAAGTGTGGAATAAAATAGGCATAACAGTTTATTCTACCTCTAGACTTAAAGTGGATCTTTAGCTCCCCCCCACCCAAAAAAAAAATTAGAACTCAGCAGCTACAAAAACTGTAGCTGCTGACTTTTAACCACTTCAGCCCTGGAAGATACGGCACTGCGTTACTTTAACTGACAATTGCGCGGACGTGTGACACTACTTTTTTTTGCGCTATAAATAAAAAAAAAAGGCTGACAATTTTGAAAAAAAGCAATATTTTTTACTTTTTGCTATAATAAATATCCCCAAAAATATATTAAAAACTATTTTTTTCCTCAATTTAGGCCGATATGTATTCTTCTACATATTTTTGGTAAAAAAAAATCGCAATAAGCGTTTATTGATTGGTTTGTGCAAAAGTTATAGCAACTAAAAAATAGGGGATAGATTTATGGTATTTTTATTATGATTTTTTTTTTTTTTATTAGTAATGGCGGTGATCTGCGATTTTTATCGGGACTGTGACATTGCGGCAGACAGATCGGACACTTTTGACACTATTTTGGAACCGATGACATTTATACAGCGATCATAGCTAAAAATAGCCACTCATTACTGTGTAAATGTCACTGGCAGGGAAGGAGTTAAACACTAGGGGGCGATCAAGGGGTTGAGTGTGTTCCCTCAGTGTGTTCTAACTGTAGGGGGGGATGGGCTACCACTGACATGAAAGCGATCACTGATCCCGATGACAGGGAGCAGTAGATCTCTGTCATGTCACAAGGCAGAACAGGGAAATGCCTTGTTTACATAGACACTTCCCTGTTTATTTATTTATTTCAGGTACTTATATAGCGCCGTCAATTTACGCAGCGCTTTACATATACATTATACATTCACATCAGTCCCTACACCCTCAAGGAGCTTACAATCTAAGGTCCCTAACTCACATTCATACATACTAGGGACAATTTAGACAGGATCCAATTAACCTACCGGCTGTTCTGCCTCTCTTCGATGCAATCGTGGGCCCCTGGCAGACATCGAGTCCGCGGGACCTGCAGGCACACGCGCGCCGGGCAAGATCGCAACCGCTATCTTGCTTTTGCGGACTGCCATATGGGTACGTCGGTTTGCGCAGGAGTGCCATTATGCTGATGTATATTGGCTGAGCCGGTCTGCAAGCAGTTAAAGTGACAGTAAACTGTATATATTCTTAACTGTGAAGCGGTAGTAAACATAAGCATCCAAGCATAAGTAGGCATCCAAAAAAAAAAAAAGAAATCGGGCACTTGTCAGTTTAGGTCATAATGTGCTAGCATGCATCAGACTTACCTGTAAATGAAGCCCTCCAGCGACGCGCTCTCACCGCTGAAGGCGCTTCCATTTTCACCCGATCTTTCTGGGTTTATGGACTTCGGCTATCTGATTGGCCTAGCCGGCGATGACGTCACTGTTTACGGCACGGCTCTGAAGGAACGGCACGGGTATGCCATTCCTTCAGAGAGCATGTGCTGGTGACATGACCGGCTGCATCTAAAAAAATATCTCCTAAACGGTGCATGTTTAGGAGATATTTAGAGTACCTCTAGGTAGCCTTATTATAGACTTACCTATGGGTATAAATCATACTATAAAAAGTCCCTTTTATTGCTCCCAGCCTCCTCCAAATCTCCAAATTCCTTTCTTTTTTTTATGTTTGCTGCTGTGATCTGACTTCCT
Organism: Aquarana catesbeiana; assembly: GCF_042186555.1. Taxonomy (NCBI): domain Eukaryota; kingdom Metazoa; phylum Chordata; class Amphibia; order Anura; family Ranidae; genus Aquarana; species Aquarana catesbeiana. The sequence continues at coordinate 319,260,853 of NC_133330.1, forward strand.
GTTAGAGGATGGCTACGTTCCTCCTCCATGGTCCCAGGGTCTGTAGGAACGTAGTCACCCTCTCTTGTTCACTCCAGAGATGGACTATGGGATGTGTAGTTTGCATAGAGCAGTGCAGCTACTAACGTACAATACCCATTCTAAACAAATAGACGTGGGGGGGTAAGGATCATCATTTTGGAGAATAAGGATATTGATTAGTGTCACTTTAACTCTTAAGGTTTGGAGAGGCTCCACAAGGTATTTTTCTTTCTGCTGCCCAGAGTGGGGCTTTAGGTAAATCATTTTATTGACAAAATCACATTGTTCTTTCTGCATTTTCACCAACCAAAAAAAAAACAACCATTTTGTAAAGGTGAAAATTAATAATTTACTGTGTAGGAATGGAAGTGGGAGAGGAAGGGAAATTATGTCAAGTCGCCCTAGAAGCTTTACAGCAACCTGTAGAAAGGACAGAGATTTGCATGTAGAATAAAAGGAAAAACAGCTCATAAAAAATTCATGTACGCCCATTGAGTCTCTTAGAGTTGGCATTCCCAGCAGGGAAACTGGTCACTTAAAGCCTTTCCCCATGAAATCTGTTTTTGCATCTAATACTAATACTAAAGTTATGTGATTGTATTAGTCAATCAAACTGAATTTGAAAAAAAAAAAAAAAAAATACTTGCATAAAAATTAGTAAGCCAAAACTTTTTTCTATTTTGGATAGAATAGGGGAACAACCGCTATCCCCCTTTTAGCTGCAGAGGCAGTGGCCAGGGGGTGTAAACATGCCACAGCCATGGCAGGAATTATACTCCTATCCCACCGGAGAGCCGTCATCCAATTCAGCAGTTGATGCAGCTGGCCATAGGGGTGATCGGAGACCAGAACGTCCCTGATCATCTCTATGGTCTTGAACAGGGGTCTCCAAACTTTCTGAACAAAGGGCCAGTTTACTGTCTTTCAGACTTTAGGGGTGCTGGACTGTGGCCAGTGGGATTAGAAAACAGTGCCCTGTTATTGGTTTTAGTGTTAGGAATAGTTCTCTTTTGTTGGTATCAGTGGATTGAATGGTGCCCCATTGTTGGTATTCGAGGTACGAATGGTGCTCCATCATTGGTGTCTATGGGAGGAATGGTGCTCCATTATTGGTGACTGTGGGAGGAATGGTTCCCCTATCATTGGTGTCTTTTTTGAGGAGTGGCACCCCATCATTGGTGTTTTTTTTGAGGAATGGTGCCCCATCATTGGTGTCTGTGGGAAGAATGGTGACCCATTATTGGTGTCTGTGGGAGGAATGGTGCCCCATCATTGGTGTCTGTGGGAGGAATGGTGCCCCATCATTGGTGTCTGTGGGAGGAATGGTGCCCCATCATTGGTGTCTATGGGAGGAATGGTGCTTCATGATTGGTGTCTGTGGGAGTAGAGATGCCCGATCATTGGAGTCTGTGGGAGAAATGATGCCCCTTCATTGATGTCTGTGGAAGGAATGGTGCCCCATCATTGGCGTTAGTGACATGGTGCCCCAAGGGCCGGATAAAGGCAAGCAAAGGGCCACATCCAGCCACAGTCATAGTTTGGAGACCATTGATCTAGGAGACAGGAAGCCACAAGCATTTTGTCACTTACGGTTAGGTAAAATGTAAACAGAGCCATTTTTTTTTAGAAAGCATGAGAACAAAGGTTTTTTTTTCTTTCTTTTTTTTATTCTCATGCTTTCAAGCGTAGAGGAGAAATATGGGGTCTTATAGATCCCAGATGTCTCCATAAAGAGGACCCGTCATGCTTTATTGGTATCAGAAGGGATCTTTACATTTAAAAGTGAGCAAAAAAACAAGAGGACAGTGTAAAAAACAAAAAAATGTTTTTAAAGCACCCCGCCCCCTGTGCTTGCACGGACAAGCAAAATTATTCGTAACTTGTGCATACATATGTAAATGGTGTTTGTGCATCACACATGTGAGGTATCGCTGTTAAAGTTATAGTGCAGGGATTCTCAACCAGGGTTCCATGGAAAGCAAGGGTTCCTCCAGAGGTGGTTAGGGGTGCATTGAGCTGTTGCTGATTGACTTCCCATCTTATGGGGCCTCCATGATTTCAGGTCCAACACCACATGGCAGAACCAGTGGTACGACTCCAAAGTACATTTTGCTGTCTGTGGTGTTCTAATTCTTTCTACTGACCACCAATGTAATAGGCATTCTTCCCACTGATTCTAGATACATTTTTGCAGAGGGTTCTCCAAGACCAGAAAATTAATTCTAGGGTAAAAAGTTTGAGAAAGGCTGTCATAGTGAGTGCAATAATTGTAGCTCTAGACCTCCTATGTAACTCTAAACTGGTAACCTGTAAACATTTTTAAAGCGTTGCAAATGGAAATTTTTAAATATCGTAGTTTGTCGCCATTCCACGAGCATGTGCACTTTTATTGCTTAACATGTTAGGTATCTATTCACTCGGCGTACCAAAAAATTGAGGTTTTTTTTTGCATTAAAATTACCGGTAATTAGAGTGTATTTTTTCCAGGAAAAAAACTCTGTACAAATACTGTGTGGCATAAAAAAAGTGCAATGACCAACATTTTATTCTTTAGGGCCTCTGATAAGGAAGAAAAAGAAAAAAAAAAAAAAAAAAATATATATATATATATATATATATATATATATATATATATATATATATTGTAAATATTTTATTATATCTTTTCATGTGACAACACTGAAGAAATGACACTTTGCTACAATGTAAAGTAGTGAGTGTACAGCTTTTATAACAGTGTAAATTTGCTGTCCCCTTAAAATAACTCAACAGACAGCCATTAATGTCTAAACCGCTGGCAACAAAAGTGAGTACACCCCTAAGTGAAAATGTCCAAAATGGGCCCAAAGTGTCAATATTTTGTGTGGCCACCATTATTTTCCAGCACTGCCTTAACCCTCTTGGGCATGGAGTTCATCAGAGCTTCACAGGTTGCCACTGGAGTCCTCTTCCACTCCTCCATGACAACATCATGGAGCTGATGGATGTTAGAGACCTTGCACTCCTCCACCTTCCGTTTGAGGATGTCCCACAGATGCTCAATAGGGTTTAGGTCTGGAGACATGCTTGGCCAGTCCATTACCTTTACCCTTGGCTTCTTTAGCAAGGCAGTGGTCATCTTGGCTGTGTTTTTGGGGTCGTTATGTTGGAATACTGCCCTGCGGGCCCGTCTCCGAAGGGAGGGGATTATGCTCTGCTTCAGTATTACTGACAAGTACATGTTGGCACTCATGGATCCCTCAATGAACTGTAGCTCCCCAGTGCCGGCAGCACTCATGCAGCCCCAGACCATGACACTCCCACCACCATGCTTGACTGTAGACAAGACACACTTGTCTTTGTACTCCTCACCTGGTTGCTGCCACACACGCTTGACACCATCCGAACCAAATAAGTTTATCTCATCAGACCACAAGACATGGTTCCAGTAATCCATGTTCTTTGTCTGCTTGACTTCAGCAAACTGTTTGCGGGCTTCCTCGTGCATAATTTTTAGAAGAGGCTTCCTTCTGGGACAACAGCCATACAGACCAGTTTGATGCAGCGTGCAGCGTATGGTCTGAGCACTGACAATCTGATCCCACACCCCTTCAACCTCTGCAGCAATGCTGGCAGCACTCATACGTCTATTTCCCAAAGACAACCTCTGGATAGGACGCTGAGCACATGACCTCAACTTCTTTAGTCGACCATGGCGAGGTCTGTTCTGAGTGGAATCTGTCCTGTTAAACCGCTGTATGGTCTTGGCCACCGTGCTGCAGCTCAGTTTCAGGGTCTTGGCAATCTTCTTATAGCCTAGGCCATCTTTATGTAGAGCAACAATTCTTTTTTTGAGATCCTCAGAGAGTTCTTTGCCATGAGGTGCCATGTTAAACTTCCAGTCACCAGTATGAGAGAGTGAGAGCGATAACACCAAATTTAACACACCTGATCCCCATTCACACCTGAGACCTTGTAACACTAACGAGCCACATGACACCGGGGAGGGAAAATGGCTAATTGGGCCCAATTTGGACATTTTCACTTAGGGGTGTACTCACTTTTGTTGCCAGCGGTTTAGACATTAATGGCTGTGTGTTGAGTTATTTTGAGGGGACAGCAAATTTACACTGTTATACAAGCTGTACACTCACTACTTTACATTGTAGCAAAGTGTCATTTCTTCAGTTTTGTCACATGAAAAGATATAATATAATATTTACAAAAATGTGAGGGGTGTACTCACTTTTGTGAGATACTGTATATAGATATATAGATATATATAAAATGTGTGGGGGTTCTAAGTAATTTTCTAGCAAACAAATACATATTTTTACATGTAGGACAGAAGTGCCAGAACAGGCCTGGTGTTCAAGTGGTTAAGTGAATGGAGCTACTCTGCAGGCGCTAGTGCTAGTGCAGCAATCAAGGGGTTAAAGCAGGCAGTGAGGAGGTTATATAACTGTGGATCGCTTTTCAGAGACCAACACTATTATTAACGAGCCCTAAAAGGTAGGGGGAAGGTCCAGGGCCTTCCATAGATGAAGACCATGATTGGAGTTGCCATTATACCCAAGCGTATCCATTTCCAATAAGACATTACATTCTGAGAATTTATCAGCAGCTAAACTGCAAACATATCTCTGCTTATTCCTCCTGCCGGGGGCCATATGCATTGATGTGTTGGCTGTGATTGACAGCCGTATCCCGTCTAATATATTCAAAGCTGAGTCCAAATGATAAAAGTTTACACTGTTTAATAGCTTAGACAAACACAAAGTCACACGTTTCATTAAGTCTCTCCCTTGTCTGCTTCCTAGAAGATGGGAAGTACAAATGACCTTTTTCAGAGGGAATGTCTTGGCGTGAAACTTGAAGGTTGGATAATAACGGGACAGATTGTTATGCGGGATTAAATAGTTATTTCCGAAAAAAAATAAAAAACATGAGAACTGAATATGGAGATTTAATTAAAATTGGATTTGAAACTTCCCAAGAGAAGTGTAATAAGTCTTTAATATAATGATAAAAGATTGCGATTGATAAAAATGAATGGAAGCTGTTTTCTTTTTGCGGACGATTCCGGGGTAAGATCAAGAAATACGAGGTTTGTTATAATTCCGACAGAAAAGAATCTAATTAATGCCGGAATAGGATTTTAAACTTTGCAAGTTAATTTCTACTTTCAAGCCAAGAATATCTTTATGACCAGAAGTCTAAGGGCTAATTAAGTGCATAGAATAAAGCCGCGTTCAGTGGCTGGGATGATATCACTTAGCACCAAGGAATTATTCTTCTTTTGAAGTCGGGAATATAATAAATTGAATTTGTATTTCACGCACTAAAAAGTAAATACAAACATGGCAAATTAAAAGGATGGAGGGATAACCTTAAAGTGTATGCAAACCCAAAATCTGTTATTTATTATGTTTGGCATCTGTATACAGTTTTATTAAAGTGATTCTAAAGGAAATAATTAAAAATAACAACAAAAAACAAACAAACAAACATGTTATACTTATCAGCTCTGTGTAATGGTTTTGCCCCGATCCTCTTCTCCTGTTCCTCACAGGCACTCCTGGTCCCTCCCTCTTGTCGAGTGCCCCCATAGCTAGCAGCTTGCTATGAGGGCTCCCGAGCGTCCATTCACACACGAATGCGGCTTGGCCCCCGGCCCTTGCTCTCTCCTCATTGGCTCACTGGCTGTGATTGACAACAGCAGGAGCCAATGGCTGTGTGAGCCAGTGAGGAGAGAGAGAGACTCGGGAGAGCCACTGCTCTCATGTACATTGCTGATTTGAGATCGGGCTGACTTAAGTATAAGGGGGACTGGGGGGAAGGAGATGACTCAGCAGGTTTTTTACCTTAAAAGAGAAGTATGGGGTTTGGCTTTATTTCTGAATCATACTGAATCAACACTGAGAACCGAGCGATCAAACACCGTCGATCGCTCTGTCCTCAGGGCTCCCTGAGCAGAGAGCTGGTGACTGTCAGTCGCCGCTCTCTGCTCTGCTCCCCCCATGCTCACTGGAGTGCTGGGTTGTGTAGGGGGTGGGAGCAGCTGGCTCATCTGATGTGGGGGGGTGTTCTGGACATCTAGTCCTACAGATACAACCGGCCCTTTAAAGGGCAAAATAATGCTGGTGTGGCCAATGAAATTGAGTTTGACACACCTGCCATAGGGCATTGTAAAATACTTGAATAAATGGCTTCTCCAGTGGCATGGCCGACCACGCCACCACACCAAAGGCAAGCAGTGATGTAACTTATAGATGATATAACTTATAAGTTTATTCAGAGAGATCACTGCTATGACTGGGCAATAGGAAGAAATTAAGGTATGTAGAGTCCACGAGGGCCGGACAAAAAGTATCAAAGGGCCACATACGGCCCCTGGCCACAGGTTGGGCACCAGGGATTTAGAGGAAGAAGATGAAGGAAGTTAAGAAAAAAAAGAGAATGAATCTCTGTGAAGGACACAGAGAGATGAATAGAAACATGATACAATGTGCTGATGCAGTCAAAGCTAGCTTGATGGTCCTTGAAGCTGGTGATAAGTAAAACTGGTATTCCAGTGATGGCCCTATATAAGTGAAGGATGGAAACCATAAAGGCTGTTCTACTCATCATTCACAACCAGCGCAAGATCTGAACAATGTGTCAACACCCGTCTGTAATGTAAATACATAAAGAATGTCAATTCAACTGTCATTTATGTGCGGGCATTCTTAGCTGCCTCGTTGACCTCTGTTTCTGAAAACGCTAGTTGCCTAGCTGCCATAATGATCCAGTGGCTTTAATACCTTCTAAGGCTAGGCTCATACCTCTGCATGTTGGGAACTCGCGCAAAATCACGCACTTTTCTGACGCCCTTTAGCAGAAACACACCAGTGGCATTAATTGTTAATGGTACGACCCTTCTTCCCCCCCCCGCATCTGCTAATAGGCATATTTCCGCCCGTACAAAACCATATGGTGCCACAGCGACCACATTTACCAGATGTGGTTGGCTTCTTATTAGAATTAAGTAGTTAAACTGCACTTTATCTGCCAATGTGCCATGCATTAGGCCCCCCTCGGACACTATTGCTTTAAGATCAACGCGCTGGGTCCCCATCAGTGTGGTCTAAAAATCTCTTCTGTGCCTTTAAGGTTCTCAGTAGCAGCAGGGATTGTACAGCAGGACCATCAAGAGAAAATAGAAGAGCCTTTCATGGTGTTATATATATTTATTAAAGCAAAATATAAAAAGGTAGTGCACTTACATCAATTTCAAAACCAAGCGTTTGAAACTAAAAGTGAAACCACCAATATGCTCCCCAGCATGCCTTCTGCGGAAGCTGATGTGATGTCACCGGAAGCCCTATCCTACGCGTTTCGTCATCAGAATGCAACGTCCTCTGGAGCCTTTTACAAGCATGTGTGATCTGAATTTTCTTTTAACGTACAGAGCACTTCATATCGTTTGGACTGATTTGTAGCAATGGTATAATATTCATTGTGGCACTGGATATAGTATTCACGCTGGATCGGGGGAGGAGTCAGGAAAGTGTTTGGGGATGAGGGGCGCAACAAGTATTTGGAGGTTTTTGACCTTAATGCAGGGAATGCATTAAGATAAAAAACAATTAGACTTAGAACCACTTTAATTCTTAATAGCACCCCCATAAATGAGGGAACACATGTGTTTTGTGTGCGTGGAAATGCACGTTGCTTAAGCACCACGTGTTTCGGTGCAGCAAGATTTCTCAAAAGGGTCAGGGACTTCTTTTGAGTGTTTCAAAAGAAACATGGAACCGTACATGCAAAGTGCGAACCTAGCTTTAAATGGCATGAACAACAGTATTGTGTATTGACCCACAGCAACCAATCAGCTGGGAGCTAGTTGACTCCCTGGTAAAAGACGATTTTCGATTGGAATTTGCACAAAACTTCTCCTTGAATTGTTATTAATTAGTGCCGTCATAATCCTATGTCGATCAGCCCCCCAATGGATACCAGGCTGCATGGAATGCTGGTAATTATACTCTTTAGCATCAAAAACTTGCTGTAGATGTCTCCATGATGTTGTAAGATTACCCTTCAGCTGAGATTCGAGACAGAGAGAGAAAGGTCATTTGTGAAATGCCAATTAATGAGAAATGACACAACGCAATTACATCCAGACCCTGCAAAGAAACCAGCTTCACCAAACGCACAAGCCTCCTGGCACCATCCATTATATTGTAAGGTTTATATACAAACATTGAATGATGCACGGCACACTGCTACAAAATATTTGCTTCTCGCTGAAATCACTTATAATGTCATTTGAAAGGCCATTTTCAGTCTTTTTTTTTTTTCATTAAATGGGCTCCCGGGTGGTTTATGCTATAAAGTGCTAGTACGCACTGCATATTAGCACATTAAGGCTTCATTCAAATTATTTCTTCTGGGGTCGCTCTCCGGCCACTTAAATGTCCAGATCACAATGATGCCACTCCTAGGCTTGTGCAGGGAAATCACATCATTATGGCACAGAGCGGTGCCATAAATGCCCCCTGAGCATGCTACAAGAGATGGTCATAGACTATGGGCATGCTACAAGAGATGGTCAGAAACTATAGCATGCTACAGGAGAAGGCCAGAGACTATGGGCATGCAACAAATGATTATCAGAGACTATGGGCATGCTAAAAGATATGGTCATAGACTAGGGTGTGTGCTACAGGATTTGGTCAGGCTGACCATCTGTGCTACAGGAGATGGTCACCCTGACCATCTCCTGTAGCACACCCTAGTCTGTGACCATCTCTTTTAGCTTGCCCATAGTCTCTGATTGTCTCTCTATCTCTTGCTACAAGTATGGTAGCAGTATGCTACAAGAGATGGTCAGAGACTATGGGCATGCTAAAAGAAATGGTCACAGGCTATGGTGTGCTACAGGAGATAGTCAGAGACTAAAGGCATGGTACAAGAGATGGTCAAAGACTATGGACATGTTACAGGAGATGGTAAGAGTGTATGGGCATGCTAAAAAAGATGGTCACAGACTAGGGTATGCTACAGGAGATGACCAGAGACTATAGTCATGCTACAAGAGATGGTCGGAGACTATGGACATGCTGTAAGAGATGGTGATAGACTAGGGCAGTGATGGCAAACCTTGGCACCCCAGATGTTTTGGAACTACATTTCCCATGATGCTCATGCACTCTGCAGTGTAGTGGAGCATGATGGGAAATGTAGTTCCAAAACACCTGGGGTGCCAAGGTTCGCCATCACTGGGCTAGGGTGTGCTACAGGAGATGGCCAGACATAGTGTGTGACCATCTCCTGTAGCACACCCTAGTCTGTGTCGATCTCGTTTAGCATGCTCTTAGTCTCTGACCTTTTTTTGCTCCAAGAGATGGCCAGAGACTATAGGCATGCTACAATACAAGAGCTGGTCAGAGACTATGGGCATGCTAAAAGAGATGGTCACAGACTATGGTGTGCTACAGGAAATGGTCAGAGACTAAAGGCATGCTACAAGCCTGATGGTCAGAGACTAGGAGCATACTTCAAATAGATAACCAGACTCTATAGGCATTCTACAAGCAATGATCAAACTATGGATGCTACAAGAGACACATTGGATATTTTAAATGACTTTTTTTTTTAACAATTAAAATTTATCCTGGACTCTTTCATCCGTTTTTTTTTTTTCTTTTTGCTCCTTTTTGTATTTCTATAGTTTGAGCTATTCTCAAGTGCTCATTGAAGGAAGCCTTGCCATGTGGGAGCTGCCTCACCAGAGCTTATGTGAAGTTTTCCTTCATATGACTTTACTGGCAAGTTTGAAGGCTCCTTGCGCTTCTTTGGGTATGTTGCTCTAAAGGGCCGCATGTGGCCCCTCGGCCTCAGTTTGGGTGCCAGGAAGTTATAGTTTAGATCAGGGGTCTCCAAGCTTTCTAAACAAAGGTCCAGTTTATTCTCCCTCAGACTCTAGGGGGGGGTCAGACTATGGCCAGCGGAAGTGGAAATTTTCCTGGCATCAGTGGGAGGAATAGTCCCCTATTGAGAAATGGTGCTCCACTGATGTCAGCTGGCAGAATAGTGTCTTGTATCATGGGAGAATAGTGCCCCAAGGGCCGGATAAAGGCAAGCAAATGGTCACACTAGCCCCCACGGGCCACGGGTTTGGAGACCACTGGTTTACATTAATTGCATTTATCTGAGCCAATTCAGATTTGGTTGTCATGATCAAAAGCATATGCTCATCCCCCCAGCACTGTGACAACGCTGTCATCTACAGCTCCCTTAGCAGTGATCGGGAGCTAGTAGATTGGGCTCCCAACCACATAACCACTGTGACAGCCAATCACAATCATCACATAATTGGGAAGCCCAGGAAATGCCTCTGTTTGATTTCCTTTGAGATTCGGCTTCCAAGGCTCAGCTCCCACCGGCTGGAAGAGGTTACATATAATCTGAGATACTAGCAGGGAGTTTACATCTACTGTATTTCAAATAGAGATTGTGTGTTGAACAGTCTTTTATTATTCAGTATATTCTTTGATTCCTCCATCTATGTCTTGCCTTTCTCATTCATTGTTTCTTTATTTTCTTCTTTTTTTTTTTTTTTTTCAGAAGCAATTTAAATGCAAAAAAGTCCTAAACTCCATTTCTATACATAGTCATAAAAGTGTCTATTATGATTTGTTCAGCTTGGAGATAGAATACTTTGGTAACGCAGCACAGTGTCTTTAGAATCATTTCAATATTTACAGCCCTTTAGAAGTGCTTTAGAAGAGGGTTGCAGTTCACATAAACCTGCTTGGGGCTCATTTACACCAGACGCAGTTTATTGTGTTTTTAACCACTTGAGCTCCAGAAGGTTTTACCCCCCTTCATGACCAGGCCATATTTTGCTATTTAGCACTGCGTTACTTTAAATGGCAATTACTCGGTCATGCAACTCTGTACCCAAATAAAATTTATGTCATTTTTTTTCCGCTCGAATGGAGCTTTCTTTTGGTAGTATTTGACCAGTTTTTTTTTTTTTTTTTTTTTTATATATAAATTTTTTTTTTTAAATTAAAATTTGAAAAACAAAAATTACTTTCTGCTATAAAGCATATTCAATAAAAAAAAAAAAAAAAAAAAAAATCAAATGTATTCATACATTTTGGCCAAATAAAATTTATGTCATTTTTTTTGCGCACGATTAGAGCTTTTGTTTCGTAGTATTTGGTCACCACTGTTTTTTTTTTATATATAAATTTAAAAAGAAACTAAAATTTAAAAAACAAAAATTACATTCTGCTATAAAGCATATTCAATAATAAAAAAAAAAAATCAAATGTATTCATACATTTTGGTCAAAATGTATTCTGCTACATGTCTTTGGTAAAAATAAAAATCCCAATAAGTGTATATTGAATGGTGTGTGCAAAAGTTAAAGTGTCTACAAGCTATGGAATATATACTGGAAATTGTATTTATTTATTTTATACTAGTAATGGCAGTGATCAGCGATTTATAATGGAACATCAATAGTCTGACAGTAACTGACACTGGGTGGGAACTGACACTTAACCAGTGATCAGTGATAATATTATACACTGTCACTGTACTGATGGCACTGGCTGGGAAGGGGTTAACATCTCAGGGTAATCAAGCTGTGAAGTGTGTGCCTAAGTGCCGGTTCACACAGGAACCATTCTAATAGGAGCGATGCAAGTCACTCCGACTTAGAAAAAGGTTCCTGTACTTCTTTGGGGGCGACTTGAGGCGACTTGCATAGACTTCTATACAGAAGTAGTTTTGCAAGTTGCCGTGGAAGTCGTGTGCAGGTCGCCTCGGTGAGGCGACCTGCAAGTCGTGCCGCCCCTGTGTGAACCGGGGCTCACAATATGTAATATGTGCTGATTTTTACTAAAAAATCTGCTTATTCCTTCTCCCTGCTTTGCAGGGAGAAGAAACAAGCAAGTTGTTCCCTCTGGACAGAGCTCTGTGTTGTATGTCAACACAGAGCTCTGGGCTGTGATTGGACACAGCCGATCAGCAGGTCTCAGCCATGAATCATTGGCTGGGGCTTGCTGACAAGCTCCCGAGTCAGCGTACCTAGAAGAGGCCAGCGACGTATAGGTACATCGCTGTGCTTGTAGCAGCCCCCCATCCGCAGTACAATGTGGCCGGGCGGTTCTAAAGTGGTTAAGCTCAGTATGAACATATACGAAAAAAAAATTATGCATTTTAATTAGCCTAGTTTACACTATTGCGATGATTTAATGTGTGTTTAAAAAAAAAAAAAAGAAAAAAAAGGACAGCATGCTGAATTTTTCCACATTAAGCGTACAGGAATGCTTGTGAACACATTGCAAATGCATGTAAATACAACTTAGTAAATAAAAATAAATTCATAAATAATGCCTAAGGCACTGCAAACACTCTACGAATGCATGCAAACTGTGCACTGAGTGTATGGATTGCAGTACAGCATGCTGCTTTTTTTTTGCATTTAAGCATAGTGTAAAGCGCTGCACAAACTGTTGGCGCTATATAATTCCTGTATAATAATAATAATAGTGGAACACACATCAATGCACTGCAAATGCATGTAAAAATATCATGCATAAGTGCCTAAAAATGCACCGCAAATGCATTACAAGTGCATGTAAGGATGCATGCAGAACTTCACACTGAATGTAGGGATTACAATGTACGAAGCCTTAGGGCTTATTTACATCAGATGCAATTGAACACTTTATTAAACAAAGTATGAAGGCAAAAGCAAGAAAAATGAATGTATTTCAATGAGGATAGTTTACACCATTGCGGTGCTATTATGCACGTTAAAAAAAATACAGCGTGCTGCATTTTTTTGCATGTAAGCGTACCAGAATGCACATCAACACAATGCAATTGAGTGTAAAAACAAAAAAAAAAAATCATAAATAATGCCTAAATACACACAGAAAATACACAGCATTACAAATGCATGTAAACATAAAAGCACCACAAATGCATGCAAATGAATCTAAGGAAAAAAAATGTAAAAATCATAAATAAGCCTAAAAAAGCACAGCAAACGCATTACAAATGCATACAAAAGCGTATGCGGAACTGCGCACTGAGCATAGGGATTGCAGTAGAAGACCCTAATCCTACATATAGAAATCATTGCATCAGGCTGTTGTATCACGGCCCCCTTAAATGGAAATTCCGTCACCTGAGCGCTTTGCGGCTGCATTTTTTTTTCCCTTTACTTTGCTAATGGAAATGAGGTTTGAATATTACAGTCCGGGGGTTAGGAAGTTGACCTGTGTAATGGGAGCTCTTCTCCTGAGAGCAAACACTAGACTCCGCAGGCCCCAGGCGAATCACCAAACTTTCTGCTCTTAATGTAAGTTAAATGAAAGCACTTGTAAATGAAATTAATTTCTCCCTGCCATGGAACACTGAACGCACTGCATACACTTTAATTAAGGACCATGGAAGGATAAGCAAGTGTTTCTTGGCATTACATTTTACAAAATGTACTTTTCTATAGATCACTTTATATGAAAGGAATATTCTCTTGTGAATTTTTTTTTTCATTTAAAGACATTATGGGGTTTTTACCTTAAAGAAGAACCAGCTACTCAAAAGACACAAATATTCGAATGAAGCGCTGATGATCAGAATAATTTGCTGTCATTGTGCAGAGTGTATCCAAACAAAAAAACAAAAATGTAATATATTGCAACACACCAGTCCTTAGATGTGGTGGCTACGTTAGTTTGCTTTTTTATTTAGACATGTTTTCTATATTTCACCTGGAGTTGGTGACAGCTTTCTATGAGATCACCAAATGGAGTTTCTTCCCGTTTTCAGGTGACAACTTCCTAAGAGGTCCCTGAATGGAGTCTCCTCATAAATGTTCTGATCACAACTGTGTAAGAGGTCCTCAAATGCAGTTTCTTTCCAGTGTCCTGGTAAAAACTTTCTAAGAGGTCCCCTAACAGAGTTCCTTCCTGTTTTCTGGTGACAGCTGGATAAGAGGTCCCTGAATGGAGTGTACTCAAGTGTTCTGGTCAAACTGTGTAAGAGGTCCCTGAATGGCATATCCTCCAGTGTTCTGAATGGAATGTCTTCCAATGTTATGGTGACAACTTTTATAGAAGTCACCGAATGGATACCTCCTAAGAGGTCCCTGAATGGAGTGTCCTCATGAATGTTCTGATCACAACTGTGTAAGAGGTCCTCAAATGCAGTTTCTTCCAGTGTCCTGGTGACAACTTTCTAAGAGATCCCCTAACAGAGTTTCTTCCTGTTTTCTGGTGACAGCTGGCTAAGAGGTCCCTGGAGTGTACTCAAGTGTTCTGATCCCAACTGTGTAAGAGGTCCCTGAATGGCATATCCTCCAGTGTTCTGAATGGAATGTCTTTCAATGTTATGGTGACAACTTTTTTAGAAGTAAGCGAATGGAGACCTCCTAAGAGGTCCCTGAATGGAATCTCCTCATGAATGTTCTGATCACAACTGTGTAAGAGGTTCTCAAATGCAGTTTCTTCCTGTTTTCTGGTGACAGCTGGCTAAGAGGTCCCTGAATGGAGTGTACTCAAGTGTTCTGGTCACAACTGTGTAAGAGGTTCCTGAATGGTATATCCTCCAGTGTTGTGAATGGAATGTCTTCCAATGTTATGGTGACAACTTTTTTAGAAGTCACCGAATGGAGACCTCCTAAGAGGTCCCTGAATGGAGTCTCCTCATGAATTTCTGATCACAACTTTGTAAAAGGTCCTCAAATGCAGTTTCTTCCAGTGTTTTGGTGACAGCTGTTTGAGAGGTCCCTGAATAGAGGGTCTTCCAGTGTTCTGGTCACAACTGTTTAAGAGGTTCCTGAATGGCATGTCCTCCAGTGTTCTGAATAGAATGGCTTCCAATGTTCTGGTGGCAACTGTCTAAGAGGTCCCTAAATAGGGTGTCTTCCAATGTTAACAACTGTCTAAGAGGTTCCCTCACATTTTAGGTGACTGTTGAGTGTCCAGGATAGGAAATAAAGATAAATCTCCCCAACGAGACGCTGAGAACATAAATCAAATTGCCATATGCTTTAAACCCTTCACTACTCTATACAAAACTTAAAAAAAAAAAAAACATTATTGTCTATACATACACTGTAATAAAAGGTATGAGCAGGCACCTGTAAATCAGAAGGATGTCACCAGAATCATAAGAATGTGAGGTGTCTAATGGCTGCAGAAGCTATTGATTTTTTGGTGTATCTTGAAATACGGTTTATTCCCCTAACTCTGACATTTACAGGCCGGTATTATGGAACAGAGCATTGCACAGGCCTCAGTAAATGCATCATTTTACCTTTCTCCCTCGTAGAAAAGCCGGAGAACTCTGTGCAGCTTTTGTTTCATAAATACAATTTAGTTTTCTTTTTACCATGGGGACGATAACTCATTTATTTGATAAATTTCATGTTCTTTTATGGACTTTGCAGAGAAAAGCAAAGAAGAATTCTGTCTTGTAAAGCTCCCTCCCAACTTACACAGTGGGGTTACTTAAAGTTAACCTGTCAGAATAGAAATATGGGATGGCTGCCATTGCTAGTACTTGTTCCAGGTCAGTGACTCAATGAGAAGCTGATGCATGAAGAGGGTGCTAAGAGGAAAATTTATTGTTGCTGTAATGACCCATCAGAATCCAGGTTTCATTCATGAGGCAATGACAAGCTTGCATGTTGAGAGGTTTAGACTTCACTGGCTGTGTATTTCTTCTGGATTGGTCAGAGCATGAAGCAAAGACAAAATGGGGCATCTAGTAATGTCAATTGTGCCATAAAAATTGACCTTTTGTCTGTCCTAAATCCCTCCTTAAAAAATAGCAGTGCACGTTCTGTTCTTGAGATTCATGATGGTATATCTGCAGTGGGAGATCATCTAATGCCCCGTACACACGATCCGAAAATCGTACGAAAAATGCCGCATTCGAAACGATCGTACGATAATCGGATCGTTAGTACAGAGCTTTCGAGAGCCGATCAGGACAGTTCATCCGATATTATTCTATCGGACATGCACGGAAATTTTTTCCGTACGATGCCCGATCGTACGATTTTCGTTTAATCGGTACAGCTATCGTTCGAAAATGCAATACAAATGCATTACAACACATGACATCGTTTCCGAATTTTTATTCTGTCGTACGGGAATTTTCGGGACTTTAGTAAACTCATCAGATTCGATGTGAGATTAGCAGGCAAACAAAAACGGACGATCATTCGTCCGATATTCGGATCGTGTGTATGGGGCTTAAGGCCCTAATGTCCCTGACTGCTTGTCTCATCAGATTTGGAGTGATATTTGGTGATTGTTCCTTGAGACTCATGGTGGAGATCATCCAAAGCACTATTGCCTCTGAGTAAGCAGCTTTGGAGTGAGATTTAGTGATGTCACCATTGTGCTGCTCACTGTTCTGCTTGCTGGAGAGAAAGCTGCACCTGGGGACCTGCAATGCATGGATCTCCCTGCTTCTGCTCCATTCATTCTCTGGATCTGTGATTTTTGCACGCCTCCTTTTCTTAAATATTACCCCACCAGTCAAAAGACTGAAAAGCTCACCTGCCTGCTGTCTCCTCCCGTTAGCACACTTGATTGGCTGCTAGAGCTGCCAACCCCCTCTCAGTTTTACTGTGCAAGGCTGATACCAAACCAAATACAGATACATATACTAGATACTGGATCAATCAACACTTAAGCTTCGACATCTGCTGGGAATTAGTCAGCACTAAAGCTCAGGTCTGTACCATGTTTGCCTGTCTTATCTGCCCCTGCCTTATTAATGAACATTAAAGTGTTACTAAACCCAGGACCCGGCAGTCACTATATCTGGTCTCCCACAGTACACAGAACATGGAAATGCAATTATTTTAGTGAATATAAACTGCTAAATATCTTTTTCTCATCAGCAGTATATAGCAGTAAAGTGACTGCTATCAGTGTCTGGTTAAAGCTTGTAGGAGGAGTTTTCATTCTCCCATGATTTTCCTATCAGGCTGCAGGACCCCTGACCTTCTGTCTGGACAGTGCTGATTGGCCCTCTGCTGACCACATGCACTCTCCCAAGAAAAAAAAAAACTCTCTAGCAAATCACACCAGCTGAACATGTGCAGCTTGTCCCCTAGCTTCAGTTCTATCAGGAGATGGTTTGGGGACTCTGGAAGAAGGGTAGGATCAGAGAAGACAGGATCAAACAGCCTTTTTACACAATGCAGAGGATTAACCACTTAGGTTACATAGTATGCTTTACTGCATATACAGTAAAGCAGTAACACTTTAAAAAGAACCCATGGTTTCACATTTGTGCCGGATCAACAGGTTTGTCTGTGCATGCCCAGGATAGAGGCCTGTATGTAACTTCTATATGACTGTCCATGCCTTGGCTTATTTCTTTGCATTGGTTAGACTGAATTTGGCTATGCCTGTTATCTGTGCTGTCATCAGTCATCGCTCTGATTACCTACAGTATCTGGAATCTGGACTCTGTGTTTCTGTACCTCGTCTGGCATTTAGCCTGCTGGCTCTGCTACTACTGCTGTGACCATCTGTCGGAAGCTTTGCACCACACTAGCATCTGCCCTGCCTGCTGCTGGCTGTTGCCCTTGGTAACACTGAGGGTCTCCCAAAACCTGTGACAGGTTAATTAACCACTTGACCTCCGGAAGATTTACCCCCCCCCCCTTCATGACCAGACCACCTTTTGCGATACGGCACCGTATTACTTTAACTGATAATTGCGCGGTCATGCAACGCTGTACCCAAATAAAATTGATTTAATTTTTTCCCACAAATAGAGCCTTTTTTGGGGGGACATTTGATCACCTCTGCGGTTTTTATTTTTTGTGCTATAAACAAAAAAGACTGTCATTTTTGGAAAAAAATATATATATTTTTTTTACTTTCTGCTATAAAACATATCCAATAAAAAATTTAAATCAAATGTCTTCATCAATTTAGGCCAATGTGTATTCTGCTACATATTTTTTGTAAAAAAAAAATCCCAAATGAGTATACAGTGGAACCTCGGATACGAGCATAATCCGTTCCAGGAGTATGCTCGTAATGCAATGTACTCGCATATCAAAGCGAGTTTTCCCATTGAAGTCAATGGAAAAGAAAATAATTCGTTCCGCATTGACTTCAATGGGATGCAATACCGGATGCGGCCAGAGCCGGGGGGGCGCCGGAGAGCCTTGGAAACGGCCGGAAAGGCCCGAGGACACTTCGGCTGACCTTGGCAAACCTCGGAAAGACTCTGTTCACGAGCCTTTCTGAGGTTTGCCAAGGTCAGCCGAACTGTCCTCGGGCCTTTCCGTGCATTCCCGAACGCCGAAGATCGGTGCTGTTCTGCTCAGGCGCCCCCCAACCTCAGGCCAAAAGCGGTACTGCACACTGCTTTTGGCCTGAATCCTGCTCGTTTTGCGAGACAACACTCGCAAACCAAGTTAGGATTTATAGAAATACAGTGCTCGTATTGCGAAACGCTCGTTAACCGCATTACTCGCAAACCGAGGTGCCACTATATATCAATTGGTTTACACAAACGTTAGAGCGTCTACATACTATGGTATATATTCATGGAATTTTTATTTATTTATATTCTTATACTAGTAATGGCGGCAATCAACGACTTATAGCAGGATTGCGATATTGCAGAGGACAATTTGACACTTTGTGGGAACCAGTGACACTAATACAGTGATCAGTGCCGAAAATATGCACTGTCACTGTACTAATGACACTGGCAGGGAAGGGGTTAAACATCTAGGGCGATCAAAGGAATGGAATTCCTCATCCTTGTAGCTCTTACAGTAAAGAACCCTCTACGTAGTTTAAGATTAAACCTTTTTTCTTCTAATTTTAATGAGTGGCCACGTATCTTGTTAAACTGCCTTCTGCGAAAAAGTTTTATCCCTATTGTGGGGTCACCAGTACAGTATTTGTAAATTGAAATCATATCCCCTCTCAAGCGTCTCTTCTCCAGAGAGAATAAGTTCAGTGCTCGCAACCTTTCCTCATAACTAAGATCCTCCAGACCCTTTATTAGCTTTGTTGCCCTTCTTTGTATTCGCTCCATTTCCAGTACATCCCTCCTGAGGACTGGTGCCCAGAACTGGACAGCATACTCTAGGTGCGGCCGGACCAGAGTCTTGTAGAGCGGGAGAATTATCGTTTTATCTCTGGAGTTGATCCCCTTTTTAATGCCAATATTCTGTTTGCTTTATTAGCAGCAGCTTGGCATTGCCTGCCATTGCTGAGCCTATCATCCACTAGGACCCCCAGGTCCTTTTCCATCCTA
The DNA here is from genome assembly GCF_042186555.1 of Aquarana catesbeiana. Taxonomy (NCBI): domain Eukaryota; kingdom Metazoa; phylum Chordata; class Amphibia; order Anura; family Ranidae; genus Aquarana; species Aquarana catesbeiana. The sequence goes on from NC_133330.1 coordinate 319,280,170, forward strand.
GATTCCCCCAGACGTTCTCCCCCCAGTGTATAGATTGCATTCATATTTTTGCCACCCAAATGTTTTATTTTACATTTTTCTACATTGAACCTCATTTGCCATGTAGTCGCCCACCCCATTAATTTGTTGAGATCTTTTTGCAAGGTTTCCACATCCTGCGGAGAAGTTATTGCCCTGCTTAGCTTAGTATCGTCTGCAAATACAGAGATTGAACTGTTTACCCCATCCTCCAGATCGTTTATGAACAAATTAAATAGGATTGGTCCCAGCACAGAACCCTGGGGGACCCCACTACCCACCCCTGACCATTCTGAGTACTCCCCATTTATCACCACCCTCTGAACTCGCCCTTGTAGCCAGTTTTCAATCCATGTACTCACCCTATGGTCCATGCCAACAGATCTTATTTTGTACAGTAAACGTTTATGGGGAACTGTGTCAAATGCTTTTGCAAAATCCAGATACACCACGTCTACGGGCCTTCCTTTTTACTGTCCATAAGATTTTAGGGGGGCCAGAGTGGCCAGTGGGTGTAGAAAATGCCCCGGCATCAGTGGGAGTAAAATCCCATCATTGGTGTCAGTGGGAAGAATATTGTCCTGTTATTGGTATCAGTGAGCAGAATAGTGCCCCATAATTGGTATCAGTAAGAGGAATAGTGCCTCGTTATTGGTATTAGTGGGAGGAATAGTGTCCCATTATTGGTATTAGTGGGAGTAATAGTGCCCCATCATTGGTATCAGTGGGAGGAATAGTTCCTAATTGTTTATATCAGTGGGAGTAATAGTGCTCAATCATTGGTGTCAATGGAAGGAAAAATGCCCCATTGTGGGTGTCAGTAAGAGGAATGGTGCCTCCTTGTTGGTGTCAGTGGAATGAATAGTGCCCCAAGGGCCAGATATAGGCAAGCGAAGAGCCACCTTTGGCCTACGGGCCACAGTTTGGAGACCACTGGACTAGACCAGTGGTCTCCAAACTACGGCCCGCTAGCTGGATGTGGCCCCTTAGGTTACTATTCCTCACACTGACTGGACTTCTCCTAAAGTGTGCTGTTTTTGGATGAGATTGCGCTCTTTTATTCTTTGTTATGTCGGTTAATATTATTAAAGATGCGAGTATTGCCCTACTGATTAAACCAGTCAAAAATGTCCCAAGACACACACAGACCTTAATATATTTCATGTTCCTGGCAGCCAAAATTGCTATTGCAACCGCCTGGAAAATTATAGTTATAGACGATGAAGCGTAAGCTAACTTGGATAATGCAAAATGAAAAAATGGTTAGTGTCTTCCGAGATAAACAACGTCTTTTCAACAAAACATGGTCTCCTTGGCTTGTCTACTTGCAGGTCCCAGACATAAAGTGCTGATTCCAGGAACATTTGGCATTAGACTCCCGGACGGACTTACCTCCTGTTATTCTCTACTTTTCTCACAATTTTTAATTTTTTTTTCTACTCTTCCCCCATTTTACCCCTTACTCTACTTATTGTCCACAAACGACCGGTAGTAGGAGTCACCTTACCCATAAAAGAATGCATTGTGTTCTGACAATGGAGAGAGTAACTGCAGTCTACAACCAAAGATAAAAGTTTAATTGTTTGAAGAACATTTCATAAAGGTTTTGCGATATTGTTGTTTAAAACTTGTCGGATTATGGGTGTACAATGGAAGGACTTGTAGGGCTACCCCTGTGAGGGCCCCATCTTCCACCCATGGGGGGCCTCGTGGGTTTCCTTTATGCAACCACCCACGTAATGTTGGGTTCTCATGTTTGCTCTTGTGCCTATATTGGCCACCAAGGTTAACCTGTCTTATCTCGATTATGTCTCCGATGTGTCCGCCATAATGTCGCAGTCACAATAAAAATGGCAGATCGCGGCCATTACTAATAAAAAAAAATAATAATAAAAATGCCATAAAACTATATCCTATTTTGTAGACGCTATAACTTTTGCGCAAACCAATATATACAATATATACGTTTTTTTGCGATTTTTTTTACCAAAAATATGTCAAAGAATACATATCGGCCTAAACTGAGGAAAAAATACATTTTTTATATATTTTTGGGGGATGTTTATTATAGCAAAAAGTAAAAAATATTGCTTTTTTTTTCAAAATTGTCACTATTTTTTGTTTATAGGGCAAAAAATAAAAACCGCAGAGGTAATCAAATACCACCAAAAGAAAGCTTTATTTGTGGGGGGAAGAAAAGGATGTCAATTTTGTTTGGGTGCAACGTCGCACGACCGCGCAATTGTCAGTTAAAGCTACACAGTGCCAAATCGCAAAAAGTGCTCTGGTCAGGAAGGGGGTAAAATCTTCCAGGGCTGAAGCGCTTAAGGTCAGATTTGTCCGCCACAATGTCGCAGTCCCGCTAAAAAGTCCTGCAGATCACCGCCATTACCAGTAAAAACAATAAAAAAATCCCTAAATCTATCCCATAGTTTGTAGAAGCGATAACTTTTGCGCAAACCAATCAATATATGCCAATATATGCAATTTTTCTTTTTTTTTGCCAAAATATGTAGAAGAATACATATCGGCCTAAACTGATGAATAAATTTGTTCTTTTTTATATATATATATATATATATATATATTTTTTTGGATATGTATTATGACAGAGAGTTAAAAAAAAATATTTTTTTTTCAAAATTTTCACAATTTTTTGTTTATATCGCAAAAAATAAAAACCGCAGAGGTGATCAAATACCACCAAAAGAAAGCTCTATTTGTGGGATAAAAAAGACATCAATTTTGTTTTGGTACAGCGTCACATGATTGCGCAATTGTCAGTTAAAGCGACGCAGTACCGTATCGCATAAAAAATTGCCTGGTCATTAAGGGGGCAAATCCTTCCGGGGCTGAAGTGGTTAAAAAATTAATGTTGCATTTTTTTCCTATTGAGTTTGTTTTTTTTTTTGTTTTTCTTTTCTTTGCTTGTACTTTTTAATACTGTGCTCAGCAGGGTGTTGACAAAAATCCGCAGCCGCCAATGCTTTTCAGTCGTTAAAAATACAGAACAAATCTCAATCTTTAAAACTATTTCCCCAAACAAAGCAGAGCTTTTTACCTGCGCCGATGCCATCAATTTTCTCCCAAAAATTGTAAACAGCAATTACACAAAAAGTGAGTGGCAGCAAAATATAATTGCAGAGTGATTTTTATTTGTCATTATTAGCAGTTAAGAGTCAACAAGTACAGCAACTAGCGAGCCAGGGGAATGAGCCACTTGAGAAGGACAATGGGCTAGATACTATACTAGATAGATATACAAAATGAGAATTTTTTTTTTTTCATTTTGAATAGAAATGCTTTTTAATAATTTTTTGTTGCTTCCTTCTGTTGCCGATCCTGAGTAAAGTAAACAAAAGCAAATGAATGCCTTGACGGGTTTGACCCAAGAGTAAGTATCACAGTTAGGCTTAAATATATCCATTCAGTGCTAAGAGCACAATTTACAGGAAGAACAACAGATTTGATTAGAGCAAACTTCTGTAATTTTATTGGTTAAAAAAAAAAAAAAAAATCATTTAAAATTGACAGAAGTGGTTCTATTAGTTTGCAATGTACTTCAAGTACAGTCAGTGTAATCATTTATTTTATTTGGAGTGATTCAAAATAATTCATATAAATGATTTTTCCATGGGGCTTTTTAAGTTCAAAGAGTAGCGGGCAAAATCTTCTTTCTAAGAAAAGACATTTATCAAGTCATATTGAAGTGGACAAAGAAAGAGTATACAAAACGGAGAATTGTTTGTAGAAAAAAAAAAAAAATGTTACTTAAAAAAAATAGATATATCGACCATCCGCGACTTGTTTTTATCACTATATTTATTGAGAAACAATCAGGAAGGAGTCACGGTGACCATCTCTTTCATGACATCTGCTACAATTATGTTCAGAGTGCAGGCTTTTTCTTTATTCTTTTTTTTTTTTTTTTACAATAAATTTTGAACAATGACATTCAAAACTAAACTCCAGGCCAACAGCTAAATGAACAGATGAATACAGTATATACACTCACAGGGCACCTTGTACCAGTTGGACCCCTTTTTGCCTTCATTCTTCTTGGCATAGATTCAACAAGGTGTTGGAAACATTCCTCAGAGATTTTGGTCCATAGTGACATGATGGCATCACGCAGTTGCTGTAGATTTGTCGGCTGCACATCCATGATGAGAATCCCCCGTTCCAACACATCCCAAAGATGTTCTATTGGATGAGATGTGGTGAGTGTGGAGGCCATTGGAGTACAGTGATCTCATTGTCCAGTGGTGAGATGATTGGAACTTTGTGACATGGTGCATTATCCTGCTGGAAGGAGTCATCAGAAGATTGGGACACTGTAGTCATAAAGGGATGGACATGATCAGCAACAATACTCAGGAAGGCCGTGGTGTTTAAACAATGCTCAATTGGTGCTAAGGGGCCCAAATTGTGCCAAGAAAATATCCCCCACACCAGTGGAAGTGTTACCTAGGGAGCGAATTGTGGGGAGCGAACTGGTAGCAAACTTCTAACTGTGGGGGGAGGGGACTGACTGGGGGAGGGGACTGACTAGGGGAGGAGACTGATCGGTGTTCATACTTAGTATGAACACACGATCGGTCTCCTCTCCCCTGACAGGACGTGGATCTGTGTGTTTACACACACAGATCCACGGTCCTGCTCTTTACCGAGCGATCGCGAGTGCCCAGCGGACATTGTGGCCGCCGGGCACGTGCATCGGCTCCTCGATGACGCGTCGGATGCACACCCCCAATGCCACCAGGAAGCTGAGGACATCATATAACGCCCGCCCAGACGTCATATGTCTATGGGCGGGTAGGGAAGTGGTTAAGTGAGGATAGGGATTTCTTGACTTCTGATGGTGGGGGGGGGGCTCTTGACATCTGATGTAAGGGGGGGTGCTCTGGACAGCTGCTTAGAATTATTATGAGAATAGTACCATTCTATGCCATTTGAAAAGGAGAGTCACACACCACTGGTCTCATAGGCTAGTACTAAAATCAATAATATTTGTATGTAGAGCAAATTATTAACTATGATAGAGTAGATACATTTATATAGTCCTACAGATACATAGTTACATAGTAGGTAAGGTTGAATTAAGACAATAGTCCATCCAGTTCCTGTGTTGGTGTGTGTGTTCATGTAGATCAGTGGTTCTCAACCTGGGGGTCGGGACCCCCTCGGGGGTCAAATGACGATTTGCCAGGGGTCACCAAATGCTGGGCTGTTCCAGAAGCCTGCACCACTCTCCCAGCCTTTTCGCGGCCACCCAGCAGCCTGGCCATGGAGCCTGTGGAAGCCCAGCTGGGCAATTCCTGGAGCCCGCGGCCACCCACACAGCCTTTTTACCAGCCACTCATTCAGTTCATAGCATGGCTTGGGGGGCAGAGACAGGAGGTCAGCTGACTGGTGAGAAATGTGAAGTGGGAGGGGCTGGAGGAGACCCTATCTCCTGATTTCAGCATAGGTGTCACTGCTGCGAGACACCACTGAGCTGGAGGCACAGTGAGTCACACTACCTGTGATTAGAGTTGACATTAAAAGTCCCCACTACAGTTCTCAGATCAGCAGATGACCTTGATCAAGAGCACCTAAGTTGGCTGATCAGAACTTCCCCCAGCACCGCCACTCATCCCAACTCCCCGCCAGCACCGCCACTCATCCCATTCCCATCACCCCCCAAGGTGTAAGAGAAGGAATAAAAATAGAGAATACATGAAAAGGAGAGGAAAAGAGGGGGAGGAACAAAGAAAAGGGGAGAGAAAGAATAAGAAAAAGACAGCTGGAGAGAGGAATGGGGGAAAAAACAAGAAATTAGGATAGAGAGAGATAAAAAGGAAAGAAAGGTGAACACAGAGAGAGTGGTACATCCTAAAATGTACCATAAGGGTTTTTAATACTGTACAAGTTCAAGGGACTCAGGGAGCGCTAAATGTCCGTGGGTTAGGGTTGCAAATTACTTGTCTTGCCTTGCCTTGGGTGCTGACAACCTACGCTACGAAAATAATTTTACTGTTAGGGGTCCCCACAACTTTGGAAATTTTATCAAGGGGTCACGGCACCAGGAAAGTTGAGAACCACTGATGTAGATAATCATTTCCCATATCCCGGTATATTGTGTTCGCTAAGCTGTACGTCCAAGAGTCTTTTAAAACCATCAATATTTCCAGTTGACACCACCGATTGTGGAAGAGAGTTTTACATCCTTAACGCCCTGACAGTGAAAAACCCCCTACGCAGCCTAATGTTAAACTGCTTCTCTTCCAGTCTCTTAGTGTGGCCCCATGTCCTCTTACATTCCCTGAGACTGAATAGTTTCCTACCTACACTGGGTTCACCATTAATGTATTTGTATATCGCTATCATATCTCATTTTAAGCGTTCTCCAAGGACAATACATTTAGCGCTTGTAGTCATTCCTCGTAATTGAGGTCCTCCAATCCCCTTATTCATTTTTTTGCCCTTCTCTGAACTCTCTCCACTTCCAGCACATTCTTTCTGAGGATTGGTGACCAGAACTGGATGGAATACTGCAGATGTGGCCCTTTGAGGGCAACCATAAGGCTGATGCTGCTCACAATGAAATTGAGTTTGATACCCCTGGTCTAGTCCATAATGGGTATAAAAGTACAAGAGCTGAAGTGGTTAAGCAGAATAATGGGTGCAACCTAACAAAAGAGCATTGCCATTCACCTATGCTCGGGGAAGCATGAAATTAATATATAGATCTACATCGGTTGGACATCTAGATGCCTTTGGAAACGTTGAATTGGAGCTGAAATCTGGATAAATCGCGGTGAGAAGTGCTCGTTTTCTATTCTCCTGTTGTGCTCTGATAAAATCTTCTTTCTTATAGTCCGGTGATAAATAACATCACTGGAGCAGAAATCGGACCTGCGGAGAGACATAGACTACGCTTGAAATCATGTTACACAAAACTAATTATATCATTTGCTTACAATTCTGTTATTTCATGTCTCTGATCGTTTCATTGTCACAGAGAGAAAAACTAGCTGTCAGACCTGACAAAAACATGGATACTTGAAAGGGTTGCTAAGCGTAAAACACAAACAGCAGTATTTAATGCAGAAGAATACAATGTACATGAAATTCTACAAAACAGAATAAATTATTGCTACAAGTTATTGTTACAGCATATAAATATTAATTTTCTTGTTTTTCCTCTTTAATCTTTTGTTTTGTCTACATAAATCAGCCTTTCTCAAACTTTTTACCCCAGAGGAACCCCTAAAATTATTTTCAGGTCTTGGGGGACCTTTACTAAAACAAATTCATTGGATGTCAATTGTTAAAATTCCCTTTACATTGCTAGTCAATAGGGAAAACAGAATGCCTACAATGCTGGTCAGAAAGCCACCCTAACAGATAGATAAAAAAAATCATTGGTGTCCTACGGCTGTTTTTACAAAGAGGCATTGGCTCCAGAACTATGAATTTAAATAGAAGGTCAATCAGCCAGGGGTCAAGGAACCCCTAAAACCTCTAGGGCAGGGGTCTCCAAAATTTTAAAACGGAGGGCCAGTTTACTATGGCCATTGAGAGTAGAAGTCCTAGAGTCAGTGGGAGTAAACAGTGCATCTTTAGCATTAGGAGGAGGAATAATGCACCATTGTTGGTGTCAGTGGGAGAATTAGTGCCCTGTTGTTGATATCAGTAACAGGAATTATGCCCCATTAGTGGTGTCAGTGGGAGAAATCGTGTCTTGCATCAGTGGGAGTAAAAGTGTCCCATGGGTCAGGTAAAGGCAAGCAAAGGGCCGCATCTGGCCCCAGTGACACAGTTTGGAGAACACTGCTCTAGGGGAACCCTGGTTGAGAATGGCTGATATACAGTAGATACCTACTCAAAGATTTGTAATTCATATTCAGCCAGTCTTGTTAATCAGGCTACCCTACCGGACAAAATCATGTCCATCCCAGTTGAATCGCTAAAATAAATCTTCTGAAAAAGGGTCACTTAGAAAGAAATGTATAAATACTCACCTCTGCCCACACCGTTGTAATGACATAAAACCACCGCCACAAGATTTTTCAGAATCTGACACTTCCAAGGGTGTACTTTGTGGTTCCTCTCACCGACTAGCTGATCAAACCACAGGGTGCAATTGGGAACCAGGGAATCCAAAAACACACCTTGGATTTGTCAGATCTTGAATACTCTGCTGGATGGGTTTCAAGACATCCCATTTTTTTTCTGTATATTCCAAACTTTGCTTTACATATATATATATATATATATATATATATATATATATATATATATATACACATACTTATTACTTTTATGTTGCGTGAGGAGTCATGTTCATTGGGTATCAGCCATCTCTTTTTATCGCTACTGCTGTTCCCCACTTTTTCATTTTTTCTTATCATCCTTCTCTGGTCTTTCTACATCTCCTCTTTCCTCCCCTAAATTTCATACATATGGCTACCCTCTTGAACCGTCATGGTCAATGGGTAGTGGACATACCACAATTTCCAAAATTGTAATACTATGTCCATAAATCAATGTATATGATTAGGACAAACAATATATTCCTGCAATATTTATATCACTGGTTGTGCTATGTTGGCGTCTACAGTTACTTTACTTACTATAGAAGGGCTTTTATCCCTTATATTAAGTAGAGAACATATTTTGGTTCTTTGTTTCTCGCATCACAATTCCTTTGTGCTATCACCCCGTAGGAGACGCTGATTTGAACTGGTTCTTTCCCAAACAGTGGAGAGGCTACCAATCACACAGGCATTCACACCATTGAATGGCCCCCACGCTTGCCTGACCTAAATCCAATATAACGCCTCGTCGGATGGACATGTTTTGGTCCATCCGACACCTCCAGGTTGCACCTCAGTCTGTTCAGGAGTTCAGTGATGCCCTAGTCCAGATTTGGGAGGAAATATGCCAGGGCACCATCCGTTGTCTCATTAGGAGCATGCCCCGACGTTTTCAGGGATGCATACAAGCACGTGAGGGCCATACAAACTACTGAGGACCATTTTGAGTTGCTGCAATGAAAATTCAGCAAAATGGACTAGCATGCTGCATCATTTTTTCACTTTGATTTTCGGGGTGTCTTTGAATTCAGCCCTCTTTAGGTTGATAGTTTTTATATCCATCAAACGATGTGGCATCCTCTCGTTCCTAACACGTTTCTCAGTCCATATCAGTATAGATATCCAGCATATTTTTCCCCATTGAGATCTGATGTGTTTTCAAAGTGTTTCTTAAGGTTGGGTTGGCATGGAGCGGCTCACAGAAGGGGTCCGGTGCGTCCCTGTTAACCATTTCAGGTCTGATTGCAGTCCAAATTTTTGGCTGAATTCGGACCTGAAACAGACCAGAAGACACACAGGACTCCTGTGCAATTCGCTCTGGAGCCGCTCTGGGGATATGTGAACCGGCTGCATAGAAAGCCGGTCAGAATCTCCTGACATGCGAATTGGATGTGGGGAAACCCACATCCAATTTGCAATAGTGTGAACCCAGCCTTAAAGGGATACTAAAGGTTCATTTTAGAAAAAAAAAATATAACAAACATGTCATACTTACCTCCTGTGTGCAAGGGTTTTGCACAGAGTGTGTCAGAAACCATGAATTCAGGCCAAGATAGAAGTACAGTAAAATCACACTTGTTTAATAATAAAAGTAAAAAGAACAAACGTAGTCAAAACATAGCCAAAATTCAGTAACCGGAACGGAAAGTCAGCCAAGCCAGAATTTAGGGATCAATGTATTGGAACAGCAAGCAGGATCTGGAGCCAGAAGGGATGTCAGCACAGCAAGTCTTGAATAGGATCGCAGGCGATCGTTTCTGTGATGTTGACCAAGGCGAAGGCAGAGCTCCTCTGGACTGGACGGCTTAAGTAGGCAGGACTGACGAGCAGGATATCATCAAGAGCTGAGCAACTGTGGAGAGATAGGAGCTGGCAATTAGCTGACAGCTGAGCGTCCAGCTCAGAGAAGAAAGGGCTGAGCCCAGTCCTGACAGAGTGGCCCAGATCCTCATCTTCTGGGGTGCCTCAGTGGCGCTCCTTGCTCCTCCCTGCATCGAGTGCCCCCCCGCGGGGAAGCGCTTCCCTGGGGACACCTGTGTGGGCACGCTCCAGAGTCCTGCTGCTGCGTCCATTGACACAGACAGCAGGACTTGGCCCCGCCCGCCCCCGGCTCCCGTTTTATAGGATTTGATTGACAGCAGCGGGAGCCAATGGCTGTGCTTCTATTAATCTATCCAATCAGGACCCGAGACACCAGCGGGAGCGGGTGTGCTCGTTCCCACCGCTGGAATAACAGGGTTCAGGTAAGTAAAAAGTTTGTTCTTTGATGTAAGAACAAACCTATAGTCCCTAACTTGTTCGTAACCCGGGGACCGCCTATATTTACTTGTTATTATTATACAGGATCTATATAGCGCCAACAGTTTACGATGCGCTTTACAATATAAAAGGGAGACAATACAGTTATAATACAATAAAATACAGGAGGATTAAGAGGGCCTTGCTCAGAAGAGCTTACAATCTAATGTTAAGAATTTTTTAGCAAAAATTGTGCGATTGTTTTACTATGAAACTTTTAAAGTGAAATTAGTGATCTTTTGTTGCTTTCGGAAAATTGCAGTTTGCCAAATTACCCAATGAAATTGGGGCAGTTCTATGCCAATAAAACGTAAACACCAAAGAATCTTCATCTCAGTGCGCTTTGTGGAGTCGCAGCGCTAATAATCATTTAGATAAATTTAGTTTTCTAATTATACAAAGGAAATTAGCCCTCGGAGCAGCATCAGTTTTGGAAGCAAGTAAAGCATTCCCCAAATTCATCAATTCAAATGTTTCCCATTCATAGGTAAAAATGATATTGAACTCATTACATGATACAAATAATTCTGTTTTATTTTGCGCTTGTGCTCAGTGATGATGCTATAGGTTTAATATTATTGCTTTTAATTTTACAGGCAAATTCTGGAAGCGGCACAGATAGGAAATGAAAGCACTACATTCCCATGCAAGCTTTTCAACATGTCACATGTTCCCATTGTTATTATTAATGCAGAAAGTAAATGTTACCCCCACTGAATATTAGGAGTAAATTTCCATGTATCAACCAAATCACAATAAAACTTCGCAAGTGAGCACAAAAAGTCATCTTTGAAACTGTAAAGCCACTATTTTGTATTTCAATATTATATTCTTAAACTGACCATTCTTTATACAATTCTTTATCTCATTCTATTTCTATTAACATTAAAGCGGACCTTCCATGGCAAACGGAACAAATGTGCGCCTCCCCCCAACACATATGACGAAAAAAAAATTTGTAAACAAATCATTTATATACAGTATCTCACAAAAGTGAGTACACCCCTCGCATTTTTGTAAATATTTTATTCTATCTTTTCATGTGACAACACTGAAGAAATGACACTTTGCTACAATGTAAAGTAGTGAGTGTACAGCTTGTATAACAGTGTAAATTTGCTGTCCCCTCAAAATAACTCAACACACAGCCATTAATGTCTAAACTGCTGGCCACAAAAGTGAGTACACCCCTAAGTGAAAATGTCCAAATTGGGCCCAATTAGCCATTTTCCCTCACCGGTGTCATGTGACTCGTTTAGTGTTACAAGGTCTCAGGTGTGAATGCGGAGCAGGTGTGTTAAATTTGGTATTATCGCTCTCACTCTCTCATACTGGTCACTGGAAGTTCGACATGGCACCTCATGGCAAAGAACTCTCTGATAATCTGAAAAAAAGAATTGTTGCTCTAGATGAAGATGGCCTAGGCCAGGGGTAGGCAACCTCGGCCCTCCAGCTGTTTTGAAACTACAAGTCCCATGAGACATTGCAAGACCTTGACATTCATAGGCATGGCTCCTAGGGGCAAAGGCATGATGGGATTTGTAGTTTTACCACAGCTGGAGGGCTGAGGTTGCCTACACCTGTTTTAGGCTATAAGAAGATTGCCAAGACCCTGAAACTGAGCTGCAGCACAGTGGCCAAGACCATACAGCGGTTTAACAGGACAGGTTCCACTCAGAACAGGCCTGGACATGTTCGACCGAAGAAGTTGAGTGCGCATGCTCAGCGTCATAGCCAGAGGTTGTCTTTGGGAAATAGATGTATGAGTGCTGCCAGCATTGCTGCAGAGGTTGAAGGGGTGGGGGGTCACCCTGTCAGTGCTCAGACCATACGCTGCACACTGCATCAGTTTGCTGAAGACAAGCAGACTAAGGGCATGGATTACTGGAACCATGTCCTGTGGTCTGATGAGACCAAGATAAACGTATTTGGTTCAGATGGTGTCAAGCGTGTGTGGCGACAACCAGGTGAGGAGTACAAAGACAAGTGTGTCTTTTGCCTACAGTCAAGCATGGTGGTGGGAGTGTCATGGTCTGGGGCTGCATGAGTGCTGCCGGCACTGGGGAGCTACAGTTCATTGAGGGAACCATGAATGCCAACATGTACTGTGACATACTGAAGCAGGACATGATCCCCTACCTTGGGAGACTGGGCCGCAGGGCAGTATTCCAACATGATAACAACCCAAACACACCTTTAAGGTGACCACTGCCTTGCTAAAGAAGCTGAGGATAAACGTGATGGACTGGCCAAGCATGTCTCCAGACCTAAACCCTAATGAGCATCTGTGGGGCATCCTCAAATGGAAGATGGAGAAGCAAAAGGTCTCTAATATCCACCAGCTCTGTGATTTCATCATGGAGGAGGGGAAGAGGACTCCAGTGGCAACCTGTGAAGCTCTGGTGACCTCCATGCCCAAGAGGGTTAAGGCAATGCTGGAAAATAATGGTGGCCACACAAAATATTGACACTTTGGGCCCAATGTGGACATTTTCACTTAGGGGTGTACTCACTTTTGTTGCCAGCGGTTTAGACATTAATGGCTGTGTGTTGAGTTATTTTGAGGGGACAGCAAATTTACAGCAAATTTACACAAGCTGTACACTCACTACTTTACATTGTAGCAAAGTGTCATTTCTTCAGTGTTGTCACATGAAAAGATATAATATAATATTTACAAAAATGTGAGGGGTGTACTCACTTTTGTGAGATACTGCATGTATGTATATATCTTTATATATATCCCCCTTTCCTCCCAAAAGTTTTGCAGGATTTCAAGCTCCTGAGGCCAATCTAAAGTATGTTTTTCTTCTTTTTTTTTTTTTTTTAGGGCAAGCAGTTTTTTTTACAAATGGCTTTTTAACCCTTCTCCACCTGCCCCAAGGTGTCCCTTTAAACAGTTCTGAATGCCTGGGGGGTGGGAAGGGTCAGCAATCATGTGACCACTGTCACAGTGGTCACATGATTGGAAGCTGGTCCCAGCGAGAGCTGTCTTTAACAGTTCAGTCTTTATGCTCTCAGCAACACATATGTGTTAGGCAGTGCTAAAGGGGTTAAAGCTATTTGTGTAGGGGGCAGGGGCTAGGAAAAATATGGACCTTTTATTTGCCATGGCAGGCGTTCTTTAACTGGATGACATTTTGTTTGCTAAAGCACTGTGCATCATAGTCAACTGACACTTTTTCTTTTTTTTATTCTAGGAATTCAGCTCCTTTTGTAAAAAGTGAAGGCACATTATGAGTTAAGTTCAAGGATGTGCATGACATCTCCTGAACTTATCCCTATTATTTACATCTGACAGTTTAAGTGCACTCCCGGAAGACAGCTATTGCCCTACGCTGATGCTTCAAGTCTAAGCATCTTCAACATTAGAGTCGGTGCAGCTACTATGCCTGCCACTCCCCTCCTGCCCAATCACAGAAGCCTTTGTATTGTGTGAACTCCTTTACAAAATACAAAGGCTTCTTTGAATGGACAGCAGAGGGGAGGGTTGGACATAGGTGCTCTGTGTGCTCCTCTCTCACAGCCCCAATTCTCAGTGTATGCTCCGGCAGAGCCATAAACTTGTCACATATAAATGATAGCAATCAGGTTAGGAGATGTCACCTCCTTGGACTTTACTCATAGTGCACCTGCACTTTTTACAAAGTGGCTGAATTCCTGGAATTCAGCTTTAAAACACTGCTCTTACCTTTTTCATCTTGTTAAGTGACACTGATTTTTTATTACCCAGAATTTTTGGTTAAACTGTGCGGAATTTGGTGGTCTTTTGCCATGTTTGGAGAAATGCATTGGAGCCAATGAGGAATATGAAATGAAAGTGGTTCTAAAGCCTTAAGGCTTTTTTTTTTACCTTAATGCATTCTCTGCATTAAGGTAAAAAAACTTCAGTGCTTAGGATCCCCCTCCAGCACCCATAAATACTTCCCTGAGCCCGATGGTGATCCAGTGCTGTGCCCGAGAGCAACGGCTCTCTCTCCTCTCTCTGAACATGGAGGCAACAGCAGGAGCCAATGGCAACCACAGCCTATGAGGATGGAGCAGGGCAGCGGGCGGGGGCTATGGACAAACAGAGTGCGGCTCATGATCGTACCCACACAAGTGCCCCCCCATAGTAAGCGGCTTGCTATAGGGGCACTTGGCGGGGGAAAGAGCCAGGAGCGCCAGCTGGGGACCCGAGAAGAGGAGGATCGGGGCTGCTCTGTGCAAAACCAACTGCACTGAGCAGGAAAGTAGCACATTGTATGACATGTTTGTTATTTAAAAAATAAATAAAAAATTAGGTCTTTAATCATTTCAAACATTTCATTAGAATACTGACAAGAGGGGAAGAAGAACCAGGGAAAGTAAAATATAAACAGATTAAACAGATTCATATTTTCTCAAGTTAAAGCTTCTATGTGATTTCAGTGATGGGGTTTACATCTAATGTCAGTTCTGACATTAAAATATTTTTAAGCAATGTCACCATCCGCAGCATTAGAGAAATTGTACAATTTGATGACTGTGGGAGGAATTGTAAAAGGATTTCACGTGTTCGTATTCTATCAGTGCAATTCAACCGGCTGCCACAGAGATCATTCAAAATAATATATTTGATTGCAACAAAATTGATGTGTTACATCTGGGTACATGAAGTTCCGGTGATCAGACATTTCATATAAAAAGAGAATTATAGACTGTGCACGTCGGCGGAGTTGTATAAAGGATCCTGGTGGTTTGATGTCTCCCTGCTTGTCATTTATAGTGACGAATGCCAATTCGACCAAGGGTCCCCTAAATTTTATAGGTCCTATGTCAGATTCAGGTCATCAACTCTATTTCTTTATATGTGTCATTAAGTAAAGGAAACCTATACTGAGAGAAATGGAGTCCCTGTCTTTGCCTCAGGGTCGTCTTTAATATTGATTGGACCTTGGGCAAACATTTTCTTGGAGCCCCTCCCATGCAATTTTGCTCTCCGCCCTAACATCCTAAAAAATCAAATCAAATACATAAACTTATCTAAGAAAATGTTAATATTATAAACAAAGAACTGGTCCACAAACAAGTCCTTAGCTTGCTCTGTAACAGTACATACTCGCCAGGACCCCCTCCCCCATACTACCCTCATTACACAGGACCCCCTTCACCATACTACCCCCATCATTACACAGAGCCCCCTTCCCCATACTACCCCCATCATTACATAGAGCCCCCTTCCCCCATACTACCCCCTTCATTACACAGAGCCCCCTTCCCCATACTACCCCCATCATTACACAGAGCCCCCCTCCCCCATACTACCCTCATCATTACACAGAGCCCCCCTCCCCTATACTACCCCTATCATTACACAGAACTCCCTTCCTCCATACTACTCCCATGATTACACATAACCCCCTCCCCCACACTACCCCCATCATAACACAGGACCCCCTTCCCCATACTACCCCCATCATTACACAGAGCCCCCCTCTCCCATACTACCCCCATCATTATACAGGACCCCCTCCCCCATACTACCTCCATCATTACACGGGACCCCCTTCCCCATACTATCCACATCAGACAGAAAATAATTGCAGACAGTGAAAATTTTAGTGTTCCAAGGAGGTGACATCAATTTGGTGGTAGTAGAGAAGTAGAGAAGAGCACCCTTACACTGGTGATCAGTGAAATTCTCCCTTACATTGGTAGTAGGTGGTGGAGTGCCCATTTGTATTGGTGGCCATTCGGAGAAAGCCCCCCTTAGATTGGTTTTCAGTGGGAGAAAACCCTGCTTGTATTGGTGGTCATTGGGAGAAGGGCCCCTTCTGATTGATTGTCAGTGGGTCAAAGACCGGTTACTTTGATGTTCATTGGGAGAAGGGTCCCCTTAGAGTGGTGATTAGTGGGAGAAGAATCACCTTATTTTGGTGGTTATCAGGGGAATGGTCCTTATACACTGGTGGTTATTGCGCAGAGGGCCTTCTTGGATTGGTGGTCAGTGGGAGAAGACCCCCCTCTTCTTTGGGAGAAGGGCCCCCTTAGATTGGTTGTCAGTGGGGGAAAACCCTGCTTATATTGGTGGTCATTGGGATAAAGGCCCCCCTTAGATTGGTTGTCAGTGGAACAAAGGCCGCTTACATTAATGTTCATTGGGAGAAGGGTCCTTCTAGAGTGGTGATCAGTGGGAGAAAAGTCACATTATTTCAGTGTTCATCAGGGGAAGGGTCCCCATACACTGCTGGTCATTGCGAGAGGAGGGTTCTCTTGGATTGTTGGTCAGTGGGAGAAGACCCCCCTCTAATCAGTGTTCATTGAGAGAAAGGCCTCCTTACACTGATGTTCATTAGGAGAAAGGCCCCCTTAGGCCACTTTCACGCTGAAGCGGTGGGTCCGTTAGCGGTAAAGCGCCGCTAGTTTTAGCGGTGCCTTACTGCTGTTATAGCAGCGCTTTGGCACCAGAAAGTGTTAAAAGCACCCACTTAGCTCTGTTTCTAAGGCGCTTTCAAATCGGCGCCCATTCATTTCAATGGGCAGGGGTGATGGAGGAGCAGTGTAGACACCGCTCTCGCACCACCCCAAAGATGCTGCTTGCAGGACTTTTTTTCCTGTCCTGAGAGCGCACCGCCCCAGTGTGAAAGCACTCGTGCTTTCACACTGGGGCAGCAGAAGGGCCCCCTTAGATTGGTTGTCAGTGGGAGAAAACTCTGCTTGTATTGGTGGTCATTGGAAGAAGGCCTCCCTTCAGATTAATTGTCAGTGGGTCAAAGAACTGTTACTTTGATGTTCATTGGGAGAAGGGTCCCCTTGGAGTGGTGATTAGTGGGAGAAAAATCACCTTATATTGGTAGTTATCAGGAGAAGGGTTCTTATACACTGGTGCTTATTGTGAGAGCCTTTAATGAATTGGTGGTCAGTGGGAGAAGACCCCCCTCTAATCAGTGGTCATTGAGAGAAAGGCCTCCTTACATTGATGTTCTTTGGCAGAAGGGCCCCCTTAGATTGGTTGTCAGTAGGAGAAAACTCTGCTTATATTGGTGGTCATTGAGAGAAGAGCCCCCTTAGATTGGTTGTCAGTGGAACAAATGCCGATTACATTGATGTTTATTGGGAGAAGGGCCCACCTAGAGTGGTGATCAGTGGGAGCAAAATCACCTTATTTCGGTGTTCATCAGGGGGGAAGGGCCCCCATACACTGGTGGTCATTGCGAAAGGAGGGCTCTCTTAGATTGTTGGTCAGTGGGAGAAGACCCCCCTCTAATCTGTGTTCATTGAGAGAAAGGCCTTACGTTGATGTATATTGGGAGAAGGGCCCCCTTAGGCCACTTTCACACTGAAGCGGCGGTCATTGGGAGGAGGGCCCTCCTGAATTGGTGGTCAGTAGGAGAAGAACTCCCTTATATTGGTGGTCCTTAGAAGAAGGAACCCCTTATACTCATGTTAACTGGGAGAAGGCCCCACTTACACTTGTGGTCATTGTAGATAGACAGTAGCTAAAAAAGATCAGTAGTTTTAAAATGGAACTAAAGGTATAAATAATTACCTTGGTTCCTACAGTCTGCTGCCTGTGAGAGGCTCCACAGTGTGCAATGAAATCAGAGTAAGAAATGTAAGTACAGGAATGGTGCAATATGGAAGGTAAGGTTGAAGTTCAGATTTAAGAATCCTATCTGGGTCTCTTTAAATATCATTTTCTTTCAGAGCTTAGTGGCTCATTTTAGCAGTGCCTGATCCAAGTGCATATCATGCATCAGAAAGAGCAAATTAAAATCTCGTACTTGCATTCCAATGCCGAACACTTAACCTTTCCGAGTACGAGTGCCTGCACGGTTAATGGGACATTTTCCAACACCTTCGGAGCCTGTCATCATTTTTCATGCTTCCATTTCATTCATTTGATCCAAAGCGTTTTATAACAGGCGGAAGCCACATTTCTCTCTCTCTCTCTCTCTCTCTCTCTCTCTCTTTCCATCTCTCCCTCTTCATTTTCAAGAAAGCAGTCAAGAAAGTCGCCTATTTGTGAAAACCTCATTTTTTCCCGGCCTTGTGCGTTTTATCTTCTCAAAGCAGACCCTCACATGGCTGCACACCTAATCCAGTGTAGAGGGGGAAGGCATGGCCTATGGACAATAAGCACAGTTACAGCGGGATAATCGGGATTGATTCAGCCCCGTTTGCTTGTTGAGGGTTCCACTTCTGTATCTGTCACTGTTTTAAGCTGCCTGATTAAGTATGTATCTTTTGCAGGCATTTCAGAGCTGCAGATTGCAACATTATCTGTAGAACTGTTTGAGTGTTGAGGCCCGCTCTAGAAAATAGGACGTCAAGCAAATCTATTGCAGGCTGCAGCACTGGACTTCATTTGTCAATATCCAGGCTAAAGCAAAAGCAAAGAAAGGTATTGTGTCGGCTGGGGGGTCATCTTCTCATAGGGTATCAATAATCAGAAGGCAAATATTTATTTCCATATATATAGTACCAGCCGCCACTGGATTCCACAACACTACCCTGGATATATCTCATACATGAATTCACATCCAGTGAATTCAGTGACACTGAATATTCACATATATTAAAATAAAATAAAACATGCAAAAAAAGTTCATAAATCGGTAGGACCCCCACAAATTATACAGGAAACGCTAAGGCTGGGTTCACACCTAATACCGATGCGGCTCCTAGTCCGATGCCTCCCCGTTCCTGTTTCAGGTCCGATTTCAGCCCAAATTTTTGACTGAATTCGGACCTGAAACGGACCTAAAGACGCACAGGGCTCCTGTGCAAATTCGCTGCGGTATGTGAACTGGCTCCATAGAAAGCCGGTCAAAATCACCTGCTGTTGCGAATTGGACCCACATCCAATTTGCAATGGTGGGAGCCCAGCCTTAAAGTGTTACTAAACCCACAACAGTAAAATCAGTCTGTATATGCAGTAAAGCATGCTTGTTATACTCACTGTGGAACCTAAGGGGTTAATCCTCTGCATTGTGTAAAAAGGCTGTTTGATCCTGTATGCACAGATCTTCCCCTTCTTCCACTGACCCCAATCCATCTGCTGATAGCACAGAGCCTTGGAGGCACTCTGCACATGCTCAATTTGGTGTGTGAACTGCTGTATCTCTCCTCATTTTTGATTGAAAATGTATACTTTATTTTGCAAGAAAATATACAAAAAACAAATACTTAAACAGGGTACATTCAGTACTGCGACGCAGCGCATAAATACACTACATAACAGTACATTGCCAAGCATACAAATAAATTACATTCATCCTGCGGTATGATGCCTAATGTGTTGTGCAGGGTAATAATACCCCGAAACATCACATCATGCATGACGCCGCATTACCCTGAAAGCATTACTTCAAAACAATTTCACAAAAAAATCCGGTCATACAGTCAAATAACATTCACATGGGCAACGGGTGTGATGGGGGGGGGTGGAGAAGGTGGGGTAGGGGAGGGAGTAAAAGAGTTCACAGGCCCGAAGCTTTATTTGAACTGCCAAAGGATACACGGGTGGGAGGGGGGGGAATGGGGAAATCTTCAGACCTCCTCTTCCTCCTTGAAGTCCATCAAGTGATAGTCTCTGAACAGACTGTGAACCAGTCTGCGGCAGTCCTCGATGGACATCCTCTCCCGCTGGTGGATGAGGCGCTTTCTGGCGCACCATAAAGCGTCCTTAAAGCAGCACAGCACCCGCCAGGCACCGTCAATGTCCTCCTGTGAATGAGTTCCACAGAAGAGTCAGTTCAACACACCAAAGTGTGTGATAGCAGTCTGTGGCACAAAGTCTTTGAGTTCCGGTTCCAAGGCCCTCAACAGGTCCTGTGAAAAGGGACACTCCCAGAAAACATGCAGAGCAGTTTCCTCCTGGATGATGCAAAAGGGGCAGTGCCTGTATCTGCACAGGTTTCTGGCATGCATGAATGTCCTGAGTGGCAACCCCCCCTGGATTGCCATCCATGCCAGATCTTTGTGCCTGTTGGTGAATCTCTTTGAAGAAACATTCCTCTCTCCTCATTGGACTACTTGATTGCAGCGGTAGTGATTGGCTCCCGCTGCTGTCATCCAAATCCGGTGACACGGGAGTGAGGGGGGGGCCAAGTCCCGCTTAGGGTGGCCACTTTTTCTTCAAGCCTAACCGGAACACTTTAGCGGCACACAGCAACTTTCTTTTTTTTAATACAGTAGTACCTTGGATTGCGAGCATAATCCGTTCCAGAAGCATGCTTGTAATCCAAAGCACTCGTATATATATATCAAAGCAAGTTTCCCCATATGAATCAATGGAAACTCAGATCATTTGTTCCAGTGTCACTGCTAGTGTATGCAGTACTGCATGTGGCCAGAGGTGGGGGGGGGGGCGGAAATGCTTGAAGATGCTCAGGAACAGAGTGTTTCTGAGTTTTTCTGAGTGTCTCTGAGCATCTCCGAGCGTCTCTGAGTGTCTCCGGGCATCACTAGCGCCACCGCAACTCTGGCCACAAGCGGTACTGCACCCCCCCCAAGGCTTGAATCCCGCTCGTCTTGCGAGACAACGCTTGCAAATCGAGTCAGCTCTTATTGTGAAACGCTGGTGAACCACGTTCCTCGCAATCCAAGGTTTTACTGTATACGCTATAGAATTTTAACAGACCTAGGAGATTTTAGGGCACTCCAAAGAGAATAGTAATGTGGCGCACATAGTGCCCCATCACCCTTCTATCAGCCCCTGTTCCGAGCCACATTCCTGTCTGAGTTTTGTGTCTGGGTTTCAGGCCAATTGAAAACCGGACACATAATTCAAAACCCGAACTGTCCGGGTGAATCCCGGACAGGTGGCAACCCTAGTCCCGCTGTCTGTGTCAATGGACCCAGCAGCGGGACTCAGGAGCGAGCTTTCCCTGGGGCACCCCAATGAAGAGGAGTGGCCTGGGGCACCGGCGGGGGACCCCAGAAGAAGAGGATCGGGGCTGCTCTGTGCACAGAGCAGGTAAGTATAGGCATGTTTGTTATTTTTCTTTTAAAAAAGTATCATACGTATATTGTGAATGCAATCATTCGTTGCAAACAAATGGAATATTACTCTACTACGGATCTATTTCTTTGTCATGAGAAATAAATGTAATCATTTTCTTGTTTGTATTCCAGAGCTTGTTATTCTTGTCAGAATGCTATTGCTGAATTTTTTTAATTACATTTCGGTGGCCTCCAATGAATTATGAATAAAATTAATATTGTGCAATGCATAGAAGTCTTCTTAGTGCTGCAGAATTCTTATCGGGACCGGAATCTCAGAAGCAGAAGACTTTATTCCTTGTGATTTCTTAGGGGAAACAAAAAAATGTTGTAATGTTTTTTTTCATCTAAATAGGCAGTCAGTATTGGGGTTGTGCAAAGTATTTGTTGGCTAATGATGTATTTTATAAGATTCTGTCATCTGGTGAAGTCATAGACAATTACATTTTGAGTGGAATCACAAGCAATGCTAAAGTTTATGTAAAGTCAAAACTTTTCTTTTTTTTTGGATAGAGTAGGGAACGGCTAAAACCCCTATCAGGCTTTTTAGCTATCGGTGTCCCATTTTTTTTAACCATCTATGATCAGTTTCTGTTTGCAGATCTACTGTTCTCCTCCGTCCTCCCGTGGAGATGGGGGGGGGTTATAGCCAGTGAAACGCTGAGGAATCAAGTTCCTCGGGACATTCCAAAATGACAAACTTCTTTTGTTTTGACAGACATGACTATTAGGATTTGAATATAGATATATGCCTAATGCCGCGTACACACGATCGGAAATTCGGCCAGCAAAAGTCCGATGAGAGCTTTTGGTCGGAAAATGCGACCGTGTGTATGCTCCATCTGACTTTTGCTGGCAGAATTCCAGCCAGCAAAAGATTGAGAGCAGGTTTTCCAATTTTTTGGTCGGAAAAAGTTCCTATCCGAAAATGCGTTTGTCTGTATGCAATTCTAACGCACAAAAAAACACGCATGCTCGTAAACAATTCGACGCATGCTCGGAAGTATTGAACTTAATTTTCTCGGCTCGTCGTAGTGTTGTACGTCACCGCGTTCTTGACGGTCGAAAGTTCAGAGAACTTTTGTGTGACCGTGTGTATGCAAGGCAAGCTTGAGCGGAATTCCGTCGGAAAAACCATCCAAGATTTTTCCGACGGAAATTCCGCTCGTGTGTACGTGGCATTACAGAATAAATCTCACAGCAGGTACAGAGGCAGCAAAAATCACCTGACAAATGTTCTAACTACTCAGTTTAGTCTGGGCTGAAGCAAGCTGGGGGTCCAAGAATACTAAAATAGCCAATGGGGTAAACAATTTGCTTCTGTGTGACATTGAAAACACCCCTGTTAGAGAATAACGTCATTTAACAACCTTTTTTTCCTGAAAAAACCCTTGAAACAATTCTCATAAGTTGGGGAACACCTTCTAAAACCAATTGATAGGGGGCAGTGGAAAAAAATGCCCCCTCCCCCCCCCCACTTTAAGTGGTGGTCAAAATCCCCCCTTCAAAGATAGCTGGAAAGATCATTGGTGTCATGCCACTGGCTCTGCCAAGTTTTGTTGGTCCTGGATCTGTGCAGGCACCATGAAGTGATAGGTAAATCCGCCACAACTCAAGGAACCCCCAGCAACTTATGGAGCAACCTTAGGGTTCCACAGAACCCTGGTCAGGAATGGCTGATCAAGAATGGTTTCCTATATATGGTTAAATGTTAGGACTTTAGTTAAGGCCGTTTGTAATATAAATTTAAATGTAATGAATTATTGATTGGATACCGATCTTATGGCTAGGGTTGTCCCGATATCGATACTAGTATCGGTATCGGCACCGATACCGAGCATTTGCCCAAGTACTTGTACTCGGGCAAATGCTCCCGATGCTTCTCCCGATACCTGGAAGTCAGCTGTGATCGGCGCATGGGGGAGTTACAAGCTTCTCCCCTCACAGCTTTCAGCTGCTTTAGTGACATACAGCGGTGATCAGTGCTTGTAACTCCCCCACACGCGATCACTGCTGACTGTCACCGCATCCTCCTCTGTCCCCCTCCGCTGTCCCCCTCCGCTGTCCCCCTCCGTTGCTCTGTCCCCCTCCATTGCTCTGTCCCCCTCCGCTGTCCCCCTCCGTTGCTCTGTCCCCCTCCATTGCTCTGTCCCCTTCCGCTGTCCCCCTCCGTTGCTCTGTTCTCCTCAGTTCCTCTGTCCCCCTCCGCTGTCCTCCTCCGTTGCTCTGTCCCCCTCCGCTGTCCTCCTCCGTTGCTCTGTCCCCCTCCGCTGTCCTCCTCCGTTGCTCTGTCCTCCTCAGTTCCTCTGTCCCCCTCCGCTGTCCTCCTCAGTTCCTCTGTCCCCCTCCGCTGTCCTCCTCAGTTCCTCTGTCCCCCTCCGCTGTCCTCCTCCTTTGCTCTGTCCCCCTCTGCTGTCCTCCTCCGTTGCTCTGTCCCCCTCCGCTGTCCTCCTCCGTTGCTCTGTCCCCCTACGCTGTCCTCCTCCGTTGCTCTGTCCCCCTCCGCTGTCCTCCTCCGTTGCTCTGTCCCCCTACGCTGTCCTCCTCCGTTGCTCTGTCCCCCTCCGCTGTCCTCCTCCTTTGCTCTGTCCCCCTCTGCTGTCCTCCTCCGTTGCTCTGTCCCCCTCCGCTGTCCTCCTCCGTTGCTCTGTCCCCCTCCGCTGTCCTCCTCCGTTGCTCTGTCCCCCTCCGCTGTCCTCCTCCATTGCTCTGTCCCCCTCCGCTGTCCTCCTCCGTTGCTCTGTCCCCCTCCGCTGTCCTCCTCCGTTGCTCTGTCCCCTTCCGCTGTCCTCCTCCGTTGCTCTGTCCCCTTCCGCTGTCCTCCTCCGTTGCTCTGTCTCCCTCTGCTGTCCCCATCCGTTCCGGCATTCTGCTGTCCCTCTCCTTCTCTGTGCCCTCCGTTCTGCTGTCCCTCTCCGCTGTGTGAATGGACAGAGTCAGCTGACTCTGTCCATTCACATAACTGAAACATTGTAACCTCCTGTGATTACGATGTGTCAGTTTATGAATGGAGAGGAGCCGCTGTCTTCTCTCCATTCATTCTCAGTGCAGCTGAGGCTGCAGAGAAAGGGACTGGGGAATCTCTATCCTCGGTCTCTTTCTCTGTCTCAAAGGGGAGATATCAGAGGTTTGTTAAGACCACTAATATCTCACCAAAGCCCCCCAACAGGGCTGATTAAAAAAAAAAAAACACACATATTGCAATAAAGAATACAAAAAAAATATTAATGTAAAAAATAATAAATGTAAATGAAAAAAAAAACACACAGACACTGTTCACCCCCCCCCCCAAAAATAAATAAATAAATAAATAAATAAACACTCTCACGTGACATTAAAAAAAAGTATCGGTATCGGCGAGTACTTGAAAAAAGGTATCGGTACTTGTACTCGGTCCTAAAAAAGTGGTATCGGGACAACCCTACTTATGGCCAAAATTTTTACTCCAGAAGAACCCTTGAAACGGTTTTCAGATGTTGGGGAACCCCTTCTAAAACCAATCAACTGGGGGTCAGTGGAAAAATGCCCCCCCTACATGGCCAGAATCCCCCACCTCATAGAGATCACTGGTATCATGCCGCAGGCTCTGCCAAGTTGTGTTGGTCCTGTAACTAAAATCTTTTTAAGTATATTAGTGATTAAAGGAAAAAAAAAAATGGGATCACTAAAATGAAAACTGGGCACAACACTTATGTTGAGGGAGAACTGGATATAGCAAACCATTTAAACAATTACTTCTGTTCGCTCTTCTCAGAAATAAATTGTATGAACAATAACAAGCTGGGGAATAATATTGGTTCTAGTAATGACGGTTCAATTCTAGGATTGAAAACAGAGGTAGCAGACAAACTGGCTTGGTTACGGCTTAATAAAGCAATGGGAACTGAGAGTATTCATCTCAGAGTTCTAAGAGAACTTCGAGATATAGTTGTTGGACCATTACTGAATCTTTTTAATCAATCTCTTCTAACAGGAGAAGTTCCCCATGACAGCTAATATTGTTCCTATCCACTAGAAGGGCAGCCAGATAGAAGCTGGCAATTACAGGCCAGTGAGTTTAACATCAGTTGTAGTCAAATTAATGGAATCACTCCTGAAAAGAAGGATCATTGATCACTTAAAAATACACAACTTGCTGAACCCAAAGCAGCATGGCTTTATCATGTCAGGCCAGATCATGTCAGGCTAATCTGATTGAATTTTTTTGACTATATTGCCAATATTTTAGACCAGGGTGGTGCTGTGGACTTGGCATATCTTGATTTGAGCAAGGCATTTGATACAGTTCCACATAATGACCTAATATAAAAGTTGTACGAGCTATGACAACAGAACACTTCCTCACATGGACACGCTTCATTTTAACCTTCACAGAAGAAGCTTGATAGATATCCCCCGCTAACCCCTGCTTCTTCTGATCACTTCTGGTCTCGGAACAGGAAGAGTTGCCTGGTGATAACTCCTCCATTCAACTAACTCCTCCACTAATCTGGCAGCTGCCCTGTAGAATGCGGAATGGATGATAAAGCAGGCTTGGGCAAAAGAACAGCTGCAGATGCCACCGTCTCTATCATTTACAACTGACTGTCCTAGCACTGTCTGAAGGATAACATTGGCTCAGTCCTGGTCCACTTTAACTGGTGCACATCAGGACATAGGCCAACACCCATCGGCTCATCTCCATAACATACTGAATCTTTCATCAGTATAAATCTTCTCTTTCATTTATTTCACACTAATGAATAATCTATAGAATTTCCAATAATTAGCTGTAATGATTTCCAGGAAGATATTATTGCTGGCTGGGTTGCCTATTCACCACCATAAATTTTAATCATTTAATAGAACCTACAGCATCATTCAATGCCAAATATATCTTTTTTATGGCTTAATAGCATAAGGCAGGATGCGAATGCTGAACCTTTAAAACCTTCTTAGCTTTCCCCAGAGCTGCTGAGTGTTCTGTAGAAGTGAGGTGCCTCGGCGATATCATTTATTAATTTCCCCTATTTATATAGCGCTGACATGTTTTGCAGCAGTTTGCGGGCCACATAGAGCTAGAGGTTTGCAGAGAAATGCGCAAGCCACGGAAATCTCATTATATCTCCAAATCTCATCCTAATTCTGAAATGCATCTTTTATAGGCCTTAGGATAGACATCTAGATCGGTATAACCTATGGAATATCACACAGTTCAAAAGGGCAAAATGCCTGGATTTGAGATTGGTCATGTTTTTCAAAGGTCAAGCATGCATGCTTAAGAACTGAAAATTAGATTTTTGATATGGAAAATTTAATTTGTCAAATTTGGCACACTAAACTGGACCTAGTACCAGATTTCTATCATGTATGGTACATGCATGCTACGTAATGTGTCAGTGCTATAGTTCAAGGAAGGATTGCACTGATACAGATACCGGTATCAATACTAAGCATTTGCACTAACACTATATTGTCAAAAGTATTGTGATACCTGCCTTTACACGCACATGAACTTTAATGGCATCCCAGTCTTAGTCTGTAGGGTTCAATATTGAGTTGGCCCACCCTTTAAGGCTATAACAGCTTCAATTCTTCTGGGAAGGCTGTCCACAAGGTTTAGGAGTGTGTCTATGGGAATGTTTGACCATTTTTTCAGAAGCGCATTTGCGAGGTCAGGCCCGAGAAGGCCTGGCTCACAGTCTCCACTCTAATTCATCCCAAAGGATGAGATCAGGACTCTGGGTTGAGATCAGGACTCTCATCCTTTGTGCAGTTCCTCCTCCCAAAACTAGCTCATCCTTGTCTTTATAGACCAAATCAGGGACAGTTGGGAGCTATGCAGTCCCACTATGAGTCATTGATCACCGCCATTAGTAGTAGATAAAAAAAATGATAAAAATTTCAATATATAACATAGTTTGTAAGCGCTATAACTTTTACGTAAATCAATCAATATACACTTAATGGGATTTTTTTTTTTTACCAAAGACATGTAGCAGAATACAATTTGGCCTACATTTATGAAGAATTTATTTTATTTTTTTAATGGATATGTTTTATAGCAGAAAGTAAAAAATATTGTTTTCTTTTTCAACATTTTTTTTTTCACCTATATAATAAAAAATAAAAAGACCCGGTGGTGATCAAATACCACCAAAACAAAGCTCTTTTTGTGTGAAAAAAAAATGCATTTTATTTGGGTACAATGTTTCATGACCACACAATTACCAGTAAGTAGTACAGTGCTGAATAGCAAAAAATGGCCCTGTCTTGAAGGGGGTAAAACCTTCCGGGGCTCAAGTAGTTAATAATGATCATTTCAGTCTTGTATTTCCGGGGTCCTGCTTTAGATTCCACTATCAGTATTTTCTGCATGTACTGTGGTGTTTTCTTTCACAGCCCAAAAACTTTTGATTCGTTGAAAAGCATCTGACTACATTGTCCCTTGTATGATTTTCCTCTGTGCAAGAAACAATTGGCAGTCTACTTCCATATCTTGCCAAGAAAACCCAGTAGATGGTCACAGTGGGACAACTACCCAAAGGTCTGGCATGACTTGGTTGCACAAAACATAAGAGACTTTTGGCTCACTTTACATAATCTGTAATGGCTAGTAGGGTCATGAACTTACAGGGCAATTTTTGTGCCATAGCAGATCAATTCCAGAAACAGACATCACTATTCACATAGTAGGGGGCTGCATGGGCACTCTGGAAGGTAGATGAACATACATGCATAACATGTTTAGGTGGCTGCGTTTTAGGCTTGCCTGCAATTTATAGTATATCTAAAACTTCTTTTATAATTTTGGATAGAGTAGGGAATGGCTAAAACCTCTACTAATTTTATTTATCCTATTGCGGAAATTTCCCATCTCTTCCTTTTTTGGACACAATGAATGAGGGGGATCCTCTTTTA
The DNA here is from genome assembly GCF_042186555.1 of Aquarana catesbeiana. Lineage (NCBI taxonomy): Eukaryota > Metazoa > Chordata > Amphibia > Anura > Ranidae > Aquarana > Aquarana catesbeiana. The sequence continues at coordinate 319,308,435 of NC_133330.1, forward strand.
GGCAGTTGTCACTGTAACAATTGTCCCCATTGAAAGATACCTACCTATAGCATCCCCATTTGAGAGCCATCAGCAGACACTTTGGGGCTGATTTAATGAAGGCAAATAGACTGTGCACTCTGCAAGTGCACATGTTCCAGAGCTTGGTAAATGAGGTAAAGGTTCACTTTGCAAAGATTACCCAATCACATGCAAAGAAAATTAAAAAAACAGCATTCTTTCTTGCACATGATTGGATGGTGGAAGTCAGAAGAGCTTCTGCTCATTTACTAAGCTCTGGAGCAACTGCAAAGTGCACAGTCTCTTTTCCTTTAGAAAATTACCCCCTTTGCGCGGCTCCTGGCTCTCAATCCCAGCTGTCACTGACAGCCAGGTGTCCCTACTAACAATCGAGAGCCAATCAGAATTGTTCTCAATCATGTGGTGGTTACTATGTCGGCTATGATATATTGATCATATGTAGGATGGAAGCTTCATTGACAAAATAGGCCTTTAGCCCACAGATGAACACATTTATTTATTAGTGTAATTGTCAGACACAATGCCAATATTTTAAAAAATAAATCATTAAAATGGGGTAAATATTTGATTTTTTTTTTTTTTTCATTGTACTTTTTTCAGCATATAACAAAAACAGAATCTTCCACATTTTTCAAAATATTTTAAAACAGGATTTTTAAAAATTGAATCAGCGTACAAAGTAAAAAGTCTTGTAAGTCCTCGAAAATACAGTATATAAATATTATTTTGGGAATCAAATGAGTCAAATTAACCAATGCCTACTAATCCTGCTAAATTTGACCTGGGCATCTAGACGTCAACAACCTCTGGTCATAAAAGGGTTCATTTATAGGAGTAGGACCATTTAAACATATACTGCAATAAATCCAGAGCAAGCTTACCTTAAGGTTAATGCATACCTCCCTATGGTGCAATAACATATGAGCGAGTCAGAATCACTCGGGGCAGCTAAAGACTAAAGACCTGTGTGTGAACCAAACAGGACAAAATGAGGATATGACAGCTGCTTACTCAATTTATAACTAACTAGAGAGGTAAAGAACAGGAGAGGTAAATCACCAAGTGTAAAACTCAAAATACAAATCGCCTTAGCACTCGGCCATGATAGCTAACAAAGAGGACCTGTCTCTCTCTCTAATCTATAGAAACATTAAAGAAAGGCTGCTTTGCATCGACCTGTCTGTACAGAAAACATGCTCATCGCGGCTTACTCATGCGCAGCGCACACCCAGCTGTGAAGCCGCAAGCTGTCACAGCCGGGTGCCCACAGTTGAGACGCTGGCGCTGGGGAGAGAAGACCGAGGGAAGAGATGGCTCGGGTGAGCACATCGCTAGATCCTGGGACAGGTAAGTGTCTGTTTATTAAAAGTCAACAGCTACAGTTTTTATAGCTGCTTACTTTTAGTAAACACAAAAACAACTAGTGCTCCTCTTTAATTACAGATGTATCAGTATTTGCAGTTTTCTTGGTTCCCCTGCAAAGTCCCACAAATACATGAAGAACACCTAATGCAGCTTCATGTGATGGTGTGGTAACAATGCTGCACTGCTCCTGAATTCAAAGCAGAGTTGCCACCCTCATGTAGACTGTGCCTGCTTGCACTACAATAGAGTGGAAACATTTTGTTGGGCATGTGAGTGTCAACATTCTCAATGCAGATGTAGTTTGTCAGTCAGTACCGGGTCACACCTAGCCTCACCACTGCTTACTGGATTGGCAGCACTGCTTTTGTTGCTGAACCCCCCCCACTGTGAGCTGCAGTGTCTTGGAGGGGGAGCGTGTGAGACACAAATGAAGAAGAATTAGCCTAAGTCAGGGAAGGTAAAGATAGTCTTTTGCTTACTTTATAAAGACTGTACATCACATAGTAACTGAATCAGGTACTTGTTTAGATTATCAATTGGGAGCCTTTAGTTGAGCTTTAATTAAAGCGTTTGTTAAGAGCTTTCTAAAGAAAATATACAGATCCTTGTACCTTAAAGCAGATTACACAGCACAGTGCTTGTGCTGTGTAATCTACCCCCCTCTAAACTGTAAAAAAAAAAAACCTGAATCTGCCACTTCCTGTATGCCCTCTCTAAACAGAACACGATAATCAGGGCTGCTCCGCCCTGATCACCGCGGTCAAAGTGCGTCCCTACGTCATACGCTGCCCTGCTCTGCTCTCCTCTCTCCCCCCTCACCCCCTCCTTCCTGCCTGTCATCTCCCTCTCTCTTGGTCTCTGGCCCAGCCCCCCCCCCCCCGCCGCTATTATTGTAAAAATAAAAACTTAAATTTGTCACTGCCAGCCCCTCTATTAGAGGCTGGCATAGCACACGGTGTAAGTGTTTTTTAAAAATTAGCATTCTAAATACCAAATTTGAGCTGTCTTCAGGCCGGTCACGTGACTCGCGGCCGCTTTACAGCTCCGATGGATGGCTTCTGCGGAAGGGGATGAGCGGCCACGTGATCTCCCTGGCTGACGTCAGAGGGAGATCACAGCCTCTCCCACAGAAGATATCCATCAGAGCTGTAAAGTGGCTGCGAGTCACGTGACCGGCCTGAAGACAGCTGAAATTCGGTATTTAGAACACGAATTTTTAAAAACAACTTACACAGTGTGCTTTGCCAGCCTCTAATAGAGGGGGTGGATAGTCTTATATGAGTGCCATAACAAACACTTTAACTTCTTCAAGCTGGCACCTCCTGGCCCTTTAAGAGGTTTAGTTTGCCAGGAGGCGGGGCGGAGTTTAAGACCACGTGACCACCATGATTGGCTGTCACGGCTTTCGTATGATCCGAAAACTCCAAATCAGCGATCGGGAGCTTTCAGTTAGGCACCGGTAACTATGTCGGGAGCGTGCAGGGTGTGCGCTCTTGACACAGCTGTATTGACCGTAATTCACGCAAATATCCGGCCTCTCGGCGCCAAGGACCAGGCACAGAGAGGCCGCATATTTGTGTACGGCCGGCACCAACGGGTTAAAGGAACATTCTCCTGGCTCCCAAAACACCCCCAAAGTAGCTTCTTATTTAATAGAAGAGGTATTATCCTGGCCCGTGTCTCCTATCTTCTCACCATTCGGGTAATGCTGCCTTCTTCAGACTCTTCAGCATTTGGAACTTTCAGGAGTGTCAGATAGAGATAGACTTGCAAGTCGAGAGGTAAATTCAAGGTCGTTTATTGAAAGAAGCAAAAAATGGTCAAGCCAACGGATGGAACCACAGATTACGGCAGGAAACAGAGACATCTGACACTCCTTCGTGCTGGACTAACTCAATCAGTTGTAGGTCAATGTTTAGGTGATGGCGGGGGCGGATTGGAAGAGTTTTCTTCCAATGCTTTCTGCCCCCCTACACCAGAAGAAGATGGTGAGCCCTTTTTGAGGGCCTGGGCTGCTGCCTTTGTGTACAGCCTTGGGGTCGTTTATGTATGTAGTAGTAGAGGTAGAAAAGGAGGGAGTGCCCAATCTCCAGTGAAATGCAAGTCGAGAGGTAAATTTAAGATTGTTTATTGAAAGTAGCAACAAATGGTCAAGCCAATGCATTTTGGGGGGAAATGACTCCCCCTTCCTCAAGGCTGCTGCTGTTTGCTGATGGTGAATGCAGAAAGATCTCAAATGAGCGTGTCTATGACACCAAAATCTGAATTTTCTATATTCACATCGATGCAAACAGAGTAAACACAGAGCATTCCAATTTTGGTGTCACAGACACACTCATTTGAGATCTTTCCCCATTCACCCCAAAATGCTTTGGCTTGATGATTTGTTGCTACTTTCAAAAACAATCTCAAATTTACCTCTCGACTTGCATTTCATTGGAGATTGGGCGCAACCTCCTTTTCTACCTCTACTAGTACATATTTAAACGACCCCAAGGCCATACTCAAAGGCAGCAGCCCAGGCCCCCAAAAATGGCTGACCACCTTCTTCAGGTGTAACGGAGCAGAAAGCATCGAGAGAGAACTCTTCTAATCCACCACCACAATCACATAACCATTGACCTACAACCGATTAAGTCTGTTCAGCGAGATCTCAAACGCGATCAAAGAAGGAGTATCAGATGACTGTGTTTCCTGACGTAATTTATGGTTCCATCCTTTGAGCCCTATGTCACAACAGGATACAGCAGTGACACTGGGGTCGGCAGGAGGAACCACAGTCCATGGTGAGGGACCCAAGCATCCGACGCAAGTGTCAAATGTTGATGAGTCTGATAGGAAACAGAGGGAAGTTTGGAGACATGGGCCACTGCAAAGGTAAGTTTAATACCTCATCTATTATAGGGAACTGCTTTTGGGTAAAGACACTTATGCCCTGTACACACGGTCGGACATTGATCGGACATTCCGACAACAAAATCCTAGGATTTTTTCCGACGGATGTTGGCTCAAACTTGTCTTGCATACACACGGTCACACAAAGTTGTCGGAAAATCCGATCGTTCTGAACGCGGTGACGTAAAACACGTACGTCGGGACTATAAACGGGGCAGTGGCCAATAGCTTTCATCTCTTTATTTATTCTGAGCATGCGTGGCACTTTGTGCGTCGGATTTGTGTACACACGATCGGAATTTCCGACAACGGATTTTGTTGTCGGAAAATTTTATAGCCTGCTCTCAAACTTTGTGTGTCGGAAAATCCGATGGAAAATGTGTGATGGAGCCTACACACGGTCGGAATTTCCGACAACAAGGTCCTATCACACATTTTCCGTCGGAAAATCCGACCGTGTGTACGGGGCATTACACTTTAAATGTCTGATGTTTACAAGAGTTTTGGATAATTCCCTAGTTTAAAATGAAACCTCATAAGACTGTGCCTTAATAGCCATCATCTCACAGACTTTGCATGTTTGAATATACTGGTATTCACCTGTAATTTTTTGAGCCTCATGCAATTATCTGTTATCGCTATTTAAAAATGGTTATGTCGACCAGAAAAAAAAAAAATACAATATAACAAGCAGGCTGCAATCTTGAATTAATTATATACTGCGATGTGAAGAGTCTGCCAGCCAATAATCATTTCCCCTGCAAGAAAGAGCCCAGGGCGGTGCGGGGAAAGGTTGGTACATTGTAGTAATGTGAACTGCAGGTTAATGACACTCAGATAAGATAGAGAAGGAGACAAGAACACCAACAAAGTTGAGTGTAATCAGCACTTGCACTTCATCAATTCTAAAGAGCTGAAATATAAAGATGTTTTATTTATTTTTTTCCTGTTTAAAGAGATGGTTCACCATTTGTAAAAAGTAGTAAATGCAGCAGCATTGCTCTCGTGAATAATGGGCATTTACTACTTCTTGCCATTGAAGTCTGCAGAGTATTGCACCCCTGATCAGTGCAATGGATAGGCTCTATCAATATTTACCCCCAGCCTCAGGTCCATATGGAGGCACTGAATTGGGTTGAAGAAAGTGAGGCTGGACTACAATAAAGTGAGGGAGGAGGGATCACCGGCGACGTTCTGCGCAGTCTCTTCTGCGGTGGTACATGGGACTTGTAGTATTTCTACTGAGTGATCGCAGTGAATGGACGGCACAACTGTGAATAATGAAAATTTTAAAAAAAGCTAGCAAGAAGCACCCCACAATTCATGTAAGGGAGGGAGCGGTTTAGGTTTAGGGAATGCTATATGTGACCATACTGCATGCTATACTGTAAACATGAGTATTGCATAAGGAATGGTTTAAAACAGTGGTCTCCAAACTGTGGGCCAGATGTGGCCATTTGCTAGCCTTCATCTGGCCCTTGAGGCACTGTTCCTCCCACTGATTTGTTGCAATGTTGCTTCCACTGACACCAACAATGAGGCACTATTCCTTCCACTGACACCAATGATGCATCACTACTCCGTCCACTGACACCAACCATGGGGCACTATTCCTCCCACTGACACCAATGATGCATCACTACTCCGTCCACTGACACCAACAATGGGGCTCTATTCCTCCCACTGATACTAATGACAGGGCACTATTCCTCCCACTGACACCAACACTGGGGCACGTGACTCCTTCTACTGACACCAACAATGGGGTTCTATTCCTCCCACTGACATCAACAATGGGGTTCTATTCCTCCCACTGACATCAACACTAGGGCACGTGACTCCTTCTACTGACACCAACAATGGGGCACTATTCCTTTCACTAACATCAATGATGGGGCACAATTTCTCCCACTAATACCAATGACAGGGCACTATTTCTCCCACTGACACCAACAATGGTGCACTATTTATCCTCCCATTGACCACAAGGCCTGGGGCACTGTCTGCTCCCATGGATCCCGAAGCATTTTCTACTCCCACTGGCCACAGTCCAATCGTTTCAAAGCTTGAAGGATAGTAAACTGACTGGTTTAAAACAGAGTTAAAGCTCCAGTAAATTGGATCTTGGCTATTGCCAAGCGTAACTTTTATTTTTTGCGCTATAAACAAAAAAAGATCGACAACTGTGAAAAAAAAACAATATTTTTTACTTTCTGCTATAAAACATATCCAATAAAAAAAATTCAAAAAATCGACTTTCTTCATAAATTTGGGCCAATATGTATTCTGCTACATACTTAAAAAAAAAAAAATCACAATAAGCGTATATTGATTGGTTTGCTCAAAAGTTATAGCGTCTACAAAATAGGGAATATACTGTATTTATGGAATTTTTTATTTATTGTTGCAACTTATAGCGGGACTGCGATATTGCAGCAGGCAATTCGGACACTAAGTAACACTTTTGACACTTTTTGGGAACCAGTGACACTAATGCACTGATCTGTGCTAAAAATATGCACTGTTACTGTACTAATGTCACTGGCTGGGAAAGGGTTAACTGTGTGCCTAGCCAGTATTTGTGTACTGTAGTGGGGGATGTGCTTTTACTAGGGGAAGGCATGGATCCTAGTCCCTGCTTTGCAGGAACACAGGATCCATGCCTTCTGTACTGACGGAATGGCGATCTGCCTTGTTTACATAGGCAGACTGGCTTTCTGCCTATGTAATGAACGATCGGCGAGTGCCAGCAGAAATAGTGTCTGATCGGCTCCCTCTGTGCATAATCACAGCAGTAGCGCGCCAGCGATGGCGTCCATTTGTGCCCGCTACCCGGAAGTGGGGGATCACGCATATATATGTATATATATATATATATATATATATATATACGTGATCCTGCACCAGTCACTGCCTTGTAGAAGTGAAACTGCCATAGGGCGGTCGGCAAGTGTGCAGAACATGATAACCAGCAAAAATGACAGGGTTGGGTCAAGTTATACAGTGCCTTGAAGAAGTATTGGTACCCCTTGAAATTTTCCACATTTTGTCATGTCACAACCAAAAACGTAAAAGTATTTTATTGGGATTTTATGTGATAGACCAACACAAAGTGGCACATAATTGTGAAGTGGAAGGAAAATGATAAATGGTTTTCAATTTTTTTTACAAATAAATATTTGAAAAGTGTGGGGTACATTTGCATTCTGCCCTCTTTACTCTGATACCCCTAATTAAAATCTAGTGGAACCAATTGCCTTCAGAAGTCACCTAATTAGTAAGTAGAGTCAACCTGTGTGTAATTTAATCTCAGTATAAATACAGCTGTTCTGTGAAGCCCTCAGAGGTTTGTTAGAGAACCTTAGTGAACAAACAGCATCATGAAGGCCAAGAAACACACCAGACAGGTCAGGGATAAAGTTGTGGAGAAGTTTAAAGCAGTGTTAGGTTATAAAAAAATATCCCAAGCTTTGAACATCTCACGGAGCACTGTTCAATTGTTCATATGAAAATGTAAAGAGTATGGTACAACTGAAAACCTACCAAGACATGGCCGTCCACCTAAACTGACAGGCCGGGCAAGGAGAGCATTAATCAGAGAATCAGCCAAGAGGCCCATGGTAACTCTGGAGGAGCTGCAGAGATCCACAGCTCAGGTGGGAAAATCTGTCCACAGGACAACTATTAGTCGTGCTCTCCACAAATCTGACCTTTATGGAAGAGTGACAAGAAGGAAGCCATTGTTGAAAGAAAGCCATAGGAAGTCCTGTTTTCAGTTTGCGAGAAGCCATGTGGAGGACACAGCAAACATGTGGAAGAAGGTGCTCTGGTCAGATGGGACCAAAATTAAACTTTTTGGCCTAAAAGCAAAACGCTATGTGTGGCGGAAAACTAACACTGCACATCATCCTGAACACACCATCCCCACCGTGAAACATGGTGGTGGTAGCATCATGTTGTGGGGATGCTTTTCTTCAGCAGGGACAGGGAAGCTGGTTAGAATTGATGGGAAGATGGATGGAGACAAATACAGGGCAATCTTAGAAGAAAACCTGTTAGAGTCTGCAAAAGACTTGAGACTGGGGCGGAGGTTCACCTTCCAGCAGGACAACGACCCGAAACATCCAGCCAGAGCTACAATGGAATGGTTTAGATCAAAGTATATTCATGTGTTAGAATGGCCAGGTCAAAGTCCAGACCTAAATCCAATTGAGAATCTGTGGCAAGACTTAAAAATTGCTGTTCACAGACGCTCGCCATCCAATCTGACAGAGCTTGAGCTATTTTGCAAAGAAGAATGGGCAAAAATGTCCTCTCTAGATGTGCAAAGCTGGTAGAGACATCCCCAAAAAGACTTGCAGCTGTAATTGCAGTGAAAGGCGGTTCTACAAAGTATTAACTCAGGGGGGCTGAATACAAATGTACCCCCCACACTTTTCACATATTTGTTTGTAAAAAAAAATGAAAATCATTTTCCTTCCACTTCACAATTATGTACCACTTTGTGTTGGTCTATCATATAAAATCCCAATAAAATGAATATACGTTTTTGTTGTAACATGACAAAATGTGGAAAATTTTAAGGGGTGTGAATACTTTTTCAAGGCACTGTAATACTGCCAGCAGCCTCCACACTTCTTTCCTGACAATTCCCCTTTATTTAGGAAGCGTGCATATGGCCACATATACAGTACTGAGGTATTTCTTGACTGTTAATGCCGGCAACGAGTCGGGAGAATTCTTCTAATTCTTTCTGATTTTGCCCGCATTTTCTGCAGCATTGTGCTGCATAATAACCATTCACAAGCCTATTATGTAGGGAATTGAGTGTTTATTTTTGCAGCATTATTAAGACATGCTTTCCATGTACAGAGCATGGTTCTCTTCCTCGGCCCCCGGCAGGGAGGAGACCCGCACCTGAACAAGCCTGGCTCATTACCCCAAGCTCGCTGTTCTCTCCACACTGGGCACTTGACACGCTTGTTGGCTGCTGTTCCTCTGTACACATTCAAAGCCAAAGAATACCTAGGAGCCCCTGGAACAGCCTCGCTCTCTTGCCAATCGCCATTCTTTCCTGTCCATCAATAAAAATGTTTGTGTGCATGTCAAGCTTTTATTTTCTAGCCATGCTTTCGGAAAAAAAAAACATTCCAGTTTTCAGGTTTGAATTAGTGGATCTATCCACTTAATACTTTTTTAATGTTGGTTGTAGGAACCATCATGGAGGAACCATCATGGACCAAGACAGATGTTTACATGCTGCAGTCATCCAAATGTCTTCCTTTCCTAGGTCTTAAGAATTTGGGTGCCGCCAGACTGTTCATTTCAACAAAAATGGAGCACTATTCCTCCCACTGACTAATGATGGAGCACTATTCCTTTCACTGATACCAATGATGGAGCACTATTCCTTTCACTGATACCAATGATGGAGCACTATTCCTCCCACTGATACCAATGATGGAGCACTATTCCTCACACTGGTTAATAATGGAGCACTATTCCTTTCACTGATACCAATGATGGAGCACTATTCCTCACACTGGTTAATGATGGGGCACTATTCCTTCCACTGACACCATGCTTCTTCAGAAGTAACCCCCTTATGGTGTGCCCCTGGGTACTCTTACCCTTCATGTATGCTTCTCCAGAAGTTAACCCCTATGGTGAGCCTCTCTAGACCCTGTGCTCCATATATATATATATATATATATATACTGTACAAATCTCTATAATTTGTGCCCCTGGACTCTGCATTCCATCATATATGCTTTTCTAGAAGTTACCCACTTGCGGTGAGCCCCTGGAATGTGTGCCCTGTCATGTATGCTTCTCCAGAAACTATCCTCCTACAATGTGCCACAGACTCTGTGGGGTTGATTTGCCAAAGGCAAATAGTCTGTGCACAGGGCCGGTGCTACCACTAGTCAAACTAGGCAGCCGCCTAGGGCACACTGCTGCCTAGGTTGCCCGGCCACTGGTGTTCCTACTCTCTTCTCTCTGCAGCAAGCAACTAAGTCTCAGCAACTGCAGGCAGCCGCTGCTCTGTTCGCACGCAGTGTTAGAGGCGCAGCGGCGGCGGGGGACTGTGTCCCGACTCCTGAATGAATGGAAGCAAGCAAACATTCATTGATGGGCACTGGTGAAGCTGCATTTGATGGGCACTGGTGAGGCTGCATTTGATGGGCGCTGGTAAGGCTGCATTTGTTGGGCTCTGGTAGGCTGCATTTAATGGGTACTGATTGGCTGCATTTGATGGGCGCTGGTGAGGCTGAATTTGATGGGAACTGGTAGGCTGCATTTGATGGGCACTGGTAGGCTGCATTTGATGGGTGCTGGTGAGGCTGCATTTGATGGGCGCTGGTGAGGCTGCATTTGATGGGCACTGGTAGGCTGCATTTGATGGGCGCTGGTGAGGCTGCATTTGTTGGGCTCTTGTAGGCTGCATTTGATGGGTGTTTCATTAAAAAGGTGGGGTATACATGGGCAAGGCAAAGGGGGTGGAGTCAGGTTTTCGCCTAAGGTGTCAAAGATCCTTGCACCAGCCCTGTCTGTGCACTTTGCAAAGTGCACTTGCACTCTACAAGTGCAGTCTCTCCAGGGCTTAGTAAATGATGTAAACCTTCACTTTGCAAAGAATACCCAATCACGTGCAAGGAAAATTAAAAAGAAATGAATTTATGTATGCACATGATTGGAGTGCACAGTCTATTTGTCTTTAGTGAATCAACCCCACTGTCTGGAGCAGAGTAGGCGAAAGTCTGTGGGCCTAGGTGAAGGTCTATGGGCCAATGGATCAAAAAAATATTGATTTGATCTTGAAAGAAAATTACAATGAAGTCTTTTTAAATTGATTACAAAAATATGAATCGACTCAAAGAAACACATTACATTACATGTCATGTACCCAATAACAACTTAAAGTCTATAAACCATAGACATCAGGTCCACATTACAGATTGTCTCTTAAAAGCTCATCTTCTTTCAGCTGGCGGTTTCTAAAGCATTTTGGTCCAACCTACATCCGTGTAATCCGCTTAATGTACAGTAGTCCGATGGAGCATACACACGGACGAGCATAGTGGCCGACACGCACACTGCTTAGTACAATGTGATCTCACTAGACGCACGAGAAACCTCCAGAAACCAGCGATGGGAGGCCACAAGGTTCTGGATGCCTAGGGGCCTCCAAAGGGTGTAATCCAGTACTGTCTGGGGGCTCATCCACAGGGGATAACTTCTAATGAAGCATACCTGATGGGATCAAAAGTCCAGGAGCACATTGTAGGGGGGTAACTTTTGGAAAAGCATATCTTGATGGGACACAGGGGTTGATTTGCTAAAGACAAATAAACTGAGCACTCTGCAAGTGCAATTGCTCCAGTGCTTAGTAAATGAGCAGAAGCCCTGCTGACTTCCATCATCCAATCATGTTCCTTGCACGTGATTGGGTCTTTTTTGCAAAGTGAAGGTTTACCTTAAATGGGAACAATTCTGATTGGCTCTCGATTGTTAGTAGGGACACCTGGATGTCAGTGACAGCTGTGATTGAGAGCCAGGAGCCGCACAAAGGGGTTGATTTTCTAAAGGCAAAGAGAGTTGCCCCAGAGCCAGTGTTAATTTCGTCTACTAAAACGACTAAAACATTTCAGTTGACTAAATGAATAATATTTTAGTCGACTAAAATACAACAAAAACGAAAACAACTGAGATAACTAAAATGGGACTAAAACTAAAATGCCATTTTATTCAAAAGACTAATGCCGCGCACACACGATCGGTTTTCTCGTCGGAAAAAGACATGGCGGCTTTTCCGCTCAAGCTTGCCTTGCATACACACGGGTCACGCAAATGTTCGCTGAAATTAGGACCGTCAAGAACGCGGTGACGTACAACACTACGACGAGCCGAGAAAATGACGTTCAATGCTTCCGAGCATGCGTCGAATTGTTTCCTAGCATGCGTAGGGATTTTGCGCGTCGGAACTGACACAAACGATCGCATTTTAGGATAGGAAATTATCCTGACCGAAAAATTGAGAGCATGCTCTCAATCTTTTGCTGGCTGGAATTCCACCAGCAAAAGTCCGATGGAGCATACACACGGACGCAGTTTCCAATGAAAAACTCTCATCGGTCTTTTGCGGGACGAAATTCTGACCGTGTGTACGCGTCATAAGACTAAAACTAAATTGAAATTTGACTTCTAAATTAACATTGGTCTGTAGTGCATGTTCATACCTTAATGCCATAATAAATAACATATTATATTTTTCACTCCAGCAGTATATAATGAGTTTGGAAATTGTAGAGAAATGTTAACTAATGCATTACAATTTAATTACACCTATTAGATTTTAGATGACTAAAATGAGTTTTAGTCGACTAAAATGTCCTGGAGATTTAGTCAACTAAATACAACTAAAACTAAAACAAATGCAGAAAACTAAAATGGGGCTAAAACTAAAATGCCATTTTAGTCCTAAGACTGAAACTAAATTGAAATTTGCTGCCAAAATTAACACTAAGCTCAGAGCTTAGTAAATGAGCAGAAGCTCTGCTGACTTCCATCATCCAATCATGTGCAAGAAAAAATGCTGTTTTTTTAAATTTCCCTTGCATGTGATTGGGTAATCTTTGCAAAGTGAACCTTTACCGCATTTACTAAGCTCTGGAGCAATTGCACTTTGCGAAGCTCACAGACTATTTGCCTTTAGTACATCAACCCCCATTGATTTTTACAGGGGACAGCAATAGAGAGAAAATGAGTTTTGCCACGAAAGCTGCATAAAAAAAAAAAAAAAAAAATGCTGTTCAATTTATTGTTACAACATTTAAAAAAAATCATAGTGTTGGGCATTACATGAATCTGAATGGTGCAGAAGTAGCTGGTTCCTGAACTCAGCCTGCTTCTTGGCTGTTATTGAATCTTTCCTAGAGTCCTATTTTGTGACGCAGAACAAACCGTCCTTCCACTAAAAGACAACCATTGCGCTTTATGAATGCAATAACAAATGTCATTGTGTAGTAACCATTCACAGGTAGTGCCCCAGGCAGAGAGAACAGGTTTGCTCAGGTGCCGATTGGCTGGGCTGTTGTTGTATTCCTGCCATTGGTGTCGCGGTTGGTGCATGTCACATGGCTGGGCATCAAATGCATTCGCGCACCATCTGCTCCAGGCTCATCTGTAGAATTCTTTCTCCTGTCTCTGTGATGTAAATGTGACTGACGACTTGTATGGGAATGTGCCTGTGTCAGGTTGCTCAGTAAAGCAGACTAGCTGGTGGAGACCTCGCCCACTACAGCTGGCAGATGGCGCTTTGTACAACTCTTATGAAATAATTCCTCTAGCTTGCTGCTTGCAGTATATAAAACAGAGGTCTCCAAACTTCAGTACGAGGGCCATATTGTCTATGTTAAACATTTTTGCAGTTTTATCTATGAATATATCAGTTTTATAAATGAATGAATAAATGAAATTTAAAAAAATAAGTTTTACTTAACCAATTTAGGACCGAGCCTCTTTAAAGTTAATTTTTTTTTTTTGCTAGAAAACTACTTAGAACCCCCAAACAATATACAATTTTTTCCCTTACATTCTAGAGAATAAAATGGCGGTCGTTGCAATACTCCCTGTCACACCGCTGCGCAGCGGTCTTACAAGCACACTTTTTAAAAAAAAAATACATTTATTTTAATTAAAAAATAAGACAACATTAAAGTTAGCCCAATTTTTTAATATATCGTGAAAGATAATGTTACGCTGAGTAAATTGATACCCAACATGTCACGCTTCAAAATTGTGCCCACTCATGGAATGGCAACAAACTATTACCTTTAAAAATCTCCATAGGCGACATTTAAAAAATTCTACAGGTTGCATGTTTTGAGCTACAGAGGAGGTCTAGAGCTAGAATTATTGCTCTCGCTCTACCGATCGCGGCGATATCTCACATGTGTGGTTTGAACACCATTTTCATATGCGGGCGCTACTCATTTATGCAATCACTTCTGCACGCGACCTCGGTTGGACAGGCGCGTTTAAAAAATGTTTTCTTTTTTCTTTTACCTTTTCTTTTTTATTTTTACACTATTCTTTTTTTTTTTTTTTTTTTTAAATGTGTCACTTTTATTCCTCATAAAAGGAATGTAAACATCCCTTGTAATAGAAAAAAAAAGCATGACAGGACCTCTTAAATATGAGATCTGGGGCTAAAATGCAATAATAAAAAAAAAAAAATTTGTCATTTGAAAAAAAAAGAAAAGAAAATGTCCCTTTAAGTTTGACATCGCTTCAACCGTGCAATGGTATGGAGATGGGTGGGGGTCATCTTCCCCTCACTCGTCTCCATACCTAACACAGAGGAGGACCCGATCGCCTCCGCCGCTGCCGACGGCTCCAGTAAGCGTCGGAGGACACCGGAGAGCGGTGGGAGGGGGGGCCCTCTCACACCACTGATAAAAGTGATCTTGCGACGAATCCACCGCAGAAACCACTATTATTGGAAACCGGACTGCCCACTGAAGAAGAGGATACCGGGGTTATGGCACTGTTGGTATATATATATATATATATATATATATTTATATATATATACACATAATGTTAAAAAGATAATAAAAGGTATTAAAAGGTAATAAATGGTATATATATGCATTGCTCAATTTTACATATATACATACCTTTTATTATCTTTTTAACATTATGTGTATATATAATTTTTTCTTTTTTTTTACCGGTTTGCGGTCCACGCTGGTTGTTGGTCTCCTCCCGCTGACGTCATCTCCGGGACTTGCGTTCCACGCTGATCCCGGCAGTGCGGCTATTCCCTTGGTGCTTCCACTGTTGCGGCTTCCCTCTGCTGTCACTAATTAGATCACCCCTGGGACTTAAACACATACTGAGGCCATCTTGATGCTGGATCACCTTCCTAACAAATCTCCATGATGAGCCCACTCTCATCCATTATCTTGTAAGTGTTTTTAACCCCTTTGGGATATTAAACGTTTTTTTAATGCTGCACTTAGAAGCGCCTCTTTCAGTTTTGTTTTGTTTAACTTCAGTATGTTTAATTAATCTTTGACAAAAAAAAAAAAAAAAAAAATGGCTTCTATACATAGTTGCACCAGATTTTGCACTTTCCAATTTTATTAAATCAACCCTATTGTGTCCCAATATTAGTTTAATTAGGAGGAATTGCGTTCCATCATTGGTGTCCTTGGGCCTCATTCTTGGTGTCATTAGGAGGAACTGTGTCCCATCATTGGTGTCATTGGGAGGAATTGTGCCCCATCATCGGTATCATTAGGAGGAATTGTGTCCCATCATTGGTGTCATTGGGAGGAATTGTGTCCCATCATTGGTGTCATTGGGAGGAATTGTGTCCCATCATTGGTGTCATTGGGAGGAATTGTGCCCCATCATTGGTGTCATTAGTAGGAATTGTGCCCCATCATTGGTGTCATTGGGAGGAATTGTGCCCCATCATCGGTATCATTAGGAGGAATTGTGTCCCATCATTGGTGTCATTGGGAGGAATTGTGCCCCATCATTGGTGTCATTAGGAGGAATTGTGCCCCATCATTGGTGTCATTAGGAGGAATTGTGCCCCATCATTGGTGTCATTAGGAGGAATTGTGTCCCATCATTGGTGTCATTAGGAGGGGCTTTGAGGTCCAGTGGACTCGAAGGGGCATGACCCAAAAGCTGACCAGTGTGTTCTTATGGGGGGGGGTGTCCCCCTGTCAGATCACAATAGCTCAGTGGGGAAATCACTGTACTAACATTGCATAGTTAAAACAGTGGCTACTCCCGAGCTCTTCAGCTTTTTTTCATTCAGCCCGCTGGGATCAAAGAAAAAAAAAAAAACAATAGTGTGTACCAGGTTTTATTTCCTTTCCTAGGAACATGACAGAAAGTGAGAGAAAAAATACAGCAGCTCCCACTGGTAGATGTTCCCTCACCTTCTGTTCTGGTGACAACTGTAAAGTATGTCCAAATCCAAGAACAAAAATGGAATATATGGCTGCTTAAAATTGCTTAAAGCGAAACTCCAGCATTTTGATCCTATACAAACACCCTTTTCCATATCCTTTTCCTATAGCTCCCATCTGTCCCTGATTTGGAGGGACTATCCTTCTGTCCCTCTTTCCTCCTCATGTGTCCCTCATTTTGGTCTGATCTTTATAGTTGTATATAAAATGCACTTTTTATCTTTGAAAAAGTGTTTTCCAGTGCTAAACCTTTCATCCAATTTCTAAATTGCTGCATTTGTAAATTTTCAAAAGCCAATATGAAGGAACAGTAGTGGTAAAAAAAAAAGCCCTTATGGGTTCAACTAATAGTTCTTTTGTATAATTCTCCTTTAAGGGGGTGTGTCCTATGCCTACAAACTTTTGCTAATAGGTGTCCCTTGTTCATATCTCAAAAAGTTGGGAGGTATATTTTCCTGTAGTCTTCTTCTAACCGGCCCGGTGACACCATGCCAACTTTCATCTTCTTCCTCTGGCAATGGTTGGGGGGGGAGGCAAACATTTTTTCAGGACTGAGCGTCACTCGCGTAATGTGAGCCAAGCCTGTGTTATGATGCGCCCCCTGGAGGGGGGGGTGTGTAAAGGTTAGTGTGGGTTCATGGGACTTGGACTTAAAGGACAGTAAGCGTTGGACCAGGGTAGCTGAAGTATGGAGAGGGCAAGTAAAGTTTGGCAATATATATATATATATATATATATATATATATATATATATATATATATATATATATATATTACAAAATCTAGAAACAAAAAAATTACTGGAGTTCTACAATTAATGTGGTGGCTGCATTGGTTTTCCCATTTCAGGATAGAACATTTTCTACAAGTACACATAGCTCCCAACTGTCCCTGAATTTGAGGGACTGTCCCTGATTTGGAGCAATGTCCCTCTGTCCCTCATTCCTCCTCATTTGTCCCTCATTTTGGTCTGATCTATATAGTTGTATATAAAATGCACTTTTTATCTATCAAAAAGTATTTCCCAGTTCTAAACCTTTCATTCAATTTTTAAATTGCTGCATTTGTAAATTTTAAAAGCCAATATAAAGAAATAGTAGTGGTAAAAAAAAGTCCTTGTGGGTTCAACTAATAGTTCTTTTGTATAATTCTCAAAAGCATTTGTGGATTTAATGAAACTTTTTTGTTGTTGTTGTTAATTCTCCTTTAAAGGGGTGTGTCCTATGCCTACAAATGTTTGCTAGTAGGTGTCCCTCATTCCCATCTCAAAATGTTGTGAGGTATGAGTACATATAAAGTTCTTGTTGATCCTGCCAGGAATGCAGTGTCCTTTATCACTACCTGTGCACTAAACTGAAATCTCAAACAATGTTCTCAACTTTCTCAACTATCTTCTGTGAACTACAAAGCAACGTCCCTCTATGTAATGAAGGTGTTTGTAGTCCAAATCAGAAGAGCAGCCTATGGTGACAACACGGCTCCTCCACAGATACAGTGCAGTGAATGTTACACAAGGACTGAAAGCGTGTTACTGGCGTGATCAACAGGTGAAAATAAAGAAAATAAAATAAATACAAATAAAATAATATAAAAAAGTAAAAAAAAAAAAAAAAAGTAAAAAGACCTGAAAAGGGAAACAAATGCAGCCACCACATCTAAGGCCTGGTAAGTTGAAATATATGATATTTTTGTTTTTGGGTATAAAAATTCTTCATATAAAGACCATTTTTAGTAATTATACTAGCAGTATTTAAGAACATATTTAATCATTTTTTGGGGAAAACACATGAATAGACTATAGAGTGTGTTTTATGTTTGCCCAGGGTAGCGTTTTATTAGCCCAATTAAGCCTTTCGTCACGATACTTCCACAAGTGGTAAGCTGTGGGTCTTAACAGAAGTGTATGAATGTGCCGAATATCCTCACATCTGCTGTATCAGAGGGTTTGTGCCCCATTCAAATCTACTGCAAGCGGATTCCTCGGTGGCTTGGCAATTAGTTAAATTAGCCATTGACGAGCCAGCCAGCTGACACCGGATCTGGGATTGAATGAGCTGCCCGTTTAAGAAGCATATGCATGGCCAGAAGGTATTTTTGTATTCCAAATCCACCAATGAAACTAATGTAATTATTTATATAGCACAGTTCTCCTGGGTGCGTGAGCCGCGTATGTGCTGCTGAATCGCCTGTGGTTGTAAGCAAGTTAAGGGATAAAAATCTTGTATATAAGCATTATATAATGCCAGTTGATGCATATTAACATGCCCAGTGGAATCCAATTTTTCATCTTTTTCTGATACTTGGAAACTTGCCTGCCATACTCATCCGTTGTGCATATTTGTGGCTAATTTTGGAAGGAAGCCTATTAATGTCTCATTATAATCTTGTTTCTTTGTTGGGAAGGAAACTCGAGCAAATATGGGGGGAACGTACAACGAAAAAAAAAAAATTCACTTATTGGACAAAGCAAAAACCAGCCCACCAAGGATCTCCAGAACAAGCAATCACATCATAGTTACATAAGCAACATTTTGGAGCCTTGCAGGACCCCTTCCTCAAGCAGTTGACATCACATGCCTGAGGAAAGGGTCTGGGAGGCTCTGAAACCTTGCTTGTGTAACTAGGATGTGATTGCTGAATGAAGCTTTGGACCTGTTCTGGAGATCCTTGGTGAGCTGGTGACATACTTTTTGCTTTGAATGTCTTCAGTTTCCAGCCAGTGGTCAGTGTAGTACCCACTTACATTCACTGCCACCTTCAGGAACATCAGGAAGAGTGATAATCGCCTAGCCATCATGCTTTACAATGTATCCATAACATGATATATTCCGAAAAATATCATACATGGTCCCCATGGGACTTTTGACCTCACATGCCTGAAGAAAAGGTCTGGGAGGCTCTGAAACATTGTTAATGTAACTAGGATGTAGTTGCCGAATAAAGCTTTGGTTCTCTTCTGAAGATCCTTGGTGAGCTGGTGACATACTTTTTGCTTTGAATGTCTTCAGTTTCCAGCCGGTGGTCAGTGTAGTACCAACTTACATTCACAGCCACCTTCAGGTACGTGTGCATTGGGAATATTTTACTTGGACTTACTGGACAACGAACATGGTAACCAGATGTGCAAGGCAAGAGTGATAATCGCCTAGCCATCATGCTTTACAATGTATCCATAACATGATATATTCCGAAAAATATCATACATGGCCCCCATGGGACTTTTGACGTCACATGCCTGAAGAAAAGGTCTGGGAGAATCTGAAACATTGTTAATGTAACTAGGATGTAGTTGCCGAATAAAGCTTTGGTTCTCTTCTGAAGATCCTTGGTGAGCTGGGGACATACTTTTTGCTTTGAATGTCTTCAGTTTCCGGCCGGTGGTCAGTGTAGTACATTCACAGCCACCTTCAGGAACCTGTGCGGTGGGAATATTTTGCTTGGACTTACTGGACAAGGAACTTGGGACCCAGATGTGCGAAGCAAGAGTGATAATCGCCTAGCCATCATGCTTTACAACAGTGATCATCAACCCTGTCCTCAGGGCCCACTAACAGGCCAGATTTTATGTATTACCTTGGGGAGATGCAGACTAGAATACTGCAATCACCGAGTAGCAAATTATATCACCTGTGATGTATTTCAGTAATCTTGCAAACCTGGCCTGTTAGTGGGCCCTGAGGACAGGGTTGATGACCACTGCTTTACAATGTATCCATAGCATGATATATCCCTAAAAATATCATACATGGTCCCCATGGGACTATTAAAGTGGAACAGTTACATTCCAGGCATGCCGGTAATGCTAACTGTCACATTTGCTTGTGCTCTCAACTAAACTGTCAAACTATCAAATGGCTGGAGTCATAACTGAACACATGTGCAGCATCATGGCAGTTACGGATCAAACAGAGGGTAAGAAGGCCACTTATTTGGCTAAAAACAATAGGAGGGTTTAGTTCCGCTTTAAGGCAGATAATACAATTGTCTGGTATGCCAAATTTATTACAAAAGATCCACAGAGTATACAGTTACATAACATACAAAGAGATATACTATATCAGTATTATTACATAAACGCGGCTTCAAAAGTGTTTAAAATCCCATGTCTCCATGGTACAGTATATAAAATTGTTGTGACACAAACTAAATTTACAGATGGCGCTCAAGGCTTCACCGGGTCCTCTTATGTAGCAACCACTTGGAGTCCAGACAAGGACACAACTTATCCCAGCTCTAGACATCTAATGGAAAAGAAAAAAGTCCTGAAAGTCGCACATCTTTGCAAAACCCCTTAAGAAGGTGTATGACAGCCTCAGCCCAGGCTCCAACCAGGCCACGCCCCAATGCATTTTTACTGTCCTTAGCTCAGGCATGTAGGCAGTATAGTGTGCTTAGCTGAGAAAACCCCTCCTCCCCTCCTGACGACTCCTGAGATGTATGGAATCATTTGCTTAGGCATGGAAACCAGAAAGTAACTGAAGAAATGTAAAAAAAAAGTTTAGAACAAGTGAATATGATATACTTACCTATCTATTTTGTAATGCTAGCAGCAGAAGGATTAAAAAATCATCAATGTTGATTGAGAGAGTGAAGTTCCACTTTAAGAACCAATGGTATAGAGGATGGTGGAAAACGTCAGCCATGCTATAGGAGATGATCAGAGATTTCAGACATGACACAGGAGATATAAAAGAATAAATGGTTAGAATGCTGAATCCTACCCAGCAGCAGGTGTGTAGTGCACAGTCAAGCTATAAATACTAAGCAGCAATAAACAATTCACACCGCGCTTCCCCTCTCCTTGGTATTTGCTGCTATGTTTTCTCTTAAACTTCACAACAATGTCGCAGCAGCTACTGGTATTGACTTGCATTCAGTCCACAGCACATCAGATTCTCTACTGCAGTATATCTGAGCAATTATTGTTTGGGAGAATCTCCAGAGCATACAATCAACAGTCACAACAGGGTGTTTGCTGCTATACTTTCCCACTGTTCACAACTCATGATACGGGAAATGGCCAGAGACTGCAAACATGATACAGGAAATGGCCAGAGACTGCAAACATGATATGGGAGATGGCCAGAGACTGCAAATATGATACAGGAAATGGCCAGAGACTGCAAACATGATATGGGAGATGGCCAGAGACTGCAAACATGATATGGGAGATGGCCAGAGACTGCAAACATGATATGGGAGATGGCCAGAGACTGCAAACATGATATGGGAGATGGCCAGAGACTGCAAACATGATATGGGAGATGGCCAGAGACTGCAAACATGATATGGGAGATGGCCAGAGACTGCAAACATGATATGGGAGATGGCCAAAGACTGCAAACATGATATGGGAGATGGCCAGAGAGACGGCAAACATGCTATGGGAGATGGTCAGAGACAGGAAACATGTTATGGGAGATGGCCAGAGACGACAAACATGCTATGGGAGATGGCCAGAGACTGCAAACATGATATGGGAGATGGCCAGAGACTGCAAACATGATATGGGAGATGGCCAAAGACTGCAAACATGATATGGGAGATGGCCAGAGACGGCAAACATGCTATGGGAGATGGTCAGAGACAGGAAACATGTTATGGGAGATGGCCAGAGATGGCAAACATGCTATGGGAGATGGTCAGAGACAGCAAACATGATATGGGAGATGGCCAGAGATTGCAACCATGATATGGGAGATGGCCAGAGACTTCAACCATGATATGGGAGATGGCCAGAGACTTCAAACATGATATGGGAGATGACCAGAGACGGCAAACATGATATGGGAGGTGGTCAGAGATTGCAAACATGATATGGGAGATGGCCAGAGACGGCAAACATGATATGGGAGATGGCCAGAGACAGGAAACATGTTATGGGAGATGGCCAGAGACTGCAAACATGATATGGGAGATGGCCAGAGACAGGAAACATGATATGGGAGATGACCAGAGACGGCAAACACGATATGGGAGATGGCCAGAGACGGCAAACATGATATGGGAGGTGGTCAGAGATTGCAAACATGATATGGGAGATGGCCAGAGACGGCAAACATGATATGGGAGATGGCCAGAGACGGCAAACATGATATGGCAGATGGCCAGAGACGGCAAACATGCTATGGGGGATGGCCAGAGATTGCAAACATGATATGGGAGATGGCCAGAGACTGCAAACATGATATGGGAGATGGTCAGAGACAGGAAACATGATATGGGAGATGGCCAGAGACAGCAAACATGATATGGGAGATGGCCAGAGATTGCAAACATGATATGGGAGATGGCCAAAGATTGCAAACATGACACGGGAGATGGCCAGAGACTTCAAACATAATATGGGAGATGGCCAGAGATTGCAAACATGATATGGGAGATGGCTAGAGACAGCAAACATGATATGGGAGATGGTCAGAGACATCAAACATGATATGGGAGATGGCCAGAGACAGCAAACATGATATGGGAGATGGCCAGAGACAGCAAACATGCTATGGGGGATGGTCAGAGACTGTAGAAATGCTAATAATATTAGTCAAAGAGTGTAGATATGGAAAATTGTATGGGCAAGGACTGCAGACATGCTACAGGAGATGGTCGGAGAGTGCAGACATACTACAAGGGATGTAAAATTATATGTTTATAAGAATATACACTATATTACCAAAAGTATTGGGACACCTGCCTTTACACGCACATGAACTTTAATGGCATCCCAGTCTTAGTCCGTAGGGTTCAATATAGTACTGATAGGGCTGGGGCTGATGATGCTATGGCAGGGCATAAAGCTGAACTTTATGCAGATATAAAAGACAGCTCCATAGTTTTTAAATGTGTTTTCTGCCAATTCAAGCAATGTGCATTCCTAATTTTTACTTGGTATCAACTTCTTGCAGTCCCCTGGGTAGCAGAGCTCAAACTTGGAGAGTGAAAAACTACAGAAGGAGCAAATTAATTGTGCTGCAGTGAAAAGAGCATGTTGATAGGAGGAATTAACAGAGTGACAGAGAGATGAGCCCATCAGCCTGATGCTTCTCTTCCTTCACTGTCCAGTCACAGGATAGGGGAGCAATAAGACCTGTAATTGTTACTGAACTACAACACAGGAAAATCTGGTCTTCTGTGCTGCCAGAAAGGGACAGAGATACAAATCAACTGGCAGATAAAACAGCTCTCTAAGGCTCCTTTCACACAGGCCAGATTTTTTTTTCTCAGCAGGCAATGTGTCCAATGATCCTTTGCTGAGTGGAGCAAAGTGGACAACGACACAGCCTGCTCTGCTCTATGGGCAGTCGAATCTAAACAGACCAGCTATCCATTTACACCCAACTGCCCCCCATGTTCCGGCCAGACAGATGGGAACAGATCCTCTTCCATTTGTTTTTGTTGGATCAGTTTGGAGGTAGGTAGGAGTAAATGGACACAAGTCCATTTACATCCGCCACTCCATAGAGGGTCCAATCAGGTCCGTCTGTCCATTTTTCAGACTTGCACAATCCACGTGAAAGGGGCTTTATACTGTATGTAGTTCATCTGTGTATTAAATTATTTGCCTGGAGTTCAACTCTAAGGTATGTCTAAAGCCAAAACTTTTTGAAGGAATGATTAAAACTTCTGTCAGCTTTATTATTTACTGGCTTGTGTCCCTATAGGGATATTTGCCTTTGTTTCCTATTTTGGAGACACAAGGGTTATATCAGTAACAAGTGCTCCGTTGGGTAATTTCCCTCGTGTTCTGGTGAAAACCATAACATTGTGGATTTCTCATAATTTTCTGTATCACTGACAATCATCAAAAGGACAAATAAAGAGAGCAGTTTATGCCAGAGGATACACACAAATACCTGGCAGAGATTCTGATCCTTTGCTGCTATTTAGTCGTAAAAAAAAACAACAAGATTTCGGTTCTAAACATATTTTAACTCCAGGTCTTTCCAAAATACACTATATGGATAAAAGTTTGACCATTACAGCTATATGAGCTTCTTAGACATCCCATTGGACATCAATATGGAGTTCCCTGCCTTTTAAGTAATAAGACCTCTCCTTTGTGAGGGCTTTCCATAAGATTTTGGAGTGTGTATATAGGAATTTGTTTCTATTCAGCCAAAAGGGCATTCATGAGGTCAAGAACTGATCTTGGAAGAAAAGATCTTGTTGGCAAATGGCCTTCCAATACATCCCAAAGGTAGAGTTGATATCAGATAAGAAGATTATGTAGGGTTGGATGAGAGGACCTTACTGGCAAATGGTCTTCTAACTCATCCCAACGGTGTTCTGTAGTGTTGAGGTCAGATGAGACGATTATGCAGGGTAGGATCAGAAGACCTTGTAGGGTTGAATGAAAGGACTTTGCTGACAAATGACCTTCCAATACATCCCAATGGTTTTCAGTAGGATTGAGATCAGATGAGAAGATTATGTAGGGTTGGATAAGAAAACCTTGTAGGGTTGGATGAGGAGACCCTACTGTCAAATGGTCTTCTAATTCATCCCAACGATGTTCTATCGGGCTGAGGCCAATGAGAAGAGCATATAGGGTTGTATGAGAAGACCTTTTAGGGTTGAATGAAAAGACTTTGCTGACAGATGGACTTCCAATACATCCCAATGGCCTTCTGAAGTGTTCTGAAGTGAAGTGTTGTGAAGGGTTGAGGTCAGATGAGAAGATTATGTGGGGTTGGATGAGAAGACCTTGTAGGGTTGGATGAGTACACCTTACTGGCAAATAGTCTTCTAATCATCCCAATTGTGTTCTGTATGGTTAAGGTCAGATGAGAAGAGCATGTAGGGTTGGATAAGAAGACTTTGCTGACAAATGACCTTCTAATTCATCTAAATGATGTTCACTAGGGTTGAGGTCAGGGCACTCGAGATTTTCCACCAAACCATATCTTTATGGAGCTGGCTTTGTACACAGGGCCACAGTCATTTTAGAACAGAAAAGGATCTTGCCCAAACTGTTACCACAATGATGGAAGCACACATTTGTCTAAAATGTCTTTGTATGCTGTGTACCCTTCACTGGGAACCCCTGAACTCAATAACTTGGAAGGAGGTAGATGACATGGTTAAGTTTCCACAAAAGTTTTGGCCATTTCCTCAACACTAAAACTTTCATAATATTTTCATCAACTTTCATTTCATATTCATCTAGTCATCATCCCTTCTATTTCTATAGCATGCTGGTTGAATGACAGGTGCTCTTTAGTTTAGCTCAGGGTCTGGCTGCATTCTTTTTTTTTTTTTTTTGCTCCAATGCTGTTTTAATACCGATAGTTTGAACAAGCAGTGAAAAACATATGAGCATAAAAAGCATCCTAGAATTGCCAAATATTCTCTCATTCTTTTTCATAAGATTGTTGAAGCGGAACAAGCAGACAGTCATCATCCCAAATCGAAGGCTGTCTTATCGCTTGCTACAACGCCACTGAAAGTAATAAAATACGCCTTCAGGTTGAGCATCCTATTCACCTTTATTGCCCATGAAAATAATTACAATATACAGTGGATAAAAAAAAAAAAAATCAAGCCTACAAGACTGGAAGTCGACACAATCTCCCATTTTTATCCTAGGGGTAGAGCTTTAGCGGAGTGCAATATGTCATCAATATTCCCAGCATTTTGTATTTGAACATAGGAAATTATTGAAGTTCCCTGGGCAACGAGAAACTGTTGTAAAAGTTTGGAAAAAATGTCTAAAATGCCTTTTTAACAAAGTAACTTTACAGAAAACTGAGGCTGCTTTGTAACATTTTGGACTCGTACATCTGTTTGTGTGTTTTTGAGAGAAGGAACTGTCCTATGATGCATTCCATTCTACGGATACCATAAAGTAGTAGGACTTTTTATCTGAAAAGGTTGTTTTTTTTTCGTTTTTTTTAAATGAACTGAGTTTGGGGTTATAACACATTTTTGATGTAAACAGTATTTAAAACAGATGAAAATCCTAATTGAATAATGATTGGTTTCCTAACCACTTGAAGACCAGGCATTTTCTGTCACTTTTTGTTTACATGTAAAAATCTGTTTTTTTTTCCTAGAAAATTAGTTATTATATAGCGGAGGCCCTAGAGAATAAAGTGGTGGGTTTTGCAATTTTTTATGTCACACAGTATTTGCGCAGTGCTTTTTGAATTATAATTTATTTTTTATTTTTTTTTATTTTTACATTGTTGTTACACTGTTTTTTTCTTACCCCCGTTATTGCAGTCACAAGGAATACTTGTGGCAGCAAAAAGGATATGACAGGTGCTCTTTTTGGAGGGATCTGGGGTCTATAAAGACCCCCAAAATCCCTCCTTTGCACTTGAAAGCATCCAAAACACCAAGATTGGCAACATTAGGATGCCGGTAAACCGGACGTGATGTCATGCCATCGCTTCCGGGTTACCACAACGGAGACCCCATCAAAGTCGATTCCGGCTTTTTTTGGGTTTCCGACTAGACGGCGGACATGCCGGCTAGTAGCTTGGGTCTCCCGGTGGAATGGGAGAGCCCGAGCATGCCGCGGAAGGCAGCGGGAGGAGGGGGGGGGGGACGTTCCCTCCCGCTGCTTGTAATAATAACCGAGTGGTTGGTAAGCTGCATAGGTTGTCATTACAAGAGAGCCGACCATCGGCTCTAAAAGACGGTACCAATTGCCTGCAGTTGCATATCATCTCGGAACAACCACTTGAAGTCAAATGATGTACCAGGTACGTGATTTGGTGGAAAGCGGTTAAAGCATTGTGTATCATTAAAAAAAAAAAATCCCAATAAGCGTATATTGATTGGTTTGCGCAAAAGTTATAGTGTTTACAATTTATGGGATATTTTTCTTCATTTTTTCTTTATTTTTTTTTCTTACTAGTAATGGCGAAGATCAGTGACTTATAGCAGGACTGCGATGTTGCGGCGGACAAATCAGACACCTAACTGACACTTTTGACACTTTTTGAGGACCAGTGACACTTATACAGTGATCAGTACTAAACAATATGCACTGCCACTGTACTAATGACACTGGCAGGGAAGGGCTTAACATCAGGGGCAATCAAAGGGTTAAATGTGTTCCCTGGGAGTGCTTACTAACTGTGGGAGGTGCTTTGACTGGGAGAAGGTAAAGATCCGTGTGCCCGCTTAGCAGAAGCACAGGATCAGTACATTCCCCGCTCACAGAATAGCGATCTGCCTTGTTTACATAGGCACCGCGCCGTTCTGCCTGTACCCAGTATGGGCATGGTTATGGCGTCCGCTGGACCCTCTGATTGGCTCCTGCTGTGTCCAATCACAGCGGGAGCAGGTCGGCGGCGGCACGCATGCTCCAGACCCAGAAGTGTCAGATCACATACTGGGCAAATGATCTGGCACAGAGCGGCTGCCCTCCCACAGTTTATGTGCATGGGGTTAAGCTTTGACAATAAATCCTGAAAGCTGATTGGTTTCTGTGCAGAGCTGCACCAGATTTTGCACCCTCCAGTTTTAGTAAATCAGCCCCTCTGTGTTTTGAAGCATCAGGAAAATATTTATCTGATTTTATCTGAGCCCCAGGTTCACACTGATGCAACCTATCCTGCGTCATGATGTGACTTGCGATACATAAAGTCGCACGACAAGTTAAAACATATTCAATAGGTGCCATAATAATCAATGTGACTCAAGTCCCAGCGACTTTAAAAGAAGTTCCTGGACTACTTTACTGCGTCTTTGGTGCAACCTCAGTGCCTTAGACTGCAGTGTTAATCTATGCAACTCTTATGTGACAGTATCCAAATTCAAAGGATTTTTAACCATAGCCAAAGTTGCATAACATCAAAGTCACAAGCAAGTCGCAATGCAAAGTCCCACAATGTCTAAGTCGCAGCAGTGTGAACCATGCCTGAAGGTTCAGTTGGTCTTTCAACTATCAAGCCTCATACACACGATCGTATTGTTGTCTAACAAAACCGTGGAATTTTGTCCGAAAGGCGTTGGCCCAAACTTGTCTTGCATACACACGGTCACGCAATTGTTGGTCAAGAATTACGAACGTAGTGATGTACTACGTTACATAGTAGGTGAGGCTGAAAAAAGACACAAGTCCATCAAGTCCAACCTACTGTATGTGTGTGATTATATGTCAGTATTACATTATATATCCCTGTATGTTGTGGTCATTCAGGTGCTCATCTAATAGTTTCTTGAAGCTATCGATGCCCCCCGCTGAGACCACCGCCTGTGGAAGGGAATTCCACATCCTTGCTGCTCTTAAAATGTTGTTTTTCAGCTCTTTAGCGCCACTCTTTGGGCTCCTTCTGCTAATTTCGTGTTAGTAGAAGTTTGGTGAGTGTTGATTTGCGCTTTTCATTTCGCATTTTTCATTTCACGCTTTTCAGTTCATTTCTGAACGGCCGTTCATCAACCAGCCATGTTGCGGAATCGGAGGAGATAACGTGTTATTTATTATTGGCCTTGGAATTATTGCTTTGACATTATTTTTTTTGGTTGAATAATAATGATTTGATTTGGTATATTTTCTATATTTTTGGATGCATAGAATGCACTTTTTGGTTAAGTTCTAATTGGCAGATATCATGTCTAAGTTTATTTGTTTTCTTTTCAATAATGCTCAATAAAAAATAGTGTAGAATAATACTTGGCTATGTGTTTTACTTCAAATGACAGTTTGGGAGTCGGCAGTTACATTTTAAAAAATACAATGTAAAATTGACAAGGGACACCAACATAGTTGTATCTTTGATCTTAAAAACTACGGGATAATGGTGTTGTGGTAACTTGCCCAAATAAAAAAAAAAGAAGCTTAATAATATTATTCTTGATATCACTAGAAAAAAAAAGCCTTTGAAAATTAGTTTGCAATAACTCCATCAGTATCACCAGCAAAGCAGCTTCATTATTATCCCATTAAAGAAGAAGAGAATTGTGCGCTGCATTTGGAGATTTCATAACGCTAGTTTACAAGACCGACCGCTTCTGGTTCGTCCTTGCTTCCGAGCATGCGTGTTTGTACTTTGGACTTTTGTCCGACGGACTTGTGTACACACGATCGGAAAATCCAACAACAGACATTTGTCCGCGGAAAATTTTAAAACCTGCCATCCAACATTTGTTGGCGGAAAGTCCGACAACAATTGTCCGATGGAGCATACACACGGTCGGATTTTTCGCCAACAGCCTGTCATCACACATTTCCTTTCGGAAAATCCGATCGTGTGTATGAAGCTTCGGAGGTTGAACAGCACGGTGGTGGAGGGGAAGGAAGACAAGTATATGCGCAACTTTTGCTTAGTCCCGCACGGGTGAAGCAAAATGAACTTTAAGCCTGGACACGGCTGAAACATGCAGAAACTCCTCATCCTTGCCCAGGACATGTAACCATTGATTAAGTTTTGTTTTCCTAATTTCCCATTTTAGATTTGAAATGACATCAATCCAACTGAAAAACAAAATTGATGAAATATGCAAAATACTCTGATTTAATAAGCTTAATATTTGAATCGACATGAGGCAATTTCAAACATAATTAAATTAAAGGCTTCGCCATCACAGTTCCAGATCTCAGGGGCTCTCATGTTGGCAAAGAATATTAAGGTTGTTGTTTAACGATAACAGATTTTAAATACAATTAATGGGAAATAAGCAGACAGATACAATGTTGCATATTTGTATTTATTAATAAATTCATTTTCTCCAGAGGGGTGGATGAAGGAATGAGGTGCAAGGAATGTACTTTGTTGTTGCATTTAAAGGGAATTGGTAATAAGAATAAATAGTTTGGATCTGTACAAATGAGATCATGCCGCATTTTTGCTGATTCTACCCAAGATCAGAATAGTATAATATATATATATCAGAATTTCCTCTGTACTCTGAACCTGAATAATCATCTGTAGAAGTGTCTAGAGCAGTGTCGGGCCATCCATTAGGGGCGCACGGGCCCTATAGCGATGCCTGCCATAGATGGGGTAAGTCCTCCAGTGCTGCTGATGACACGACCAACCGGAGGGGGGGGGGGGTTGAGTCGATGCACTGTTTGAAGCCCCCCCCAAAAAAGTAAAAAACTTACCACCAGCCGCCACTGGTCTAGAGCAGTGTTTCTCAAGCTTTTTTCAGTTAAGGCACCCTTTAAAATGATGCACAATCTCCGAGGCACCCCATTCTAAAATTTAAACAACTAATTGTTTACGACACAGAGAGCACACTCAACATTAGATGCGATTTATTCTTACAAGTCCGCCCTTTTACACTGGTACTGACTAGTATTCCTTCTCCCTCATTCTCTCTCCTTCATACTGCTAATGTGACCCCCAGTGCTGACGGAAAGGGGCAGGTGAGGGGCAAACAATGATTCTGTGCAGGCGACTGATGTCCTCCTTATCAACCGATAACAACATTGGTCCTTAGGATGCTGGCAGCTGCAACGTTGTAATGGTGCACAATGAAAAACTGGCTTTGTGTAGCTGAAAGGCAGGCTTCATCCACCCACTGGCTTGTATACAATTTTAAGGCATTTTTCCAAGGCACCCCTGGGCACCCTGGTTGAAAAAGGCTGGTCTAGAGCTCCACCCTTGGGCTCCATTCAAAGAGGTATTAAAGCAGAGTTCCACCCAAAATTTGGAAGTTCTGCATTAAGGCCTAATCATACCCATACATGCCTCATTTGGCATGTCATTTTCTGGGGGGGGGGGGGGGGTGGGTACCTAGTTTTGACAGGAACCCAGCTCCCACTTCCACTCGGGCCACCTAGACGACTCGAGAAGAAGTTCTCCTCTCCCCCTCCCTCCCTGCAATCTTCTGGGACATGTCACAGGTCCAAGAAGATTGACGGCCATTAAGGAGGCGCGTGTGCAGTGCGCACCCAGCTGTGAAGCTTCAAGCTGTCACAGCCGGGTGCCCACTTGTGATACCGGCGCCGTGGAGATGCGTGGGAGAGAAGCGAGGGTTCGGGCGGCCGCATAGCTGGACCGTGGGACAGGCGAGTGTCTGTTTATTAAAAGTCAGCAGGTACACTTTTTGTAGCTGCTGACTTTTAATAAACACAAAAACAGCTGGAACTACGCTTTAACTTTTTAAACTTTCTTTTCCTCTACCTTTCAATATAATACATGTTTGCTTTTGGTTGTAATACTGCTTTAAAGGGGTCTAAGCTGATATTGTGAATTCACTGAGTCTTTCTTTCTTTCTTTCTTTCTTTCTTTCTTTCTTTCTTTCTTTCTTTCTTTCTTTCTTTCTTTCTTTCTTTCTTTCTTTCTTTCTTTCTTTCTTTCTTTCTTTCTTTTTTTCTTTCTTTCTTTCTTTCTTTCTTTCTTTCTTTCTTTCTTTCTTTCTTTCTTTCTTTCTTTCTTTCTTTCTTTCTTTCTTTCTTTCTTTCTTTCTTTCTTTTTCTCTCTCTCTGTGTCTCTCTCACACTCATTGTTTCCTTCTTTACCTCTCTCTTTCTTTCTCTCGCTTTCTCTCTTTTATTTTCTATTTTCTTCCGTGTCAATCTTTTTTTTTATTAGGATTTGGAAAAACAAGAAAATACATTGTTAAATAGCACAACTTAGTACAAATCATAGGCAGCCAGTAAACAATAAAGGAAATTGGTGACAATAATAAATGGAAAAGCAGGGTTTCGCTATAGACCCATAGAAAGTCTATAAGTAGATATGAGAAACTACATCCAAGTGGTCGACCAAGTGAAACCACTACGGTATCAAACAGTGGAGTGCTATCTTTATCTCGTTATCAGCAAAAAAAGGGAAAAACAAGGATATCAACATCCTATTTCTTAAGGTAATCTGTCATATGGAAAACCCTGCCGGTAACCTTAAATCGAGGATAAAGGTCCCCCCCCTCTCTCTCTCTGTCTCTCTCTCTCTCTGTCTCTCTTTCTTATAATTAAGAAGAATAGGGCTATTTGGATATTTACCCTTTATGTTTAATATACCTTTGTGTCTTGTCTGTATGTGGAAGTAAGGACATATGTAAGGTTAATAACATTTAAAAAAAATGCACGCTGATATACGTCGGCACAATGGCAGCGGTGGGCAAATGGGCGTACCTGTACGTCCCCTTTAATTGGTGGGGATAGCGGGCGCACGCGCCGCGTACAGCGTGACCATGCCTGCGGGACCCACGGACTCGATATCTGCTGGTCTCCCGGCGATCATGTCACAGAGCCGCAGAACAGGGAAGTGCCTATTTAAACAGCCTTGTGACATGACAGAGATCACCGCTCCTTGTGATCGGGAGCAGTGATCGCTGTTATGTGAGTTGTAGCCCACCCCCCCACAGTTTGAATCACTCCCTAGGACACACTTAACCCCTTCATGTCTTAAAAAATGACAGTGGTCCTAAAATAGTGTCAAAAGTGTCCGATGTGTCCGCCATAATGTCGCAGTCATGGTAAAAATCACAGATCGCCGCCATTACTAATAAAAAAAAAAATTAATAATAAAAATGCCATAAAACTATCCCCTATTTTCTAGACGCTATAACTTTTGTGCAAACCAATCAAATATACGCTTATTGCGATTTTTTTTTTTAACCAAAAATATGTAGAAGAATACATATCGGCCTAAACTGAGGAAAAAAATAGTTTTCTTATATATTTTTGGGGGGTATTTATTATAGCAAAAAGTAAAAAATATTGCTTTTTTTTTTCAAAATTGTCGCTCTTTTTTGTTTATAGCGCAAATAATAAAAACTGCAGAGGCGATCAAATACCACCAAAAGAAATCTCTATTTGTAGGAAAAAAAGGACATGAATTTTGTTTGGGTGCAACGTCGCACGACCGCGCAATTGTCAGTTAAAGCGACGCAGTGCCGAATCGCAAAAAGTGCTCTGGTCAGGAAGGGGGTAAAATCTTCCGGGGCTGAAGCAGTTAAAGATATTATTGTGGCTTGTCAGAATTTTTTTCATGCAGACTTGTGGTGTATCTAAAAAAAGGGCCTCTTTCTGGAATGAAAAATTCTGATTGGCTTCCCGCATTTGGGGTGTCTATAAGATATATTGGCACCCCAAATGTGTTGCGAGTTTTATTCCGTTTTTCGCACATTTGCAGAAATGCGTGTTTCTGTCTGTGTTTCCGTCACACTCTTTTGCTCCAATAAAACTTGCTGTTTCAAGTGTACTTTGGTGCAGCACAGGCTCCTCCCACATCCACATCTGCTGTAATTAAAAAATAGTCATCTCTTCTCTGAATTTTCATATTTTTAAGTGGTGTGTCTTCTCAATAATAAAAAAAATGATGATGTGTTAACAAGTACATATATGCATTATTTCATGGAAATAAAATCTAAGTGGAATACAACTTTAAAAACAAATTTGAAAGAGACAGCACTTTGAGCCATGCGTCCGTTGTGTAGCAAGCTGTGACCCCAATTTATAATTTAAGAAGTTCGTTAGATACAGCGGCAAGAAACGGTGTGATGGACGCTTTCTTTTCATTCTCTGCTCCCCATGGTACTAATTAACGTGAAATACAGTACTACGCCGCACAAACGGCTTCCTTTAATTGTCAAATTATAAAAGACAGAAGTGGCTAGCTCACTGGCTGGCATATTAAGTCAATATTGCTATTTATTTTGCTCTGTAGCGTCCCAGCACTTTTGTTTCTGTCTTTTTTTGCAGTAAATCATTACCCGTCGGCGGAGTTTTGGTAATTAAACACTTTCATACGGATTTCGCCAAATAAAGCGGGTATTTCTGAAAAGCAGAAATCCCTATTGAAGCCCCACTTTATTTCCAAGCTTTTTATGTTTGTTGTTGCTTTTTACACATAGGATACAATTTTTTTTTGTAAAATCATATTTATTTAATTTTAAAACGGGGATATTGACCTAGTCCCATTTAATTTTCAGACAGTCAAAAATAATCTAAAATATTTCTTTAGATATATATATCTATCTATCTATCTAGATAGATAGATAGATAGATAGATAGATAGATAGATAGATAGATAGATAGATAGATAGATAGATAGATAGATAGATAGATCTCTCTCTCTCTCTGTCTCTCTCTCTCTATAGATATAGATATAGATATATATCTAATCTATCTATCTATCTATTTATCTATCTATTTATCTATCTATCTATCTATCTATCTATCTATCTATCTATCTATCTATCTATCTATCTATCTATCTATCTATCTACATATATATGTCTCTCTCTCTCTAGATATATATCTAATATAGATAGATAGATAGACAGACATACAATGGGTAAAATAAGTATTGAACACGTTACAATTTTTCTAGGTAAATACATTTCTAAAGGTGCAATTGACATGAAATTTTCACCACATGCAAGAACCCATGCAATCCATACATACAAAGACACCTAAACAAATTTGTTCAGAAATGAAAGTGTTACTAAAGTCAGATTTAAAAAAAAAAAAGTTAAAATAACAAACATGTTATACTTACTCTGATCCTCCTCTTCTGGGGTCCCCGGTGGCAATCTTGGTTCCTCCTCTTCCATTTATTTCCACCATAGCCAGCCGCTTACTATGGGGAGAAACGTAGTCTGCCCGCTCCCAACCTGTGTATCTATAGAGCCGCGCTCCATAGACTTACACAGCGGGACTTAGGCCCGCCCCCCCCCCCCCCCACTTCCTCTTCACTGCATTTAATTGACAGCAACAAGAGCCAATGGCTCCTGCTGCTTCTCGAATGCTGAAGTAAGGGGAGAATAAATGCAGTCGTGTACAGCGCTGATCTCTTCTCCCCTCTCTTCCCCTTCACAATGGGGGCAAGGGGGGGCACAGGGAACAATGCATTAAGGTAAAAAATGTTTTTCGGTTTAGTAACACTTTAAGTTATGTGTAATAAAATGGAATGACACAGGGAAAAAAGTATTGAACATGCTAACTGAAATGTATTTAATGCTTGGTACAAAATCCTTTGTTGGTAATGACGGCTTCAAGACACCTCCTGCATGGAGAAACTAGTCACATGCATTAGTCAGTTGAGATCTTGACCCATTCTTCTACACAACCGGTCATTAAATCTTGAAGGTTCCGTGGACCTCTTCTATGAACTCTGATCTTTAGTTCTTTCCATAGATTTTCTATTGGATTCCAGTCAGGTGATTGGCTGGACCATTCTAGCAGCTGTATTTTCTTTCTTTGAATTTGAGAGTTTCCTTGGCTTTGTGTTCGGGATCATTGTCTTGCTGAAATGTCCACCCTTGTTTCATCTTCATCATACTGGTAGATGGCAGCAGATTTTTATCAAGAATGTCTTGGTACATTTTTCCATTCATCCTTCCTTCAATGATATGAAGTTTGCCAGAACTGTATGCTGAAAAACAGTCCCACACCATGACGTTCCCACCTCCAAACTTCACTGTTGGTATGGGGGGTGTTTTGGGCTGATGTGCCATTTGACCTCCAAGCCTGGTGTGTATTATGGCATCCAAAGAGTTCAATTTTGGTCTCATCTGACCAGACGATATTCTCCCCGTATTTCACAGACTTCTCTAAATGTTGTGCAGCAAACTTTAAATGAGCTTCAACATGATTTTTCTGCAGCAATGGAGTCTTGCGTGGTGAGCGTGCATACAGGCCATGGCGGTTGAGGGCATCACTTCTTTGAAACAATTGTACCTGCTGATTCCAGGTCTTTCTGAAGCTCTCCACAGGTGGTCCTTGGCTATTAGACAACTCTTCTGATAATTCTTTTTACTCCTCTGTCAGAAATCTTGCGACAAGCACCTGGTCATGGCCTGTTTAAGGTGAAATTATGTTCTTTCCACTGCTGGATTATGGCCCTATCAG
The DNA here is from genome assembly GCF_042186555.1 of Aquarana catesbeiana. Taxonomy (NCBI): domain Eukaryota; kingdom Metazoa; phylum Chordata; class Amphibia; order Anura; family Ranidae; genus Aquarana; species Aquarana catesbeiana. The sequence goes on from NC_133330.1 coordinate 319,344,462, forward strand.
TGCTCACCGGAACATTCAGAAGTTTAGAAATCCTTCTGTAACCAATGCCATCAGTATGCTTTGCAACAATAAGGTTGAAAAGATCTTGAGAGAGCTCTTTGCTTTTACCCATCATGAGATGTTTCTTGTGTGACACCTCGGTAATGAGACACCTTTTTATAAGCTATTAGTTAGGACTGAACCAGCTGATGTGAATTTGCACTGACAAGGGGCAGGATTGCTTTCTAATTACTGATAGATTTCAGCTGGTGTCTTGCCTTTCCATGCCTTTTTGCACCTTTCTTTCTTCATGTGTTCAATACTTTTTCCCTGTGTCATTCCATTTTATCACACATAACTTCATTTCTGAACTTATTTTTTTTTTTGTTTCTTTTTATGTATGGATTACATGGGTTGTTACCGAGATGTGATGAACATTTCATGTCAATAGCACCTTTAGAAATATATTTACATAGAAAAATGGTGACGTGTTCAATACTTATTTTTCCCGCTGTGTGACAGAATAAAAATTTGGAAGTGATATCATGTGTCGTAATGCATTTGTATTGTATTTTCGGATGACAACTGTACTGATTGAATGAAAATCGTACGATCTGGTATTGTACGGGAAAACATTTCTTGTTTGTCCCATTCGATAATATCGGAGGAAGTGTCGTGATCGGCTATCGAAAGCTCTGTACTAACGATCAGATTACTCCCAATTTAGCTTTAAGTTTTATTCAGCTAAATACATTCCAGGTGCATCAAACCAAAAGGTGTGCAAAGGGTTATAATTCATTTTCTTTAGAAAGCAGCCACAGCCTGAGTAGAAAAGCTTTACACCTGTCAGCATACTTTAGGTCCCGTTCACACTTGGGCATAGCGGAAACTCAGACATAAATGTGTTTTTCTGTCCGCGTTTATGCGAAAAACACACAAAAACGTGCAACACATATATACTGTATATAATGGCACCCCGAACCTGCGTAGCGGCCACTCATTTTGCAAAAAGCACAAAAATGTGCGTACATGTAAAATTTGGTACATGAGCTTCTTCGGCGTGTCTTTGGAGCAGAGGAAGGCCCATTAAAATGAATGAAGTTTCTCCAAAAAGCTGTAGCGTCATTTAAATGTGAACAGGACCTTAGAGGGAGACCCTTGCTCATTGTGTGGAAGCAGTGGTCTGTCTGCAGAAGTCAGGCATGCTGCCCACTGAGACAGGCCTATAGCTCTGCAGTCAGCAAAGCTTATTCTTCCTGCTGATTAAACAGCTCTAGCTCTGATTTATCACGGGGCATATCGGGTCACTGCAGAGATGCCACTGCTTCCACACAGAGAGCAAGGTTCATTTTGCAGGATGCTGGCAGGGGACAGGCTTCTCTACTCAGGCTGAGGCTGTTTTTTAACTACTTCTCCTCTAGGAAACGTCAAAATGACGTTGCAGACTTTCAGTGGTGATATCTGAATGATGCCTACAGTTACAGGCATCATTCAGAAATAATTTTTCTCAGCCAGCGATTCCCTGCACCATAAGAACAATCATAGCGTCTGTTCAGCCGCTTCATCGTTCTTACAGGTGGCGGGAGGGGACATTCCCCCCTCCCGCTGCCCTCCGGTGCTTCTACCGGCTCGCCCATGCAATCGGCAAGCCGGAGAAGGGATCCACCGATGGTGAAAGTTTACCATTGAGAACCCTGCAGGCCAGGAAGTCTCTATGACCTTTCGGAGGCCAGGCGCCATGTTATGATGTCACGCCCGGCCTCTGCATTCTTTAAATTTCTGGCTTCCCAGCCTAGAGGCGAGATTTGGGGACTTATAGAGCCCAGATCTCGCTGTAAAGAGGACCTGCCCTGCCATATTCCTATTACAGGGGATGTTTACATTCCTTGTAATAAGAATAAAAGTAATAGAAAAAAATTAAAAAATGTAAAAAGATAGTGTCAAAGTAGAAAAATAAAAGTAAAATAAACAATAAAAGAAAAACAAATTTAATGCGCCCCTGTCCCCGCATGCTAGTGCGCAGAAGCGCAGAAGCGAACAGATACGTAGGTCACGCCCACGTATGTAAATGGTGTCCAAACCACACATGTAAGGTATTGCTGCGAACGTTAGAGCGAGAGCAATAATTCTAGCGTTAGACCTCCTCTGTAACTCTAAACAGGTAACCTGTAAAAAATGTAAAACGTCGCCTATAGGGATTTTTAAGTACCGAAGTTTGGCGCTGTTCCACAAGTGTGCGCAATTTTAAAGCGTGACATGTTAGGTATTTATTTACTCTGTGTAGCATCATCTTTCACATTATGCAAAAAAATTGGGCTAACCTTACTGTTTTTTTTTTTTTTTAATGTATGAAACTGTTTTTTATTCCAAAAAAAATGCATTTGAAAAATTCCTGTGCAAATACAATGCGAGATAAAAAGTTGCAAGAACCATCATATTATTCCCTAGGGTCTCTGCCAAAAAAAAAATATATAATTTTTGGGGGCTCTGAGTAATTTTCTAGCAAAAAAAAGGATGATTTTTACATGTAGGAGAGAAGTGTCGGAATTGGCCTGGGAGGCAAGTGGTTAAAGAAAATGAAGTGTAATTGTACACCTGATGCATCTGGAATGTATTTAGCTGATTAACCACTTCAGCCCTGGAAGATTTGGCTGCTCTGGCTGCTCAATGACCAGGCCATTTTTTGCTTTAACTGACAATTGCGTGGTTGTGCGACGTTGTACCCAAACAAAATTAACGTCCTTTTTTTCCCACAAATAAAGCTTTCTTTTGGTGGTATTTGATCATCTCTGTGGTTTTTATTACAAAAAATAAAATGCTATAAACAAAAAAAGAGCGACAATTTTGAAAAAAAAAACAATATTTTGTACTTTTTGCTATAATAAATATCCCTATTTTTTTTGTAAAAAAGCTAATTTTTTCCTCAGTTTAGTCCGATATGTATTCTTCTACATATTTTTGGTAATAAAAATCACAATAAGCGTATATTGAATGGTTTGTGCAAAAGTTATAGTGTCTACAAAATAGGGGAAAGATTTATGGCATTTTTATTATTATGCCATTTTTATTATTATTTTTTTTTTTACTAGTAATGGCGGTGATCAGCGATTTTTTTTTGGGACTGCAGCATTATGGCGGACAGATTGGACACTTTTGGCACATTTTTGGGAAGATTGGCATTTATACAGCGATCAGTGCTATAAAAACTGATTACTGTTTAAATGTCACTGGCAGGGAAAGGGTTAACACTAGGGGGTGATCAAGGGGTTAATTGTGTGTCCTAGGGAGTGATTTTAACTGTGGGGGGATGGGACTGCCTGAGTGAGGAGAGCGATCTGTTGTTCATACTTAGTATGAACAACAGATCGCTCTCCTCACCCCTGACAGCACGGAGATCTGTCTGTTTACATTGACAGATCCCCGTTCTGTCTCTGTGTGGAGCAATCGTGAGTGCCCGGCGGTCATCGCAACCACCGGGCACGCACATCGGCTACGGCATCGCGCCGCGGGCGCGTGCCTCTGGCGCACGGTGCGCACGCGCCCCCTAGTGGTCAAAAGGAGAACCACCGTAAGGTAATGTCATTTCGCCCAGGGGAGCCAACCTGCCGCAGTACAACTGAGGTGGCTGGTCAGGAAGGGGTTAAAGTGACACTAAATGATATCCTTATTTTCCAAAAATAACCCTTATGCCGCGTACACACGACCGGACTTTCCGTCAGAATAGACTCCGACAGTCTTTCCGACGGAGTTCCGCTGAAACGGACTTGCCTACACACGATCACACCAAAATCCGATCGTTTAGAGCGCGTTTTTGGTCCGTCGGACTAGTATACAGACGAATGGTTTTCGCGATAGGAACCAATTCCGTCGGAAAGATTTGAAACATGTTCTATTTCTAGGTCTGTCAGAATTTTAGAAAGAAAAAGTCAGATGAAGCCCACACACGATCGGAATGTCCGAAGGAATGATTCCGTCTGACCTTTTCTGGCGGAAAGTCCGGTCGTGTGTACGCGGCATTACACGTCCACTACTTATGTAATCTATAGTCCATGTTGGGAGTGAGCAAGAGATGGGGGGGGGGGGGGGGTACATGCCTACATAGAGTGGAATCATGGAGAACAAATATAGCTGACCTCTAATAGGAAGTCAGCAGCAAAAAAAAAGGGAGTTTGGAGATACTGAGAGCAATAGAAGGAACTTTTTTAAAGATAATAATATATACTGGAATAGAATTTATTTTTATAAACCAAAGTTTAACTGAAAGTAAATTTTTATAATTTTTTTTCCCATAAATTAACCTTTTTTTTGCATATAATGGGGGTTACTAAACTACAGCTTTATTCTGATGCTTTGATTTCCACTTGAATTCCTCATCTTTCATAAAGGGGTGAAGATCATACTTCAGTTAAATGAATTGACCCTTCCATGTATAGAGTGTGACTTATCTGCAGTATATTAAACTATAACACCTGTCCATGTGTGTAGACAACCTCTTGCTCCATTATTAATTACCGGGACATGTTTTATCACGCCGTATTGCCGGAGCTTTAATGGTTCCAATTTCCATTTTGTCATTATCGCTGCGCGGTTCGCTGCGTGTTTAATTTTCGGAAAGTTCACACTTGAAATGGCAAAAGTCGCTTCGATCCTTTTCTTTTTCTTCATTACCGAGGATCTTTTTTCGAAGTAGATGTGATATTTACTATGTTCAACATAAATCTGTTGTTGCAAAATACAATATTCGTCATTAGTTTCGCCAATCACCATATTCGTCAATAATAACCATCAATAATCATCAATCTTCTTGTTGATGGGGTGGTGTTTTTGTTGCTGTATTTATTGTGTTTCGTGTCTGAGTTTGAAGATCGCAGTGCGATATGAGAACTGATTTGGGGGTGTCATTAACTTCCCTCCCTTCGTAACTCTTCACTTTGATCTGTTCCTCTAGCTTCTTCCTACTTTTTAAAATGTTACAAGTTGCTTTGGGCGTTCCAAGCACACCGGTGCCTTTGTGTACAGGATGTATTCCACAACAGCAGAATAAACATGAGGCATGTTTTTCATCAATAAATCATGTGACCTTCCTTTCTTTAATAAGGGGAGCGCAGTCTATTAAAACTGACATTGAACATGTTTAGTTCATGAACTAATGTGCTGTGGGACCTAAAGGAAACATATTGGTTTTGTATGTATTTTCTTTCTTAGTCAGAACTAAAAATACATTTTTTGAACATATACTTATTTTTTTTTCAATGTTTTTTTTTTAGTTAAGTAAATATGAACAATTGCATATAAATAGTATGCGTTCTTGTATCCAGCCAGCATGTTGAGCCTCGGGCTTATTGAAAAAGAAACTCATACCAATGGAGGAAAGCAATATTTAATATCCAGGAAAGCTTCCTCTTGCACAGATCACTGGGATAACTCACAAAAAGTTCTAAATAGATGGTATTTGACTCCATATAGGTTATCAAAGATTTATCCCTCCTCTTCACCGTTATGTTGGAGGTGAAAATTTCTATGGAGTTGTGAAAATTTACATAGTTTCTGGAAAGCCGTCTCAACATTTCTAGCGGATCTCACTGGTAACTTGATTGATCGCACGCCTGCCATGGCACTTTTAGGAATAAACCTTGACACTCACCCTTTAATATTTAGAACGATAGTAGCCCATATACTCATAGCAGCTAGAATTACAGTATCTAGTTTATGGAAATCCTCTGATGTTCCGAACGTATCCATTGTTATTATAAAGCCTCGTACACGTGATCGGACCTTTTGACAACAAAACCGTGGAATTTTGTCCGAAGGGTGTTGGCTCTATTGCCCCGTACACACGGTCGGACATTGATTGGACATTCCGACAACAAAATCCATGAATTTTTTCTGACGGATGTTGGCTCAAACTTGTCTTGCATACACACGGTCACACAAAGTTGTCGGAAAATCCGATCATTCTAAACGCGGTGACGTAAAACACGTACGTCGGGACTATAAACGGGGCAGTAGCCAATAGCTTTCGTCTCTTAATTTATTCTAAGCATGCGTGGCACTTTGTGCGTCAGATTTGTGTACACACAATCAGAATTTCAACGGATTTTGTTGTCGGAAAATTTTATAGCAAGCTCTCAAACTTTGTGTGTCGGAAATTCTGATGGAAAATGTGTGATGGAGCCTACACACGGTCGGAATTTCCGACAACAAGGTCCTATCACACATTTTCCGTCGGAAAATCTGACCGTGTGTACGGGGCATAACTTGTCTTGCATACACACGGTCACACAAATGTTGGCCAACAATTACGAACGTGGTGACGTACTATGTGGTTTGTTCAGCTCTTTAGCGTCACCCTTTGGGCTCCTTCTGCTAATTTAGCGTTAGTAGAAGTTTGGTGAGTGTTGATTCACGCATTTCTTTTCGCGTTTTTCAGTTAGCGATTTTCTGTTTGCGCTTTTCGTTTCGTGCTTTTCAGTTTGTTTCTGAACAGCCGTTTGTCAACCAGCCATGTTGCAGAATCGGAGGAGATAACGTGTCATTTATTATTGGCCTTGGAGTTATTGCTTTGACATTATTTTTGTTGGTTGAATAATAATGATTTGATTTGTTATATTTTCTATGTTTTTGGATGCATAGAATGCACTTTTTTTGGTTAAGTTCTATTGCAACAACGATGGATTGAACTGAGCATGGGTTGAGGGAATTTCCCGGCGGGAGGGGACAGAGGGGAGGAGGAGTAAAAGGTCATGCAGGGTAACAAAGCCTGTTGTTAGGGCAGATACAAACCCAGAGATGGCACGCCTAAAACTTCACCTTCAGAGGAGGAGACCAATGGTGGGCCACAACGATTGTGACCCTCAATGGTCCAAGGGTTCGTTAGGGACCAAACGGGGAGACGGGAGGAAAGGGGGTGAACAGGGGGAGGGCATTGGGGGGGGAGGGGGGGGGATAGAGGGGGGTGGGAGGAACCGGAGGGGGGGTGGGGGGGAAGGGGGGGGATGGGGGGGGTGGGCGGATTTGGAGGGGGGGTGGGGGGGGTTTGGTGAGGGGGCATTTGTGGGTTAGTGGGGTAGGCTTAACTTTAACCCCAAGAAAAGAGGGTACTCTCCAGGGTCTAATGAAAAGGGGTATTCCGAGAGGCTTTAAAAAGAGGCGATGGCAACAATAAAATTTACAAGTTATAATGTTAAAGGCTTAAATTCACTTAAGAAAAGACTTAATATCTTCAATGAGTTAAAATTACTGGGGCCAGACGTGGTGTTCCTTCAGGAGACACATATTTCACTTCAATCGAGACTTAGATTGTTTTCTGGGGAATACCCGGTCTGGTTTCAAGGAGACACCATCTCAAATAGGTCACGGGGAGTAGCTATTGGCTTTGCAAAGAATACAAGGTTTGAGCTGGAGGAAAGACTAGTAGATCCAGAGGGAAGGTTTTTATGCCTAAGAGGTAGATTAAATGAGGAAAAATATACGCTAGCCAACATCTACGCTCCCAATAAAAATCCGCTGAAGTACTTGGCTAACATATTGGGGAAAATAATGGAGTTCAGGAGAGGGCATCTGATTTTGATGGGGGACTTTAATTTTTGCTTTAACCCGAGTATCGACAGCACGGCCCGCCCCCAGAGGAAGGATTGTACTTACTTAAAGAAGTTAAAGCAAAGGCTCTCCTTCTGGCACCTAGTGGACATCTGGAGGGTTCAACATCCACAGAAAAAAGATTATACGTTTTTCTCCCCTGTACACGGGTCTTATTCGCGGATTGACTGGGGGTTAATCGAGCACAGGGATATTGATAGGGTTAAGGGATCCACAATAGGAAACATAACCTACTCAGACCATGCTCCCATGACCATAGAAATGATGTCCGAAAAGGAACAAGCCGCGAGGGGACAATGGAGATTAAACGAGGAGCTGATAAGTGATGTCGAGGGGTATAACAGAATTAGACAGGAATTGGAGAACTTCTTCGAGATTAATGACACAGGAGAGACCTCGGAGGCCATACTATGGGAGGCTCATAAAGCCTATGTGAGAGGAGTGTTTATTGAAATGGGTACGAGGAGGAAAAAGAACAGACAGGAAAAAATTAAAAAATTAACTGACGAGCTCACGGAATTAGAACAAATACATAAAAAAATTCCCGATCAGCGACCCCAAGAGATACATCATCGGTTGGTCATTAAAAGATCTGAGCTAAAAACGCTACTGGAACAGGAGCCTAGAACATTACGAAATAAGATGGCCTGGGAAAGATATAGATGGGATAATAAACCCAGTAAGCTGTTAGCAAAAAGGGTACAAAAGGAAAAAACTAGGAATTTCATAGAAAAAATTCAAACTAAAGAGGGTCATTTTGAGTATTCAACTAAGAAGGTGGCAGAGACTTTTAGAGATTATTACAAGGAGATTTATTCAGCTCCCAAGCAAGACACCCCCTCCATAAATAAGATACTAAGAAATAATAATTATATTAAAAAGGCGGCGCTCCCCAAGATATCTGAGGAAGATAGAGAACTGTTAGAAAGACCAATCTCTGAAGATGAAATTAACAAAGCTTTGGCAGGAATGGCACTTGGGAAAAGCCCTGGCCCAGACGGCCTAACAATACTCTATTATAAAACATATAAAGAGGTCTTAGTACCAAGGCTATGTCGCTATTTAAATGGGTTGGGCGATAGATTTGAGATGAGCAGAGACGCACTGAAGGCATCCATAACAACAATATTGAAAGAAGGGAAAGATAAATCACTGTGCTCCAGCTATCGCCCAATATCCCTCTTGAATAACGATACCAAAATCCTCGCAAAAGTCTTGGCAGAAAGACTGAAGGATTATATGAACCTCTTAGTCGATCCAGACCAGGCGGGGTTCGTCCCTGAAAGGGAGGGAAAGGACAATGGGATTAGAGCCCTTCTCCTGACCGGGAAAATGGGGGAGGATGGACCCCAGGACTACTCCTGTCTATTGATGCCGAAAAGGCCTTTGACAGGGTAGACTGGGGGTTCATGTTTCAGACATTGGAGGCAGTGGGTCTGGGCCCTAAAGTGATCAGTAAGATAAAGTCTCTATACCATCATCCAACCGCGGTAATCAAAGTCAATGGCACTGTTTCTCAACCCTTTGAGATGGAGAGGGGCACGAGACAGGGTTGTCCCCTGTCCCCGCTACTCTTTGTCTTAGCCATGGAACCCTTTTTGGCCTCAATTCGAAGAGACCCTGATATTCGAGGAGTTGTGGTAAATGGCGAGGAGCACAAAGTCGCAGCATACGCGGATGATGTGCTATTTTTTATAACCGATCCCACCGCGACGATGCCAAACATATTAAAAGCAATAAGGAAATACGGAGAGGTATCCAATTTTCAAATAAATACGAACAAATCAGAAATATTAAATATAAATATAAGTAAGGTAGGGATAGAAACTCTAAAAAAAGAATTCAGTTTTAAATGGACCAAAGAACTAAAATATCTGGGTATTAAACTAACTAATTCAACCAAGAAGACGTTTAACACCAACTATATGCCCCTACTAGACTCAGTAAGATCAGAATGTAATAGACTTTATTACAAAGCCCTGTCCTGGATCGGTCGCATCAACGTCATTAAAATGGTTTTATTACCCAAGATTACGTACCTCTTTCAGATGCTACCAGTCCCACTGCCTCAATACTATCTGAGGATGCTTAGGAAAATTCTCATGACCTTTATCTGGAAAAAGAAAAAACCGCGAGTCTCATTTCAGACATTAAAACTAAGGAAAGTGGAGGGGGGCCTGGCTGTCCCCGATGTGCAGGTGTATTATAAAGCCGTAGTTCTATCCAGGATTGTAGAATGGGTGACAAGAAGCAAACGGAAAAAATGGGTGAAATTAGAAGCAGATTTAAGTAAAACACAATTAGGCACTATAGTTTGGAACCCCCCACACATTAGACCACTGGCAGATAGTACACATATTATAACTAGAAATGTTTTCAAAATTTGGGACGGGGTTTACAAGAAGATGAATGGGAAGTATAACTCACCTTTGATCACTTTAATAGACAACACATTGTTCACACCAGGAATGGAGAGTATAGGAGGAAACGAAGCACTTTGGGGGAAAACACAATTGAGAGAAGTCACGAATCAAGGAGAAATCTTGTCCCTCCAACAGCTCACACACGGTAGGATCCCACGGGGCTTGGATGGATGGCGATATCTCCAATTAAAACATTTTCTGAAAAAGCTCCCGCAGCCAATCAGGTCGGGAGAGCAACTAACAGATTTTGAAAAACTGTGTGATAAGGAGGCGCCAAGAAATATAGTCTCCCAGATTTGTAAAATCCTGTTGGCCTCAGAAAAATTGGAGTTACCGCCATATATAGTTAAATGGGAGAAGGATTTAGGCACTAAAAAGGACACTGACACAATTAAAAGAATCTTCAAAATAAGCGCCAATTCAAAAATAGATTCTCGAACGGCCGAAATGAACTTCAAATGCCTTAGTAGAAGCTACCTGACCCCTGAGATATTAAGTAAATATCAAAATGGGCCAGCCACCTGCTGGCGAGGCTGCCAGGCTATTGGAACAATGGGACATCTGTGGTGGGGCTGCCCTACAATCCGAAGCTACTGGGGCAAAATATTGCCTCTTATTAAGGAAAATTACAGGAATACAGGTAGCAGACGACCCCTGGGAGGTTCTGTTCCTCGGGGGGCCAAGAGACCCAAACAACTGCAAACAGTCCTTAGTTCCACTGCTCCTGAATGCGGCAAAACGAACGATCCCAAGGAACTGGCAGAAGAGGGAAAGTCCTGAGCTATGGGAGTGGTTTGACGCAATTGAGGAGAGCTGTAATATGGAGACACTGGGGAGTAGATTGGAGGACTTAAGGAGTAAGAGTCCGGGCAGGTGGGACGGTTGGAAAAAATTTAAAAAAACTTGGAACTACGCCAAAGAGATCCAACTCTTAGCTTAATAAACGAATTGAGGGGAAAAAAAAAAAAAAAAAGAGTGGTTAACCCGGAACTAGGCCCTGGAGAGGGGGTATGGGTGGGTTGGGGGGGGGGCAGGTGGGTGGGTTGGGGTATTCTCTAGTAGATTTCAAGACCTTATCACATTTGAGGGACACTAGACATTAGAGATTGAGTAAATCCACTAGCCTTGGGCTCTTTGTGGCCCTCATTGCTTTTATACACTTTTTGTTTATGGCAAAGAGTCACGAATGATGAGACAAACGAGAGAGGGACAGTTATGGAAATGAACTGCAAAGTTGATTTACACCTCTCGTTATGGTCGACTGATGTGAAAAAGAAAAAAAAAAAAAAAAAAAGTTCTATTGCAACAGTAATAAGGAGATCCGGCAAAACTGTAATCCTTGAAGTGACGTTTATTGGTACATCAGAGTGACAATAAAACAATAAAGCTGACGCGTTTCGGCAATAGCCTTAGCCGTAGCTAGTTTAAAACAGATATGGCAAAATATATATATACTCACATACACACATGCAAACTCCATCTCTACAAAATTGGCCTATCAAGTTGGTGTCACAGAAAATTAACATATTTAATTGATACCACCAATTATTCAAGTGGTTAGTGACTACACCTGTTTTTAGCCAGCATGAGTTCTATTGGCAGATATCATGTCTAATTTTATTTGTTTTCTTTTTTTTAATACACATTAAAAAAAATAGTGTAGAATAATACTTGGCTATGTGTTTTACTTCAAATGACATTTTGGGAGTAGGCAGTTACATTTAAAAGAATACAATGTAAAATTGACAAGGGACACCAACAGTTGTATCTTTGATCTTAAAAACTACAGGATAATGGTGTTGTGGTAACTTGCCCAAGTAAATAAAAAAAAAAAAACATAATAGTGTTATTCTTGATATCACTAGAAAAAAAAGCCTTTGAAAATTAGTTTGCAATAACTCCATCAGTATCACCAGCAAAGCAGCTTCATTATTATCCCATTAAAGAAGAAGAGAATTGTGCGCTGCTTTTTTTTTTTTCATAATTTGCCGCGTCACGAATGTTAATTCTCCATTACGAACGCTACTATACAAGACCGACCGCTTCTGGCTCATCCTTGCTTCTGAGCATACGTGTTTGTATTTTGGACTTTTGTCCGACGGACTTGTGTACACATTCTCGGAAAGTCCGACAACAGAGATTTGTCCGCGGAAAATTTGAAAACCTGCTAGCCAACATTTGTTGGCGGAAAGTCCGACAACAATTGTCCGATGGAGCGTACACACAGTCGGATTTACCGACAACAGCCTGTCATCACACATTTCCCGTCGGAAAGTCCGATCGTGTGTACGAGACATTAGGCTGAATATTCAAGCACAACATGAACTGATGTTGGCATACAAAAATTACTCTACGTCTAATTTAAAAAAAAAAATGGCAAGCTTGGATGGACCACCCTAGAGCTTCTAACTATCTAAAAAACTGTAATTTGTAGTTTTATAGTTAATTACCTAAGATTAAAGTTTAAGAAACTGTATCCTCCATAACGAATGCAATAGCGAGATAACGGGTCTACGCTTACAGCTTGAACCCAGTTGGGGTAGGCGAGACCTGTTATCTTGAGCTTGATATCATCTTGTTAACCTGTTACCTATATACTTTTATCAAGTACCTTTAGATATACTTATTTCTATGACGTATGATAATAAGGAAATATGTTGATGTGTCGACTAATGTCATGAGCAGATGCTCTTGTTATTGAAGAAATATATAAATAAAAAAGTAAAAAAAAGAAAAGAAAAAGAAACTCATGTGGTTGTGGATGTAATTGCCATCATTCCTTTAGGTCATCACAGAATATATCCTCATTATTGGGCTTTTTAAGGCAAATCAAACTTTGTTTATTGTGGAAAAAATGTTTTTATTAAAGCATAACTCCACTTTTATTGAGCAAAAAAAACATTCCCTTCTGGGTGATCTGTTTACATTGCAAGGATTATAACAAACTTTGTTGCAGATTCCTACCTTTCGTTATTCTGAAGAAATCCCTGTGTGTTTGTCTGTGCCCCTGTTCTGAGTGGGTCTAATGGGAGTGGTTTCATAATTAACTGTCAGGTGTGCAGCTGGAAAGCACTGGGGCTGCATCCCTTTAGACGTGCTCCCATTAAAAAGTATCTCTCCAAAAATGACATTTTTGTTGCAGGGGATGCCTGAAATCTGACTTCTATCTTAGTGCAGACTTCTGGGAAAATTGAGCCAATCACACAAGCAGGAAATGATGTTTCTGGGGAGTGTTCAGTATACATTCTGTGTACAGAACACCTCCAGGTAGCCATATTGCATTTTCAGATAATTACATCGGCTGCTGATTAAAAGGAAAGGTAATTTTTTAATAACATTCAATTACACTATGATTAGTGTTGCAATTATAGGCACTATATTATTTTTTCTTTATTTGCTATTTTTTTTCCCCACGAAAGTAGTTTAAAGTACCGTATTTATCGGCGTATAACACGCACTTTTTTCCCCTTAAAATCAGGGGAAAATCGCGGGTGCGTGTTATACGCCGATCCCCTGCGATCCAGAACGAAAAAATCGCTGACCGCGATTTGAAAATGGCGCCGCCGGCGCCGAAATACACAGTGCCGGTCCTCGGCTCTTCTCGGCGGCTTTCGGTTTCACTCGAGCGCCGCCCGAACCTAGCCGAGTATACTCGGCTAGTTTCGGATAGCTCCGCTCACCGTCCGAGTGGAACCAAAAGTAAACGAGAGCCGCTGAGAAGAGCCGAGGACCGGCTCTGTGTATTTCGGCGCCGGCGGCGCCATTTTCAAATCGCGGTCGGCGATTTTGAAGCTCAGAGGCTTCAGCAAGACTGCACTGGGGCAAGGCTGGACTGGGGCAAGGCTGGACTGGACACTGACATGGCTGCACTAGCAAGGCTGCACTGACAAGGCTGCACTGACATGGCTGCACTAGCAAGGCTGCACTGACAAGGTTGCACTGACAAGGCTGCACTGACATGGCTGCACTAGCAAGGCTGCACTGACAAGGTTGCACTGACAAGGCTGCACTGACATGGCTGCACTGGCAAGGCTGCACTGACATGGCTGCACTGGCAAGGCTGCACTGACATGGCTGCACTGAGAAGGCTGCAATGATGGGCATTTAAATGTAAGTTTTTTTCCCTTCAACTTCCCTCCTAAAAGTTTTTTTTCCTTAAAATTCCCTCCTAAATTGAGGTGCGTGTTATACGCCGGTGCGTGTTATACGCCGATAAATACGGTAGTTTAAAAACAAGTTCTAAAAACAATTTGTAATTTTCCAGAAATCATGAAGTTGATCATGGCATGTACAGGCTCTCCTCACTTAACGAGCAGGTTCCGTTCCAACGACCAGGTCGTTAAACTAATTGGTCAACCGAGGAGTCACAAGTAATTAATATTTTAGGCATTCTTAACTACTGTACTTCTACCATCATGGTGGAATATATAAGCAAGTAGCAGGGGAACACCACTTTTTGCATTTCCAATGTATCTAATTGTTGAAAGTTTGTTATACGTGCCATGATTAACTTCATGATTTCTGGAAAATTACGAATTGTTTTTAGAACTTGTTTTTAAACTACTTAATAAAACATTTTTTTCTACAATGAACACAGTTTGAATTGCCTTAACAATCCCATAATGAGGATATAATCTGTGAGCCTCAGGCTTCTTTTTAAAATTTCCTCTTTTTCCTTGCTTCCCATTGTGTAAAAATCTGTTTATAGAGTTCAGTAGCTCAAGATGAAATTACAAACACCAGTGAACAGAGCATTGACCTTCCCCCTTTCTGCTCATTCCTACGTATGACACCATCCTAGGCTTCAGTCTGACATAGCATGTCTGAAAGGAAGCAACTTTTGATATGCCTGTGAAAGTTTTCTTGTCTAACTCATGGTATAGCTAGTAGTAGTTAGTCAGATTTCACTGGACCTGTTCTGTAATGCGTAAGGCTAAATTCATATTTTGCATTTCTGTGAGTGCCTTTTTTGCGCGTTTATGCCTGTTTTTGTGCCACTTGTAAGGGCAGCCCATTCAATGGGCTACCCTGTGCACAACAAATGTGGCAAAGTATCTTATGTACCCTTTTAAGCAACACGTTTTTTGCATGTTTTGCAGCATATGACACACTTTTTGCACACAAATGCCCAACTTTTTTTCCTGTAGTTAGGGTGCAATTAACAATGTATAACAACACAAGCACAACCCGGCTTTTACATGTGTTCATGGAATGCTAAAGTGTGAATGCGGTCTAAGAATTTTTAATCGCTCCTCAAATTAATATTGATAACATACCCCATTGTTTATATTCAACAATGGCATGACATTTTATGACACCATACTGTTTAGATTTAGTTGAGTGAGTTGCTCATGTTAGACATAAATACTGGGTATGTTCCCAACGTATATTTAAACAGAAGACGCCACTTGGGTGAGTGCTGGAACCTCTTCAACATTAATAAACAAGTCCAGTTGGATGTAACTTACTATTAATAGCTAGAACTTTTGCTATATTGTTAGATAAGCCATCTTGCTCTGGGAATCCTGTAGCCATCCAATCCACATATGTGAGTGTGAGTGTGTGTGTGTTAAAAAAGGATAAACAAAAAAATATAGAATAAAAAATCCCAGAAACACTACAATTTCCCTTTTGTGACATTAAAATATTTCCAAAAGGACAGAGGCAGTTATGGTACCCCATATGAGAAAAGGTACAAGGATCCTCAGGACTACAATCATGTAGTATATATTTTAGAGTAGAATTGGAATTATTAAAAAGCATTGAGTTTTTCATTGACTCCTCAAGTAATGCAGGCTCAGCTCCTCTTATCTCATGGCAAATGTAACTGCATATGACACCCTTACCTTGTTAAACAACCCATTCAGTTTACAATAGAAATGAAAGGCAAAACATTTGTGTATAGATATAAAAAACATTCTAAAGACCATTTTTTCCCCATTTTTATAAGTGATCACTTCTCAGCTACATAAGAGCTGGGGGGGGGAACAGCAGCACACTGATCTTCCCAGTGAATGGCTGTGTGGGGGCAGGAGTGTCAGGACAAGTCTGATCATTGGAGGAGAGCAGGCTGAGTTCCCATTTAGTTAGAGAACTGACCACAATGTGCTCTCATGCCTAGTGTGGTCAGTTTTTAATAGGAAAGCAGAGGGACTGGGAGGAACACCAGGGATTTCACACAAAGGAAGCGATACAAGGAGAACAGGATACTTTTTCATACAAGTACATGGTACTTAAGACACATGCACTATATTGTCAAAAGTATTCGAACACTTGTCTTCACATGCACATGAACTTTAATGGCATCCCAGTCTGTGTAGGCTCCATCGGACATTTTCCATCGGAATTTCCGTCACACAAAAAAAGAGAGCTGGTTCTCAAATTTTCCGACAATAAAATCCGTTGTCGTAAATTCCGATCGTGTGTACACAATTCCGTTGCACAAAGTTCCACACATGCTCAGAATCAAGCAGAAGAGCAGCACTGGCTATTGAACTTCATTTTTCTCGGCTTGTCATAAGTGTTGTACTTCACCGTGTTCTTGACGTTCAGAATTTCCGACAAGATTTTTGTGACCGTGTGTATGCAAGACAAGTTTGAGCCAACATCCGTCTGAAAAAAAAACATGGATTTTGTTGTTGGAAAATACTATCGTGTGTACAGGACATAAGTCTGTAGGGTTCAATATTGAGTTGGCCCACCCTTTGCAGCTATAACAGCTTCAACTCTTCTGGGAAGGCTGTCCACAAGGTTTAGGAGGGTGTCTATGGGAATGTTTCACCATTCTTCCAGAAGAGCATTTGTGAGGTCAGGCACTGGTGTTTTTTCTAAAATATAAATTAGAAAAAAGGGGCAGACTCAATGGGCTACTTGGTCTTTTTCCTGCCGTCACTCTATGTCCTTTGGGCATAAGGATGGTTACATATAGTCATACACTATGCATTTATTAATCTAATCACCTATGACTGTTTGTTATTGTAAGCACTGAACAAATGATTCTTGCGGCACTCACACAACTTGGCAATGTATAGCAGCTGGGTGGGCAGGTTAGTAATGAAGCCAACACTTGGAACGGTATGGCCATGAATACTCATGACTCACCAGACTGGTAGTTATTTAAAATGGCAACATCTGTTCCGTCTCCAAGAATGTGTTTGAGGGTAGCTTTAAAGAATCTGAAAACATTGATGGTGAAAGCTGTTATCTTTCCCTTTATACCTGGATGAACCATTATCAGCAGCTTGCAGTCTTGGAATAATCACTCCTTTCATCCAGTTCCTCTCTAGAAACAGGAATGGGATAGCAGCTGTACAACTAAGAGGTCGACATCCTGATTTGTAGTGAGAAGGAGGGCATCTCTGCAAACCCTTTAGTTAAGCTCCCCTGTGGCTTATCCCTGCTAGAGACTTGGGCTGAGAACCTTGATATCTAGAGGGATGTAGAGGATGCTTTTCTTGATATAACCACTTCTATGTTTGAAGACATCTGAAGACCATTAGACAGGGAATTTGAGATGGCAGGACCTTTGAAAAAAAGAAGAAAGTTAAAATGCTATACCAGCATGCATGCTTGTGTTTCCCAGATATTATGAAGGAGCTAAGGTGTGCTAAATATTTTCACATGGTCGTTCTGTCAGTAACACTGTAATGCCCCGTACACACGATTGGACTTTCCGACAACAAAACCGTGGATTTTTATTCGAAGGGTGTTGGCTCCAACTTGTCTTGCATACACACGGTCACACAAATGTTGGCCAACAATTACGAACGTAGTGACGTACAAGATGTACGTGATGTCTCCATTACGAACTCCAGTTTTACAAGACTGAGCTTCCGGCTCGTACTTGATTCCGAGCATGCGTGGACTTTTGTCTGACGGACTTGTGTACACACGATCGGAAAGTCCGACAACAAACATTTGTTGGCGGAAAATTTGAGAACCCACTAGCCAACATTTGTTGGCAGAAAGTCCGACAACAAATGTCCGATGGAGCGTACACATGGTCGGACTTACCGCCAACAAGCTCACATCCAACATTTCCCGTCGGAAAATCTGATCGTGTGTACGCGGCATTACTGTTCTAGGGTCAAGGTCGGGATAAGGGGTCGGCAGGAGGGGCAGTCGCCCTAGGAGCAAGGGGCAGTCCCTCACTGCACTCTCAAGATCAGTGGCTGGCAACCAGCAGGCTGGAGCTTCATAACTGTTCTGACAGCTACTACTGTCAGTGGGTGCTCCAACATGCCCACTTTCCATCCCATCCACCCACAAATGGCACAAAAAATACACTGTGCATGAACAACTACCTTCTAGCTGCTAGAAAGCAATTGAACAGCCATGTATATGCATTGTACAGTCAATGCCAACTATGGCCGACCAGGACAAAGGGGCACAGAAGTGTACAGGGCAGCACACCCATCCCACATCAGGCATAAGCAGTGGGGCAAGGGGGTGCACTTTGGCATCCTTGCCCTGAATGCTGGATGAACCTCTCCTGGTACTGCAAAAAACCCTGCTGCTCCCAGGTGATATATAATGACTGTAAGCTTCAAAGCATGCTGCAACCGAATGCCCTGCCACTGCAAGCAGACTACTAATGAGGACATTTAGACAAATAGCAGCACACCCACACGATGCAAAAAAGGCTTTATTGTATCCAAAACATGTAAAAACAATCCACACAGACAGGGGAACAAAGGCAGACGTGTTTCACACAAAATCTTTGTCAATGCCATATGGAGATGCAAGTGTTGTCTCAATATATATATATATATATATATATATATATATATATATATATATATGTGTGAGTGGATTTCAGGATTGAATTCAGGTGTATCCAATTCCACACTCGCATTTAGTGTCAGTTTACACAACAGCGACTTGGGATCCAACTTGTCAGACCTCAAGTCGCCCCAAGTCGCTGGACATAAGAAATTCCATTATGTTTAATGAGAGCCGTCTAATTTACACTACTGAAGTCGCGGTTCATGTACTACTTCAAGGTGACTTCTAGGCGACTTGTACCCATAGATTTCAATGGAAGTCGGATCCTCATCTATAGTGAAGAGACTTTACAGGGAGCTGACATAATTGTAGTTCCTGTTCTCTTCCTGGGTAATTTTTTTCTTTTCCCTGTAAAATCTCTTCACTATAGATGGACACCCTTCGAATAAAAATCGTGGCATGTTCCTTTTCAGTATCATGAACGTGGTCATTCAATGGATCTCTCAGTCTTCTAGTGGTACAACCAACATATTGAATGTTGTATTCTTTGCATGTGATTCAATAAATCGCATGTCTAGTATTGCAATTAATATACCTCCCAATGTTGTAGGACCTGCCACTGACGCTGGAAGAAATACTATCACCCCTGATTATATTGGCTACACATCTGTAGTTACCCACAAAATCAAGCCATGTCCTATTGGGAGTACTAGAACAAAATTCACTAGGTGATAGAGCATTGCTCAAGGACGGGGCCCGTAGGAATACCACTTTAATCCCCTTAGATAGAATAATTGCATATGTATTATCCTCATATAAAATAGGTATGTATCGCTCAACAATCCTCTTGATTTGCCAAATTCTAAACTATAGGGGGTTGAGAACACTGGTACACTGACTGAATGTCTTTTCTGCTTTTTATCTTGTAAAAAGTGTATCTCTTTCAATGGTATCAGCAATATTGATCGCTCTCTGGATGATACCTGGCCTATATCCCCGTTAAGAGAACCTGCTATCAATAAGTTCCTTTACCTTTATGTATGCTTGAGACTCACTACACATAGTAATCTGATAAATTGCCCAACCGGTATGCCCCGTATGACATGTTTGGGGTGTCCAGAGTCAGCATGGAGTAGTGTGTTTCCAGAAAGGGGTTTCCTGTATAAACTGTAAACAATACGACCCCCCTCTACTGGAAAGCAGCACATCCAAAAACGGAATGGATTTCGCATCCATCTGCCCAGTGAAACATAAGTTCAGACTATTATCGTTCATATATTCCAAAATTTTGTCAAGATCATTAACGTCCCCTGAACAGATGAATAACAGGTCATCAATGTACTGACCATACATGATGATGGATGAATGAAAGGGGTTCCCATCTCCAAAAATGTGGACCCTCTCCCACCAACCCATGTATAGGTTGGCGAGAGAGGGTGAAACCCCCGCCCCCATCGTGGCTCCGCATCTCTGGAGATAAAAACTGCCTAGGGTGACTACACTTACTTGCTGTACTGTACCTATGAAGCAGCAAGGTTGTCACCCTAGGAAAGGTATGACTGTGTTAGGACTACAGAACTCCTTTTTCTGACCTCATCTTCATAACATAGTGGGAAGCTGTTCTGTAGTGCACAGAGGTGAACTGGGTCAGGTTGATCACACTGCCCTCAGATGGGCTTTAGGTTGAAAATAAGAGGAGATCATTGCTAGGTTGGCCATACATGGCACCCAGCTCAGTTGATTTTTAAAATGACTTTTGTCAAGCTGGGTGGTGCTTTCAGCTCCATCCACAGATCTAATTTCATCCGATTGAGAATTAATTGTCCATAATTCAAGCTGTGTATGGCCAGCTTTAGGAGCGTTCATACACTTTAAAGCAGCCATTCTCAACCAGGGTTCTGCGGAATCCTAGAGTTCCTCCAGAGGTTACTAGGGGTTCTTTGAGCTCTAGATGATTGCCATCCTATTTGATGGTACCTGCATAGTTCCACGGCCAATGTCATGACACCAATGTTCTTTTTAGCTGTCTTTGGGGTGGTAGTAAACTCCAGAGCACAAATCCTCAGAAATCGTAAGGCCACCATGCTAAACATTTCCCTCAATTCTAATTATCCCCATAGCATGTTTCTTACTTTTTTTTTCCTCTTTATTTCTTCTGCTTCTGTTCTGGTGGAAGCCACCACCATATGCGTGTTAGGGATATAATCTCGCTCATGCACAGTGAACAATGATAAAAATGTGTCTTAACTCTCATTGAATTGCTATGCAATGTTGTGGAGTGTTGATGATGGAGGCATGGTACCTGTATGGTGAGACTGCCAGCACACTAAGCATGCCGTCAATGGGGGGGACAAAATGTGCATTCACTAGTGACGTCATTCTCAAAAAAATCATGTGAAATCTCCTAAATGGTGTGGGTTGGGATACCATGAAAGACACCTATGTGTAAGTCATTTCACAATGCTTTGCATGGCACAGAGTAGGTCAGGATACTTTACTATCGCTTTAAGGGTGTCAATCTTCCTCCTGGCCACCAATGTAAGGGATATTTTCCCATTCTCCCCCAATTAATTGGATTTAGTTTGGCTTCTCCGTGGCCTAAAAAGCATTTGTAGGCGTTCCTTTGGGATAAAGCGGTTGAGGAAGGCTGCTTTGAACAAAAGTGCAATTTTATAAATTTGAGTTCAAGCTAATGTTTGTTTTTAGCTAATAAAATTGCACAGTTGAGAAAGCAGCAGTTAATGCAGACCGCACATTGTGGACTGTGATGACAGGGGAAGCACATTCCCTACAGTACAGGGGGGCTCATCAGTGCACATTCCCTACAGTACAGGGGGCTCATCAGTGCAAATTCCCTATAGTACAGGGGGATCATCAGTGCAAATTCCCTATAGTACAGGGGGATCATCAGTGCAAATTCCCTATAGTACAGGGGGATCATCAGTGCAAATTCCCTATAGTACAGGGGGATCATCAGTGCAAATTCCCTACAGTACAGGGGGCTCATCAGTGCACATTCCCTACAGTACAGGGGGGCTCATCAGTGCACATTCCCTACAGTACAGGGGGCTCATCAGTGCACATTCCCTACAGTACAGGGGGCTCATCAGTGCACATTCCCTACAGTACAGGGGCTCATCGGTGCACATTCCCTATAGTACAGGGGGCTCATCAGTGCAAATTCCCTACAGTACATGGGGCTCATCAGTGCACATTCCCTACAGTACAGGGGGGCTCATCAGTGCACATTCCCTACAGTACAGGGGGCTCATCAGTGCACATTCCCTACAGTACAGGGGGCTCATCAGTGCACATTCCCTACAGTAAAGGGGGGCTCATCAGTGCACATTCCCTACAGTACAGGGGGGCTCATCAGTGCACATTCCCTACAGTACAGGGGGGCTCATCAGTGCACATTCCCTACAGTAAAGGGGGGCTCATCAGTACACATTCCCTACAGTACAGGGGGCTCATCAGTGCACATTCCCTACAGTACAGGGGGCTCATCAGTGCACATTCCCTACAGTACAGGGGGCTCATCAGTGCACATTCCCTACAGTAAAGGGGGGCTCATCAGTGCACATTCCCTACAGTACAGGGGGGCTCATCAGTGCACATTCCCTACAGTACAGGGGGGCTCATCAGTGCACATTCCCTACAGTAAAGGGGGGCTCATCAGTACACATTCCCTACAGTACAGGGGGCTCATCAGTGCACATTCCCTGCAGTACAGGGGGCTCATCAGTGCACATTCCCTACAGTACAGGGGGCTCATCAGTGCACATTCCCTACAGTACAGGGGGGCTCATCAGTACACATTCCCTACAGTACAGGGGGCTCATCAGTGCACATTCCCTACAGTACAGGGGGCTCATCAGTGCACATTCCCTACAGTACAGAGGGGGTCATCAGTGCAAATTCCCTACAGTACAGGGGCTCATCAGTGCACATTCCCTACAGTACAGGGGCTCATCAGTGCACATTCCCTACAGTACAGGGGCTCATCAGTGCACATTCCCTACAGTACAGAGGGGCTCATCAGTGCAAATTCCCTACAGTACAGGGGGGGCTCATCAGTGCACATTCCCTACAGTACAGGGGCTCATCAGTGCACATTCCCTACAGTACAGAGGGGCTCATCAGTGCAAATTCCCTACAGTACAGGGGGCTCATCAGTGCACATTCCCTACAGTACAGGGGCTCTTCAGTGCACATTCCCTACAGTACAGGGGCTCATCAGTGCACATTCCCTACAGTACAGGGGCTCATCAGTACACTCCAACATTGGCAGCAGTTGCTGATTTTAGTTGGATAAATTTCTCATACAACAGGCTAAAGGATCTGCAAGCATTTTAATTCCCAAGCTAAAATACTTCATTTGAACTTAAAAAAAGGCATGTTACATCTAGTTTATACAAACTTTAAAAAGGTGACATCAGTCTGCCCCCAAATTCATGGAAACGTTAATAAACCCATGGCGCTACAAAAAAAAAAAAAGCACATTTTTCATCATTAACATTTTTTTTTCACTCTGTAGAACACGGTTCCTTTTCTCTGGCCCAGTAATGGTGTCCAACTCATGCCCAACATTGTGGCTTCAACATTTTCTGCAGACAAAGAAAAATGATCCGGTGCTGCCAATCAATTTCTTGTCTTTTTACTTTTTCTCAGACAAAAAAAAAAAAAAAACTTGTGGAAAAAAAATCAATCAAACCTAGGAATGAACAAAGGTCCAACTTTTGTCTTTGTGAGTGTGAAAAAAAAAAAAAAAGGCAGGACACACAATATCCTTTACATCTTCGAGGCTCTGTGAAAAAACATGACGTTCTCGCCTGAACCGCTTGGTCAGAAATCATTTTCAAACACTTCGAGATAAGGTTACAGTCCCTTTTGTTGATCTTCATCATTTTTATATCATTTTTTTTATAGAACCAGGCTTATATCCTCATTGCAGAAAAAGCCGGGCATTCTACTTTTCTACTTATTTTTTTCTAAGAGTTTTTGTGTGAGTGAGACATGCATTTTTCCACTCAATACATGCCGCAAAGACTTTCAATTAAGGATGACCTTTAAGGCTTCTGCTTTTTGATTCTGGCGATGTTGAAGCTGATCTGAAATTAGTTTTTCTTTTTTTTCTTTGTACACTTTGTTCCTTTCCGCTACGTTATTAGTTTCATACAGTTGTCAGTAACGTTGCCCGTTAAATGCAACGGAAAAAACATTCTCATAATCCATAGAAGTCTTCTTAGATGCTTATTGTCAACCAGGAATATAACTTTTTCCTCTCGTTTTCTTTGTTTTGCGTTCACCCCTTTGTACGCCTGTAGGAAATCCAGTTTTAATTTGATTTTTTTTGAATACCTGCATCAAATTTCCTCTCCCGTGTCTTGAAATATATATAACGTGTAAGACAACAGATACAAAAAAGATGATTGTATGCCTATGAATAATTAGAGACTCAACTTTTTTATGGGGACATGTCATGGAACCAAAAAGGAAAAACTACAAGAAAGTCTCACTGTATTCGTTTTATTTGAAGGACAGGAACATTTTGCGCATTTTAATTAAAGACCTGAATAATGTAAGTTGTTTCTACCGAGGGAATGACCTTTCTGTTATTAAACCTTAAGGGCATTTACCACTCGACACTTAATACATGCAGGAGTCATAGTCATAGAGAATAGTTGAATCCAAGCGCTGAGTTGTACTTTTAGGGCTGCATGTAATCTAAGCAGAGCATTTTCTGACCTTTTTAGGCATTTTTATTTGAACGTTTTTTTCACATATATACAAGCGTTTTAGAAGCATATTTTAAAGCCCATCTTCAGAAATCTTGAATTGTGCAAGCCAGTCAAGTTCCTCCACCCCAAGCTCACTCGCTCGCCCAAAGCCCATCTTCAGAAATCTTGAAAATTCTCCCTTGTTGTGGGTCTGAGCCCACACTGGTAATTTAAAGTGGTTGTAAACCTCAAACATGAAATGCGCTATATTGTCAAAAGTTTTGGGATGCCTGCCTTTACACACACATGAACTTTAATGGCATCCCAGTCTTAGTCTGTAGGGTTCAATATTGAGTTGGCCCACCCTTTGCAGCTATAACAGCTTCAACTCTTCTGGGAAGGCTGTCCACAAGGTTTAGGAGTGTGTCTATGGGAATGTTTGATCATTCTTCCAGAAGTGCATTTGTGAGGTCAGGATTCTGTGCAGGTCAGTCAAGTTCCTCCAACCCAAACTCGCTCATCCATGTCTTTAAGGATAATTGGGCATGTTGCTTATGGTGCCAAAATAAAAAAGAATCATGGTTAGAATATGCTCGACAACATGCCTCACTTGGCATTTTTGTGTCATTGGCACAGTAAAGTCTTCTTCTTGGCAACTCGACCATGCAGCTTAATTTTGTTCAAGTATCATCGTATTGTGCTCCTTGAAACAACCACATTGTCTTTTTCCAGAGAATACTGTATTTCTCCTGAGGTTGCCTGTGGGCTTTTCTTTGTATCCCATACAATTCCTTAGGCAGTTGTGGTTGCAATCTTTCTTGGTCTACCTGACCTTGGATTGGTAGCAGGAGATCCCCGAATTTTCCACTTCTTAATAAGTGATTGAACAGTACTTACTGGTAAATTTTAAGGCTTTGGATATCCTTTTATATCAGTTTCCATATTTATAAAGTTCCATTACCTTGTTATACAGGTCGTTTGACTTTTTTTTTTTTGCTCCCCATGGTTTACTATCTAGACTGCTTAGTCCATTCATGTGAGAGCTAACAAACTCATTGACAATTTATACACAGACTCTAATTACAATTTAAAAAGCCACAGATGTGGGCAATTACCCTTTAATTGCCATTTTAACCCGTGTGTCACCTTGTATGTCTGTACCAAGGCCAAACATTCAAGGGATAGGTCATTTTGGTGATTACTGCTATCATTATGATTTAAAAAGGAGCCAAACAAATATGTGATAATAAATGGCTTCATATGATCACTATCTTTAAATAAAAGACAGTTTGGCATGATCAGTCATATTTTCAGTATTAATGCCAAAATGTTATGATTTCTGCAGACTTTTGAGCACAACTGTATATGTAAAGCACTATGTAAACTGATGGTGCTATATAAGTACCTGTAATAAAATAAAACTAAAAGGGCTGCACATACCGATCGATATACAAAAGATTGTCTCAGACTTACAAGAGGAAATGGTCACTGCAACCTCTTTGCCAGTGAATGCTCTCACTATTGACTACTGAGGTCTGCAAAGTGCAGACTGCAAGTTGGGCACCAGGACCCTATACTGTACACCTTTTGGACCCGTGTTTGTTAGGTGCCCCAATAGCTTTGGTATAAATGCTGTCAGTGTATTTAAGCCACTTTATATAGGCTGCATACAGAACAGCCCCCCTTCCTTGGACACCATACAATTCTCATTACATGTATAATTCTGTAAGTTACCAGGGAATGTAACAGAGAGTGTAAAAACTGTATTTAATCCATTCCAATTGAAAAGATTTGGCAGCCACCTACCTTAGCAAAGTAAAGGAGCCCTGAGAAAGGAATTGGTTGGATTTTTTTTAACCAGTTCCCAATGTGCCAAGTATGACTGCCAAATGTCTAAATTAGACTAGAATAAATATGTTTTTGTGCATTCACCTTTCTGCTTCCTGGTGGTTCTCTCGATAATTCCAATTTATCACAAAAGAGTTCTCTGTCATCCAAAGAAGGCATTGACTTTTTCAATTAGTTTTTTAATGCATATCTTCTTGCCACTTGTACCTTTTGCTGCTGGAGTCAGGGAAAATAACATGTTGGTTTTTGGCACCAGTAGAGTTGGGTTGTTGGCTTTCAGTGCAAACCTAGCTTCAGTAGAGGGCAATGTTGACCAGGCCTTTTTGTTTTGTTTAACAATCAGTATATTTTGCTAGAAGATCTCTTGAAACCCCCAAACAGTATATACTTATTTAAAGTAAAAGCCCTAGAGAATAAATTGGTGGGTTTTGCAAGCTTTTATGTCACACAGTATAATAGACTTTTTGGGGAAAATACACTTTTTTTCCTTTTAATGCAAAAAAAAAAACACAATACATAACCCAATTTTTGGTAAAATATAAAAGATGATGTTACGCTGAGTAAATAGGTACCAAACGTGCCACGCTTTAAAATCACGCACGCCCGTGCAACGGCCACAAACAAAGTACATTTTACTATCCATAGGTGGCACTTTAACCCCTTCAGATCCGCGCTATAGCCGCAAAACGGCTACAGTGCGGATCTACTTTGCCAGGAGAGCGTCAATAGACGTCCTCCACTTTGCACAGGCTGTAATCACCGAGTCAATGAGACTCGGGTGATCACAGATCAGAGTAATGGGGTTGATCCCGGCTCCTTACCACTTGATCAGCTGTCAGCCAATGACAGCTGATCACGTGATGTAAACAGAAGATCGGTAATCGTTTTTTTTCTTCTCACGCTGACCGCATGAGGAGAAAAAAAAGGCGATCACCAGCTTCTGTTGAAGGGACATTGGTCCCGAAGAGGAAGAGGCAAAGCCGCCTCATCTGTGCCCACCAGTATCGCCTGCCAGTGTCACCTGCCAATGCCCACAGTGCCATGAATCAGTGCCCACAGTGCCATGAATCAGTGCCCACCAGTACATAAAAGTACCAGCAATCAGTGCCACCTATCAATGCCCACAAGTGCCATCTATCAGTGCCCACCAGTGGTACCAATCAGTGCCTCATCAGTGCCACCTAGCAGTGCTGCCCATCAGTGTAACCTACCAGTGCCGATCAGTGCCCATCACTGCCACCCATCAGTGCCCTTCAGTGCCACCTATCAATGCCCTTCAGTGCCGCCCATCAGTGCCACCTCTCAGTGCCCACCAATGCCACCTATCAGTGCCCACCAGTGCTGCCTATTAGTGCCCATCAGTGCCGCCTTATCAGTGCCAATCAGTGCCGCCTTATCTGTGCCCATCAATGAAGCCTATCGGTGCCCATCAGTGCAGCCTATCAGTGCCCATCAGTGTAGTCTCATCAGCGTACATCTATGAAGGAGAAAAATTACCTGTTTGCAAATTTTTTTAACAAAACATAAAACAGTTTTGTATTTTCTGTTTTCAATTTTGGTCTATTTTAATTTAAAAAAAATAAATAAATAAAAAACCCAGAGGTGATCAAATACTACCAAAAGAAAGCTCTATTTGTGGGAAAAAAAGATAAAAAATGTCATTTGGGTACAGTGTTGTATGACCGCGCAATTGTCATTCAAAGAGTGACAGCGCTAAAAGCTGAAAATTGGTCTGGGCAGAAGGGGGGTTTAGGTGTCCAGTAAGCAAATGGTTAAAAGCCTTTATAGGTTACCACTTTAGATTTACACAGGAGTTCTGGTGCTAGAATTACTGCCTATGATCTAACTTTCGCGGTGATACCACACGGGATACCTCACATATGTACCCCTCCACATTCAACTTGATGTGAAAGAGAGTTCTAATTACCCACTCTCTCTTTATTCAGCTGATCGAGTGCACATGATCGAATGTACTTTCCATTAATTGGCGCTGGTAGGCTGTATTTGATGGGTGCTGTTGAGGCTGCATTTGATTGCCACTGGTGAGGTTTCATTTGATGGGTGCTGGTAGGCTGTATTGATGGGCGCTGACAAAGACATAAGCAGAGCAGCGCCATCTAAGTGCAGCATTATTAAGACATTTTATTACATAAAAGACAAATGGTAACTCACAATAGTCTTTTATGGAACAAAATGTCTTAATAATGCTGCACCTAGATGGTGATGCTCTCCATCTGTCTTTGCCTTCCACAGAGTTACTTCTAGCCTGTCAAGAGCTAGCAGCCATCCACAGTCAGCTTATCTAAGAAGACTTCAACTGTCCTTGGGCCACATATGTACCCCTCCACATGAACCCGATGTGAAAGAGAGTTCTAATTACCCACTCCCTCTTTATTCAGCTGATCAAGCGCACATGATCGAATGTACTTTCCATTGATAGGCGCTGGTAGGCTGTATTTGATGGGCGCTGGTGAGGCTGCATTTGATGGGCGCAAGTGAGGCTGCATTTGATGGGCGCAGGTGAGGCTGCATTCATGGGCACAACTGAGCCTGCATTGATGGGCGCAAGTGAGGTTGCATTTGATGGGTGCAGGTGAGGCTGCATTGATGGGCGTTGGTGAGGCTGCATTTGATGAGTGCAAGTGAGGCTGCATTGATGGGTGCAAGTGAGGCTGCATTGATGGGCGCAAGTGAGGCTGCATTTGATGGGCGCAGGTGAGGCTGCATTTGATGGGCACAGGTGAGGCTGCATTGATGGGCGCTGGTGAGGCTGCATTGATGGGCGCAAGTGGGGCTGCATTTGATGGGTGCGGGTGAGGCTGCATTTCATGGACGCAAGTGAGGCTGCATTTGATGGGCACAGGTGAGGCTGCATTTGATGGGCGCAGATGAGGCTGAATTTGATGGGTGCAAGTGAGGCTGCATTGATGGGTGCAACTGAGGCTGCATTGATGGGCGCAAGTGAGGCTGCATTTGATGGGCGCAGATGAGGCTGCATTTGATGGGCGCAGGTGAGGCTGCATTGATGGGCGCTAGTGAGGCTGCATTTGATGAGTGCAAGTGAGGCTGCATTTGATGGGTGCAAGGGAGGCTGCACTGATGGGCACAAGTGAGGCTGCATTGATGGGCGCAAGTGAGGCTACATTTGATGGGCACGGGTGAGGCTGCATTTGATGGGCGCAGGTGAGGCTGCATTGATGGGCGCTGGTGAGGCTGCACTGATGGGCGCAAGTGAGGCTGCATTTGATGAGTGCAGATGAGGCTGCATTTGATGGGCACAGGTGAGGCTGCATTGATGGGCGCAAGTGAGGCTGCATTTGATGGGCGCGGGTGAGGCTGCATTTGATGGGCGCAGGTGAGGCTGCATTGATGAGCGCTGGTGAGGCTGCACTGATGGGCACAAGTGAGGCTGCATTGATGGGCGCAAGTGAGGCTACATTTGATGGGCACGGGTGAGGCTGCATTTGATGGGCGCAGGTGAGGCTGCATTGATGGGCACTGGTGAGGCTGCTCTGATGGGCGCAAGTGAGGCTGAATTTGATGGGTGCGGGTGAGGCTGCATTTGATGGGCACAGGTGAGGCTGCATTGATGGGTGCAAGTGAGGCTGCATTTGATGGGCGCGGGTGAGGCTGCATTTGATGGGCGCAGGTGAGGCTGCATTGATGAGCGCTGGTGAGGCTGCACTGATGGGCGCAAGTGAGGCTGCATTTGATGGGTGCGGGTGAGGCTGCATTTGATGGGCACAGGTGAGGCTGCATTGATGGGCACAAGTAAGGCTGCATTTGATGAGCACAAGTGAGGCTGCATTTGATGAGCACAAGTGAGGCTGCATTTGATGGGGGCAAGTGAGGCTGCATTGATGGGCACAAGTGAGGCTGCATTTGATGGGCGCAGGTGAGGCTGCATTTGATGGGCGCAGATTAGGCTGCATTTGATGGGTGCAGGTGAGGCTGCATTTGATGGGCGCTTCATTAAAAAGGTGGGTATACATGGGCAGGGCAAAGGGGGTGTAGTCAGGGGTTGAGCCGGGGGGGGGGGGAGGCAAAATGAGGTTTTGCATTGGGTGTCAAAAATCCTTGCACCAGCCCTGAATGACAATTGCCATGTTTGGACCAGGCCCAAGCTCATCACTATTTGGGAGCAACTCCAGATCCTGTGCTCCCTATCTAATACTCTATCTTTGACTGTGAGTTGCACTTGAAGAAAGAAAAACATTTATGACATTTGTATTATTATCCATTTTTAAGTATTTATTTTTAAGGTTATTAAGCATTGTAAATCTGAACAGCAAACTCCAAACCACCATCATCACGTTTCTTATTAATTTGTTATTTATTCCCATTGAATAAGCACAGTACAACAAAAACAATCTATGACGAAAAAAATTCAAAATATTGATGCCTTTTCTTCACAGTCTGCATTATTTTGTGAGTCATGTGGCTGTCTGCTGGAACCCGAATCTCTTTTGTACCTGCAGGTGTTTGTGTTCTGTGTCTGACTGATGGCTCTGTGACTGCATGCTGCTTTCTGCCAATGAACAAAGATAGAAACAAAAACACAGGTGGCAGAAGTTATTACTATAATGGAGTTAGCAAAATAAAATGCATTTCTCCTGTAAAAGAAAAAAAAGTGATAATCAATTGCCACTGAGCACATCCTCTGTGTAATTTTCTGAATTTATTATTTTTTTGCCTTTAAGTAATGTAACTTTCCAGGTTGTATATCAGAAATAAACAACTAAAGGGTCTTGTGAGCTACTGGAACTGGTGTACAAAATCTAAAATGACATAAAATTTCCAGCTGCTGGCACTGTTCACAGCCCCATAAATTGTGCTACATAAATCTTAAAATACAAAGTGCCCCGCTAAAATATAAACCCGAAATGAAATCCAAATATGTGCTACAAAGATGCATATAGTATACAAGCAATATTGTGCAATATTGCTCATACAAACAATAAATGTAACTTATACAGTGAATTAGATACTAAAATCCTATGTATTGTTCATGCAAAAATCTTGTGCTTATAAAACAACAATATAGATGATATCTTAAAAATAATATAAATTATAAAGTCCCATGTGCATACTATGTGCTCAAATGTCCATCATAAATAAGTCCAGATATGTATAAGTTTCCAGTTTGTATATGTTTGCTGTACCATATTTTCATTACTGTATATAATATACAGTATCTCACAAAAGTGAGTACACCCCTCACATTTTTGTAAATATTTTATTATATTTTTTCATGTGACAACACTGAAGAAATGACACTTTGCTACAATGTAAAGTAGTGAGTGTACAGCTTGTATAACAGTGTAAATTTGGTGTCCCCTCAAAATAACTCAACATACAGCCATTAATGTCTAAACCGCTGGCAACAAAAGTGAGTACACCCCTAAGTGAAAATGTCCAAATTGGGATCAAAGTGTCAATATTTTGTGTGGACACCATTATTTTCCAGCACTGCCTTAACCCTCTTGGGCATGGAGTTCACCAGAGCTTCACAGGTTGCCACTGGAGTCCTCTTCCACTCCTCCATGATGACATCACGGAGCTGGAGGCATGTTGAACTTCCAGTGACCAGTATGAGAGAGTGAGAGCGATAACACCAAATTTAACACACCTGCTCCCCATTCACACCTGAGACCTTGTAACACTAACGAGTCACATGACACTGGAGAGAGAAAATGGCTGATTGGGCCCAATTTGGATATTTTCACTTAGGGGTGTACTCACTTTTGTTGCCAGCGGTTTAGACATTAATGGCTGTGTGTTGAGTTATTTTGAGGGGACAGCAAATTTACACTGTTATACAAGCTGTACACTCACTACCTTACATTGTAGCAAAGTAGCAAAGTGTCATTTCTTCAGTGTTGTCACATGAAAAGATAGAATAAAATATTTACAAAAATGTGAGGCGTGCACTCACTTTTGTGAGATATTGTGTATGTATGTATATATATATATATATATATATATATATATATATAGGCACATGAGAGAATGAGAGAGAAAAGAAAAAAAAAATTATATATATATATATATATATATATATATATATACCCTGTTTCCATGAAAATAACACCTAGCGTGATTGTCGGTGATGGCTGCAATATAAGCCCTACCCCCCAAATAAGCCCTACCCTGAACATAAGACCTACAAGGACAATCACGCTAGGTCTTATTTTCGGGGAAACAGGGTATATATATAT
Source organism: Aquarana catesbeiana (assembly GCF_042186555.1). NCBI lineage: Eukaryota > Metazoa > Chordata > Amphibia > Anura > Ranidae > Aquarana > Aquarana catesbeiana. The sequence goes on from NC_133330.1 coordinate 319,376,973, forward strand.
ATATATATATGTGTATATATATATATATATATATATATATATATATATATATATATATATATATATATATATATATATATATATATATATATATATAGTATATGCATATATATATAGATATATTGATAGTTGCAGCCCTGTAGCCCATCTTTATCAAGGTGAGAGAGAGAGGAAATGGAGAGGGAAAGAGAGAGAGAAAAGGAGAGGGGAGAGAGGGAGGGAGGAAATGTGAGAGAGAGAGGGGGGAGAGGGAGGGGAATTGAGAAGGGGGCGAGAGAGAAGGAGGGAATTGAAAGGGGGAGGGGAGGGAGAGGGGGGGAATTTAGAGGGGTAGAGAGAGAGAAATTGAGGGTGAGAGAGAGGGGGGGAGAGAGAGGGGGGGAGAGGGAGGGAGGGGGAGAGAGAGAGCAAGAGAGATGGGGGAGAGAGAGGGAAGTAAAGAGGGGGAGAGAAGGGGGGGGAGAGGGGGGGCAGAGAGAGGAAGAGGGGGGGATAGGGAAAAGGAGGGGAGGGAGGGAGAGAGACCGGGAGAGAGAGGGGGAGAGGGAAAGAGAGGTTTTTTAACTTTCACTTGCCACCACCTACTTTATTTACCTTGGATCCCTACTTGATTAAACTCTTGGCATCAGTCTTGCTATCTCGCTTTCCACCACCCATGACCCCTGTACAGCAGAGCTTAGATTAGGGAGGAAAAAGCAGCACAAAGAGCCAATCAATTGAGCTGCAGTGCTCATGTGCTAATAATAAACATAGGAGGAGAATTTAGAGAGACAGGGAGATGATTTAATTAGTCTTCTGCTTTTTTTTTTTTTTAATGTAAGCTGTGTAAGGTCCTGAATTTGACTTTGTATCAGCCTCTCTGTCCCTGTAGAGCGGAGTGCAGTCTGGGAGAGGGATAAGCAGTACAAAACGTCAATCAAGCATGCTGTGTGCAGTGCTCTTGTGCTAACAAGGAACATGCTAAGCCCCGGTTCACACAGGGGCGACTTGTCAGGTGACTTAGCCGCCTGACAAGTCACGTCCCGTTCTGTACAATGGAACCGTTCTAAAGTCGACTAAAGTCGCTCCAACTTAGAAAAAGGTTCCTGTACTACTTTTGGGGCGACTTCAGGCGACTTGCATTGACTTCTATACAGAAGTCGTTTTGCAAGTCGCTGCTGAAGTCGTTTGCAGGTTGGCCTGCAAGTCGTGTTGCCCCTGTGTGAACCGGCGGTAAGAGAAGTAGAGAACAGAGTGACAGAGAAAATAGGTCATCTGTCAGCTGCTTCTCCATTCACTGTTCAGTCATGGATTGGGGGAGGGTTAAGATTTGTAACTGTTATTTAACTGCATCAGTGAAAAATCAGGTGCCCTTCCCTACCAGACAGGGCTGTGTGGCATGGCAGAGCTGTGTAAATCCCAGACCTGGATGGACAGAAATCCTTTGCCAGGTAAACAAGCTCCTCGAGTATTTCATCTGTATATTTATGGTGTAGCTGTTTCCTTGGAGTTCAGCTTCACAATATTTTGTAATAAAAGTGATTTTTTTATGCTTGGTGCCAGCTACTCATTCTATGGACTGGTTTTGGGGTGTTCCCTGTTTCTTGGAGGTGGAAATTACAATTTTTGTTCAGATTCTTTTTATTGGCTTTAGACTCATTTACAATACATTCTTTCTGTTGTACAGATGTACAAAATCAATTACAAATTTTCCTTTTTCTTTTTAAATAGACAGAGTGAGCAGAAATCACTTTTGTAGTGACAATGTTTTGACATTCCTATCTTAGTTGTTTTATAAGTATATTTCTTAACAATGGTAATACATTAACTTTTCATGTCCTCATTTCAACATCCTTAAGGCCCCATTCACACCTGAGCGTTTTGTAGATTGAAGCCTGAAGCTACAAAACGCTGGAGGGGAAAAATCAATTATTCTCTATGGAGATGGTTCACATCTCCACTCCAAAACGCCTGAAGCTCAAACAAGTTCTGGAACTTTTTTTTTTAGGCAGATTTGGGCGTTTTTCTGCTTTCTACATTGGTGACCTTTTGACCTGTCCAAATTCGCGGCAAAAACGCGTCAAAATCGCAACAAAACGCGGTAAAAACATGGGGAATCGCCGTAAAATGTGAGGCTTTCTGCCTGAAAATGTTACGCTCAGGTCTGAATATGGCCTAAGGCTCAATTTGTAAACTTTTAACACAAGGGTAAGAATCATTATTTTAGCCTGGTGAATAAAATGTTTAAATTTCACAGGCTCTCAGCTAAAAATAATTGTCACTTTCTGAAAACAAGAATTTTTACCCTGGTGTGTTAGCTTTGTGAATTGAGCTATGTATTCAATTTTATAAAAGACAGGGGAAAACTAATTTCAGCTGTGTTATACGAATAGAACGAAAAAAAAATGAACAATGGTAATCCGGTATACAGGCGGTTTTCACAGCCTTATTTGTACATCTTTAAAGCGTTTGTAACCCTAAAAAAAAAAAAAAAAAAAAAAAAATTGGATCCTGTTACTTTAAAGCATGTTATACAGCACGGTGCTTGTGCTGTGTAATTTGGCCCCCTGTAACACCTAAAAAACTTGGCTGATCCTGCCTGGCTTTGCCCTCCCCCCTGTAAACTGACCACGGTATATCAGGGCTGCTGAGCACCGTGGTCAGTTTACGTGCCTCCATCATCTGCAGCTCTGTTCTCTACTCTCCTGTGTCCTCCTCTGTCCTCCTCCCCCCCTTCCTGCCTGTCAGCTAGTAAAAGTGCCCCCCCCCCCCTCATGCTGCTGAAATATCATTGTAATTTACATGCAATCCTCTCTATTAAACCGCGCACATACGAGCGGAATGTCCAACAGAAAAAGTCCGACGGAAGCTTTTCATCATATATTTCGATCATGTGTGTGCCTCATCCGATTGTTTTTTTTGAAAATTCTGACGGGCCTAGAAATGGAACATGGTCTAAATATTTCCGATGGAACCAATTCCTATCAGAAAAAACGCTCTTCTGTATGCTGTTCCGACGGACCAAAAACAACGCATGCTCTGAAGCAAGTACGAGACGGAAGCTATTGGCTACTGGCTATTGAACTTCCTTTTTCTAGTCCCGTCGTACATGTTGTACATCACCGCGTCCTGGACGGTTGGACTTTGGTTTGACCGTGTGTAGGCAAGACCGCTTGAATAGAATTCCGTTGGAGTTCCGTAGGAGAAGCCTTCGGAGTTTATTCCAATGGCAAAACCAGTCATGTGTACAGGGCATTAGAAAGCATCCTATGCTTCAGTGTCTTTTCTTTGTAAAAAAATATGCCCGTTTCTACCTGAATTTACTGCGCCGCGCGGCGCTCACGTGACTCCTCGCTGCTCCCGTCCTCCCCGGCTGATGTCTCGGCTCTCTCCTCCTCTCCTCCCCTCCTCCTGACTGACATAAGCGGGGGATTCTCGGCCCCCTTTTGCTCTAGCTGTCAGATCGGGAGAGGAAGCAGCGAGGAGTCACGTGAGCATCGAGCGGCGATGTGAATTCAGGTAGAAATGGGCATATTTTTTACAAAGCGCATACACTACAGCATAGGACTCTTTCTTACAGAGGGGATTGCATGCACTTTATACAGTGGCTTAACAACCACTTTAAGGCTCAATTTGTAAAGTTTTAACTCAAGGATATGAATAATTATTTTAGCCTGGTAACTGAAATGTTTAAATCAGCTAAAAATAATTGTCTCTTTCTGAAAATAAGAACCCTGGTGTGTTAGCTTTGTGCAATAAACTATGTATCCAATTTTATAAAAGAGAGAGGGGAATCATATTTCAACTGTTATACAAAGAGAAAAAAAATGAACAATGGTTATATGGTAAACAGTAACTTTTCACATCCTTATTTATATATCCCTAAAGCGTAACTAAACCCTCCTATTGTTTTCAGCCAAGGAAGCTGCCATCTTAGCCTCTGTTTGATCTTTACCGGCCAAGATGCTGCACATGTGATCAGTTATGACTCCAGCCATTGGATGGTTTGACTGTTTGGTTGAGAGCACAAGCAAATAGAACAGTTACCTTCCCAAAACACCTGCCAGAATAGAACTGTTTTTTGAAACTGTTAAAGTGGAGTTCCACCCACTTTTACAACTCTTCAGCATCCCTCACTAAACTGTGCACTGTAAACAAATTGGATATTTTTTTTATTTTTTTTCTCAGCGCCTCCTGTATATCTGCTGTATTCATTTTTCACTTCCTCCTCCCTGGCCGCGGCCCATCGCATCATTTCCTGTTTGCAATGCCTTCCAGGAAGGGGCGGCAACTTCCTCTGAAACTGCCATTGCTATGGAAACCTGACCTGAAACCTATTACACTGCTTGTGCTGCACTGAGCATGTGCGAGATCTGCAAGGATGAGATCCAGCAAGAAATACAGTCTGGCTTCAGATGCCCACACTTAAGATGGCCACGGCCTGCTGTAAGTTTATAAAATAACAAACTACTGCTATAAACTAACAAAACAGACCTTAGTTTACAGACTAACTTTACTAGAATACATTAAGCTTGTGTATTATAGGGGTATTTTTATTTAAAAAGTATGATTTCGGCCGGAACACCACTTTAAGTCGACGGGTTTAGTTCCACTTTAAAGCAGAAGTAAACCCATCGATTTATTTATGTGCTAACTGTCACATTGGATGTGCTCTCAACCAAAATGTCAAACCATCCAATGGCTGGTGTCATAACTGATCACATGAGCAATATCATGGCAGTTGCAGATTAAACAGAGGCCAAGATGGAGGCTTCCTTGGCTGAAAACAATAGGAAGGTTTACTTACACTTTAAATCTCAGTTTGTAAAGTTTTAACACAAGGATAAGATTCATTATTTTAGTCGAGTGACATGTTTAACCGCTTACCGACCAACCGCCGTCATTATACTGCGGCAGGTCGGCACGTTCCCGCGAATTGTCGTAGCTGTAGAAATGAGAAGAGAAACAGGGGCGCCTTTAGGTTAGAACTGTAAACATTTTAATGAGATACAGGTGCATTATCCACTTAGATGGATGACGTCACTGGTGGGTTGCAACGGCGTTTCGGAGCATGCCCACTGGTAAATGGGACTCAGGGCGCGCTCCTTTGTCAAGCCTGGAAAGCCGCCGGTGATGGAGAGCAGGAGAACGGGAGGCCGCCGAGCAGGGGGAAGCCGCCGGTTATGGGGTAAGTGCTACCAACCGACAGGGGGGGCTGACATACTGTTTGCCCCCCCCTCAATAGAAATTTCCACCAAACGCCACTGACTATAAGTGAGCAGGAACCCTTCTTGTGTGAAGGCACGGGGCAAACATAGCTTTTGCTTGGAAACTCTTTAAATCTGCACATATGTTTAATTAGTCATGGCCAATTAATTCTCCAAATAATATTGTGGTTTTGTTTTGATAAGTATTATTATTCATAGCAGCTTTTATATGCATCTTTGTAATCTAAGCACAGCCTTGATTATAGGAAGATGATGGTAATTGATTTAGACTACTGTATACAGCATACTGTGAATTAAAAACATTGATTTTGCACCTGTGAACATTCATACAAACCAAAACATGAATACATTGGGGGGGGGGGGGGGATGAATCGCTCAATCAAGAAAAAAAAAAAAGAAAATCAAAATTGTTTGTTGGATGTATTGAATTATTTTTGCCAGGTGACCTTGTTTTCCAAACACTTGGCAGCTTTTTAAATTTCTGATTTTGAACTTGGTAAATATGTGTGTTTTGAAGGATAAGGACCATAGGTTTTTACTACAATATAAAAACTTAACAAAAATTTAAAATATAAAAAAATATATATTTTCTCTGATATCTTTCTAGATCTGCAAGTAATACCTGTTAAAAAGAAAAAAAAAAAAAAAACCTGAAGCACAATTGATGTAAAGGAGATGATGATTTAGAACAAATCTAAGCTAAAGTTGCCTTCAAATCTCTTTGTAAAAGTCTAGCTTGGCCCCGCCTACTGATTTTCTCCATAAGTCCATTCATTGTAAGGAAGGGGGCAGGGATAAACTTTACTTTTACAGGAAAAGTGGGAAACTGCATGTTACCTGCAAGTTCAAGTGCACTCTTTAAAACCGCTTGACATCCGGAGGACATCATATGACGTCCTCGACTTTCAGGGCTTATATCTGAATGATGTCTGAGGCTACAGACATCATTCAGATACCGGCATTTTCAGCCGGCGATTCCGTACACCATAAGAACGATCATAGCGGCTGTTCCGCCGCTTGATCGTTCTTACGGGCGGCGGGAGGGGACGTCCCCCCCTCCCGCCGCCCTCCGGTGCTACTACCGACTCACCTCAGCGATCGGTGAGTTGGATAGCGGATCCGCCAGCGCCGGATGTTCACCATAGAGTCTCTATGATCGTTCGGAAGCCGGGCGCGATGTTATGACGTCACGCCCGGCCTCTGCATTCAAAAAAACGGCGCCGCTTCGGCTGTGAAGCGGCGATCGTTTTATTTTTTTTTTTTATTTTAGGCTTCCCAGCCTTATTGACCCCATATCTCACTGTAAACAGGACTGATCGTGTCATATTCCTATTACAAGGGATGTTTACATTCCTTGTAATAGGAATAAAAGTGATCAAAAAAAAAAAAAATTTTTTAAAGTGTAAAAATAAAAATTTTTAAGTAAAATTAACAATAAAAAAAAAAATAAAAATTTTAAAGCGCCCCTGTCCCCGTGAGCTCGCACGCAGAAGCGAACGCATACGTAAGTCCCGCCCACATATGAAAACGGTGTTCAAACCACACATGTGAGGTATCGCCGCGAACGTTAGAGCGAGAGCAATAATTTTGGCCCTAGACCTCCTCTGTAACTCAAAACATGTAACCAGTAAAAAATGTTAAAGCGTCGCCTATGGGGATTTTTAAGTACCAAAGTTTGGCGCCATTCCACGAGCGTGTGCAATTTTGAAGCGTGACATGTTAGGTATCTATTTACTCGGCGTAACTTCATCTTTCACACAATGCAAAAAAATTTGGCTAACTTTGCTGTTTTGTTTTTTTTTAAAGCATGAAACTGTTTTTTTTAAAAAAAAAACGCGTTTGAAAAATTGCTGCGCAAATACCGTGCAAGATAAAAAGTTGCAATGACTGCCATTGTATTCTCTAGGGTCTCTGCTAAAAAAACATATATAATGTTTGGGGGTTCTATCTAATTTTATAGCAAAGAAATGATGATTTTTGACATGTAGGAGCGAAGTGTCAGAAATGGCCTGGATGCGAAGTGGTTAACTCACAAGGCACTCATCCTTATTTTATTGGGGTGTCAGAAACCCAAAAGCTATACCTCAGGGCTCACGCTGACACAGCTCCAGTGCTGTCACAGCGGAACTTTTACTTTGAGAGGCCTCTCTAATCCTCGTGGCTACAGGCCACTGCTCCTGAGCCACACTGCGACATCAGGGTCATTGGGGCACCATGGCCCCCAGCCCAAGAGAAGGAAAATTAAAATGCTCCACCACCATTACCGTGCCAACTACTGTATTCATACACAGAGCCCAATCATCTATCCTTACTTCCAGACAACCACTGAACCTGTCTGCACAAAACCATTACTTTAACTTCCAAAATGTAAATTTCACATTATCTTGCTCGAACAAATAACTTCTTGGTATACAGTATACTTCAGGCCTTTTGGCACAGTTTAGCAAACCCTGGGGAAATCCATTGCCCACTGTATTGAGGTTGCACAGCTTTCTCTCCTAATTAAGCTCCAGGTTCACCAGGTCAGGCTCCCCAAGGGAGAATATTCCGCTCTCTTTGAAGGGGGAACTTAACTCTTGAGCTCATCACCTTAGCTATGGATCTCTCCCCACAAACTAAAGTCCTCTTCTACTGGGCACCATCTGACGACACAACCACCACTGACTCGGCTATTGCTACCTTTATACTTTCCTGACTAAGGGGGTCTGAAAGGCATCGTCAGCTTCCCACATGCTTGGAATGTACATTAAAAGGTCCCTACCTGTATATAATTTCCACCTTTAGCTCTGAATCCACTGGTTGTATGGATGTGAGCTTTAATTTGCTTATGACTTTTTAAATAAAATGCCTTTTTCGAATTCCTCAGCAGTGAGACAGATTTTCTTTAAATATAATAATGCCTTAAAATGTGTCCCTAACTCAGTGGTCTCCAAACTGTGACCCAGGGGCCAGATGCACCCCCTTGCTTGCCTTTGGGCACCATCAATGGGGCACCATACCTTCCACTGACACCAATGATGGACCACTATTCCTTCTCCTGATATCAACGATTTTCACTATTCCGCAACCTAATACAAGGTACTGTTCTTCAGACTGACAATGTGGCACCATTCCTTTCATTGACAATAATGAATTTAATCATTCAGCTGCTCGGCTTCACACTTTCGGCGGTACACACAGGAGGAGAGGGGCGAGAGGAGAAGATGCAGATCAGCTCTCTCTTCTCCCATCTGTGGGAGGGAGGGGGAACTGTCAGTGTAGGCTCTGGGCTGTATGAGAGAGAGGCCCTCAGCTCAGAGTCCTATTGAGGAGGCACTAATAGGCTCCACTGATGTGTACTGATAGATGGCATTGATGAAAACTGCTAGGTGACGCTGATAGGCAGCACTAATGGGTGCTGATAGGGGGCACTGATGGGCATTGATGAGCACTGATTGGAAGCACTGGTGGGCAGCACTGATAGGCTGCACTGATGGGAACTTATAGACATCATTGATGAGCACTAATAGGTGGGATTAATGAGCACTGATAGGTGCCACTGATGGGCACTGATAGGCAGCACTAATAGGCTGCACTGATCATCAGGGCACTGATAATCAGTGCCCTCATATTTATGAACTTTTTTCTCTTTATAGAAAACAAGCAGGACAGCCCTACTTTATGTATATGGTCAAATCTAAACTCTAGGCAGATATAAAATTATATATAATTACAATAACATTTTTTATTTGGTATGTTAATGCTGAACCCCTGGAATTATTTGTATTGCATACTTACATTGGTCCAGCTTGGTACAATGTAAGTATGCATATCTCGATGGGCTGCTTAGGAAGCAGGAAATTACTGTAGGAGTTGGCGCTATTACTGTGATATACATGATCTTTTGGGTTGTGCATGGAATCTGTGCAAAACGCCTTTTTCATCTGCGGTCCAAACACAGGGGGAGTCACCGCCATTCATTTTTTTCAGTGCTTACAAAGCATGCTATGATTGGACGAGGTGGAGATTGTGACCATTCTGCCCCACCTCATCCACTTAGAGAAATATTCTGCTGCACTTGGCTGTCTAATCAGCAAACTGGTGGCCAAAATGAATTGCGAGATGGAGCAAAACAAGGTCATTAACCTAGCTAAGCTGCCTAGCAGTAATGTCTAGAGCAGAAAAGGGGATAAACAAATTATAAACAATTTGGCAGTTAAGATAATTAGCATAAATTTATTTCAATGTTGCGATTAAATTCTACTTTAATAATGGGCACAGTACCGATAAGCAAGTGTTACCATAACACTAAGACCTGCTGGAATGGATACATGAAAAGTAATAGTATTAAAATGCTTTTAGGAGGATGAGGGATATGGCAATTCAGGCTCCCTCCAGTGCTGAAGGCCAAGTAATTTGGTCACATTTTTCTACTGAAGGGGATGACAAGCAAGTTCTGGTCATCAGACCAGTGTCAAGACATGTACGGGGAAACCCGGAAACCTGAAGCTCAATTTTATTCCCACAAAACCAAAGTTTCAATCCTTAATGTAGACATTGCTGAAAATAGGTCCACTATATTGACCTCATGTTGGTCAGAAGTTTTCAGGTTGAAAAAGATACATCCATCTAGTTTGACCAAAAAAAAAAAAAGAGAGAAAAGTATGGAAATGTTTTTCTTTTTGGAATCATACTTACCTAGGTGGATGCAGCATTGGTCCAATGCTGCATCTGACTCCCGCTGGCTCTAAGACTGTGAACCAAATGATCAAACACCGATGATCACTCGGTTCACAGGGCTCCCTGAGCCGGTCGATCACCAGCTGTCTGCACTGGCCCGTTCCAACCCAAATTCCCCTCACTGGAGCGCTGGGCTGTGGAGGGGGCAAGAGTTGCCGTCTTAGGCTCTCAACAGCTCACTGAGCGGCTGAGTCCGATGCCAGTCCAGGTATGGGGGCAGATCCGGACCATATGGTCCTGATCTTTCCCGAGCCTGGACCGGCTCTGTGATGTCAGCCGAGCCGGTCAGAGGACTGCAGAACGAACTGCAATCCTGTGATCCACAGAAGTACAGCCAAACAAGCTTTGGCTGTACTTCTCCTTTAATAAATAAATTGAAAACCTCCATAAACAGGGTTTTTTTTTCAGCGGGAACGTGGCGGAACGCAGTTCCAACACCTCCAGCACTGACTGTATGTAATGGCAAGGTGTGTTGGAGTGTGCTGAAGGGTCAATTGATACTGGCTGCTGGGGGATCTATTGTCACTGGGGAGTCTGTTTTTGTAGACGAGGTCGATTGTTACTGGTGGGGGATCCGCTGTTGAGGGAGGGGCATTATGTTGTTAGCTGCTGGAGGGTCTATTGATGCTGACTGCTGAGAGATCTATGTTTTCTGGGGTGGAGCTATTGTTGCTGGAAGGGAGGTATTTTGTTTCAAGTGGTGTATTGTTGCTGTGGGATCTATTGTTGCTGGGGATCTATTGTTGCTGGGGATCTATTGTTGTTGGGGTTTATTGTTGCTGGAGCCTATTGTTGCTGGGGGATCTATTGTTGCTGGTGGGTCCATTGTTGTTGGGGTTCTTTTGTTTTTTTTTGGGGGGGGGGGGTCTATTGTAGCTGGTTGTAGGGGATCTAATGTATTGCTTTTTTGTTATTAACACATTCCATACTAATTTCTTAGCACCTCAAAATTATATTTGGTTCTTTATTCTCTAAAAGAGGCAGTACTAGAAGGTGGGTAGGATGAGGAAACAAGGAACGGTGTTAGGAGGTGGGTAGGGGTGGAGACAAAAGGTGACTCGAAACAGGGGAGTACCTGCACCTATCCTTTGAGAAAAAAAGCCCTGCCCATAAATTTAACCCTATACACACAGTTGATCCAGAAGAAGGCAAAAAAAAAAAACCTTAAAGCTAAAACCAAGAATTCAGCAACTTTGCAAAAAGTGAACTGATCATGGTGTGCTCTCCTACGTAGTGTGGTCAGTTTTTAATAGGAAAGCATAGGGACTGGCGGGGACACCAGGGATTTCACACAAAGGAAGCAATACAAAGAGTACAGGAGACTTTCTCATACAAGTACATGGTATAGTAAGTAGCCACATAGCAGAAATATGAAGTGTTGGGGTAACAAATACTTTAATTCATGGTATGCCTGCAGTTTTTACAAAGTAGCTAAATTCCTGGAATTCAGCTTGAAGCCCAGGTTCACACTGGTGCGGGTTAGAAATTTCACAACGGCAATGCAGTCCGACTTCAGGGGTTTGTTCAAATCGCCCCCGAAGTCGCCAAAAGTAGTTCAGAATCTACTTTTGGTAATCGTTGCGGCTCCGCAAAGTCGGCTCCGCACCGATTCAGACGGTGCCATTGCCGGCAATAGCCGCCGATTTGACATGTCAAGTCGCATGCCAAATCGGTGGCTATTGCCAGAAATGGCACTGTTCGAATCGGTGCGGAGTCGCCGCAACGATTCCCAAAAGTAGTTCCTGTACTACTTTGCAAATCGCATGCCAAATCAGCCCAATGTAAACGTGGGCTCAAGCACGGTCTATTTTGCTCCACCAGGGGAGAAAAAGGCATTCCGATCCCCTAGGGTATTTGGATTGTCTGACTTGGATCAACAATCTCTGGCATTACTTTATTTAGGCAATGCAGAAAGACCTTTAAAACATTAGGTATCTGGAGGAAAAGCCGAGGTTATTTCAAGCTAAAAAGAACAAATTGGGAGCACTGACCTTGGAATAAAGCAGAAATCTTGAAAGTTAATAAACCCCCAAAAAAATGAAAAAAAAATGTATTGGCTTTTGTAGCGCTTTAAAACATTTTTACTTTATTTTTTATTTTATTTTGGCTGGTACATTGCTTTAATATGCTATCAAGTTTTTTTTTTTTTTCTTTTCTTTGTTTCATTGGAAGCTTCAGCAGCACTATTTGTAGTATGAATGTAATCTCAATAACTCGTATTTTGTTGTCCACAGGTGTATACTGGAGGATGGAGCATCTAAAGGAGCCTGGTTGAACCGTTCCAGTATTATATTTGCGGGGAACGACAAGTGGTCAGTGGACCCCAGAGTTTCAATCTCAGCTTCAAGCAAAAAGGATTATAATCTGCGGATACAAAAAGTGCAAATATCAGACGATGGACCGTATACATGCTCAGTACAAACCGAACACAATCCGAGAACAGTGCACGTTCAACTCACCGTTCAAGGTATGTGTTGTACAGGGCTCTCTGTGTAGTAGCTAACCCTAACATAAAGTATGTTGTCTTAACAAGGGACCCAAAGCATCAGTCTTGGGTGAAGGTAACTTTTAAATGAAATAAGATTTAAGTCGTTGTGAGGTGCTGGATTGACCTTGGCCTTTCATACAACAAAATCAGGTGGGGCGGAGGGGGGGGGGGGGGGTATTCACAAAGTAGGGACCTCCCAAATTGAGAAATCCATGTGAAATTTAATAAAAAAAAAAGTACAAAACGATAATCTCAAGAGTCCTTAATCTTTTATTGTTGGTAACATTGGGGTGCATTTGAGAATGAATGGCACCACAACATGCTAATGCATGCTAAATGTGTTTTGGCCCTTAGAGACTGGCACATACTACATGAATGAATTTATTAATGCCGGTGGAGTACAGGTACACAGCCTCTTACACAGCTTACGCATTTCAGCTATGACTATTAAGACTCTGTAGCTGAAACGCGTAGGTTGCTGTAAACCTGTACTCCACCCTTTAGTTTCCTAGGGTCTCTGCAAAAAAAAAAAAAAATATATATATATATAATGTCTGGGGGCTCTAAGTAATTTTCTAGCAAAAAATACTGATATTAACTTGTAAGCAACAAATGTCAGAAAAAATCCTGGTCTTCAAGTGGTCAAGGAAAGGAAAAAGATGCGGGATGCGGCTGCACACCATCATAGATCCAATATTGATTTATTTATGTCACCATGACTGCCACCAAGACAAGGGGCACAGAAGAGGTGATGCGTTTCACACTTGACTCATGCTTCTTCAAATTTGAAGAAGCACGAGTCAAGTGTGAAACGTGTCTCTTGTCTTGGTGGCAGTCATGTTGACATAAATAAATTAATATTGGATCTATGGTGGTGTGCAGCCGCATCTTTTTCCTTTCCTGTACTGTGGTGGCGGCGAGCTGGGGCTAGCACCCAGTCCATTTGATCCATTGGATTACAATCACCTGGAACAACATTAACTTTCTTTGGATCTGTCTTCAAGTGGTTAAGTCTCTCCAAAAAAAGGAAGGAAGAGGAACCACTCACCATATTAAAAGCCTTGGAACAATTTATTGAGTCATCCATCAAAAAGACTACTCCATCCCATGTAGTAACGCACTTCAGTGGGCAAGGAGCTTGTAACACTATGAGTAAGTTCTTGACCAAGTGAAACGCATTCGATGGTTTGAACATTGGATGGAGTAGTCTGTTGGATGACTCAATAAATTGTTCCAAGGCTTTTATTATGGTGAGGGGTTCATCTTCATTCCTTTTTTGGAGCCTTTGTAAAGACTTAACCACTTGAAGATAGATCCAAAGAAAGGTAACGCTGCTCCAGGTGAGATTGTAATCCAATAAATTGTTCCAAGGCTTTTAGGCTGGGTTCACACTATATGCGGAGCGGCTTGCAACAAGGGGTCCGGTGCATCCCTGTTTACAGGGGCGAATCAGGTCCAAATTTTTGTCTGAATTTGGACCTGAAACTGAGCCAAAGACACACAGGACCCTTCTGCAGAGCACTCCGTGGCCACCCCGGAGATGTATGAACCAGCTCAATTGAGAGCCGGTCACAATCTCCTGTCATGCGAATTGGATGCGGGGAAACCTGCATTCAATTTGCATAAGTGTGAACCCAGCCTCAATATGGTGAGCAATTCCTCTTCCTTCCTCTTTTTGTAGAGAGGCACCATGATTTAATCCCACTCGATTGCATCCCCCCATAAACAAAAAAAAAAAATCATTGTTCTGCGGACTGACCCTTTACCTGACCCTGGGAATCCATATGAAATACATACATTAGCTTGTGCCGTGAGTTTGATCCATTGCCGTGTGAAAGAGCCCCGAGGCTAACCTATTAATAAATAAGCTGGGCAGGCTGGATGGACCTGCCGGAGTTTATGTGCCATCAATATCCTGTGTTGCTATGTTTAACACTGTCTTCCAGCAGAGTTACTTAATGATTTATTTCATCATTAGCTGTAATATCTGGAGGGTATAATTTCAAACTTTGAAAGTTTCACTTAGTTGGAAAAGTTAGCTGTAACGCTATACGGTTTTAATGAGACGGTTAAAAAGGAAGATTCGGTCTATGACAAAATAGTACTTGCTGCTTACAAGTGGCATTTTACAGGAAGTTGTATTGTAAATTCGCATCCCACCGAGTCTCAGCGGGTTGTAAGCTAGTGCAGGCTGCTTTTAATTTCAGGCGGTATTTAATTTCTATGTAACAGAAAAAAAAAAAATAATGTTTTTGTGAAATGTTTTGCACAGTAGGTTTTGTCTTTGGCGTGGGGCTTTCTGCTTCCTTAAACCAACTCTTCAGCTGATGCTAGAACTTAACCCTACCCTTACCTGCAGGCTGCAAGTTAATTGACACATTGCTAAAACAGAGCTCCAGACAAAAATAACAGGATAACAATGAACAGCTCATTAAATATAAAATAGCAAAACCAGCTTTTGCTGCAATATTTGCCTTTAATTCAGATATTTTCTCTGTAGTACATTTTTTTTTTTTTTTGCCGATAGATGTCCTCAGTCTGATGATCATCATTATTATACAGCCCTCTTCCACTGAGCCCAGGTCACCCAGGACCCACCCCAACCTGTTAATGGGCAGTGAAAGGAAACAGTGCTCCTATCAGCATGTTCCTTGTCAGCACATGAACTAATTGGCTCCTTGTACTACTACTTTCTATCACACTCCAGCCCTGCTGTACAGGGACTACAAGAAGCTTGTACTAGGTCATACCCTGGTACAGACAAAAGAGAAAGGGGGAATTTGGGAGTTTAAAATGAGGCTCATATGCAGTGTGCCTCCATCCCTAATATAATGATCAGACCCTTTAAGTTATATTTTTTATATTTTGTAGATATCCCACAAGCACCTGCCCCTTATGAGTGTTCCCAATACGGGCAACAGGGATAGAGATACATGTGTTAATTTTTTACTTTTTAATATCAACTTTATCCATCATGGTCTCCATGGTTTTATATATTTTATTATTGCTGCAATGCTGTTCAGAACTTTCATGTACATATATTAATTAATTGTATGCCATAACCTCTTCATTCAGACCACTATGTGGCGCTTGGTTGGTATGCACTGTTGTACCCTTGATGCCTGTATTGTATGCGCGCATATTTATGTGCGGGTCAATAGTTTGAGAATCACATTCATTATAATGTCCTTCTTGTATGTGGTCACTGTTTTTTAGATGTATTATGGACTCATGATTAATAAAGTTGTACTTTCATTCAATCTACCTTCACAATGTTGACTGCCTCACTCAAAGTCCCAACTTCCCCCTTTTTTTAAAGTCTTCATACCCTGGTACAGGGGCGTTCATTAAGGGCGCATGGGAGCCCCCTATCCATGGCTGCCACCCCCCATCCATGCATCTGGCCCCTTTCAGGAAGCCAGATGCATGAATTCCAATGCGGGTGCCCCCAACAAAGTACTTCCATATGCTGTCTCATTGGGTCCCAAACTCTACTCCATAGAAGCCATGATTTCCATACACTCATACACTGCACTGAAGATGACCAACAAGCCTGAAACAGCCTTATGCAGTTTGGAATAAATGGCTATAAAATATTAGACTATATTTGCACTATTAACCAGCTGTTTCGGGATGTGCATCTGGCCATTGGGGTGTAAATAAATAATTTGCATAGATCCACCCACTGCCTTGAAATGAGTAATAATCCTCCTGTTTTGGGGATATTGGGTTTTTTTTTTTGGTTTTGGAGCTGTGTGGTAGAGGGTTAAGTTGATCCCCATTAAAAAAACTGTAACCATGAAAACCACACAAACAAGTGCACAGTATTGGACCAACCTCCGAAGAGGAAGGGCCTCAATCCCTGAACCACCTGGGCTGTCAGGTTCCTGTCAGAGGGATGGCACTGTTTGGTTTACCTAGGCTGAAACCAGGTGGACCCCGTTTCTTTGGGACCTGCTGTAGCTGGTCCTTCAAGTAGTCGGTGACGGCTCTCCCGAAGAGAGATCCCCAGTTGGGAAGAGGAGGAAGACCCGTAGGCCACAGATCCTCTCTCTGACATCAGGGTAGGCCCTAACAATCCTGTACCCGCAGTCTCTGTTCATGGAAAAAAAAAACATGCAGTGTAAGTGTACATATGAGTGGAAGTAAATAAAAAGCGGCAAGTCCTTAGGGATCTGCCATAGCTGGTCCTCCAAGTACTTGGTGAGGGCTCTCCAAAAGAGAGATCCCCAGTTGGGAAGAGGAAAAGGCTCCTGACAGGGGCAAGGCACTTTATGGTTTACCTAGGGTAAAACCCGTTGGACCCTGTTCCTTAGGGACTTGCCATAGCTGGTCCTACAAGTAGTTGGTGAGGGCTCTCTCAAAGGAAGATCCTCAGTCGGGAAGAGAAAAAAGGCCAAAAATCCTCTCTCCAACATCAGAGTAGCCCCTAACAAACCTTCACTCGCAATTTCTGTGCATAAAAAAACAAAAAATACGTGCAGTATAAGTAAAATGGGTGAAAATAAAGAGCCAAGTACTAAACACAAGGCAGGCTTTTCGGCTAGTATAAAAATTTCTCCGGACTAGGCCATTAGGCCCTCAAGAGGCGAGCAAAAGACAAGCAATGAATGATGTGACCAAGTGCCAGTAAAACTCAGTGCGGTCCCAAACCCATAGTGTTTTTCTGGCATGGAATGAGACATGTCACTACCTTCTGTTCTTATAAGTCTTTACTGTACTATGAAAAAAGGCCAAGACATAAGATTTTCATGTGACAGCACAGCTCAGCTTCTTGTTAGTATAGCACAGTGCCCTCCACTTGGATCATTGTAATGTCTGGAGCATTTTCCATAATATGCTCCGCCAATGTGGAATAGGCATCCAACAGACGGTTAGGAAGTCAGATTATATTGAGAAAAAAAATGCACATGGGTCCTGACATCTCCCTTACAATTCATGGTACTCGGAAGTATGTTCCTGACAGTAATTTATCATCAATACATGTACTAAGTGCTTTATCACTTAGGGGCAATTTTGTAATTTTTCACACATGTTAAAAATCAGCATTTTTTGCTAGAAAAATACTTAGAACCCCCAAACATTATTTTCTAAAAGTAGAGTCACTGGAGAATAAAATAGCAATGTTGTACGATATTTGCACAGCCATTTATCACTCACTAATTTTTTTTAGGAAAAAAAACACCAACATTTTAGCGCACACAAACACAAATACATACTAAATGCTTTGGCAAAATAAAAGTTATGATGTTGCATCAAGTAAGTAGATACCAAGCATGTCAAGATTTTAAATTTCGCACACCCATGAAATGGTGGAAATTAAAGTACTAAAATTGTCCATATGACACTTTCAAAGCCTTTACAGGTTATCAGTTTTGAGTTAATTAGTGAGTTAGTTAATAACCAGCAATGTTTTACCCCCCTTCCTGACCAGGCCATTTTTTGAGATACGTCACTGTTTTACTTCAACTGACAATTGCGCCGTCGTATGACAAATAGAGCTTTCTTTTGGTGGTATTTGACCACCTCTGCGGTTTTTATTTTTTGCCCTATAAACAAAAAAAAAAAAACGATTTTGGAAAAAAAACAATATATTTTTTTTAATTTTCTGCTTTAAAACATATCAAATAAAAAAATGTAAAAAATCTAATTTCTTCATCAATTTAGGCCAATATGTATTCTGCTACATGTTTTTGGTACAAAAAAAATCCCAATAAGCGTATATTGATTGGCTTGCGCAAAAGTTATAGCATCTACAAACTATGGGATATTTTCAATTATTTTTTTACTTTTACCAATAAAAGCGGCGATCAGCGACTTATAGCAGGACAGCGATATTGCGGTGGACAAATCGCACACCTAACTTTGACACTTTTTGGGGACCAGTGACACTAATACAGTGATCAGAGCTAAAAAATATGCACTGTCACTGTACGAATGACCCTGGCAGGGAAGAGGGTTAACATCAGGGGCGATCAAAGGGTTAACTGTGTGCCTAGGTTGTGCTTACTCACTGTGGGGGAGGTGCTTTGACTAGGGGAAGTCAAAGATACGTTTTCCTGCTTAGCAGAAACACAGGATCAATCCCTTCCCTTCTGAGAGAATGTTTATATAGGCAGATTGTCGTTCTGCCTGTGTCCTGTGTAATCCGTGGGTGCCAGCGGACATTGAATCCATAGAATTTTCATCTGATGCCTGAAGGAATTCTTTAGACCCCTTTCACACTGAGGCGCTTTACAGGCGCTATAGCACTAAAAATGGTGCCTGCACTCCAATGTTTTTACAGCTGCTGTTTTTGGCTTTAGATGTTTTTTTTTTCATAGTCAATAAACTCTCCAGCATGTTATCCTATGTGTCCATGCACACGTAGGCTGTTATCAACTGTTTTTGGCTGGGGAGTTTTTTTGGCTGTAAAAAAAACCAAAACTAGTGGGTTCTGAGAGGAGTTTTTCAGCTGTAAAAACACTCTAATGTCAAAAAACGCTGATAAATGCTCAAAAACGAGGCTCGCCAGCATTTTTTAAATGTTTTTGATTAAAAAAAACGCTAACGCTGAAAAACGCTAAAACCGCTATTGCAAAAACGTTGAAAAACTCACCACAAAGCTACTGGCATCTTTATAACATTAATATAATGTCCAGTGTGCATGAGGCCTAAAAGTTGAACTAGTCTAAATACAAGAGTCATGTGAATTCTTCTTAAATCTTGGTGCACTTTGTGTATTTCTTCCTAAATCTGTGCAGTAATCCACTTTGAGACTTTCCCTCTGTGCAGGAGCTTCCTGTAATAAAGACCGCTCACTGCTGCTCTCCCTCCTTGTGCAGGGTGACTGGTCTTGTCTCCGCCCCCTCCTGTAGTTGTAGTTTTCTGCAGGCAGCCTGTGGTGGGTGGAGCCTGCTGGGTCCCTCCCACCAGTCACTGCTGCTCTCCCTCCTTGTGCAGGGTGACTGGTCTTGTCTCCGCCCCTTCCTGTAGTTTTCTGCAGGCAGCCTGTGGTGGGTGGAGCCTGCTGGGTCCCTCCTTGTGCAAGGTGACTGGTCTTGTCTCCGCCTCTGTAGTTTTTTGCAGGCAGCCTATGCACAACACATTGATGATGTCACCATTACTTTAACCAGTTACCTTAAACGAATGTACCCATATGTCCTCTGGTTGAAGTGATTTTTTTACCAGGGCCATCGCTGCAGCTGCAGTCATGACTTCCACGTTAATATGTTCAGAAGGTGATGCTGAATAAAGTAAAAGTGATCTGAGCGGCTAAATAGCTGCTGAATCGCCTATACATGTTGCGCCTTCCCAGGCTTCCTGGACTCTCCCGTTCCAATGGGGAGCTTGGAACTATGGATTGCTTACCATAGAGATGACCGAAGACCAGAACTTTCCCGACCATCTCTATGGTCTAAGAAACTATTTGTGCATTAAAATTCATTAAAGTGTACTTTTTCCACAAAATATTGCATTTAAAAAAACGGCTGCGCAAATACCATGTGACATAAATAATTGCAACAACATTTTATTCTCAAGAGCCTCTGCTTAAAACAAAAAAAAATTATATACACACACATATATATATATATATATATATATATATATATATAATTTTTATATATATATATATATATATATATATATATATATATATATATATATATATATATATATATATATATATATATTTAGAGGTTCTAAGTAATTTTATTTAAAAAAATTATTTTTAAATTTATGTGAGAAGTGTCAGAATAGGCCTGGCTAGCAAGTGGTTAACAAAGTAATACCTGGGTTTGCAAAGGCAATTTTTGAACAGAAATTGGATTTATATCTTTTGTGACTATGGAAGAAAATGTATAAATGAGCATTTTTGTTCCCGGAGTTCAGCTTTAAACTCAAAGTGCAACTTTCATTGATATATAGGCCCACCGTCGTACATTTTAAAGTTATAAAAACGTTAAGATTTATGTAGGGATTGTTTATTTCTCTTCTTTATCCCCGATGTGTGAAGAAGATTTGATGCGCCATTATTAGCGCTGTTTATTTCTTTACATGTTACAATTTGTTGTTATTTTCTGCTTATCCGGTAATGATGAAAACACAGCAGATCCAACATCATATTTTTTCCTACAAACAATTTATCTGTTTTTAAAAGATCTGGCATGCCTGGCAACCAGTGCTGGCACACACAGCCAATTAAGACGCCCTGGCAGGAACGCAGGATGTGCCTTTTCTCTCGGACTGAGCGGCAGAGATTGTTATAATAAGGTTACCCAGGCCTGGCTTCCAATAGTATTTACCACGGATAAACTTAAGATATTGTATATATCAGGTAAACTGTGTGCCAGTGACAGATGAAATCGCACTATTTCAATGTTGTTTCCAAAAGACGTCCTGAGGACAATCTAATCGTGGATACAGCTGTATATTATTAAAGCTGAAGTTTAATCTGCTTGTGTTTTGCTTCTCTGGTTCTTCGTTTTCCCCTTATCGACATGCCGATTACATTTTTTAATAAAACCTGTTTTCGTTACATACCTCTTTTTTGGACCTAATGATATCATCACTGGGTCTTTGTGCTTCTCTATGCAAGGCAGGCAGTCCTCTCCCCTCCCAAAGCACCCCTCAGCACATATCCACCCCACCTTCTAGCACAAGTCCATTCCCCTCCTGAAGCTCCCACCCCCCAGAACATATCGGCTCCCCACACATATCCTTCTAGCATGAGTTCATTCCCCTCCCAATGCGCCCCCCTCCCCCAGCACAGATGTGCCCCCTGCCCATCTTCTATATCAAGTTCTCTCCCCTACCAAATCAGCACCCCCAGCACATATCTGAACCCCTCACCTTCTAGCACAAGTCCAATCCCCTACCAAAGCATCCCCCAGCTCATATTTAACCCCCTATCCCACCTTCTAGCACAAGTACAATCTCCTTCCAAAGCGCCCCCCATCTTCTATCTCAAGTTCTCTCCCCTACAAAATCAGCACCCTCAGCACATATCTGAACACCTCACCTTTTTTAAATGTTGAATAGGGTAAGGAAGGGTTTAAGCCCTGTCAGTTTTTTATGTGCCATTTGTCTGACGTTGGGGAGATTTCCCTTTACTACCTGTCCCATAGCCAAAACAGGAAATGAGAGCAAATCCCTCAAGTACAATCCCCTTCCAAAGTTCCAAAGTGCCCCCCCCCCCCCCCCCCCCCCATCTTCTATCTCAAGTTATCTCCCTTACGAAATAAGCACCCCCAGCACATATCTGAACATCTAACCTTCTAGCATAAGTCAGATTCCAAAACACTCCCCCCCAGCACATATCTAACCCCCCACCCCACCTTCTAGCACAAGTTCTCTCCCCTCCCAAAGCGCCAGCACATATCTGATTCCCTACCCTCTAGCATAAGTCCACTACCCATCCAGAGTGCGCCCTCCACAGCACATATCTGATCCCCCCACCCCACCCTCTAGCACAAGTTCTCTCCCCTCCCAAAGCGCCAGCACATATCTGATTCCCTACCCTCTAGCATAAGTCCACTACCCATCCAAAGTGCCCCCTCCCCAGCACATATCTGATCCTCCCATCTTCTATCTCAAGTTCTCTCCCCTACCAAATCAGCACCCTTAGCACATATCTGAACACCTCACCTTGTTGCACTAGTCCAATTCCCTTCCAGAGCCCCCCCCCCAGCACATATCTAATCACCTATGCCACCTTCTAGCACAAGTACAATCCCCTTCCAAAGCGAGTGATAGCATCGTCAACCAGGGCTGTCATGTACTCCATTCTCCGAATCTCTGAAACAGCATGTAGAAGCTGAGTCTGAGAGGGGGGTGTAGAGTTCAACCAATGCGTTGGGATGGTTCTTTCGACAGCTAGTAAGATGTATGAGGCCAGTTTATTCAAGAGTTTTTCAATACTGGGAAAATGGAGACCTAATAGGTAATGTATCGGGTCCAACGTGAGCAGAACTTCAAGCATTGCTGGAGAAGAGACATTACCATATTCCAAAAAGGCATTATAAGTTCACATTGCCAGACTATATGATAGTGAGAGCCCAATATTTTACCACAATGCCAGCACAAAGGAGAGAGCGAGGGGTGATTTTGGCATCGGATCTCGGGTGTTCTGTACCAGAACATAAAAAATGGAAAAGCTGTCTCTCTCTGCACCAAATGCCTGGAGACTGTTGATGTAGAGGACCAAATCTTGTCCCAACAGGGGAGGGGGATGGAGCAAAGGAGGATAAGTGACCACTTACACATGTATAGTATCTCACAAAAGTGAGTACGCCCCTCACATTTTTGTAAATATTTTATTCTATCTTTTCATGTGACAACACTGAAGAAATGACACTTTGCTACAATGTAAAGTAGTGAGTGTACAGCTTGTATAACAGTGTACATTTGCTGTCCCCTCAAAATAACTCAACACACAGCCATTAATGTCTAAACCGCTGGCAACAAAAGTGAGTACACCCCTAAGTGAAAATGTCCAAATTGGGCCCAAAGTGTCAATATTTTGTGTGGCCACCATTATTTTCAAGCACTGCCTTAACCCTTTTGGGCATGGAGTTCAACAGAGCTTCACAGGTTGCCACTGGAGTCCTCTTCCACTCCTCCATGACGACATCACGGAGCTGGTGGATGTTAGAGACCTTGCGCTCCTCCACCTTCCATTTGAGGATGCCCCACAGATGATCAATAGGGTTTGGGTCTGGAGACATGCTTGGCCAGTCCATCACCTTTACCCTCAGCTTCTTTAGCAAGGCAGTGATTGTCTTGGAGGTGTGTTTAGGGTCGTTATCATGTTGGAATACTGCCCTGCGCCCCAGTCTCTGAAGGGAGGGGATCATGCTCTGCTTCAGTATGTCACAGTACATGTTGGCATTCATGGTTCCCTCAATGAACTGTCGGCAGCACTCATGCAGCCCCAGACCATTACACTCCCACCACCATGCTTGACTGTGGGCAACTTGTCTTTGTACTCCTTACCTGGTTGCCACCACACACGCTTGACACCATCTGAACTAAACACGTTTATCATGGTTCATCAGACCACAGGACATGGTTCCAGTAATCCATGTCCTTAGTCTGCTTGTCTTCAGCAAACTGTTTGCGAGCTTTCTTGTGCATCATCTTTAGGAGAGGCTTCCTTCTGGAACGACAGCCATGCAGACCAATTTGATGCAGTGTGCGGCGTATGGTCTGAGCACTGACAGGCTGACCCTCCCCACCCCTTCAGTCTCTGCAGCAATGCTGGCAGCACTCATACGTCTATTTCCCAAAGACAACCTCTGGATATGACGCTGAGCACGTGCACTCAACTTCTTTGGTCGACCATGGTGAGGCCTGTTCTGAGTGGAACCTGTCCTGTTAAACCACTGTACGGTCTACTTTACATTGTAGCAAAGTTTCATTTCTTCAGTGTTGTCACATGAAAATGTATAATAAAATATTTACAAAAATGTGAGGGGAGGGGTGTACTCACTTTTGTGGGATACTGTAAAGCACATATCTGATTCCCCCCACCCCACCTTCTATCACAAGTTCTCTCCCTTCCCAAATCACCCCCAGCACATATCCAACCACCCCACGTTCTAGCATAAGTCCAATCCCCCTCCAAAGCACACTCCCTAGCACATATCTGTCCCCCCTCACCCCACCTTTTATCACAAGTTCTCTCCCCTCCCAAATCACCCCCCCCCCCCAGAACATATCCAACCACCACACATTCTAGCACAAGTCCAATCCCCTTCCAAAGTGACCTCCCAGCATATATCTGACCCCCCCCCCACACCACCTTCTGGCATAAATCCACTCCCCTTCCTAGCGCCCCCCCTCCCCTCCACCTCACCTTTTATCACAAGTTCTCTCCTCTCCCAAATCACTCCCCCAGCACATATCCAACCACCCCTTGTTCTAGCACAAGTCCAATCCCCTTCCAAAGTGCCCTCTTCCCAGCACATATCTGATCCCCCCCACCCCACATTCTATCACAAGTTGTCTCCCCTCCCAAATCACCCCCCAGCACATATGCAACCACCCCACGCTCTAGCACAAGTCCAATTCCCTTCCAAATTGCCCCCCCAGCACATACCGAAACCCCCACCCCACCCACCACCTTCTAGCACAAGCCCTCTCCCTTCCCAAAGTACCCCCCTCAGCACATATCCGCGGCCTGGGTTTTGTTTAACCATGCCCCTTAAACCCCATTCACTGTAAAGTTTGGGCACCCCCATTTTTTGCTGTGAAGCGCTAAGTATGCCACAGGCCTCTACCTCCTCAAGTGTCCCTCATTCTCAAGTTTAAAAGTTAGGGGAATGTCAACTGTACTAAGAGGCTGGTTTACAGTCATTGTGCATCCATAATTACATTTCCCATCTTTTGTATTTTAACCGGCTGCTTTTAGCAACCAAAGAGTTACTCCGGTTTAGTCTGGGACCATGCTCAGGTAACCCTTAAAACATGTCAGTTTTTTCATAACTTGTTTGCTGAGGACATAGGCGGGCGCAGGGGGTGTGTCAGGTGTGCCTGAGCACACCCTAATCACTGCGTGTGGTGCCGATTCCCCCTATTGCCTGGGCTCCCCCCCCCCCGTGTTTCAGGCTGGAGAGTGGGGGAAGGAGACGGTAAATATGTCATTTACCGGCCCATTCCTTTTCTAAATGAACACAGTGAATACACTCCCTCACCATATTCATCAGTTTGTGAATGGAGAGGAAGCCGCTTAGCAGAGAGCACTTCCCATTCATTCACTGTCCAGTGCAGCTGAGGCTGCAGATAAAGGCATGTGTGTTTAAGCTTTGGGGTGCACATCCTAATGCAATAGACTGTGCACACCTATGGCTGAGGACGAACCACAAATCCTCAGGAATATTCTTTGTCATTCTACAGTCCGTGCCGTTTTTCGAAGTCACAGCAAGCAGCATTCCACAGTCGCCGCATGGTCTGTATAATTGTGAAAATAACACCTTCTTCCTCCATATAACATTTATCTCTCCTGCTTGAACTGATGAGAAATGACAGAGCGGGGAAATTCAGCACCGCACACTGCTACCGATCTCCCAGCTCTTCACTAAATATATGCATTATCTGGATCAGAGGCTGAAGAGCTCGGCAAGATGTGATCTCTCCCTGCCATAAATTATCAGATAATATTTCAGGTGTGGGATTTTGTACACCTTTTTTCCTTTGCTATAACAACTTTTTTTTTTTTTTTTTTTTTTGTGGCTAAATAAAAAGAAAGATTTTTCTGGTATTTTTCTGTTACTTTTTTAATTGCTGTGTAGCAAGGTCCCAGACCTCCTTCGGTCTAATGAGAACCTCTGGGGCCAGAGATAGCAGACATCCTTCTATATATGGTGGGTTGTGAGGCATAGTGGGTGCAAAGTAGCTAAAGTCATAGGGCACCAGACACTTCTTGCATGGACACCCTTAGGTAGTTGCAAATTCATTTGGCAGACTCCACTACTTCAACAGGAGGACAGCCATGCAGGGAAAGGCATCCAGCTAGATGCCACGTCTGCATGTGCAGGAATGCTGTCTCCTATGGCAATAGTCTTTAACAGTTCCTAATGCAAAACGTAACAGTTCCTTCAATTCCACTACAATCACTCCTTGTACAGTAGTTCTTCAGCCCACTGAGTTTCCAGTCTCTCACTAGACTAGATGATTCACTGCCACTAAATCCCTTGCGCTCCTCCAATCTTCACGGTGATACCTTCCTCAAGCGTCACCCCCGCCTCCCTGCAGGGTCCCTAGCTTGGCACTCAAGATACCTCTCAAGCTTCACCCCACTGGCCTGCTCAGTCCCTAGCTTAACACACAAGGCTGCTCTGCAAGCGTCACCTCCGCTGGCTGGGTCCCTGGCTTGATACCCACTTAAGTTTCCCGATTCTTCACCGTCCCCGGTTGGTGAGAATGCTGCTCCGGTACTTGCTTCAGTTACTCACTGTGGTCCCTGGTAGTAAGGCGGATGGTCCCTTACTGGCGACAGCTTCCCCTCTACCTCCGACCACAACAGGTTCTCCGACCAGCAGAACCGTCACTTTTGGTTGGACTGCAAGTCACAATCCCAACCCTGCGCTGCTCTCTTGCTTCTAGATAGGCCCTCAGACAGGCTAGTAGCCAGATGTGTCTGGGATAGGCCCAATCTAGCAGCACACGCCTACCCAGACAGCAGTCCAGGTGGCACAGAACATCGATCACCTGACTCCACCCAAATATATAGGTTCCCCCAGCAGGCCAAGGGATTTAAGAAAACCCCTGCCCATTGGCTGAGATACACCATATACCTATATAACCCATAATCTGACCTTGCATTGCCCCTCTCGTATCTAGTACCACCAAGTACCCGGCCACCTAGAGGTAGAAGAGAAAAGTGCAACAAGGTAAAACTTAGGGAGAAAACAATTCATTTCTAACAATTAGCCAAGATGACTACTCCTGGCAAATACATTTTTGAGGAGCAACCCTGTCTACACTCCAGGGTGCTACAGATGTAACACATTTTATATGTTTTACTTATTTATAAATCTAATTTTCATGTATTGATTATATTCATCATTAAACTTGCAGTAGTGTGTAGGCATGATTATAAAAGCCAACAAGACTTTGAAAACAACTCTCTATACAGGAGAGATAGATATATAATAGTTTTTTTGATCTCACATTCGTAAACAGATACTGAATGCAAAATCAGTGTGCGTGATTTATTTATTACAGGTACTTTTACAGTGCCTGCAGTTTACATATATGTATATATTGTACATTTACATCAGTCCCTGCCCTCGAGGTGGTTATTTTCTAAGGTCCCTAACTTACATTTATACATATACACTATATTCCCAAAAATAATTACCTTTGCATGAACTTTAATGGCATCCCAGTCTTAGTCCGTAGGGTTCAATATTGAGTTGGCCCACTCTTTTCTAGCTGAAACGGCTTCAACTCTTCTGGGAGGGCTGTCCACAAGGTATAGGATAGGGTCTATGGGAATGTTTGACCATTCTGCCAGAAGCCCAGAAGAGTTGAAGCTGTTATAGCTGCAAAGGGTGGGCTAACTCAAAATTGAACCCTACCAACTAAGACTGGGATGCCATTAGAGATCATGTGCATATAAAGGCAGGCGTCCCGATACTTTTGACCGTATAGTGTATGTATATATATATACATAGGTCCCTGCCCTTGAGGAGCTTAAAATCTAAGGTCCCTAACTCACATTCATACATACATATACTAGGGCCAATTTAGACTGGAGTCAATTATCATACCAGTATGTCTTTGGAGTGTGGGAGGAAAATGGACTACACTCTGGGCAGATAAAAAATTATCCCTTCAAGTAAGGCTGTGCCCACATTGCGAGGATTAATAGCTCGCTTTGTCTAGGGGAGAGAATAATCAGTTTGACTACCTGATCCTCTTCTCCCTTGGCAGATGGCGCTTCCCCACAATCCAGTGGTGGACTGTCTCTGGGTTTCCTCGTGTCTAAAGTAGGGCTAGGGACCCTTCTCTGGTCTTGTCTTATTATTATTATTATATAGTGCCAACAGTTTGCACAGCGCTTTACAATATTAAGGGGGACAATATATCAACAATAAAATTCAATACATGAAGGTTAGGAGTGCCCTGCTCCTGAAAGTTTACAATATAAGGGAGGGGCTGGTGGAACAAAAGGTAATAACTGAGAGGGATGAATGGATGGAAGAAATAGAAGATTAGTTGATTAGCTAAAGGCAGAATAGGCTTACTTTTTTCAGGGATGGCCTAAAGTTAGCCAGGGTAGGAGATAGCCAGACAGATTGAGGTAGAAAGTTCCAGAGGATGGGAGAGGCTCTGGAGAAGTCTCTGGAGAAGTCCTGGAGATGAGCATGGGAGGAGGACAAGAGAGCTAGAGAGCAGGAGGTCTTGGGAGGAGTGGAGAGGATGGTTTGGGTGATATTTGGAGACGAATTTGGTTATATAGCTCAGGTCAGAGTTATAAATGGCTTTGTATGTTGTTGTTAGTATTTTAAATTTAATTCACTGAGCAATCAGAAGCCAGTGAAGAGACTGGCAGAAAAGGGTGGCAGACACTGAGCGGTTGGTAAGGTAGATGAGTCTGGCAGCAACATTCATGATAGACTGAAGATGGGTTAGCCTATGGAGAGGTAGGCCTATGAAAAGGAAGTTGCAATTTTCAAGGCAAGAAATAAGGGAGGGAATGAGTAGCTTGGTGGTCTCAATGGTTTAAAAGGGGCACATTTTTTAGATGTTATGGAGATCTACAAGCTTTTGACAATTGAATATGGGGCAAAAAGGAGAGGTCAAGTATATCTCCTTTTATTGTTCTGCTAGACATAAAGGAGCAACTAAATGCAGTGCGGGCACAGCTAAACTACAAGGGATAATGTTTTTATTTGCCTGGAGTTGAGCTTTAAATGTGTATTACTCCTATTTGCATACCCTATTCTTGCACAAGTCCTTTGGTGTCCACCTTATTAGGGGTTGTGTACACTTCGTTCCACCCTATAAAAAGTTAATGGTTAAGGTCAAAAGGATGTCAATTACAGATCAATTGCACCCTTCAAGGAGCCCAGATGGACCTCAGGAGCATCTTAAAATTGATGTCAAATTCAAGTGGAAACCATCTGAGAACAAGCCATGTGTTGCCCATCAACAAAAGCCATTAATAATGTCAACATGCCAACTCTTTGTGCCATGGATATAATTCTTATACTGCCAATAATTGCAGTGCAGTGATCCCAATGATTCAGCCCTGTTGTGGGTAAAATATGTTGGGGGCATGGCTTTGGGTGGGATTGAATAGTATGCTGTCATTGCAATATACCTTGGCTGGAGCTGAACATCTTTGGTGTGCAGCCTGTTATTTGGCTGGTGGACTACAGTGGAGCAAGAGCAAACTCCAGGGCCTTGGCATGTGGCTGTTTTCAGGGAATCGAGGAGGATACAGGCTGGTCTCTGTGAGCAGTGAAAGGGGTTGGCTTCATCTACCACTGAAGTGCAATGTGACCCACGATAAAGGCTTAGGGGCTCCCACTTAGGCTGACAAGGTCCAATGAGTTAGATGCTGCTGACAAGTGAGGGTGCAGGCTGGGGAAAGGTTCGTCCAGGCCCAAAGCATGCTGTAGAAATAGGAGGAGATAGCCCGACCACCGCACACCTTGCCCGGCTTGAGTAGTAACAGAA
Source organism: Aquarana catesbeiana (assembly GCF_042186555.1). Lineage (NCBI taxonomy): Eukaryota > Metazoa > Chordata > Amphibia > Anura > Ranidae > Aquarana > Aquarana catesbeiana. The sequence goes on from NC_133330.1 coordinate 319,406,556, forward strand.
GCCTCAGCTTGATTCATTCAGGCCACGCCCCCAATGATCAAGCCCTGGGGGCGGAGCAAAACATGTTGAGTGCATGACCTGGATGAATCGAGCTGAGGCTGGTTTTACCTGTTAACCACTCAAACTAGGCAAGGTGTGCAGAGGCCAGGCTATCTCTTCCTATCTCTACTACAGTGTGATGTTACAGAAGGGTGGGTCATTTGGAACTGTGTGACTGTTGGAGCCCAATAAGCCAATTTTAGGCTTTGACTTTTGCCCATATCCAACAAGCCCTGTTTTTTTTCTACTATGCGAAAATCGAGAGAGCCATAACTAAACTGAGGAACAAGTAAAAAATTAGGCACTGGATCAAAACCATCAGTAGTTCAATCAGATTGCAATAAGGCACATTGGCCCCAGTAAGGCTGCTAACCCACAAAGGCGGGGCCGTCCCAAAAACAGAGAGCCTGGATTTGATGATTCATGTGTACAAAATCTAAAAGAAGCACCAAACAAAAGGGCTGAGAGTCCAAACGCTGGTTTTAGTGTGGAACTCACATGATGAAACAAGCAGCTATTTCAGGAAGAAACCCTGAAGAAGTAAGAGATCTCTGTGCCCCCATGGCACGTCGACTGTTCTATGTTGTCTCTTTGTTAGGAAATATCAAAATTGAAAATGTTTGGAGTTTTGTTTGGCACTCTTGTAGGATTTTGTACATCTAACTAAAATTAGAACTATGCCAAGCTCCAGAGGAGAAGAATGGAACCACTGACCGAATAAAAGCTTTGGAACACTTTTATTGCATCTTCCATCACACTAGCTGATCCATCAGGGTATGCAAAATCTTAACATGCTTCACTTGGTCAGTATCTTACTCATAGACTTTATGAGTAAGCTCCTGACTGAGTGAAATGCGTTAAAGGGTTTGCTTAGACGGATGGATCAGCACGTGTGGAGAGTGTATAAGACGCAATAAGTGTTTTTAGTGGCTCCTTTCTTCTATGGAGCTTGGTATAGACCAGTATTTCTCAACCTTTTTTAGTCAAGGGACCCTTTAAAATTATAGACAATCTCAAGGCACTCTTTAAAATTATGGACTGTCTGTTTTTCCAAAGCAAATACACTTTTGAGCACTGGTAATGACTAGTATTCCAATGTTTCTCTTCTTTCTCAATTTATCTCAATCAGTCAGCTAATATCAACCAAGTGCTGAGGGAGCGGGGCAAAGGAGGTTCAAATAAGGATGCTGTGGAGGCAACAGACATCCTCCTTATTAACTGATGACTTCATTAGTTATTAGGATGCCAGTGTCTAGAAAGTCGTAATGGTGCCTAATGAAAACCCGTGGCTTTGTGTAACTTAAAGGTAGGCTTGATCCACCTGCTGGCTTGCATACAATTTTTCAATTTTGTTGAGTCATTTTTTGGCATTTTGTCAAAGCACCCCTGAAAAGACCTCAAGGCACCCCAGGGTGCCTGAGCACCCTGGTTGAAAAAGGCTGGTATAGACTATGTGAGTAGCCACAGACTACAGGAACCTGCTCCTGGAGTCAGTGGTAGCCGGGGGATCTTGTGTCTAAGTGGAATATCAGCTTTACTGTTCTAAAATCAGGACTGCTGGCAAGTATAAACAATATGTCTTGAAAGTTTTCTTCAAAGTCATCTAAATCCATTTCATTATTTCAACTGTACTGGTATATGAGAATATGAGAATAATTCTATATGCAGACTTTTGAGTCAGTTTTCCAGCATAATGATATACAAGTCAGCATTCCAGTCATTCCCAGAGAAAAATAATACGGCAACACTGTCTGCACAGCAAATATGCTCTTTATGCCAACTGATAACGCCTTTCCCATCCCTTATGTTTAACATGTCTGCAGAATGAACCTCAAATATTAATATAACGATACACTTGGCTTACAGAGTCTAATTTGTTTTTCTTTTTTTTTCTGTATGGATGGCTTTGCAAGGTTAGAATGTGGAACTAATAAGATAATTTTCAAACAGCTCTACCTGAAATGAAGTAGGAGATTTGCTAGGGACAGGCAAAGGATACTTAGCAGATAAAAGTAACGTCTTGTTTTCCAAAGAGCCAATACCCAAGCGGGGGGCCCTGTTCGCTCAGCCATGGCCCTCGTTATCGTTTGGTCCCAGGCCTCAAAATGAAAAGAGATTATTTTCTCTGCGTTGTGTGGCAATAATGTGGACAGTATCTCTATGTGTAAACATATGACTAACCTCCAACATGAAAGATGTATAAAAAATATAAGATATAGTCATCATAATTGATGCCATTTAACCTGAGTGTTAACTCGGTCTACGTTAGAGACAGAATTCCAGGAAAACAGCAAGACACACAAATGGAATACATATATCTGATCTTTCTGGCTACCAATATACAAATTCTGCTTAGCCACAATGCATATCTATATTCCTTCATTGTTACAGTGTAGGAATCTAGTGATGTCGGTTCCCCATTTACAACTGGCTGATTGGACAATAAAGGAAGAGCAATTACATCATTGGTAAGGTTGAATAAGGACATCAGTCCATATTCATCCAGTTCAACGTGTGTGGGTGTTATTAACATTTTCCATATCCCTGTACAATGTGTTCACTAAGAAACACATCTAAAAAAGTCTTAAGAATTTATCTACATTCCCTGCTGATGTTATCAACCGTGGAAGGGAGGTCCACCTCTTCAGCTCTAACAGCCTCTTCTCCAGGGAGAATAGGCTTCACCCTGTAAGGCCCTCTGTTGTAATATTACAAAATTTTTTTTCGCCTTAAGACCAAATTTACATAATTAGTAGGTCATATTGTTCAGCCTAGCACTGATATTGGATGGTAAAATGTGTAAATAGGCCTGTTTACCTGGACATGAAGTCAGCCAACCTGTGAACTTGCCTTGAAGCACACAACAAGGCTTGATAATGGAGGATTAAAGTAAGTAAACTGCCTGAAATTTTTTTTTCTGTGATTAATAACATGTCTAGATCATGCATATATCAAGGTACTGATGAATGCATCGATAATATTAGATTTTGAGCTTGTTATGTCTGTGTTGTAATTTTACAAAGTTGGGTTAGAGGAGTAGCAGAATTTGCCTGTGCACCTTGCAGTTTTCACCTGTTCCATGTGGTAAAAAAAGCCATAGAAATACTTTTTTTGATCATTCACAATACCAGCTTGAGATTAGATCAAAATGTAATGGTTATTACTTGAAAAATTCCAGTTTAAATTAAGGAATAAATTATTTATTATTTATCTTTTAATGTACTGTATGTATAGACTTAACTTGTCCTGCTGTGTTTTCTGGCCATTGCCTAAATATCTGCTTGCTACATGAGGGACAGATGATAATGTTCTGCTATATGGAGGGGCTATAGGTGCTAATCGCATTATAAGCATATAGCACAATAGGCTAGCCAGACAGCATTGTGTTCCCTCTGTGGATTGTATTAATTGATTGGAATGTGTGAAGTCTTAAAATTAAAAATTACATTTTGTAAACAATTTGACAGTGTCTGAGATGGAAAAAAACGACAAACTTTGGGAACTCAGACCATGTCTTGATGCGTTCAGAGAGAAATGCCTGCAGGTGGTACCAGAAGAACACAACTCTGTGGATGAAATGATGATTCTTTTTAGGGGCAAATTTAGCAATACATGCATGGCAAGCCACTTCCATGGGGGTTCAAGGTGTGTGTAAGGACAGGCATCTCTGCCATACTGTGTGACTTTGATGTGTACCAAGGCAGTGTGAACAGATTACACGCTAGATCTGAACTTGGATTGTCAGGAGATGTTGTGATGAAGCTGGCCTCCACACTTCCACAAGGTCACAGAGAGGAAAGAGGGAGGTAGGAATGAGATATGAATGATATGATTGGTATGAAAGGTTTTTGAGGGGCTGTATGAAGAAATGCACCTTATATATGAAAAATTTTGTTACAAAAATATCACAGAAGAAGCACAAGAAAAATTGGTATTGGATAATAAAGAAAGATGACACAAAGGTCTATAGAATTTACACAATTAGTACTGGGAAGATTGAATTATATGTAATTTGGCACATTAAATGGTTAAATGGTTAATATTATGCAGCCAAAAAAGTTAACTATATGCTCTTGGAATGTCCAGGGATTGGGAGACCCAGTGAAAAAAACGGCAGTCTTTTATACAGCAAAAATGTATGGGGCAGGCTCTGCTTGCAGGAGACACACCTCACCAATGTCTCTATACCCCAACTGGGATGTGGAGGCTTTTGAACCCAGTATCATTCTGTTTACACCTCCTATTCTAGTGGGGGGAGCATTTTGATCAGATCTGGCGTGATGTTCATTTGCAAGCAGGTTAAAATTGATGAAGCTGGGCATTACATTTTATTACACTGTATGATGGAGAATAGAACCTATGTAATGGCCTATTTATACATTCCCCCGCCTTTTAAAACTGAAATTCTGTATACGCTAATAGTTTGTTCTGGACAAGCCTGGTGTGCCAATTATTGTAATGGGAGACTTTAACACGGGCATGGATCAAAAAGTTGATAGGCTTCCCTCGGGGATCCAGACAGGCACTGTAGTTGATGACCGACTGTCTCGATTTCTGGGGGAGGCTGGTCTAATGAATATTTGGAGAGTGCGGAATCCGGAAGCCCGGCAGTATTCATGCTTCTCCAGAACATGCTCCACACTCTCTAGAATTGATTTGGTATTGGGGAATGAGTAGGTACTACATGTGATAAAGAATGTAAGTTATATGCCAAGAGGTCTCTCCGACCATTCCCCAATGATATTGTCTGTAGAACTAAGAGAGAGCTGCCGCCCGGGGAATGGAAAATCAGCCCCTTCTGGATGGAATTGATGGGTGAGCCGGACGAGGTATTAACAGCTTTAAGAGAATTTGTTGATCTAAATAGAGGCACCGCCTCATTGGGGGTGGTATGGGACACTTTGAAGGCTTTCCTCCGGGGCATAATGATACAACAAGTGTCAAAAATTTTATAAAATGGACCACGGAGTGGGAAAAGGCTGCTGGGGAGAGGGTGGCAACAATTGAAAAACAATATGTGCATGACCTGACCTCCGATAGATACAGGCCTTGGTCAGAGGAACAACAGAATTATAGGACAATGATGATCAGGAAAGCAGAGAATAAACAACTTTTTCAGAAGCAGAGCACCTTTGGGGAGGGGGAAAGTGTGGGCCGAATGCTGGCCCATTTGGTTAGGACAAACTCACCTCCATCAGTGGTCCCCATGATCAGGATAGGGGAGGGTAGGATCTCCTGATACATGCCAGAAATAGTAGATAAGTTCAAAGAATATTATGAGGATTTGTATAGCTCCCAGCAGGAGGAAATGAGGGTGGAAATGGACTCTTTTTTTAGGGTTTGGAAATCCCGGCTCTCTCTGAAACTGACAGGGAGGAACTAGACACACCTATAACCCTAGAGGAACTACAGCGGGTCACAATGGATATGGCAGGTCAGAAATCCCCAGGACCAGATGGCCTTCTGCCAGAGACCTACAAACGCTATGGGAAGGTACTGCTCCCTGAACTGTTGGGGGGTCTTAAACTGGTCGGCAGTGGGGGGAGAGCTTCCCTCATCTGCATATAGACCCATTTCTTTGTTGAGTACAAATATAAAAATGATTCGGAAACTTATTCACCCCGACCAGTCGGGATTCATACCGGAAAGATCTACTAGCACAAATATAAGACATGTATATTTGAGTCTACAGGTCTCGACAGATGGGGAGGGCTCAAGGGCCATTCTGTCACTAGATGCCGCCCAGGCCTTCCATAGCCTTGAATGGCAATATCTGTGGCAGGTCTTGGTGAGGTTCTAGTTCAGTTCAACTTTTATCAACTGGATAAAAATGCTATACAAAATGCCAGAAGCAAAACTGAGAGTGAATAATGAATACTCCGATAAATTTTGATTGTTCAGGGGAACAAGGCAGGGGTGCCCTTTGTCGCCCCTGCTCTTCGCCCTCGCAATCAAACCCCTGGCAATAGCTATTAGGGGTTCCCCTGAGGTGCATATTGCATAGTGCATATTGTTCGATGTTCGGCAAACGGGCGAAAACCCAATGTTTGAGTCAAACTTACGTTCGAGTCAAACTTACCTTTGACTCGAATATTGGGCTCATCCCTAATCTGCAGTAATACTTTCTTGCCTTGTCTGTCTGATTACCACTGGTTGTGTATCAGCCTTAGGGCCTGCACTTTCACATCTGTCTGCTTAAGTAATCTTCCCTCAAGCATGGCTCCATCCCAGCCTCTAACTAGGAACACTATATTAACCTGTGCACTGCAAGCCAGCCTTGCTGATCAATATTGTGTGTTTGGCTTCCTGTGTGCTTCTTGACGTGCGCTCTTTGTCTGATCCTGTTTACTGACCATGGCTTATTCTTGACTGTCTCTGTCTGCTTCATATCCCGACCTTTGGTGTGTTCTTTGACTATCCCTGCCTGCTTGTTGCCCCGACCTTTTGGCTTATCTCCTGACTATCCCTTGTTGTCCCGGTCTACTGCTTCCTCTCTATCCTCCAGTAGCCTACCATGAGGGTGAACTGGGAGATCCTGGGGGTCGCGACCTAGAGCCAGATGCAGCAAAGTCCATCCCCACCATCAGGGGCTCTGGTGAACACCTGTTGGCTATTAGAGTCCGCACCCGCATCCGCATCTCATGCTCTAGCTCTCAGTGTGATCCTTGTTGGTGCTTTAGAGGACCTGCTTTCCTGAACCACCGAGAGCTCCATCTGCAGCAGTCAGCCGTAAGGTCCACTACCTTAGAGGTGCACTCCTGACCCCAACAGGGTGCACCTGTCACCTGGCTTTAGGTGACCTGACATTCTTAAAAGCAATAGAAAGGCTGACACCCATTTAAAGTGAGGAGATCGTACTGAGTTGCTACCATCATTCCTTTTAACCATAAACCATAAGTGGTGGGGGTGAGGTGATTCTCAGGATGCTGACTCCTTGGTATACCTAATTTTCATACCTGTTCACCATTCTGGTCAGGACCCACCATATGGCAATCTTCAAATGCCAAAGGGGCTGTTGAGTTTATGATTTTTTTAATGAGTAGGTCAAAACTTCTTAAAAGCTATAAAAAGCCTATGACTATGACAAAATGAGTAGACCATACTGAGGAGTTGCTACCATCATTCTCTGTAACCATAAACCGTAAGTGGTGGTGTGGCCATTCTCAGCATTCTGGTTTCAGTTGACCCCTGGGTATACCTAAATTTAATAGGCATTCTCCAGTCTGTCCAAGACCCACTATATGGCAGTTTCTGCATGCCAGAAGGGCTGCTGAGTTTTTTTTTTATGAGCAGGTCAAAGCTCCAACTGGCAAATTAGCTTCAATCAGTTTGAAAGGAAACATGGAAAATTCATTCAAGTCTATATTTTTCCTACCTTGTCCTCACAATGGTGGTGGTGGTGCCATACCTAAGCTCGTTTTCATTGAGAGCTGCCTGGTAAGTGTAACTGCAACACCTGTGGACTTTGAACCTCTATTCTTGTGTGATGGCCAAGAGGTTTGGTTTTTGCAGAATTTGCTGAATCAATAGACTTGGATTTGCAACACTCTGGCCAAAGAACAAGACATAAGGACTTTCTCCAAATGGGATATCGTGTTTTAGTATAAAAGACTGCATCAGTAATCAAAAAAGAGACAGAAAGGATGGGGTGAAATCTCTCTAATGTTCTGTCCTTTTCAAATAGGTTAATCATTTCTAAATATTGAAATAAAAGTAGATCTAGTCTTTGCATTGTTTCCTTCTGAGACCCGGAATCCAGTTAATTAAAACCGAGTTTGCATTTCCTATCACCGCATTCCGCATTAAGTCATGTCCATCTTAAAGCCATCCATCACTCAAGCCGTGCACATGCCCCCAAGCTAATTGGCTAGTGTGAGTAGCTATTTAAATGATTCTCATTAATTACAATTATTAATACGCTCACCATATGCTGAAATAATGTGTATGTTCCAGACAGATACCGAGGGACAGAGTAATCAGCGCAAAGTTTTTTTTTTTCCTTTCCTCAAATATGAAAAATGAGAATTGAGGACGAGTTCTATTATGGGGTTCAGGAGTCAGCTGGCCTAAGGGGAAGAGAGGAAATTAACTTCTACCCCTTTATTCCTGCCATTGAAGTTTTAATGATTTAGACAATCGCAGCTTATGAAAACGAGTTTTGAAAATGTTACCGATTGCCAAACTGCTGGCCAAGGACCTCAAGTGTGTCGGGTGTTCCAAACCAAATAATAGGCGGTGGAATTATTTGTGCGTTTTTGGATTGCCAATGCACTTTTGTGTTCCTGCGCTCATATATCAATTAGATATCCTGTCTGGGGATGTCACAGGGGCTGTGGGGACTTGGCAGACTGGAAAAATGGTTTATGACTGGTAATGAGCAAAGCAGTCTGTTTGAACTTTCGAAATGAACTTACCTGATTCACACGCCTGGGAAGTTTGATATTGGGCTTAAAGCGGATCTTCGCTGCATCTGAGCACCACAAACTAAAAACACTATTTTATTCATTTTTTAACCACTTGCGCTTACTGTAAATATATGGCAGCAAGCAGGGGCGTTGCTAGGTGGCAAAAAGACCAGGGGCTTCAGCCCGAAGTCCAAGGCTGGAAACGGGGGGGGGGGGGGGGGGGCGTGTGTACACGTGATGCAGGCCTTTTTTTTTTTTTGGCTGGGCCGTGACCTACCTGACCTACATACACTGACAGTAGTGAACTACCTACACTGACCTACCTACACTGACCATAGTGACCTACCTGCACTGACCGTAGTGACCTACCTACACTGACCGTAGTGACCTACCTACACTGACCTACATACACTGACCGTAGTGACCTACCTACACTGACCTACATACACTGACCGTAGTGACCTACCTACACTGACCTACCTACACTGACATTTACCTACACTGACCTACCTACACTGACATTTACCTACACTGACCTGCCTACACTGACATTTACCTACACTGACATTTACCTACACTAACCTACTTACACTGACCTACCTACACTGACATTTACCTACACTGACATTTACATTCACTGACCTACCTACACTGACCATAGGTGACCTACCTACACTGACCTACCTGCACTGACCGTAGTGACCTACCTACACTGACCTACCTACACTGACATTTACCTACACTGACCTACCTACACTGACATTTACCTACACTGACATTTACCTACACTGACCTACCTACACTGACATTTACCTACACTGACCTACCTACACTGACCTACATACACTGACCTACCTACACTGACATTTACCTACACTGACATTTACCTACACTCACCTACCTACACTGACATTTACCTACACTGACCTACCTACACTGACCTGCCTGACCCAGACCCACATACACTGTCTGACCTACCTCAGCTTAGCCGTGGTGTGCGGTGTCACAGCAGCCAGGCAGTCAGACAGTCAGAGGAGGAGGAGGAGCCGAGGAGGAGAGGAGAGCGGGCCGCCGAGCGCTGAGCGGGGATCTCACAATGGCGCGACGGCCGCATTGTAATTCCCACCTTCTGGAGCCTGCAGCGCCTATGATGGACGTCATGCGTCCCGCGGTCCCAGCATTGGACCAGGGGGACGTCCATCATAGGCGTTGCAGGCTCCAGAAGGCTAGACCTGCTACGGCACTCGGCCAAACTCGGCCAAATTCGGCGGCGCTCGGGATCAGATCAGTCCTGGCGCTCGCCGCTCTGGGCTTATAATGAAGAGCTGCATGCCTGAGGCTCAGGGCTTTTCGGGGGCACATTCGGGGCTTCAGCCACGTCTAGCCACCCCCTCCTGACGCCCCTGACGGCAAGGCGGCTCTCCTACGCTGGATCATGTACCTAGTAGACACAGCGGGAGCTGATTGGCGGGACCCGCCAATGTCTAGGTAGACTGACAGAATGGCGGTCTGCCTAAACAACGTCGTTCTGCCACTACAGAAGTCATGCACCTGTGTCTCTGCTAAGCAGGGGCGCCAATCCATGCCTTCTCCCGTCAAAGCATCTCCCCCGGAGTAGTAAAGCACATGTCAGGCACACATTTAACCCTTTGATTACCCCTGATGTTAACCCCTTCCCTGCCAGTGTCATTAGTACAGTGACAGTGCATATTTTTTTTTAGCACTGATCACTGTATTGGTGTCACTGGACCCCAAAAAGTGTCATAAGTGTCGCTTAGTGTCCCGACTGTCCGCCGCAATATCGCCTTCCCACTATAAGTCGCTGATCGCCACCATTACTTGTAAAAATAAATAAATAAAAAATAAATAAAAATACCCCATAGTTTGTAGACACTATGGGGGTTATTTACGAAAGGCAAATCCACTTTGCACTACAGGTGCAAAGTGCACTTGAAATTGCACTGAAAGCGCACTTGGAAGTGCAGTCGCTGTAAATCTGAGGGGTAGATCTGAAATGAGGGGAAGCTCGACTGATTTTAGTATCCAATCATGTGCAAGCTAAAATGCTGTTTTTTTTATCTTCCTTGCATGTCCCCCTCGGATCTACAGCGACTGCACTTTCAAGTGCACTCTCAGTGCAATTTCAAGTGCACTTTGCACAGTGGATTTGGCTTTCATAAATAACCCCCTATATCTTTTGTGCAAAGCAATCAATATACGCTTGTTGGGATTTTCCTTTTTTACCAAAAATATGTAGCTGAATACATATTGGCCTAAATTGATGAAAACTTAAATTTTTTTACATTTTTTTTATTGGATGTGTTTTATAGCAGAAAGTAAAAAAAAAATATATTTTTTTATATGTCAGTCTTTTTTTGTTTATAGTGCAATAAATAAAAAGAGGTGATCAAATACCACCAAAATAAAGTTCTATTTGTGGGACGTCACACGACCGCGCAATTGTCAATCAAAGTAACGCAGTGCCGTATCGCAAAAAAATGGCCTGGTCAGATCCCTCGAGGGGTTTTTTAGCAGCGAAAATAAGAGTGTAAGGAATAGCAAATGATTTCCATAAAAAATATTCATTTATTTGTTTGTATCATAGTATCAAAATGGTATTAATACAAATACATTGGAGTCGGAAAAAGCAATTCTGGCCTTGACACATAAAAACATAACTCATCAACAATAGGAAAAATAAACATGAATTCAAGTTGTATAAAACCATTAGGCTTGTGTGGAGTTCCACATAGTATCCCTACGCGTTTCGACCAATTAGGTCAAAGGTCTTCTTCAGGGGAATTTTTTCTATGCGAGAGAAACACAAATTTATGAATTATAAATACATCGTTATTTTACGTAGTCACTATATTCTATTGGAATGGAGTTGTATATGTTTACCACTTCCTGATGAGAAAGATGCATTCCATAGTCAAGCGAATTGCTGCTCATCTAAAAACACAACAAATCCAGATGATCCCGTGAGGTCTTCACATTGATCTCCAGTTCTCCGCGGAAGAAGCCCCACCTCCACACATCTTGTAAGAAGTCACCCCTCTATTGGAACTGGGGAACAAGTCAGGCTGAAGTGGTTAATATTCAAAGCAAGCTACCCCATCCATCTATGTCTCTATGCTTTATTTTGTTAAAAAATCACTTTGAAATATACCCCCCTAGCATTTCTGGCTATTGCCATCTTTAGTAAGGACAAATGATTAATGTAGCTTCCTAGAATCCTTCTGCCCTTAGCTCAGGCACGCATGCAGATGAGTGTACTTAGCTGAGAAAACCCCTCCTCCCCTCCTGAAAAGTTCTGGGATGTAGGACATCATTCGCTTAGGCAAGAAACCAGGAAGTAACTGAAGGAATGTGAATAAAAAGTTTAAAATAAGTAAATATGACATGCTTTCCTATCTTTTTACTAATGCTAGCAGCATGAGGATTAAAAATAATGAATGTTGATTGAGAGAGTGAAGTTCGATTCTGGAAGATTTACCCCCCTTTCTGACCAGGCCATTTTTTGCGATACGGCACTGCGTTACTTGAATTGACAATTGCGTGGTCATGCGACGCTGTACCCAACTAAAATTTGTGTTTTTCTCACAAATAGAGCTTTCTTTTGGTGGTATTTGATCATCTCTGGATTTTTTATTTTTTTTGCTATAAACAAAAAAAGAGCGACAATTTTGAAAAAAAACAAAGCAAGATTTTTTTACTTTCTGCCATTAAACACATCCAATAAAAAAAAAAATGAAAAAAATCTAATTTCTGCATCAATTTAGGCCAATGTATATTCTGCTACATGTTTTTGGTAAAAAAAAATTCCAATAAGCGTATATTGATTGGTTTGTGCAAAAGTTATAGCATCTACAAACCATGGAATATATTTATGGAATTTTTTTTTTCTTTTCTACTAGTAATGGATCAGCGACTTATAGAGGGACTGCGATAATATGGCGGACAAATTGGACACTAAGTGACACTTTTGACACTTTTATTGGGGACCAGTGACTCTAATACAGTGATCAGTGCTAAAAATTTGCACTGTCACTGTACTAATGACCCTGGCTGGGAAGGAGTTAACATCAGGGGTGATCAAAGGGCTAAATGTGTGCCTATCTGGTGTTTTACTACTGTGGGGGAGGTGCTTTGACTAGAGGAAGGCATAGATCTGTGTCTCTGCTTTGCAGGAACACAGGAACATGGGATCCATGCCTTCCTTACTAACAGAATGGCGATCTGCCTTGTTTACATATCGCCGTTCTGCCTGTGTGCAGAATAAACAGTGGGTGCCGGCGGACATCTGGCCTGCGGGTCACGCTGGTCAGCTATCACTGCGTAGAATCACAGCGGGAGCAAAACGGCGGTGGCGCACAGTCACGACTGATACCCGCAATTGCAGGATCATGTGTATATATATATATATATATATATATATATATATATATATGTGTGTGATCCTGCCCAGTGTGGCCGCCCTGTAGCAGTAAAACTGCCATAGGGCGGTCGGCAAGTAGTTAAAATGTTAAAATGTATCTAAAGGCAGTTTTTGATGAGAGCCGTAGCATCACCAGCATACCAAAGTTATTCAATACTCAATAGTAAATCTCCCCCTATGGCTCTAGAAGTATTGCTCTCACCCTGAAGTTCATGGTAATATCTGACATGTGCATACCTTCCAACCTTTTGAGATGGGAATGGAGACACCTATCAGCAAAAGTACGCAGGCATAGGACACACCCCTTGCCACGCCCCTTAAAGGAGAATTGTACAAAAAAAAAGATTGGTTAAACCCACCCAAGTGCTTTTTTACCACTAATATTCCTTTATATTGGCTCTTAGAATTTACAAATGCAGCAGTTTAGAAATCAGATGAAAAGTTTAGCACTGGGAAACACTTTTTGATAGAAAAAAGTACATTTTATGTATAGCTATATAGATTAGACCAAAATGAGGGACAAATGAGGAGGAATGAGGGACAGAGGGACATTGCTCCAAATCAGGGACAGTCCCTCAAAATCAGGGACAGTTGGGAGCTATGCATGTGTGGTGCAATCACTGATTACATATGTGTGCTGGACCTATGCACATGTTTGCCTTTGTATGTAGGGACTGGGGTGCTTTTACATTTTTTAATTATATTTATTATATTCAAATTTTTTTGTATTTTTTTTTTACGCCTTTTTGTTCATTTTCATTCAACTTTATCGCTGTCACAAGGGGGTGAACAAGCCCCCTTGTTATAGCTTTGGGCAGGTGACAGGTACTCTTTATGGAGACATCAGGAGTCTATTAGTCTGGGAACCACTGCAGGTGGAAGCAGCGAGTGGGGGGGGGGGGGCTTTTACTGCTGTAAAAGTGATCAGCCACCCCGATCACTTTTACCAGAAAGCTGATCGCCGGCTGAAAAAAAACGCTACCAGAATCATGGCTGCAGCTGCACCCTTGATCCTGGTATGACCACTTGCTTACAGGACAATTTAATACGTATGTCAGTCAGTAAGTGGTTAAAAATCGCAATTTACGTGATGCACTCTTATGAGTTTTAGCAAACTAAATGTCATGTTTGGGGGTTTTTAACCACTTTCCGACCCCAATACATATATATACGTTGGGGTTTGCAAGTGATTTAGCGGGATTATGGCTGAAGATACCCGTTATAACCCCCGGTATTGTTTTTTTCAGCCGGTGGTTGGCTTTCTCTCGCTGGAACATTCTCAGAAGCGGCGGAAGGAGACGTCCCTTCCCCTCCCGCCGCTCGCTGGTGTTTCTCGGGCTTACCATTTCCGCCGGGTCGCCTGAGAAATGATCAGACGGTGCCGCCGGCTAGTCACACAGGCGATCAAAGAGTAGATCCACTTTGATCTCCTCTATAACCTTGGAGGACCGGAGCGAGGTCATGATGTCCCTTCTGGTCCAGGATGGAAGTAAAAACGTTTTATTTTTTTGATATTTTGCTATTAAAGGTAAAGAAGAGATTTGGGGTATTTTTGAGGAGGACCTGACATCCTTATTTCTATTACAAAGGATGTTTACATTCCTTGTAATAGAAATTATAAATTAATTTATATGTGGTTTTAAAAATATTGGCAGGAAGGGAGAAGTCATCTGACTAGTGACTTGATTGTGGGACCCCCTCTTCTGTGCTCATGAGGCCACTGGGGCACTTAGTCATGGGGACCCCACTCTAAATTCTGGGCTTATACACAGTGTCATCCAACCACTGGACTAGATCTCCAATACTCTACATACTAAGGAACCCCAATCTGTATGTAAACTCCCCAATTACAAAGCTTTCCAATTTATGGAGACTCAAGATTGAAACCAGCATTAAAATCTTTTGCACCCCTTCCGTGTTTCCCGGGCTGTGCGCTCCCATCAACAAACCCAATTGCAGGTGCCACTGGATAGGGGGAGGAGATCAGTGAATGTCTGTCCTCTGACCTCTCCTTCCCCCTAATGAGTAGACATGTGCACTGCCCAAAAGTTCATCTTTTTTCCTTTTCGTTTTATTTGTTTTTTTGGGGTTTTTTTGGATCATTTGTTGTGATCAAAATTCATTATTTCAAATAAATTTGTAAATTCTGAAAAACTTTTATTTGGGACATTCCATTCGTATAGATGCAGTATTCGTTATCTCGATAATTCGTAAATTTGGAAAAATTCTAATTCAGTACGTTCCATTCATATAGATGCGGTATTCGTTATTTCAAAAATTCATAAATTCGGATACATTCGTATTCGTTACGTTCACTAACAGGCAGCCAAATTTGAAAGGAAATTCCAATACCTATAATTTTAATAGTTTATAACTATTTATAGTTATTATTATTATTATTATTATTATTATTATTATTATTATTATTATTAATAATAATAAATAATAACAATAATAAAAAACCTATAATAATGATTAATAATTTGTTACGTTCACTAACAGCCAAATTTGAAAGGAAATTCCAATACCTATAATTTAATAGTTTATAACTATTATTATAGTTTTTGTCATTATATTATTATTATTAATAAATAATAATTAAAAAAAAACTATGATAATGGTTAATGAATGTAATCATTGAATTATAATAGAAATTATCAGAATGTTTTTTGTTCTTTCGGATTTTCTAATTTTCGGATTTTCTTTCTTATTTCCAGATTTTCATTCTTTCGAATTTTGGGATTTTCATTCTTGTTTTCGGATTTTTGTTCTTTCGGATTTTTGAATTTCAGATTTTTGTTCTTTCGAATTTTCAAATTTTTTATATTCGTCCTTTCAGATTTTCGTTCTTTTTAAAAATTAGTTTTCGGAAAAATTTGTTGGATGTTTCTGAATGAATGAATATGCCGAATTTTGACGAACAACGAATTTGGAACAAAATGAATTGCACATGTCTACTAATGACCCTGACTATAAAAAATCATGCTCGGGTCCGGCTATCACTTTCCCCGACCACCATTACCTTAAATAGAGAATAGGGGTCTAAAAGACTGAAACTTTTTGGTGACAGGTTCTCTTTCATGAGACATCAGGGATCAAAAAAAAAAAAAGCCATCACCAATTAAGTCATCACATAAAGGAATTTTTTTACCCCGATGTGATGAAAAATAATGTTTAGTGAAAATAAAAGTATAAAAAAATGACTGTTACACCCAAACCCCCTCCCTCACATACATGTATATGGAAAATACAGGATTCTGTATGACACATTCCACTGTAATTGAGATTTACTGTTGCTGAGGGAGTCTTATGTTGTTGGGGGGATCTACTGTTAAAGAGGGTTCTATTTATACTGGCTCCTAGAGGGTCTTTTGATGCTAGCTGTTGGGGGATCTGTTGTTGCTGGTGGGGGACCTATGGTTGCTGGTGGAGGTATTTTGTTCCTGGGTGTCCTATTGTTCCTGGGGGGGGGGGTCTATTGTTGCTGGGGAGGTCTATTGTGGTTATGGAGGATCTATTGTTGCAGGGCAGAATCTTATAATTTTGGGGGATCTACTGTTGGGAGGACTTTATTATTGCTGGCTGCAGAGAATCTATTTTAGAGTTTCTTGTTACCATTAACAAGTTCTCTACAAATTACGTAACACCATAAAATAATACTTGGTTCTGTATTCTCTAAATGGGAAGGTAGTGGGAGGTGGATAGGGGGTAGAGACGAGTGATGGTGGTTGGAGGTAGGTAGAGGGTAGAAATAAGGGGTGTCTCGGGGAAGGGGGTGTACCTGCACCTATTCTCTGGGGCAAAAAAAGCCATGTATAGGAGTCTGCATTTGACAGGACAAGAAAAAGCAGAACTCGTGTGAAGAGGACATTGATTTTTCAACAGCTTGCTGATGTCTTCTCTAAAGGTCTGATGGTAGAGCTCCTTGACCTATCGAAACCCAAGTCAGCCCACCACCCTCATGTAATGTATGACCTGTAAAAAGTGTTACTGTAAGAGTTCCCAGCTTGGAGGAATCACGAAGCTTATAGTGTACTTCATCCCTCGGTAATGGGAACCAGGTAGACGGAAAAAGATTAGGAAACATGAATGGTTATCAGTAAATTAGACTCAATGGCACATGCAAAATGCCTTCAGAGTTCAGACTCTTCCAGAAAACCCAGAAGAAGCAGCCACTGCACATCCTATTTTACATGTATTGGAGCAAGATATTTTATCACTGCATTTGTTTTTGGCTCCTGAAAACTGACATGGCTGTCTTTGGCAGCCATGTCAGTTTTGTAGCTGTAGCTCTCAGCTGTCCCCAATTTTGAGGGACTGTCCCTGATTTCGTGGGACTGTCCCTGATTTCGTGGGACTGTGCCTGATTTGGAACAAAGTCCCTCTGTCCCTCTTTCCTCCTCATTTTGGTCTGATCTATATACTTGTATATATAATGCAGATATATACTCCTCCAGATGAAGCCACGTGGGAGGTGGCAAAACTAGTAGAGGTGGAGCCTGGCGGTGGACTGATCGTTACTGAGTGAGATTGCTCAGATTTGTACCTATGCTTTTAATCATTTTAATAAATGTGAGTTTATTGCTAGCTGGGGTGAAAAGATTTAATTTTCTAATCCCTCGGATACTGCACTATATGAGGCACTATTTCTTGTCTTTTTTTATGTATTTCTGCATCCGCTGATCTCTAATAGGGATTGAGGTTAAAGCAGCACAGTGGAAGGAACCTATGCTGGCCATAGACCCTTCGTCTATACCTTGAGCAAAGTAAAGATCACAGATGATTCCTTGGAGAGATTATTGGCACTAAGTGCAAGACGTGTTTCACCCCCTGGGGTCGTATTAAGGAGGTGAGCGGCCATTGCATGATGTGGTGGGAGCACTCTGTATAAGGAGTTCTTTAGAAGAAGCATCACATTTTCTATATCACTGAAGAAATTATCATCCATTGTTTATTGGACTTTGTTTCACTTTTTTCATCTTTTATCAGTTCATATATTGCTCTGTTAGTTGAATTGTTGATTTATTGTATTTAGACTGTAATATTCTAATATTGCAGCGCTATCGCATTTTTCATTTTTTATTTGATATCTGTGGGAGCACATTAGTGATAGCTGCATAGCTACAGCAACCTTAAGCAATTTTAGGTTTATCATTACTTTTCTATCAAAACCTTTACACATTGGCGCGCTACTACTTTATTTCTAATATATAATGCAATATTTATCTTCCAAAAAGTGTTTTCCAGTGCTAAACCTTTCATCCAATTTCTAAATTGCTGCATTTGTGAATTTCAAAAGCCATAAAGGAACAGTAGTGGTTAAATAATATGGTATGGTATAATTCTCCTTTAAGGGGACGTGATAAGGAGGTGTGTCCTATGCCTACATACTTTTGCTAATAGGTGTCCCTCGTTCCCATTTCAAAAAGTTGGGAGGTATGGGGGGTGTAGATAAGGAGGGGGATAAGAGGGTCCATCCCCTTTTTCCCCCAGAGCTTCCATGGCAACTGTCAGAGCTGCAGCTTCTGCTCCTGCTAGCTTTCAGACCTCAGATACAGGCAACAGCCATTCAGAGCACAGGAGGCTCTCCTTATCTTTTCCTCCAGTACCATGACACAGCCAATGGAGGAATTCTCTTCACACTTAAATATCTGGTTTGACTGGTGAGTGTATTTCATGGAGGATGGAGGTCTGTGCTGGGAGGGGAAGTGTAAAGGGGAAGGAGATCTGCACTAGGGGATCTGTATTTGTGGGGAGAGATCTGTACTGGTGGGGAGAAATCTGTACTTGGGGGAGAGGGATCTTTACTGGGGGGATCTGTACTGGGGGAGAGACCTGTATTGAGGAGAGAACTGTACTGAAGGGAGAGGTCTGTATGGGGGGGAAGTATCTCTAATGAGGGGCAAAAAATATGTACTAATGGAAGGGGGGGTGATCTGTGGAGATAGTTTTTTGTTGTACTGACCTGTGCATTACACTCTCCCTAGCCCTGCTTTCTGTACATTATGCTCTCCTGAACACTGTGCTCTGTACATTACACACTCCTGATCCCTCTGTTTTGTACATTGCGCCCTCCTGATCCCTGTGCTCTGTGCATTACACACACCGCATCCCTGTGCTTTGTGCATTGCACCCTCCTGATCCTTGCGCTCTGTGCAATACACACTCCTGATCACTGTGCTTTGTGCATTACACTCTCCTCACTCCTGTGCTCTGTGCATTACGCTCTCCTCACTCCTGTGCTCTGTGCATTACACTTTCCTGACTGCTGCGCTCTGTGCATTACACACTTCTGACCGCTGTGTTCTGTGCATTATGCTCTCCTGAGCCCTGCAATCTTTGCATTATGCTTTCCTGATCCCTGTGCTCTACTCATTATGCCCTCCTCACCCCCCTGCTCTATGCATTACACATTCCTGACCTCTGTGCTCTGTGCATTACACACTTCTGACCCTTGAGCTCTGTAAATTACACACCCCTGACCCCTGGGCTCGGTACATTACACAATCCTGACCCCTGTGCTCAGTGCATTACACATTCCTGACCCCTAAGATCTGTGCATTACACACTCCTGACCCCTGTGTTCTGTGCATTACACACTCTGACCCCTGAGCTCTGTACATTACACACTCCTGACCCCTGTGTTGTGTATATTACACACTCCTGACCCCTGTGTTCTGTGCATTACACACTCCTGACCCCTGAACTCTGTACATTACACACTCCTGACCCCTGTGTTCTGAACATTACACACTCCTGACCCCTGTGCTCTATGCATTACACATTCCTGACCTCTGTGCTCTGTGCATTACACACTTCTGACCCCTGAGCTCTGTAAATTACACACCCCTGACCCCTGGGCTCGGTATATTACACAATCCTGACCCCTGTGCTCGGTGCATTACACACTCCTGACCCCTAAGATCTGTACATTACACACTCCTGACCCCTGTGCTCGGTGCATTACACACTCCTGACCCTTAAGATCTGTGCATTACACACTCCTGATCCCTGTGTTCTGTGCATTACACACTCTGACCCCTGAGCTCTGTACGTTACACACTCCTGACCCCTGTGTTCTGAACTTTACACACTCCTGACCCCTGTGTTGTGTACATTACACACTCCTGACCCCTGTGTTGTGTACATTACACACTCCTGACCCCTGTGTTGTGTACATTACACACTCCTGACCCCTGTGTTGTGTACATTACACACTCCTGACCCCTGTGTTCTGTGCATTACACACTCCTGACCCCTGAACTCTGTACATTACACACTCCTGACCCCTGTGTTTTGAACTTTACATACTCCTGACCCCTGTGTTGTGTACATTACACACTCCTGACCCCTGTGTTGTGTACATTCCACACTCCTGACCCCTGTGCTCTATGCATTACACACTCCAGACCCCTGTGCTCTGTACATTACACACCCCAACCCCTGTGTTCTGTACATTACACACTGCTGACCCCTGTGCTCTGTACATTACACACTCCTGACCCCTATTCTCTGTACATTACACACTGCTGACCCCTGTGTTCTGTGCATTACACATTCCTGACCCCTGTGCCCAGTACATTACACACTCCTGCCCCCTGAGCTCTGTACATCACACACTCCTGACCCCGGAGCTCTGTACATTACACACTCCTGACCCCTGAGCTCTGTACATTACACACCCCTGACCCCTGTGCTCTGTGCATTACACACCCCTGACCCCTGTGCTCTGTGCATTATACACTCCTGACCCCTGTGCTCTATGCATTACACACTCCTGACCCCTGTGCTCTGTGCATTATACACTCCTGACCCCTGTGGTACATTACACACTCCTGACCCCTGTGACCTGTACATTACACACACCTGACCCCTGAGCTCTGTACATTACGCACTCCTGACCCCGGAGCTCTGTACATTACACACTCCTGACCCTTGAGCTCTGTACATTACACACTCCTGACCCCTGTGACCTGTACATTACACACACCTGACCCCTGAACTCTGTACATTACACACTCCTGACCCCTGTGTTTTGAACTTTACACACTCCTGACCCCTGTGTTGTGTATATTACACACTCCTGACCCCTGTGTTGTGTACATTACACACTCCTGACCCCTGTGCTCTATGCATTACACACTCCAGACCCCTGTGCTCTGTACATTACACACCCCAACCCCTGTGTTCTGTACATTACACACTGCTGACCCCTGTGCTCTGTACATTACACACTCCTGACCCCTATTCTCTGTACATTACACACTTCTGACCCCTGTGTTCTGTGCATTACACATTCCTGACCCCTGTGCCCAGTACATTACACACTCCTGCCCCCTGAGCTCTGTACATCACACACTCCTGACCCCAGAGCTCTGTACATTACACAATCCTGACCCCTGAGCTCTGTACATTACACACTCCTGACCCCTGTGCTCTGTGCATTACACACCCCTGACCCCTGTGCTCTGTGCATTATACACTCCTGACCCCTGTGCTCTATGCATTACACACTCCTGACCCATGTGCTCTGTGCATTATACACTCCTGACCCCTGTGGTACATTACACACTCCTGACCCCTGTGACCTGTACATTACACACACCTGACCCCTGAGCTCTGTACATTACACACTCCTGACCCCGGAGCTCTGTACATTACACACTCCTGACCCTTGAGCTCTGTACATTACACACTCCTGACCCCTGTGACCTGTACATTACACACACCTAACCCCTGAGCTCTGTACATTACACACTCCTGACCCCAGAGCTCTGTGCATTACACACTCCTGACCCTTGAGCTCTGTACATTACACACTCCTGACCCCGGAGATCTGTACATTACACACTCCTGACCCCTGTGCTCTGTGCATTATACACTCCTGACCCCTGTGCTATCTGCATTACACACTCCTGACCCCTGTGCTGTGTGCATTATGCACTCTTTAGTACAAAGACTGTTACATCTGTTACCCTGTACACAATGAGTAGGTTCAAGATTTAAGCCCTTCCCATTGTCAGTGCAATTTTGCCACACTGACTATTCAGTGCCTAATTGTTTCTTTCTTGGTTCCCTGAATGGCAGAAGACAGCATTGGGCTCACCACACACATTACAATCTGACTGTACAACCCCTTTACAATCCACTTTAGATTTACCAAAACTACATAAAATGAGGACCTACCTAAACCAATTCAATCCAATCAATCTGTATACAATTAGACAGGCCCTTACACTACATACCAGAGATTGTACAATCCGATTAAAATGTGTGTGTGGTGAACCTAAAAAAACTCTTGTAACTACAGTTGTAAAGCAAATGGATGTGACTAATGATGATCCTGATGATTTTTATATTGCAGACTGCGCTCAGCAACCTAGCTTATGAGGCCCCCCTCCCACCCCTAGGCCCCATTGCAGCCGAGGGGGCTTCTATGGCTACAGTTAAACCACTGAACCTTTCAGCATTCCATTCAGAGCTAAAGAAAATGTTTTTTCTGACTTTAGATATATTTTAAAGTGAACCTGTAAGCATCGAAATATGGAAGCCATCGCAAGGTCAGATTTCCTATTAGACATGTGTAACTACTATGTCTGGGGCCCACAAAGGAGAGAAAAAATGATGAGAGCTGATAAAGGGCTCCGAATAACCCCTTACCCATTCACTACGGGGAACTGTGCTGCTGGAGTAATTGAAGATTTCACTATTTACTTCCCAGGGTAAGATTGACAGCACCATGCAATGCATTAAAGGGCTCTCAGTTCTGTCCTTCTGTCTCGCAGCCTGAGTCCTGTACCAGGAGGATATTATAAAGACAGATTTGGATATTTATGGTGTCTGTATTTAAAATACACCTAATGATCTTTAATGGAATACATGTTTGGACTAAACGGTGGGCTTTTATATCTGATTGAAGTTCAAAAAGTTAAAGTGGACCTTTCAGTAACTTTATATATACACTTGTCCACCTTTACTACTGCTTCTCCTTTAAGAATAGGCTTGATATCTTTCACAAAAAAAAACGTTTCATACTGTATACCAAATATTTTTATTAATTAAAAACTTGACCTCCGGGAGATTTACCCTCCTTCACGACCAGGCCATTTTTTGCGATACGGCACTGCGTTACTGACAATTGCACTGTACCTAAATAAATATTTTATGTCCTTTTTTCCCACACGTAGAGCTTTCTTTTTCTGGTATTTGATCACCTCTGCGTTTTTTATTTCTTGCGCTATAAACAAAAAAAGGGTGACAATTTTGAAAAAAAAAAAATATATATTTTTTTTTTTTACTTTCTACTATAAAACATATACAATTAAAAAAATGGAAAAAAAAATCAAATTTCTTCAATTTAGGCCATATTTAGGCCAAATCTAATTTCCTCAATTTAGGCCATATTTAGGACAAATCTAATTTCTTTAATTTGCGACATATTTTTGGTCCAAAAAATCCCAATAAGCGTATATTGATTGATTTGCACAAAAGTTATAGTGTGTACAAACTATAGGGGTATTTTTATTTATTTTTATTTATTTCTTTACTAGTATAGGCGGCGATCAGCGACTTATAGCGGAACTGTGATATTGCGGCGGATATTGGGACACCAACTGACACTTTTTACACTTTTTGAAGACCAGTGACACTAATACAGTGATCATTGCTAAAATTATGCACTGTCACTGTACTAATGACACTGGCAGGGAAGGGGTTAAGCTCAGTGGCGCACAAAGGGATAACTGTGTGCCTAACCAGTGTTTTACTTATCTGTGGAAGATGCTTTGCAGAGACACGGGATTCATGCCTTCTCTCCTGTCAGAACGGCAATCTGCCTTGTTTACCTAGGCAGATTGCAGTTCTGACTGATGATCAGCGCGTGCCAGCGGAAATCGAGTCCAAGGTCGATCAGCTCCTGCTGTGTAAAATGACAGCGGAAGCGAGCCGCTGGCAGCGTGCATTCACACCCCCTACCCCGATGTGCAGGATCACGTGAATATATATGTAATCCTGCGCACAGCTGCCGCCCTGTAGCAGTAAAACTGTTATAGGGCGGTTACTAAGTGGTTAAAAACAATGCAAAGCAATGTACTCACAGTTTGTATGTACACAGAACAGGGCCAGAGGGGTGGCTGCCCTGGGCATTGTGGTATCATGTGAGGTGGGGGGCACCACAAGGAGATTGAGGGGGAGCAGATCTGCGTTGGAAGGGGGAATTTGGGGAGCAGGGTAAGTATTGTTCTAGGAGGGGACTTTTTTTAGGGGGTGCTAAGAGTGGTAATTTAGGGGTATTTGTGTTGGGAGGAGGAATGGGGGGAAACGATTTCTGCAAGGAGGAGGATTTGGGGGGAGTTTGTCCTGAGGGGGGGTTTCGAAGTGGGGGGGGCAGAAGATGTGTACTAGGAGGGGAAATTGTAGGGGTAGAGGATTTGTGCTAGGAGGGATGCATTTGTATTTGGAGGGGGAGCATTTGAACTGGGTGTATTTGGGGATGGGGGGGAAAATATTTGTGCTGAGAGGGGGGATTTCAGCATGGGGCAGATTTGTACTTGGAGAAGGGGGGATTTATGATGAAGAGGTAGGCATTCAGTGCTCAGATTTTTTCTGACACATACTGTAATGCTCATACATGTTGGGGGGGTGTCGCAGTTTGGCATGTTTGCCTTGGGCTCTGGATGACCTTGTTCCGACACTGACACAGAAAGCTGATACACAGCGCTCACACAGACAGTTTGTCAATCCTCCCTTGGTAACCCCCTCTTACATAATGACTTCACAGCCACATCAGTGCCAGGCAATTGAGCTGCAGCCGGAGCAATTGACTGCCAACAGCTGCATGCAAAGGGGTGGGGGTGACCATGACATCATTGATCTAATAGGACCGCATGGTCCTATTAGGTCAATGAGGTTGACCTTATATGGCTGTGTCATATTAGACCAAATGCCCCAGTTGTAGCTAATTAGGCCAGTACAGACAGCTTCCTTCTGGGTTAAGACCAAATCCAAGCTCCTAGCTGGGGTATGTTCCTAAGTCTCATCTAAACGGAGGTAGCAAAATGTCTTCAACATTACAGAACATGTCTAGCTAAACTACTACTAGCTACTACTACTGTTACTAGCTACTGCTTTGCACTATAAATGCTTGGGTTAAAAATAAGCTTGGGTTTTGATACTCAGCTGAACCTGCAAGGAAGCCGTCAGTGTCGGCCCAATCAGCTGCGGCCAGAGCATTCGCTTTCCATCAGCTGTACTAAACAAAGGGGCAGAGATGCTTGTGATATCATTAACCTAATATGGCTACATAGCTTCATTAGGCCAGTAACATTGACCTGATATGGTCATGGTGTCATATTAGATCAAATGCCCTGGCTGCAGCTGATTGGGCCAGCATTGACATGTTCCTTCTGTGCTCGGACTGAACCCTACCTGGGATATGTTCCTAATGCTTATCAGAACTAAGGAAACAAAACAACTTCAACATTGCAAAACAAATTTAGCTGAACGCAAATAACTACTACTAGCTATACCAGCCATTGTCAACCAGGATTCCTCCTGAGGTTTCTGGGGGTTCCTTGAGCTGTGGCTAATTGACCTCCCATTTGATAGTTCCTGCATAGTTCCAGGGCCAACAACACTTGACAAGTCAATGGCATGATACAGCACAAATGATCCTATTAGCTATCTGTAAGGTTGGCATTTTGACCAACCATTAATAGGGGGTCATTTTTTCCCACTGACCATCAATCTAAGGAGCACTCCTCTTAGTGACCGTCAATGTAATGGCCATTTTCTGCTACTGATCTGAAATAGTTTTGGTTTCAAAAGGGGTTCCTTGAGACCTAAGATATATTCTGAGGGTTCATCTAGGGCAGGGGTGTCAACACAATGTCATCGCAGACCGCATCAGCATTATGGTTTCCATCAAAGGGCTAGTTGTATCTGGGGTGTGCTTTGTTCAGAGTGTAGTGTTTAGGGGTGCTCTATGTACAGAATGCAGGGCTTAAGGGTGTGCTGCGTAGAGAGTGCAGAGTTTAGGAGTGCGCTGTGTACAGAATGCAGAGTTCTGGTGTGCTCTTTGTACAGAATGCAAGGCTTAGTAGTGTGCTGCATAGACAGTGCAGA
Organism: Aquarana catesbeiana; assembly: GCF_042186555.1. Classification (NCBI taxonomy): domain Eukaryota; kingdom Metazoa; phylum Chordata; class Amphibia; order Anura; family Ranidae; genus Aquarana; species Aquarana catesbeiana. The sequence goes on from NC_133330.1 coordinate 319,432,560, forward strand.
GTTTAGGAGTGCGCTGTGTACAGAATGCAGAGTTCTGGTGTGCTCTATGTACAGAATGCAGGGCTTAGTAGTGTGCTGCATAGACAGTGCAGATTTCAGGAGTGTGCTGTGTACAGAATGCAGCGCTTAGGAGTGCGCTACGTACAGAGTGCAGAGTTTAGGTGATCTCTATGTACAGAATGCAGGGTTTAGTGATGTGCTACATAGAGAGTGCAGAGTTCAGGAGTGTGCTGTGTACGGAGCGTAGAGTACAGGGGTGTGCTGTGTAACAAGTGCTGGGTGTAGAACCCCAATCATCCCTCCAAAGCTTCCTCAAATCTCTCTCTCCTACCTAGCCTGGCTCTAGTACCTCCCTGTGTAAGTGGTGCGCCTTTCAGGGAGATCTTTCTCTCTGTCTCAGGGATCTATTAGATCCAGAAGTTACTGAGCAAAGTTGTCCTTTGTAAACACAGAAAGACAGCAAGGAGCAGGAGCAGAGGGTGAGAGCCGGAGGTGGTGGAATGAAGTTCTGCCACGTTTCGGGCTGCTAAACTGGATGTGAGGGCCACATCTGGTGGGCTGGATTCGACCCATGGGCCTTGTGTTTGACATATGTGATCTGGGGTATACAGTTCGAGAAAAGCTGAGCTATACCATGACCTGGATCAACGAGAGCCTTCACAGATAGTACTTGTGATTGGCTGGTATGTGTACTGAATTTTCGCAAACTTTTTTATTATTAAGTAAGCTGATTGTGGTGTTGCCGCAGAACAGGTTGTTGTTTTTCTGGAACTCCCCCGGGTTCCTACTATGTGGCCAGTTGAGATGCCGATATTACTTAGGGCTCTGTATTACGACCTTGGTTCTTACATTTCCAATCACAGCTGAAAAGCTACAGGTTGCCTACATCCGGGGCAGTCCATCCATTTCCCTCATCGTCAGACTTACCCACCCATCGTTCCGCGATGGGGTAAATACAATCAATTTTAATACATTCCTGTGTGTGTGCAAAACAGACAATTAATTCTAATACCGAGCAGTCTCGCTACAGCGACCCTGAAATGTCGCTTTCTCACAGCTGGTTATTACTATTTATCTACCAGCTTATCTCCCTGCTGCTATCTGTGGGTAAAAAAAAACTAATTAGCCATCAAAATGAAGAGAGTGAAAAACACAGGTTTGCAAGCAAGGCTTTTCCACCGGATCTCATCGCCGCTGATATAATTTATATAAAAACAAACAAACCGAACAGGATCTTAAAACGTTAAGCCTGGCCTTGTTCTGCTTTGCGTTGCCTGTTTATTTGATCACGTACGTCGGGTTCTAGATTGGGCGCTGCTTAGACAAATTGCCGATTCGCTCAATTTCACTGTTTGTAAACATTTCTTTTCTGGTTTATGTTGATTATTCGATTCAGAGATCATATTTGAGAAGAGAAGGGAAGCAAATTAAAGGAGCATTAAAGAACAACCTGAAGAACTGGAGCAAATTACGCGCTTCAGTGGAAGAGGGGAGGGAATGCAGGGAATGGCCTCTGTCATTATCTGTTGGATAAATTGAAGGATTTAGGCCAGATTGGATCAATGTACGGGTTATGGAAACAAGCAGCACTGCGCATAATGCTTGTTGGTGCGCTGCACTGCCATTGGTTGTAAATGGCACCCCGACTCACCTACGATACAGTGCAGCAAACTGTGCGGTATTGAAGCACTGTGCATTGTGGTGCGCTGCATTGCTAAAAATGGTGCATACAACGTTTTGTGTGTTTTGGTGTGTTAGGTCACATTCACAATAGCCTCCTGAGTTTGGTGTATTTAACTACTTTAGTTCGCGCCCTATAGCAGTTTTATTGCTACAGGGCGGCACCTGTGCGTTGGATCACATGCTGTATACACTATATTGTCAAAAGTATTGGGACACCTGCCTTTACACACACATAAACTTTAATGGTATCCCAGTCTTAGTCCGTAGGGTTCAATATTGAGTTGGCCCACCCTTTGCAGCTATAACAGCTTCAACTCTTCTGGGAAGGCTGCCCACAAGCTTTAGGAGTGTGTCTATGAGAATATTTGACCATTCTTCCAGAAGCGCATTTGTGAGGTCAGGCACTGATGTTGGACAAGAAGGTCTGGCTCTCAGTCTCTGCACTAATTCCCCCATAAGGTGTTCTAACTGGTTGATGTCAGGACTCTGTGCAGGCCAGTCAAGTTCCCCCACCCCAAACTCGCTCATCCATGTCTTCATGAACCTTGTTTTGTGCACTGGTGCTCAGTCATTTTGGAACAGGAAAGGCCAAACCCCAAACAAGTTGGGAGCGATACCACATGTGTATGTTAGTTGCTGTTTGTACCCGTAGTACAGCCCAGAAACAATAATGTGCATTTTGCCTTTTTTTTACCCTACCTAAAACACACTGACACTCATTTAAAAAAAAAAAAAAACAATTCTACCCAAAATAAGCTGACTATGACCTTTGACCCCAACCTTGACCTTTGACCCTGACCTTGACCCTTAACACTAGCCCTGGCAAACCACGATCTTGTTATTTTTTTCTTTATCTTTACCTTTATTTTTTATTATTTCTCGATGAGAGCCTGGTCTGTGCTGTACGACGTGCTCCCAGCACAAAGGGTGATACAGATATATTTGCTGCCCCACGAAAAAATAATTAATATAATTCATCTAATTCAGCCCAAAGGTGTCCTATCAGGTTGAGGTCAGGACTCTGTGCAGGCCAGTAAAGTTCCTCCACCCAAAATACGCTCATCCATGTCTTTATGGACCTTGCTTTGTACACTGGTAAGCAGTTATGTTGGAACAGGAAGGGGCCATCCCCAAACTGTTCCCACAAAGTTGGGAGCATGAAATTGTCCAAAATGTCTTGGTATGCTGACACCTTAAGAGTTCCCTTCACTGGAACTAAGGGGCTAAGCCCAACCCCTGAAAAACAACCCCACACCATAATCCCCCCTCCACCAAATGATTTGCACCAGTGCACAAAGCAAGGACCATAAAGACATGGATGAGCGAGTTTAGGGTGGAGGAACTTGACTGGACTGCACATAGTCTGTGTCCGTGTGCACGTAGCCTACACTGAATGCACAGATAAATGCACGCTGTGAAAGATGCCATATACCAGGGGTCTACAAACTTTCTAAAAAAAGGGCCAATTTACTGTCCTTCAGACTTTAGGGGGTGCCAGACTGTGCCCAGTGGGCAGAGTAAACCATGCCCAATGTTTGGTATTGGGGGAGAAATAGTTGGTGTTGTTGGGAAGAAATGTGCCCCATTTCTGTTGTCAGTGAAAGTTATTATGCCCCATCCTTGGTATCAGTGGCAGGAATTATGCCCCGTCGTTAGTGTCTGTGGTGGGAATTATGCCCCATCGTTTGCGTCAGTGAAAGGAATTATGCTCCATTGTTGATGTCAGTGGCAAGAATTATGCCCCATCGTTGGTGTCAGTGAAAGGAATTTTGCCCAATTGTTGGTGTCAGTGACAGGAATTATGCCCCAAGTTTGAGAAAGGCAAGCAAAGGGCCGCAGTTTGAAGACCACTGCCGTATATCATCACTAGGGATGAGCTTCGAGTTCGAGTCAAACTCATGTTCGACTCGAACATCGGCTGTTCGCCAGTTCCCAGAAAAGCGAACAATTTGGGGTGTTCGCGGCAAATTCAAAAGCCGCGGAACACCCTTTAAAAGTCTATGGGAGAAATCAAAAGTGCTAATTTTAAAGGCTTTTATGCATGGTAATGTCATAAATAGTGTTTGGGGACCTGGGTCCTGCCCCAGGGGACATGGATCAATGCAAAAAGAAGTTTTAAAAACAGACGTTTTTTTTGGGAGCAGTGATTTTAATAATGCTTAAAGTGAAAGAATAAAAGTGTAATATTCCTTTAAATTTCGTAGCTGGGGGGTGTCTATAGTATGCCTGTAAAGGGGCACATGTTTCCTGTGTTTAGAACAGTCCGAGAGCAAAATGACATTTCAAAGGAAAAAAAGTCATTCAAAACTACTCGCGGCTATTATTGAATTGTCGGTCCGACAATACACATAAAAGTTCATTGATAAAAATGGCATGGGATTTCCCCACAGGGGAACCCTGAACCAAAATAAAAAAAAAATGTGTGGGGGTCCCCCTAAATTCCGTACCAGGCCCTTCAGATCTGGTATGGATATTAAGGGGAACCCCGCGCCAAAATTAAAAAAAAAAATTGTGTGGGGTCCCCCTAAATTCCATACCAGGCCCTTCAGGTCTGGTATGGATATTAATGGGAATCCCGCGCCAAAATAAAAAAAATGGTGTGGGGTCCCCCCAAAAATCCATACCAGACCCTTATCCGAGCACGCAACCTGGCAGGCCGCAGGAAAAGAGGGGGGGACGAGAGAGCGCCCCCCCTCCTGAACCGTACCAGGCCACATGCCCTCAACATTGGGAGGGTGCTTTGAGGTAGCCCCCCAAAGCACCTTGTCCCCGAGTTGATGGGGAGAAGGGCCTCATCCCCACAACCCTTGGCCGGTGGTTGTGGGGGTCTGCGGGCTGGGGGCTTATCGGAATCTGGAAGCCCCCTTTAACAAGGGGACCCCCAGATCCCGCCCCCCCGTGTGAATTGGTAATGGGGTACAAATGTATCCCTACCATTTAAAAAAAAAGTATCAAAAAGCTTAAAAAACACAAGAGACAGTTTTTGACAAGTCCTTTATTAATTTCTTCTTCTTTCATCTTCTTTCTTCTGGTCTTCCTTCTGTGTTCTTCTTCTTCCTCCATCTTCTTCTTCATCTTCTTCTCCATCTTCTTCTTCCTCCACTCTCCTCATCCCGCATCTTCCTCCAGGCATCTTCTCCGCTCCGTCCGAACGGTCCGCCTCAGTGGGAGTCTTCCACCGTGTGACGCTTCTGTTCTTCTGACATTTCTTATATAACGGACGCACGGGGACTTCCCTGTCCCAAAAGTGAGTACACCCCTTACATTTTTGTAAATATTTTATGATATCTTTTCATGTGACAACACTGAAGAAATGACACTTTGCTACAATGTAAAGTAGTGAGTGTACAGCTTGTATAACAGTGTAAATTTGCTGTCCCCTCAAAATAAGTCAATGCACAACCATTAATGTCTAAGCCGCTGGCAACAAAAGTGAAAATGTCCAAATTGGGCCCAAAGTGTCAATATTTTGTGTAACCACCATTATTTTCCAATATTGCCTTGACCCTCTTGGGCATGGAGTTCACCAGAGCTTCATAGGTTGCCACTGGAGTCCTCTTCCACTCCTCTATGATGACATCACGGAGCTGGTGGATGTTAGAGACCTTGTGTTCCTCCACCTTCCGTTTGAGGATGCCCCACAGATGCTCAATAGGGTTTAGGTCTGGAGACATGCTTGGCCAGTCCATCACTTTTACCCTCAGCTTCTTTAGCAAGGCAGTGGTCATCTTGGAGGTGTGTTTGGGGTCGTTATCATGTTGGAATGCTGCCCTGCGGCCCAGTCTCTGAAGGGAGGGGATCATGCTCTGCTTCAGTATGTCACAGTACATGTTGGCATTCATGGTTTTCTCAATAAACTGTAGCTCCCCAGTGCCCGCAGCACTCATGCTGTCCCAGACCATGACACTCCCACCACCATGCTTGACTGTAGGCAAGACACACTTGTCTTTCTACTCCTCACCTGGTTACCGCCACACCTGCTTGACACCATCTGAAACCAATTAAGTTTATCTTGCTCTCATCAGACCACAGGACATGGTTCCAGTAATCCATGTCCTTAGTCTGCTTGTCTTCAGCAAACTGTTTGTGGGCTTTCTTGTGCATCATCTTTAGAAGAGGCTTCTTTCTGGGATGACAGCCATGCAGACCAATTTGATGCAGTGTGTGGCATATGGTCTGAGCACTGACAGGCTGACCCCCCACCCCTTAAACCTCTGCAACAATGCTGGCAGCACTCATACATCTATTTCCCAAAGACAACCTCTGGATATGACGCTGAGCACGTGCACTCAACTTCTTTGGTCGACCATGGCGAGGCCTGTTCTGAGTGGAACCTGTCCTGTTAAACCGCCTTATGGTTTTGGCCACCATGCTGCAGCTCAGTTTCAGGGTCTTGCCAATCTTCTTATAGCCTAGGCCATCTTTATGTAGAGCAACAATTCTTTTTTTCAGATCCTCAGAGAGTTCTTTGCCATGAGGTGAGATGTTGAACTTCCAGTGACCATTCACACCTGAGACTTTGTAACACTAACAAGTCACATGACATCAGGGAGGGAAAATGGCTAATTGGGCCCAATTTGAACATTTTCACTTAGGGGTGTACTCACTTTTGTTGCCAGCAGTTTAGACATTAATGGCTGTGTGTTGAGTTATTTTAAGGGGACAGCAAATTTACACTGTTATACAAGCTGTACACTCACTACTTTACATTGTAGCAAAGTGTCATTTCTTCAGTGTTGTCACATGAAAAGATATCATAAAATATTTACAAAAATGTGAGGGGTGTACTCACTTTTATGAGATACTGTGTGTGTATGTATATATATATATATATATATATATATATATATATATATATATATATATATATATATATATATATATTATTATAGACTGTTTAGGCCCCTGATATTTCACCAATGGGGGCCCTAAAAAATATGCAAAAAATAATAAAAAAATAAAATGTGTGACTGGTCTCTGCTGTGCCACCATGGGGGAACCCTAAGACTTCAGGAAGAAGGCCTGTTGCAGGACCTTAATAAAGTGTCCCACGATGGGAGTAACGGGCCCTGGTATCAGTGGGAAGGGCCCTGGACAGGGGCCAGGAGGGCCCTTCATGGTTTCTTGCACCAGGGCCCTGAAGGTTTTAGCTATGGCATATTTATATCTACACTGTATATCTACCCATATCATTAATCACAAGGAGATATGGCTGCTCACAGATCATTGCTATTGATGTTTACATTCCTTGTGATAGCAATAAAAGTTATCCTTTTTTTTTTAAAGGAGCAGTGTAAAAAATAAACTAAAATTATTTTTTTTCTAAATGCCCCCGTTCCCGCATGCAGTAGTGAATGCATACGTAGGTCACGCCCACATATGTAAACAGTGTTTGCACCACACATGTGAGGTATTGCCGTGAATATCTGAGAGAGAGCAATAATTATAGCACTAGACCTCCTCTGTAACTCTAAACTGGTAAACTGTATAAATGATTAAAGCAAGATTTTTAAGTACCGTAATTTGGCGCCATTCCACGCATATTTTTAAAGCATGACATGTTAGGTATATATTGCGTAATATCATCTTTCATTTTATACAAAAAAAATTGGGGTACATATTATGTGTTTTTTTTTTTTTTTTTATTCACGAAAGTGTATTTTTTTCCCCCAAAAAATCGTGTTTGAAAAACCGATGTACAAAAACAAGTGACATAAAAAATTTCAACGATAGGCCATTTTATTCTCTAGGGTCTCTGCTGAAAAAAAAAAAAAAAAAAAATATATATATATATATATATATATATATATATATATAAAATATTTGGAAGTTATAAGTAATTGTCTAGCAAAACATACTGATTTTAACTTGTAAGCAACAAATGTCAGAAAAAGGCCTGGTCAGCAAGTGGTTTTAATTACAGTTCTGAACACAGTTGCATTGTTTTTAATGGAGCCATTCACACAGGTGCGTAAACATTCAGATCTGTAACAGAGAATCCAAAAATCGCCACCTGAACATGCACTTTACGCGTTTACATGTATAAACTCATGTATACGCATTTGTAAGTGTGTAAATTAGGTCTAAACAAAGGGGAGAAATAAATTATCATTATGTACGCATATACGTCTTTACGCATTTCAACTAATCTATATGCAAGTATTTTACTGATCATTATGCAGGAACTTTTCTCATAGTAACATTTTTACAGTCATGTGAATGAAGCTTGGTAGTGTCTATGACAGCCAAGCTTAGGAGAAGTGGGTTAAATAATTTGGGCCTAAATTTAACCCTGAAGTAGAGCTCCACCTAGTGGTGAGGAGGGCTTACTGTGGGGGACGGTGTAAGACAGAGTTTTATAGCAAACATTTTTATTTTTTTTACGAGTGCTGCGCTGTTTTATTTTTAATTTCTGTAAGGTCAGTATTCTGTTTTACACTAAAATAAAACACCTTAAATATTTTCACATGTCCTTAGTCTACCACCTGTTAAATATAGCCTGAAGCTCAATGGCTCAAGCTGAAATTTACTGTCATGAGCGCATTAGACAAAGGACTTTTTCATCCCTTACCAGTGTCCAAGGTTTCAATCAGACAAAAAGGGGTTGATTTGCTAAAACTGGAGAGAGCAAAATATGGTGCAGCTCTGCATGGTAGCCAATCAGTTTCTAACGTCAGCTTGTTCAATTAAGCTTTGACAAAAAAATAGAAGCTGATTGGTTTCTATGCAGAGCTACACCAGATTTTGCATTCTACAGATTTAGTAAATCAACCCCAAAGTGTCTCAAGGCAGGCAGCAACTGCTGTGTTGTCTCAACTTATAGTTGTTAAGGAATTCTTTGTCAGGTATTTTTTTTTGTGAGAAAAATATTGTATATAGCTAGTAAAACAAACATACATAAATAAATAACATCTAAAAAATATATATAAACACATAAAACATGTTTATTTGTTAATTGTGTATATAGCTAGTAAAATAAATACATAACTAAAAATATCAAATATATATATATATATATATATATATATATATATATATATATATATATATATAAATATATATAAATAAAATAAATAATCATATCACATTTTTGTTAAAGATTGTATATAGCTAGTAAAATAAATACATAAATAAATAAAATCTAATAGTAAATCAAACCCAAAGTGTCTCAAGGCAGGCAACAACTGCTCTGTTGTCTCAACCCACAATTGTTGTGGAATTCTTTGTCATGTAATGCATTTTTATTTGTTGGATAAATATTGTATATAGCTAGTAAAATAAATAAATACATACATAAATAAAATAATAAAAACATAGTAAACATGTTTGAAACCAAAATCAAGAACATGGGGACATGACCTCAAACTAACTGAAGGAAAGTTCAAAACTAATTTTAGAAAGTATTATTTTGACTGAAAGGCTGAAAGGGTAGTTGATGCTTGGAATAAACTTCCAGCAGAGATAGTGAGACAGTCAACAGTAAATGGCTTCAAACATGCTTGGGACAAATATAGATCTATACTCAAATAAACAAAAAAAAAAAAAAAATGCATAGACTCGATGGACTACTCGGTCTCTTTTCTGCCATCACTTTTCTACGTTTCTTTGTTGTCAGATAATGATTGTATATAGCTGGTAAAATAAACAAATGCATAACTAAAAACATATATATTTAAAAATATAACACAAATTAAAATACATAAAAAATAATATAAACATATCACACTTTTTGTTAGATAAAATTATATATTAGTATATAACTAGTAAAGAAAAAAAATATATACTGTATATAGCAGTGTTTCTCAACTCCAGTCCTCAAAGCGCCCCAACAGGTCATGTTTTCAGGCTTTCCATTATTTTGCACAGGTGATTTGAGCAGTTTCACTGCCTTAGTAATTACCACAGCCATTTCATCTGAGGGAAATCCTGAAAACATGACCTGTTGGGGCGCCTTGAGGACTGGAGTTGAGAAACACTGGTATATAGTATATACAATATAGATAGATTTTTTTTATATATAAATATTAGCAGAATATATTATATTTTACTATAAATACAGCAAAAATACCTTTTATAGCACACAAACTGTAATGGCATTTTGTTTAAAATGAAATGCTTATTTTGCTCATGCAGGCTGTAATTACCTCTACATGATGATAGGTTAAAAAACAGGAGATACCAAAATAATTACACACCGGAACACATTTTGGATTGATTACCTGTGTTTTGTCAAACCTGCAATAAGGATCTGTAACAATGTGTTTAATTACCTGGCGATTATAACTTTGGTTGCAGGTGTACATCCTACAGAACGTGCTCCCCACCAATCACAATATATGAAGAGGTGGGGAATTATCCATCCTTAACAAATGTGTCTGTTGGGCTTAGAATGCTCTGATCCTGTTTAGAACTGTAGATATAGCTCTGTCTCTTATACCCCTTTTTTGTCTTTCTTTTGTCTTTTCTTATTCTTTGGACAGCCCCTTTTTATGATGTGTCAATTTATCATTCTGCTAATCTTATTTGGAAGCAAAAGAATTTAGAGATAAGCTCTGGCTTCCCAATGCTACTGGCTGTTGATTTTTCTGGAGAAAGTTTTAGATCTGATGTCTCCCACATCGGATGTATTGGTCCTAGGTGTTTATCTGTGCCCTACATTAACCAAAATTAAGAATTTTACATGGACATGCTATGGATGTGCCTGTGATTCAACCCAGTTGGTTAGGTTTAAAGCCCAGAAACTCCTGGAAACTTGAAAATGGTCCATGTAAGGGTTAATTACTCGGTTAGGTCTAAGGGACTTGTTAAAGAAGGTTTATTTACCTGATCCTCTGCTCCTCCATGATGCTGCTAGAGCACTCCCTGCAGCCTTATCTCCCCTATGCTCCAGCAATTGAAGGTCCACACATCATCAAGGCCAAGGTAGGGTTCATAGCCCTGCATTGAATGTAATGATGCTGAGGGACAGTCTACTGCTAGAACATGGGGGAGCGTCATCTGCTAGGGGAGTGGAGAATCAGGTAAGTAAAAGCGTGTCTCGTGCCCACTAGACTAAATTAGCAATTAACCCTTGCATTGTGGGTACAGCGTCACTGAAAAGAGTAATCTTCATGTTTATTAGAGTTGGGATTTAAAGTCTGCTCAGTGCACTGTTATGGTAGCTGAGTTTGATGCCACGTACACACGGTCGGACTTGCCAACGGGAGCATGTTCTCTAGCTAAGTCCGTCGGAAATGCTGACAGAAAAAGTCTGATGGGGCATACACACGGTCAGATTATCCGACCAAAGCTCCCATCTGACTTTTTCTGTCGGAAATTACGACCGTGTGTACGCAGCATAAGAATGTCTCTCAGTATCAATTGGTTCTTAAGTGCTTTGACATCTAAATTATCCTGATTATTACTCTACAGCAGGGTTTTCTCAACCAAGGTTCCTCCAGAGGTTACTGGGGGGTTCCTCAAGCAATGAGCAATTTCTGCCTCTCAGATAAGTTCCCACTGATATCATGGATCTTTTTAGCTATCTGTAAGGGGGTAATTCTTCCCAATAACCACAAGTGTAAGGAGCATTTTTCCTACTTACCATCACACTAATGTATTTGTAGATATAGTATTTTTTAGCAGGGGTTCCCTGAGACTGGAACGTTATTTCAAGGGTTCCTATATGTTCAAAACATTGAGAAAGGCTCCTCTAAAGTCTGATGCTCTGACCCCAGCCGTTCTGTGGATCTTTCTTTCTGCCACCAACCTAAATATTAGCCTGGTTACTGGACTACACCTTTCTGCCACCAACTCTAAAGAGTATCTGTAGCCAAACCATTTTTTTTACTCTGTGTTCTTATTGGGGAGATTTACCTTCACTTCCTGTCCCAGAGACACAACAAGGGGTAAGAGAGAAGTTCTCTAAAGTGAGGGGAAATCCCTTTGTAGAGAGGTGACACCAGTAGTGTCCTCATTAGAAGGTTTCCTCTCACTTGTTCTGTTCTGTTTTTTTTTTTTTAATGCAGGCTGTATAAACATGTGGATCTGGTTTTATATTAGCTTTCTGGAAATGCTTGCATAGCATGACTGGGAGAAAAAAATGGCAGCACTGGAATGCTCTTTCTCAATATGTTTACCCCAGATGAACCCTTGGAAAAGTTTTAAGGTCTCCCCATATGAAAAAATTAATATATTTTAAGGTTGCAGGATATTTGCATGATCAGTAACTTGAAGAACATTTTAAATAGAAGTATAAAGAAAATGGCTTAAAACTAGAGTATATGGCACCCAGAGTGGATTATTTTACAATGCTCGTATGCTCCATACAGCAGTACAAATCAAATAAAAACATTGTATTTGTGCTTATACCCTAGTTGTCAGTGAAAAAGTGTCTGCTTGCATTGGTGGTCAATAGAAAAATTTGCGTTTACATTAGTGGTCAATGGAAAAATGTGCATTTACATTGGTGGTAAATGAAACAATGTGCGTTTACATTGGTGGTTACTGGAAAAAAGACCCCTCCCATTGGTGGTCAATGAAACAAATGCCCCCTCACATTGGTGGACAATGAAAAAAATGCCCCTCTCATTGGTGGTCTATGAAAAAATGTCCACTTACATTGGTGGTCATTAGAAACACGTCCCTTTACTTTGGTGGTCAATGGAAAAGAGCCCCCTCACACTGGTGGTCAATGGAAAAATCTACCCTAACATTGGTGGTCAATGGAAAAATGTTCCTTCACATTGGTGGTCAATGGAAAATGCCCCCTAGCATTGGTGATCATTGGAGAAAAGCCAGTTTACATTGTTGATCAGTGTAGAAGTGACCCTTTACATTGAATGTCAGTGGGAAATTTCTCCTTTACTTTGGTTGTTATGGGAGTAAGGGTGGGGTGCCCTTATATTGGTGGTCAATGGAAAAATGTCTCTTCACATTGCTGGTCAATGGAAAATGTGCCTTTGCATTGGTGGTCAGTGGAAAAATTCACCCTCACATTGGTGGCCAACAAAAAAAATGCCCCCTCACATTGGTGGCCAGTGAAAAAATTGCCCCCTCTCATTGATGGTCAATGGAAAATGCCCCCTCTCATTGATGGTCAATGGAAAATGCCCCTCACAGTGGTGGTCAATGAAAAAATGTCCCTTCACATTGGTGGTCAATGGAAAAATACCCCCTAGCATTGGTGATCATTGGAGTAAAGCCAGTTTACATTGGTGATCAGTATAGAAGTGACCCTTTACATTGAATGTCAGTGGGAAAATTCCCCTTTACTTTGGTTGTTATGGGGGTAAGGGTGGGGTGCCCTTATATTGGTGGTCAATGGCAAAATCTCTCTTCACATTGGTGGTCAGTGGAAAATGTGCATTTACATTGGTGGTCAGTGGAAAAACTCACCCTCACACTGGTGGCCAACAAAAAAATGCCCCCTCACATTGGTGGCCAGTGAAAAAATGCCCCCTCTCATTGATGGTCAATAGAAAATGCCCCCTCTCATTGATGGTCAATGGAAAAATGTCCACTCACATAGGTGGTCAATGGAAAAATGTTCCTTCATATTGGTGGTCAATGGAAAATGCCTCTCAGAGTGGTGGTCAATGGAAAAAAGTCCCTTCACATTGGTGGTCAATGGAAAAATGCTCCCTAGGATTGTTGATCATTGGAGAAAAACCAGTTTACATTGGTGATCAGTGTAGAAGTGACCCTTTACATTGAATGTAAATGTGGAAGTTTCCCCTTTTCTTTGGTGGTCATTGTGGGTGGGGAATCAATCTGTTTCTACTCAAAGAACCCCTAGCAACCCCTGAAAGAGCCCTAGGGTTTAATGGAACCCTGGTTGAGAAGCCTTGACATAAAGATATGCTTTGCTCTGCAGAGCATTTCTCTTTTGATTTCTCCATATTTTCTGGAATGAGTCACAGAAGATTGACAGACTAATGGACAGCTGTGTAAACTTGGCTTATGATCTACATGGTATTTTGTACTATTTATTTGTGACAAGTCAGGTGGACCGACGTTGAGATTTTTGATCGAGGCCCAGTAGCTCCCAAATATACCTGGAGTTCTGATTGTTATATTGTTGGTAAGGCTGACACCCCCTCTTTGTCTTTTTAGAAATTAGTCCTGGTGTGATATATTAGATATCGTGAAACTTGTACGTAAAACCAAAACTGGCACAGTACTGAAAGTTCTATGGCAGAGGAAGCATAGTGTGATTTCAGATGTACTTGCTAATTTTTCATGTGTAATCACAAGTCTTTCATCTCATTACCTTTCCTCCATGGACATGTTATTTTCTAATCTAGATAGGACTGATCTTGAAATAATGTCAACAGCCCCGGTTGTGCTTTTCATCTTATAAATAATACACTCTCTAGCTTGTGTAGATTTAGTCAATTTTGACATCTTGAATGTGATAACTTGTTTCTAAGATAAATGCCCCAGGCACTTCCATGTCTGCTGCAACATTTGCTGGCTTTCATCATCCAAGCTACCTTGCAATATGTCTTTTGTTCTTCTGAAAGTCTGGAGCTACTTGTAATGGAGTGTTTGAAAGTGTACCAAGCCAAGGGTTGGGGTTATAGGAGGAATGGCCTGGAGCAGAAAACATTATGTCCCGTCATTTGGCTGAGTTAATTAAAAAAAAAAATACAAAGTACCTGTGTACATATGTGTTAGAACAAGGTTAAAAAAGAACAGATTGTATAATTTACCAAAATGTTGTATTTAGCATACACCTTGTGCTCATAAACCGTGTTAATGAGAACAGAGACTGCAAAACGTTTTTTATCAAGTGGAAAAAAAACAATACTGGAGATTGGGTTGTTTTTACTAAAGGCAAATAGACTGTTCACTTTGGAAGAGAATCTTCCCAGAAATAAGGTGAAGCTCTGCTGACTTCCATCGTCGAATCATGTGAAAGCTAATTTTTTACTTTTTTCCTTCTATTCGATAAAGTATTCTTTGCTTACTTTTCATCAATCAACCCCATTATCTTGAAAGTGTTACCATAAATCTATAGCTAAAACTTTGGTTGTTGGGAATGGAGAATGGCTAGAACTCCTGTGTCAGGACCTGGATCTAAACCCGCAACCTCTGCTCTGTCTGGCAATGTCTCTTCTTGCTGAGCCACCTGTTACTGGATGGCTTCCTGCCTGATTTCCTAGACAATCTTGTCTTGTGTCTTTTTCTTCTTGAACCTTTAACCCCTTGCTCCTCCCATGAACTTCATATTTTAGCCATGCCTTTGCAAGTTCTATTTGCCAGATAATTGTGCTTTTTCCAGCCAATATATCACTCTTGTCTCGCCTGCTGCCATTCATATTTTTAATACTGCTCTTTACCATCTTTTGGCCTGTTCCTTGACTATGCTTCCACTTGATCCCAACCTGCAAACACTTGTTATCGAAATAAAAAGAAAAAAAGAATAGAATAGCACGTGCGCGCTCCGCCCCATCCCCCTGCTACTCGCGGCTCCCGGCTCCTGTCCTCTCAAATGCGAGATATATCTCGCAGCTTTCCGCCCCACTGCAGCTTGTGCTGACTACTCCTGGTCTCAAGGAACCTCCCTTGGGACTACATCTTCCGAAATGGCTCCCTGCTGTTGTTGAGTAGTCGCCCAGGAAGCAAGTTGGCAAGGTTCCCTACAAAGCCCCTTAAAGGGACATCCTGCAAGGTCCAGCTCACATCTTCCTCTACTAAGCCTGTTTTGACCCCCCTGAGTAAGGGGGGGTCGCTGGCTCTCTGGTAAGCCTCCATTACTCTATCACCAGGTGGTGGGAAGCACGGGCGATTATTGATCCAGAACTCCGCATGGAACAGTTGTTTGGATTTTATTTACACTATATTTCAGAACTTTGTTGCACTCATTGCACATGTTTTCTCACCATTTATGGACTTTTTGTTTGAAAGGTTTTTTCACTAGTTATTACTATTAGATATTTATTTTACTGTTGCTTTATTATCAGGTGTTATACATCACTGTTGCATAGAAATTAGCAGTTCTTTATTATCTTCACATTTTTATTCATGATACATGTCCAGCGCTGCACTTTTCTCTTTACAAACACTTGTTATCGGCCTTTGGCTTGTTCCTTGACTACGTTTCTTCTTGACACCAATCTGCAATGACTTTTTACCGACCTTTGGCTTGTTCCTTGACTATGCTTTTTCTTGACCCCAACCTGCAACCACTTGTTACCAAACTTTGGCTTGTTTACTGACTATGCTTCTGCTTGATCCCTACCTGCTTTATCTAATACTGAACCCCCGGCCTTCTCACCTCCTGGTGGAGCGATCCTAAGGACTTTTACCTGGTACTAGCAAAACCCATTTCCACCATCAGGAGCCCTGGTAAATACCAATTAATGTTTAGACCTCGCACCTCGGGTGAACCCGCATCATCCACCAGGGTGACCTGATAGTATACCTATCCTGCTGATCAGTGAGAGCCTCTCTACTGCTATAGCTACTGGTCTCCGAGTCTGACCCAGGACTGTGACACCCTGTCATATTTTCATTGCTCTTTGTGTTCCCACTGGGAGATTAAACCTCTCTATGTGTCCTGGTGACAACTGTCACTGAGATATAAAGTGATGGGAAACCCAGGATATTATGGTTGACACCAGCACAGGAAGAGAGGTGCAATCTTCTAATAGGAAAGCAATACATTGCCAATGGCCTAAGAGGAGATTTACCTTAATTTCAAGACATTTCTGCTCAATTCCTGCTGTGTTCCCAGGACAGGAACTGAAATTAAATCTCTATAACAGTATGCAGAAACCAAAAGAAAAAAACAACTACACTTCAAATAAATATAAAGTTAATTAATTCTGTTCTTATGAACATGGCTTGGTGTTCTTTGGGTTCTGCTCACCTGGTGAAGTATTCCCTGGTGCTTATAGCTGGCACCAACTGCTAGTATACATCCATAGATTATTTCCTAAGAGAAATCTATTATGCAAATTTGGATAGGGGCTTGCATAATTGCTCTTTGAGCCTGCCTTCTTCTTTACCTTATTGTCCACCAAATATGATGGATGTTTTTACTGACCAATAGGAAGACATCGGGAGCAAGAAGAGGTGGGTTAGCGCTCAGTCATTTGACAGACCTTGTCTGTGTCAAAATGAGCGATCAGGTATGAAGGTTGTGTACAGGTTGCACCTTAGTGTGTTGGCGGGCAGTGATCAAACAGAGGCCAGTTTAATGAGAGCAGTGTATTAATATTATGTCCCAACAAAGCACAACTAGGCCCAGCCGGTAGGCACTGCCACCCAGGACCACTTACAAACTACGACAGCAGAGCGTTAGCTTGAAGTGATGCCAACTTCTGCAACGAGGAGCAGGAATGTGGCCTGGCCGTTTCTTACCTAAATGGGAGGTTTCCTGAACCCGAGGTAGGATGTAGTCTTTGCACTGTCCCTACTCCTCCGGAATCTTTCCCTACCTCTGAACACTCTCTCTAACAGAGGGGGAACCTATTCCTACACTAACCACTCACAGACTGCACACCATGTGAGTCAGGGAGTCAGGGCCCTACGCTCACCCAACATGGCTACGTAAGTCACACGGGGCCCCAGTGTCCAATCAGACAACTGTACTCTTGGTGAACAAAGAAAGTTGTAGAAAAAGTTACCCACATCTTCCTTCCCCTACTGTATTGCCACTTCAGTTGAGTACCAACTACAGTGGGAAGTACAGACTGCACCTGTCTACAAGGTGATGAGTGCAGATGAATAGGGCTTCTAGAGGTCTCTAATGAAACCCAGAGATTACTTAATGGTAAATCCAGTGCTAAAAAAAGAAATAATAGAGAGACATATTTTTATATAAAACTGGCTCCCACATTTTTTTCTTTTCTTCATAGGATCCTCATAAGTTGGAGGACTTGGATCATTCGTCATTCTTAATTGTTTAAAATTGTATTGGTAATTTTAGAGGTTGTTAAAATATATAATATTTTATGTCTATACTTATCATATTCAATCTTCCATACCAAGTAATTTGGGGTAAAAATATCATTTCAAAGGTCTTTTAGCAAGGTTAGGTGAAACTGCTGCCAACTTATTCCTTTAATTGCTGACATATCTACATTATTCAGTTTCCATGGTTAATTTAAATTGGTCAGTGCCTTACCTTCTTTTACTCAACTACACAACGAGTGAAAGTTATGTGTCAAAGGATTGTAATTAAAGCAGAAACTAAACTCATCCATCAAACTTTATCCCATAAAAGCGTTTACCCTAAAAATAGTATATAGTAAAACATCTATAATTCTCCATTTCTTCAGAAAACTTGCCCTGGATCTTAGGTGGCCTGCACCCTGATTTCAACACTACTGAACATCTTTGGGAGAAAAAGGAATGCTGACTGCAAGCCAGGTCTTCTCATCCCCAACACTCCAAATAGATGTGTTTCATGTGTTTACTGTAAAGACAGTGTTTTTCATTGTCACCTACAACTTAATCTCCTGCTTTTCCCTATCCTTTTTGTGTCTCATATGGCCCTACTTCACAATAAACCTGTGGAATGCATCTATTTGGAGAACTGGAGACTTTCTTATCTTTGCATTTGGTTCTGGCATGGCACCATCCATGACATTAACTTTGTGCACAAAATCCCACAGACAACCTTCACAGTCTCCAAAACCAGAAAAATGGAGGGCGATATAAGAGTATATGTGTGTGGGGGGCAACTCCATATTAATGGCTATGGTTTTGCAACAAGATGTCCAGCCAGCCCATACAGGTGTGACGGTCAGATGCCCAGAAATGCTTTGCCATATAGTTACATAGTTACATAGTTAGTCGGGTTGAAAAAAGACACAAGTCCATCCAGATCAACCTTAAAAACAATAAATAAATAAAATAAAAAATATCGTACAATCCAATATACCCAATTTTATACCCTCAGTTGATCCAGAGGAAGGCAAAAAAACCCAGCAGAGCATGCTCCAATTTGCTACAGCAGGGGAAAAAATTCCTCCATGATCCCCCGAGAGGCAATCAGATTTTCCCTGGATCAACTTTACCTATAAATGTTAGTATCCAGTTATATTATGTACATTTAGGAAAGTATCCAGGCCTTTCTTAAAGCAATCTACTGAGCTGGCCAGAACCACCTCTGGAGGGAGTCTATTCCACATTTTCACAGCTCTTACTGTGAAGAAACCTTTGTGTATTTGGAGATGAAATATCTTTTCCTCTAGACATAAAGAGTGCCCCTGTGTCCTCTGGGTTGACCGTAAAGAGAATAGCTCAACACCAAGTTCACTATATGGACCCCTTATATATTTGAACATGCTGATCATATCCCCCCTTATTCTCCTCTTCTCAAGAGTGAATAAATTCAGTTCCTCTAATCTTTCCTCATAGCTGAGCTCCTCCATGCTTCTTATCAGTTTGGTTGCCCTTCTCTGCACTTTCTCCAGTTCCCTGATATCCTTTTTGAGAACTGGTGCCCAAAACTGAACTGCATGTTCCAGATAGTGTAGAAGCCCATGGAACCCTATCTCTAAAATTCCATATAATTTATAGAATACAATGATGTTCCTGATAGCTCATGGCATTCACTTTGAGCACCCATTATTACAAGGTTGAGTACTGTGGTGAGTGCAGCTTCTACTTGAACTTTATACGTCTTCTCATCCAACATCAGTACTTGACCTCAAAAAATTCTCTTCTGGGTGAATAAATAGAAATTCCCCCAGGCACCCTTCAGTCTCCAAAACCAGAACATTGGAGGCCATTATAGCTGTAATGCCCCGTACACACGGTCGGATTTTCCGATGGAAAATGTGTGATAGGACCTTGTTGTCGGAAATTCCGACCGTGTGTAGGCTCCATCACACATTTTCCATCGGATTTTCCGAAACACAAAGTTTGAGAGCTGGCTATAAAATTTTCCGACAACAAAATCTGTTGTCGGAATTTCCGATCGTGTGTACACAAATCTGATGCACAAAGTGCCACACATGCTCAGAATAAATAAAGAGATGAAAGCTATTGGCTACTGCCCGGTTTATAGTCCCGACGTACGTGTTTTACATCACCGCGTTCACAATGATCGGATTTTCCGACAACTTTGTGTGACCGTGTGTATGCAAGACAAGTTTGAGCCAACATCCGTCGGAAAAAATCCTAGGATTTTGTTGTCGGAATGTCCGATCAATGTCCGACCGTGTGTACGGGGCATAAGGGTGTACAGTGAGGGAAAAAAGTATTTAATTCCCTGCTGATTTTGTACATTTGCCCACTGACAAGGAAATGGTCAGTCTATAAATTTAATGGTAGGCTTATTTTAAGAGTGAGAGACAGAATAACAACAAAAAAAATCCAGAAAAACGCATTTCAAAAAAGTTATACATTGATTTGCATTTTAATGAGCGAAATAAGTATTTGACCACTTTGCAAAACATGACTAATGCTCCGTACACATAAGCGGAAATTCTGCCAGCAAAAGTCCGATGAGAGCTTTTGGTCCGAAAATGCGACCGTGTGCATGCTCCATCGGACTTTTGCTGTCGAAATTTCCAGCAAGCAAAAGATTGAGAGAAGTTCCGATCTGAAATTCTGATCGTCTGTACCAATTCTGATGCGCAAAATTCCTACACATGCTCGGAAACAATTCAACGCATGCTCAGAAGCATTGAACTTCATTTTCTCGGCTCGTCGTAGTGTTGTACGTCACCGTGTTCTTGACGGTCGAAAGTTCAGCGAACTTTGGTGTGACCGTGTGTATGCAAGCCAAGCTTGAGCGGAATTCCGTCGGAAAAAACATCCAAGATTTTTCCAACGGAAATTCTGCTTGTGTGTACGCAGCATTAGTACTTGGTGGCAAAACCCTTGTTGGCAATCACAGAGGTCAGACGTTTCTTACGGTTGGCCACCAGGTTTGCACACATCTCAGGAGGGATTTTGTCCCACTCCTCTCCAAGTTATCGAGGTTTGGAGGCTGACGTTTGGTAACGCGAACCTTCAGCTCCCTCCACATATTTTCTATGGGATTAAGGTCTGTAGACTGGCTAGGCCCTGCTGAGGGTAGGAGGTTCTCACCCAAGATTTGATGGTACATGGCCCTGTCCATCGTCCCTTTGATGCGGTGAAGTTGCCCTGTCCCCTTATTCCTTGCAGTTCTTATGATCATTGAAACTCCACTAGGTGAGATCTTGCATGGAGCCCCAGACCAAGGGAGATTGACAGTTATTTTGTGTTTCTTCTAATCTTTTGTGAATAATCACACCAACTGTTGTCACCCTCTCACCAAGCTGCTTGGCGATGGTCTTGTAGCCCATTCCAGCCTAGTGTAGATCTACAATCATATCCCTGACATCCTTGGACAGCTCTTTGGTCTTGGCCACGGTGGAGACATTGGAATCTGATTGATTGATTGATTGCTTCTGTGGACTGGTGTCTTTAATACAGGTAACAAACTGAGATTAGGAGCACTCCCTTTAGGCTCGGTTCACACATGGGCGGCACGACTTGCAGGTCGCCTCAGCGAGGCGACCTGCAAACGACTGCGGGGCGACTTGCGAGACGACTTCTGCATAGAAGTCTATGCAAGTCGCCCCAAGTCGCCCCCAAAGTAATACAGGAACCTTTTTCTAAGTCGGAGCGACTTGCGTCGCTCCAATTAGAACGGTTCCATAGCACAGAACGGGAGGCGACTTGTCAGGCGACTAGGTCGCCTGACAAGTCGCCCCAGTGTGAACCGAGCCTTAGGGGAGTGCTCCTAATCTCTGCTTGTTACCTGTATAGAAAACACCTGGGAGCCAGAAATCTTTCTGATTGATAGGGGATCAAATACTTATTTCAGTCATTAAAATGCAAATCAATTTATAACTTTTTTGAAATGCATTTTTCTGGATATTTATGTTGTTATTCTGTCTCTCACTGTTAAAATAAACCGTCCATTAATATTATAGACTGATCATTTCTTTGTCAGTGGGCAAACGTATAAAATCAGCAGGGGATCAAATACTTTTTTTCCCTCACTGTATGTGTGGTTTTGGAATAGAATGTCTAATCATCCTATACAAGTGTGATGGTCAGGTGTCCACAAACGCTTAGTCATATATTGTAGAAGGCCATGGAACCTTATCTTTAAAAATTCCATATAAATTATAGACTGCAACAATGTTCATAATAGTTCCTCGTATACCTCCTTAAGTTATGAAATTTTAAGCCAATGCATTACAAAAAATATACCAGTACCAGACACAATGGTTGGTAACTTTTAGGAAACTCTGTGCTCAGGCAATCTATTGCGCTATGTATCCTTGGGGTTTATTTGACAGACTTTAGACAGAATAGGAAGAAGAAATCCCTCCAAAGGGCATGCAGGCAGTAATAACAAAACAACATTGCTAACAGTGATGAAGCTTTAGAACCTTTGTCAGGATTTGATTGTTGTCTGTGTCTCCACACGGGAGATTCCCACCCCTGCTCCCCGTCCAAGTGCTGTCTGTTAGACAGAAGAGGAAATAAGGGGAATTTTCCTCAATAGGCAGACAGACAGCATTTAAAACCCAATAGAACTCCTAACCCTTGCCAAGGTTATATAAAAGGAATAAAAAAAAAATAATTAGGCTTTAAAGTGTTGCTAAAAGAAACACAGAAATGTTAAAAAATAAATGTTCCCTATAAAGAATACTCACTTCCCTGCCTATCTCTGCTGTAGTGAAGAAGAAAAAAATGCCAGCCCTTATACTACTACTACACAGCCACCCATACAGACTTCCATTAACTGCACTCCCTTAAACCCTAAGTTTAGGTAAAAAAAAAACAAAAAAAAAACAAACAATACTTACATTCAATAACAAGTGTCCCTCCCATCCTTTGGTTTCCCACGCCCCCCGCAGTGGTAATCTTCCAGTGTGGAAGAGGTTAATAGAGCCGATGGACCTGCCATGGGCATTCGTCAAGGTTGATGACTATGCCAATCCTTTACACTCCTCCATTCATTGAAACTATATTATAGCTTTTATGAATGAAAAGTGACCTGTGAATAGAGGAGGTGGCCTGTGAATAGAGGAGGAGGACCCTCATTCATTTTTCCATCCTCCATTCACAGATTGCTTTTCATTAGAAGCTATAGTACATCATCCATTAAAGAGGAAGTAAACCCTGATGGGTTTTACTTCCTCTTTTGTTCCCTGCAAAGTAAAAGCATCGCATAGTAGCCCATTATGTTGCACTTACCTGCAAATGAAGCCTGCAATGTCCCCGATGTCCCCGCTGGTGGCAGCATCCACCTTGACCCCTCTTTCTTCTGGGGCCATGGACTCTGGCTGTGTGACTGGGCGGAGTGGCGGGACGTCACTCCCGTGCATGCCGGTCATGGCACGAGCCCTTTAGAAATGGCACAACCGTGCCCTTTCTTCAGTGCGCATGCGCCAATGATGTTGGCGCAAGCATATATGGTAAATATCTACTAAACTGTGCAGGTTTAGGAGATATTTAAGCTCCATTCACACTAGCGCGTTTTTTGATGCATTTTGCAGAAATGCACGGGAATTTTTTAACATGGGTTCCTATGGAACATGTTCACATCAATGCCTTTTTGTTTCTCTGCATTTTTGGAAAGGGTCAGGGACTTTTTTTCATGCAAAATGCAGCGTTTTGCATGTAATAGAATTCAATGGACAAGCATCAAAAACGCAAGTGCAGCGTTTTTGCAGCGTTTTTGCAGCGTTTTTGATGCGTTTTTGATGTTTTTTTTTTTTTTTTTTAATTTTTTTTAAATTTTTTTTTAGACTGTAAAAAAAACTGTAAAAAAAAAAAAAAACGCAAATCGCGGCAAAAACGCCGCAAAAACGCTGCTCAAAAACGTGGCAAGCATGAAAAAAAAACCTCCAAAAACGCCCAAAAGCAACATGCATAGGTGTGAATCGAGCCTTACAGTACCTACAGGTAAGCCTTATTATACACTGTTGTAAGTACCCACTTGGCTTTGAATAAATGTATTAGCATATTCAGTATTACACTATGAGAGATTCTTCTTTATCCTTTGCATATATCTGCTGGAAATGAACACAGCCTAAGCCACCATCCACCATACCATGGTTTAAGAGGGATATCCATTACAACACCCTGCAAAGATCTCCAGCCACACCCATCTCCATTGCTGTTTACCATTTCCATGGAGGTAAGAGGCCAGTACACACGAAGAGTGATACACCGGTGGCTGTATTGAAGAGCACATTGGAGCACTATTTGCACTTTCGTTTATCATAGACTTTATCATTTTCAATAAGTGAACTTTTGCATCTGTATTGTGGTAACGGTGTGATATTGGGAATTGTCAGCACACAGTCACAATTTTTAGCACAAGCATTGTTTTATTGCTATTATACATCATTATTTATTTATTTTACATATTTTGTGGTTACACTGGAATTAGGGCATTAATATCTAGGATTATTATTGCATTTGCACAGCGCTTAGCGCACACACTCTGATTGTTTTATTTAGCACTGCTGATTGTTACTTTCAGAGATTTTACATAGCAGTATCATGCGTTTTTGCACAGTTGCAACATAGTCATTTAATGTTTATATACACTAAACATAGGGCTATTGGTTTGTTCAGCACCGTTCATTGTTGTTTTCAGCGATTTTTGCACAGTCACAACATAAGCACTTTAGTATTCATCTACACTGAACATAGGGCAACCGTTGCTTCAGTTATTTTGCACAGCATCATTATTTATTTACATAATCGCAATTAGCGATTTTATCACTTATTGTTAAATATTCCATATATATCGTTTACACCCTTTGGATCTAGCTGCAACTTATCTGATTAGCACATACTTAGTGATTTTATATAGCAGCATCATGCGTCTTTGCACAGTTGCAACATAGTCATTCTATGTTTATGTACACTGAACATAGGGCTATTGGCACTTTAATATATACTATGCGTTTACATTAGTATATTAATACCCAGAAACACTATAGCATTTGCACAACACTACGTGCACATACTCAGATTGGTTTGTTTAACACTGTTTATTGTTGTTTTTTAGCAATTTTTACACAGCATCATTATGTGGTTTTGCACAGTTACAACATAGGCACTTTAGTATTCAGTTATTTTGCACAGCATCATTAGCAATTTGCATAATCGCAATTAGCGATTTTGCACATCATTTATCGCTTACTGTTAATATTTTATATATATCATCAAGCTGCGCTGATCATTATTTACTTTATACCATATATGGTAAATATCTACTAAACTGTGCAGGTTTAGGAGATATTTCCAGTACCTACAGGTAAGCCTTATTATAGGCTTACCTGTAGGTAAAAGTGGTGTAACTAGGTCTACAACCACTTTAATGGAGGAGGGGGAGGAAAGGGTGGGCATAGATGGCACTCTTGACTCTTGCTCAGCACCAAAAGATTACTGCTGTGGGGGTAAGAGCAGATGATGAAAGATATTAACGAGGACAGTCAGCACCAGCACTAGGGACACTCCTCATTACATGTAAGTACCTACCTTTGTACTGAAAAAAAATATTATATATAAACAAACTTAAGTTTTAAAGTGGTGTTCCGGGACCCCTAAGGATACAATGGGTTGCCCGCATACAGAGTTCCTGACAATTTACCAACTACTGTGTCTGTTACTGGTATAATGTTTCCAAAGCATTAAATAGATCCGCGTTTCTCAACCATGGTTCCAGGGGTTTGTAAGGGTTCCTTGAGCAACGAGTGACTTCTTCCTCTGAGATGAGTAACCACTGACAACAGTAATAGTTTTAACTATCTGTAAAGGGGGTTTCTTCCTAATGACCACAAATGTAAAGTGCATTCTTCCTGGTAACCATCACAGTAATGTAGACATGTGCGTTTCATTTCAATTCGTTTTTCGGATGACATTTTTATTTTTGGAGATTCGCATGTATCTGAATTTCAATAGTAACGAATTTCAATTATAAAATAACGAAATACTGAATTTGGAAAATTTAGAAATCAATTTTAAAATATCTGAAAATGAATTTGAATTTGAAAAATAATTCAGATATGCAATGGAAACATATTGCAGTAAAAACAGTAAGGTATAAAAGTGAAATAAGGTTATTATAAAAATAGAAAAAAAAAATAGAATAGATTAGAATAGCATAGAATAGAACTGAATAGAAGAAATATAACTGTCTTCCGAAATTTGAATTAATTTAGAAAATAACAATTATACTAACCGATCTGAACATACAAAACTAATTAGGAAAATTAATAATTCCAACAATGAATATGATAAAACAAAATCATTAACTTAACAAACAGATCCAAAACCAGAAGAAACAAGAAGTGACAAGAAGAAAGCCATTGTTGAAAGAAAGCCATAAGAAATCCTGTTTGCAATTTGCAAGAAGCCATGTGGGGGACACAGCAAACATGTGGAAGAAGGTGTTCTGGTCAAATGAGACCAAAATGGAATTTTTTGGCCTAAAAGCAAAAAACAATGCGTGGCGGCAAACTGCACACCACTCTGAACACACCATCCCTACCGTGAAACATGTTGGTGGCAGCCTCATGCTGTGAGGATGCTTTTCTTCAGCAGGGACAGGGAAGCTGGTCAGAGTTGATGGGAAGATTGATGGCCAAATACAGGGCAATCTTTGAAGAAAACCTGTTAGAGTCTGGAAAAGACTTCAGACTGGTTCACATTCCAGCAGGACAACGACCCTAAACATACAGCCGGAACTACAATGGAACTACAATGGAATGGTTTAGATCAAAGCATATTCATGTGTTAGAATGGCCCAAAGTCCAGACCTAAATCCAACTGAGAATCTGTGACAAGAATTGAAAATTGCTGTTCATCATTCCAATATATGCTTTAGATGGAATTTTAGGAATAGGGTTCCATTGGCTTGAACACTACAGCCAAAAGTCCGTGGGCACCTGACCATCACACTTGTATGTGCTTATGGAATAACCTGTTCCAACACAATGGAAGTTAAAATGAAGTTGTCCCCCCACCCATAGCTCAAACCCCCTCATCCCCGTTGCCACACACACACACAATTACAGCTAAAACAGACTTCTTCTGGGAAGACTTTCTACAAAATATTGGAGTGTTTTTGTGGGAATTTGTACTCATTCAACCAAAAGAACACTTCAGAGTTTAGGCACCGATGTTGGATGAGAAGACCCGACTTACAGCGAGTGTTCCAATTCATCCCAAAGGTTCAGTGGGGTTGAGGCCAGAACCCTCTGGGGGACACTCCCGTTCCTCCACACCAAACTCATCAAGCCGTGTCTTTATGGAACTGGCTACATGGGGGCAAAGTCATTTTAGAACAAACAAGGGTCTTCCCAAAACTGTTACCACAAAGTTGGAAAATCACAATTGTTTAAAATGTCTTTGTATGCTGTACCCTTCACAGGAAACCCCTGTATGCAGTCATATGAAAAGATGTCCATATACCTTTGACAATATAAGCCTAATAGGCAGGTATCCACAATTGACCATGTTGTGTCATTTAGCTGTCAGAAACTTGTACATGGTGTACATACTAGTCTGGAAGACAATTTCTTTCAAAAAAGATATATTGTCTCAGATACTGTCTGTTTTGATTGAGAGCAAGAATGCTGGGATGTACAGTTTCTGACTGTGACTGATAAGGGTGATATTTTCAAAGGTTTTGTCCTTTTTCTTCTCTTTTGAGGAGCAAAGTGCCCCAGATGTTTTTGATCTGAAATTGGGGAATAGTTTTTAGAGCAGCTTAAAGCATATTTCACCCCAACACTTCATATTCCTGATATGTGCCTGCTGTACCATGTACTTGTATGAGAAAGTATCCTGTTCTCTTTGTATTGCTTCCTTTGTGTGAAATCCTTGGTGTCCTGCCAGTCCCTCCTTTTTTTTTAAAAACTGACAACACTAAGCAGGAGAACACAGCGTGGTCAGTTCTCTAGCTATGATGGGAACTCAGCCTGCTCTCCTCCAATGATCAGACTTGTCCTGGCACCCCCCTCACAGTCATTCACTGGGAAGTTTTGTGTACTGTTGCCTCTCTTCCCTCCATCTATTTTATGCAGCTGAGAACAGAAATGTGAAATGGAATAGTGATCACTTATAAAAAGGGAAAAAAAGTATTTATAATGTTTTTTTATATCTATACAAAAATGTTTTACCTTTCATTTCTATTTTAAAACTGAATAGGTTGTTTTACAAAGTGATCGTTTACAATCACTTTAAAGATGAGGTTTAGATATGGCCGATAGTACATAGTTATATTATAGTTATACACTTTCTGATGTCTTCGACCCACCTCTCCATGTCTTCCAATCATATGAATCTGCAATAAAAGGTATAAATGTGATTCTAGAAGAGGTGGCCATATACTGTATATCAGTGTTCACAAAGTTTCCTTTTGGTTCTTTCTCTATTCTATACAATGACAATACACACCAAAGTTTTCAGGCAATTTCAACCATTTTCAACTAGCTTGTAAATTATAGAAACGACTGAACAGAGCAAGGCAATCTGCTACCGGCAGACACTATTCGTAGTACATTTCATTGATCCGTGCAGTCATTTTTTTTTTTTTTTTTCAATCCAAGGCTGGATAAAAGTGGTTGAAATGGGCAGAAAATTGCCATGTGTCTTGCGAGCTATAAGGTGGTTTGATCTGATAGATGAAGCAGTCACCGCATGGTGTTGCCGTTGCTGTATTTTGCACTTTGGGTCTTTGTTGGCATTTTTTGAATTATGCTGGTTGTGTAATTGTCAGGTAGAATGGCTTTCCCTGTTTTGACTTTGGATCAGCGATGGATGAAAGTGGTGACAGGTACAGTGCTCATTGTGATTTTCCCGGAGAGTTATTATTGACACACCAAAAACTGATCTACGGAGCGTATCTGTGCGAAAAGTGTTCTGTGCTGAATCCACATTTCCTGTGCTTACAGCATGGCAGGGATAAATGATTTATGTATTTATAGCTCATACTCTGTATGACTAAGATACCCCAAATTCATTGTATTCTGCTGAATGTAGCACCCTCCTAGATAGGTGCTAGGATTAGTTCGATTTAGTGCTGGCTCACTATGTTCAGTGGAGCTAGGTGTGTTTTTGTTAGGTTAAAGAGGAGTTCCACCCAGGGGGTCATGTAAAAAAAAAAAAATTAAAAGTCAGCAGCTACAAATACTGCAGCTGCTGACTTTTATTTGGACACTTACCTGTCCCTGGGTCCAGCGATGCAGGGGATCGAAGCCCCGCTCGTCTCCCCCTCCGTTCAGCGGCGCCGGCATTGCAGCTGTGGGCGCCGGGCTGTGGCTTCACAGCCTGGCACCCACTGGGCATGTGCGAGCGGGGCCGCGCGCCGTGATTGGCCGCTCTGTCACCTGGGACCTGTAATGGGTCCCAGATAATTGACAGGAGGGAGGGAGCAGAGCGGAGCCCTTCCTGTGCCGAGGGGGAAGTGATGTCACCAGCCCAGGCACTGGAAGGGGCAGACTACGAGGGACACCCTAGCAACAGGCATTTAGAGGTGAGTAAAAAAAAATATCCAAATTTTTTTTGTTTTTGTTTTTTAGGATTTTTCATGTATTTTTGTTTTTTTGGGTGGAACCCCGCTTTAATTTAGTTGGGCAGACTGTAACCAGTGCAGCTGATTAACCTCTTGACACCAGGCGCACGCATATATGTAAAATAAAAAACAATAAAAAACATATGTATTGCGCTTAAAAATAAAAAATGTGTCTTCAAAACGGCACCAATGAAAAGCCTTTACAGTATAAATATGTGCAGAAGTTCTAATTCACTCAGCTCCTCCACCACGTGAATAGACCACTACCATAAGTTAGGATGTACTCTTAACAGAGAGTGTTGACCACCTATTAAGGGTGGTCAAAAGGGGCCCATAAATCTCATATGCTCCATCCATGGTTGTTCCTTAGCATACAAAGAGCAGGAGGGATCATCCAACTGTCACATGGAAAACGATACCACTCTGGTCTCAGATCATAGTATCCAGTGGAATGTATCAGCAAAGAGATAAACGCCACATAGTTTAAATCCTTAAAATTAGGTTTTATTCAAGTAATTCACTGACATGCCATTACATTGGAATAAAAAACGTCATCAGCCAAAACAACGTGCTCAATCCAAACATGAAAACAGAAAACGATGCCTTTACTCGATACGTCTATTTCCCAAAGTCAACTTCTGCATATGACGCTGAGCACGTGCATTCAACTTCTTTGGTCGACCATGGCGAGGCCTGTTCTGAGTGGAACCTGTTCTGTTAAACCACTGCATGGTCTTGGCCACCGTGCTTCAGTGTCTTGGCAATCTTCTTATAGCCTAGGCCATCTTTATGTAGAGCAACAATTCTTTTTTTCAGATCCTCAGAGAGTTCTTTGCCATGAGGTGCCATGTTGAACTTCCAGTGACCAGTATGATAAAGTGAGAGTGATAACACCAAATTTAACACACCTGCTCCCCATTCACACGACCATGTAACACTAATGAGTCACATGACATTGGGGTCGGGAAAATGGCTAATTGGGCCCAATTTGGACATTTTCACTTAGGGGTGTACTCACTTTTGTTGCCAGCGGTTTAGGCATTAATGGCTGATGGCAGTATGAATTATTATGCAGCCCTGGCCAATTCCAGGAAGCAGAGACCTGAAGGCTGCTGGGAGACTGCATAAATACTCTGAAAGACTGGGCTTCTGGGTCTTTTCCTGCAGAGGATTAATCCAGCCTGGAGGGCTTGCTGCCCTCCAGGGCAGTGCTGCCATGTGCTTGCTGTTCATGGGTGGGCGACCTGAGGGCCGTGATCCTGAAGCTACAGAGAGCTGACTGAGGGGCTGTTATCTGAAGATCTAGTCTGGTATCACTGGAGAAAGGTCTCACTTGGAAGTTGGAAGGAGGCAACCAGCTGTCCCTGGACATTTTGTGAGTACAGACTGCCTAGAGATCTTAGAGACTTTTGGGTTGCTGTCACCCCTATTGTGCTAGAGAGTCAGTTCTGTATTTGTCTAAAGGGGACCTGAAGAGCTTAGTCTATCTGATTCTTAGTGAAGGAACTCTGCTCTTTTGGCTTTAAGCAAATGAGTTTGTATTGAACCACTTCCGGACCGCCGCACGCCGATATATACGTCCTTACTTTGAAGGAGGATATCGTTGTTATGGCAGCAGCTAGCTGCCATAACCTCGGTATTCTCTTGTTTGGCTGGCGGTCCTCTTCAAGATAAAAGTGGTCTCTGTGGCGGATTGGCTGCAAGATCACTTTTATCGGCGGCCGGAGAGGGCCCACCGCGCTCCGGTGTCCTCCGCCACTTACCGGAGCCGTCGGCAGCGGTTGGATGTTGTGCCTTCCTTGGCATGGAGACAAGTGAGGGGAAGATGGCCCCCACCCGTCTCCATGACATTGCAGGGCGGAAGCGACGTCAAAACGTCACTTCCGCCCATAGCTCTTAAAGGGCCTAGCTTAGTGTCATCTGCAAAGTCAGAAATGTTACAGGCCCAATATCATTTATAAATATATTTAAAAGTAAGGGTCCCAACACTCAACCTTGGGGCACTACTAATAACCTTAGACCATCAGAGTAAGAATCATTAACCACTACTCTCTGAATTTTGTCTTTTTAGCCAGTTTTCTATCCATTTACAAACTGATCTTTCCAGGCCTGTAGACTTTACCTTACACATGAGCCATGTGTGGGGAACTGTGTCAAACGCTTTTGCAAAATCCAAGTATACCACGTCCACAGCCACCCCTCTGTCCAAGGTTTTACTTACCGCCTCATAAAAAGAAATCAGTTTTTTTTTACAACTTCTGTCTTTCATGAATCCATGCTGTCTGTTGCTTAAAATATTTTTTTCCAGCAAGAACTCATCTATGTGGTCTTTTATTAAATGCTCCAGTATCTTCCTGACTATAGAAGTTAAACTAACAGGTCTATAGTTACTTGGTAAAGACTTTGATCCCTTTTTAAATATGGGCACCACATTGGCCTTTTAGGATCCGTGGGAGGACACCATCTGGTGCAGGTGCTTTATCCACCTTTATTCTGTCTAAATATTTCTGGATCATATCACTTTTGAGCCATTGTGGATCATTTGGGGCTGTGTCACTACCACCCCCATTATGGACATGAGCTCCCCCATGCGCCTTTGTATACACAGAACTGAAGAAAGTATTTAATACATTTGCATTCTCTTTGTCCCCAGTCACCCACTCTAGATTATTTTGTAAAGGGCCTACATGCTCAGACCTGACCTTTTTACTATTAATATATTTGAAGAATGTTGTCCTACTGTCTTTTGCAATCTGTCGTTCGTTTTGAATTTTTGCGTCCTTGATTTCCTTTTTACATATTCTGTTATATTCCTTGTAACATTTAAATGATGATAATGTTCCTTCTTTTTTATATTTTTTAAAAGCTCTTTTTTTATTATTTATAGCCATTTTAACTTTGGCCATGAGCCACATAGGTTTTATTTTTAGCCTTTTAAAAGTACTGCATGCACATCTAACTGCACCTGGATTGCATGGTACATTTATACCATGCTATCCGGTGCACGCAAATGGTCTGCGTTTGTAACCTGCATTTGGGGTGTCGTTATCCTAACATTGACAACTGCTGCAGATTGTAACTACAGTAAGTTTAGAACACAGTTCGGGAAACACGCACAGATCACAGGTTTCACGCACCACATTCTAGTGTGAGTCTAGCCTAAATAATGAGAACACATAAACAAATGTATATTATAACCCTGATTTAATAAGCCTGTAGCGGAAATGCAAAAAAATGGCTCTGCAGCTTTCCTGGTTAAGGATTCAATTATCACTAGTGACAACCTTCTTTTTATGATTTTACATGTACTGAAATCTAATTATTTTAACCTGCATAAAGCACTTTAGAAAATAAGACATGCAGAAATGTATTGAAGTGAAATTAGAAAATTGAGAAGGAAATGGCTTGGAGTCTATAGAGGATCAAACCTGAAGCAATTCCATAGGGCTATCCAGGTTTGCTGCTTGAGCCTGAAATTTTCCCACTTCCACAAAAATACTGTGAAATACCCCTGAGGGGCATTGTCTTCTAGCAGATAAATACTACCATGTTGAAAAGGTTGAGAAAATGCAGAATAAAAGATATTTAAATAATATTATTAATATATCAGGGCAACCAAGCTTGATGTTTTGGTGACTTGGTACCCTAGGCATAGATCCACAAGTACATTATTGCAAATGGATTCCTCTTTGGGACTTTTTACTTTTTTATTATTATTATATTTTTATATTATATATTTTAAGTATTTTTATTTTTAAGTATTACAGAACACAAAAAAGAAAAAAAAAATAATAGACATTTGGTAGACATAATAGAGAGGTGGACATTTGATAAACATAGAAGTAGTAGTAGTAGATATTTGAGGGAATTTGTTAAAGAGGAGCAAAATACAAACTTGAAGAGCAGGTGAATCAGCGCTTCACTGACATGCAAATGAACATGATAATAAAAGAGTCAATACTTTGGCAGAGAAGACAGTGAGGATGGGATGGCAGGGTGAGCAGTTCACAGATGGGCAAAAGGATACATACAGTCACTGGCTGCTCTTCAGCAAGGTCTGGGATTCCCTCATGAGCAAACAAAGCAATAGAAACGGCACCAGGTACGTATGGGTTAAAAGCAACATCATATTATGAATCTGTAATAAATTGATTTTGCTTTTAACTCATACTTACCTGGTGCCCTTTCTATTGCTTTATATGTTAAAGAGGAGCTCGAGCTCCCCCCCCCAAAAAATTAAAAGTCAGCAGCTATAAATACTGTAATATAAAGACACTTACCTGTCCAGGGATCCGGCAATGTCCCCACCTGAACAGATTCTTCAATCAGCTTCGGGGTGCAGGCACCGGCATCTCAAGTAAGGGAAACAGGAAGTGAAGCCTTGCAGCTTCACAGCCAGTTTCCTACTGTGCATGCGCGAGCCATGCTGCGCCGCGCCTTGTGAATGGTCCCATAGTCTTCTGGGACCAGTGATGTGTCCCAGAAGACTATGGGCAGGGCCGTCTTTAAGGCAGGGCAAAAGGGGCAGCTGCCCTGGGCCCTGTCTTTGTTGTGGGGCCCAAAGCAGCTGCCTCATACTTGCCAACTATCCCAGTTTAAATTCCCTTGTCCCTTGAAGTTTTAGTCCTGTGCTGTGTCCCGATATCTCAGTGTGGAGTGCTGGTACTAATGCTGCCCAGCTCTGCCCTATTATTGTGTACAGATGACTCACCTGCAGACCCTGTGTTTATATGTAAATAACCAGCATTCATATGTAAAAAGCGGCGGCATTTCTAAGTAAATAGCTGCGGCCGGCGGTTGATATGTAAATAAAGGCGGCATTCATACGTATATCATGCTCCCCTGCAGTGAGGAGATGATGTGCTGTAACCTCTAGCAACCAATCAGTGAACAGTATTACTGTACAGTAATCTCTAGCAACCAATTAGCAAGCAGAAATAATTTGCTGTAACCTCTAGCAACTAATCAGTGAGCCGTAATGTGTGCTGTAACCTCTAGCAACCAGTCAGTAAGCAGTAATGATATGCTGTACCTGCTGGCAACCAATTGCAATTGCTGCCTGATCTGATACAGTAACTGATTTTAAGTCTAGCTGCTATTTATTGTATGTCTCAGAGCAGGTGGAGAGTGAAATTGCATGGGGGAGGCCCAGGAAACTTTTTTCCCAGGGTCCAATCAATATTAAAGATGGCCCTGACTATGGGGGAAGGAGGGGGCCAAACTTCCCCTGTCAAAATCAGGTACCTGCCCCCCCCCCCCCCAAAAAAAAAAAAGTGCCAAATGTGTCAAACGGAACTTCCCCTTTTGGATGGAGCTCTGCTTTAAGCATATATTGAAATTTGATAAGCATAGGATGAGTCTCTTGAGAATCGTCAAAAAATAATTAGGTAAATACTGCAGGTGCTCAAATTAACCCACTGGGTAGGCTGTGGAGCCATTATGAAACTACCATAATACAAAAGTTCAGAGAAGTAGGGTTAGTAAGACAAATAGCCATGGAGGGCAAATGCAGTTTTTCATGGTGTTACTTCCCAAATGTGGGGGCGAAGGTTGGGAGTATAATTGAGAAAAGTCAACGATTGAGTCACCCTTTGTGTACCAAATTAGATAGACATATTCTGTAGGAAGGAAGGAAGAGGAGATACAACAGAAGAAGATGGAAGGCCCGCGGCCATGAGGAATGAATGAAGCATAGGGCTGGCATGACAGCGTGAAAGGGGAACCAGACAGCATAGCGTTAACGTGTTCAAAGGAGAGGTGTGAGCTTTACTTACGTGATTGGTTGAGGAGACGGGGTGATAGGGAAGAGCGTAGGAGAGTAGACTGCAGGAAGGGGTGGGACAGTAACGGTCAGAGTCTGGAAGCCATCAGATGAATGTCCCTCCCTCCCTGGTATGGGTATGTAGGTATTATGGAGGCGGTTGAGACCCCTTGGATGGGGTTAAGAATCTGTTGGTGGATTCAAGTGGGGAATCATTGATTGGTATGGTATCCTCTGGTTGGGTGTGGTCCAATAATAGGAACCAGGTATTGGTAGACCAGTATGGTCTGTGGGCAAGTGTTAATGTCCACGAGGTGGTGTTTTGCGACTGGGGGCATGTATATTTTGTTGTAATGTTATTTATTGGTTATTTATTGTTATTTTATTTGATAAAAGGCCTGATGGCCATTTAACTCCACCTTGTGTTGAGTGTTCTATTGAGGTTAAGGGGGGGGGGGGGGGGGTGGAGTTTTAGAGGGTAGTGTAGGAGTCATAGGTGACCTCTAAGCTACCCTCATCAAGAGGGCTTGTATAACGAAGGGGAAGAACAAGAAAAACTTGGGCTTTTTTAAGCATAGCACAACCACCTTTTATAGAGTACAGCTGCTTAAAGTGATTGTAAAGTCTGTTTTTTTTAAATAAAAATAATAGACATGTTATACTTACCTGCTCTGTGCAGTTGGTTTTGCACAGAGCAGCCCCGATCCTCCTCTTCTCTGGTCTGCTCTTCTGGCCCCCTCCCTCCTGATAAGTGCCCCCACAGCAAGAAGCTTGCTATGGGGGCACCCGAGCTGAGTCACAGCTCCCTGTGTCCATTCAAACACGGAGCTTAGACCCAGCTCTGCCCCCTTTTTCTCCTTATTGGCTGACTAACTTTGATTGACAGCAGCTGGAGCCAGTGGCGCCCCTACTGTATCTCAGCCAATTAGGAGGGAGAGTTCAGGAACTGCCAAGGGACTCGTGGTCATCACTGGATAGAGATGGATCTCAGGTAAGTATTAGGGGGTGCTGGGGAGGCTGCTGCACACAGAAGGCTTTTTATCTTAATGCATAGAATGCATTAAGATAAAAGACCTTTTGACTTTACAACCACTTTAACCACTTGGTGACCACCTGCCATCTTTATACGGTGGCAGGTCGGCTCTCCTGCGTGAATCACTATGGTTGCAGGAACGTGCCTGCGGATCGGGTGCACTTGATGTCCGCCAGCGACCCGCGAACGCCTAGTACAGAGGCAGAATGGGGAACTGCCTATGTAAACAAGCGGATCCCCATTCTGACAGGGGACATGACAGAGATCTACTGTTCCCAGTCATCGGGAACAGTGATCTCTGTCATGTCCCTGGCAACCCATCCCCCCTACAGTTAGAACACACCTAGGGAACACACTTAACCCCTTGATCGCCCCCTAGTCTTGACATCTTCCCTGCCAGTGTCATTTTTACATTGATCAGTGCATATTTATAGCACTGATCAATGTCATAATATCACTGATCCCTAAAAAGTGTCATTTGGGGTCAGATTTGTCCACCGCAATGTCGCAGTGTCTTTAAAAAGCACAGATCGCCACCATTACTAGTAAAAGCAATAAAAAAAATTTAAAAGTCCATAAATCTATCCCATAGTTTGTAGACGCAATAACTTTTGCTCAAACCAATCAATATAAGCCTATTCTGATTTTTTTGTAACAAAAATATGTAGAAGAATATATATTGGCCTAAACTGATGAATAAATGTGTTATTTTTTTTGAATATGTATTATAGCAAAAAGTTAAAAAAAAATGTGTTTTTTAAAATTGTCGCTCTTTGTTTATAGCGCAAAAAATAAAAACTGCAGAGGTGATCAAATACCACCAAAAGAAAGCTCTATTTGAGGGGGGAAAAAAAGGATGCAATTAAAAGCGACGCAGTGCCGTATCGCAAAAAATGGCCTGGTCATTAAGGCGGGCAAATCCTTCCTGGGCTGAAGTTGTTAAGGTTCCTTGGGGGAGGTACTTATGAAAACCATTTTAAACGTTTTTCTCTGCTATGCCGGTATGGATGTAACAGGCTCTGAAAATCTCCCTTTACATAAAAGCAATGGAGTATTAGACACTGCACACAGAAGACCCAATGCGACATCAGTGATGCATTTTGGTTGAGAAATTATATCCATACAAATTTCCCATTTTTCTAAATACGCCACACTGAATCCTGTATGGTTTATTCTGTTCTCCCTCCCTTGAAATCCCAAGCCGTTTCACAAACATTTCCTTTCATTATCTGACAATATCATTCGTTTTTATCCATTTCTAAAAAGAAATGTTCTCTTTTTTTTTTTTAATTTAACTTGATATGATAAGAGCAATAAAGGACATTTCAGTCAAATCATAATATTCCGCTGGATGAGCAATTTTAATGAGTTTTGTTATAGCGATAGAGTGGGCATATATAGCATTTAAATTAGGCATCTACAAGCGCAATAAGCTGGTAGTCATGAAAGCACTGGTAGCAATACTAGCCATGTAGGGGTGTAGAAAGAAGTGACACATTTAGGAATATACAGAAACTACCATTATATTGGTAATCTCATTATTTCCTATACCTGAAACACATGGATCTGGCAATAGAATGTCAGAACGTTTTTTTTTTTTGTCCTCTTTTCTTTCTTTATCCTTTTTTTTTTTATTCTTATTTTTTACTTTCTTTCTGGTTTCTATTTTTTCTTTTTTTATTCTTATTTTTTACTTTCTTTCTGGTTTCTATTTTTGTTTTTTGTTTTTCTATTTTTCTATTTTTTTCCTAAAAATCTGTAAAAAAAATAGTTGGCTCTACAATGTATCCTCACAAGTGACACACATTTATTATTGGTACTATATAGAATATTTCTGAGTAGGTGG
The DNA here is from genome assembly GCF_042186555.1 of Aquarana catesbeiana. Classification (NCBI taxonomy): domain Eukaryota; kingdom Metazoa; phylum Chordata; class Amphibia; order Anura; family Ranidae; genus Aquarana; species Aquarana catesbeiana. The sequence continues at coordinate 319,470,403 of NC_133330.1, forward strand.
TTGTTTTTTATAGATTTTTTTTCTCCTTTTTTGAAAAAGCACAGAGCCAAGTAGACATAGTGGGTAAATAACTTTTCTATTTGATATGTATTATTGTTAGTAGTCAGAAGTTTCTGACGTGTAATACATAAGGGCATCTTGGGCATTTACTATGCATTAGGGTACATGAAAATTCATGGCTCTGTATTTTAGTTTGTCGCTTTAAATAAAGAATAATAATAATAAAAAAAAGAAAAAGTAGTTCACACCGGAAAGTGTGCACTCATGTTTTTGCGCATTCTTATGGCCCGTACACACGGTCGGATTTTCCGATGGAAAATGTCCGATCGGAGCGTGTTGTCTGAAATTCCGACCGTGTGTGGGCTCCATCGGACATTTTCCATCAGATTTTCCGACACACAAAGTTGGAGAGCAGGAGATTTAATTTTCCGACAACAAAATCCGTTGTCGGAAATTCCGATCGTGTGTACACAAATCCGACGGACAAAGTGCCACGCATGCTCAGAATAAATAAAGAGATGAAAGCTATTGGCCACTGCCCCGTTTATAGTCCCGACGTACGTGTTTTACATCACCGCGTTCAGAACGATCGGATTTTCCGACAACTTTGTGTGACCGTGTGTATGCAAGACAAGTTTGAGCCAACATCCGTCGGAAAAAATCCATGGATTTTGTTGTCGGAATGTCCGAACAAAGTCCGACCGTGTGTACGCCCTATTATTATTTCCATTTTTGACATGGGGCTGCCAAACACACAAGAAGAACATTCAAAAAAGTATGGGGTTGAGCAAGGCAAATCTCAGTCTGAATATTTATTGTGCTCCAGCCAATCCCTGGAGAGGTGTGACCAGAAGGTGGTTGGAAAGGCATATAAATATTCTGGGGGTTGGAGCAGCAGAGTTCTTCCTTCCCTCTTTGCTGGACGAGAATCCACCTGCCTGGGTGGGGGAGGCTACCTCCACCTGTAGCAGCTATCCTGGTTCCAGCAGTGGTTCATTGAGGTCCCAGCTGTGGCAGAGCTGGAGGGTCCATTTCTCAGGATCGTTGCCATTCCTTGCATTCAGGCTCCGTTTCCACTTCTGCAACTTGTCCTGCGACTTGGGACTGCAGCATTTCATGACAAGTCGTACCCCATGATTTCCAAAGAGTACCGTTCATATCTGTGCAACTTCAAGTCGCAGTGACTTCAAAGTATTTCCCTGCACTACTTTGGTCCCACTTTGATGCAACTGGAGGTCCATAGACCTCAAGAATACACAGACGTTGCTTCAAGTCGCGTCAAAATCGTGCGACTTTCAGGTTGCAATAGTGGAAACCTAGTGTAATGCCCTTTTTACACTTACATAGTTAGTCAGGTTGAAAAAGGACACAAGTCCATCCAGTTCAACCATAAAATACTGTAAATAAATAAATAAAAAATAATATCATACAATCCCATATAAACAATCCTATACCCACAGTTGATCCAGTTATGTGACTTTTCCTGCGACTTTGGACATCATGACAAGTTGTACCCCATGATTCCCAATGTAACCATTCATATCTGTGCGACTTCAAGTCACACCAACTTCAAAGTAGTCCCTGTACTACTTTGGTCTGACTTTGATGCAAGTTCAGGTCCATGGACCTCAAGTTTACACAGGCATTCCCTGAAATTGCGTCAAAATCACGGCCGCAAAATCGTGGTAAAATGACTGCCGAGACTTTGAAGTCTCGGCAGTGTGAAAGGGGCCTAAGGTAAAAAATGTTTAGGTTACAATATTGCCCTCTCACCCCCCCCTCCCCCTAATACTTACCTCATTTGATCCAGTGCCGTGTCCGTCTGTGGCAGCTCTCTCCCTTCTCCCCGGTTTCACAGACTTGGCAGAGAGCAGGGGGAGCCATTGGCTCCCACTGTTGGTAGTCAAATTCTGTGTCAAGGGAGCGGGGAATGTGGCCAAATGCACTGTCTGTGTCTATAGATGCAGGTGGCACGGCTCCAGATCGAGCCCACAGGTGTGCCGTAATAAGAAGCAGCATCTAATGGTGGTACACCGAAAAGAAGAGGAGCCAGGAGCACCAGGGGGGACATGAGAAGGGAAGGATCGGGGCTACTATGTGAGAAACCATTACACAGAGCAGCTAAATATAAACCAGTTTGTTATTAAAAAAATAAATAAATACAAAAATAGAGATGATAATCACTTTAAGGCTGCTTTCACACTGCTCCATTGCAAAAAAGCATTGGGTTTTTCGAGTTTCCAGTGCATTTTGCACCCGTGAAAAAAGGACACGTGGCAAAAAAAAGACACCAAAAACACAACTGCAAGTGCGTATTTGATGCGTTTTTGATGCAGTTTTGATGCATTTTCTATTCATTTCAATGAAGGGGTTCATTTTTGGTGCATCTCTTTTACTGCTCCAAACATGCACCAAAAATACAGCATGCAAGACTTTTAAAAACACAACTGACCCACAACCAACTGAGAGTTTCATAGGATTTAATGGTCATGCATTTTTCTTCCACTTTTGGTAAGGCAAAAAAACGGAAGAAAAACTGATCAGTGTGAAAGGGCACTAAGGGGGAGCTGTTGCAGGAGCAGTAAAAACACAGCATAAAGAGGAGCTCTAGTCTCTCCCAAAAATACTGTACTGCTGACTTTCAATATACAGTAAGGACACTTACCTGTCCAGAGATCCAGAGATGTCTGAACCTGAGCCGATTCTTCAGTTGGCTTCAGATGCAGGTGCTGGCATCTTCACTAAGGGAAGCCAGCAGGCACGAGTCACGCTGCACTTTTTGAATGGTCCCAGAAGGTTGCAGGGGGAAGGAGGAGGGGCCGAAGATCTTCGTAGATTGCTGCAGCAATCTTACCCAGGAGTGAGAGCGGGTACCTGTCAAAACCAGGTACCTGCTCCCCCCCTAAAAGGTGCCAAATGTGACAGTGAAGGGAGGGTTCAAACAAACAGAGCCTGGGTGGAGCTTTTCTTTAACTGTTTTTACTGCCCCCAACAGTGTAACAGTGGCAGGTGGTGGTATATTTTTGGGGGGCGAGGCAATGCAACAACAGCTACCCCAACCCCCCTTGGGTCGGTTGGGTCAGACCCCCGGTTGGTCAGATACGAGCCTTGCACTCTTACCCCATCTTTGGCTCGGCAGCACTTACCCCTGGGCGACGAGCGGCGGCTTCCCCTGCGTCTCGGCAGGAGGAGAATCAGTGTGAAAATAGTGAATAATAATTTGCTATTGTCACACAACTGGGTGGACTCAGGACGCAGTGCTGTTCCCCGAGCCCACCCTTTTTTGAAGTTCAGTAGAGCCTCAGGCTCTAGTTACGTGCTGCAAAAGAAAAAAAAACCCATTGGAATCCATGCATCCGGCGCCCTGCAGGTAGATTAGGGGGCCAGACGCATGGATGGGGGGGGGCGGTAGCCATGCGCCCTGCATTACGGGCCGCTAGAAATAGCGCCTGAAAACTGCCTCCCATGTCGCCCGAATGTGAAAACCCGAGTACTTTCACACTGGGGCGGTGTGCTTTCCTGCAAAAAGCATCTTTGGGGTGGTTTGGGAGCGCTGTATACACCGCCCCTGCCCATTGCAATGAAAATCGCTTGAAAATCTATTCAGAAGCGCTGCAACACAGGCATTAACCCCTTCTTACCACTTAAAGTGGATGTAAACCCCCAAATTTTTTTTATGTCATAATATAGAGTATAAGATTTCCTATCATTTGAGCCCAGTCTTGCCACAAAGAGTTAATCCAGCTCTGAGCAATCCTCTTTTATTGTTCAGTGAGATAAAACTTGACAAACAGAGAAAAACTTTGTCAGCTCCTCCTCCTTGCTGTGAGTGACAGGTGATTTACATCTCGTGCACTAGCCTAAGTCATGCATTATTTTTTAATTCCCACCCCCACTCCTTTCTTCAGCAGCTCTGCAAGGATTGGCTATTCCAAACCTCAGCATGATTTGTCATGCTGAAGTCATGTGGTTACTTTCCTGTATTTTCACTGGATGTTAGAGATCATAGCAGAAGTTCAGTGTTAGAAATACACAGGAGAAAATGCATATTGACAAGGGGAGTGTAGAGGTGGGCGGGGACTCTACTGACTTCACGACTCCACCCACCGAGCTCCAGACAACAGACCCGCCCACAGAATCTGCAGTTTTTCGGGTCTAATAACAGACAGAGGGGAGACATTTGACAGGTAAAGATACATACAGGAGACATGTATATCCTTATAGATAACCCCTATGGCAGTAGTTTACAAAGGATGACATTGGGTTTACATCCACTTTAAACAGCGGTAAAGCGCCACTACAACAAGCAGCGCTTTACCTCTAATTCACAGGCGGCCCCAGCGTGAAAGGGGTCTTAGAATTACTGAAGCACCTTTCAGTTGTCGCCGGACCTGTTCTTGTGCCATAAAATTGCTCTTTTTTGGTTTGCTGAAAAAAATGAAGAAAATAAATAAAAAATTCAAAGCGAGAGTACATCATTATAATAAAAAATATACACAAAAAGGAGGGGAAAAAAACACATATAATGAACAAAAAAAAATATGAAAGTATTCTAAACTAAACAAACAATGCTAAAAAAAAGTATATATAAATTAAAAAATCTAATTTTTTTTTTTTTAAATCTAAGCAAATTCATCAACCCTAAGCAACAATGTTCAACCTTAGTGCTATACAGCTTCCCAGAATTCCCCAGCGTGCATGGGCGGAACCAGAACCGGCGAACGCACCGGCTAAAATTTCAGATTCAGGGCCATCCAGGAAAGAAAGCAAAGTCACTGTGCTGGTGGGTTGGGTTCTCCGAGGCATTAAAGACCAAATCTCCACGCTTGACTCGAATGTACCTTTAATGAGAACAGTTAAGAAGAACGGATTGATGCGTTAGAGGGGGGAAAAAAAAAAAGAAAAACTGTTGTGAAAACAGACCCTTACATATATATAGCAGTCAGTTGAGGGGGAAGTTTATGAGTTCTGCATTTCAATCAAACAGTGAGAGACCTAATCATGTACTCTGTAGACATCCGCAGATCTCACAGTTGGGGACTGATTGCATGGTAAGCTCCAATGTGCTTTAAATTCTGTAATGCAGAATATTACTGGATGGGGTTTTGTTTTCCTGGGGAGAAATTCATCTTTCATTCCTCGACAATCATGGCTGAATAAAAGCTTCTTCGGAGTGGCTGTGCAGGGAGTTGTTAACTGTACAAGTGTTTCTGTACTGATGAACTGGGAAGTATAAAAAAAAAAAATCAGAGCCGGTTATACATGTGCATGTGTATGTTTATGTACATTTTATAATATAAAAGTATTTGCCCCACACTGATTTAGGGGTAGGACGTTGGGCATCATAGATAGGCGATCTATGGCTCGCTATACTGAGAATAAACCTTGCATTATTTTGTTAAAGTTGGACCCCATGCCTTGCCTACAGTCTTGCACAGTTGTACCGACTCCTCTCCCGTGCAGTCCAGTGCGTTTTTTTTTCTGCATCAAAAACGCATGGAAAGTAGGTTATAAGGTTTTTAATGGCTTAGGTCACACCAGTGCTTGCAGTGCCAGTGCGTTCCATTTCCAGAAAAAAAAAGTAGAACATGCTACATTTTTCCTGCACTGGACTGTACTGGAACGCAGCAAACGCAACGCACTGGGACGTAACCTAAGCGCACCAAAAAAACGCACTGGAACACACATGTCCCTATTTAAAGGGTTTGTTAACCCACATGTCTTACTTTATATAATCTGCTCGGTCTTCTAAGGATATGTCCCCCTGTGTGTCCGTTATATATATAAAAAAAGCTGTATATAACTTATTTGTGAGCGCTGATCAGCGGTCACGTGACGCGCCACCTCTCTCCTCTCACTGTCTGACAGATGCAGCAGGAGGAGCTGAGATTTCCCCGCTGACGTCAGTCTGGAGGGGGAGGGGATTTGAGCTAGGCAGGTGATTTGTGCTGGGAGGGGGTGTTTGGAGAGCGGGGGGGGGATGTGTACTTGGAAAGGAAATTTGAGGGATTTGAAGGCCAGAGGAGCATGTTCTCCCTGGGCTCTAGAAGACCTTGTCCCAGCAGGGGTCATGTGACACGCCGCTTCTCTCCTCTCCCCGTCTGACAGATGCAGCAGGAGGAGCCAAGATTCCCCTACTGATATCAGTCTGGAGGGGGAGGGGATTTGAGCTAGGCAGGAGATTTGTGCTGGGAAGGGTTGTTTGGAGAGCGGGGGGGATGTGTACTTGGAAAGGAAATTTGAGGGATTTGAAGGCCAGAGGAGCATGTTCTCCCTGGGCTCTAGAAGACCTTGTCGCAGCAGTAGCGGTTGTTAAGTGCAGTTTTCAACTTAACTGCTTCTAGTTTATATTGCTTTGCCAAATTTAGCTATCAAAGAAATAAGACACAGAATATAGATTTCTGTATATCAGATCCGAGCCTTAAAGGTCCCGTACTCTCAACTGAACCTGTCGGCTCTTTATTGGGGCTTTTTATAAGGCTTGGTTACACAAGCATCAGTTTGAGCAAATTTCCATATAAGGTAACAAGCAGTATAATTTCAACATACATGACGCTGGACACATCTGGAAAGACTTAAGCTACGTCTTACAACTGACACGCACACATTATGTAGAAAAATGAAAAACAACTTAAGTAGAACTCCAACCTATTATTTCCAACCTTATCAATTTCCCCCTTTGACATCATCCCCTCCACGATTCTGGGTCCTTGCAAACAAGTGAACAGCCGATACTTCAAAGAGTACTATCCCTGACCGCGGGTTGTCAGAGGAGGATAAGTCTTCTTTATTTACCCTCATCCCTCAAATCCATACCAGCATCTTATAAGCAAAGAGAATAGAAAAGGGGTGATGTCAAGTTACCCTTTTTGTCATTAGAGTTCCTAATACCTTTCTCTTTCCATTCTATCTGTTCGTGCCTTAATCTTCCTATATAAGCAACAGTTTATCACGGTAAGCAGTACAAAAACTAAAATTAGAATAAGTATCGGATTGAGCATCCAATTAAAAATTGCCGTAGCAGTGGGTGATCATCCAGCAAATACATCATACCAATGATGTGTTGTTTCATCTCTTATTTGTGAGGATAAATGTATTAATTTCCCTTTATCTATAACCGCAGATATTAGATTATTTTGAAGGGTATGTTCTTGTGTCTCTATGTGTTTTCTAAGTATTTCGGACTCATTTAAGATTTGCTGTAAGGGCTCTAATGATATTATAAAAGGAGTAGTATCAGTAAGATTATCTACCGTCCATTCTAGATTAAATATTCTATGTGCATCTGGTTCAAAAAGGAAAGTGTCATTTTGCCATTTAAGCATTTTAACATTCTTTACGCATCCTGAAAAAAGGGGCCGTTTTATTTAAACTTTCCATAGTTTCCTGATCATTTGTGACTAAACAAATATGTTGTGTTCCTATCTCCATAAATCTGTTTCCTACACCTGCTGGTAATCTCTGAAACCTACATATGTTAGATTGATGTTTCAATAAGCAAGGTTCATAGACTGGAGAACTTCTTCCACAGACTATTCCCTTATTAGTTTTAGCACATATAAACTTAGATCATGAGTCATGTTTTGTGTATCTACATAGTGTCCATAAATCTCAGGGTACCAAAATTCAGGTAGATCCTTTCCTATCAGGAGTGGCATCACTATTAACTTACACATTACCTGGACCTCCTCCACTTTGTATACATCAAACCTTCCAGCATACCATCTTTCCTCACATTCAACTTCTTTTCCTGGTACTTCAAACCATGTACTTTCTAAATTCAAACCCTTGAAATAGTTCATCCAAGTGCGATTTGAATGTGATAAGATAGTGTAGAAAAAGCACATTGAGTAATGTTTATGAACTCCTGATTTTCTTTCCACAACTCCAGACTGGCTAGTGCTGTGTGATTAACCATAATATTGAGATATTTAGTTAATTGTACCTAGCTAATTTGTGTTTCGAATGTTGTAGGTAACCATTTACTTATGATTATTAAACTATCAACTATGTGACTTCCTGCACATTTCCACTTATTTTGTATCATTTCCATCTGTATCCCATTCATTATTCCCATTCCAGTTCCTGCAGCTCCCAGAACTGTATCATACCATTCTCGGCGATACCTACATTCTGGTAGCTGGGGAAAAGTTACATTAAATTTGATTTTTGTTTTCTGTTGATACCGAAACATTTATGCAAGATCTAGGAATAGGAGTTAATACAGAGGATTCGAAGATGGTGGGTAGAGCGTCTTCTATCTTTATATTGAAACCATAATGTTGCCATTGTATATATATCCTCCTGTTGTGCTTCCCATTTCCTTACTAGTACAAAATACCATTCGTAGTAATGATATTGTGTTATACTCTTATCCTGATTTACCCATCTAAGATCAGTACTATTTTCATGAACTGTTACATTGATACCCGGAGTCCATGTATAAACAAACATTTGAAAACATTCAAGCACTATTATCATAGTTAGAAGGATCTTCATTCTGTTTCTCTTGGTTCAAGACTCTTTTTGCAGTGTGATGCGTGGATCCAGGCTGCTTTTCCTTCCAATTTCACTGAAGTGGCTGTAGTCAAAAGCACTTGATAAGGACCTTCAAATCTAGGTTCCAATGTCTTTCTGGTGTGTTTCTTAACATATACATAATCTCCTGGTAGCAGTGTATGTGTACCTGCTATTGAGTTAGGGTCTGGAAGAGAAGAATACACACTTTTGTGGATCTTAGTTAGACGTTGTTGTAATTGTATCACATATGCAGTCAAACTATCACATTGCAATTGCATACTCTGTGGAAAGTATAGACCTAATCTAGGTGCATTCCCAAAAAGTATCTCATATGGGGATAATCCTGTTTTCCCTGTTGGAGTGTATCTTATAGAGAACAAAGCAAAAGGCAGGCATTCTGGCCATAGCTTGTTTAACTCTTGCATGGCTTTTTGTATTTTCAACTTTATTGTCCCATTTACTCTTTCCACTGATCCTGAACTCTGTGGATGATAAGGGGTGTGAAAACTTTGTTGAACCCCTAACATGGTCATCACATTCTGCATGATTTCTCCTGTAAAGTGTATCCCCCTATCTGATTCTATAGTTTCAGGAAGACCAAACCTAGGTATTAACTCAGTGATCAGTTTCTTGGCTGTGGCTTTTGCTGTGGCTGATTTTACTGGATAGCTTTCGGGCCAACCTGAGAATAAATCGATACACACGAGGACAAATTCAAAGGGGCCGCTCTTAGGCATTTGTATGTAGTCAATTTGCAGTCTCTGGAAGGGGTATTGGGCCCGAACCTGGTGTTTCCGTGGGGTTTTTACTCTCTGTCCTGGGTTATTCAGGAGACAGATTTGGCAGGCTGCACAGTAGTTTCTTGCAGTACTACTGAATCCAGGGGCGAGCCATCCTTGGTTCACAATCCTATACATGGAATTGGAACTGACGTGTGTGGGTAGGTGAACTGCCGCTGCCATTGCTGGGTACAGAGAGGCAGGCAGGCATACTTTGCCCCCTTCCCTCCATACATTGTCAAGGTCTGGTGCTGCTCCCATCCTGACCCACTTATCTTTCTCGCTCTCCCCTGCTTGCTCCTGTAATTTACTCAACTGCTGCCATGTTGGTTCTGGGATACTCACCTCTACCGCTGCTAAGGTCTCAGGGCTTCCTTCCCCTAGAGCTGCCTGTTTTGCAGTCAAATCTGCAAATGCATTTCCTTTTGCCTCAATTGTTTTTGCGCTCGTGTGTGCCGCTATCTTCATGATTGCCACTCGTTTAACCTTTTAAAGATTGTTCAGAACTCTCTTAATCCCTTCTCCATGTTTTACAGGTGTACCTGCTGCTGTCAGATAACCTCTAGCCTTCCATATATGGCCATAATCGTGCGCTACACCATAAACGTAGGCAGAGTCAGTGTAAATATTCCCTTCTCGTCCTTTTAAGTATTCTAGGGCTTGTTCTAAAGCTTTTAATTCTGCTTCTTGTGCTGACATATGGGCTGGTAAGGGCTGTGTTTCAATCACCTGTGTCAGTCACTACAGCATACCCTGTGTGATATTTACCCTTGTCATCAGCAAACCTGCTGCCATCTATGTACAAAGTGTGCTCAGCATTTAAAATTGGTGTATCTGCAACATGTACCTTTAAGAAAAAATGTACTCTGTCTTAATTATCACCAGATGTTCCTTCTAACTAGAATGACTCTATTGTAGGGATGTTTAACCCTTTCAACTCTGAAAATACACTATATATGAATGTAAAAAATGATGTGTAAAAAATATCTCATCTTGATATAATAAACATGTCCTGTCACATAAAAATGATATATAAAAACTGCAACATATCTGATGGATAAATTATTTCATCAGTAGTCAAAAAAACTAAAAAGTCCATTGTTTTTAGAATGTCCTCTCTTATCAGAAGTTCTCGAGAATTTTTTTTTTTTTTCTTCCTCTTCTTCTTCCTTATTAGCACTATTATTCCCCCTTGCCAAATCTGGTGACTGAAGAGGCAAAAAGGTAGCCAAATTTAAAGTTGTACAGCGCTGAAAAGTAACATTTGGAGGTAAAAGTAAAGTACACTGTAACCTTAATTGCCTAGCCATTGAAATGTGTTTGGGCTGTACCTGAGACAAGATTGCATGTATCTCATGTGTGGTGTGCACTACAACTGGATTGTCTAGAACAATTTCTGATGACTTATCTAGGATTATCGACACCGCTGCTATCGCCCGTACACAGGACGGTGAACCTCTGGACACTGGATCTAATGCTGCTGAAAATTAAGCAACGGATCTTTGTTTTACATGTGCCTGTGTCAAAACACCTGTGGCGTGTCCAGTGATTTCAGCAATGTACAAATAAAATATCTTGGTGTAATCTGGAATACCAATAACCGGGGCAGAAATCAATAACCTTTTCAAAGTGACAAACGACTCATAAGCTACTTCTGTAAGCATATACGGTACAATTTTCAAACAATCGTATAATGGCTGCATCAAAGCGCTAGCATGTGGTATCCATTGTCTACAATATGACACAATACCTAAAAACATATGCAATTGTTTGAAATTCCGTGGGGGTAACATTCCCTTTATCACTTGAACCCTCTCCTCAGTGAGATGTCTTGTACCCTGTGATATACAATGTCCCAAAAAGATAACTTTTTCTGACACACTTGCAACTTTTTCTTATTAACCTTGCAACCTTTTTCTGCCAAAAATCGCAACAAATTAAGGGTGGTATGCAGGCTTTCAGTCTTTCACTTATCTGTGGAATTAATCCTTCCATAAACTGTCTATTGAAGGCTCAGATCGTGACTGGCAGAGCCAAATCCAATCCCTCATCTGCCATCATACTTTCCATAGATAAGTAAAATTCTGATACAGTCTCTCCTGGCATTTGTTTCATGAGTGATATTGACCCTCTCTCCTGTTGTTTTGCCTGAGAGAAAGCTTCTAATCTAGCAATAAAAGGGGCCCTTGAGTCTATGTGTCTGACCTCCTGTCTCTAAATTGCCATCCCCCCCTCAGCTCGGTCTGCAGGTCGGTCATAAACTAGTTTAAACAGGGTCAGAGTCATTTTATGTCTGCATAAATCCTCCCCATCCTGCCAGGTTGCTTCATGTGTATTCATTAACTGTGTCACAAAAAAAAAAAAAAATCTACAGAAAGCAGCTGGCTTTGCTATACAAAACCCATCCTCTACCCTCAATTTTAGGATATATCTTGTGTAGTTTACGTACTATGTCAGTATATGGGGGTGGGATGGCTGAACTAAGATTATTTAAAATTTCAACATTTTTTTTTTTTTTTTTTTTTTTTTTTTTTATTCTTCTGTCTTTCATATCCCAACCATCACAATCTGAATTATATTTCCACCCCTCTTCTTTTGCTCTATTTGAGACCTTAATTAAGCATTGAATCTGATGCATCCATTGCTTCTCTAACACCTCTCCTTGTCTGTCCCTTTTTATTTCACTCCATACATCCAGGTCTAAACCCGCTGCTCCTTTCACCTTAAATTTACGAAGGACATCCTTTAAGTCCTATGCTTCATCTTTCCCATAGATGTTCTTAATTATCTGTGGCACCGTATAATGCACCACAATTCCCTGACGGGGTTTCGTGTTCTGCTGGCCCATTCTGACAGTCCGTGCCTAGGTAGCGTGTGGGACACTTAGTGTACAGTACTAAATACTAAAAAAGCTACACTAGTTCCTCGTTGCCTTCCTCCTAGGGTGCCAGAATACTAAAAACCTCTCCAGGATGAGATTTCTGAAATCGAATTACTTTATATGCTAGCCAACTCACAAATATTATGACCAGAATGGCAGCTACACATATACAAGCATTCCTTTAAGTGACCAGGTATCCGACTAGATCTCCGGGCTTATGGAAACCTCATTCCCCCTGTATCTGGGAATCCCTCTCATACACTCTTATCCCTGCTTTATGGAGCAGACAGGGCTTATACTTTCAACCCGTCTATGGTTTATGAATTAAATTGAATATCAAACTTAAGCGGCAGACCCCCAAAGTCCTCTTGCGAGGTTAAGGACGCATTCTACTGCTCATTGGGATGATATTCTTTCAATTCATACCAACCTAGGCAAGGCTCATTCACTTTCTCAACAAGACAGACAGACAACAAACAACAATTAATTCCAGCAATATAAACCACAATATGCAGTAATTCTAGACTCACCACTACAGAGGCTGGTGTTTTAAAACCAGGAGAACCGTAACTGACAGAACGGATAGGCACAAATCAGGGGAGCACAGAATATAAGAAAAATAAAGCTTTTTCTTACCTGCGCAGGTTTTTCAATTTGTGGTTCCCGGAATGCCTGTCCTTTTGTTCCGTCAGTCCAATTCATCCACCTCTTGAAGTGTCATCGGTGTGTCCCTACTTCCGGGCGCCAGAAATGTTAAGTGCAGTTTTCAACTTAACTGCTTCTAGTTTATATTGCTTTGCCAAATTTAGCTATCAAAGAAATAAGACACAGAATATAGATTTCTGTATATCAGATCCGAGCCTTAAAGGTCCCGTACTCTCAACTGAACCTGTCGGCTCTTTATTGGGGCTTTTTATAAGGCTTGGTTACACAAGCATCAGTTTGAGCAAATTTCCATATAAGGTAACAAGCAGTATAATTTCAACATACATGACGCTGGACACATCTGGAAAGACTTAAGCTACGTCTTACAACTGACACGCACACATTATGTAGAAAAATGAAAAACAACTTAAGTAGAACTCCAACCTATTATTTCCAACCTTATCACGGTCATGTGACGTGCCGCCTCTCTCCTCTCCCTGTCTGACAGATGCAGCAGGAGGAGCCGAGATTCCCACCGCTGACGTCAGTCTGGAGGGGGAGGGGATTTGAGCTAGGAGGGAGATTTGTGCTGGGAGGGGGTATTTGGAGAGAAGGGGGGGGATGTGTACTTGGAAAGGAAATTTGAGGGATTTGAAGGCCAGAGGATTTTTCCTAGTCGGGGTGATTATAGGGGGGGGGGGGGGCGGGGGGCGGCATTTGTGTTGGGGGAATTCAGCAGGGGTAGCAGATTTTTACTGGGAGTAGGGGGAATTTATGCTTAGAGGGAAAGCATGCAGAATAGTGCTCTTTTTTTTTTTTTTTTTATGTATGACACATGGTGCTCATACATTTTTTTTTTTTTGGAGGGGGGGGGGGGGGCAGTTTGGCACATTCGCCCTGGGCTCTAGAAGACCTTGTCCCAGCGCTGATTATGAAGGTTAGCTATTAAAGAAGGCGGCACTCAACTGCTGTGTATACAAATGTTTAGTAAAAGGCATTGATGGTTCTATGCAGAGCTGTATGAATCATAGAAATCAACAACATAGAAAACAAAGTAGCAATAGAAGCCAGAACATATTAAAATGTAATTCTAGGTAGATCAATAGTTTTCTCAAGGTAGCTAAATGCACACAAGATCTTTAGAACAATTTGAGCGCATTCTTGCCGTACACAATATGATTTCAACCGCCGCAATGATGTAGGCAGTCACAAAAAAAAAAAAAACCTTTAAATCTGTAGCGAACAATTATTTTTCATTTATTTTCCCCCACAAAAGTCTTAATTTTGGGGATCTGTGTTTATTGGCACTTCCTTCTATAATAAGCGCTCTTGTTCTTTTACTAAACCTTCTCTCTGCCTTCCATACAAAGGCAGCTCTTAATCCGCTATCAATATAAATAAACAGAAGCAAAGCCGGAGAAAATATGGAGGGATTGAAAATGTGAACAGTATTTCGAGCGAGTGCGGCGTTGGGTTATTTTCTAACAATTCTGTAAAAAATGGGATTGTTTCATTCATGGTATTAAAGAGCAAGTTCAAGGTGCTTCTTGTTTTCAGTATACAGCCCCCCTCCCCCCCCAAGGACAGCATATCAAAAACAACACCTACTTTATAGACTTACGAGTTGGTACACAAAAAATAATGTATGTGTCCATGGACCGCTAATGATCAAAATACAAAAAGGTTTTTATTTAATTAAACATATGAGATAACACACACATTAAAAAACCATGGCTTCACTAAAAGTGATACTAAACATACACTGTTTAAAGCGATATTAAACCTTCAGTTTTTAATTTTTTAATGTATTTATTATTTTATTACAACATGGGAAAAACACATAATTTAATAAAGAATATTTTTTCGAATGTACTCACTATTTATTCACCTCGCTGCTAAAAAAAAATAAACCTCTGGGGGAATTTTCCCATTATTTATTATTTTATTTTATTTATTTTTTACATTTTTTCATGTATTTATTATTTTATTATAACATGGGAAAAACACATAATTTAATAAAGAATATATTTTTTCGAATGTACTCACTATTTATTCACCTCGCTGCTAAAAAAAAAAAAAAAAAAAAAAACCCTCTGGGGGAATTTTCCCATTATTTATTATTTTATTTTATTTATTTTTTACATTTTTTCATGTATTTATTATTTTATTACAACATGGGAAAAACACATAATTTAATAAAGAATATTTTTTCAAATTTACTCACTATTTATTCACCTCGCAGCTAAAAAAAAAAAAAAAAACCCTCTGGGGGAATTTTCCCATTATTTATTATTTTATTTTATTGTTATTTTATTTATTTTTTACATTTTTTCATGTATTTATTATTTTATTATAACATGGGAAAAACACATAATTTAATAAAGAATATATTTTTTCGAATTTACTCACTATTTATTCACCTCGCTGCTAAAAAAAAAAAAAAAAAACCCTCTGGGGGAATTTTCCCATTATTTATTATTTTATTTTATTTATTTTTTAATTTTTTTATGTATTTATTATTTTATTATAACATGGGAAAAACACATAATTTAATAAAGAATATTTTTTCGAATTTACTCACTATTTATTCACCTCGCTGCTAAAAAAAAAACCTCTGGGGGAATTTTCCCATTATTCATTAATTTTTTAAATTTTATTTTATTTTTATTTTATTTGTTTTTTAAATTTTTTTTACGTATTTATTATTTTATTATAACATGGGAAAAACACATAATTTAATAAAGAATATTTTTTCGAATTTACTCACTATTTATTCACCTCGCTGCTAAAAAAAAAAACCCTCTGGGGGAATTTCCCATTATTTATTATTTTATTTTTATTTTATTTATTTTTTTAAACTAAAATAACAAACATGTTACACTTTACTTGCTCTGTTCAATGGTTTGCAAAGAGCAGCCCGGATCCTCCTTTTCTGGGGTCCACCGCCGGCACTCCTCCTCTGTGATTTCCCCCAGGGAAGCCATTTTTCCTGGGGGGGGGGGGGGCACCCATGCGTGCTCACGCCCCGAGCCGCCCAGTTTGCGTCTATTAACACAGACCGGGCGACTCAGCCCCCTCTCCCTCACCACAGAATTTAATTGACAGCAGCGGCAGCCAATGGCTGCTGCTTGCTGCTATCAATTGGCCCAATGAGGAGGAGGAAAGTGGATTGTATCGAGCTCAGGTAAGAATAAGGGGGGGGGGGGCGGCTCCCGCTGCACAGAAAGTTTTTTAACTTAATTCATTGAATGCGTTAAGGTAAAAAACCTTGAGGCTTTCGAACCACTTTAATTTACATTGTCCCTTCTTGTATGTGGATGATGGCACTGTAATTATTTTAATAAAAAAATGTACAAAAAGAACCTTTTTCCTAATCGATATACAGCTGTCACATGACTTAGCTCTTTCCCAGCCTGTCTGCAGGGAAACAGTGGCAGGAGGAGCCTCTACTCCTCTGCTGCTGGTCAAATGTTAAAAAAAACAAAAACAAAACAAATCAAAACGCAGCCTTTAGGATACAGAGTACAAATAATTTCAATAAACTGTTTTAAATTGTCATAAACATATATTTGAAATCAAATGTTTGTGCGCCGCTAAAGTGTTCGAGTTTAGCTTGAAGAAAAAGTGGCCAAAAAGTGGCAACCCTAGTCCAAGCTAGTCCCTTCCCTGCATAAGTTAAAAAAACTTTCCAATACAGTGGAACCTCGGATTGCGAGTAACGCGTTTCGCAATACGAGCACTGTATTTTTAAAAATCGTAAGTCGGTTTGCGAGTGTTGTCTTGCAAAACGAGCACGATTCAGGCCAAAGCGTTGTGCAGTACCGCTTTTGGCCTGAGGTGGGGGGGGCGGAGCCGAGCAAAGCTGAAAGTCGCCGATCGCAGCCAATCGGCGCCATTTGGAAATGCACGGAAAGGCCCGAGGACAGCACATCTGACTTTGGCAAATCTCGGGTAGGAACTCTCTCCGAGGTTTGCCGAGGTCAGCCGAAGTGTCCTCGGGCCTTTTCGGCTGTTTCCGAGACTCTCCGGCGCCCCCCCGCCTCTGGCCGCATGCGGTATTGCATCCCATTGAAGTCAATGCGGAACTAATTATTTTCGTTTCCATTGACTTCAATGGGAAAACTCGCTTTGATATGCGAGTACTTTGGATTACGAGCATTCTCCTGGAACGGATTATGCTTGTAATCCGAGGTTCCACTGTACTACTTTTCCCCCTCCCTAACACGTACCTGAGTCCTTTATTGGTCCGGCACTATCCCGGCTGCATGTCTTCTCTCCAGTCTCCTCATTCTCACAGGCTTTGCTGAGATGGTGGGAGTCATTGGCTCCTGCTGTCAGTCAAATCATATGAGGAGGAAGCAGAGGTAGGGTCAAGACGCGCTGAGTGTATCTATGGACACACACAGCCCATCTCAAGAGCAAGCCTGCACGTGTGCTCCGATAGCAAGCGGCACACAGAAGAGGAGGAGCTGAGAGCGCTGGCGGGGGACCCCAGAGGAGGCGGTAAGTGGCCGCTCTGCGCAATACCCTTGCACAAAGCAGGTAAGTATAAACCTCTTTTTTATTTTAATTTTAAAAAATAAGGGTTTACAATTACTTTAAGTGTCTTCATTAGCAGAGGAGCTTTTAAGCAACAAAGTTGCTTTAAAAAGGAACTGCAGTCTGCTCGCATAATTTGTAATAAAAACCTCTTTGCCATTCTGAAGCTTCCCTCCAACCACTTTGCATATTATTTTATATAGACTGTGATTCTGTTCTTGCCAAATATGCTGCAGAAATCTCCCTCCACTGAGTCTGGCTGCAATCATTTTAACTGTGGGCAGCTGAGGCTGCCTGTTCACTTCCTGGATTTACACAGACACACCTCCAGCTCTGCAGCTCTTATTGGCCCTCTTATGACTCACCCCCCCTCCCTTCCTGGCAAACTCTCACAAGAGTGAGAGAGAGAGAGAGACATAGGCATGCACACAGGGTGTGCCGGGTGTGCCCAGGCACACCCTAATCCCCCCATGCGCATTAGTGTTATCGTTCTGTGTAGCAACAGGAACATGGGAAAGATCTCCCTCTTACCGGCTCTGCCATAAGAGAAGTGTTTATCCTTTTCTCTTTCACTGTGCCAGCAGGGAGATCAATGTGCCGGAGTCATATATATGTAGATACATACACATGCATGTGTGTTTGAGCTTAAGGGTGCACACCCTAATGCATTAGGCTGCGCACACCTATGGAGAGAGCTGTGCATGATATCATAAGCCTAGGCCAGTGATGGTGAACCTTGGCACTCCAGATGTTTTGGAACTACATTTCCCATGATGCTCATGCACTCTGCAGTGTAGTTGAGAATCATGGGAAATGTAGTTCCAAAACCTCTGGGGTGCCAAGGTTCACCATTAGGGATGAGCTTCGTGTTCGAGTCGAACCCATGTTCGACTCGAACATCGGCTGTTCGATCGTTCGCCGAATTGCGAACGTTATGGGCCGTTCGCGCTAAATTCGTGTGGCGCGTCACGGCCCATAATTCACTGCGGCATCGCAGTGCATTGCTGGCTGATGATTGGCCAAGCATGCACTATGACCCGCATGCTTGGCCAATCACAGCGCCGTCGGTAGAGAGAGCTGTAATTGGCCAAAGCCAGGGTGGCTTTGGCCAATTATGGCTCAGGGGATTTAGTACACACCCCACACTATATAAGGCCGCCTGCACGGCGGCCCTGTGTAGTGTGTGTTCCGGTGTGCTGAGAGATAGAGAGAGAGAGAGAGACAGTGTCATTTGATTTGAGTTAGATAGATTAGGCAGAACAGTCAGTCAGTTAGCTGCACTTACAGTGTATTGTGTATATATATGCATCCCAGGTGTTGCATATATATATATACACTGTATTCAGTTTAGCTAGATCCGTTCCTGTTATCTTCTATCTAGACTATTTACATTTAATGCAGTGCGTCCTGCTCACAGTGTTCAGCTAGATCCGTTCCTGCTATTTACATTTAGTGCAGTGCGTCCTGCTCACAGTGTTCAGCTAGATCCGTTCCTGTTATCTTCTAGACTATTTACATTTAGTGCAGTGCGTCCTGCTCACAGTGTTCAGCTAGATCCGTTCCTGTTATCTTCTAGACTATTTACATTTAGTGCAGTGCGTCCTGCTCACAGTGTTCAGCTAGATCCGTTCCTGTTAAATTCCTACTGACAGGCAGGCTTGTCTGGTTACAGTATATAAAGCTACCTGAAGAAAATTACAGGTGTTCTATTTGATCCTATTAGTACCACGGTCAGGCAGCTAGACTATTTACATTTAGTACAGTGCGTCCTGCTCACAGTGTTCAGCTAGATCCGTTCCTGTTATCTTCCTACTGACAGGCAGGCTTGTCTGGTTACAGTATATAAAGCTACCTGAAGAAAATTACAGGTGTTCTATTTGATCCTATTAGTACCACGGTCAGGCAGCTAGACTATTTACATTTAGTACAGTGCGTCCTGCTCACAGTGTTCAGCTAGATCCGTTCCTGTTATCTTCCTACTGACAGGCAGGCTTGTCTGGTTACAGTATATAAAGCTACCTGAAGAAAATTACAGGTGTTCTATTTGATCCTATTAGTACCACGGTCAGGCAGCTAGACTATTTACATTTAGTACAGTGCGTCCTGCTCACAGTGTTCAGCTAGATCCGTTCCTGTTATCTTCCTACTGACAGGCAGGCTTGTCTGGTTACAGTATATAAAGCTACCTGAAGAAAATTACAGGTGTTCTATTTGATCCTATTAGTACCACGGTCAGGCAGCTAGACTATTTACGTTTAGTACAGTGCGTCCTGCTCACAGTGTACAGCTAGATCCGTTCCTGTTATCTTCCTACTGACAGGCAGGCTTGTCTGGTTACAGTATATAAAGCTACCTGAAGAAAATTACAGGTGTTCTATTTGATCCTATTAGTACCACGGTCAGGCAGCTAGACTATTTACATTTAGTACAGTGCGTCCTGCTTACAGTGTTCAGCTAGATCCGTTCCTGTTATCTTCCTACTGACAGGCAGGCTTGTCTGGTTACAGTATATAAAGCTACTTGAAGAAAATTACAGGTGTTCTATCCCAGCTTAGTGCAGCTACAGGCCATTAGTATGTCTGGAAGGCCAAGAAGGAGAGGCAGACAGTCACAAGCCAATAAGAGAGGGCAAGCAGGCTCTGTGTCTAGTGCTGGTCGTGGAGACGGTGCATCCTCATCAGCACGTGGCCATGGGACACGCTTGGCCTTTTTTTCGGCAGCTGGCCGTGTTGAGCCGCAACATGCGGAAGACTTGGTCGAGTGGATGACCAAGCCGTCCTCATCCTCCTCATCCTCTCTCACCCATGCCCAGGGTGCTTTGTCTGGCAAAGCAGCGGCCTCTTCCCTCAGCTCAATGTCATCAGTGACTCCTTCCCTAGCTCCACCATGTCCTCATGAGGATTCCCTCGAACTGTTTGACCACAGTGTTGGGTACATGCTCCAGGAGGATGCCCAGCGTTTGGAAGGCTCTGATGACGATACTGAGCTCGATGAAGGCAGTAACATGAGCACGGACAGAGGGGGTGCCCAAGAAGGACAGCAATCTGGCAGTCATGCTCCCCCTGCTGCAGCATACTGCCAGGTTTGCTCCAGTGATGAGGAGGGAGGGGATGATGAGGTCACTGACTCAACGTGGGTGCCTGATAGGAGAGAGGAGGAGGAGGAGGAGGAGGAGGAGGCGGCGGCACATCACCAACGAGGCAGGATGCCCTCCAGGGGCCAGCCTAAGGGCAGCACATTGACTGCATCACACCCCAAAGCTCCACATGTGCAGGGCGCTGCAGTCTCTGCGCGTTATTCAAAAAGTTCTTTGGTGTGGGCCTTTTTTGAGACGAGTGCATCAGATCGCACCGCTGCTATTTGCAACATATGTCTCAAGCGTATCTCGTGTGGCCAAAACATCTCCCGCTTGGGTACCACATGCTTGACCAGACATATGTTGACCTGCCATGCAGTTCGTTGGCAAGCGTATCTAAAAGACCCACACCAAAGAACAAAGAGGATCTCTCCTTGCTCCTCATCAGCTGAGATTTCCAACCCCACTAGACCTTCAGTCCTCTCTGAGACCTGCAGTGAGAGGAATGAAGGTGTAGAATTAGGTGTGTCACAGCCAAGTACTTGTGGGCAATCTGCTTTTGGTACACCGACGTCAGATTGTACCAGGCAAATTTCCCTGCCCCAGCTGCTGCACCGCCGAAAGAAGTTTGCTCCCAGCCATCCACATGCCCAGCGGTTGAATGCTAGCTTGGCAAAATTGCTAGCACTTCAACTGCTGCCTTTTCAGTTGGTAGACTCTGCCCCCTTCCGTGAGTTTGTGGAATGTGCGGTTCCTCAGTGGCAGGTACCCAAACGCCACTTTTTCTCACGGAAGGCGATTCCGGCTCTCTACCGGCATGTGGAAGGCAATGTCCATGCCTCGCTGGACAGGGCGGTCAGCGGTAAGGTGCATATTACCGCTGACTCATGGTCCAGCAGGCATGGACAGGGACGTTACCTAAGTTTCACGGCGCATTGGGTGACTCTGCTGGCAGCTGGGAAGGATGCAGGACAAGGTGCAGTAGTGTTGGAGGTTGTTCCGCCACCACGCCTCCAAAATGCTGATTGTGACACACCTCTCTCCTCCACCCCCTCCTCTTCTTCTTCCTCCATGGCCTCTTCCTCGGAACCAGCGGTGCTCTGTAGGCGTTCAAGGGGCTACGCAAGTACGCAGGCCAAAAGATGCCATGCGGTGCTTGAGCTGGTGTGCTTGGGGGACAGGAGCCACACTGGGGCAGAGGTTTTGTCAGCTCTGCAGGGGCAGGTTCAGAGGTGGTTGACGCCACGCCAACTTAAGGCAGGAATGGTGGTTTGCGACAATGGCACCAACCTCCTCTCTGCCCTCCGACAGGGACAAATGACCCATGTGCCCTGTTTGGCTCACGTCCTTAACTTGGTGGTGCAGCGGTTCTTGGGCAGGTACCCGGGCTTACAGGATGTCCTGAGGCAGGCCAGGAAAGTCTGTGTGCATTTCCGCCGGTCATATAATGCCAGTGCTCGGCTGACAGACCTCCAAAAGGAGTTTAACCTGCCCAAGAACCGCCTAATCTGTGACATGCCCACCAGGTGGAACTCAACGTTGGCCATGCTGCAGCGGCTGCACACGCAGCAGAGGGCCATCAATGAGTACCTGTGCGACTATGGCACCAGGACAGGGTCAGGGGAGCTTGGTTTTTTTTCCCCACGCCAGTGGGCCATGATCAGGGATGCATGCACTGTCCTGTCACCATTCGAGGAGGCCACGAGGATGGTGAGCAGTGACAGTGCATGCATCAGTGACACTGTCCCCCTTGTCCACCTGTTGGAGCACATGCTGCGTGGAATAATGGACAGGGCACTTGAGGCAGAACAGAGGCAGGAAGAGGAGGACTTCCTTAGCTCTCAAGGCCCCCTTTATCCAGACAGTGTTCCTGCGTGCCCGCCGATCACACAGGAAGAGGACGAGGAGGAAGAGGAGGAGGAGGAAGATTGTGTCAGTATGGAGGTGGAGCCTGGCACTCAGCATCAGCAGCAGTCTTTAAGGGATCAGTCCCAAGAAACACATGGACTTGTACGTGGCTGGGAGGAGGTGGCTGCGGACCATGTCGTTCTTAGTGACCCAGAGGACTCCGGACCGAATGCCTCAGCAAACCTACGCTGCATGGCCTCCCTGATCCTGCAAAGCCTGCGTAAGGATCCTCGTATTCGTGGTATCAAGGAGAAGGACCAATACTGGCTGGCAACCCTCCTTGATCCACGTTACAAGGGTAAGGTTGCGGACCTTATCTTGCCATCGCAGAGGGAGCAGAGGATGAAACATCTTCGGGAGGCCTTGCAGAAAGGTCTGTGCAACGCGTTCCCAGAGACTGGGAGGTTACAAACTCCTGTTTCTGGACAACGTGTTGCTGAGGCTTCGGTCAGTCAAAGAAGGAGCGGTGGAGAAGGTGGCCGTCTGACCGATGCGTTCAGACAATTTTTTGGTCCGCAGCCCCAAGGTATGATCGGTTCCAGCAACCATCGCCAGCGTCTGTTTTACATGGTGCAGGAATACCTAGGGGCAAGATCAGACTTGGACACCTTTCCCACCGAAAATCCTCTGGGTTACTGGGTCTTGAGGATGGATCACTGGCCAGAGCTTGCACAGTATGCAATTGAGCTACTGGCCTGTCCTGCATCCAGCGTTCTTTCGGAACGCACATTCAGTGCTGCTGGAGGCGTGGTAACCGATCACAGGGTGCGTCTGTCCACCGACTCGGTCGATCGGCTGACCTTCATAAAAATGAATGAGTCTTGGATCACCACCAGCTACCAAGCACCTGATGCTGATGTAACCGAATAATTTTTTTTGAAATCTCAGATCCCTTCAAAGACTGCCTATGCTGATGCTGAGTGACTATCCCTGAGTAATTATCCTCTTCCTCCTCAATCATCACGCTGATAGCTTGTAAGAACATTTTTGGTTCTGGGCGCCACCACCAGTGCCTAAGGCACAATTTTTCAGCCCCTGTTTAACAGGGGCGTGTAATTACAATTTTTGATGTAATACTTTGCAGCAGGGCTCGTTCCTGCATTCCAACTAGAGTGTCTGTGAGGGGTTGCAGTGTTGTGGCACCAGCACCAGTGCCTAAGGCCCAATTTTTCTGCCCCTGTCTAACAGGGGCGTGTAATTACAATTTTTGATGCAATACTTTGCAGCAGGGCTCGTTCCTGCGTTCCAACTAGAGTGTCTGTGAGGGGTTGCAGTGTTGTGGCACCAGCACCAGTGCCTAAGGCCCAATTTTTCTGCCCCTGTCTAACAGGGGCGTGTAATTACAATTTTTGATGCAATACTTTGCAGCAGGGCTCGTTCCTGCGTTCCAACTAGAGTGTCTGTGAGGGGTTGCAGTGTTGTGGCACCAGCACCAGTGCCTAAGGCCTAATTTTTCAGCTCCTGTTCAACAGGGGCATGTAATTACAATTCTTGATCTAATATTTCACAGCAGGGCCCTGTGAGGGCTTACAGTGTTGTGGCCACAGCAACACCTAAGGCCCAAATTTCTGCTGAGTATATAGGGCAGGACCCTACTTTCAAACATCTAACTTACAAACGACTCCTACTTGCAAACGGAAGGAGACAACAGGAAGTGAGATGAAATCTACCCCTAGGAAGGGAAATTCTTTCCTGTAAGAGTTAATATGGGAAAACAATTTCTCCTTTCCACTGATGCTTTCCAATCCTTGTTCCACAAAAAAACCCAAATTTTCAAAAAACATTTTTCATTGGGACAAAAAAGTGAGGTGAAATCTTCTGAAGAGGAGGAAAGACAGCAAAACAAATGTCACAGGGGTGATAACCCTTCCCTATGTTTTCCAAAAAGCTTAGAAAAGATTTTTTGGCTGGAGCTAAACACGTTAAAAATGTTCAAAATTACAAACAGATTCTACTTAACAACAAACCTACAGTCCCTGTCTTGTTTGCACCGCCTGTATACTGCTGTTCAGAGTATATAGGGCCTGGTGGCCCCACACCTTTCCTTATTTTAATTTGGGTGCGGGGTTCCCCTTAATATCCATACAAGACCCAAAGGGCCTGGTAATGGACTGGGGGGTACCCATGCCGTTTGTCTCACTGATTTTCATCCATATTGCCATGACCCGACATGACATTAAACCCGCAAGCAGTTTTAAATGAGATTTTTTCCTTTAAAAATGACATTTGGTGCAGGGACTGTTCTAAACATGGGAAACACGCGTCACTTTACAGGCATACTATAGACACCCCCCAGGTACGATATTTAAAGGAATATTTCACTTTTTTTTTTTTTTTACTTTAAGCATCATTAAAATCACTGCTCCCGAAAAAACGGCCGTTTTTAAAAGTTTTTTTTGCATTGATACATGTCCCCTGGGGTAGGACCCGGGTCCCCAAACCCTTTTTAGGACAATACCATGCAAATTAGCCTTTAAAATGAGCACTTTTGATTTCGAACGTTCGAGTCCCATAGACGTCAATGGGGTTCTAACGTTCGTGCGAACTTTCGGTCCGTTCGCGGGTTCTGGTGCGAACCGAACCGGGGGGTGTTCGGCTCATCCCTATTCACCATCACTGGCCTAGGCTAATGACCAGACAAGAAACAGGAAGTGGGCTGTATTTGGTATTTACAGGCAGAAAAAAATGTTTTACTATCCAAAGTTCAAACAACAAGGGCAGAAGATTTAATAGATGGAAAGATGAAAAAATGACTAAAGGTCAACTTTAAGCAGACGCTGTCACCATCTTGAAATCCATTCTGTAAAAATTCCATGTAGCTATCTCTGGAGTGAATGTAGAAAGGAAGTGGCTGTTAAAAGGCTAGTAGAGATCAGCAGCACTGAGATGAAACAAAGGTTGGAAACAAGGGGATTTGAAATGTTTCCTTTTAAAAAATGGCAATGTTTTTTTTGATGCACGGTGCTTTGGTATGCTAAATGTCAGTCCGCATTTACATCTACTTTACTATTTTCTTGATGGCATCATGTAATAATGTTTTTTCTTTTATTGTATTGCAGTCTCTCCAAAGATCTACGACATCTCCCCCAGTATGATTGTCAACGAAGGAACAAATGTATCGCTTACGTGTTTGGCATCTGGAAAACCAGACCCATCAATATCATGGAGACATATCTCCCCATCAGGTAAGGGTACGGAAACATTTTTTTTACATCTATTTTTTTGTTTTTAAACTTATGGCTGAGATTTGTGTAGCATCAATAATACGATGGCCCCTCTTATGTGTGGGTCAAACTCTACCCATCAGAATCTTACACTAGGCAGCCTGGTATGGAATACATTTCAGAGACAGTTGCAGCGTGAAGTGAACCCAGCCTAAATTCAATGATCAGATGTTCAACAGATCTCCCGTTGCCTTGCACTATTTTCCATGACCACATGGAAACTGATAATATATAGAATTTAGAAAGACGTAGTTTCCCCCTCTTAACAATGGGACTTTAAAGTCCTAAGAGAGTGACAATGATTTGTATTAAAATTCTAAGTTTAATTTTACCAAATTGGTTTACAAAAAGTAGAAAAACATATATAATTTATCAAAAATTTCAATACATAGTAAAAAAGGACACATATTACCACACCATATGTTTACATTACAATTATTCAGTATTAGTGAAAAAATTGCATTAACACATCCAACGCGTTTCGGAGCAGCGTGACTCCTTCCTCAGGGAAAATCTTTTGCAATTAATATAGGTGCAGTCTACAAGATGAGAATCATGTTAAAAACATTAATTAAATTATATACATCGGTGGCTTCTACAGCAACGAGCGAGGTTAGTAGACAATACTCAGTGTCCTTAATTCCATGACCCCCACATACAGTATCTTTAAAAGTCAGTACACCCCTCACATTTTTGTAAATATTTTATTCTATCTTTTCATGTGACAACACTGAAGAAATTACACTTTGCTACAATGTAAAGTAGTGAGTGTACAGCTTGTATAACAGTGTAAATTTTCTGTCCCCTCAAAATAGTTCAACACACAGCCATTAATGTCTAAACCGCTGGCAACAAAAGTGAGTACACCCCCTAAGTGAAAATGTCCAAATTGGGCCCAATTAATCATTTTCCCTCCCTGGCGTCATGTTTTAGTGTTATGCCCTGTACGGAAAATGTGTGATAGGACCTTGTTGTCGGAAATTCCGACCGTGTGTGGGCTCCATCACACATTTTCCATCGGAATTTCCGACACACAAAGTTTGAGAGCTTGCTATAAAATTTTCCGACAACAAAATCCGTTGTCGGAAATTCCGATCATGTGTACACAAATCCGACGCACAAAGTGCCACGCATGCTCAGAATAAATTAAGAGATGAAAGCTATTGGCTACTGCCCCGTTTATAGTCCAGACGTACGTGTTTTACATCACCGCGTTCAGAACGATCGGATTTTCCGACAACTTTGTGTGACTGTGTGTATGCAAGACAAGTTTGTGCCAACATCCGTCGAAAAAAAATCCATGGATTTTGTTGTCGGAATGTCCAATCAATGTCCGACCGTGGCATCAGTGTTAGTGTTAGTTAGTGTTACAAGGTCTCAGGTGTGAATGGGGAGCAGGTGTGTTAAATTTGGTGTTATCGCTCTCACTCTCTCATACTGGTCACTGGAAGTTCAACATGGCACCTCATGGCAAAAGAACTCTCTGAGAATCTCAAAAAAGGAATTGTCGCTCTACATAAAGATGGCCTAGGCTATAAGAGGATTTCCATGACCCTGAAACTGAGCTGCAGCACGGTGGCCAAGACCATATAGCAGTTTAACAGGACAGGTTCCACTCAGAACAGGCCTCGCCGTGGTCGACCAAAGAAGTAGAGTGCATGCGCTCAGTGTCATATCCAGAGTTTGTCTTCAGCCCCCAAACAGTTTGCTGAAGACAAGCAGACTAAGGACATCAATTACTGTAACCATGTTCTGTGGTCTGATGAGACCAAGATATACTTATTTGGTTCAGATGGTGTCAAGCGTGTGTGGTGGCAACCAGGTGAGGAGTACAAAGACAAGTGTGTCTTGCTTACAGTCAAGCATGGTGGTGGGAGTGTCATGGTTTGGGGCTGTATGAGTGCTGCCGGCACTGGGGAGCTACAGTTCATTGAGAGAACCATGAATGCCAACATGTACTGTGACATACTGAAGCAGAGCATGATCCCCTCCCTTCAGAGATGGGCCGCAGGGCAGTATTTCAACATAACGACCCCAAACACACCTCCAAGATGACCACTGCCTTGCTAAAGAAGCTGAGAGTAAAGGTGATGGACTGGCCAAGCATGTCTCCAGACCTAAACCTATTGAACATCTGTGGGGCATCCTCAAATGGAAGGCGGAGGAGCGCAAGGTCTCTAACATCCACCAGCTCCGTGATGTCGTCATGGAGGAGTGGAAGAGGACTCCAGTGGCAACCTGTGAAGCTCTGGTGAACTCCATGCCCAAGAGGGTTAAGGCAGTGCTGGAAAATAATGGTGGCCACACAAAATATTGAAACTTTGGGCCCAATTTGGACATTTTCACTTAGGGGTGTACTCACTTTTATTGCCAGCTGTTTAGACATTAATGGATGTGTGTTGAGTTATTTTGAGGGGACAACAAATTTACACTGTTATACAAGCTGTACACTCACTACTTTACATTGTAGCAAAGTGTCATTTCTTCAGTGTTGTCACATAAAAAGATAGAATAAAATATTTACAAAAATGTGAGGGGTGTACTCACTTTTGTGAGATACTGTATATAGATTGATGAATGATTTAACATGATTCTCATCTTGTAGACTGCACCTGTATTGATTGCAACAGACTTTCCCTGAGGAAGGAGTCAAGCTGCTCCGAAACGCATCAGTGTGTTAATGCAATTTTTTCATTAATACTGAATAATTGTAATGTGAACATATGGTGTGGTAATATGTGTCCTTTTTTTACTATGTATTGTATTTTTTGATAAATTATATAGGTTTTTCTACTTTTTGTAAACCAATTTGGTAAAATTAAATTTAGAATTTGAATACAAATCATTGTCACTCTCTTGGGCCTTTAAAGTCCCATTGGTAAGAGGGGGAACTATGTTATTCTATGTATCTTGGGAATGTGGCCATATTTAGCAGATACCTGAACCTCCAATCTAGAATTTAAATCCCTTGTCAATTAATAATTGTGTCTAAATATTGCAGACTACCCAAAAGAGATCTTCACAATTCTTTGGCAACAATGTAAAGAATAGTGGGCAATGAAGTATTAGTTCATGTGTGAATCTTCTATTGTCCATGATTGCTATACTTTGGTCCACAATTGGTGCTATGGTGCCGTAACATCAAAAGCTCTTAGCCGGGAAGCCACAGAGTCTTGCAAGACCCAAAAGGAGACGTCACCATTTAAGGACATTGCTCTTAAGTAGGGACCAGTGATGCCAGAGCCACAGGGGACCATTATGAGCCTTGTGCTATTTCCTAGTAAAGTGACTGTACTAATGTTTCCAAGAAAAAGGTCTATCTTTAAAAGAAGAGTTTACATACCTACCTTTCTTGCCACCTGTGGTGCCAAGTGCTTCTCTGTTGCTAAGAAATGGCCCTCTTTTCTTAAAGGTTCCTCCTTCTGAACTCCACTCATTACACGATACAACTGTAGCGCTACCCCCATAGGAGCTGCCAAGCGATACTTGTCCTCTAACAGACACCTCAGCCTTTCTGACACTTTAGGTTTGGACATGAGTTTGTCAGACACAGTTTAACCACGTCAGCCCCGGAAGGTTTTACACCCTTCCTGACTAGGTCATTTTTTGCGATACGGCACTGCGTTACTTTAACTGACAATTGCACGGTCGTGTGACGCTGTACCCAAATAAAATTGATGTACTTTCCCACAAATAGAGCTTTCTTTTGGTGGTATTTGATCACCTCTGCGGTTTTTATTTTTTGCGCTATAAACAAAAAAAGAGAGACCATTTTGAAAAAAAAAAAAACACACCCAATAAAAAATGTAATAAATAAAAATGTCTTTATCAATATGTATTCTGCTACATATTTTTGGTAAATAAAATCCCAATAAGTGTATATTGATTGGTTTGCACGTCTACGAACTATGTGATAGAAGGGAGGGGATGAGCAAGTGCCCCCTTCCTTCAAACCATACCAGTCACATGTCCTCAACATGGGGGGTGCTTTAGGCCAGGGGGGCTCTCCCCCCCCAAAGCACCTTGTCCCCATGTTGATGGGGGACAAGGGCCTCTTCTCTACAACCCTGGCCAGTGGTTGTGGGGGGGTCTGTGGGTGGGGGGCTTATCGGAATCTGGAAGCCCCCTTTAACAAAAGGGCACCCAGATCCTGGCTCCCCCCTCCCTATGTGAATGAGTATGGGGTGCATAGTACCTCTACCTATTCACCAAAACAAGGTGTTGTGTAAAAAATGACAGTAAGCAGTCCGTAATTTAAATAACAAAAAAAAAAAACAATGTCCCACAATGTAGATCCATCGTCAATCACGCCGCCCGCCGCCACTGCCAATCAGAAGAAAGAAAAAAAAAAAAAACTGTCCACTTCCGCTGCCTGCCAGCTCCATTGTCTTCCAATTCTTAACCACTTAAATACCGGGCACTTCCCCCCCTTCCTGCCCAGGACAATTTTCTCATTTTTTTTGGTTTTCTCCTTCACAGACAATTTTCAGCTTTCAGCGCTGTCACACTTTGAATAACAATTGCGCAGTCATACAACACTGTACCCAAATTACATTTTTATCATTTCCTTCCCACAAATAGAGCTTTGTTTTGGTGGTATTTGATCACCTCTGAGGTTTTTATTTTTTGATAAACTAAAAAAAGAGCGAAATTTTAAGAAAAAACATTTTTCTTCGTTTCTGTTATAAATTTGGTTTTCTCCTGGCACTGGTGAGGCTGCACTGATGGGCACTGATGAGTTGCCACTGAGAAGGTGGCACTGATGGGCACTGATGAGGAGGCACTAATATGTAGAATTGATGGGCACTGATAGGTGGCACTGATATGCAGCAATGATGTGCACCGATAGGTGGCACTGATATGCAGCACTAATGGACACTGATAGGCGGCACTGATGGGCACTAATAGGCAGCACTGATGGGCACTGACAGGCAGCACTGATGGGCACTGACAGGTGTCTCAGATGGGCACTAATAGATGGCACTGATGGGCAGCACTGATGATGAGGTACTGACAGTCATTACTGATGGGAACTGATTGGCATCTGTGAAAGGCACTGACAGGCGTTACTGATGGGCACTGATCGGCACTTTGGTGGGCACTGACTGGCAGCTGATGGGCAGTGATTGGCAGATGTGGTGGGCACCTCTGATGGGGGCTGAGCTGATAATCAGTGTGCTGATTATCAGCGCAGACCCCCTCTCTGACAGGAGAGCCGCTGATCGGCTCTCCCTGTCAGCGCAAACCGTTTACCTGCACTTCCTGGTTACACGCTGTGATTAGCTGTGATTGGCCACAGATGATCACATGGTAAAGAGCCTCCGCCATAGGCTCTTTACCATGATCGGAGTTACGGTGTGTCAGAGTGACACACTACACCACCGGGCACACGATCGTGGCTTATCCTGCTGGATGTCATATGATGTCCAGTCAGGATAACGCAACCACTTTGCACACATCATTCTGTTATATGGCAGGCGGGAAGTGGTTAAAGGAGTTCTAAAGTCACATGGTTTTTCGAGTCCTGCAGTCTGTGTCAATGGACGCAGCAGCAGGACTCAGGAGCGCGCTCGCACTTGTGCCCCCATGGAAATCGGCTCTCCGTGGGGGCCCCCGATGAAGAGGAGGAGCCAGGAGCATTGCTGGGGGACAACCGAAAAGGAGGATCGGGGCCGCTCTGTGCAAAACCCTTGCACAGAGCAGGTAAGTATAACATGTTTGTTATTTAAAAAAAAACAAAAAACCTTTACAATCACTTTAAAAACCTAAGGGGCGGGGGGTCACCCAGTGACGTCACCAGGTGGCCCCGCCCTTTGTGATGTCATCAGCCAGGCCAGACCTACAGCTCTGCTCTTTGCACTGGAAATGTTCATCAAAGTGATGATATGACTGTTCCTTTTACAAGAGAATATTTAGGTTTGAAAAGACATTTGGTGCTCAAAAAGTGGGGTTAGTATCTTTACTAGCTATTGAGGAATATATTAGAATTAAAGTTTTTTTTCTGTTAGGAGTTGATCTTTAACTTTTAATTCTAGACTTCAAAGCACTTAAACCAACTTTAATATCATTTTTTTTCCACTTCTGGCAATTATTTGTGACTGCGTTGTTTATAAATGAACTTTTCAGACGTAAATGTTAAACCTGCCCATTCTGAGCAATGTACAAAACCCATAATTTGCACACTTCTGACTTGTTATTTTACAGAATGGGAAAAAAAAAAAGAACGTTCATTTTGCTGGAGGTAGAGATTATAGCACTACAGTACAAATGGTTTAATAACTCTTTGTGATTGTATTATAGATTCTAGACGCAGACCTGACTTTAACATCTCAAAGGAGGAGAAAGCTCTTTTGAAAAGACTTAGCTGAGCAACTTTCAAAAAAATATCTTTACTGTAATTTCCTTAAGAAGTTAAATATGAATGTCATTATGTTTAAAGTAGATTTGGAAATAAGTTTGCAAAATACATTCAAAGGTTTTGGGGTTATTAAAGGGTAATTGTCATCCAGAGACAAGCAGGAGGGGAACGTGGAATCTTAAGTGCTAAGGAGGGGGTTAAGGACCAGGCCTATTTTTCAAACTTGTTGTTTACAAGTTAAAATCTTTTTTTTTTTTTTTGCTTGAAAATTATGTAGAACTCCAAACATATTATATATATACATATTATATATATATATATATATATATATATATATATATATATATATATAAATAAATTTTTTTTTTCAGACAGCCTAGAGAATAAAATGGCGGTCGTTGCAATACCTTGTCACACCGTATTAAATTTTTGGGAAAAAAAAAACTTTTTTAAATAAAAAAATAAGAAAAAAGTAAAGTTAGCCCATTTTTTTAATAATGTGAAAGATAATGTTACGCTGAGTAAAGTGATACCCAACATGTCACGCTTCAAAATTGAGCCCTCTCGTGGAATGGCGACAAACTTTGACCCTTAAAAATCTCCATAGGAAACGTTTAAAAATTTCTACAGGTTACCAGTTGTAAGTTACAGAGGAGGTCTTTTACTAGAATTATTGCTCTCGCTCTAACGATCGCGGCGATGCCTCACATGTGTGGTTTGAACACCGTTTACATATGCGGGCGCGACTTACGTATGCGTTTGCTTCTGCACGCGAGCACGGCGGGACAGGGCGCTTTTAATTTTTTTCTTATTTATTTTACTTTTTATTTTTTATTTTTACACTATCCCATTTTTGGATCACTTGTATTCCTATTACAAGGAATGTAAACATCCCTTGTAATAGAAAAAAAAGCATGACAGGACCTCTTTAATGTGAAATCTGGGGTCAAAAATATCTCAGATCTCACATTTAAACTTAAATGCAATAAAAAAAAAAAAAAAAAAAAAAAAAAAAAGTCTTTTTTTTTTTTTTTCAATAAAAAGAATTTCTCTTTGACATTTGATGTCGCTTCCGTCATCCAACGTCATTGAGTCGAATGGGGGTCATCTTTTCCTCACTCGACCCACAGCCTCTGAGGGGAAAGGATTGTCTGACGAAAGAGATGACGAAGCAGGGCGGGAGGGGGGTGGGCACCTCTCCCACTGCTGGTAAAAGTGATTTTGTGTGCGAATCCGCCGCAGAGACCACTTTTATCTGAAATACCGGGGTTATGGCAGCTATTTGCTGCCATAACCCTAGTATTCTATGTCAGAATACCGACATACAGCTATGGCGGGTTGCGGTAAGTGGTTAAGAGCGTATTAACACTTGGGCGTTCCAGTAATGCGTGGTAAGATGTACATGTTTCTGCGATGCTCTGGCTCTGTATGTGGTGTGTTGTGGTGCCATCCATAGGAAATGGCACGTCAGGGCCGGTTCACGCCAGCGACTGCGTTTTTGTGCAGCAGAATGAAAGCGGTACCAATGTGCCGATTGAGGCACTTCCCCCAGTTACTTTTTCTTTTTAAATAAACTTTATTGAAATGCCACACAATGACATTCCATTTAAGTTCCCATGACCGCAGTGCAGTGCGAGGCAGTGGAAGGCGTTGCTCTTGGCTGAAAAAAATTTATGGAAAGCCGTACTTTTTCCAGCGCATGCAAACTGGCCTTGTCTTGCAGTGGAACTGTCTGGAATAGCCACCCAATGAAGTCCCACTTCACCCGAAGTGAATGGACCGTCAGCGTACTCTATGGTAGAGGTGAACGCATGATGCACTGCAGCACACCAAAATGCACATACCATACCTTATGATGCGCTATATTGCTAAAAATGAATCATGAATTTTTGGGTCTGTTGTGATGTGTTGGCATCTAATGCATATTAAATAGGCTGCCTTAGTGCAATGCAAGTTATCACATGACATAACGGGCGCTAATGCATGTGCGTTAATGCACTGCAAGGGATCATAAAAGTATATATATGTATGTATATACAGTGAGGGGAAAAAAGTATTTGATCCCCTGTTGATTTTGTACGTTTGCCCACTGACAAAGAAATGATCGGTCTATAATTTTAAGGGTAGGTTTATTTGAGCAGCAAGAGACAAAATAACAACAACAAAATCCATAAAAACACATTTCAAAAAAGTTATAAATTGATTTGCATTTTATTGAGTGAAATAAGTATTTGACCCCTTCGCAAAACATGACTTAGTACTTGGTGGCAAAACCCTTGTTGGCAATCACAGAGGTCAGACGTTTCTTGTAGTTGGCCACCAGGTTTGCACACATATCAGGAGGGATTTTGTCCCACTGCTCTTTGCAGATCCTCCCCAGGTCATTAAGGTTTCGAGGCTGACGTTTGGTAACGCAAACCTTCAGCTTTGTCCACATATTTTCTATGGGATTAAGGTTTGGAGACTGGCTAGGCCACTCCATGACCTTAATGTGCTTCTTCTTGAGCCACTCCTTTGTTGCCTTGGCCATGTGTTTTGGGTTATTGTCATATTGTCAATACCCATCCACAACCCATTTTCAATGCCCTGGCTGAGGGAAGGGGAAAAAAATTGGGAGAAAGAGTACAATTACAATTCAATTCCATACAAGAAAGAGCAGAGGGCCCTGCTCATTAGAGCTTACAATCTAAAAGGAAGGGTCAAGTAATACAAAAGGTACTAATTGCTGGGGATGAGCTGATGGAGAAAATAAAAGTTCAGTTTATTAGAGATGGGACAGGCCTCTGTCAAAAAATGAGTTTTCAGGGATCGCCTGAAGGTGGACAGCAGAGCTGCCAGTAAGGCAGTACAACCAGCCCTGTTGTACCGGGCCCGGACCCTATCAGCTCATCAGGGGGGTGGACAGCTTTATACTGCATTTCTCCACACAAAAAAAAATAGGGCTCACTAATTTACACCCCCTCCCCCCCGCTCCTACTTGCTTAGGGAGTGTATAAATATATTTTCCTGGGCCTCTGGGCTGCATGTCTTAGGAAGAGTGGCCTCTTGATGACTGGGCCTGGTCTGGGGCTGTCTCTTTGCTGGTCTGAGGCTGTCTCCTTGCTGGTCTGGGGCTGTCTCTTTGCTGGTCTGAGGCTGTCTCCTTGCTGGTCTGGGGCTGTCTCTTTGCTGGTCTGAGGTTGAGGTGAGCGGCGACCGCGGTCCGGACTGAGCTAACACGGCCGCCGCTCACCTCCCGCTATGCGGCCATGTCTAAAGCTGAGCCAGTGCCAGCAAACTATAAGGTGCAGAAGAAGGCGGGAGAGATGGCTCCTGTGACACACAGGAAGTGCTTGCAGGGGACAGACACCTCCTGGGCCGGTCGCTGGATATATTGCTGCACTCAGGGGACAACGGTGGCCTCTCTCCTAACACCGTGACGGCTGCAGAGGGAGGAAGGTGAGCGTAGTAAAAACCCTAAACTGATCCAGTGTGTTACAGCCAAAGTCCTGCTCTTTAGCGGCAGGGAAAGGGGGTGGATTGGGGTTGTCTCTTTGCTAATCTGGGGCTGTCTCCTTGTTGGTCTAAGGCTGTCTCTTTGCTGGTCTAAAGCTGTCTCTTTGCTGGTCTGAGGCTGTCTTTTTGCTGGTCTGAAGCGGTCTCCTTGCTGGTCTGGGGCTGCCTCGTTTCTGGTCTGGGGCTGTCTCCTTGCTGGTCTGAGGCTGTGTCTTTGCTGGTCTGGGGCTGTCTCGTTTCTGGTCTGGGGCTGTGTCTTTGCTGGTCTGGGGCTGTCTCGTTGCTGGATTGGGGATGTCTCCATGCTGCTCTGGAGACATGTCTTTGCTATATGGGGATGTCTCTTTACTGGATTGGGATGTCTCTCAGAAAGTATATCCCATCACCAACCACCCCCGCGAACGCCCACTCCCCATCTTCGTCAAATGCGTCAAGCGTTTTTTTTGTCAAAACACTGCTGCCCCTGGACACACTGGTCCTTTTTTTCCCTTGCTTCTAAACGTCGCTGCTCCTGCTACTAAAAGATACTAAAATTCCATGTGTGAATGAACACACAGAATAACATGGAGGGGTGTTAAGAAGAAGTAAAAAAAAAAGCCTAAAGAGGCCTGAAGATCACAAGGCACTGTGAGATGCTACTGTACACTTGTGTTTGGGGGGGCAGAAAAAAAGCACAGCTGAGCTGGATTTTTCACACAACTCCCCTTTAACTACGCCGTTTTATATCAGAGCTGGGGCCATGCTGCAAGCATGTCAGGAGTGTGTATATTTGTAAAGGCAACTGTCAGTTTTCATGTGGAAGTGATACGAGCAGCTCTAAAGCCGACCATTCACTTCCGCAACTGTCTCACCATATGCCCCTCCCACAACTTTTGAGGCAAGGGAGGGGCCAGGGGTGGGGTCGAGGGCAGGGTCAAAGGGGGCCCCCGTCAGGTAGGTTGTATGGGGCCCCATGATTTTTAATAGCGGTCCTGGTAGACAGAGTAGGAGATAACTGGACAGATTAAGGGGTTCCAGAGGATGGGAGAGGCTCTGGAGAAGTGGAGATGAGCATGGGAGGAGGTGACGAGGGAACTAGAGAGCAGGAGGTCTTGGGAGGAGCAAAAAGAATGGTTTGGTTGGTATTTTGCAACAAGGTTGGTGATGTAGTTGGGGACAGAGTTGTGGGTGGCTTTGTATGTTGTTAGTATTTTGAATTTTATCTGTTGGGTGATCAGAAGCCAGTGGAGGGAATTATGTAAAGGTGCTGGGACCACCAGCTATCAGTAATAGTCAGGGTCCAGCTAGGGTCACCACCATTTCTTCAAGCAAAACCCAAACACTTTAGAGGCACACAGCAAAGGGGAGCACACAGGAGCCGGGGGGCAACAGAAGGAAGTGGAAGCTGGACAGGAAGGGCAGCAGAGGTGGCGTTTACTAGAACAGATCCCCTGTATTTTCCTCCTGCAGCAGCCGAATGCCAGCAGGAGGGAGAGGAGGAGAAGCCGACATTCAGCTGCTGCAGAAGTAAATTACAGCCAATCGGTTCTAGTAAATGTGTGACAGAGAGGTAGCACAGATCCCCTGAAGCTATGCCCGCAGTCCTGTCTGAATAATGTGTCCTGGTTTCAGGCCAATACCACCAACATCCTCTGCCAGGGATACATAACTGGGGGTGAGGGGAGGGGGACCGGGAGAGGAGGGGAATTACCGATCATCCTTCCCATCATCCCCTGAACAGTACTGAGTACCCCAACACTGCCCATCCCTTAAAGCCGAGTTCCGCCATTTTTTTTTTTTTTAAGTCAGCAGCTACAAATACTGCAGCTGCTGACTTTTAAAATATGGACACGTACCTGTCCAAGGCGCCCGCAATGTGGACACCCGAAGCTGATCTGTCGCTCGGCCCTCGGGTGCTGCCACCGCCATCTTCGGTAAGGGAATCAGGAAGAGAAGCCTTGCAGCTTCACTTCCTGGTTCCCTACTGCGCATGCTCGACTCGCGCTTCGCATTTCCACTGGTCCCTGCTGTCTCCTGGGACCTGTGTGTCTCCCAGAAGACAGCGGGGGGGATGGGAAGTGGCGTAGATACCCGGGGGTGGTGCGGGTATCTATGCCCGGAAGTGGGAGCAAGATACCTGTATTAGACAGGTATCAGCTCCCCCCTGAAATGTGCCAAATGTGACACCGGAGGGGGGGATTCCGAAAAAGAGGAAGTTCCATTTTTGTGTGGAACTCCGCTTTAACTACAATCTTGTCTGAATATTGTGTCCAGGTTTCAGGTGGAATGAAACCCGGACACATGATTCAAAATCCAGACTATCCAGGTGAATCCCGGACAGGTGGCAACCCTAGGTCCAGCGCTAAGATCGGGAGCTAAAGTGGTGTTTTTACCATTACCCTGTCTCCCTTAAGTAAAAACCCTTAAGCCTTTAGTACCACTTTACACAGACCTAAAATCAAAAGTTTGGCCCTTTTTATTGAGACAGCAATAAGAAAGTTGGAAGGGAGATCATAAAGAGAGTATAAAGTCAGCTATGCATTGCAAGCCCTGCATTTCTTCGGGTTGACCGTGACCTGCTGATGCTGTAGTAGTGTACTGGGGTGCTAACATCAGCAGTCTTCAGTTACAATAAATAAAACTATCAGCACTTCCAAAGATGATGGCCACGTGACTCACCATACTGATTTCAGGTCACATTACCCAAGAACTTGGCATCACTGGACCTACTGTTGAAATTTAGATCTGTTTTAATAGCTCAGGTTGTACTTGGATGGTGCAGACTAGATGCTGCAATGCCCAAAAGTTTGGCCTGAAAAATACTCACAGCCCATAATACCGTTTACAAAAGCATTGGCCTCTGAAGAGTGGTCAGCAGCTGAAAGCTTTTGAGAGAGCATTTGATGTCACATCCTCACCATTGGTTTTAACCTCTAAAAGCCTGCAGAAACAAGTCGAAACCATGCGCACTGCACACAATTCCAAATGAGTTGTGGCATGGCACCATTTACTTGAGTGGGTCACGTATGATGGGCCATACTTTCCGTGGAATACATTTTGGGATAATGTTTGGCACGATACAAAGCAAGATGACCACGCCAAACGGCTGCCTTGGCGGAGAGGGGAGGTGCAGTAAAAACGCAGCTCCACTACTTGTTTTTACCACCTGCCAGCTGGATGTGTTAACTAAGCCCTAAAGAGTTGGCTCCATCTTGTTCTTAATCATCATTTTTTTAGTTAGTCTTGCCGCTTTATTGATTTGCCCTTTATCCCAGTGAACTTTTGAAGCTGGAAGTTGTTTTTCTCAATGAAGTTGTTTGTTTTAGTGATGGCTGAACATCCGAGGACTATTATTCTTTGTTTGATAAGCTCTACAGATCAGATCCAAAGACAACATTACAGACAAAGACACTTATCAAAATAAGCTCTTTGGAGAATGAGAGATGTACGACCAACAAGATTTCAAGGGTGTATAAAGAGCGATTAAGTTTTTTTTACCCAATGGAAAAAAACATAGATAGACAGACAGATACTGTAGATAGATCATTGTTTCCTTGTGCTCTTCAATTGTATTTTAATATGTACTTTAATATAAAATTACCCAACGCATTTATAATTCTATAGAGTGTGGAGGATTGCAGTTGCCCACCAATGGTCTATACCCCAAACTTTTTTTAGTCTTCGATAAGGTGGAGAAGAATAAGAACCCCTGCCAGGTTTAACTGATGTCTGGCAGGGGGTAAAACTGCCACCCTGTGCCCAGGGACAACCTTTTCACTAGGCAGGAAGTCGGGAAAAATCTCCAACAGGCATAAAAATGCATTTTTTTTTAGTTAAAGTGACACTAAACTCTGGTTTAAAAAATATTCATAATATAAGTATGTATTCTTAAGTCAAAAACGTCCATTCTACTGTTCTCTGCCTCGTCCAAATCTCCAAATTCCTTTTTTTTTTCTTTGTGATCGAACCTCCTGTTAGAGGGTGGCTATGTTCATTCTCCATATTCCAACTGTATGTAGGAACATAGCCACCCTCTCTTGTCCTGAGATGGACTATGGGATGTGAAGTTACATAGAGCAGTGCACATGACCGCAACTAAAGTCCATTGCTCCTTCCAAACATTCCAATCTTGTACCAGTCCTGGGCTGCTGCCTCTCTGATACCCTCAAAGAGAATGCTCAGTAGATGACAAACACTGGGGCAGATATTGAGGAGCGCCCTATACGAACGTTCATCACACTCAAGGGTCTAATTGAAAAGTTTATTGAATAAAAGCACCAGGGGAAGCCAATACATTTTAGGGGAGATGCCTTTCCCTTCCTTAGGGCTAGTGTACAAAATAACAAAACATAATATATATTTATGTACTGAAAAAGAAACACAGACTTTGAAAATGACACTCCTTAGTGAAGAGTACCCTTAAGTTGGTGGTCAATGGAAAAATGCCTACTTACATTGGTGGTTAGTGGCGAACCCCTTTAAATTGGTGTTCAGTCAGTGTAAAAGTGACCCCTTCCATTGGTTGTCAGTTGAAAAATGCCCCTTTACATTAGTGGTTAGTGTAGAAGTGGCCTTGTACATTGGATGTCGGTGAGGAATGCAGCCTTAGAATGTTGGTCATTGAAGAAAAATCTCTTTACATTGGTGGTCAGTGGAGAAAATCCCCTTTACATTGGTAAAAAAGTGAAAAAAAGACCCTTTATATTAGTGGTCGGTGCAAAATAAGCCCCTTAACAACAGTGATGATTAGGGTAGAAGTGACCCTTTTCATTGGAAGTCAGTTAGGAATGACCCTCTTACATGCATGGGTGGGCAATGGAGCCGAGACCCTTCTACATTGGTGGTCAGCGGACAAAAGTCCCTTTACATTGGTGATCGGTGTAGAAGTGCCCCCTCACTTTGGATGCCAGTGAAGATTTCCCCCTTAGATTGGTGTTCGGTAGAGAACCCCTTTAAATTGGTGGTCAGTGTAAAAGTGTCCCCTTGCATTGGTTGCCAGTGGAAAAATGCCCCCTTACATTGGTGGTTAGTGTAGAAGTGGCCCTGTACATAGGATGTTGGAGAGGAATGCAGCCTTTGAATGCTGGTCATTGGCTATAAGTCCCTTTACATTGGTGGTCAGTGGAGAAAATCCCCTTTACATTGGTGGTCAGTGGAGAAAATCCCCTTTACATTGGTGGTCAGTGGAGAAAATCCCCTTTACATTGGTGGTCAGTGGAGAAAATCCCCTTTACATTGGTGATTCATGAAAAAAGCTCCTTTTGTATTAGTGGTCAATGCAAAAAAGCCCCTTTACATTAGTGATTAGTGTAGAAGTGACCCTTTTCATTGGATGTCAGTGAGGAATGCCCCTCGTACATTGGTGGTTAATGGAGAAGAGCCTCTTTTCCATTGGTGGTCAGTGGAGAAAAGCCCTTTACATTGGCGATCGGTGTAGAAGTGACCCCTTACATTGGTTGTCAGTGAAGAAAAGCTCATTTACATTGGTGGTCAGTGGAGAAAAGCTCCTTTATGTTGGTGATTGGTGGAGAAAAGCTCCTATACATTGGTGATCAGTGGAGAAAGGCCCCCTTAAATTGGTGATTGGTGTAGAAGTGGCCCCTCACTTTGGATGTCAGTGAAGAATTTCCCCCTTACATTAGTATTTGGTAGAGAACCCCCTTAAATTGGTGGTTAGTGTAAAAGTGACCCCTTATATTGGTTGTTAGTGGAGAAAAGCTCCTTTACGTTGGTGATTGGTGGAGAAAAGCTCCTATACATTGGTGATCAGTGGAGAAAGGCCCCCTTAAATTGGTGATTGGTGTAGAAGTGGCCCCCGTCGCATTGGATACCAGTGAAGAATTCCCCCCTTACATTGGTGGTCACTGGTCATTCTTAGTGGGAGATCAATCTGCTCAAGCAACTTCTGGAATAACACCTTGGTTGAAAAAGCCTGTTCTAGGTAATATAGCCATATCACTTCCATTGCCTCTGTTATAACCCACCGCTGTGTTCTTCACCTTTTCCATTTACCCTTCTAAACACAAAGTTTGGGCTGCTAATTAGTCTCTGACTCCCGGCCTGGCTGTCTG
Source organism: Aquarana catesbeiana (assembly GCF_042186555.1). NCBI lineage: Eukaryota > Metazoa > Chordata > Amphibia > Anura > Ranidae > Aquarana > Aquarana catesbeiana. The sequence continues at coordinate 319,511,878 of NC_133330.1, forward strand.
AAAATCAGCACTGCAGGCATCCTGTGTCGGAGAATTAGGATTGTTTGTGTCCCAGTTTTGGTTTCGCACAGCAAAGCCTCTATCTCCGCCTTTCATAACCCAGATGGCCTCCTGAGTATTCATTCTGTCTTCTAATACAGAGGCTGCCTGGGCTGTCCACATTGTTGCAGTAATGCTGCGAACCACCAGAGACTTACTGCATTAATGAATCATCTCACAACGCTGTCAAACTGACCATATATTAGTACAATATATCATCTGAGAGGGCATTGGACATCGTTCTCTGGTCTGAGAGGTACAAGTCCTGGAGAAGATTCAATTCAATTAAACAACAAAAGTCATCCATGAGGCAACAGCACAATGAACCTAAGTGCACTAGGATGGAACAAGTTCTTTAAGTGTAATTCTAGAGTGTTTAAAGTACGCACACATTTAGGTGATTTTTATACCATTAGCCAACAGCTTCTCTCTGCATTCTGTGTGTAAGTGGATCAGGATGGATTGATTTTTTTTTTAGAGTATTTCTAGTGTGTTCCGTGCAAATACATTAAGTTTATTTTAATAACACTCACCTTAAAATGGTTGTAAACCCTTATGCCCTGTACTGGTTTTGCCGTCGGAATAAATTCTGAAGGTTTTTACGATGGAATTCCGCTCAAGCTGTCTTGCATACACACGGTCACACCAAATTCCGACCGTCCAGAACGCGGTGACGTACAACGCGTATGACGGGACTAGAAAACGGAAGTTCAATAGCCAGTAGCCAATAGCTTCCGTCTCGTACTTGCTTCAGAGCATGCGTTGTTTTTGGTGCGTCGGAACAGCATACAGACAAGCGTTTTTTCCGATAGTAATTTGTTCCTTCGGAAATATTTAGAACATGTTCTCTATCTAAGTCCGTCTGAATTTTCGACAGAGAAAGTCCAATGGGGCATCCATACGGTCGGAATATACGATGAAAAGCTCCCATTGGACTCTTTCTATCGGAAATTCCGCTCGTGTGTACGCGGCATCACATATACCCAGTGAAGTGACTGTCCTCAGGTGATAACCAGAGATTAATTAAATCTACCTACATAAGTTGTAACTGTTTATCTGCAGCATTTCTCTCCTCTACATGTGTATGAAAGTGTAACTGCGCTGATCCAAAAAGTGCTAGTCTAAAATAACCACTAAAAACGGTATCTATACTTTATATACAGCTTATACAATAAAAACTATAAACTGCAATGTGCAACATGCCAATAAATCATTATACAGCGCAAATTATCATGGGTAAAATATTGTAACCCCAGAACATAGATATTTTTCAATAACCCCCCAGAGTTCATATCCGTTTCTTATATGTATTCAATGTGCATATTGTGCTCCAATTCACATCAGTACTCTAAAAAAGAAACTTTTCACCACTTCACGTGCTGCCACCACCTTCTGAAATGGGCACTCACCAGAACCTAGAAAAAGTTTTGCCTTTGGTTGATATTGGGATAACCACTCCACTATCTTGGTGTTCCTCCACCTGGATTGCCACGAGATACTCCTCTGATCTCCATGCCAGTCATAGCGTCTCATAGAAATTCAATTAAACATCCATCATTGCGCAATGTACTTAAAATGTATTTATTTTTGCCAAAAACAATATCCAGAATATCTGAAATGTGCACTTGCAATTTTAAGTGCCCCTAGACCGGTACTGAGTCTTTCCAGCAGCTTGTTTTAAGGTTCAGCTCCGCCGTATTCGTTTACCGGAGTCGGCGTGCGTTCCAAGCCTCGATCTGATGTGGATCAGTGAAAGGAAGTGACGTCAACGATTACCCAGAAGCCTCTACGCGTTTCGCATACATACATGCGTCATCAGGAAGCTCTCTCCTCTACAGTTGTACAAAGTACAGGATATACACAGCATTTCTGAGCTTTAGAAGGCAGGGGGCAGGGATCTGATGTGACACTGCATAGCATAGAGCAGGGAGCTGAGTGTAATCTGAGACCTAAACGGAGGGAAAGGACACACCCCTTTTGCACAGTCCCATAGAGAAACATGCACAGCTGAGCCTGTCAATCACCTGCTGTCTCCCAGGATTTTTTGGGGTCAGCATAGAGTGTCAGAAGATAGCAGAGGGTAGGGAGACCAGACAGAAATCACACTGGGTGCTTTGGATAGAGGTAAGCACACTCTATAGACGGATATGTTTTGCTCGTTTTTCATTTCAGAGCACTTTAAAGTGTATAGTATAGCTATGAAGTTATGTATTTATTGTTCTTTTTGAACCATTGGGTAAAATTCCCTGTACTTCCTGTCTCAGAGACTCACTTGGAAGTAAATCTCTCTAAAGTGAGGGAAATTTCCTCTTAGACAGATGTATCCAGAATAAATGTCCTAATTGAAAAATGCCCCCTCTATCTCTGTTCTCTTGACAATTCAGCTGCCTGCCTTCACCATCTCTTTATAGGGTTCCTAGTACAACACAACACAACACAGTAATATTATGGCCCAAAAAATATGGGTATACTATCCATAGATAATGCCCCCAGTGGTAAACCTCAAGATAAAAGTCCACATTAAAAAGTTAATGAAACCCCATATACACTATATTACCAAAAGTATTGGGACACCTGCCTTTACACGCACATGAACTTTCAATATTGAGTTGGCCCATCCTTTGCAGCTATAACAGCTTCAACTCTTCTGGGAAGTCTGTCCACAAGGTTTAGGAGTGTGTCTATGGGAGTCAAAAATAAATGAGAAACACCGCGCTAACTAATACGGCTTAATGGGAGCTGCTGCATACGGTCTGACAAAAACAGTAAACTTATATATGGAAAAAATGCAGCGCATGTGCAAAGGAAATAAATAAATAAAATTGTGGGTTGGTGCTAAAACAGTGTTAACAGGCCAAAGGTGAAGGGGTCACCTTCCCTTAAAGCGGTAGTTCCATCTTTGGGTGGAACTCTGCTTTAATGAATAGTCACTGATCACTGACTCTGTTCATTCATAACTGAGGCATAGCAAACTGTGTTTACTATGCTTCATGTTGTGAATGAACAGGAAGCTCCGTACAGATCTATTCCTGTTCATCTATTCTGTGCAGTTGAGGCTGCAGGCTGCTGTGTCCATAATCTCCTTTCTCTGTCTCAAAGGTGAAACATCAGAGGTCTGTTAAGACCCCTGATATCTCGCCAAAGCCCCCTGACAAGGCTCCCAAAACTGTAAAAAATATTTAAAAAATGAAATTGTAAATAAATAAAATGGAAAAAATAATACAAAAATAAAATAACAAAAATAAAAAACTACTTACACCAGTGGTGGAACTACAATGGCCGCAAAGGTTGCACTTGTGACTGGGCCCTGGTGTTCCGGCACTATGGAGGAGCTTGGGGTCGGGGGGGGGCCTATGGGTTTTTTTGCACCGGGGCCCTGAAGGTTCTAATTACACCTTTGCTTGTAGCTGAATGAGAAGGGCAGGACTGTTGGGCCTGTGACATGATAAAGGCATTGCCGTGATGGTACATGGGCAGTGGGAATATGAGACTAACAGAGATGGGGCTTCTGGTGAAGATGTGAGTTTTTGGTTAAATTAGGCAGAGTGGGAAAAGATGTATTCTTTAAATGGAGGCCCAGGACCTCAGTGCTATACTTCTGTGTAGACAGAATCCTAGAATGAAGTGTATGTTTTGCATTGCCTCATTTCTATGTGAAGCGTGTTTTCATAAACCGATAAACAAGCACCCCGCAATCTCTCCAGCTGAAATTCAGATTTCATATAAGCATTATGCTAGTAATAGAAGTTAGTGAAATGTAAAGATTTTTATAACATGCCAGACTTGGTAAAGATAATTGCTTTTGGAGGCATCTGAGATGCTGCCTGTACAGTGTCAGCAGGTTAGAGCGTGCCTCCCATTTCAGATAAATAGCATTATAAATACAACAGATTTACCGCAATTTATCGGGTGCAGATGGAGGCTACAGGTTATTGAAGCCTCAACCCCTATATTCATGTACCTGGTCTCTAAGGAAAGTTATATTGAAATGCCGGTTTGTTTTCTAAAGAAAACACATCACAAGAGAAATTTCTGGCCTCCTTCTGAAAATGCTAGTTGCCTGGCTGGTTTGCTGGCTCACTTCCTTAAGTGCTTTCTGGGTTACGGAAGTGGAACAATTATGCTCCAAGTATAACTATAACAGCTCCAAGTCGCTTTGGATAAGTCTCTATGGGCTTGCCACATCCTTCCATTGGGATTTTTGCCCATTCCCCCTTGCAAAACTGCTCCAGCTCCTTCAAGTTGGATTGGTTGTGCTTGTGAACAGCAATCTTTTTGACCACAGATTTTCTATTGGATTGAGGTCTGGGCTGTGACTAGGCCATTCCAACACATTTACATGTTTCCCCTTAAACCACTCAAGTGTTGCTTTATCAGTGTGTTTGAGGTCATTGTCCTGCTGGAAGGTGAACCTCCGTCCTAGCCTCAAATCACACACAGAGTGGTACAGGTTTTGCTCAAGAATATCCCTGTATTTAGCACCATCCATCTTTCCCTCAACTCTGACCAGTGTCCCAGTCCTGACTGCTGAAAAACATCCCCACAGCATGATGCTGCCACCACCATGTTTCACTGTGGGGATGGTGTTTTTTGGGTGATGTGATGTGTTGGGTTTGAGCCAGACATAGCGTTTTCTTTGATGACCAAAAAGTTATATTTTAGTCTCATCAGACCAGAGCACCTTCCTCCATACATTTTGGGAGTCTCCCACATGCCTTTTCGCAAACTCAAAATGTGCCATTTTGTTTTTTGCTGAAAGTAATGGCTTTCTTCTGGCCACTATGCCATAAAGCCCAACTCTATGGAGCGTACGTCTTATTGTCGTCTTATGTACAGATACTCCAGTCTCTGCCGTGGAATTCTGCAGCTCCTCCAGGGTTACCTTAGGTCTCTGTGCTGCCTCTCTGATTAATGCCCTCCTTGCCCGGTCCGTGAGTTTTGGTGTGCGGCCGTCTCTTGGCAGGTTTGCTGTTGTGCCATGTTCTTTCCATTTGGTTATGATAGATTTGATGGTGCTCCTAGGGGTCATCAAAGATTTGGATATTTTTATATAACCTAACCCTGACTTCTCAACAACATTGTCCCTTACTTGTTTGGAGAGTTCCTTGGTCTTCATGGCAGTGTTTGGTTAGTGGTGCCTCTTGCTTAGGTGTTGCAGCCTCTGGGGCCTTTCAAAAAGGTGTGTATATGTAATGACAGATCATGTTACACTTAGATTGCACACAGGTGGACATCATTTCACTAATTATGTGACTTCTGAAGGTAATTGGTTGCACCAGAGCTTTTTATGGGCTTCATAACAAAGGGGGTGAATACATACGCACATGCCAATTAACAGTTTTTTATTTCTGAAAAATAGTTTTATGTATACATTTTTCTAATTTTACTTCACCAACTTAGACTATTGTGTTCTGCTCCATCACATATAATTCAGATTAAAAAAAACATTGAACCAAAGGCTGTAATGTAACAAAATAGGTAAAAAGCCAAGGGGGGGTGAATACTTTTGAAAGGCACTATATAGTGTATATAAATATATAGTTAAAATACACCTATGCAAATAATTGTACTGAGAAAGGTATTTCTGCTCTACTAGTCTTGTGATCCAGCACCCCCCCCCCCCCCCAACCGGACTGTACAGCCAATAAAGCAAAATCATCTGGTCCAGGACCCACCCCAATTTGCTGCTGAACAATTAAAGGGCAAGATATCTTTGATCACTGTAGGCTTCTCTCCTGTAAGCATGTTCACTGTGTTAGTCTAGCAGCACTGTGCAAAGCAGTAGACAGAGTCCTAATTAGCATGGAGTATAGCTAGATGTCTTCTTTAGGTCTCCTGTTTGCACATTCTATTTGTTTCCTGCCTTCCTAATTCTGACTGCTGCCTGGGATCTAGTTTGTGTAATGGAACCAATAAGAGTACCAAAACCACACCCTAGAAGTCCAATGTCAGCAAGAAGCCTATTTGTTTCAGGGGCCAAAGAATTGCCTTTCATCAGGGCTTGGACAATGTGGGGACTGGTGAGCAATATTTCATGGACTCGGACTAAAGATCCTGAACAATCAAACCTGTGACACACCTTTGTGCTGACCCTGGTACTTATACTTACTGGATGTCATTTTCATCTAAGCCACAGCGGCCTAGGGGCTGGATGTGGCTCTTTGCTTGCCTTTATCCGGCCATTAGGGCACTATTCCTCCCACTGATACAAGACACTATTCCTCCCACTGACACTAACCATGGGGCATATTTCCTACCACTGACACCAAAAATGGGGGCATTGTTTTTCCCCTTTATATCAAAGATGGGGCATTGTTTACTCCCACTGATGCCAGGACAATTTCTACCCCCACTGGCCACAGTAAACCAGACCTTTGGAAAGTTTGGAGATCCCAGATCTAAGCCCTGATGAAGGTTGCTGCCCCGTTGCTCTCAATAGGTGCCATCTGTTAAACTCTGCAGATTGAGTTAAAATTAAAAAATGCAACATGCAAAATTAAACAATGCCCTATCAGGCTGTATTATCAAAATTCAGGTGGGCAACTGGGAAGCAGGGGGGACAAAACTGAGGCTAGGGCACCTGTTTTTACCGCACACAGCTGCCCATGTGAAAGCACTCTTGAACCAAGGCATTGAGCACTCTTTCTTTTTAGCTGAAGGTTAAATTGGGCTTTAAAGCGGTAGTAAACCACATAAAAGTAAATAAGTAAAATAAAAGGTGCCAAGCAGTTTAATTCATAATGTGCTAGTAGGCATCACCTACTAGCACATTATGAAAGACTTACCTGAAATCGAAGCCCTCCATCCAGCGGCCCGCTGTCATCGCTGACACTGCTTCCATCATCCACTTATTTCTGAGTTTGCGGGCTTTGGCGATATGAATGGCTAAGCCAGCGATGACGTCAACCCCACTCGGGAGTCACTGTTTACGGCACGGCTCTGAAGGAACGGCACAGGTATGCCATTCCTTCAGAGCGCATGCACCGGTGAGGTCACCAGTTTTTATTGCTGTCTGTGTCCCCCTTAGGGAAATTCACCCTCTCTATTTGTCCTGTTTACCATTATCATTGAAAGCGAAAGTAAAAGAAAATCCCAAATTTTGGGTTGTCCCCAGAAAAGTAATAGAGGGGAAATCTTCCAATGGGGACACTAGTTCTGGTCCCCAAGGAATTCCCTTCATTTGCAGGGATTTCCTCTTACTTCCTGTTTGGCTATGGGACAGGAAGTGAAGGGGCATCTCTACAATGCGACACAGATGGCGAAAAAGTAAGCCTTATTTTAGGCTTACCCATTGGTAAACATTATACAAGGGAGTTTACTCCCACTTTAAAGTACTGGCAAAACTTTTTATTTTTTTTTATTTTGGATAGAGCAAGGGAGAGTTATAACCCCTGTCAGGTTTGTTTTTGCCATCTGTATTTCCATTGCAGAGATTTCCCTTCACTTCCTGTCCCATAGTCAAACAGGAAGTAAGAGGAAATCCCTGAAAATGTAAGCGTTACTAAGCCCAAAACAGTAAAATCAGTCTGTATATGCAGTAAAGCAGGGATATGCAATTAGCGGACCTCCAGCTGTTGCAAAACTACAAGTCCTATCATGCCTCTGCCTCTGGGTGTCATGCTTGTGGCTGTCAGAGTCTTGCTATGCCTCATGGGACTTGTAGTTCTGCAACAGCTGGAGGTCGGCTAATTGCAAATCCCTGCAGTAAAGCATGCTTGTTATACTCACTGTGGAACCTAAGGGGGTTCATCTTACACATTGTGTAAAAAGGCTGTTAGATCCTGGCTTCTCCTATCCTCCCCTCCTTCCACTGTCCCCTGATAATTTTCCTTTAACACAGAGTCTATGGAGTCAGGCTGCACATGCTCAGTTTGGTGTGTATTGCTAGAGAGTTTTTTTTTCTTTTCTTGGGAGAGTGCATGTGATCAGCACAGGGCCAATCAGCACTGTCCAGACAGAGGGTCAGGGGTCCTGCAGCCTCATGGGACAGTCAGAAAACTCTTCCTACAAGCTTTAACCAGTGCTTGGCTGGACACTGATAGAAGTCACAAGACTGCTATATACTGCTGATGAGAAAAGGGATTTAGCTGTTTATATTTACTAAAATAATCACATTTCCATGTTCTGTGTACTGTGGGAGACCAGATATAGTGAATGCAGGGTCCTGGGTTTAGTAACACTTTAGGGGAACTCCTTGGGGACCTCCAGGTCACCAAAACTAGTGTCCCCATAGGAAGATTTCTCCTCTATTACTGTTCTGGGGACAACCCTAAAGTTGATTTTTTTTTTTTAATTTTACTTTCAATGATAATGGTAACTAGGACAAATAGAAAGGGGGGAGTCTCCCTAATGGGGGCACAGACAGCAATTAAAACCTGACAGGGGTTTTAATCCTTCTGCACTCTGTCCAAAATGTAAAAAAAAAAAAGTTTTGCCTTTAACCGCTTGCCGACCAGCCACCATCATTTTTCTGCGGCAGGTCGGCACGATCCTGCGAACCGTTGTAGCTATACGTCGGCTCACGGGATCGGGATAGCAGGCGCGCACGACGCGCCCACTGCACTGCGCGGGGTGCTGATGCTCGTGGCCGACGGTAGCGATGACCGCCGGCCACGACGATCGCGAGCACTAGAAGCAGAACAGGGAAGTGTGTGTAAACACACAAATCCCTGTTCTGAGAGGAGAGACAGATTGTGTGTTCCTATTAGCTAGGAACCACGATCTGTCATCTCCTATAGTCAGTCCCCTCCCCCTACAGTTATAAACACCTCCCAGGGAACACAGTTATCAGTTATTACACAGTAATCAGTGCATTTTTATAATGTATAAATGTCAATGGTCCCGAAAATGTGTCAAAAGTGTTCGACGTGTCCGCCATAATGTCGCAGTCCAGCTAAAAATCGCAGATCGCCACCATTACTAGTAGAAAAAATAATTAATAAAAATGCCATAAATCTATCCCCTATTTTGTAGATGCTATAACTTTTGCGCAAACCAATCAACATACGCTTATTGCGATTTTTTTTTTTTTTTACCAAAAATATGTAGAAGAATACATATTGGCCTAAACTGAGAAAAAATTAGCTTTTTTTAAAAAAAAAATGGGGATATTTATTATAGCAAAAAGTACAAAATATTGTGGTTTTTTTTTTTCAAAATCGTCACTCTTTTTTTGTTTATAGTGCAAAAAATAAAAACCGCAAAGGCGATCAAATACCACCAAAAGAAAGCTCTATTTGTGGGGAAAAAAAGGACGTCAATTTTGTTTGGGTGCAATATAGCACGACCGCGCAATTGTCAGTTAAAGCGACGCAGTGCCAAATCGCAAAAAATCGCCCGGTCATTCAGCAGCCAAATCTTCCGGGGCTGAAGTGGATAATTAAACTTTAATGTTAGCTAGAACACCTACGAAGAGAGGCTAGAAGGCTTTTTTGAGGACCTGACACCAACCAGTTGTTCATTGCTGGTTTAGTAACTCAGTAACATCAGCACTTCTATCTTCTGAATAATAAAGACATTCAGGGTTACAGTGATAAAAAATATGACTTTACTCTCACAATTTCCATTTCTTCGGTTTCCTGGAAGATCCAAGCCTTCCTTAGTTTAGAAATGGTAAAATACATAAAAAATGAATCTTCTTCCATCTCTAAATGTTTCATGTGTGCCTTGAAGAGCAGCACACGGGGCTTCGCTGCCTTTGATTTGAGGAAACTTCAATCCTATTATTGTTTGATGAAACTTACTTCTAAGTCATCGTATAATCAATTCTTCTCTGTCACACGTAACCTACACCTGTGTCGTACTCTTGTTTTACATCTTCCTGTCATCCCACCGCACTTATAATCAACTCTGATAAGCCCTCGCCTGTCTGGCTGCCGAACACTGCTAATTGTTCAAAGGAAACTTTTATGCATAAATCTGATGACTCACCTGACAGTTTCCGGATCGCCGAAAAAATGGTTCAATTTCTTTATAGTAGAAATCGAATTTAAAAGAGAGGTATGGGAAAAAAATTTTTGGGGGGGATCATGCTTACCTAGGGGGATGCAGCATCTGTCTCCTGCTGGCTCTGCACTGAGAACCGAGCGATCAAACGCCGCTGATCGCTCGGATCCCAAAGCTCCCTGAGCACAGAGCTGGTTACTGTAATGCCCCGTACACACGGTCGGATTTTCCGACGGAAAATGTGTGATAGGACCTTGTTGTCGGAAATTCCGACCGTGTGTGGGCTCCATCACACATTTTCCACCGGATTTTCCGACACACAAAGTTTGAGAGCAGGATATAAAATTTTCCGACAACAAAATACGTTGTCGGAATTTCTGATCGTGTGTACACAAATCCGACGCACAAAGTGCCACGCATGCTCAGAATAAATAAAGAGATGAAAGCTATTGGCTACTGCCCAGTTTATAGTCCCGACGTACATGTTTTACGTCACCGCGTTCAGAATGATTGGATTTTCCGACAACTTTGTGTGACCATGTGTATGCAAGACAAGTTTGAGCCAACATCCGTCGGAAAAAATCCATGGATTTTGTTGTCGGAATGTCCGATCAATGTCCGACCGTGTGTACGGGGCATAAGGCTGGCCATACACTATACAATTTTCTTGTTCAACTTTCCTTTAGATTTACCAAAACCATATAATATGAGGTCAAACCTGAACCCTTTCAACTTGAATGCAATCAGGCAGGCCGTTGTACTACATAGTTGAAGTCAAATCTATAAAGGAAATTGAATAAGAAACTTGTATAGTGTATGGCCAGCCTAAGGCTGCATTTACACCTAAAGCCGCGTACACACGAGCGGAATGTCCGACAGAAAAAGTCAGACGGAAGCTTTTCACCGTCTATTCCAATCGTGTGTAGGCCTCATTGGACTTTTTTTTCGAAAATTCTGACGGACCTAGAAATGGAACATGTTCTAAATATTTCCGATGGAACCAATTCCTATTGGGAAAACCGATCGTCTGTATGCTGTTGCGACGGACCAAAAACGACGCATGCGCCGAAGCAAGTACAAGACGGAAGCTATTGGCTACTGGCTATTGAACTTCCTTTTTCTAGTCCCGTCGTAAGTGTTGTACGTCACCTCGTTCTGGACGGTCGGACTTTGGGTTGACCGTGTGTAGGCAAGACCGCTTGAATGGAATTCCGTCGGAGAGACCTTCAGAGATTATTCCAAAGCCAAAACCGGGCGTGTGTACGCGGCATAAGAGTTTTCAGCTCATAAAACGCTTGTAAAAATTTTCAAAACGCCCAACAAGCAAAATCCCATTCATTTACATCTGAGCGTTCTATCGCCTGAAGCAAAATGCCTGAAGCTCAGAAAAGTACAGGATCTTCTTTTTAGGCAGGTTACAGGCATTTTACTGCTTTTTACATTGGTGACCCTTTGACCTGTATAAAAACGCAGCAAATTCCAGGCAGATGGTGTTGTGGTCGGGATTTGAACTAGTGACCCTATTGCTGCTAGGTGAGAGTGCTACCCACTACACCACTGTGCTGCCCCCTAGCTGCTCCTCCCTAGCCGCAAGTGTAAGTGAATCCTATAGGTTAGTCATTGCTTGCATCTTCCTGATATCTGGCATGCCCTGCAGGATTGTTTATATGCCATTGTCCACCATTAGGCCCTGACCCACGGCGCTCAGGACAGGGTGAGCAGAATACATCTGCATCTGAAGTCTGTCTTTATTTTTATTGACTTGATGGGGGGAGGGGGGAGTTCATTGGGAAATGGTTCTTCTCCTTAAAGGAGGCCTGCAATTTGTAGGATGTGCCCAAAAACAATCCAAGCAGAGAGCAAATGAATAGTCACCAGCATTGCCTGTAGGCTCCCTGCAGCTATTCTTTTCTCCATAATGCCAAAGCTTGCTCTGCATTGTATTCCTGTGAGGAAGTGGCCGTCTTGTTAGTGGAGCAGGGCCTTGGCTGCTCATTTTAGAGATGTGCCCTAGATGACTGGTGATCCAATGACAGGTGTAGAAATTGCAAGAAGCAGCAAGAAAGGTTTAAAATGAACAGATCCACAGAATGGATGAAGCAGAAGAAGGGAGTCTCTTGCTCTGCAGGTCCTCAGGTACAGCTTCCTCTCCAGCAAGGAGGACACTGAGCAGCACAGTAGTCATTCTTTAGGTTATTTTTGTGAAACTCTCGATTGTGGTGCAGTAAAAAAGAGCATTTGTTGGATACAAGGACTGCAGCATATGTACAGGGCCTTGAAAAAGTATTCATACCCCTTGCAATTTTTTTATGTTTTGTCATGTTACAACCAAAAACGTATTTTATTGGGATTTTATGTGATAGACCAACACAAAGTGGCACATAATTGTGAAGTGGAAGGAAAATGATAAATGTTTTTCACATTTTTTTACAAATAAATATGTGAAAGTGTGGCGTGCATTTCTATTCAGCCCCCCTGAGTCAATACTTTGTAGAACCGCCTTTCACTGCAATTACAGCTGCAAGTCTTTTTGGGGATGTCTCTACCAGCTTTGCTCATCTAGAAAATTACATTTTTGCCCATTCTTTGCAAAATAGCTCAAGCTCTGTCAGATTGGATGGAGAGCATCTGTGAACAGCAATTTTCAAGTCTTGCCAAAGATTCTCAATTTAATTTAGGTCCGGACTTTGACTGGACCATTCTAACACATGAATATTCTTTGATCTACAGTAAACCATTCCATTGTAGCTCTGGCTGTCGTTGTCCTGCTGGAAGGTGAACCTCTGCCCCAGTCTCAAGTCTTTTGCAGACTCTAACAGGTTTTCTTCTAATGCCGCGTACACATGAGCGGAATTGCTAACGGGCTAAACTCCGTCTGCATTTCCGCCGGAAAGATTTAGAACATGTTCTATATATCTAAATCCATCGGAAATGCAGACAGAAAAAGTCCAATTGGGCATACACACAGTCGAAATGTCTGACCAAAAGCTCCCATCTGACTTTTTCTGTCGGGAAGTCCGGCCATGTGTACACGGCATAAGATTGCCCTGTATTTGGCTCCATCCATCTTCCCATCAACTCTGAACAGCTTCCCTGTCCCTGCTGAAGAAAAGCATCCCCACAACATGATGCTGCCATCACCATTTTTCATGGTGGGGATGGTGTGTTCAAGGTGATGTGCCGTATTGGTTTTCTGCTGCACATAGCATTTTGCTTTTAGGCCAAAAAGTTAAATTTGGTCTCAACTGACCAGAGCACCTTCTTCTACATGTTTGCTGTGTCCCCCTCATGGCTTCTCGCAAACTGGCTTTCTTTCAGTAATGGTTTTCTTCTTTCCACTCTTCCATAAAGGCCAGATTTGTGGAGAGCACGACTAATAGTTGTCCTGTGGACAGATTCTGCCACATGAGCTGTGGATCTCTGCAGCTCCTCCAGTTACCATGGACCTCTTGGCTGCTTCTCTGATGAATGCTCTCCTTGCCCTGCCTGTCAGTTTAGGTGGACGGCCATGTCTTGGTAGGTTTGCAGTTGTGCCATACTCTTTCCATTTTTGGATGATGGATTGAACAGAGCTCCGTGAGATGTTCAAAGCTTGGGATATTTTTTTTTTTTTTATAACCTAACCCTGCTTTAAACTTCTCCACAACTTTATCCCTGACCTGTCTGGTGTGTTCCTTGGCCTTCATAATGCTGTTTATTCACTAAGGTTCTCTAACAAACCTCTGAGGGCTTCACAGAACAGCTGTCTTTATACTGAGATTAAATTTCAAAACAGGTGGACTCTATTTACTAATTGGGTGACTTTTAAAGGCAATTGGTTCCACTAGATTTTGGTTATGGGTATCAGACTAAAAGGGGGCTGAATACAAATGCACACTCAGATATTTATTTGTTAAAAATTTTGATAACTATTTATCATTCTCCTTCCACTTCACAATTAAGTGCCACTTTGTGTAGGGTTGTAACATGACAAAAAGTGGAACATTTCAGGGGGAATGAATACTTTTTCAAGGCACTGTCATCATTATAGTTTTCTCCTTATGTTGCCTTGCCACCTGTTTTAACCCCCAAAAGCCTTCACCACAACACCATAGCTGAATGCTTTGCAACGCTCTTCTTGACTGTATGAGAGACAGAACTTTGAAGAACTGTTATTTACAGTGTGAGTTTTAACCTAAAACAGCAGCCAGCAACACACTGGACATCCCTCATTATGGGTAATTTATTGCTACATAGCAAATGTCCAGAAATTGTTTCTGTTCCTGGAGTTTTGCTTTAATTATTTCAAGGGTTTTAGATGCCCACAGCTAAGGTCATCTCAACAGACAGGAGTAACCTCAAGCAGGTTTGAAGACCACTTGGCTCATCCATTGCAATGGTATCATGTTGGTATGAAGGTATGGTGGCTGTACTTTTCGCTGTTCATCATAAAGGACAAGGCTCTGGCACTCAGCAACAGCTTAGCACTCACACGTTCGCTTGGAACCGTGATGGTGACATTTCAAAGCTGAAACAAGATAATTGCCACATTGCAAAGCCTCTTTGGAACAACATGGCTTGTGCCCAGCTGTGGCATTTTGATGCACAGTTCATGGACCTTTTTCTGCCTTTCTACATTTAATAAGTAACATCATTCACTTGAACCTTTCTACTTATTTATTTCTCCTGTCCATTTTACTTGAATTTCAAAAAGGTTATTATATGTTTTTTTACTGACCTTTATATGTAGGCCAAGGTAGTGAACTTTTGTGAATGGCATGTAGAATTTTAGCCATTGGTAGGTTAAAGCTGAACTCCAGGCAAGCCGTTACATACACTGTTGAAATACATACATACAATCAGAGCTGATCCGCCCTATATGCTGACAACGCAAGCTGCGTAGGGCCCCCGCAAATTACTCGAGGCCCCGCCTCCTTGCGTGTCATAGCGCGTCAATTAATGTTTACAACATCCAGTGGAGGAACTTTAGGGGTCGCTGCAGTCGCATTTGCGACTGGGCTCTTCTGTTATACCTCTGTGGGGGGGCCCCTAAGACCCAGCATCCCACCTGCACCTCTGGCTGGTCGTTTAGAGTGCAGTAGGGAGAGGTGGGAGGTGGTGGGAGGAGGTGGAAGGCGGCGATCGGCAGCTCTATGGTGCCTGTGTGGGTGGCGGGATCTCCCTGGGGCTTGTAGTACTCTCTGGAGTGTCAGTGTATACAGTGGAGTGGAGAAGGGAGGGGCCTCTGACCCGGGCAGGTATCAGTTTCACTTTCACTCTGCTTGAACACTGTTGCTGATGCCCTGGTCAGAAGCCCCTCCCCTTTCCGCTGTATACATTCAGAGATAGCACTACTAGCCCCAGGGAGATCCCCCTGCCTGTGGACACCATAGAGCTGCCGATTGCCGCCTCCCACCTCCACCAGCCAGGTACAGGGGAACCTCTGCAAGGGGGGGAGTCAGCTGTTTGCGGACCCTGATGCTTTCTGGGGACACTAATGTAAGGAAGGGGCCCTCTGGGGACACTGATGTAAGAGGGGGGCCTCTGGGGACACTAATGTAAGGAAGGGGCCCTCTGGGGACACTGATGTAAGAGGGGGGCCTCTGGGGACACTAATGTAAGGAAGGGGACCTCTGGGGACACTGATGTAAGAGGGGGGCCTCTGGGGACACTAATGTAAGAGGAGGGGCTCTCTGAGGACCCTGTGTAAGGAGGCTCTCTGGGGACACTAATGTAAGAGGGAAGGCTCTCTTGGGACCCTGGTGTAAGGGGGGGCTCTCTGGGGACCCTGGTATAAGGGGGGACTTCTTTCCCCCTCATTTTTCATGGGTAGGGCAGCCAATGATTACAACACAAATCACAGCAGCAGCAAGGCTTTGTTAATCAGCCTGCTGATTGGACAACTAATGACCAGCAGGACAATTATGAGTCAGTAGCTCAGCTCAGTCATGTCAGCATTATGGATGAGCTTGGGTTTGGCCCAAGCCCCACTGTCTGATTGGTTAATTTGTTTATGCAAAAGAATCCTCAGAATTGTGATGACCTAAAATGCAATGTAACTACAAGAACAATTGGTAGATTAGTAATTCTCCTTTTTCAGTCTGCACTATAGGGTTGATTTATAAGAATTTGCATAGCCATTTACACAATGCATGAGTATTCCTTCTGTGCAAATGGGACAAAAACGATTGTAAATATGCTATATCCTGTGCTGTTTATTGATTTAAAATGGAAAATACTGTATAAGGACATTAGTGGGAGTTAGGTATCATAGGAATTTCCTATAATACTTAAAGGGGGGGTCCACCTATCTATCGTTTTTTTTTTGGAGTTCATTCACAAACTTTTCTTCTCATGATTATCTACTCACATGTTCTGTGTAATAAGTCCGCCTGTGTCCGATTTTGTTGTAAAGAATAACTTATAAAATTCACTGAAGGCGGTTTCCATCTTCATTGTGGGCATTTGAAGCCCACAAGCATGTATTTACTGGATGCGGTGAATGCTGTGCTCCCAGCATTCACCGAGATGTTGTGATGACGCTGTTGCACAATGCATGCTGGGAAGCCTGAGACTAGCTCCCAGGGGACTGTGGGAGGTCTGGGAGAAGCTAGAAACACGCCTACTCCCATGGGAGGAAAACCAGGAGGTGCTAAGAAGATTAGAAAAAAAAAGGTAATTACGGCGATTTAAATTTTTTTACACAGCATGTCAGCATCTAGGCAAGGAAGAGAATGCATAGAGATAATGTTCAAAATTTGGGTGGAACCCCGCTTTAACACCATCTAGTGGCTAAAGATGGTATTTTCTGTTTTAAATCAGTGATACACGGTCCAGGATATAGCCTATTTACATTTGTTTTGCCCCGCTTTCACTGGGCACTGCTTCATTGAGTTGTGGGCCCCAAATTTTTAAGGGCCCTCCTTTCAAAGCATTTGCCCGTTGTCCTCCTGCCATGAATAATCCAGGTCATGTGCCTTGCATTTTGGGTTTGAATCAATTGAATTTACATTCATACAGTATTTATTATGTTATTTATTGATTAGAAACATTTATATAGCACCTAAGGTTTAAAGGTGCTATATAAATGTTTATAAACAATAAATAAAGAACTCCTGAATGTGATTTTTGCACATGTTTATTATAAGCTTACCTGTAGATAAATTGCATATCTCCTAAATGTGCAGCATATAGGAGATATTCCAGTGAGCAACAGCTGGCGGAACAACATACCTGTGCCGTTCCTTCAGAGCTCTGTGCCATGGCCAATACTCCTACGCACATGCGCGGGAATGACGTCATCATGGCTCGGCCATTCAAGTGCCCACATCCCGCGAAACCCAGAAGGAAGACTGGGTTAAGATGGAAGCCTTTACAGCGGTGACAGCACGCCACTGGAGGGCTTCAATTCAAGGTAAGTCTTTAATGTGCTAGTATGCGATGCATACTAGCACATTATGACATTGCCTTGCAGGGAAAGTTTACTACCACTTTAAGTGCTTACATGTAATGTACATTCACATGTAATGTACATTCACATCCGTCCCTGTCAGGCCCGGACTGGCCATAGGGCACACCGGGCACTTGCTCGGTGGGCTGGAGCCTTGTGGGCCCAAGGCAGCTGTTTAGTTCAGCCATCGGGCTGGGGGGAGAAACTACAGGTTAGCTGACCTGTGACCATGAATAGGGAGGACCTAGCTCTGAGGAAGGGGGTGTGCCCCCGAAACTTGTCAGTTTTACCCAGTGTTATGCTCCTGCACATGTACATAAACTATGTGTTTTTATGGCTTATTGGGAGTTACACTTTGTGAGTACTCACTTTTATTAATTTTTTAATCATTAAATTTTCATTGGTAATGCACTAGGTGTGTGTGCCTTCCATTTTGTTTTTCTTGTAGAGTCCATCGGATTACCCCATCTGAGGAAGAAATAAATCAAACAAGCTAAAAAAGCTCCAACACAGGATGGATCTGTGGGAGCCTAAAGTAGCGCAGTGCCACGTCCTCAATAATAGTAATTTGAATAAAGCACATGAAAAAATGGACTTTAGAGGCACCAATTATAGAAAAAATAAAGTACATTTTTATTACATTTATATTACATTTTTAAAATACTGCACAATGCAGTGATGGCTAAACCTCTCCAATGTGAGTCAAACACATCAAAAACATGTCATATGAGACATTTAAATATATACTGAGTAATGACATAAAATATTAGCTTTACATGTTTCGCGTGAAAACGCTTCTTCAGGAGCTGGGTAATTTCTTTATATAGAATATAGATGACTAGGGTTCAGTAGATAGTAGTAATGAAAGGTGTTTAAAAACCTAAACATGTAGAGCTAACATTTTATGTCATTACTCAGGATATATTTACATGGATATGACATGTTTTTGATGTGTTTGATTCACATTGGAGAGGTTTAGTCATCACTGCATTGTGCAGTATTTTAAAAATGTTTTATGTAATATATATGTAATAAAATTTTACTTTATTTTCTCTATAATTGGTGCCTCTAAAGTCCATTTTTTCATGTGCTTTATTCAAATTCCCATCTGAGGAAGGCAGCATCCACCCAGTCTTATGATACCATTTTTACAATTTTCCCTGTTGACTTCAGAAGACCCCTTATCTCTGGAAGTGACTGGGTTTTTTGTATCTATAATGCATAGGGAGGAGCTGGAGGAAAAGCTGAGAAAGTGAGTGCGGCTCCCTATGCGGCTGGATAAGAGGAGCGGCAGGGCGGCTGCATATAGAAGATTCAATCTTTCAATTTTCCTCCTGCAGCCTCTTAAAGCCCGCTTCTCCTCCTCTCCCTCCTGTAGGCATTCAGAGGCTGCAGGAGGAAAATGGAGAGATTGATTTTTCTATATGCAGCCACTCTTACTATCCAGCTTCTTTATTCTCCCCCCTGTGCTCTCAGCCCCCCCCCCCAGTGCTCTCCAGCCCCCAGTGCTCTCCGGCCCCCTCTGAGCTCTCCATCCCCACAGTGCTCTCCACCCCCCCCCCGTGCTCTCCACCTTCCCGTTTTCTCTGTAGCCCCCCTCCTCGCTCTCGGCCCCCCCGTGCTTTTCGCCCCCCGTGCTCTCCGCCCCCCATGTTCTCTGGCCCCTCTGTGCTCTCCACCCCCCCTCTCGTGCTCCCCCCCCCATGTTCTCTGGCCCCTCTGTGCTCTCCACCCCCACCTCGTGCTCTCCGCCCCCCCATGTTCTCTGGCCCCTCTGTGCTCTCCACCCCCCCTCTCGTGCTCTCTGCCCCCCCATGTTCTCTGGCCCCTCTGTGCTCTCCACCCCCCCTCTCGTGCTCTCCGCCCCCCCATGTTCTCTGGCCCCTCGTTGTTCTCCACCCCCACCTCGTGCTCTCTGCCTTCCCATGTTCTCTGGCCCCTCTGTGCTCTCCACCCCCCCTCTCGTGCTCTCTGCCCCCCCATGTTCTCTGGCCCCTCGTGCTCTCCGCCCCCCCATGTTCTCTGGCCCCTCTGTGCTCTCCACACCCCCTCTCGTGCTCTCCGCCCCCCCATGTTCTCTGGCCCCTCTGTGCTCTCCACACCCCCTCTCGTGCTCTCCGCCCCCCCATGTTCTCTGGCCCCTCTGTGTTCTCCACCCCCCTCGTGCTCTCCGCCCCCCCATGTTCTCTGACCCCTCTGTGCTCTCCACCCCCCCGTGCTCTCTGCCCCCCATGTTCTTTCCCGGCCCTTTCAACTCCATCAGGATGGAGAGTGGGGAAGGGGCAGGTAAATATGTCATGGGCTGGTCAGTCTAAAATGTCCAGGCCTATTTTTTGTCCCAGTTCAGGCCCGGGCCCTGCCTTCAAGGAGCTTACAATCTAAGGTCTCTAACTCACATACATACATAGACATACTAGGGCCACTTTTGACAGGATCCAATTCACCTACCAGCATGCTTTGCTTTAAAAAAAACGGCAAAATCTATTTTGATACATTAGTTGTATTTGTGATTCTCTGTTGGCTACAAATTATCCAGTTCTTGAACTTTGCAGATCAATTGATGTTTGTGAAATAGTGGCCAATCAGAATGAATCCTTTCTACAGTACACTGAAATCCAATATTGTGAGTTATTGCACATTGCACTTTGCCATCCTGAAAAGCCCCATAAATCTTGAACTGCAAGGTAGCGGTGCCCTATAAAATGTGCTTTGCCCTGAGCCTTAGATAACCTAAGAATAAAAAAAAAGTGAAAAGAAAAGCTTAAACTCTGCACGGTTTACGTACAAATAGAATTCATACTACCGGCATTACAAGAAATTGTTACTTCTACATAATGGATCATATTTGTTATTTTGGTAACCAAGAAGTAATATAAAGTTTCGATGTGAATCATTGTTCACTGAGCAGAACAATAAACTCCAATTCCACTCAACACTAGGGGGCAATATTGATTATGCAGATAAGACATAAACAAGCCCAGGCAACCTGCAGCTATCTGCTCTATGATAAATATGTAATTTTTTCAGCTCTACCAGCACTGACAAGTTGTTTTATTTTATTTTCGAGTAGTCTGTATTGTCTGCAAATATTAATGTTTAGGTTATCCATTATAAAAAAAATAACATCTATTAGTCTACTGTTCGGCTTCTTGGCTATATGTGAAAACTGGGCCACCATTACATTTTATGGGGCCCCATAGTATCCACATGACTGGGCCCCCTCTTTCTCCCCTTCCCCCCCTGTAGTGGCAGGGCAGTGACCTTGGCGTAGCAGGACAGTAAGCAAAATGTAGTAGCCGGACGTGGCAGTAAGCAGCATGGAGTGGCACGTAGTGGCAGAACAAAATATATGCAGTAGCAATGTAGTGGGTAGTATGTAGTTGCAGGTCAGGGCAATGAGAAAAATGTAGTGGCAGGGCAATGGGAAGGATGTAGTGGCAGAGGAATGGGCAGTGTGTAGTGGCAGGACAGTAAGCACTAGGTAATGGCAAAGCAGGGCAGGACAATGGGCACGACAGAGTGGCAGGGCAGTGTGGGATAGTATGACAGTGGGTAGTAGGTAGGGCAATGGACAGTATGTAATTGCAGGGCATTGGGAAATGGGAAGCATGTAGTGGCAGAGCAGGGAAATGGGTAGTTTGTAGTGTCAGGACAGTGAGCACTAGGTAGTGGCAAGACAGGGCAGGACAATGGGCACGACAGAGTGGCAGGGCAGTGTGGGATAGTATGACAGTGGGTAGTAGGTAGGGCAATGGACAGTATGTAATTGCAGGGCATTGGGCAATGGGAAGCATGTAGTGGCAGAGCAGGGAAATGGGTAGTTTTTAGTGGCAGGACAGTGAGCACTAGGCAGTGGCAGGGCAATGAGCACCACAGAGTGGCAGGGCAGGGCAATGAGCACCACAGAGTTGCAGGGCAGTGTGGGATAGCAGGACAGTGGGTAGCATGTAGTGGTAGAGCAGTGGACAGTATGTAGTTGCAGGGCAGTATGTAGCGGCAGGGCAGTAGAAAGTATGTAATGGCGGGGCAATAAGCAGCATGGAGTGACAGGGCAGTGGGAAATATGTAGTGGGAGGTCGAGGCTGTATGCAATGGCAGTGCAATGGGCAGGATGTAGTGGCAGGGCAGGGCGGTGCAAAGGCCAGCAGCCAGCATTAACAGATCCTCAAGCACACCCCATACCCCTTGCCATTACATACATTCAGTGTTGCAGGTGCCAGAACTGCGTTCCCCCACGTTCCTGCTGAAAAAAAGCCCTGATAATAATTGTAATGTGCTCACATCTATCTGAACCTTCATATGAAGAGGTGGCTGAAAAGGGGTAAGTGGGGGGGATGCATCTGAATCATTTAGCTTCTTCCGTGTATGCTAAATATCTATGTTAAAAAAAATTGGACACAGAAAATATTTATGTATGCATGCTCTTAAAAACCCTATCTGAGCCTTCCTTCTCCGTTTTCACTTCTCAGATGGTTATTTTAATTCCACAAATCTAGCTTGTGGGATGGACTGATTAAACGTTCATCAGTTTGATATCCCCTTATAAATATAAACCAGATGCTGTTGCCTTTATTCCTTACCCAGAATCCTATTCAGGCCAAACTTCTGATCATCCAATTTAAGCTTGCTACGAGCAGAATATTAAAGAACAATGCGTGGAGGGGAACTGTGGCCGACGAGCCAACGTCTTCCTTTTTAACATTGCTCTTGTGGCTTCAGAGTGTTGGTAAACATTTTGTCTAAATCGATTCCACCTGGACGCCGAACGAGGGTGTAGGCACTCATGCATAAAACAGCCACAGCTGCTTCTATTGTAGCCGATCTCTTTTCATAATTCTTTTATCAGGAGTATCGCAGAATAGAGGAGCCTTAGTGCAATTGAAAAATACTTGTTTTGTTTACAGTCTATGTATTAGGTATTCGCTGTGGACCTTCTGCAGAACATACACATTTTTTCCCCCCGTATGTCTTTATCTGCTACTGTTTCTGGTTGGATTATAATATTTTTTCCTATATTTTAAAGAAGGATTAGAGTTTGTGTTTGTATAACAACCTTCCTCCCTTTGTGTTTTTTCCGAGACCTCGATGAGAGGCCACTGTCTTCTTCTCCATGCTGGATTTAAATTGTTAAGGACAGCTTACAAGTTCTCTAGCAACCGCTGGAGGATTTGAAGATTTCTGTTTATGAAATGTTTGTATGTACCAGCCAAAAATATTGAGATTAGCAGGACCTAGGCCTTTGAAGCTTTATGCAGTTCTGGGTTGTAAATTGTTTTCATTATTTGCTGAAACCAGTGTGTCACGCATCAGCCACCAACACATGGTCAAGGTTGATTAGTTCACACATCTTCCACAGTTCAGTGTTTGCTGGAGCAATATCTGAACATCCTGATCATATGTGTATTCTTGGGTGTATGGTTTTAGAACTTTGAAGCTTTATGCCGTTCTGGGTTTTAAACCATTTTCATAATAATTTACTTAAACTAGCATGCACCAGCCACCATTCCGTCATCCAGGTTGATTGGTTTACACTTTTTCCCTGATTTAATGTTTGCTGGAGCAATAACTGAACATCTTGAACATGTGTGCATTCTTTGTTGTATGTGTTTTTAGACCTAAATTGTTTTCATATTTGCTGATGCCAGCATGTCATGCTCCAGCCACCTTTCCATCGTCCAGGTTGATTAGTTCTTACAATCTTCCCCAGTTCAGTGTTTTCTTGAGCAATAACTGAACATCTTGACCATACTGTATGTGCATTCCTTGTTTTACATGTTTTTAGGCCTTTGAAGCTTGTTGTTTCTGAGTTAAAATATAAAACAAGGGGGAGGGGAGCACTCACATTGCCACATCCGTCAATTGGGGAGGAGAAAAAGAAGGGTACTCAAAGAGTAGCCTAGGATCGGACTTTAGAGGCATGGAAACAATGGAGAAGTAGAAAACATAAGTAATATTTATTGAAAAAAGAAATTACATAGTATCTACACAATATTCACAAGCTTTAAAAAATCATATAAGATGATATGGTTTGTACAGTGAGCCCTTGTGCGTCTTTGCGTTTCGCCGTGAGGCTTCTTCAGGACACAATCAAGGTTAAAAGACATGGCACAGAGAAAAAAGAAAACGAATCTCACTATCTTCTTTTTTAATTGAGCCTCATGTACAAACATCTGGAACGTTTTCAATAGTATTCGATGTATGGACTATTCTCAAAAAAGCTGCGAAAAATTCCCAGAATGCCACTCAATCTATTAGTTGCCAGGAATCGAGAGCTATTCGAACAGGGGCATAAGGCATCTTACAAGGAAAAGGATCATATTCAAAAGTCCAAAATCCAATACAGGAGGACACAGCTGGAATTACACAAATATAATTGGGAGGTATCCCACGTCCCAACAGTACCAGGCTGTCTCCCAGGGGCTATCCTTTATCACGTCTTTGCATCTATTACCCCTCTGCGGGCTTGATGCGCAGTTGGGAAGTGGGATACCTCCCAATTATATTTGTGTAGTTGCAGCTGTGTCCTCCTTTATTGGATTTTGGACTTTTGAATATGATCCTTTTCCTTGTAGGATGCCTTATGCCCCTCTTCGAATAGCATTTGATTCCTGGCTACTAATAGATTGAGTGGCATTCCGGGAATTTTTCGCAACTTTTTTGATAGTCCATACATCGAATACTATCGAAAACGTTCTTCATGTTTGTACATGAGGCTCAATTGAATAAGAAGATAGTGAGATTCGTTTTATTTTTTCTCTGTACCATTTCTTTGAACCTTGATCGTGTCCTGAAGAAGCCCCACGGCGAAACGTGTAGACGCACAAGGGCTCACTGTAAAAACCATATTATCTTATATGATTTTTAAAGCTTGTGAATATTGTGTAGATACTATGTAATTTCTTTTTTCAATAAATATTACTTATGTTTTCTACTTCTCCATTGTTTCCATGCCTCTAAAGTCCGATGCTAGGCTACTCTTTGAGTGCCATTCTTTTTCTCCTCCTGTTGTTTCTGAGTTGTTCATTATTTGCTGAAACTAGCATGCCATGCGCCAGTCACCATCCCATGGTCCAGGTTGATTGGCTCACACATCTTCACCAGTTTAATGTGTGCTTGAGAAGTAACTGAACATCTTTACTATGTGTGCATTTCATTTTGTATGTGTTTTTAAACCTTTGAAGTTTTATGCTGTTTTGTGTTATAAGCGGTTTTCATAATTTGCTGAAACTAGCATGTCATGCACCAGCCATCATCTCATGGTCCAAGTTGATTGGTTCACACATCTTCTCCATTCTAATGTTTGCTTGAGCAATAACTGAACATCTTGACTATGTGTGCATTCCTTGTTGTATGCTTGTTAGACCTTTGAAGCTTTATGCTGTTTCTGGGTTTTAAATTGTTTTCATTATTTGCTGAAACCAGCGTGTCATACACCGACCACCATCCCATATTTCAGGTTGATTAGTTCACATAATCTCACTCAGTTCAGTGTTTGCTTGAGCAGTAACAATTTCCCAATTTCCCTTTGGTAACAATTTCCCGATTTCCCTTTGGAATTAATGAAGTATTCTGTATTCTGTAACTGAACACCATGTGTTGCATTCTTTGTTGTATGTTTTTTTACACTTTTGAAGCTTTATGCAGTTCTTATTTTTTCATTATTTGCTGAACCCAGCGTGTCATACACCAACCACCATCCCATCATCCAGGTTGTATTGGTTCATACATCTTCCCCAATGTAATGGTTGAGCAATAAATGAACACCTTGACCATGTGTGCTTTTCTTGTTGTATGTGTTTTTAAACCTTTGAAGATTTATGCTGTTCTGCCTTCTAAGTTGTTTTCATGATTTGCTAAATCCAGTGTGTCATGCACCAGCCACCATCTCAAGGTCCAGGTTGATTAGCTTTTACAATCTTCCCCAGCTCGGTGTTTTCTTGAGCAATAACTGAACATCTTGACTATCTGTCACATACCTGGTTGAGATTGAGCTGTAGAGGGGTCTTCTCTTGCACCTCTTGTCCAACACCTCTGGTAATGATGACAGAAGGTGTGAGGACACAGAGTGGTACGGGGGCTGGTATAACAGGCAGCGCCAGCTGAGGTTTGCATGAAACTGATGGCCATAGATTAACCAGGCAGGAAACAGGAACTGGAACATGGTGAAGATTGATCAGCAGGCAGGAGTGTAGCCGGGACACAAGCCAAAAGGTCATTAACAGCCGGGCAGCGAAGTTACAGGAACATAAGACAGAAGCAGAGTCAAATATAGGCCGGAGTCAGTACACAGTCGGGCAGCAGGGCACAGAAGCACAAGACAGGAACAGAGTCAGAGTATGAACTGAGGTCACAATAGGCAGGCGGGAATCCAGAGATTGGTCAAGGGCAAGCCGGGTCAAGCACGGGTAAACAGATATAGCAGGTCAAGGCACAGGTAAACAGGAATTGGCTGAAGACCGCTCAGCAATCTGTTCATGCCATAGTTTAGCTTAAATAGGTTCGTTGGCGCCAGTGCGTGCACGTGTGCGCGTTCATGTTTGCGCATGCACGCCAATTCCTGTTCTGTATTGAGGCTTTGCTCATATTTATGAGCATGAACATGTAATGGGCTTCTGGTTCTAACTGAGGTTCTCTTACACTATCCGTGCATTCCTTGTTGTATGTGTTTTTAGACCTTTGAATGCTGTTCTGGGTTGTAAATTATTTTTATAATTCACTGAAACCAGTGTCATGTAGCAGCCACCATCCCATGATCGCAGTTGATTCACACATCTTCCCCAGTTTAATGGGTATGCCATATAAAGTAGTTGCTGAGTGCAGATTTATTGATCATTTTGTGGTCCCCAAACCATTATATGCCCTCCTCCACCATAATGGCATTTACCAAGTCTAAGCACCAGTTTTGGTTCTGCTGCTGGCCATCAAGGTCTTTTCCAGGTCCATGTATCAATAATGAAGATCATATACATCAGCAGTGGATAGTGCATATTTCTGCTGCGGTGTGGAGTCTAAGAAAGAAATTTCTGGTCTTCCAGACAGCATACCCTTCTGGAAGGTTCCTGAATCCTGTTTGTCCTACTGGCATCTGGTAATGAACTGCCAGTAAATGAAAGGATGTAGCGATTCATCAGACAAAAGCATAATCTATATCAGTGGTCTCCAAACTGCGGCCCGGGGGGACGGACGCGGCCCTTTGTCTTTATCTGGCCCTTGGGGCACTTTTCCTCCCACTGATACAAGACTATTCTGCCAACTGACAACAATGGGACACCATTTCTCCCATTGACACCAACAATGGGGCACTATTTCTTCCATTGACACCAACGATGGGGCACTATTTCTCCCATTGACACCAACGATGGGGCACTATTTCTCCCATTGACACCAACAATGGGGCACTATTCCTCTCACTGACACCAACAATGGGGCACTATTTCTCCCATTGACACCAGCGATGGGGCACTATTTCTCCCATTGACACCAAGGATGGGGCACTATTTCTCCCATTGACACCAACAATGGGGCACTATTTCTCCCATTGACACCAACAATGGGGCACTATTTCTCCCATTGACACCAACAATGGGGCACTATTTCTCCCATTGACACCAACAATGGGGCACTATTTCTCCCATTGACACCAACGATGGGGCACTATTTCTCCCATTGACACCAACAATGGGGCACTATTCCTCTCACTGACACCAACAGTGGGGCACTATTTCTCCAATTGACACCAACGATGGGGCACTATTTCTCCCATTGACACCAACGATGGGGCACTATTTCTTCCATTGACACCAACGATGGGGCACCATTTCTCCCATTGACACCAATGATGGGGCACTATTTCTCCCATTGACACCAACAATGGGGCACTATTTCTCCCATTGACACCAATGATGGGGCACTATTTCTCCCATTGACACCAACTATGGGGCACTATTTCTCCCATTGACACCAACAATGGGGCACTATTTCTCCCCTAATACCAAAGTGTTGATGTTTACTCTCACTAATGCCAGGAAATATTCCAATCTCATTGACCCTCCTAAGTCTGAAGGACAGTAAACTGGCCCATTGTTTAGAAAGTTTGGAGACCCCCTGATCTATATAAAGGCGAAGGCCAGGTCAGGCAATATTCAGGCAAAGTTGTGTAAGGGGCAGAAGGTCAAGTCTTGTAGTAGATACACGTACCAAAGTTTAGGCTGAGGTTGTATTGAAGGTAGCAAAAAAAAACTGCAAACAGTAATAGCGAGATGCTAACAGAAATAAACTGCAAATCTTGGGTAAGCGCACTGAACCAGATGAAAAGTTGACCCATGGCAAAAGGTACTGGCACAGCAATTGTGAATAGTCTCCTAATCAGTCTAATAGCGGTATGATCATTTTTTATGATCATCAGCTCCATCTAGTGGCCATATTGCAGGATTTTTCTGAATTTCCTCAACCAGGAAAATACAGCATTATGGCCACTAGGTGGAGCTGATGATCATGGGAAATACACATATTAGACACATTACAGGGATTATTTATGACAGCTGTGAAAGCATTTGCATAGGGAATATTTTAGATATCGACCCCTTAGTGATGACAGGGCAATACTTGCAGCATATGAACACGCACTACACTATGTAGACCAGCAGACTGAGCATGCACACATCTGGCAACAGCATGCCTGAACCAGATTGGCAGCTACCCACTGATAACGTATGGTCAACTGGAGCCTTACAGCCGGTACCACTCACCTATATTGTGAGCTGTATGTTTTAGCTGTACCTGCTGTCTCATATGCAAATTACATTCTTTGCCATCTGCTCCTGCAGATCATAACCACCTATCCAAAATGGCTAATGGAGTCTGGAGAAGCAAATTATGGTTTGTGACTTAAATCATTATTTTTCAGTTAATACTTGGCAGGTGTCATTAGAACGAGGACATTCTTTCTCAGCGCCGGCTCATTTAACCTCCTCCTAGAACCGTTGCTTCTCCAGGCTATGCTTTGCTGCATTTTTCTTTTTTCTTCTTCTTCCCAAGGCGATGTGCTGCCGACATAAACATGTTGCACTAGCTGTACTTTCCCAAACTTTAGGAAACACTTTAATAATGATGGGCTGTACTGAACTCAGCATCACCATCTTGAACAATTATCCCCAACCTCCGGGCGCAGAGCAGCGTTCAAAGATGCTGACTGCATAAAGTTTTGTGAGTCGAACAATTAAATAGAAAGAGAAGTAAAAAAAAAGGCAAGCATTTCCGTAAAACACATGAAGTTAAAGTCCAACTGAACTTCCAGTTTAAGTCAGCTAAATACGTACATTGCAGGTGCATTAAAACAAAATGTGCGCAAAGTTTTAGCATTTTCTTTTTAACCACTTCAGCCCCGGAAGATTTTCCCCCATAATGGCCACGTCATTTTTTGCGAAACGGCACTGCGTCGCTTTAACTGACAATTGCGCGGTCGTGCGACGTTGTACCCAAACAAAATTGGTGGCCTTTTTTCCCCACAAAAAGACCTTTCTTTTGGTGGTATTTGATCACCTCTACGGTTTTTATTTTTTGCGCAATAAACAAAAAAAGAGCAACATTTAAAAAAAAAAAAAAAATTATTTTTACATTTTGCTCTAATAAATATCCCAAATTTAAAAAAAAAAAAATTTCTTCATCAGTTTAAGCCAATATGTATCCTTCTACATATGTTTCGTAAAAAAAAAAAATTGCAATAAGTGTATATTGATTGGTTTGTTATAGTGTCTACAAAATGGGGGATAGATTTAAGGCATTTTTATTATAAATTTTTGTTTTACTGGTAATGGCGGCGATCAGCGATTTTTAGCGGGACTGCGACATTGCGGTGGACAGATCGGATACTTTTGACACTTTTTTGGGACCAGTGACATTTATACAGCGATCAGTGCTATAAAAAAGGAAATGATTACTGTATAAATGACACTGGCAGGGAAGGGGTTAACAGTAGGTGGCGATCAAGGGGTTAAATGTGTTCCCTGGGAGGTGTTTCTAACTGTGGGGGGAGGGGACTGACTGGCGGAGGAGAGAGA
The DNA here is from genome assembly GCF_042186555.1 of Aquarana catesbeiana. NCBI lineage: Eukaryota > Metazoa > Chordata > Amphibia > Anura > Ranidae > Aquarana > Aquarana catesbeiana. The sequence goes on from NC_133330.1 coordinate 319,541,350, forward strand.
TCGCTGTTCCTGATCACTAGGAACAGACGATCACTCTGAACTCCCCTGTCAGAACGGGGATCTGTTTGTTAACATTGACAGATCCCCGTTCTGGCTCTCTGTGGAGCGATCGCGGGTGGCCAGCGTTCATGCGCCGGCCACACGCATCAGCTCCCCTGCCGTCCAGCAGGCGCGTGCCTGCTATAGCTGTTAAAGGGACTGATGTACAGCTACGGTGATTCGCGGGAATGAGACGACCTGCCGCGGTGGCTGGTCGGCAAGCGGTTAAAGTAGCCACAGCCTGCAGAGTAGAAAGGCCTGCCAGCATGCAGCAGAGAAAGACCCATGTTCTCTGTGTGGGAACGGTGGTCTTTCAGGAGAGGTTCAACATGCCCTCTGCTGAGTGGGACCTATAGCTATGCAATTAGCAAAGCTCATGGTCCTTGATGATTGGAGAGCTGTAACGCTGGCTCAGCAGATGTGTTGGATCTCTGCAAAGAGACCACTGCTTCCAAAAAGCTTTAATAACTAAAATTCATCTCTACAACATCATAATATTCAAGAGCGTTGTGATTTGGTTTTTACGTCAGCCAAATATGTTGCAGGTGCATTAAAACAAAAGGTGTGCAAAGTTTTACTATTTATTTTCTTTAGAAAGTAGCCACAGCTTGCAGAGTAGAAACGCCTGTCCCCTGCCAGCATACAGCAGAGAAAGACCCTTATTATCTGTGTGGGAGTAGTGGTCTTTTAAGAGAGGTTCCACACACCCTCTGTTGGGTGGGACCTATAGCTATGCAATTAGCAAAGCTCATGCGCCTCGATGATTGGAGAGCTCTAGCGCTGACCTCTGCAAAGAGACCACTGCTTCCACAAGGCTTTAACAACTAAAAGTGATCTCTTCAACTTCATAGCGAGAGCGTTGTGATTTAGTTTTATGTGTGAAAGCACCTTTGAATTGATATTTCCTTTAACAGACATCCCAAGTCTCCTGCGAGGTGCGGGAGTCTCCTGCATTTGGTAGTGGGCTCCAGGACACCCGCGAGTGCCCTGCGATCTCCCGGCTGCAGGGCTGTTCCTGGGTGGCAGTGGTATCATCCATGTGTCCCCCTCCATTCTCCTCCGGCCTGCTTTCCTCCTCCTCTTCTTTCTTTTCACCTGCTGCCTTAGGGGAGGGGACTGACTGGAGGAGGAGAGAGATCGCTGCAGTAATGATATCAGGACTTTGCTTCTTTTTTTTTTGGATGCTGATATCAGGACTTTGCTCGCCAGCTACTGTGCTGGGAGTGTGCCGGGAGCGCGCTCTTAGCACGGTAAGTGGTTTACACAGATCCGCATTTATGCAATAGGTTAAGCCCCTCCTACTAATATCACAGTTTGGCCACACCAAGAATCTGGCACGGCTTGTTATGCATGCCATTTTTTTTCTTTTAATAATTTTTTTTTTTTAGGGGGTTCCAGATGTGCTAAGTACGCCACTGGTGCATGCAAGCTTGTAGTTCAGTATGGGAGAGTGCATGGAGTGGAGACTCCAGAGGGAATCCGTGGGTCCCAGCAGGCACAGGGGAACACCCATATACCTGAATTCGGGCAGCACAGCTGGGAGACAATAAGAGGAGCAAGAACAGAGGAAAAGAAAGAAAATGTCAGTCCTGCTATCAGCATCTCATTTTTCAAGGAAGGAAATGTTGGCTTTGGGCCTTGTTCAAATGGGCGTACTACAGTGTATGGCCATGAGAGGGCAGTGTTTGCCAGGGATGCAGAGGTGTTTAATTCATCCTTGTGGAGGCAATCCCATTCATGTCAATTGGGACTTTGCCTCCCATACATACATGGAACACCTCTGCATCCCTGACAAACACTGCCCTCTTCTGGCTGTACGCTGTATTACACCCATGTGAATGAACCCCCAATTATCACTTTAGTGCAGGGGTTCAAACTGGCGGCCCTCCAGCTGTTGTGAAACTACAAGTCCCATCATGCCTCTGCCTGTGGGAGTCAGGCTTGTAACTGTCAGCCTTGCAATGCCTCATGGGACTTGTAGTTTCGCAACAGCTGAAGGGCCGCCAGTTTGAGACTCCTGCTTAAGTGAGACATAAAACTAGATAAACTTGCTGTAAGTCCACATTTGGGAGCCGACCCCAGGGGCTCTGCTTGCCTTCACTTCTCTTTAGTTCTATTTGTGAGAAATTGCGATATGTAAATAACTTTTTTTCACAAATGCTGTAGGTGCTGCATTTCACATCTGCACACTTAGGAAGTGATAAATGGAAAACGTTCTATTTAGAGAAAATGATGTTTTATTTCACAATAAAGCTTTGAAGCTAAACTATGGGCAAGCAGCTACGTGCAAAGAAGAAATTAACTCCTTAATGCCTGTTCACAGCGGCCCTTTAAGTGGGCTTTAATTCCCCAAGAGGTAGTGCAGCATTTAGTATTATGTGACTGCTTTGATTGGCTCTCCCATCATCAGAGGCCATCTCACTGGCTCCCAATCAGAAGCGTTGACTGAGAGCTGTCGCTGACAGCTTGGTCAGTGTTTTGGGAGCGTGCAGCACACAACTGCAACCGGCTAAGCAGCAAGCAACTGCAAACAACTGCAACCTTCTCAGCAGCAAACAACTGCAACTGGCTCAGCAGCATATGACTGCAACCGGCTCAGCAGCAAACAACTGCAACTAACTCAGCAGCAAACGACTGCAACTAACTCAGCAGCAAACGACTGCAACCGGCTCAGCAACAAACACCTGCAACTGGCTAAGCAGCACACAACTGCAACTGGCTCAGCAGCACACAATTGCAACCGGCTCAGCAGCAAATACCTGCAACCGGCTCAGCAGCAAATACCTGCAACCGGCTCAGCAGCAAATACCTGCAACCAGCTCAGCAGCAAAAAACTGCAACAGGTTCAGCAGCAAACAACTGCAACCGTCTCAGCAGCACACAACTGCAACCGTCTCAGCAGCAAATACCTGCAACCGGCTCAGCAGCACACAGCTGAAACCGGCTCAGCAGCAAACAACTGCAACTAACTCAGCAGCAAACAACTGCAACTAACTCAGCAGCAAACGACTGCAACTAACTCAGCAGCAAACGACTGCAACTAACTCAGCAGCAAACAACTGCAACCGGCTCAGAAGCAAACAACTGCAAACGGCTCAGCAGCAAACAACCGCAACCGGCTCAGAAGCACACAACTGCAACTGGCTCAGCAGCAAAAAACTGCAACCGGCTCAGCAGCAAAAAAACTGCAACCGGCTCAGCAGCAAAAAACGGCAACCGGTTCAGCAGCAAACAACTGCGACCGTCTCAGCAGCACACAGCTGCAACCGGCTCAGCAACAAACACCTGCAACTGGCTAAGCAGCACACAACTGCAACTGGCTCAGCAGCACACAATTGCAACCGGCTCAGCAGCAAATACCTGCAACCGGCTCAGCAGCACACAGCTGCAACCGGCTCAGCAGCAAACAACTGCAACTAACTCAGCAGCAAACGACTGCAACTAACTCAGCAGCAAACAACTGCAACCGGCTCAGAAGCAAACAACTGCAAACGGCTCAGCAGCAAACAACCGCAACCGGCTCAGAAGCACACAACTGCAACTGGCTCAGCAGCAAAAAACTGCAACCGGCTCAGCAGCAAAAAAACTGCAACCGGCTCAGCAGCAAAAAACGGCAACCGGTTCAGCAGCAAACAACTGCAACCGGCTCAGTAGCAAACAACTGCGACCGTCTCAGCAGCACACAGCTGCAACTGGCTCAGCAACAAACACCTGCAACTGGCTAAGCAGCACACAACTGCAACCGTCTCAGCAGCACACAACTGCAACCGTCTCAGCAGCAAATACCTGCAACCGGCTCAGCAGCAAACAACTGCAACTAACTCAGCAGCAAACGACTGCAACTAACTCAGCAGCAAACAACTGCAACCGGCTCAGAAGCAAACAACTGCAAACGGCTCAGCAGCAAACAACCGCAACCGGCTCAGAAGCACACAACTGCAACTGGCTCAGCAGCAAAAAACTGCAACCGGCTCAGCAGCAAAAAAACTGCAACCGGCTCAGCAGCAAAAAACGGCAACCGGTTCAGCAGCAAACAACTGCAACCGGCTCAGTAGCAAACAACTGCGACCGTCTCAGCAGCACACAGCTGCAACCGGCTCAGCAACAAACACCTGCAACTGGCTAAGCAGCACACAACTGCAACTGACTCAGCAGCACACAATTGCAACCGGCTCAGCAGCAAATACCTGCAACCGGCTCAGCAGCAAAAAACTGCAACAGGTTCAGCAGCAAACAACTGCAACCGGCTCAGCAGCACACAACTGCAACCGTCTCAGCAGCACACAACTGCAACCGTCTCAGCAGCAAATACCTGCAACCGGCTCAGCAGCACACAACTGCAACCGGCTCAGCAGCAAACAACTGCGACCGTCTCAGCAGCACACAGCTGCAACCGGCTCAGCAACAAACACCTGCAACTGGCTCAGCAGCACACAAATGCAACCGGCTCAGCAGCAAATACCCGCAACCGGCTCAGCAGCAAAAAACTGCGACCAGCTCAGCAGCAAACAACTGTAACCGGCTCAGCAGCAAATACCTGCAACCAGCTCAGCAGCAAAAAAATGCAACAGGTTCAGCAGCAAACAACTGCGACCGGCTCAGTAGCACACAACTGCAACCGGCTCAGCAGCAGAAAATAACATCATTTCAGATGGAGCTCGCCTCATTTACTGGCCAGAGGACATCCAGCATCATCTAACACTTTCCACAACAGCCTGATTGTCCCTGGCCCACCCCTTTCATTCATTGGATTTCAGTTCTTCCAATTATGGAGGCTCAGCCTCACATATGGGCATTACCTAGGGAGGTCCGCATACAAATACAGTCTGCCTAAGAACGCCCACTCTCCCAGGCTGAGACTTACCCATCAATGCATTTTAATATTTGCATAACTCCTCCCAAGAGCCAGACCACTGCTTACATCAGGGCTGAGGGCTCTTGAGTAGTACAGAGGCCGGGTGCTGTGATGTTTTTTATGTATGTACAGTACATACCTCCCAACTTAGAGGTTAGAGATGGGAATGAGGGACACCTGCTAGTAAAAGTATGTAGGCATGGGACACACCCCCTGCCACGCCCCCCTAAAGGATTACAATTAACTTCTTCAATACCGGGCACTTTCCTGCCCAGGCCATTTTTTTTAGCTTTCAGTGCTGTCGCACTTTGAATGACAATTGAATGACTTTGAATTGACAAATGACAATTGTGCGGTCATTCAACACTGTAACCATGTGACATTTTTATCATTTTCTTCACACAAATATAGCTTTCTTTTGGTGAAATTTAATCACTACTGTATTTTTTATTTTTTACTAAAAAAAAAAAAAAAAAAAATACTGAAAATTTTGGAAAAATAAAAGTTTTTCTTAGTTTCTGTCAGTAAAGTTTGTAAATAAGTAATGTTTCTCCTTCACTGATGGGCACTGATAGGCTGCACTGATGAGGTGGCACTAATATGCCACACTAATGAGCACTGATATGTGGCACTGATGAGCACTGATAGGTGGTACTGATAAATGGCACTGATGGGCACTGCTAGGCGGCCCTGGTGGGTACTGATAGGCGGCACTGATGGGCATTGATGGGTGGCACCGATGGACATTGGGGGGCAGTACTGATAGGCATTTATGGGCAGCATATAGGTTTTTAGGCAGGAACCCAGGGGACACATGCATGCTTTTCTTTGTCATTCAGATATCCCTTATCTGATGTTATGAAGCTGTGTGGCCCCTGGTATTTAGCCAGCTGCTGAACCTACTACTCTGTAATTACCATCTACGGCCACTTAACACATGTTTTCTTCAATGCAGCAAACATTCAGTCATCCCGGCAGTCTTTGGTTTCTCCTCCTTTGTGTAGGAGATATAGAAGGCACTGTACATTATGCATGACCAGCATCCCCTGAGGAAGCCCGTCCTACGGGCGAAACATGTTGGGAAGTTTACCATTACTGCTGTGCTGTTGCAAATACAAATTATTGTACTAGCCAGTATTGGATCTCCTTTTTCCCTCTTTTTTAACGAATGAATTCTTACTTTAGTTTTCAAAATAAAAGAATTTTTTTTATACTACATTTGATATCATTTTCTAAATTATTTGCCTTCAAAGTCCCAAATTTTGTGTCTGTTCTACCATTTATGGGCGGCACTGATGGGCACTGAAAGCCAGCACTGACTGGCATCACTAATTTTTTTTTTACCACTACTATTTCTTTATATTGGCTTCTGAAATTTACAAATGCAGCAATTTAAAAATCAGATGAAAGGTTTAGCTCTGGGAAATACTTTTTGATTGATAAAAAGTGCATTTTATATACAACTATATAGATCAGACCAAAATGAGGGACAAATAAGTAAAGAGGGACAGAGGGACATTGCTCCAAATCTGGGACAATCCCTCGAAATCAGGGACAGTTGGGAGCTATGTATGTATAGTACCCTGCTGGCCCCTCCCACCAGCCATGACCTACCTGCATTGCATAGAGGAGCACAGAGACCTAGCATTGATAACGCTGAGTCTAAAACAAGGTATGTAGAGAAAACAGGTTTTATTTAAAAACTTCATTAGCATGTTGATGAGAGTGGAGGGAAGGAACCAGGGAAAGCTAAATTCAAGCAGATTAAAATTCAGCTATAAATACAACTTCTCTCCGTTACCAATTTCAAATGAATTTACAAATCTGCTAAAAGCCTTCATTACTATTAATGACAGACAGTACACAGACTGTAAATATGCTGAGAAAACCAAGACGCTTCTTTATTCTTTCCTCTATTAATTCTATTTTTTTCTCTCTTTTTTTTTCTTGCAGCTAAACCATTCGGAAGCGGGCAGTATTTGGACATATACGGGATTACGAGAGACCAGGCGGGTGATTACGAGTGCTTGGCTGAGAACGCAGTGCCCTATTCTGATGTTAAGAAAGTGAACGTCATAGTCAACTGTAAGTTACCATTTAATTGTTCCTAAACTTAAAAATAGAATCTCACAATCTGCCGGATTTATGTTCTTTATCTGTGTCCATGTGCAAAGTGATTGCGAATGGAAGTGATTTTAGAATTATCTATCAGCTGCTGCAACTGCAGGGGTCTAATGAGGCAAGTGGCAGGGTCTGCATCCCTTTAGGCGTGAGTTATGATGATGTTTCTGGGGGGGGGGGCGGGGCCTTCTGTACACATACTGTGTTATATATATATATATTGCATTTTACAGAAAGTTACAGCAGCTGCAGATTGTGTACACCATATATATTTTTTTCTCTTTATTTGCTATTTTTTTTTCCCATGAAAGTGGAGTTACCCTTTGAAGTAACTCCACTTTTGCTGAGAAAAACGTTCTCCTCTGGGTGATCTCTGTACGTTGCAAGGATTTTACCAAACTTTGTTGCAGATTCCTACCTTCTGTTATTCTCAAGAAATAGCTGTTTGTTTCTCTGTCTCCATGTGCAAAGTGAGTGTGAATGGGAGTGACTTTATAATTATCTACCAGCTGCTGTACCTGCTGGGCTCTAATGAGGAAAGTGGAAGGGTCTGCATCAGGGGTGGGGCCCGTCCATTGTGGGGGCACTTGCGTCGCCTCCACTATCCACCGCCCTCCCTATCCATGCGCCCGGCCCCTTTCAGGATGCCAGGAGCATAAATTCCTATGTGTGTTTTTTGAAGCACCTGATTAGAGCCAGAGGCTGTTTGCCCCCCCCCCCAAACAAAAAAACCAAAACACCAGCCGCCATTGGTCTGCACTCCTTTAGATGTGATTTCCCTTTGAGAGTATCTCAGCAAAAATGGCATTTCTGTTGCAGGGGATGCCCAAAATCTAATCTGTAAGCCAATCCCACATGCAGGAAATAACATTTTTGGGGGGCAGATGGTGTACAGAACACATCCAGGTAGCCATATTGCATTTTACAGAAAATTACAGCGGCTGCAGATTGTATACGCTATATATATATATTTTTTTCTTTATTTACTTTTTTTTCCCATGAAAGTGGAGTTACCCTTTGAAGAGTAACTCCACTTTTGCTGAGAAAAAGAAAAAAAAAAACATTCTCCTCTGGGTGATCTCTGTACATTGCAAGGATTTCACTAAGCTTTGTTGCAAATTCCTACCTTCTGTTATTCTGAAGAAATAGCTGTTTGTTTCTCTGTCTCAATGTGCAAAATAAGTATGAATGGGAATTACTTTATAATTACCTATCAGCTGCTGTACCTGCAGGGCTCTAATGAGGACAGTGGAAGGGTCTGCATCAGGGGCGGCCCGTCCATTGTGGGCGCACTTGCACTGCCTCCTCTATCCAAGGCCGCCACCCTCCCTATCCATATGCCTGGTCCCTTCCAGGACACCAGGATTATGAATTCCTATGGCGGGGGTGTGTTTTTTGAAGCACCTGATTAGAGCCAGAGGTTGTTTGCTGCCCCCCCCCCCCCCCAAACAAAAAACCACTAGCCGCCACTGGTCTGCATCCCTTTAGATGTGATTTCCCTTTGGGAGTATCTCAGCAAAAATGAAATTTCTGTTGCAGGGGATGCCCAAAATCTAATCAGTAAGCCAATCCCACAAGCAGGAAATTACATTTTTGGGGGGCAGATGGTATACAGAACACCTCCAGGTAGCCATATTGCATTTCACAGAAAATGACAGATCCGCAGATTGAAAAAGAAAGGTCATTTTTAATAACATTCAATTACAATATGACTTGTGTAACAATTGTATACGCTAGAGCTTCACGATTCTGGCTAAAATGAGAATCAATATTTTTTTGCTTAGAATAAAGATCACGATTCTCACGGTGTAACATCTTTCACATTATACAAAAAAATTGGGCTAACTTTACTGTTTTTTTTTTTTTTAATTCATTAAAGTGTATTTTTTTTTATTAAATTGAGATTGAAAGACCTCTGCGCAAAAACGGTGTGACATAAAATATTGCAACAACCACTATTTTATTCTATAGGGTCTCTGCTAATATATATATTATGTTTGGGTGTTCCAAGTAATTTTCTAGCAGAAAATAATTATTTTTTTTGTAATCAACAAATGTCAGAAAAGGTTTGGTCTTTAAATGGTTACTTTATTATTATTCCTTCATTTAGCCCCGGTTCACACAGGGGCGGCACGACTTGCAGGTCGCCTCACCGACTGCCCGGATTATTATTTTTTTCTTTCCCAGCTGTGAGAACTCTCTGCACTTATTAGAAAGAATCCTGACATGCTGTTTTGAAGATCGGGAAGAGAAAAAGATCGCGATTTAGATTCTTAATGATTAATCGTGCAGCTCTTGTATACGCTATATTATTATTATTTTTTTTATTTGCTATTTTTTCCCCACAAAAGTGGACTTACCCTTTAAACAAGACTGTAAGCAGCCGGGTGATATTTTTTTAACCTTTTTTTTATTATTTTATTGCAAAAAAGGCATTGCATTGCATACTGAGGGGAGGCTAGAACCCCCCCCCCCCCCCATCAGATTTTTATTACCATCTGTGTCTCCATAGGAGATAAATGTTTATTTCTGTCCCCACCAGAGAGATATTCCATCACTTCCTGTCCTGGTGACTACTCGGTCCTGGGACACAAAGTAAGGGGACATTTCTTCAGTAGGGCCACATACAGTACATTTTCTGTATTCAACAACATAATATGCGCTGTGGTACTAATTTTAATGCCCCTTCCAACGTACTAGTGTATTGCATTAGCAAAAAAGGGTTATGTGCTTTTTATAAGGGTGGCGTGATGGAAGTACATTCATTTTGAATAGGCTGCCTTAACACAAAACACGTTAACACACCACAAACAAGTAAATGCGTTAAGAAAAAAAAAAAACTTCCTACCTGCACCTTGCGTTTTTCACACGCATACGTTGTGCATCAATTGTGTAGTTTTATGGTGTCATTCGTTGCCCTGTAGACAGAGCCTATAGTAGAGTCAATCTTTTCCCATAAATAGAGCTTTTTTTTTTTTTTGTGATATTTGAGTATTTGATCACCTCTGCATTTTTTTTTTTGCGCTATAAACAAAAAAAGACAGACAATTTAGAATTTTTTTTTTTTTTAACTTTCTGCTATAAAACATATCCAATAAAATTGAATTCCATCATCTATTTAGGTCAATTTGTATTCTGCTACATGTTTTTGGTAAAAAAAAAAAAAAAAAATCCCAATATGTGTATATTGATTGGTTTGCGCAAAAGTTGTAGCGTCTACAAACTCTGGGATATTTTTATTTATTTATTTATTTATTTATTTTACTAGTAATGGCGGCGATCAGCAACTTATAGCAGGACTGTGATATTGCTGCGTACATTCGGACACTAACTGACACTTTTGACACTTTTTTGGGGACCAGTGATCAGTGTTAATTTCGTCGACTAAAACATTTTAGTCGACTAAATGATTATTATTTTAGTCAACTAAAATACGACTAAAACTAAAATGCCATTTTAGTCAAAAGACTAAGACTAAAAATAAATTAAAAATTTGACTTCAAAATTAACACTGGTCTGTAGTGCATGTTCATACCTCAATACCATAATATATAACATATTAGATTTTTCACTCCAGCCGTATATAATGAGTTTGGAAATTGTAGAGTAATGTTAACTAATGCATTACAATTTATTTACACCTACCGTATATACTCGAGTATAAGCCGACCCGAATATAAGCCAAGGCACCTAATTTACCACAAAAAACTGGGAAAACTTATTGACTCGAGTATAAGCCAAGGGTGTGAAATGCTCAGCTACTGTAAGTGGAAAAGAGGGTCAACAATGCCCATTTGCAGCCTCACTGTGCCCATTTGCAGCCTCACTGTGCCCATTTGCAGCCTCACTGTGCCCATTTGCAGCCATAGGTCCCCCGAACTTCAAACTCGGTAGTTAAGGGTTCCTAGATGCCCCCTAGCTGCAGCCAAAATTTGGGGTCTCTGGACCCAAAGGGTCCCAAAATGACATTGCTGCAGATGGACACAGTTGACCGATTTGGGGCCCCGTATCTTGGGGGCCACTTAGTGCTAGGAACCCCAAATTTGGTGTGCAAACCCAGTGGAACTAGCACTACAACATATCCAAAGCTGGGGTTCCTAGCACTAAGTGGCCCCGAGATACGGGGCCCCAAATCCAGTTCGGAAAATGTCAAGCACTTTTCTGCAGCAGAGAATGACATTTTATGAACCGACTTTGGGGCCCCGTATCTCAGGGCCACTTGGTGCTAGGAACCCCAGCTTTGAACATGTTGTAGTGTTAGCTCCACTGGGTTTGCACACCAAATGTGGGGTTCCTAGCACCAAGTGGTCCCGAGATACGGGGCTCCAAATTCAGTTCGGAAAATGTCAAGCACTTCTGCAGCAGAGAATGACATTTTCCGAACCGATTTTGGGGCCCCGTATCTCGGGGCCACTTGGTGCTAGGAACCTCAGCTTTGGATATGTTGTAGTGCTAGTTCCTCTGGGTTTGCACACCTAGCACCAAGTAGTCCCGAGATACGGGGCTCCAAAGTCGGTTCGGAAAATGTCATTCTTTGCTTGACTCGAGTATAAGTCGAGGGGGGCACTTTCAGCACAATAAAATGTGCTGAAAAACTCGGCTTATACTCGAGTATATACGGTATTCGATTTTAGATGACTAAAATTAGTTTTAGTCGACTAAAATGTACTGGAGATTTAGTCGACTAAATATGAGTAAAACTAAAACAATTGCCGAAGACTAAAATGGGACTTAAACTAAAATGCCATTTTAGTCCTAAGACTAAGACTAAAGCTAAATCGAAATTTACTGCTAAAATTAACACTGCCAGTGACACTAATACAGTGATCAGTGCTAAAAATGTGCACTGCCACTGTAACAAATGACACTGGCAGGGAAGGCGCTAACATTGGGGGCGATCAAAGGGTTAACTGTGTGCCTGACCAGTGTTTTCTGAAAATGTGGGAGGTGTTTTTACTGGGAGAAGACATGGATCCTAGTCCCGGCTTAGCAGAGACACAGGGTCCATACCTTCCCTCCTGTCAGTAATACTCCATATTCCCATCGCACACGCTCCTGGTATAAGCTCTCAAGGTTTGGGTGCTGCAGCAACAACCAGCTGGATACTGGTTCAAGTCACAACGTAGATATTTGCCGGCACACCACGGATCGGCACAAAGTGGCGTCCAAACGGGTAGTTTATTGCATGATCACAACACAAGAAAGGTTTGCATCTTGTGTTATGATCACGCAATAAACTACTCGTTTGGACGCCACTTTGTGCTGATCCATGGTGTGCCGGCAAATATCTATGTTGTTGCCTACTGTCAGGACGGCAGTCTGCCTTGTTTACATAGGCAGATTGTAGTTCTGTCACTGTGGCTGATGATCGGCAGGTGGCGGCGGACATTGAGTCTGCGCTACTCGCTGATCAGTTCCCGCCCACTACCTGGAAATGCAGCATCTCATATACACTATATTGTCAAAAGTATTGGGACACCTACTACAAGACTCTGGTCCGGCCGCACCTGGAGTATGCTGTCCAGTTCTGGGCACCAGTACTCAGGAAGGATGTACTGGAAATGGAGCGAGTACAAAGAAGGGCAACAAAGCTAATAAAGGGTCTGGAGGATCTTAGTTATGAGGAAAGGTTGTGAGCACTGAACTTATTCTCTCTGGAGAAGAGACGCTTGAGAGGGGATATGATTTCAATTTACAAATACTGTACTGGTGACCCCACAATAGGGATAAAACTTTTTCGCAGAAGAGAGTTTAATAAGACTCGGGGCCACTCATTACAATTAGAAGAAAAGAGGTTTAACCTTAAACTACGTAGAGGGTTCTTTACTGTAAGAGCGGTAAGGATGTGGAATTCCCTTCCACAGGCGGTGGTCTCAGCGGGGAGCATTGATAGCTTCAAGAAACTATTAGATAATCACCTGAATGACCGCAACATACAGGGATATGTAAGGTAATACTGACACATAATCACACACATAGGTTGGACTTGATGGACGTGTGTCTTTTTTCAACCTCACCTACTATGTAACTATGTAACCTGCCTTTACACGCACATGTGAACTTTAATGGCATCCCAGTCTTAGTCCGTAGGGTTCAATATTGAGTTGGCCCACCCTTTGCAGCTATAACAGCTTCAACTCTTCTGGGAAGGCTGCCCACAAGGTTTAGGAGTGTGTCTATGGGAATGTTTGACCATTCTTCCAGAAGCACCTTTGTGAGATCAGGCACTGATGCTTCACAAGAAGGCCTGGCTTGCAGTCTCCGCTCTAATTCATCCCAAAGGTGTTCCCAAAGGTCCATAAAGACATGGATGAGCGAGTTTGGGGTGGGGGAACTTTACTGGCCTGCACAGAGTCCTGACCTCAACCTGATAGAACACCTTTGGGATGAATTAGAGCTGAAACTGCGAGCCAGACCTTCTCGTCCAACATCAGTGCCCGACCTCACAAATGCACTTCTGGAAGAATGGTCAAACATTCCCATAGACACACTCCTAAACCTTGTGGAAAGCCTTCCCAGAAGAGTTGAAGCTGTTATAGCTGTAAAGGGTGAGCCAACTCAATATTGAACCCTACGGACTTATGCCCCGTACACACGGTCGGATTTTCCAACAACAAATGTTGGATGTGGGCTTGTTGTCGGAAAGTCTGACCGTGTGTATGCTCCATCGGACATTTGTTGTCGGACTTTCCGATCATGTGTACACAAGTCCGTTGGACAAAAGGCCAATGCCCTTTGGACAGAAATCCACAGAAAAGTTTGTTTGAAGTCCAATCGTGTGTACGGGGCTTAAGACTGGGAGCAGGGGCGGATCCAGGGGGGGGGGCAACAGGGCAATTGCCCCCCCCCGAAATAATAGCACACTCTGAATGTTATTGTATCCTGGCTGCCGCTCCGCTGCCGGCCCGAGTCTCTCTCTCACATGTGCCGATCAGCGGCGCCGAGAGAGAGACTCGCGTGTGGTACGGGCGGCGGCGGTCACTGTCTGACACTGAAGGAAGGAGGTGGGTGGAGCCTCTTCCCTGCACTCGTTGCTAGACGCCAGGCGGCCCTGGCGTTAGCAACGAGTGACGTCAGTCACACTGCAGTGTGTGAGTGAGTCACGGCGTCACGTCGGAGGTCGGACTCGAGTCTCTCAGAGCCGACCTACCCGGTCCCGACGTGACGCCGGTGACAGCGTGACACAGCCTGAAGTGGCGCCTCCTTACAATAATACAGCAGACAGCAGTAACTTACTAACTAACAAGTATGAGTGCACTGCACAGCACAGCACACGTATATGTAGTTGACATGTGCAGGGGGGGATTCTATATTAATGGGGGTTCTACACTGAGGGGGGATTCTATATTAATGGGGGTTCTGCACTGAGGGGGGTTCTATACTAATGGGGGCTCTGCACTGAGGGGGGATTCTATATTAATGGGGGTTCTGCACTGAGGGGGGATTCTATATTAATGGGGGTTCTGCACTGAGGGAGGATTCTATATTAATGGGGGTTCTGCACTGAGGGGGGTTCTATACTAATGGGGGCTCTGCACTGAGGGGGGATTCTATACTAATGGGGGCTCTGTACTGAGGGGGGATTCTATACTAATGGGGGCTCTGTACTGAGGGGGGATTCTATACTAATGGGGATTACAACATCTCTCTGCTGCCTGTCTCTGGGACACAAGAGACCACCTTAGCAGGTGGCAAGTGACAATCTTCATCTGGTGACAGGCGACGTGGCAAGAGACAATCCGCAACATGTGGCAGGCGACGTGGCAAGTGACAATCTGCATCTGGTGACAGGTGACGTGGCAAGTGACACACTCGGGGCTCCCACTGATTCTGCATTATGGTGAGTTAAACTATTTAATTTTTTACAACAATGTAATAATAGTAATAATGCGCTTCAATCATCCTGACACCATAACAACCATGGTGCTGTGATGATTGAAGCGCCAACACCAGCCATTTCCCCGATAGATGTACCCCAAAAAAATATATTTTCTGGCAGTGCCCCTCCCGAGACTAGACTCTGGATCCGCCCCTGACTGGGAGGCCATTAAAGTTCATGTGCGTGTAAAGGCAGGCGTCCCAATACTTGTGACAATATAATCTATATAAGGCCTCATACACAATATAGTGTATATAAAGGCCCATACACACGATCTGACTTTTTGATAACAAACATGCAAATGACCTGTTTTAAGGAAAAAATCCGACCGTGTGTACGCTCCATTGGACAAACTTTTTCGGTTTTCATTGGACAAATGTTGGCTGTGCAAACAGACGAACTTTCCTGCAACAAAAGTCCTACGTCGGCTAGTCCGATCGTGTGTACACAAAACCATCGGACTTTAGCCCAAAGTACAAACACGCATGCTCAGAACCAATGCAAAAGATCAGACAACAATACGGAAGTTGACCAAAGGGTGTCGATAAAAAGAGCTGAAAAACCACGTGATTTGGTGAAAGTTGGCTGAAAAAGTCCTGCTGTGTGTATGCATACCAAGTTCACGGCCAACGCCCTTTGGACAGAAATCCACGGAAAAGTTTGTTTGCAGTCTGATCGTGTGTACGAGGCTTAAGACTGGGATGCCATTAAAGTTCAGGTGCGTGTAAAAGCAGGCGTCCCAATACTTTTGACAATATAATCTATATAAAGCCTCATACACACGATCAGACTTTGTACAAACTTTCCCGTGGATTTTTGTACAAAGGGCGTTGGCCGTAAACGAATTAAGCATACACACAACAGGACTTTTTCGGCAACAAACACGAACGTAGTGACGTTTCAACGTACTGACGACACTTCAAAAAGAGGACGTTCAATTCCCCGGCGCCACCCTTTGGTCAGCTTCTGTATTGTCTGATCTTTTGCATTGGTTCTGAGCATGCGTGTTTGTAGTTTGTACAAAAGTCCGATGGTTTTTTGTACACACAATCGGACTTTGCTCCATCGGACTTTTGTTGCCGGAAAGTTTGTCCGTTCGCACAGCTAACAAAAGTCCGATGAAAACCGAAAAAGTTTGTCCGATGGAGCGTACACACGGTCTGATGTTGCCTTAAAACAGCTAATTTGCATGTTTGTTGTTAAAAAGTCCGATCGTGTGTACGGGCCTTAACCGGTTCCCGACCGCCGCATGTAGATATACGTCGACAGAATGGCACGGCTGCACAAATGGGCGTACTTGTAAGTCCCTTTGAATTTGCCACCGTGCCACCCGCCATGAGCTCCGTGAGTAGGATCGCGGGTCCCGCGGACTTGATGTCCGCAGAGATACCCGCGAACGTCTTACGGAGAGGAAGAACGGGGAAATGCTAATGTAAACAAGCATTTCCCCGTTCTACCTAGTGACAGGACACTGATCACAGCTCCCTGTAATCGGGAGCGGTGATCAGTGATGTGTCACACACATTCTCTCCCACCACAACGATGAGTGAATTTGAGGTTTTTAAAGATATCAATTTGTTTCTGAGGAAACTAATTTTTAGGTACTGGCACGCAAAGAGGGATATTCAAGATACAGACATGGACCAGCTAGACAAACAAGAACGTGATTCTCTTGAGGCCCTGATCGCCCTTCTTGATGAAAATCAAGAATGGAACTCAGAAGGGGAAATCACCCAGTCATCACGTAGCTGCCCTCGTCCACCCCAATTGACGATTAAATCTCAAAAAATGCCCCCCCGTCCAAACATAGACATATTCAGTTCTTTTTGGAACAGGTAAAAAGGGATCTTGCGGGTGTCAACTGGGAGTATAAAGGATATGATAATCTCAGTCGTGAAGAGAGAAGGGCCCTACGGGAATTAGAGAACGCAAAAGATATTGTCATCAAAGCAAGTGACAAGGGAGGTAATACGGTCCTTATGTCCCATACCCTATATGAGGAACAAACCATGCGTCTCCTCCGTGATGAGTCCACATATTTACGGCTACACCAGAATCCATTTCCTCAAATGGTTTCAGATTTAAACTTTAAACTTGAACTAGCCCTTGAGGCAGGTCTAATTATCAAAAAAGAATGCGAATACCTCAGTGTCAGTGAATTCAACATCCCCACTTTATACACCATCCCCAAACTACATAAGTCCATCACCGACCCCCCGGGAAGACCGATAGTGTCAGCTGTGAAGGGTCCCCTTGAAAGGGTCGGGAAGTATGTGGACTTACTGATTAAAGAACTCGTACATGAACTACCATCGTATGTTCAGGACACACGAGATGTTTTGGGGCATCTGGCAGATATATCGCTACCTAAGGGCATGTTACTGGTCGGAATCGATGTAGAGTCGCTATACACATCGATTCCGCACAGATGGGGACTAGCAGCGACACAATTCTTTTTGGATAAAAAATACCCATTATTAGCTGGGCAAAACGAATTTATCATTGAACTTTTGTTATTTATGTTAGAAAATAACTACTTCCAATTTCTTGGGACATATTACAAACAAATTAGAGGCACATCGATGGGTGCCCCATGGGCCCCATCATACGCATGCCTGCATCTGGGCTTTTGGGAATCTGAATGTGTGTACCCCTCGTCGATGTACCTCAGCCACTGTCGCCTGTGGCTGAGGTACATCGATGATGTTATTATGATCTGGGATGGCCTGCCATCTGAATTGACACAATTCATAGAGGAACTTAATGACAATGATCGTAACATCAAGTTAACATATACATATGACGCCAATGAACTGTCGTTTTTGGACCTCACTGTGTTTGTAAAGGATGATAAGATACATACAAAAACCTTTCGAAAAGACACAGCGGCAAATACTTTGCTGCTGGCGTCTAGCCATCATCCCACATCCCTAAAACGGGGTATCCCCGTGGGACAGTTCCTCCGCGCAAGAAGGAACTGCTCAGAGGAAGGGGATTTCCATAGAGAAATGTATGATTTACATGGGAGATTTCGCGACAGGGGCTATTCGCACACATGTATTAGACGTGCTAAAAAAAGAGCACTGCAGACAAATAGATCGTCCCTGTTGATGAACTCCACCAAAGAAAAGAGAAAAACCTCAGATCACCCTCCCCTAAGAATTATTACCAAATTTGGTACCCAGTGGGACCAAATTAAAGAAATTTTGGGCCGTCATTGGCATATCCTGTCTGAGGCTCCCATCTTGGGAAGACTTGTCAGCCAAAAACCCCTGCTCACTGCTCGTAGAGCAACCAATCTGAGGGACCGTTTGGTGCATTCTGAGTATACCCGCCCTAAAAAACGCAGCTGGCTTACTGACCTTCCACCCTTGAGAGGTATGTACAGTTGTGGCAGATGCCCTGTGTGTAGGTATGTGGACAGGACGGATGTGTTCGCCAGTTCTGACAATAAAAGACGGTTTAGAATCAACAGTTTCATTAACTGTACAACCACACGGGTAATTTACATGTTGACTTGCCCGTGTGGCCTTATTTATGTTGGTAAAACCAAAAGAGAACTAAAAATCAGGACTGGCGAACACATCCAGAGTATCCTCAACAAGGATGATGACCGGCCCCTGTCATTGCATTTCCTAGAAAAACATGAGGGCAAACCAGATGGCCTTAAGGTCAAGGGTATATACAGACTTAACTTACCCCATAGACGTGGAGATTTCGATAAGATCCTATATCAGAAGGAGAAGATGTGGATCTTCTATTTAAACAGTATGCAGCCTTCTGGGTTAAATAATGAATTCAATTTGTCCCCTTTTTTGGAACAATGATTCAATAGGAAATAATCTAATTGCTCTTGTCCGAAGCCTGATTGGCTTGGGGATCCACATCTTCTCCTGACTGTTGACCGATAATAATTTTTAAGAAAAATAGATTGTATGCAATTTGATCTATAATTATATCCTTGACTACCACATGGATGATAATACCTAGTGTGTGAGATGCAATTTATAAGAAATAGTCATTTGCGATTTTATCTCATTTCAGTTCATGTTAATCAACAGGTTATATACTAACTGAGTAGATTAAAGCTGTAATGTCTTTCACTATGGACATTCATATTTAAAATAATAACCTGCACAATATACTTTATTGTTGCCCTATGTGGGGATAGGGACACTGGAATGTTCAAACGTAACTGCACTTTTAGACCATTTGGAATCACTCTATATTTAGTCATTATGTGCGACTTTACCAGCAATAATATCCCTATCTCATGTAGTGATGACAATACACAGGATGTAGCTGTAATTCATTTTATTCAGAATCAAAGCTTGCTGCGTTTTTTACTTTTATTGTTCCATTTTTTGTCTGTCTACTATGTGGCCGTGAACTAACTGCGGGGATATTTACCTTTTGACTGATGATTTATTTATCTATTATTTTTTGTATGTGAGATGCAATTTAATTTAATTGGAACAATAGACTGTTCCCTCTCACCCTTATATGATATTATCATCATAATCCCACTGTTGTTTAACACACGGCCACTTATGCACAGGCTTGATCAACAATGCAGCACTTTCTGATCGTGGGTCCTGTGTATTAATAGTAACTGTTTGACAAGCCCTTTCTTATCTTATGATATATGGTGGGAGATGTAATATTCAAATCTGATCACATACACAAGCCGATCAGATTGAATCCCTATATATCCATTACCATTAATGGTTTGTCTGTATAGATGTGTGTATGAGTGTGTTTGGCACATTTTGGTGATTGTAATTAAGGTCAGGCCAGGGTATTCAGGTGCTGATTATAAGGAAAAGGAAATGGAACATTAGCCACAAGGCTATTTAAACACTCAGCTACTGATACCACACTAGCTCTGAGGAAGCTTGGAAACAAGCGAAAGCGCTCAGCATCTGACTTATGTGCAGGTGGCACACAGACTTTCACACATCAACAAGGACATTCCCGAAATTGGATGTGAACATTTTAACTGTCTCAACCTGATCTTGGACATCAGACGGAGCCTTTGTGGTGAACATTGACTCTGAGTGTTCCCTATGACTGCTTAATCTACTAGGTATGAAATGTCAGTATGTTTGAACCTTGTGACTCACCGCACATCTTGCTGGAGGATACCTGGAAGTAACAGCTTACGTCTACAATAAACATATACGCCGCATGAACGTGTCTTTTACCCACATGAGTGCGGTTATCAGCAGCCCTTGACTTTACTGAAGACGTCAGACGGTGAGCTAAAAATGTACCCTTACATATAGGAGGCACTTTATCTATGGCTATCCTCCGTCTATCTTCAATGCTACACATGTGAGGCTGCTCCCTCTCCACCATTCCTCCCCCTCCCCCCCTTGGAGTTGCAGTCGTTCACTAATCAATCAGGACGCTCTTTCCCCCCCTTTCTCCTTGTCGGTTGACACACATATATGCCTAATCAGCTATTGGCTCACATCTGTATGGGACCCTTGTTTTTCACCAGCACTTGCACTTTATCCTAGAAGGACCGAATGTCTATTATTCATGAAGCCATCTCCTTGCTCTGGAATCCCATGAAAATTGTACAGACCCGGGTCTTCAGTGACATTAATTTGATGAGTGGGAGTGCATGAAATTTTGATGTATGTGTAATGTCTGTGGTGGCCACCAGCACACAATAGGACTTTCTTTGCCCTATTTTTAAATATACATGGTTAGTGGATTATGTTTCTATTTAGTAAATTGACACAATAAAGTTTTTTCAGGTTCACAACAGTTTGTTCTTGAGCGGACCATCTTTTTTAGGAGGCCTCCTCTTGCCCCCTTTTCTTTTTTCTCATATATATCTTTATGGTCCATTGAACAACTATCTGATAGCCTGTTAGCTACACACCATTGAGTTAATTGACAAATGATTTGGGTAACCTTAGGGGTATAATTAATTTGATTAATTGCTTCATTGGGTGGTAAATCCCCCTTTCCCCCATCCGTCTTCCCCTGAACCTATTCTTGGATGAATTAAGGTGTCCTCTCCTCTTTTTTCTGGATGTGTCACACACGTAGCCCCTCCCCCCCACAGTTAGAATCACTCCCTAGGACACACTTAACCCCTACAGCGCCACCTAGTGTTAACCCCTTCACTGCCAGTCACATTCACACAGTAATCAATGCATTTTTAATCGCACTGATCGCTGTATGAATGTGAATGGTCCCAAAAATGTGTCAAAATTGTCCGACATAATGTCACAGTCACGATAAAAATCATTGATCGCCCACATTACTAGTAAAAAAAAAAAAAAAAATTTATAAAAATGCCATAAATCTATCCAGTATTTGTGGACGCTATAACTTTTACGCAAACCAATCAATTAAAGCTTATTGCGATTTTTTTTTTTTTTTTACCAAAAATATGTAGAAGAATACGTATCGGCCTAAACTGAGGGAAAAAAAAAGTTTTTTTATATATTTTTTGGGATGTTTATTATAGCAAAATGTAAAAAATAATGCGTCTTTTTCAAAACTGTCGCTCTTTTTTTGTTTATAGCGCAAAAAATAAAAACCGCAAAGGTGATCAAACACCACCAAAAGAAAGCTCTATTTGTGGGGAAAAAAAAAAGGATGTCAGTTTTGTTTGGGAGCCACGTCGCACAACCGCGCAATTGTCAGTTAAAGCGACGCAGTGCCGAATCGCAAAAAGTGCTCTGGTCTTTGGCCAGCCAAATGGTCCGGGGGTGATGTGGTTAAGTGATCCTGCGCACAGCGGCCACCCTGTAGCAGTAAGAGCCCTTGCACACTGGGGCGGGGGCGGCGTCGGCGGTAAAACCCCGCTATTAATAGCGGGGTTTTACCGTCGTTATGCGGCCGCTAGCGGGGCGGTTTTACCCCCCGCTAGCGGCCGAGAAAGGGTTAAAAACCACCGCAAAGCGCCTCTGCAGAGGCGCATTGCCGGCGGTATAGCCGCGCCGTCCCATTGATTTCAATGGGCAGGAGCGGTAAAGGAGCGGTATACACACCACTCCTTCACCACTCCGAAGATGCTGCTAGCAGGACTTTTATTACCGTCCTGCCAGCGCATCGCTCCAGTGTGCAAGCCCTCGGGGCTTTCACACAGGAATACATGCAGCGGCACTTTCAGGGCGGTTTGCAGGCGCTATTATTAGCGCAATAGCGCCTGCAAACCGCCCCAGTGTGCAAGGGCTCTTAAACTTCTATAGGGAGGTCGGCAAGTGGTTACCACCCTGACTGTAGGTTACGGAAGATAGACGCACACACCCGTTTAGTGGTAAATGCACTCAGGTTGGAATAGAAGGCGATTTTGGCGATCTTCTGGAGGTTGTAGAGTGAAATCTTTACGGACCCGAGTTCTTCGGAAAGTCATCGGTAGCGGAAAAAAGTGATGAATAGACTGTTTTACAGGAGCAACATGTGCAGCACAGAGGGGACTTATGGCTTGAAAGAAAGTCCTATATATCAGAGGAAAGATCGAGCAGATTAAATATTCAGAGCGTAATCTAATTTTATTTCACCGTCATAAATTGTATTAGCTATTGCATTAGGGTTTATTAGGCGGATGCTGATTTATGAAGGATAATTTGTATACTCTTTACTTTCCCTCTTGGTAAAAGCGGTTTGACTATCCACTTAGAATAATTCCCTCATTTCACATGAAGCATCTTCTGTACTTATATGGTGCATTCATTAACTACAGAAGGCTCCTCTCAATTTCTACAAATTATACGCCTTAAAAAAAAAAAAAAAAAACATAATTACCAAATGATGCTCAATATGTATTTAAAAAAAAAAAAAAAAAAAACATCCTTTAGACAGTACGCTGTAAAAACATTTTGTTGGGGAAATTGTGGAAATAAACAAGCATGACATGAGCGGCTGCTTTTTTTTTCCACTTCAGTAATTCTGTCTAAAATAAAGTTTAGAGGCGATAAGTAATGTTAATGCTTTTTTGTTAATTAAATTTATTTAAGAAAAACTGTGAAAAAGCTTCTACAATTGCTTAAAGGGGCAATCCACCGAATTTACCAGCTTCTGTAAAGATCTGGACACTTTTCTGCTTCCCCCTCCTCAATATCTTTATGGCCCTAAAAGTGATTGTAAACGATCACCTTGTAAAACAAGCCATTGAGTTTAACCACTTAAGGACTGGAAGATTTGCCCCCTTAATGACCAGGCCATTTTTTCGCGATACGGCACTGCGTCGCTTTAACTGACAATTATTGCCTCATTCAAAGTCCCGCCCTTTGTTCTTTTTTCAGATTTTTTTAGACTTTTTTAACTGACAATTGCGCGGTCGTGCGACGTTGTACCCAAACAAAATTGATGTCCTTTTTTCCCCACAAATAGAGCTTTCTTTTGGTGGTATTTGATCACCTCTACGGTTTTTATTTTTTGCGCTATAAACAAAAAAGAGCGACAATTTTGAAAAAAAATTTTTTTTACTTTTTTGCTATAATACATATCTAAAAAAATAAATAAATAAAGTCTTCATCAGTTTAGGCCAATATGTATTCTACATATTTTTGGTTACAAAAAAATCGCAATAAGCGTATATTGGTTGGTTTGCGCAAAAGTTATAGCGTCTACAAAATAGGGGATAGATTTCTTGCATTTTTATTATTATTATTATTTTTTTTTTTACTAGTAATGGCGGTGATTAGCGATTTTTAGCGGGACTGCGACATTGTGGCGGACAGATTGGACACTTTTTTGGGACCAGTGAATTTATACAGCGATCAGTGCTATAAAAATGCATTGATTATTGTATAAATGACGCTGGCAGGGAAGGGGTTAACACTAGTGGTGATCAAAGGGTTCCCTGGGAGGTGTTTCTAAAGCCTCGTACACACGATCGGATTTTCCGCAGACAGAACCTCAGACTATTGTCTGAAGGCGTGTGCCTGGATTTTGTCTTGCATACAAACAGCAAGGAATTGTCGACCAACAAACAAGAACGTAGTGACGTAGTACGTGGTTTTTCAGCTCTTTAGCGCCACCCTTTGGGCTCCTTCTGCTAATTTCATGTTAGTAGAAGTTTGAGTGTTGATTCGTGCTTTTCATTTTGCGCTTTTCATTTTGCGCTTTTCAGTTCGTTTCTGAACGGCCGTTCGTCAACCAGCCATGTTGAGGAATCGGAGGAGATAACGTGTTATTTATTATTGGCCTTGGAGTTATTGCTTTCACCCAAGTCCAGTCCAGGAACAGGAGGAAGAGGATTTCTTGGACCAAAAATTGGTTGCTTTATTAATGGTGACCAATTATGTCATATGCCTTTGCTGCGGGAGCTCCAGGAGAATAATCCGGATGATTTTTGGAATTATCTCCGGATAACGGACCCCTGCTTTCACCAACTCTTGGCATTGTTGACCCCCTATATTAAGAAGCAGGACACATGCGTGAGGCTTTTATTTTATTTTTTGGTTGAATAATAATGATTTGATTTGGTATATTTTCTATATTTTTGGATGCATAGAATGCACTTTTTGGTTAACTTCTATTGGCAGAGAGCATGTCTAATTTTATTTGTTTTCTTTTTTTAATGCACAATAAGGTAATAAGCCTAGGCTTATGACATCACGTACAGCTCTCTCTCTCACTCTCTTGGGAGTTTGCCAGGAAGGGAGGAGGGATGAGCCATAAGCGAGGGAGAATTATGCAGCATATTTGGCAAGTGTAAGAGAGTGTAACAGACACTCTCAGCTTAGACATGCAAATTAGTTGGATGGAAGCTTCAGAATGGCAAAGATGTTTTTATTATAAATGATGTGAGCAGACTGCAGTTTCTCTTGAAGTTCAGGCAGATGGTAGACATTCCTAATTAGATTGCAGTTATTCCTTCAAGCATCTACAGTATGTTTAGGTTTGCCACCTGTCCGGGATTCACCCGGACACTTTGGAATCATGCATCCGGGTTTCAGACTGCCTGAAACCCGGACACATTATTCAGACTGGACTATGGCTTCCCAGCAGGGTTGCTGGCTGCAGTTGTCTAAGCTGAGAGTGTCTGTCACTAAGGTAAATCAGGGTTCTCAGAGCACCCCTTACATCAGAGCACCCCTTTACACCAGAGGCCACAGTGTTCCCCCTTACATCAGAGTCTTCTTCGTACATCAGTGTTTCCCCTTAGATCAGGGTTCCCAGAGCATCCCTTATGTTAGAGGCCCCAGAGTTCTCCCTTACATCGGAGTCTGCAGAGTCCCCCCTTACAGTGAATAGGAACTCTGTGGATTCAGATGTAAAAGGGGAACTCTGTGGACTCTGGTGTAAAGGGGGACTCTTCTTATTAACTTCATATGATTAGAAATGTTTTTTAATAGCAAAATATATGTATAGTTTATACAACAACAAAAATTGCTGTGCGCCGCTAAAGTGTTCGGGTTTGGCTTGAAGAAAAGGTGACCCCTAAGTATGTTGCTGGTTTAAAATATAAAGACACTATAGATCCTGCAGATGTGGAGACTTTTGGCCCCACAAGCCAATCAGGCTTTGCTATATTCTGACAATGAGGAATAGGAAGAGAGGGTAGAGTAAGCAGAAGGAAGACCTCATCAGTATGCAGCTTCTCCTCCATTGTCCAATCAGCCGGTCTCAATGCAAATCTCACACAACAAGCGGCGGGGAGCTCTCTCTGTAGATGTTTGCTGCAGATTAGCCTTTGCTGTGTACTGGGAATAATTGTTGTATATTGAATTATGCGTTTCATTTATGTTGTGGCGCTCTATACATGCGGGGTCATTTTGCACGCTACGCTCATTAACTGAGACTTGTATTGCGAGTGACTTGCAGCTGACCTCCTCTGTAACGGAACGATTGTTTATTGCTTGTGCCTGTTGTTGTATGGTGGGCACATCATCTCCAATTTGGTGCAGCAGCTGCTTTCATGTTCTTTAGGATTTTATTTTATTTACACAAAGTCATGTTCACATCGCTTACTGACCCGTCCTCTGATGCCGGCCTGGCAAGCTGTCAAGTATAATGGATGGAATGGCTATACTATGTATAGGAGAGGATTATAGGCTATAGGCAGGATGAAAGGGGGGCGGTAACACCTGGCAAGCTGCCCCCCGACAAGGAAAAGTGTACAGAGCGGAATGTTCATCAGGAGGACCTGACTGCGCTTCACTATTCATATGTTGTCTTCGGAACACGGCTACTTGTATTAATGATTCTACATCACCGAGCAAGAAGGTCCACATGTATCAATGGGGAACCTGAGCCTGGGACAATGCACACAACCACCATCAAAGTCTCCCCCATCATAACAGAGCCCCCCCTTTACATCCAAAGTCCCCCCCATCATATCAGAGCCCCCCCTTTACATCCAAAATCCCCCCCATCATATCAGAGCACCCGCTTCACATCCAAAGTCCCCCCATCATATCAGACCCCCCCCACGTCACAATCTCTCCTTCACACCAGAAGACCCCTCTTCATATCAGAGGTTCCCCCATCACATCAAAGGCCCCTGTTCACATCAGCAGGTCCCCTTCACATCTAAAGTCCCCCCATCATATCAGAGCCCACCCCCCTTTCACATTCAAAGTCCTTCTTTCACTTTAGAGGCTCCTCTTCTCTCCTTCACATCAGAGTCCATCATTCACATCAGGCTCCCCTTCACATCCAAAGCCCCCCATGATATCGGAGTCCTCCCCTCACATCCAAAGTCCCCCCACATCACATCAGAGCCCCTCCTTTAAATCCAAAATCCCCCCCCCCCATCATATCAGAGCACCCCCTTCACAGCCAAAGTCCCCCACATCACATCAGAGCCCCCCTCTCTTCAAATCAGAGTCTCCTCTTCACATCAAAAGCCCCTTCTTCACAACAGAGGTTCCTCCACCGCATCAGAGCTCCTCTTCACATGAGAAGCCCCTTCTTTACAACAGAGGTTCCTCCATCACATCAGAACCCTCTCTTAAGATAATCTCTCATTTACATCAGAGCTACACATCAGAAGTTCCCCCATCACATCAGAGCTCCCCCTTCACATGAGAGGTTCCTCTGTCACATCAGAGCCCCTCGTCACATTGGAGTCTCTCCTTTACATTAGAAGCCCCTACTTCACAAAAGAGGTTCCCCCATAACATCGGAACCCTCTCTTAAGATAAGAATCTCTCCTTTACATCAGAGCTCCCTCTTCACATCAGAGGTTCCCCCCATCTTATCAAAGTCCCTCTTCACATCAGAATCTCCCCTTCACATTAGAAGCCCCCTGTTCACATCAGATGTTCCCCTATCACATCAGAGGTTTCCCCATCACAGCAGAATCTCTCCTTCACATCAGAACTTCTCCTTCACATCAGAATCTCCCCTTCACATTAGAAGCCCCCTGTTCACATCAGATGTTCCCCTATCACATCAGAGGTTTCCCCATCACAGCAGAATCTCTCCTTCACATCAGAACTTCTCCTTCACATCAGAGCCTCCTTTTCACATCAGAAACTCTTCTTCACATTAGAGCCTCTTCTTCACATCAGAACCTCTCCTTCACATCAGAACCTCTCCTTCACATCAGAGGTTCCCCTATTACATCAGAGCCTGTCCTTCACATCATTGGCTGCTCAGCAGTGTGGCAATGGGCATGGTGTGTAAGAGGTCTGGAGAAGGTGGATTTCCCCAGAGGAAAGATGTGGGGTCTAATAGACCCTATATACCTCCATAAAGAGGAGCTATCATGGCCCATGCTATCACAAGGGACAAAATAAATAACAAAAAAATGTAAAGTGCCTCTGCCCCACCCCCGCCCCCCCCGGCCATGCGCAAAAGGTGAACTTATACATCAGTCCCATACACATATGTAAACATTGACAGTACAAGGCATGTGAGGTATCACCACAAATGTCACAACAAGGGCAATAATTCCAGCACCAGACCTCCTTTACAACTCCAAACTGGTAACCTGTAAAGCCTTTTAAATCTCCCCATATGGAGCCATTCCAGGAGCGTACACAATTTTAATGCATGACATGTTAGGTATCTATTTACTCGGCATAACCTCATCTTTTTTATTTTACAAAAGTGGGTATTCTATTGTGTTTTTTGTGCAGTAACATTCATTAAAGTGTATTAAAAAAAAAAAAAAAAAAAAAAATGTTGAGCTTGAAAAGCCACTATACAAATATTAAATGACATAAAAAATTACAACTAACATTATTTTCTCCTGGGCCTTTGCTTTTAGAAAATATATAATGTTTGGGGGTTCTAGGTAATTATCTAGTAAAAAAAAAAATGCATATTTTACATGTATGTGAGAAGTGTCAGAATTAGCTTGGGTAGCGAGTGGTTAACATAAGAATGTATAGAAATGTAATAATATCAATTCCAGCTAGACAACTAAGGTATTTGCTCTATTACTGCTAGTTACTGAACTCAACAAGCATATTATGCTCTACCTAACAGCCTTCCACGATGTCAAATTACGTCACCCCAGACTTTTAGATATGTGGATGCCCTCCTTGTTTGGCCTATATAGTCCGATTCCCCCCTTTTTTTTCTTTTTGTATATGTGGCTGACTCAACCATAAGCACAATATTTAATTGTTTTTAACTGTTACTATGCATATATGGTGTATGGATTTTTAATTGTAAAAAAAAAAAAAGCTTTTCTTTTTTTTTTTTTGTATAATAAAACTTTATGCTTTTAGATATTTTGATGCACTCGTAGTTTGGCTTATATAGCTAGATCCCCCCCCCTTTTTTTTTCTGCTTAATCTAAGCAGCAGAGGTGTTTTTGGCAAATATCCAAATGTGCGATTCCTCATTATTTCCAGTGGACAGCCATTCATTAGTAATAATGGGATTCGCCTAGACCACAGGAACCGGCAAGCAATAGAACATATTCTACCTAATAAAAATGCATGATTTTTTTTTTTTTTTATCCGAAAGATTTTCTTTTTCTAAATTTGCATTGGGTTCTGCTATTGTGTTGAGTTTAGAAGCAAATTGTACTTCACAGAGCTCTTCCTTCATACCTAGCAGCAATACGTAGATCGAACGTTCCCAATACAGATGTAAAATGAAAACTAAAAGTGTGAAACGCGTCTCGGAATACAACAAAGGTCATTCATCCGGCTCGTTTCTGTTTTCCCGAACTGTATCATTTTTTTCCCGTGCTCTGCATTTACGTTTGTTTGTATCAGACAGGGAATTTAGCACCAGACAGAAAAGCCTGTCTCGCTTCTCCCAACACTTCAGAAAATATGTTGCAGCTCAGAACTTGCTGAGCTGGAGAACGGAGCAACGTGATTTAATTTGGCCGCACATTCCTGTAATTTTCGGGAAAGATTACAGCTGCAAATCACACCGTCCCCGCCTGTTCTGTTCCCTCCATCTTAAACCTTCTGCTAGAAGTGACATCCAGTGCGGCAGGAAGGTGGATTGGGACCATGAATTAAAGAGAGAGTGCATCCACTTCAACAAACTCAACAGATCTCGGGGGCCGCCGAGGCCGCCGAGCCAAGAGGACGGTTAACATGTTTCACGGCTGACTAAGCCGCATCAAATGAGTTGTGAAAATGCAGGATGAGTGGATTGATTAAATGTATCATCCTGTGCAGTGTAGCAGCAGAAAGCAAACATCGGAGCTCATGCAAGATTAGGCTTTAGTAAATAGAACTCTTCCATAGTTCGGGAATCAGGCTCTGCCTTGCGGGACCGGTTTTCTTGTAAATGTAGACTTCCGATAAGTGTTCTTCTAAAATGGGCCCCATGATATGATGTGGACATGTGCATGACAAAAAAAAATTGTTTTGTTTCGATTCATTAATCTAGTTATTTCGTTTCGTTAAATTCGGTTGATTCGTTCAATTTGTATTCAGAAATTCGTATTCAGAATTTTTAGAATTTTCTTTGAATTTACCGTTTTTTTTTTCTATTCAAAACTTTTGAATCAGTCGACTTGAAAACTTTAGATTTATTTTATTTTTTTTCTATTCCAATGTGGCAAAGTGAACAAACAAAAGAAAAATCTTTATTAACCTCCCTGGCGGTATGATTATTTCGGATTTTAGGTGCTGAAAGCGGTACCATTATTTTGCATGGAAATTTGGCGTTTTATATTGTAGGTCTGTAAATCTTAACAATAACACACTTAAATCTGTCCAAACCAGAGTCTAGTAGATATCCCGGGTATGATAAAGTTTGAAACACAAAAACATAAATTATAATATAATAAATAAAAATAAATAATTAAAAAAAATTAAAAAAAATAGTAATAAAATAAATTTCCCCACAATTCACTATCGCTCAATTCTGCAAGTGTTCTAATTTATTATAGCTGTTTTCTAGCTGGTCTAAAGCCACTTTTGACGTAAAGGGACACTTTTTGGTTACTATGGACAATCTCCAGTTTCCAGGCAGAAAGAACAGTGTATATCATGTAAAACTGCATGCAGGGCATTGGACAAAGCACTGGGGACAAAAGGGATGTGAAATAATTTCATACAGTACTGTAATCTGTAAGATTACAGTACTGTATGTGTTATGATTTTGACAGTTTTTTGAATTTGCCGCCAGGCTCCGCCCCCGTGCGTCGCGCCGCTCGCAGGGAACGGAGCCTGGCACGGAGAGGCTTCGGAGGAGGACGGAGCCCTCGGACACTGCGGGGGACATCGCAGGATCCCGGGGACAAGGTAAGTAACGCCGCCCCAGGATCCTGCAATGCGATCCCGAGTGTGGCTCGGGGTTACCGCTAATGGTACTGAATTTTAACCCCGAGCCACACTCGGGAAAACCGCCAGGGAGGTTAAAGTGGTTGTAAACCCTTATGCCCCGTACACACGGTCGGACTTTGTTCAGACATTCCGACAACAAAATCCTAGGATTTTTTCCGACGGATGTTGGCTCAAACTTGTCTTGCATACACACGGTCACACAAAGTTGGAAAATCCGATCGTTCTGAACGTGGTGATGTAAAACACGTACGTCGGGACTATAAATGGGGCAGTGGCCAATAGCTTTCATCTCTTTATTTATTCTGAGCATGCGTGGCACTTTGTCCGTTGGATTTGTGTACACATGATCGGAATTTCCGACAACGGATTTTGTTGTCGGAAAATTTTATAGCCTGCTCTCAAACTCAAACTGTGTTTCGGAAAATCCGATGGAAAATGTGTGATGGAGCCTACACACGGTCGGAATTTCCGACAACAAGGTCCTATCACACATTTTCCGTCGGAAAATCCGATCGTGTGTACGGGGCATATCAGACAACTTTTACCTACAGGTAAGCCTAGATTAAGGTTTACCTGTAGGTGCAAGAAATATCTCCTAAACCTACACGGTTTAGGAGATATTTGCAAAAGACAGGCACCGATGTCTACGGCTCATGCACCGTAGAGAATGGCGCGCAGGCGCACTGAGCGTGCCGTTTCTAACGCCGATGATGCCGTTCATGGCATGCGCGCGGGAGTGATGTAATTGCGGCTCCGGCGAATCACAGTGCCGGAGCCGCGATACCCGGAAGGAAGATGGACGCTTCGTGGAAGAGGGGACAGCGGTGACATCGCTCCTGTGTCAGGTAAGTGACACATAATGGGCTACTATGCGATGCATAGCAGCCCGTTATGCTTTACCTTTGCAGGGAAACAAAGAGGAAGTAAAAAACATCAGGGTTTACTTCCTCTTTAAATGATTACAATGACTCTTTAACCAACTGCTTACTGGGCACTGAAACCCCATTCCTGCCAAGACCAATTTTCAGCTTTCAGCGTTGTCACACTTTGAATGACAATTGCGCAGTCATGCGACACTGTACCCATATGATATTTTTATCATTTTTTTTACTCACAAATAGAGCTTTCTTTTGTTGGTATTTAATCACAGCTGGGTTTTTATTTTTTGTAAAAAAAAAAACAAATAAAGACCGAAAATTTCTAAGAAAAAAAAAAAAATCGAAACCGTTTTATATTTTGTTATAAAATTTAGCAAACAGGTAATTTTTCTCCTTTATTGATGTACGCTGATGAGGCTGCACTGATGGGCACTGATTGGCTGTCCAGATGAGCACCGACAAGGCAGCACTGATGGACACTGATAGGTGACACTGGTGTGCACTGATGAGGTGGCATTAGTGCATCATTCATACAAACTGCACTTGCAAAGTGCACAGTCCATTTTCCTTTAATAAATCAACCCCAAAGTGCTCTTAATTGAGACACACACACACTATTGAGGGACATGCTTTGTTCATATTTCATGTTGGAGGTTTACAACCACTTATATTTAGTTTTATTACAGGTACCTTTATAGCACCACCAATTAACACAGCTCTTTACATATATATACATTCACATCAGTCCATGCCCTCAAAGAGCTTACAATCTAATGCCGCGTACACACGACCGGACTTTACGGCAGACTTTGTCCGGCGGACTTTCCGACGGACTTTCCGAATGAACGGACTTGCCTACACACGATCAACCAAAGTCCGACGGATTTGTACGTGATGATGTACAACCGGACTAAAACAAGGAAGTTCATAGCCAGTAGCCAATAGCTGCCCTAGCGTCGGTTTTTGTCCATCGGACTAGCATACAGACGAGCGGACTTTTCGACCGGACTCGAGTCCGTCGGACAGATTTGAAACATGTTTCAAATCTAAGTCCGTCAAACTTTTGAGAAAAAAAAGTCTGCTGGAGTACACACACGATCGAATTGTCCGACGGACTCCGGTATGCCTGACCAAATATGCCGGAAAGTCCGCTCGTGTGTACGCGGCATAAGGTCCCTAACTCTAATTTATACATACAAATACTAGGGCCAATGTAGACAGGATCCAATTATCCCACCAGCATGTCTTTGGAGTGTGGGAGGAAACCCACACATGCAAACTCCAGGTAGATGGTGTCGTGGTCAGGATTCGTAACCAGCAACCCCAGTGCTACCAGGTGGAAGTGCTAACCACTACACCACTGTGCTGCCCACTTCAACCTCGTTGCACTGACTGCCTGGTGGGCATTCAGTGGGAAATGCTTTTTTTTTTTTTTGGGGGGGGGGGGGGGCGCAAGCACAACACCATTATCCCATCGTTTTTAAGATCAAAGATACAACTATGTTGGTGTCCCTTGTTAATTTTACATTGTATTTTTTAAAATGTAACTGCCTACTCCCAAACTGTCATTTGAAGTAAAACACATAGCCAAGTATTATTCTCCACATTTTTTTATTGTGCATTAAAAAAAGAAAACAAATAAAATTAGACATGATATCTGCCAATAGATCTTACCCAAAAAGTGCATTTTATGCATCCAAAAATATAGAAAATACACCAAATCAAATCATTATTATTCAACCAAAAAATAATGTCAAAGCAATAACTCCAAGGCCAATAATAAATAACACGTTATCTCCTCCGATTCGGCAACATGTCTGGTTGATGAACGGCTGCTCAGAAACGAACTGAAAAGCATTAAATGAAAAGCGCAAATCAACATTCACCAAACTTCTACTAACACTAAATTAGCAGAAGGAGCCAAAAGGGTGGCGCTAAAGAGCTGAAAAATCACGCAGTACATCACTACGTTCGTAATGGTTGGCCAACATTTTTGTGACCATGTGTATGCAAGACAAGTTTGAGCCAACACCCTTCGGACAAAATTCCATGGTTTTGTTGGCCAACAATCCGATCGTGTGTACGAGGCATAAGGCTTTAGTATTACTTTACCTTTAAAAGTTTGCCTATACCTATTTGTGCTCAAATACCAGTTTTCACCAGCAGGTGGTGATAAAAAAAGTAATGTCAGAACCAAAGTGGGGAGGGGGGTGCTTCAATGAGTAGGGATCCTGCAAACAAAAATTGGGTTTCCAGTAATTACCTAAAAATACCCAGGGTATGTTTGAAATCTTGTGATCATAGCACAAATCGATTGTAAGCTCCTTGGAGCTGTGCAAGAACTGATGTGAAATAATTCTCTGGAAATTTTGCAAATCAAAATCAGCACTGTTATGCCCCGTACACACGGTCGGACTTTGTTCGGACATTCCGACAACAAAATCCTAGGATTTTTTCCGACGGATGTTGGCTCAAACTTGTTTTGCCTACACACGGTCGCACAAAGTTGTCGGAATTTCCGATCGCCAACAACGCGGTGACGTACACCACGTACGACGAGACTAGAAAAGGCCGGTTCAGAACCAAGCACGGCACCCTTTGGGCTCCTTTTGCTAATCTCGTGTTAGTAAAAGTTTGGTGAGAGACAATTCGCGCTTTTTCAGACTCGTGGCTTTCAGATCGTTTTCTGACGTTCAGTTTGTGCTTGTGGGTTTGTATCTGCTCTTCAGTGCGTGCAGTCAGTTCGTATCGGAGTTTTCTGTGTGATCTTGCCTGCTCGTTGCTGTTTTTCAGGTCGCTCTTCACAGGCCTTGCTGTTCTTCAGTGCATTCTGTTACTTCGTTCTGAGCAGCCGACCGTTTTCTAGCCATGTTTCGTATGCGTACTCCTCGTAGAGTTCGTGCTGTGCGGGGGCTTGGTGTTGGGGTCCTGACCTTGACACAAGTCCAGTCCATGAACAGGGTGGGGAGGAGTTCATGGACCAAGAATTGGTTGCTTCAGCGTGACCAGTTCTGTCACATGCCTTTGCTCCGTGAGATCCGTGAGAATAATCCTGATGATTTCAGGAACTTTCTCAGGATGACGGACCCCGTGTTTCACCGTTTGTTGGCTTCGCTGACCCCTTATATCAGCAGGCAGGATACCTGCATGAGGCAAGCCATCACTCCGGAGCAGAGGTTGGTCGCTACCTTGCGGTATTTGGCCACAGGGAGAAGTCTGCAGGACTTGAAGTTCTCGACAGGCATCTCCCCCCAGGCTCTGGGGATCATTATCCCAGAGACCTGTTCTGCCATCATCCAGGTCCTGCAGAAGGAGTATATGAAGGTAAGATTTTTATCCTTTTATATCCCATTTTATTGTATTGAATGTTTGATAATATCTTGTATTTCTTTCCTCATTCCCTAATTACCATGATTGTAATATGCTGTGAATGTCCGCTTTGTTCTCATGTATACTTGATTTTTAGGTAATTATTATTTTATGTCCTTCATACATATTTGCCCTTCAATAACCTCCCCAGCATGGTGTCTCCTGCCCTATATTCACCTCATGTAGTCACTTAACAATGTATTTTATCAGCTCCATAGTAGTGCTTTACCCCAAACACCCCCTAAAATGTTTGGAAATGTTATTTTTGATTTAAATTCAGGCAGAGTGCCAGAGGCTTTTTTTTGTGGTGTCCCCAAATTTTTTTTAACCCTCCCCCCCCCAACTGCTAAGTCAGCTGATCCCAATTCTCTATCTATCCTCAATCATCTATCTGCTGACTTTGCCAAACCCATACACACTATACCCACCTCTTTACTGGTCAGATTTAGGGATGAATTCCCCAAAGCATGTAGTGCAAGGGCCTGCCTGTATACTTTCCAATGGTACTGTTTAAAGTTTTTGTATCCTATTATTATCTTGATAGGTAATAGCAGAATGTTCAAATGTCCTCAAATGTGTACAGTGTGTATTTATATCTTTGTATTATGACACTTCTTACCTGTCCAGTGGTCTGCTAATAGTGTAACTAAGGAGGGGCTGTTCCAAGTAATACCCTGTATTTAGGCATTCATCTCTCAATGAAGTGAAGAGGGTTACCTGTCCAAGAGTTCCCCCCCCCTATAATGTTAGAAATGGCCCATGAGAGGGGGGGAGGGGGAATATGATAGGTGTACCTTATACTTTGGCCTTGTTAAATTCCCCTTAGTAAATGCTATCTGGAGGTTGCCCCATAATGTTTGTGTCTAATCTGCTTGCCATGTTTCTGTGAAAAAATAGTAAGGTTTATTTTTTTTTCCTCAACAGTTTCCTTCAACGCCACAGGAATGGCAGACTGTGGCCTCCCACTTTGCCCAGCGGTGGGACTTTCCTAACTGCGGAGGGGCAATTGATGGGAAACACGTCCACATCGTCCCACCACCCAACTCGGGGTCGTACTATTATAATTACAAGGGGTTTAATAGTATAGTGATGTTGGCGGTGGTGTCGGCTAATTACGAGTTCTTGTATGTGGACGTGGGGAAGAATGGCCGGATGTCCGATGGTGGAGTGATCGCCCAGACGGAGTTCTACAGGCGTCTCCAGAATGGCAGCTTGGACTTGCCACCTCCAGAGGACAATGTTGAAGGTCTCCCATTTGTGTTTGTTGCTGATGAAGCATTTGCGCTGGGGGACCACCTGATGCGGCCATTCCCGATGAGGACCCTCACCCCGGAACAGAGGGTTTTTAATTACCGGCTGGCCAGAGCCCGAAGAGTGGTGGAGAACACATTTGGAATCCTGGCCAGCCGGTTCCGATTATTTCTGACACCCATCCATATGGCGGAGTATAAACTGAACCATATAATACTTGCCTGCTGTGTTCTCCATAATTTTTTAAGAAAACATTCAGCCAACTATGCTGGCTCAGTTGGGCCTGAGGCCGGAATCCCTAATCCATCAACACTGACGGCGCTTGAAAGTGGCCGTCCTGGCTTGCCCTCCCTGAATGCCCGTGATGTCCGGTTACGCTACCTGGAGTTCTTTGCGGGTAGGGGGGCTATCAATATGCCAGACAATCTGTGACACCTTTTTCAAATAAAAAACAACCAAAAGAAATTCTTGGTGGACATTTACTGCTTGTGTTTGTTTTAGCTGACCCTGACAGAAATGTGTTGAGTGCAGAAAATGTCGTGATTGGGTAACCTTATAAAAAACAGTGTTGGCTGGTACTTCCTAAATGCCAAAACACATTTCACTACAAGTGCACTTGCAACTGCACTGAACCTGCACTTGTAGTGCAAAGAGGATTTGCCCTTAGGAAATAACCCCCATTTTTGCATAAAACAGCAATTACATCACCCCAAAAGTGTTGTAGTGTTGAGACAATAATCCACACATTCTTGAGTAAGGCACTTTTTTATACGTGCACAATCACATGTGCATTTCCCAAAGGTTTTTAAAACAAACCAACTTGTTTGTTGTATAACAATTTTTGCAGTAGCATTATCAAAAATCGAAATATCCATTTCAGATAAAACAGGCCTGTGTAAAACCAACAAGAAAGCCAAAAAACTTGAACTTACAAAGTTCACATATGGTAAAACCTGAAGGCTATATCAGACATCAGTATTTAGGAACTGGGTTTGATATAGCGTTCAGATGGGGGGGAAATCACCCCTGGAAAAGCCAAATTTGGAAGATGCACACCAATTTACGAATGTCAACATGTGCTATCTGCCATCAGGGGGGATCAAGGTAAGTGTTTGGGGGGAGCAAGCCCTTCCTCAACGCTACTTTATAATTGAGGAA
Organism: Aquarana catesbeiana; assembly: GCF_042186555.1. Classification (NCBI taxonomy): domain Eukaryota; kingdom Metazoa; phylum Chordata; class Amphibia; order Anura; family Ranidae; genus Aquarana; species Aquarana catesbeiana. Next base: position 319,578,583 of record NC_133330.1, read on the forward strand.
GGGGTTGCACCCCCAAAACGCGTCCATTGATATCCCGTGATGGCAGATAGCACATGTTGGCACACTGTGTGCATCCTCCAAATTTGGCTTTTCGAAACATTTAAAAAATTTTGGTACGATAAAACAGGTGATTTTGTGGGGTTTAAATTCACCCCAAAACATCAATGATGTTATTATTTTTTTTAATAACATCACTGATTTGTTGCTGGATGTCTTGCAATTGGAGATTACACCCCATGATCTCCCCGATCAGTATCTGGGCACTTTCAGATGTAAAGCGTTCTGGATCACGATCACCTAAAAAGAGATAAAGAACAAAAAAAAAGGTCTCAAAAATCTGCCACCATCCATCTCTTTTACCTGAGTCTGTGGTCGCAGACACTCACTGTTGTGGTGCCAATCTCCACCACATCTTCTTCTTCCTCCTGCTCAGCTTCTTGGGTTGGGGGTATTTCCCCTTCTTCCAGAGGGGGGGGGGGGTCTCTGGTCTCCTGGGATGAGGGGTGTCCTCCGAGTCTCTTATCCCCTATGTAAAACAAAAATGGTATACTTAGCACACAGATATTTGATGGCAGAACTATAGAAATAGGAAACATTGCTTGAAAGTGGGGTACAATTGTCTATTTTAGCAGAGTTCCAAGATGTATATTTTGTATTGCCCTTTGTCAAGCTGCAATACTTTACCTGTTTGGTACAAGCTTCACAGATGTAACCCCCCCTATAGTATACACTGGAGCACCTGTGTGCCCCCCCTAATAAAAATGGTGTTCTTGTGTCCCACACTAGTGCTCCAGTGTCCAGATGTGAAAACAGCTGCTCAGTGTCCTCTCCTTACACACAATCTAGTTTGCATTTCATTCTAGTAACAAACCCATCTACACAAACAAATATTTGGCATCCAAGTAGGCCCCCAAAAATGTGTGAAAATGCATATGGCCTAAACAATGGTGTTCTAGAGGCCGAAAGAAAAATGTTTGATACGAACGAATAATGTGCCCATGAACATTAAAGTTGACCTTTTGAAACGTTACAACTAATAAAAGCATATAGAGCAGAACGAACGTAATAAAGACAGAAAGAATAGGAACACAGCACAACTACTTACTTTTTTGCAGCACTCTCCGGATCTTTCGGTACTGCTCTGGCTCTCTCAACTTCAGGTCCGACCACCGCTTCCTGAGCTGATCTTTAGACCTTCGTACCCCGAAATTCCGCTCTAGACTCCTGACCACTTTCGCCATGATCTTGGCCTTTCGGATGTTCGGGTTGGGGTAAGGCCCATATTTTCCGTCATAGTCGGACTTCCTCATGATGTCGACCATCTCCAACATCTCCCCAAAAGACATATTTGTGGCCTTAAACGTCTCCTTCTGGATCGGGACGTGCCTGGATCCGGGCTTTCCTCCTCCTCCTCCTCGTTGCTACAATTAGCCCGCACCTGCTGTATGTCCGCCATCATGCTCTTCCCCCACTGCGCCGAACGAAAAGGGGCGGGGAATACACTAGAAAGAACGTCAGGGGCGGGCGGAGTTACACGCATGCGCAGTGTATATAAAGCGTAACACGCGTGCGTATTACGTTTGATCTGTGAGTGGAGGAAGGAGCATTGGACGCGGCAATCGTAAGAACGAAGGTAAGAGACAAACTTGGGCCTATACTGCTTCTAGATTGAGGCCTATATTGTAACAAGACTAGGAGAGTTTTGTGTGACATTAGGCTTTGTCTTGTGTTGTGTCTTGCAGTGAACATGGATATGGTACTGAAAGATAAGGACTTCATTTCAGTCTTCATAGAGATGCTAAGGGAGCTGCCCTGTCTGTGGGAGATTAAACACCCCCATTACAAGAACCAAGCAAAGAGGAAGGCAGCACTGGAGCAATTGTGTGAAATTGTGAAGCAGGTGATCCCCACGGCAGACATCACTTTTTTAAAGATTTTCATTGGTGGCCTGAGGAGCACATATCTGAGGGAGCGCAATAAAGTCCTGGATTCACAGAGATCTGGAGCAGCAGATGACATCTATGTCCCCAGGATGTTGTACTACGACAGGCTGCACTTTCTGGCAGGCCAGACTGAACCCAGGCCATCCCTCTCCAGTCTTCCTTCCACGCTTCCTTCCCCCCCGGGTGAGGCTTCTGACGCCCAACCTGGGCCTTCCAGGCCACATGTGGAGGAGCCCAGATTGAGCCAGGTATAGCATTCCTCTAAATATTTCTGCTTGTCCAATCAATGATGTGAACTATATGTTAATTGGGAGTACTAATTAAGGATTGTGATTGATGATGCAAAACATTACAACTATGTCCCTTTTTCATACACAGGGAAGTCTCAGCCAGGAGGTGGCCGGGCCGAGCCGGCTGGCTGATATCAAGGTCCCTCCACCCCCCCTGAAAACAGAAAGTGGTAGTAGGACGAGTGGCCTAGAGGAGGCGGCTATCAGATTCTTTTGTAGGGCTACAGAGGTCCTGGGAGCACCACACACCAGGCAGGAGAACTTTGCTGCATTCATAGCATATAAAATGCAGAGGATGGAGGAGGGCCAAAAAGCCATGTGTGAGGCCCTCATATCTGAGGCTCTGGCGAAAGGTGTGAGGGGCCAAATTACACCTCACACACAGCTTTGGGATGGTCCTCCTCCTCCTCCTGCAGGTCCTACTCCTTCTCCAGGTCCTACTCCTCCTCCTGCCACATCTCCAACTGCACAGCCACAGCCCGGAAGGAAGTGTGAAAGGAAGACCAGACAGTGAGGACCCTGGATCCAGTCTGGTGGGCCAAAAAATGCAGCCTCTTGTGGTACCACAGCCTGCGGACACAGATGTCATCTGCTGCTATCCAAGTCTCTGTGAATCCCGGACCAGACTGCCCTCCCTTACATATGGACTCCTCAGGCCACCAATTTTGATGTTGAAGAATTGATGTCTGCCGTGGGGGTCCCAGGCTTCGCTAATTTCTCCTGTTGATCCAGCGTTGCCTTCCTCTTTGTTTGGTTCTGATCCCTTAATAAAGGATTTTTGTTTTGAATTATACTCTCCTATGTGTTTTACTTCAAAAATGACAGTTGGTTTGTGAGGATTCAGGTACATTTCAAATATACAATGTGAAATGAACAAGGGACACCAACACCAAACAATCTCCTTGAGATTAAATAATAAAACATATCAATGGTGTTGGGGTAACCTGACACACAAAACACACCCAAAAATATTCTGGAGTAAAAATAAAAATAACATTGAACAAAGATCAGCCTTGGAAAAAATCCAAACATTAAATAAAAAAAAAAGGCTTAAAATCCTAAATAAAAAAAAATAAAAAATATAAAACTGTCAGATGTGACAACTAATAACAATATATTCAGGGAATCCCACTAAAAAAACACAAATAAAACTTTGTGAGAAGTGTGTGTGAATATGAGCAGCAAAACTACTTAATTCTTGTCACATTATAAAGAAGAAGAGAGTGCGCTGTATTAAACCATTTTTTACATTGCAGCGTGACGAAAGTGCTGTATCCATTGCGAACGCTAAGTTTACCAGAACGAGCTGTCCCGTGTCGGAATTTCTTCTGAGCATGCGTGGCACTTTGTGTGTCGGAACAGGCCACACACGGTCGGAATTGACGCGATCGGATTTTGTCGGAAAATTTTATCTCCTGCTGTCCAACTTTGTGTGTCGGAAAATCTGATGGAAAATGTCCGATGGCGCCCACACACGGTCGGAATTTCCGACAACACGCTCCGATCGGACATTGTCCATCGGAAAATCCGACCGTGTGTACGGGGCATTAGAGTCAGTAAAAGGAATGAATGAAAATGAACACATCATCATTATATTGGACATTTGCAGTAGTAATGGCTTTCAGCACCATAGACAGCTCCATCTAGATGCAGGATAACAGCCCAGACCAAAACCTTGTAGCTCCTCTTGCAAACTATTCCTGGGATTTTGGACCTTTGGGCTTATTAATATGTAACAGGTCAACCTAAGAATACAGGAACAATAAGAGCTTTGTTGCTATGTGCAAAAGATTCTGTTTCAGGTTGGAAGATGAAAAAAAAGTAAAGCCATCTATTGCTATGGACAAAATATGTTTTATAACGGAAAGCTGTTGGCTAGACAGTTTGGCTGAGGAATTCGCCCTTTTCAGTTTCTGGCAGTAATATGTTTGCTGGCTGGCATGTATGTGGGTATATGCACTAAATCCTTGCTGCTTAGCAAAGTAACATTTGTAAAATGCAGATACCGAATAATAAAAATAATAATAGTGTTTGATGTTCAGATAAATCATTTGTTGAATTGAAATGAGCTGAAATTTAAAGTGGCTGCACGCTGGTCTCTATCCCCACCACGCATGGCTCCCATCTCCACAGCTTATCCATCAAAGTGCTGGAGAGGATGCAAGGCAGAAGGGACCATTGCACATGTAGTAGTTATTGTCTAGCTATTCAAATATAATGGTCCAAAGTGCGAAGGTAATATCGAAGCTCTGTGGTATGGATGTACCGTTAGGCCTGCTGGGTCTATTTATTTCATGGTTCTAGCATTCTTTATTATCAAAATAGTTTAACCCCTCATGTATTAAATTCTGCAAACGTGCCTTTGGGGAAAATCAAAAACACCTGTGCTATGTCCGAATGACCCCCAACACCAAATGTAGAGCTACCCCCATAGGAGCCGCTGTAATTTAACTGGTCCTTTCCCAAACTAGTGCAGAGGCAGCCAGACACACAATAACAGTCAATTCACTCTTCAGTGAGCTCCCCAGACCAGGTTCCCAAGTGAGGACTCCTTGACTAGCTTCAAAAAAGGATTCTCAAGAGTAGGCCCTCAAGCTATGCTACAGTTAAGACTTCAATGAAATAAAGCTGGAATCAGGATAGCCTGCTGCAGATGAGGTTAGCCACCTCCATCCAGGTGATTCCCTTAAACAGGGAGAAGAGGAAAACCCCTGCTTCTCTAAATCTCAGACTATTTATATACATCTCCAGCCACCTTCTGGGCACACCTTCCCAGGGATTGGCAGAAGCACAAAAAATTTACAGGCTGAGATTTGCCTTGCTTGACCCTCCGTTTCAGAAGCCTCTGCAATACAGGGGAGAGCAATCAAACCTGCAGTCTGTGGGATCCAGAAGAGCCAAAAGCAATCAATAACTGCAACCAATAACTGCTCCGCTAATTATAGAGGAGCCAATAAGAACCACATTTGCCTACATCCTAGCAACCTAACTAGGAGGGTGCTGCATAAATAAATAAAAACTAAATAATGCCTGTGTAGTGACTGATAAAACACAGCTGCCGCTCAAAGGTGCACTGTTATAGACATTTTTTTTAATTCAAAAGAGCAGCTCTACCACCATTACTGGCGATTCTCATGAATAGTGAACTGTGCTATAATATATATCAAATAAAACAAAAAATAAAAATAAAATAAAAAAGCATTGAAGACTGAAAACAGTCCATAAAGTGTCATGTGATGAACATGACCCTTCTTCACCATCTGTAGGTCAAACCAACTCTTGTGCTGCCCCTAGTGCACTTTTGGGAGTGTTGACTCACCAAAAGTTGTTGACCCCTTACTTTCATAAGAAGGTCAATATGTTCCCATCTATACCTCCTTTTCATTTGTAAACTCCGTTCTCCACCACTGGTTTAGCCACCAGGGTGTTACAGAGGCAATGAGCCACCCCAACACCTTCACATATGGTACTCAGACAGAAGACAGACCGGGGGAAATGGCATAGCATACCATGTTTATTTGTTGAAATTCTCTAAAACATAAAAGGAGTGCACTAACTTTTTTTGTGGTCTTGGCACCTAGAATGAGCAGCCAACAAGCAACTAGGAAGCGTCGCTGCTCGGGAACGCTACATATGGAGGGGACCCAGGACCGCAGTAAGCGGTCAGGTTGGCTGCCTACAATGGAGATGGAGGAACATCTGTTTCCCCGTCTCCACTGACAAGTGATGCCGGAAGTGATAAGGATTTGGTCATTTCTTGGCTGTAACAGCCAGGAAAGCAGCTGATCAAACATGATCTGTGTTTGATCAGCTACTTTAAAGGTCAGAGGAGACGTCAGGGGTCTAATAGACATTGGGGTTGATTTACTAAAACTGGAGAGTGCAAAATCTGGTGCAGCTGTGCATAGAAACCAATCAGCTTCTAACTTCAGATTGTTCAATTAAGCTTTGACAAAAAACCTGGAAGCTGATTAGTTTCTTTGCACAGCTGCACCAAATGTTGCACTCTCCAGTAAATAATAAACCCTACTATGTCTATGCATCTATAGTATGCACTTATAATGCATATTATTATTATTATTATTTAAGGTACTTATATAGCGACGTCAATTTATGCAGCACTTTACATATACATTGTACATTCACATCGGTCCCTACCCTCAAGGAGCTTACAATCTAAGATCCCTAACTCACATTCATACATACTAGGACCAATTTAGACAGAAACCAATTAACCTACCAACTTCCGTAATTTTTTCATCTTTCCATCTATTACATTTTCTGCCCTTGTTGGATAGTAAACATTTTTTTTTCTGCCAGTAAATACCTTATAAAGCCCACTTCCTGTTTCTTGTCTAGTTATTTACCTAGGCTTATACCATCATACACAGCTCTCTCTCTCTCTCACTCTCATGAGAGTTTGCCAGGAAGGGAGGGGGATGAGTCATAAGAGGGCTAATGAGGGCTGCAGAGCTGGAGGTGTGCCTCTGTGTGTAAATCCAGGAAGTGAACAGGCAGCAGCTTCAGCTGCCCACAGTTAAAATGGCTGCAGCCAGACTCAGTGGAGGGAGATTTCTTCAGCATATTTGGCAAGTACAGAATCACAGTATATATAAAATAATATGCAAAGTGGTTGGAGGGAAGCTTCAGAATGGCAAAGATAATTTTATTACAAAATGTGAGCATGCCTTGAGATCTTACACATGCTGAACCAATGTTTTAGTATAAGAGGTTTCGTAAATATTTCTCTTTGAAGTCAATGTAAGCCTGCAAATCCAAAGAGCCCCAAAATATGAACAGAAACATTTTAGGTTTTTTTTTGCTGCATCCTAACCAACAGTACAGTAAAGACCTGCCTGGTTCTCCATTGCAGCAGACCATGCCCAACTCAGAATGTGCACTGCTTTTAAAAAAAGGACAAAATTCAAAATCTCAAGTATCCATGACAGCTCAAGAAGTATAATGCAGATGCTGTCATCTAATGCACAGGGCTGGCAGAACAAAGATCTGCATTTCTTGATAATTCTGCATTTCTTGATAATTCTGAATTTCTTGATGAAAAGCATTGGACTGCTCAATGAGGATTTTAAAGCTTCTGTATTGGAGTTGACTGGAAGCATTTTTTTTGTCCTAAGACTTCCATGGATAGTCCTTAGCATAGGTGTGCACCCCAAAGCACATGTATCTACAGATATATGGACCCGCATTGATCCCCCTGCTTGAAGAGTGAAAGAGAACTGTATAAGCACTTCTCTGTTGGCAGAACCAGAAAGAGGGAGATCTTTCCCATCTCCCTGCTGCCATACAGACTGATAATGCTAATGCACACAGGGTGATTAGGGTGTGCCCAGACACACCCAGCACACACTGTGGTGTGGTCCTTAGGAAAATATAAGTATAGGATAGGTAATAGAAGCACCACTCCATGTATAAAAGTCCAGAATGATAATTTATTTAAAAGAGAAATATGGGGATTGACTTTCTTTTTATCATATTTACCTAGGTGGATGCTGCATCTGTTCCCTGCCAGCTCAAACATTGAGAACCGAGCGATCAAACACAGCAGATCGCTTGGTTCTCAGGGCTCCCTGAGCAGAGAGATGGTGATTGTCAGTCACCGCTCTCTGCCCGCCCCCCCCCCCCTCGCTGGAGCGCTGTGTTGTGGAGGGGCTAGAGCGGCAGGCTCAGGCTCTCAGCGGCTCGCTGAGGGGTTGAGCCAGGTGGCGGTCCAGGCATGTGGGTGGATCTCGACCACATGGTCGTGGTCTTTCCTGAGACTGGACCAGCCCTGTGAAGTCAGCCAACTGAAAACGGGTCACAGGAACAAACCGCACTCCTGTGATCCACAGGAGAAGTACAAAACAAGCTTTGCCTGTACTTTTTCTTTAAGCTTGCCAAGCAAAACCCACCAAGTATTGGCTGACAATTTGAGGTGAGGCACAAGACCATCAGCATTAAAGTGGTTGTAAACCCTTCCATATAACCAGTGAAGTGACTGGCCTCAGGTTATACACCAAGATTAAACAAATCCTCCTACATAAATTGTAACTGTTTACCAGTAGTCTCCTCTCTATATCCCTTTAAAGTCCAGAATTTTTAAAACTGTCTGAAAAAAAGGGGGCAGAGAGCTGAGGCTGTCAATCAGCTGGAGATCCGCTCTGCAGAGCTCAGTGAGGAGAGCTCTGAGAGCTGATTGGAGGGCAGGGACACCCCCCCTTCACACAGCACACAGAAACAGAGCTGAGGCTGTCAATCAGCTGGAGATCCCTCCCCTGTCACCTTTTTTCTCTTGGTGTCGGGAAAACTTGTCAAAAGTGACTCATGCTGAGAGCAAATGGATGAAGCAGCAGACAGAAATGAAACTTAGCGCTCTGGATTGAGACAAGTACACACTATAGAGGGATATGCTTTGTTCATATTTTATGTCTGAAGTTTACAACCGCTTTAAATTACTGGTGCTTTTGATCCAGTTTTCTTGTCTCGATTTCAGACTTTTTGATCCTTTGCAGTCTTGAAGTAGGGGGACTTCTATAACCCATTATCCATTTTCTGTAGGAAAAGTAGGTGTCACCATAGGCGTGCGCACAGGATGTGCCTTGGCACACCCTAATTACCCTGTTTAGACCACTAATATTTTACCAAAGCCCCCTAACAGGGCTCCTAAAAGTGTATATATATATATATATATATATATATATATATATATATATATATATATATATATATATATATATATATATACTAATAAAAAAATAATACAAATAAAAACTACTGACACCGTCCACTGCCCTACTGATACCGCTCACTGCTCTACTGACACCATCCACTGCTCTACTGACACCAATCTCTGCCCTACTGACACCATACACTGCCCTATTGACACAGCCCACTGCTCTACTGACACCATCCACTGTTCTGCTGACACCGTCCACTGTTCTACTGACACCAATCTCTGCCCTAATGACACCATCCACTGCTCTACTGACACCATCCACTGCTCTACTGACACCATCCACTGTTCTACTGACACCAATCTCTGCCCTACTGACACCATCCACTGTTCTACTGACACCAATCTCTGCCCTACTGACACCATCCACTGTTCTACTGACACCAATCTCTGCCCTACTGACACCATCCACTGTTCTACTGACACCAATCTCTGCCCTACTGACACCATCCACTGCTCTACTGACACCATCCACTGCTCTACTGACACCATCCACTGCTCTACTGACACCATCCACTGCCCTACTGACACCGCTTACTGCTCTACTGACACCGTCCGCTGCCCTACAGACACCATCCACTGCTCTACTGACACCATCCACTGCTCTACTGACACCATCCACTGCCCTACAGACACCGCTCACTGCTCTACTGACACCATCCACTGCCCTACAGACACCGCTCACTGCTCTACTGACACCATCCACTGCTATACTGACACCATCAGTTTATATACTCATGTATTGTGCACACATACATGTGTGTTTGAGCTTTGGGGTGCACACCTATGGGTGTCACATGCAGCGTACCCAACTCATGTAGAAATCACAAAAGAAGTCACAAAGCCATAATCATTCACAAGGAGCCCTCCACACTCTTAAATGATTTTTTTGAGATAAATGGTGCCTATGGAAACTACAAAGGATCCTTTAAAGTGTTTTTCGGGTATATGGTATTTATAGATTCCTCTAAAGGCACCATGGGGTTGATTTGCCAGAAAAGTGGAAGCTATTCACTTTTCATAGCGAATGATAATACATGGGGTGAAGCTCAGTTTAGGCACCAGATCAGGTGCAAAGGAGATGTAAAAAAATATTAGCAAATGATTAGCTGATTGGACCATTCAGCTGCACCTCATTTACTAAACTCAATCATCATTCACTTGGGAATGTGAAGAGTCTGAAATTTTTTTCTAGTAAATCAGCCCCTGTAAGTAAGGACTATTTACATGAAGCACATTCAGGGGTCCGTCCATCTTCCTATCTGGGTGGGATGTTTGTTTCAATAAAATGATCTGAGATGAAGAATTGCTTGAGGGCGTCTCCTTATGAATCATAATCCAGATTCTTAGCGTCCTCTATTGGTTTGGAGCGTAGGCTTGCATTAAGTACAAAACTTTTCTCTTTTTTTTTCATCTGATAGCGCACTAAAAAATATATCCTCTGGTAAGAAAAATATGTCTACGCTATAAGAAGTGCTAAAAGATACAATACAGAATACAATAGAATACAATAGAACATAGAATACAATAAACACATCATAAATTATATTGTACATTTACAGTATTCATGGCTTTCAGCACCATGGACAGGACCATGGACACCATGGACAGCGCCATGGGCAGCGCCAAGAATGAGAACACTTATAGATCCCATTTTTTAAATTTTTTTTTATTTTAACCGCTTCAATACTGGGCACTTTCACCCCCTTCCTGCTCAGGCCAATTTTCAGCTTTCAGTGCTGTCACACTTTGAATGACAAATGACGTTCATGCAACATTGTACCCATGTGAAATACTTATAATTTTTTTCACACAAATTGAGCTTTCTTTTGGTGGTATTTAATCACCACTGGGTATTTTATTTTTTGATAAATAAACAGAAAAAGACTGAATATTCTGAAAAAAAAAAAAACACGCATTTTTCTTTGATCTTGTTATAAAATTTTGCTAACAAATAATCTTTCTTCTTTTTTTTTTCTTTTAAATGTTTATTTATATAAATTTTTCAATACAAAAAAAGACGTAAATAGCTCTCCTCCAACAGAGAGTCTACATCCACATCTTTAATAACAACATTCCATTACAAACCCACTTACATTCCCCCCCCCCATCTCCCCCTCAAACCCTCCCCCCACCCCCCTCTGCAGATTAGGGTACTCCTGTTGTACCTGGGCTATCCGGAGTCCCTTCTCAGTCAGTCCCACCTTGTTACCTCCTCCAGGTAACTCCATGAACTTTTATACTTCCGCCATCCTGCCCATTTGTCCACCCGGTTCTCCTCCTCATCCAGATAAATTCCCTCTCCATCCACACCCTCCATATTGTATATTTCATTTATACAGAAGAGCCATTCTCGAATATTTGGACTATCTGGCTCTAACTAGCGTTAGTACAAATAATCTATATATATATATATATATATATATATATATATATATATATATATATATATATATCATTTTTAATTATTTATTTATTTATTGCCCGTGAACACAAGAAGTAACACTTTCAGCTGAGTACCTCCATCCAAGATGAACAGCAGGGGAAACAGTGGCCGTAAGGGCGCATGGGCGCCGGCCCCTCTCTCCTGCCACCCCCTCTAGCACCAACAGATAGATTCATGCATGAATTACAGCGGCCATTTTTTTTTTGAAGCACCTGATTAGAGCCATAGGCTCTAATAGGCATCAAAAAAGGTGACCTGCGAGCGCCATGCTGGGCGCTCACAGGTCACTCAGCTGTGTTAGAAAAGAGAATGAATATTCGCTTTCCTAACACTAAACAGCCTCTCCGCCAATCAGGTGCTCGGATCTGTTACCCGTCACCTGATTGGCTGAAATGACAGGAACTGTGATTGGACGCCTATCAGGCATCCAATCATAGCAGAGGATGGGAAAAGAGGACCGAGAAGACATCGAGAAGCTGTCCCACCGCCACTGAGACAGGGTAAGTACAGAGGGTGGGCGGGGGGCACACTGGCAGCATTTGATATGGCACAGTGGGAGCGTTTGATGGGGCACAGTGAGGCTGCATTTGATGGGCACAGTGAGGCTGCATTTGATGGGGCACAGTGAGGCTGCATTTGATGGGGCACAGTGAGGCTGCATTTGATGGGGCACAGTGAGGCTGCATTTGATGGGTACAGTGGCTGCATTTGATGGGCACAGTGGCTGCATATGAGGGCACAGTGGCTGCATAAAATGAGCACAGTGGCTGCATTTGATGGGGCACAGTGGCTGCATAAGATGGGCACAATGGCTGCATAAGATGGGCATAGTGGCTGCATAAGATGGGCTTAGTGGCTGTATTTGATGGGGCACAGTGGCAGCATTTTATGACACAGTGGGAGCATTTGATATGGCACAGTGGCTGCATTTGATGGGCACAGTGGCGGCAATTGATGGGCACAGTGGCGGCAATTGATGGCACAGTGACTGTGTTTGATTGCACAGTGGCTGCATTTGATGGGCACAGTGGGGGCAATTGATGATATAGTGGTGGCAATTGATGGCACAGTGGCTGCATTTGATGGGCACAGTGGCTGCGTTTGGGCACAGTGGCTGCATTTGATGGGCACAGTGGCTGCATTTGATGGGCACAGTGGCTGCATTTGATGGCACAGTGGTGGCAATTGATAGCACAGTGGCTGCGTTTGATGGGCACAGTGGCTGCGTTTGATGGGCACAGTGGCTGCATTTGATGGGCACAGTGGCGGCATTTGATGGCACAGTGGCTGCATTTGATGGCACAGTGAGGCTGTAATTGATAGGGTTTTTTTTTCAGAATTTTTCAGTTTGTTTGCGCCCCCTAAAAACATTTTGAGCACCAGCCCCCACTGAGGGGCAATAAAAGTAGCTTTAGCTTTAGAAAAGTGTAGCACACACACAAAAAAAAAAAAATAGGTGAAGCATCATTTATAGATGGTGCCCATTAGCAAATCCATTCTACAGATGCCAACCAAAATATTTACTTGTGGCTGTCAAATGCAGAAATTGTAGCGCCATAAAAATGATGCATGACAGCAGCTGTTAGAAAGTGTTCTAGTCACATCCACTGTTTGCTAACGGCTAATAAATCTCCTTCTTCTATTTAGTCAAAGCGACTTCCAGGACCGTGGGAGCCTTCGCCTCCTCCGTACCCAACAGCTTCTATTAGCATGCACTTTTCACCTGCAGCCGAGAGCCGCCATAAATTTCTATGCTGATTCTTTTAATCTACTAAGTGAGGCCCCGATAACAACCCGAAAATGATAACAGAGGGCTCCGATTATATTTTTATTAAAGGAGGAAGCGGCTTCCGAATTACCTCTCGTTTTTTTTTTTTTTTTTGGCGTGCAGCGAGCGCCGGCATCAATCAAACTTTTATGATCGCGCAATTCTATTGTCTGTCGTTTGATACATGGATGGGAAATGGCTCTCTAAGTAGCCAGATGGGCTCCCCTTCTTCTCCGAGGGAGTCGGAGTTTACCGGTTGCTGCGCGGCGTCATAAAACAAAATCCAAAAAGGAATTTTATTTCTCTGCAGCTCTGGGTTGTAATGTGCCTACCGATGGCAATTTGGTAAATACAGTTTGCACTAGCATAAAAATTAATTTTAAATAAGTTTTCTTCATGGGGCTGTTGGGTTGAATCTCTGAGATAGGGTGAGAAGTTCAGGCTTATCTGTAATAATGCCAGATAAGTAGTAAATGTTTTTAGTCTGGTATTTCTTTGGTTCTTCCGGTCAATAAAGCAGAACTCTAGGAGAACAGATAAAATATGGGAGCTACCTACCAGAGGATCTGCATTTCTACCTATCCAGCCCTGTTACTTACACAGCACAGCCCTACGTGTTCCGTCCCCCCTCCCAAAAAAAACCCCATAGAAATACAGACTGATACAGATAAAAGAGTCCAAGATCATTTTAAGTGTTGGCAAAAAAAAAAAAGCCATAAGAAAACAGGCAATGTTTTTTGGGGGGCAACACAAACCCCCCTTCATCAGGGGTTTTAAGAATAAGCAAAAATAATAGTCATAATGAGGAAAAATTATGTCTAGGAATCCATATGCATATATATCACAAAATTTAAAACATCACAACATAATAACAACATACGTGTTACAGTAACTTCTGTTGTCTAAGTTGGATTAGAGAATCATTTTAATTGTTGGTCATTTTAATTGCTAATTTTAAAGTTGTAAAGGCAGAAGGTGTTTTTTTTATCTTAAAGTGATTGTAAACCCAATGTGAAACAAAAAACCCCCAAAAAACTAGACAAAGGTATAATGAGCTAGTATGCATAGCATATTAGCTCATTATGTAATACTCACCTGAGATTGAAGCCCTCGCTGCGGTGCCCGTACACAGCACCGGCCGGCTACAACACTCCCGGGGATTGGGGCTCTGGCGCTGTGATTGGCCGGAGCCGAAATGACGCCACTCTCGCGCGTGCGCGCGGGTGCACCCGGTAACGGCACAGTCTAATGCCCAGTACACACGGTCGGATTTTCCAACGGAAAATGTGTGATAGGACCTTGTTGTCGGACATTCTGACCAGGTGTAGGCTCCATCACACATTTTCCATCGGATTTTCCGACACACAAAGTTTGAGAGCAGGATATAAAATTTTCCGACAACAAAATCCGTTGTCGGAAATTCCGATCGTGTGTACACAAATCCGACGCACAAAGTGCCACGCATGCTCAGAATAAATAAAGAGATGAAAGCTATTGGCCACTGCCCCGTTTATAGTCCCGATGTACGTGTTTTACGCCACCACGTTCAGAACGATCGGATTTTCCGCCAACTTTGTGTGACCGTGTGTATGCAAGACAAGTTTGAGCCAACATCCATCGGAAAAAATCCATGGATTTTGTTGTCGGAGTGTCCGAACAAAGTCCGACCGTGTGTACGGGGCATTACAGAAGCAACGGCACGTTGCATCTCTGCAGCAATGTCCACAAATGTCTTAGCTGTCCCAGACACTCCTCCTGATTTGGCTGAGACACAGCATTGGCGCCATTGGCTCCCATGGCTGTCAATCAAAATCAGTCAGCCAGTCAGGGGAGAGAGGGGGCCAGGTCGGGGCTCCCTGTCTGAATGGATACAAGGATCTGTGACTCGGCCTAAGTGCCCCCTGTAGCAAGCTGCTGGCTGTGGGGGCACTCACCAGAGGGAGGGGCCAGGAGAGCAGAAGAGGGACCCGAGAAAAGGAGGATCGGGGCTGCTCTGTGCAAAACCAACTGCACAGAGGAGAAAGTATGACATGTTTGTTAATTAAAAAAAAACAGACTTTACAACTACTTTAATTGTTGATAAAAAAAAAGTAATATAAAAACTCATTTTGGGGGCAACACCGCTCCCCTAAACATATACTATATTGTCAAAGGTATTTGGACGCTTGCCTTTACATGAACTTTAAGCAAGGTCCATAAAGACATGGATGAGCGAGTTTGGGGTGGAGGAACTTGACTGGCCTGCACAGAGTCCTGACCTCAACCCGATAGAACACCTTTGGGATGAATTAGTGTGGAGACTGCGAGCCAGGCCTTCTCGTCCAACATCAGTTCCTGACCTCACAAATGCACTTCTGAAAGAATAGTCAAACATTCCCATAGACACACTCCTAAACCTTGTGGACGGCCTTCCCAGAAGAGTTGAAGCTGTTATAGATGCAAAGGGTGGGCCAACTCAATATTGAACCCTACGGACTAAGACTGGGATGCCATTAAAGTTCATGTGTAAAGGCAGGTGTCCCAATACTTTTGGTAATATAGTGTATATAATAATACATCCAATAAAGAATGTGGATATATAGTGTAAATGTATATTAAGTTTTATAAAAAAAGTTCCAAAATTTACTGAAATTGGCTGCTAAAAAGCAAAAAATTGCTTACTAAAACAAGTACCAAAAAAAAAAAGTACTAAAACACACTAATGCCGCATACACACAGTCGGACTTTTTGACCGGACTTGTCCGACGGACGCCGATGTGCCAAATCCGGCAGACAATCCGATCGTGTGTGGGCTTCATCGGACCTTCAGCTGACTTTTCCAGTCGCAAATCTGATGGACTTTAGATTTGGAACAGGCTTCAAATCTTTACGTTGTAACTCCGCCGGACCCAGAAATCCGCTCGTCTGTATGCTAGTCCGACGGACAAAAACCGAGGCTAGGGCACCTATTGGCTACTGGCTATCAACTTCCTTATTTTAGTCCGGTGTACGTCATCACGTACAAATCCGTCGGACTTTGGTGTGATCGTGTGTAGGCAAGTCCGGTCGTTAGAAAGTCTGTCGAACGGGCTGTCGGACTTTTGTAGCTGAAAAGTCAGACCGTGTGTACACGGCATAAGAGATTAGACTGCCAAACTAAAACAATTGGCTCCTAAAATCAATGCAAAACCTAAGAAACTAAGCCGATGAAATAAAAGCAGTTCCCATTAGACCCCTTTCACACCGAGCCGCCTATAGCATCGGCGGTAAAACGCCGCTATTTTAACGCTATAGCGCCTGCAAAACGCCCTCGGTGTAAAAGGGGTCTAAAAGGCAAACAGGGATCCAAACCACCACACTCCAGAGAAAGCTCGGGTACCAGACAGAAGAAAAGCAGCTTCAGTCTGACTCCATCCAGGACACACCCCCAACGTGTTTCACCCTGTCCACAGGGCTTAGTCATGGAGACCTCTGGGTGAAACCCGTTGGGTGGGTGTAGCCTGGAGGAAGACAGAAGCCACTTTTTTATCTGTGTGATACATTTGCTGTTTACATACGTGTGTAGGACCTATGCAAGCATTTATATTTGTGTGTATGCTTGGGGGTGGGGGGGTGTGAATGATTTCAATGGGAAATGGGAGAGCCTGGGAACCACTACAGGTGACTCTGCCTGGTACCATAAATGTGATCACTTTTACTAGACAGCGATACCAAGATCATAGATGCAGCTGCAGCCATGATCTTGGTATAGCCACTTGCTGACGGGCTATATATAAACATACAGTGCTCTGTAAGTGGTTAAAGGTCATACTCAGATGAAGCAACTGGTATATATTGTAGACGTTCTCACATGACCTCTGTTCTCAGCTGCATAAGGGGCTGGGAGAGGTGGAAGTGGAGGAACAGCAGCACACTGGACTTCCCAGTGACAGTGAATTGCTGTGCAGGGGGACGTGCCAGCACAAGCCGTGACCATTGTAGGACAGGCAGGCTGTCCTCCCAGCACAGCCAGAAAACTGTGCAGTGAATGTCTATGCAGGAGGAGGGGGGGGGGGGTTGTCAGCATAATTTCTGGCCTTTGAGGGACAGGCAGGGTGTTCTCCCAGCACAGCCAGAAAACTGGCCAGTGATTGGCTTTTCTACGGGGTGTGTCAGCAAAAATCTTGGCCATTGTAGGGCAGGCAGGATGTTCTCCCAGCACAGCTAGAAAGAGCTGGCCAGTGGCATGGGGGGGGTCAGCACAAGTTTTGGGCATTGTAGGACAGGTTGACTGTTCTCCCAGCACAGCCAGAAAACTGACCACGCTAGGAGAGGGGGGGAGTCTCAGCCATTGTAGGACAGGTTGACTGTTCTCCCAGCACAGCCAGAAAACTGACCATGCTAGGAGGGGGAGGAGTCTCAGCCATTGTAGGACAGGTTGACTGTTCTCCCAGCACAGCCAGAAAACTGACAACGCTAGGGGGGGGGAGTCTCAGCCATTGTAGGACAGGTTGCCTATTCTCCCAGCACAGCCAGTGAATGGCTGTGCAGTGGGGTGTGTCAGCACAAGCCTTAGCCATTGTAGGACAGGCAGGCTGTTCCTACAGCACAGCCAGAAAACTGACCACGCTAGGATGGATGTGCTTCCATGCCTAGTGTGGTCAGTTCGGAATAGAAAAGTAGAAGGACTAGCAGGCTCACCAGGAATTTCATACAAAGGAAGCAATACAAAGAGAACAGGATACTTTTTAATACAACTACAAGGGTACAGCAAGCACATCAGGAATATGAAACGTTGGGGTAACGTACATTTTGAGATTGATTAGTCACATACATAAACCCACCTGCTTCTCCTTATGAGAAAACTGCTCTTTTTTTGTTTACAGAAAACCTATTTGCAATTTTGAATTCAAAAAGTTCAAAAATAGTCACCGGCAGCTTTTCCATGGACTCTTTTTACATGATAAGAAGCTGTTTGCAGTGAAGACACAATAAGCTTATATTGCTCGTCTCCCGGAAAACGTTTCTTAAAGGAATTACCATCTGCTATGTGTGCACAAAATATAAAAGGCAAGCAAAGCAGATAATGTAATCTGCTGTAAAGGAAAATGTTTCCCAACAAAAGTACAGGCTGTTCCTGTGATTGATGTGAAGTTATCGCCGCGACTCCCAGAATATTTAATGCCTTCACGGGAAAGGTCGGCTGATGGTGACATTTCATACATTCAGGGATTCCACGGGGATCAAACGATCCCATATACTTACATCCCTAACAACATGCAGCATTTTTTAATCCATCTGTCATATGGCTTATTGAGTCTTTCACACTCCGGCTTGTGTGCTCGGAATGCTGAGCTACATAACGAACGATCACCATTTAAACCAGTTGCATGTTCCTTAAAGCTGAAGTGGCATCTGCTGGTACTTTGCCTTCACCTGGTTCATCCCTCTCCCCTCTTAGCAACTTGCCAGTGACAATAAAAAAAAAAGGGGGTTCCAAAGAAGGTAACCCTAAGTCGGACTTTGAGGGCACAGCAAACAAAAGAGATATGAAAAAATATTAACATTTATTGAAACAAAACTATAGATATATAAATATATAGTACAAAAAAAGGACATGAAAAAAAACATATAAAAATCATATATACAGAATATACATGATGTGAGCCCTAATGCGTCTACGCGTTTCGTTGTCAAAACTTCTTCAGGACACACTCGGGGTTCATTGATTGCAAGAAAGAGAAAAGGTCTCACTATCTTGCAGAGGAGTCAACACCAATACACAGGTAGTAGAAAAGTACAAAAAAAGGACATGAAAAAAACATATAAAAATCATATATACAGAATATACATGATGTGAGCCCTAATGCGTCTACGCGTTTCGTTGTCAAAACTTCTTCAGGACACACTCGGGGTTCATTGATTGCAAGAAAGAGAAAAGGTCTAACTATCTTGCAGAGGAGTCAACACCAATAGACAGTTAGTAGAAAAATGGGAATTTTTTTTTTTGTATTTTCACAATTATTTACGGATGAGGCAATTGGAGTGTTCTTTTTCTCCCAACTTGCCAGTGACATTTTTAAATAAAGCTCTTCTATTGTCATTACATATTTTATTTTCTACCCAGTGACATCATCACTGGGTCTCAGTGCTTCCCTATGTAATCAGGGGCGTCCTTAACCACTTCAGCCCCCGGAAGGATTTACCCCCTTTCTGACCAGAGCACTTTTTGTGATACGGCACTGCGTCGTTTAAATGACAATTGCGCGGTCGTGCGACGTTGCACCCAAACAAAATTGAAATCCTTTTTTTCCCACAATAAGAGCTTTCTTTTGGTGGTATTTGATCACATCTGGGGTTTTCATTGTTTGCGCTTTAAACAAAAAAAGAGAGACAATTTTGAAAAAAAAGCATTATTTTTTACTTTTTGCTACAATAAATATCCCCTAAAAATTTATTTAAAAAAAAACACATTTTTTCATCAGTTTAGGCCGATATGTATTCTTCTACATATTTTTGGTAAAAAAAAAAAAATCGCAATACCCGTATATTGATTGGTTTGCGCAAAAGTTATAGCGTCTACAAAATAGGGGATATATTTATGGCATTTTTATTATTTATTTTTTTTTTTACTAGTAATGGCGGCGATCAGCGATTTTTATCAGGACTGTGACATTATGGCGGACACATCGGACACTTTTGACACTATTTTGGGACCATTGGCATTTATACAGCAATCAGTGCTATAAAAATGCACTGATTACTGTGTAAATGACACTGGCAGGGAAGGGGTTAAACACTGGGGGGGGGGCGATGAAGGTGTTAAGTATGTCCTAGGGAGTGATTCTAACTGGGGGGGGATGGGTTTCAAGTCACATGACAGCGATCACTGCTTCCGATGACAGGGAGCGGTGATCTCTGTCATGTCACTAGGCAGATCGGGGAAATGCTTTGTTTACAAAGGCATCTCCCCGTTCTACCTCTCCGTGACACGATCGCGGGCACCCGGCGGACATTGAGTCCGCGGGACCCACGGTCACAAAGAATGCGGCAGGCATGCATGCGCCCACAGTGCCGCTTCTTAAAGGGGATTGACCTGTATGCCCTTTTGCCCACCTGTGCCATTCTGCCGACGTATATAGTCATGCAGCGGTTGGGAAGTGGTTAATATTGATTGGACCCTGGGCAAACATTTCCTTGGGCCCTCTTGAATCCTCTTATCAACTATTTGAGGGCTGCACGGACTCAAGGGGCAGCTGCTTTGGGCCCCACAACAATTATTGGGCCCGGGGAAGCTGCACCTTTTGCCGTATAATAAAGAAATGTAATGAAAGTGGATTGTGACTGTGGGAGAGGGAGGCGGGGGCAGTAGATTGCTGGACGTACCTCCCTGAAAACATCACATCACTTTTCTTTATCCCTGACTGTCATGAGCTATAGACATATTAGATGCTCCTGAAGATTTACCCCCCTTCATGACCAGGCCATGTTTTGCGATATGGCGCTGAGTTACTTTAACTGACAATTGTGCGGTCGTGCAACACCCAAATAAAATCTATGTCTTTTTACCCCCACAAATAGAGCTTTCTTTTGGTGGTATTTGATCACCTCTGTGGTTTTTATTTTTATAAACAAAAAAGACAGACAAATTAAAAAAAAAAAAAAGACCTTATTTACCTGCTATAATACATATCCAATAAAAAAAAGGAAAAAAAAAATCTAATTTTTTCTTCAATTTAGGCCAATATGTATTCTGCCAAATATTTTTGGTGAAAAAACCCCCAATAAGTGTAGATTGATGGGTTTGCACAAAAGTTATATGGTCCACAAGCTATGGGATATTTTTATTTATTTATTTATGTATTATTGTGGCGGACTTTTGGACACTAACTGACACTTTTGACACTTTTTGGGGACCAGTGACACTAATAAAGTGATCAGTGCTAAAAAATAGGCACTGTCACTGTACTAATTACAGTGGTATTTGATCACATCCGCGAAGTCCAGCCTCCCCCTGACGAAGTCCAGACCAGGACGTAACGCATATGGGAATAGGAGCCTGGCATCTGACATCATCCCGCAGCCATTTCTAGATATACGGCGGCAAGTGGGTGTCTGTGTGCTGATACCAGCTTTTACGGCTTAAGTGCCTCTCATGTGTGTGGAATAATATATTTTAATGAGAATAAAATTGATTTTAAAATTGATTTTAAATGGAGAGCGCTAGATTTCTTATCTTCTGTTACATATGACTTCCATTCCGTGATATGCACCTGTTAAGGAGAGAGTCGGGCAGAGGGAACGGATGGTTGACTTGCCACCACAACTGGACTTTACATCTTAGAGCCCTTTCACACTGGGGCGGGGGGCGGCGTCGGCGGTAAAACGCCGCTATTATTAGCGGCGTTTTACCGTCGGTATGCGGCCGCTAGCGGGGCGGTTTTACCCCCCGCTAGCGGCCGAGAAAGGGTTAAATACCACCGCAAAACGCCTCTGCAGAGGCGCTTTGCCAGGCGGTATAGCCGCGCCGTCCCATTGATTTCAATGGGCAGGAGCGGTAAAGGGGCGGTATACACACCGCTCCTTCACCGCTCCGAAGATGCTGCTGGCAGGACTTTTTTTACCGTCCTGCCAGCGCATCGCTCCAGTGTGAAAGCCCCGATACACAGGAGCGGCACTTTCGGGTCGGTTTGCAGGCGCTATTATTAGCGCAATAGCGCCTGCAAACCGCCCCAGTGTGAAAGGGCTCTAAGGGGAACAGCTGGATATGACTCGCTGGTAAAACAGGAGCCATAATGTAAGGTGAGCGGCCAATCAGCACAGGTGGTGGATTGCAGAGGCACTATTAGTGTTTAGTCTTATATCACTATTCCTTGATTTTTTAAATATTTTTTGTGTGTGATTTTTTTTCCCCTTGTTACATGCTTAGAAGTTTTGGATTTTTCACTGGTTGATTGCATCAGTCGATATACACTATATTACCAAAAGTATTGGGACACCTGCCTTTACACGCACATGAACATGACATCCCAGTCTTAGTCTGTAGGGTTCAATATTGAGTTGGCCCACCCTTTACAGCTATAACAGCTTCAACTCTTCTGGGAAGGCTGTCCACAAGGTTTAGGAGTGTGTTTATGGGAATGTTTAAACATTCTTCCAGAAGCACATTTGTGAGGTCAGGCACTGATGTGGACGAGAAGGCCTGGCTCACATTCTCCTCTCTTATTCATCCCAAAGGTGTTCTATCTGGTTGAGGTCAGGGCTCTGTGCAGGCCAGTCAAGCTCCTCCACCCCAAACTCGCTCATCCATGTCTTTATGGACCTTGCTTTGTGCACTGGTCCAAATCATTTGGTGGAGGGGGGATTATGGTGTGGGGTTGTTTTTCAGGGGTTGGGCTTGGCCCCTTAGTTCCAGTGAAGGGAACTCTTAAGTCATCAGCATACCAAGACAATTTGGACAATTCCATGCTCCCAACTTTGTGGGAACAGTTTGGGGATGACCCCTTCCTGTTCCAACATGACTGCACACCAGTGCACAAAGCAAGGTCCATAAAGACATGGATGAGCGAGTTTGGGATGGAGGAAGTTGACTGGCCTGCACAGCGTCCTGACATCAGCCCAATAGAACACCTTTGGGATGAATTAGAGCTGCGAGCCAGACCTTCTCATCCAACATCAGTGCCTGACCTCCAAAATACACTTCTGGAAGAATGGTAAAACATTCCCATAGACACACTCCTAAACCTTGTGGACGGCCTTCCCAGAAGAGTTGAAGCTGTTATAACTGCAAAGGGTGGGCCAACCCAATATTGAACCCTACGGACTAAGACTGGGACGCCATTAAAGTTCATGTTTTTGGTAAAGGCAGGTGTCCCAATACTTTTGGTAATATAGTGTATGTTTAATACAAGCTTTATTTGGTAATATAAGGAAAAACAACACTTCATATAAAAGAGTTATGCTGCACTATTGTATATGCTTATAAAAAAAAAAAGATCGACAATTTTGAAAGAAAAAACAATATTTTTTTTTCACATCCAATAAAAAAAATGTAAAAATTAAATGTCTTCATAAATGTAGGCCAATGTGTATTCTGCTACATATTTTAGGTAAAAAAAAAAAAATCACAATAAGTGTATATTGATTGGTTTGTGAAAAAGTTATAGCGTCTACAAACTATGGGATATTTTTATTATTTATTTATTTTTACTAGTAATGGCGGCGATCAGCGACTTATAGCAGGACTGCGATATTGCGGTGGACATGCTGATACTACCTGACACTTTTTGGGGACCAGTGACACTAAAACAGTGATCAGTGCTAAAAATATACACTGTCACTGTACTAATGACACTGGCTGGGAAGGGGTTAACATCAGGGGCGATCAAAGGGTTAACTGTGTGCCTAGTCTGTGTTTTACTATACTGTGTGAGGTGCTTTTACTAGGGGAAAAGATGGAATTTATTCCCTGCTTTGCAGGGACACGAATTCCAGCCCCTTCCCTTCTGTCAGAATGGTGATCTGCCTTGTTTACATTGGCACATTGCAGTTCTGTGTCTCTGTCTGACGATTGGCGGGTGCCGGAGGACACTGAGTACCGGTACCCCCCACCCTTTTCACTCTTTCCTGTTCTCTCCCCCTCCCTCTCCCCCCCCTCCTTGTGTCTCCCTTCCCCTCTTTCCCATCCCCCTTTTTTCCTCTTCCTCTTCCCCACTTCCCCTTTTTTTTTCTCCTCCCCCTCTCTCACTTTCTCTCCCCCCCTCTCTCTTTCCTTTCCCTCTTTTCCTTCCCTTTTTTGTCCCTTTCCCCCCCCCCAGGGGGTTTTCTTTTCCCTCCCCCTTCCCCCCTTTTTTCCCCCCTTTTATTCCTTTCCTCCTTTCCCCTTTTTTCCTTCCCTGCCATCTTGTTCCCGGCATACCTATGGACCCATTCAAAATCTATTCCAACCAAACCGTTTAAAGTTAGTGCATATTGTTGTTATTATTTTGTACTATTCGGGGAACTAATGACTCCCTCAATTCGATTCTAGCATTACCGCTGTTCCACTGCGGGTGCGGTGTGTGCCCTTCACCCTCCAGTTCCCCCCTCAGGGGATGGTCTATGCATGATCCCTTGCAAGGCATGTCGGCCTGATACCCGCTCTCCGGTGGGCTTGCCGGTCATTGGGGAGGCCAACGGACACAGGAGGGATTATATATATTTCTTTCACTGTAACCACTCAGAATCATCGGGAACTTTGTGACTGGTAACTATGTAATTTATGAAGCTGTTGATATATACACAAGTCCATTGTTGTTGTTGTTCTGTGTCATGTTTTGATATATGTTTACTCCCTCACAGCTGACAATAATCCTCTGAAGAAGACCCAGCTAGGGTCGAAACGCGTCAGTATTATAGTATTTTTGTATTTTTGTATACATTGTATTGTACACTGCTCCCAATTGCCCGCTGTCTTTTATCCCATGTTGTATTCAGTTCATGTCCTGACTTTTAATGTCAGAACCTATTCGTTTTTTATATATTTTTGTATCAATAAAGCGACTTTTGATTACCCACTCACTTTGATAATATTGGCTGCATTAAAGCCCCGTTAGGGGGTTCCAACGTTTTCTTTCAGAATTCCCCTTTGCTCCTCCCCCAGCTGCTTTATATAAAAGGTTGTATAGTCAAGTGAAGGGAGGTACAGAGGAGCTGGGTCAGCACAGACAGTAATTAGACACTCTTAGAAGATGTGTAAGTAGGGACTAGATCACTGGCTCTCCTGGAGCAGTAAAATGTATCACGTTTAGAGGCACATTGCAAATAAATAATAACTTATGAAACAGGAAAAGCACTGTAAGTATTTAAAATATTATTTAACATAGTTGTTTTTTCTGTGCTTTTACCAGCAATTTTTTGAAGCTGAACTCCAGGATAAGTAAATATTATGTTAATACATTCAACATGTGTATTCTTACATCTTTGTGTACTTTGTGTATTTCCTCCAGATCTGTGCAGTAATCCAGTGTGAGACTTTCCCTTCCTGTAATAAAGACCGCTCACTGCTGCTCTCGCTCCTTCTGTAGGGTGACTGGTCTTTTCTCCGCCCCCTCCTGTAGTTTTCTACAGGCAGCCTGTAGTGGGTGGAGCGGCTGGGCCCCTCCCACAGCTCTGCTCTCTGCACAGGCTATGTACAGCCCAGTGATGATGTCACTGCTACTTTAAAAAGATGTAGCTCTACTACCCCACAGGAGCCACTAAATTTTGATTGGTTCTTTCCCCAGAGTTGGTGCAGAGGCAGCCAGGCACATAGCATTTTCCAGACTCTCTGGCTTAATAAGTAGTCTAGGGGAAGTCTTTTATGTGTTTTTATTGCTGAAGAACTTGGATAGGGAGAGGGGTGGCATGGGAACACTAAGGCCCCTTTCACACTGGGGCGGGAGGTGTGTCGGCGGTAAATCGCCGCTATTTTTAGCGGCGCTTTACTGTCGTTTTAGCGATAGCGCTAGTTTAGCGCTAGCGGCCGAGAAAGGGTTAAAAACCACCGCAAAGCACCTCTGCAGAGGCGCTTTGCCGGTGGTATAGCCGCGGTGCCCCATTAAATTCAATGTGCAGGAGCGGTGGAGGAGCAGTATACACACCGCTCCTTCACCGATCCAACGATGCTGCTAGCAGGACTTTTTTTGTCCTGTCCTGCTAGCGCACCGCTCCAATGTGAATGCCCTCGGGGCTTTCACATTGGAGACAAAGCAGCGGTACTTTCAGGGCACTTTGCATGCACTATTTTTAGCACTGTAGCGCCTGCAAAGCCCCCCAGGGTGAAAGGGGTCTAAATAAGGACGCTTTAACTTCTCTAGAAGGTCTGTGAGCAAAGAGCAGGAAGGGTAGCTGAGACTTCTAGTTCTTGTAAGGGCCCACCATCAGAGCAAACACAAGGGGCCTTCTGAAGAAAAGAGAAACAGCACCAGAATCACTAGGGCTCAGGTCAGTACTCACAATGCCACATGATCACTGGCTGCCTCCTTCCAATATCCACCGGGCACTGTTCAGTAAGAAAGAAATAAGGCTCACAATGCCACAGGACAGCTGGGCTCTTCCTTCCAACTTCCACCGGGCACTCTTCAGTGAGCTCCAGACCAAGATCCCAGACCAAACTCTTCAAGGCCCCCCTGCTTTGCTACAGCCATATGCTACATTGAGCATATGGCTAAGGCTGGGAACTCCACCTGCAGAACTGGATCCCAGGACCAACTAACTACTGCTCTAGGCCTTAGACTATTTATGGACTCTCCAGCCACCTACTGGGCACAGCTCCCCAGGGATTGGCTGGGTCCCCAAAAAAAAATAAAACTGCCCTTCTGCCTTTCCTCCCACTGTGATTCCAGAACCTTCTAGACTGCAGGGTGAAATAATCAGATCAGCAGCCCGTGAAACACTGAGCAGGCTAAAACAATCAACCACTACAGAGGAGCCAGCATGCTATATTCTAACTGGGAGGGTGCTACACTGGTAATATTTGGGTTTGTAAAGGCACTTGGTGCACACAAAGTGGATTTAAATTTGGCTACTGAGGAATATATTTAAATTAAATGTTTTGTGCCCAGAGTTCAGGTTGGTAACTAGGTGATCTACAGAGCAGCGGAAATCCCTTCAGATTAGGATATAGGGACACACATCTTTCCTTTCTAATTGAAATACCTCCAAAAGTTATAATAATTCTGGTATTAACACAGAAAGCAAGCTAGCAGTGACATCAAAACAGACAACTGGCATGAACAAGCAAATAGTATGCCAGTGGCAAGTCTGGAGATGCTTCTAGAAGGAGACACAATGGGAATCCTAAGTGTATACCTAAACAAGAGTCTGCAGACTTCTTGAGCAACAGGGATGTGTCTTAAGGGAACCAAACTATCTGCCCTTATCATAGCGTGCTTGACCTTTTTTTTTTTTTTTTTTTTTAGCACCATCCCTTTTTTCGATGCAGGTGACAGGTGCTCATTGAGATTCCAAAGCAGGCTAAGAACAAAATTGAAAACCCACATCACAACCTACAGTATAATAATAAAAAATGCAATTGACTTCAGAATGGTTCAGATAAGACACACACAACAGGCACATGATGGATTCTTTTCAGGACGTTTGTCACAATGTTGGCTGTGAGGAAGAATCTGTGTTATTAAAAGGTTGATTTATGGTCGGTTTTAGTGTTTGCGTGAAGGCAGCTGCCTTTTTTTTTTCCTACTGACTGAAAATGTATTCCTTTCCCTTCTGGCAATAGCTATAAATTTAAACCCTATCACCACTATTCTAGATATCGAATACTCCCTTGAAATACTCCCAGATTATTTTAGTTATTTCCTAGTAAGTCATTAAAGAAGAGTTAGATTTAATGAAAAATCAGGAGATTGATTTAGATTGAGAAACTGATGAAACTGCTAAACACACCCAGTTTTCTATTTGATATTGCTTGAAATAAAAAATAATTAATACACAATCTGGAAACTGTCACTTTTAAATTGTGTCCTGACCAGCCCCTCCTTTATGCTAGGTTTTATGTAGAGCAGAACAGAGATAGACATAGAGGTTGGAATTGTTGAATTCTTCTGCATGTGCCTAGGTCAGCCTTTCTTAAAACATCTACCCCAGAGGAACCTTTGAAATAAAGTTCAGGTCTCAGGGGACCCATGCTAAAACCAATACATTGGTGGTCATTGTGAAGAATACTCCTTACGTTGATGGTCAGTGAGAAGAACACTCCTTACATCGATGGTCAATGAGAAGAATACTCCTTACATTGATGGTCAGTGAGAAGAATACTCCTTACATTGATGGTCAATGAGAAGAATACTCCTTACATTGATGGTCATTGTGAAGAATACTCCTTACGTTGATGGTCAATGAGAAGAATACTCCTTACATCGATGGTCAATGAGAAGAATACTCCTTACATCGATGGTCAATGAGAAGAATACTCCTTACACCGATGGTCAATGAGTAGAATACTCCTTACACTGATGGTCAATGAGAAGAATACTCCTTACATTGATGGTCAATGAGAAGAATACTCCTTACATTGATGGTCAATGAGAAGAATACACCTTACATTGGAGGTCAATGAGAAGAGGAAAAAATGCTCCTTCCATTGGTGGTTAGTGGAAA
The DNA here is from genome assembly GCF_042186555.1 of Aquarana catesbeiana. Classification (NCBI taxonomy): domain Eukaryota; kingdom Metazoa; phylum Chordata; class Amphibia; order Anura; family Ranidae; genus Aquarana; species Aquarana catesbeiana. The sequence continues at coordinate 319,606,856 of NC_133330.1, forward strand.
GAATGCCTCCTTACAGATAACTAAAAAAGATCATTGGTGTCATGCAGCTAGCTTTGCAAAGTAGTGTTGACCCCGAACAATGCAGGCACCATCAGATGAGAGGTCAATGAGCCACAGTTCAAGGAACCCTTGGCAACCTCTGGAAGAACCCTAGCGTTGCATGGAACCCTGGTTGAGAATAGCCAGCCTAGATTGTAGAGAAATGAGAAACCTATGGGTGCATGGCATTTCTCAGATTAGTGATAACAGTAGACCATGCCTGCATAATGTGTGTTATTTGGAAACCTGCGTTGCAAGGTGACAACGCAGGAGCACAACTGGGAGAAAAAGACATAGGGTTGCCCTCTAAAACAGGACGTGCCTGATCAAAGACAGTTATGGCTGGATCATCAGTTACTATTTTAAAGAAAACTGCAGATTCGAAAATTCAAGATTATTTGTGGTTTTAGGGATTGGGTTTATATATACTTAATATACTATTTAAGAAGAACTCTCAGGGTTGCATGTCCTGTAACAGCCAGTCAGATTCTTCCTTGTATTCTCTAACACATAATAGAAGCATAAGTAATAAAATCTGGCAATATAAGCCACAAAACGTTATTTCAGATGCTCTATATGCAAGAAGCATACTTACATGAAATCATCAATGATTACCAACTTGAAATGAAATTCCACCTCTTGACCCCAGAGGAAGAAAAATCAATAATTTCTTTCCATGTGCACATACATTTTTTTTTTTAATTAATGCAGACTTTTATCATTGCCATTTCTTATATGATTCTGTATCTGCAGTTCTTCCTGATTCATGTTAGTGGGATAGACCTTAAAGGGAATGTATAATATAAGAATGTATTTTTTATTGAAGCACCTGAGAGTGATCAGCTTGATGTAAATGAGCTTATCAAAAGGTGTCGAAGTTTTAAAATCCTTGTATCTATGTATAGATTTTTAAGTTATTCATGTACATGAATGCAGTCATATTTGCTAATTACATATGCAGGTTCTACTTACTACTTAGCAGTGCTACACAATGTTTTACTGCTTTCCCACAATGCAAGTCTATGAGTCAGCGGACTGATTGCTAACAAGTGAGGCTTGTGGCTGATTTTAACACTTGTGAAAGTGTCTAGGCATAATTAAAAAAAAATCAAAAAAAAAATCAGCGCATCTCTACAATACATATACATTTTCCCATGTTTATCCTTTTTAAAATACTGCAAGTAAAGAAAAATACTAATAAACTAAATGTTGATCTGCAAGTGAGCTCTTAACTTCCTGTTTGGGCTGATAATACAACGCCCCTGCTGCACTGATATCCCAAGCAGCATTGTCAGCCTTTCCTAGTTCTCCCCCTGATGGACTACAGAACCTCACCCCTCTTCTCATCTCTATAACATAAGGAGGGGGTTAGTAGAATTAGAATTACAATTCTTCTTCCTCCTCTCCTCTTCTTTGTCAGGGTCCCCCAAGGTTCTGTCCCTGTGCCTCTCCTATTCTGCATCTTCACCTCCTCCCTGGGTCAGCTGAAGCCTCACATGGCTTCCAATACCATCTCCGCTGATGACACTCAAATCTATCTCTCTACCCCTCAGCTCACTACTTCAGTCTCCTCACATATCACTAATTTACGAACAGACATATCAGCCTTCTATCCAAAACCGAGCTCATCATTCCCCCCCCACGTGTCCCTTCCCCTGATCTCTCTTTTAAGATCGATAGCACAACTATCAGCCCGTCCCCACATGTCAAGGTTTTACAGTGCCTTGCAAAAGTATTCACCCCCCTTGGCATTTTTCGTGTTTTGTTGCCTCACAACCTGGAATTAACATGGATTGCTTGAGGATTTGCATAATTTATTTTACAGAATATGCCCACAACTTTAAAGATTTTTTTTTTTGTTTTATTGTGAAGCAAACAAATAGGACAAAATTACAGAAAAAGTTAATGTGCATAACTATTCACCCCCTAAAGTCAATACTTTGTAGAGACACCATTTGCGGCTATCACAGCTCCAAGTCGCTTTGGATAAGCCTCTATGAGCTTGCCACATCTTACCACTGGGATTTTTGACCATTCCTCTTTGCAAAACTGCTCCAGCTCCTTCAAGTTGGATGGTTTGCACTTGTGAAACAGCAATCATTAAGTCTAACCACAGATTTTCTATTGGATTGAGGTCTGGACTTTGACTAGGCCATTCCAACACATTTACATGTTTCCCCTTAAACCACTCAAGTGTTGCTTTAGCAGTGTGTTTGGGGTCAATGTCCTGCTGGAAGGTGATCCTCCGTCTTAGCCTCAAATCACACAGAGTGGTGCAGGTGTTGCTCAAGAATATCAGTGTATTTAGCACCATCCATCTTTCCCTCAACTCTGACCAGTTTCCCAGTCCTGACTGCTGAAAAACATCCCCACAGCATGATGCTGCCACCACCATGTTTCACAGTGGGGATGGTGTTCTTATGTGTTGGGTTTGCGCTAGACATAGCATTTTCTTTGATGGCCAAAAAGTTAAATTTTAGTCTCATCAGACCAGAGCACCTTCCTCCATACATTTTGGGAGTCTCCAACATGCCTCTTCGCAAACTCAAAACGTGCCATTTTGTTTTTTGCTGAAAGTAATGGCTTTCTTCTGGCCACTCTGCCATAAAGCCCAACTCTATGGAGCGTACGGCTTATTGTCGTCCTATGTACAGATACTCCAGTCTCTGCTGTGGAACTCTGCAGCTCCTCCAGGGTTACCTTAGGTCTCTGTGCTGCCTCTCTGATTAATGCTCTCCTTGCCCGGTCTGTGAGTTTTGGTGTGCGGCCGTCTCTTGGCAGGTTTGCCATTGTGCCATGTTCTTTCCATTTGGTTATGATAGATTTGATGGTGCTCCTAGGGATCATCAAAGATTTGGATATTTTTTTATAACCTAACCCTGACTTGTACTTCTCAACAACATTGTCCCTTGCTTGTTTGGAGAGTTCCTTGGTCTTCATGGCAGTGTTTGGTTAGTGGTGCCTCTTGCTTAGGTGTTGCAGCCTCTGGGGCCTTTCAAAAAGGTGTGTATATGTAATGACAGATCATGTGACACTTAGATTGCACACAGGTGGACATCATTTCACTAATTATGTGACTTCTGAAGGTAATTGGTTGCACCAGAGCTTTTTATGGATAACAAACAAAGTAACAAAGGGGATGAATACATACGCACATGCCAATTATCAGTTTTTTATTTCTAAAAAATTGTTTTATGTATATATTTTTCTCATTTTACTTCAACAACTTAGACTATTGTGTTCTGATCAATCACATATAATTCAGATAAAAAAACATTGAACTGAAGGCTGTAATGTAACAAAATAGGTAAAAAGCCAGGGGGGGGGGTAAATACTTTTGCAAGGGACTGTAGGTGTAATCCTGGACTCTGAACTATCCTTTCGGCCCCATATACAATCGCTAACCAAATCTTGCCGCCTCAACCTCTGCAACATCTCCAAAAGAGCACCTTCCTAACCAATGGCACCACAAAGCTCCTAATTCACTCCCTGGTCATCTCTCGTCTGGACTTCTGCAACTCACGGGATTACCTTGATAATACATGAACTTTCCCCCTTTAGTTCATTATGAATGCTGCTGCCAGACTCATCCACCTTACCAACCAATCAGTGTCTGCTACTCCTCCTTCCCTCCATTGGCTCCCGCTCATCCAACAAATTAAATTCAAAATACTAACAACAACTTATAAAGCCATCCACAACTCAGCCCCCAACTACATCACTAATCTGGTCTCAAAATACCAACCTAATCTTTCTCTTTGTTCCTCCCAAGACCTCCTTCTCTCTAGCTCTCTCTTCACCTCCCATGCTCGCCTCCAGGACTTTTCCCAAGCCTCTCCAATCCTATGGAGCTCCATACCCCAATCTGTCCGACTATCTCCTACTCTGTTTGCTCTTAGATGATCCCTGAAAACCCTTCTCTTCAGAGAAGCCTATCCTACCCACACCCAACAACTGTACTTTTATTTTCTCCATCAGATCATTTCCCACAGATATTATCTTTTGTATCACTTGACCCTCTCTCCTAGGTTGTAAGCTCTAATGAGCAGGGCTCTCTGATTCCTTCTGTATTTTTTTTTTATAATCAAAATTTTTATTTCCATTTTATAAATACAACAACAATTCATACATCATTACATAACCCCCTATTCACCAAAACCAACAACATAATACATAACATCCCTCCACAATCACACCCACCTAAACCACGCCCACCTATCCCTTCCCAAATTCCCCTCCCCCCCTCCATTTCGGTACTAACTGAGAGTCTATCCATTACTCCTCACCCCCCTGTGTATGTGCATAATTGGAAAACAAAAAAAAAACAAAAAAAAAAAGGGAAGGAAAAAGAAAGGGTGTGCATGTGTTTGCCAGTTATTTATTAATTGGTGTAAGAGGCCCTTATTGGCCAAACTATCCTAAAAAGTGTAATTACCAGTTACCCATCGTGTAATATATGAGGTTTTAATAGCCTATTCAGATTCCTTCTGTATTGATTTGTATTGTAACTGTACTGTCTGCCCTCATATTGTAAAGCGCTGCGCAAAATGTTGGCGCTATATAAATTCTGTACAATAATAATCACTCCTTCTTAGTCCCTTGTTGCATATTGAGTACCCACCCAAGGGCACATCCACGCTCCACAGCACCAAAAAGAAGGAAGAGGCCACATGCCCATGATGTCACAGTGCTTAAAAACGGCTTATTACGAAATGCGTTGGAGTGGGTGGATCACAGACGGGATGTCACGCCGTGGACTTGTGTAACCAGAATAAATTGTTTTTAACATTGTGGTGTCATCAGTGTGCATCCCTTTACTTCCTCTTGGATAAGGAAGAGGTGTTTGGTAGTCCAGCAGGGGATAACTGAGCTGGGCTGACAACTCTTCTTTGGATTTCAGTGCAGCAGAGGCAGCATGGTCAGTGTACTATAATAAGTTAGGAGCTGACTGGAATTCTGGTAGATCAACTGGTATTTTTTTGGTACTTGGAGTGTTTTTAAAGAGATAAGACTTGAGAATGGTGCATGGCAATTGGATACTGGACATGTGGTAACCTTTTTTAGGCTAGGTACACACTATTGCAGTTTCCCTGCAGCCGTGTTTGTTCAGGTACAGCAGCCCATTTATTCGAATGGCCTGCTGTACCTAAGAGAACACACGGAAAAGGTTCTGGCACCTTTTACAAAATCACAGCTGCAGAGAAAGCACATAGTGCTATGTACTTCCCAGCATAGGAAAGTGCACTGTGATTTCCAGTGTGTGGGCATACTATTAAGAATAAATGGCACACCATGAGTCTGCTAATAGCTGTGCGTTTTTGCTGCAGGTGCTGTTAAGCGTGCGATTTAGACGCAGTCTCGCACCCCCAGATGTGTGAACCTAGTCTAATGCCGGGTACACACGAGCGGACTTTTCGTCAGAGTAGACTCTGACGGTCTTTTCCGACGGAGTTCCGCTGAAACGGACTTGCCTACACATGATCACACCAAAGTCCGATCGTTTAGAATGCGGTGACGTACGACGGGACTAGAAAAAGTAAGTTCAATAGCCAGTAGCCAATAGCTGCCCTTGCGTGATTCTTGGTCCGTCGGACTAGCATACAGACGAACGGTTTTCTCGATAGGAATTGAGTCAGTCAGAAAGATTTGAAGCATCTTCTATTTCTAGGACCATCAGAATTTTCGAAAGAACTGGTCCGATGTAGCCCACACACGATCGGAATGTCCGACGGAATGATTCCGTCAGACCTTTTCGTCAGTCGTGTGTATGCGGCATTAGACAAATATGGGGGCTGCCATTGCTGAGCTTTTTCTGAAAATGCTATTTGCTTTTGGGTGATTCTGATCACTTTGCTCTCTGGAGGCAGCATACAAAATCTATGTACAGGATCTTACAAAAGTGAGTACACCCCTCACTTTTTTTGTAAATATTTTCTTCTATCTTTTCATGTGACAACACTGAAGAAATGACACTTTGCTACAATGTAAAGTAGTGAGTGTACAGCTTGTATAACAGTGTAAATTTGCTGTCCCCTCAAAATAACTCAACACACAGCCATTAATGTCTAAACCCGCTGGCAACAAAAGTGAGTACACCCCTAAGTGAAAATGTCCAAATTGGGCCCAAAGTGTCAATATTTTGTGTGGCCACCACCTGGACCGGCTCTGTGACGTCAGCAGACAGCGGGCTGAAAGAACTGCACTCCTGTGATCCATAGGAGGAGTACAGCCAAATGAGCTTTAAAGGATTATTAAAGTTCCAGCCTGGGAAAAAAAAATAAAATAAAAGTCAGCAGCAACAAATACTGTAGCGGCTGACTTTTAATATAAGGACACTTACCTGTCCAGGTGTCCAAGCCGATCCGTCGATTGGCTCCTGGTGCAGGCGATGGCATCTCCACTAAGGGAAACAGGAAGGGAAGCTTTGCGGCGTTACAGCCTGTTTCCTACTGCGCATGCGCGACTCGCGCTGCACTTTCTGAATGGTCCCGCTGTCTTCTGGGACCTGTGTGTCTCCCAGAAGGCAGCAGGGGGAAGGAGGAGGACCTGGAAATGGGAGCGGGTACCTGGTTTTGATAGGTATCTGCTCCCCCCCCAAAAAAAAGGTGCCAAATGTGTCAGGGGAGGGGGAGAAGAAGCAAACAAGCGGATCTTGACCTTTTGGGTGGAGCTCTGCTTTAATAAACAGTTTGGGAATTTCTACATTCTGAAGGCGGTCGTCCATTTCTTCTTACATAGCATCACCAAATCCCACTCCAGATCTGGTTAGACTAGCAGTCAGAAGCCGCAGTGCCTTAGAACTTACACTGCAGATATATAGCGCTTTGGCTATAGACACAGGAGTGCCTAGGCACCCTCATGTACCAAGACGTTCATTACTTTTTTAAGAGGAATTCCAAACTAAAGGTATTTTTTCAGGTTACTGCTTAGGCACAATCACCACTCCTCTACAACAACAAATAATTACTTTTTGACTTCAGTCCCACTTTAATAATTTATGTGAAAGAACAGAGGGAACACACTGAAATAAATGGTATTACTTCCTACGGATATATGGGTCCTGGGTCATTTTCTGGCTGACGCGGGTTGCTTCACTCTCTTAATCAAGAGTCCGGATACTGCGTAGTATACATTTTGCATTCTCGTTCCCTGAACATTTGTAATTAAGCTCTGGGGAAAAAATAATGAGATCTCTGTTAGTCTTTGTAAGCAGCCCAGCTCTGGGAGTTTTGGATGAAGTAATATTTATTTCTTTATTTAATTTCCATCGCCATGGTGTGAAATCGAAGTGCTGTGGGTAACAATCCTCAAGTGAGACAGATCACCACCAAAGTTTCAACAATTCTTATAATGTTTAAAGTAAATCCGGAGACTCAGGGCTCTGCAGACTTGACATTTCCAAGTCAGAGCTTTCTTTTTCTCCGCATTGGGGAGCTTATTAGATATGCTTCGCTGACTTCAAACCACATTGATCAGCCTGTCTTGTGAGGCAGTTCACTCTTCTGTTTCCTGAAAATATTGTTCTACGTCAATGCTGCATGTCTTTGCAGTAGAGAAAAGATATTAGATACAGTGCTGTGTGGTTCTATGTCTAGTCTGGTCTGTTGCCACAGTCTGACCCGCAGCATGTGTAGATGGGTTTTTATTACAGCAACGGTACAAGAGATGGCTGCATGACTCAAGATACTTTCCTTCAATACGTTTTTATTTAACGTTTTGCACTTTACAAAATACATACAGGTGTAGTAATGAACAAATTGTAAATTATACAAAAATACAATGAGGTTGATTTATTAAAACTGGAGAGTGCAACATCTGGTACAGTCGTTCATGGTAGCCAATCGGCTTCTAACTTCAGCTTGTTCGATTAAGCTTTGGCAAAACAAACCTGAAAGCCGATTGGTTTCTATACAGACCTGCACCAGGTTTTGCACCCTCCAGTTTTAGTAAATCAAACCCAATATGTACAAGTATTAGAAGATAGTGGTGCACATAGGTTTGGCCAATGGAAAGCTTCAGTGTTTTTTGGGTGTGCTGCACCGTATCATGAACTAGAGATAGCCCATATAGTGCATATCACTGTACCTGAGTTTAAAGAATAAATAGTGCAAACAATCATAAAGTCATGTAAGAGAAAGAGGCTGGGCAGTGATGTTGGATAACAGGGGTCTCCATACTTTCTAAACAAAGGGCCAGTTCAATGTTGTTTGGACTTTAGGGGGACAGGACTGTGGACCATGACAGTAGAAAATGTTCTGACATTAGTGGAAGTAAACAGTGTTCCATCATTGGTGTCAGTTGAAGGAATAGTGCTGCATCATTGATGAAAATGGAAGGAATAGTGCTCCATCATTAGTGTCTATGGAAGGAACAGTGTTCCTTCGTTGGTGTCTGTGGAAGGAATAGTGCTGCATCTTTGATGTCAATCGAAGGACGAGTGCTCCATCATTAGTGACTATGGAAGGAATAGTGTTCCTTCGTTGGAGTCTGTGGAAGGAATAGTGCCCCCTTGTTGGTGTCTGTGGAAGGAATAGTGCCCCCTTGTTGGTGTCTGTGGAAGGAATAGTGCCCCCTTGTTGGTGTCTGTGGAAGGAATAGTGCCCCCCTGTTGGTGTCTGTGGACGGAATAGTGCTGCATCATTGATGTCAATAGAAGGAATAATGCTGCATCATTGATGTCAATAGAAGGAATAATGCTGCATCATTGATGTCAATAGAAGGAATAATGCTCCATCATTAGTGCCTATGGAAGGAATAGTGCCCCTTCATTGGTGTCTGTGGAAGAAATAGTGCTGCATCATTAGTGTCTATGGAAGGAATAGTGTTCATTTGTTGGAGTCTGTGGAAGGAATAGTGCTGCATCATTGATGTCAATAGAAGGAACAGTGCTGCATCATTAGTGTCTATGGAAGGAATAGTGCCCTCTCGTTGGTGTCTGTGGAAGGAATAGTGCCCCCTCGATGTCTATGGAAGGAATAGTGCCCCCTTGTTGGTGTCTGTGGACGGAATAGTGCCCCCATGTTGGTGTCTGTGGAAGAAATAGTGCCTCATCATTGGTGTCAGTGAAGGAATAGTGCCCCATTGTTGGTGTGTCAGTGCAGGACGAATTGCCCTGCTGTTTGTGTCAGTGGGAGGATTAAGGCCTCCTATCAGAAGAAGGAATAGTGCCAGAAGGGCCAGATAAAAGTAAGCAAAGGACTGCAGTTTGGGGACTACTGGTGTATAAGATACTGGTAGTGGAGTGGTATGTTCAACCAACAATATATGAGGAATAAAGAAATGGGAGGAGAAAAAAGTGGTCGAGGTAAGGGAGAAAGGGAGGACAAGGGGGGCATATTGAAAGATCTTGGAGTGTGGGGAAGGCTTATGGGCAGGGAAGTAAGCCATGTAGGGGGGTCCATGAGATGGGGGAATGAGAAGACTAGAGGCTCTTGCAGCCCTTAGATAATTTAAGAGAGTTGAAAGTGGGTGTATCAGAAACCATGAACCAGACGGAGACAGAAAATGCAGTTAAAATCACACCTTCAATGGAATAGCAAAAAAAAAAACACAGTTCAGGGACGTAGTCAAAAACATAAGCCAAGGTATGGCCAGAGCGGTTCATCAAGTGAGCCGGGATCAGGAAGCCAGAATTCAGCGTAGTGAAGAGCAAAGTCAGGAACAAGTTCGGGAAGAGAAGTCAGCCAGGTCAAGTCATAACAGGAACACACAGGAGGTATTGACCACACAAGAGCACAGAGGGAATGAGCAAAGCTGTTTAAATAGCCAAAAGGGGCTGGCTGTGGGCTGGACTAACGAGGCAGGTAATGGTAACCAGGTGAGTCACTATGAAAACAATGAGTGGCTGGTAATTAACCGCCAGCTGAGCAGACTCTGTGCACTGAAAGAAAAGAGCTGCAGTAAATAGCAGGAGCCCAACCCTGACAGGATGTCAAAAATGTGTCCACCCATAGGCTTTAAGTTCTAATTTATCCTCCTGTAGGGTAGTTAGTTTCTTGAAAAATATTATTTAAGTGACCCTGTTCTCAAACTCGCTAAAGGGTATTGAGGTTGTCTTTCTTATATTGGTAATAGTTCTCTTAGTGGCAGTAAAGATATGGGTTAGAAGTTTAGAGTGTTATCTTTTACAGGACGATGGTGGTTTACAGAAACCATGTCTGGAGGACACAGCTGGTGACAGATCACACCACTGCGTGACCTATTGCTGCGCGAGAGGCGCGTTCTGGCAGGACGTCATGTTTCGTCCATTTAGAACTATGAAAGTCCTGCCCGGCTGTCATTTTGCTATAGGCCAGGCAGGAACTGGTTAAGGACAGGTTTGCCTGGAGGGAGCCTACCCTTAGACAGGGAGCATGCTATCTTAGTTGTGGCCTTGTGGGAAGGAAAGGAGACAAAAGTGAATGTGTACAAATCTCACTGTTGGCCACAATCTATGATATAAGTAACAGGCAGAAAAATCAACTCGCCAGTGGCCATGCAATACTGAAAGTTTTGATTGTAGTCGTCCTTTAATGATCTTTCGCCTTCCCCTTTTTGTCCTTCCTATTGCATCCTCCAAGATCATCCAAAGATCAGATTGTACTTAACTTCTGTGCCTGTCAATAAAAAAAATATATCTAACGGTATCCCGTCTCTTCTTTCTCCGTTTGATTTCAGATACGACGGCACTAAGTGGTGTGCTTCATGTAGGTCTATCTAGTACTAAAAGGTTTTATTGACTATGTGTCAAGATTGCATGTTTACCGATTTAGCTTGATGCGCCCAACATTCTGCATATTCACAATGCAGAGCCCCCAGGTCGTCGTCATGCAGCCTTAGAAACCAATGATTGATTGATTTAATTGATATCATCAGACTTCCCCCTTCGGTGAACTCCCCCAATGTGGGTCGTATAAAGCTTGAACACACTCAATGTGCACTCAATCTTATTGGTGTCCTTATCTCCCGCTGTTTCAATTCTCAGGGAGCGCTTAAAAAGTTATGTGTTCTGGTAACAGAAAATTACACTCAAATAATCTATAAAAGTTCCTCTTGCATAGGATTCATTCCAGCTGTGAAATCCCCGTTCCTTCCGTGCGCAACTTCCCTGCACTGCTGCAAAGGCTGAAAAGGAATCTTGGATACTTGATTGTCTGGCTTTATCTAACGCCGGATGCTAAAAAGATGCACTTGCCTATGTAACGTCTGATTTGTGCTAATGTCTTACAAATATGACAAAGAGGGTCAATCAAAAGCAGCACAGAAAATACAGGCATACCCAACTTTTAAGTACGCAATGGGGTTTATTTACTAAAGCTGGAAAATGCAAAATCAGGCTCACTTCTGCATAGAAACCAATGAGCTTCCAGGTTTTATTACCAAAGCTTAATTGAACAAGCTGAGGTTAGAAGCTCATTGGTTTCTATGCAGAAGTGAGCCTGATTTTGCACTTTCCAGCTTTAGTAAATAAACCCCATTTTGTACTTCAAAGTGGGGTATGCCTGTAACAACTAATGACGAGGTAAGCGACTTTAAAAGCAATCTTAAAGCCCAATTAAGCCTTTAGTTGAAAATCAGCTAACTACATTTCAAGTGCATAAAAATAAAAGGTGTGCAAAGTTCTACAGTTAGTTCTCTTTAGAAAGCAACCACAGCCTGAGTAGAAAGACCTGTCACCTGCCAGCATGTTGAGGATAAGGATTCAATGGGGTTGATTTACTAAAGGGAAAAAGACTGTGCACTTTGCAAAGTGCTGTTGCGCTCTGCAAGAGCAGTTGCTCCAGAGCTTAGTAAATGAGCAGAAGCTCTGCTGACTTCCATCATCCAATCATGTGCAAGCAAAAATGCTGTTTTTTGTATCTACCTTGCACAGGATTGGGTACTCTTTGCAAAGTCAAGCCTTACCTCATTTACTAAGCTGCAAAGTGCACAGTCTATTTTCCTTTTAGTAAATCAACCCCGATGTGTGGAAGCAGTGGTTTCTCTGCAGAGGTCTGAATCACCCTCTGCTGAGTCACAGCTGGAGTCCTCCAATCAGCAAAGAGCATGAGAATTGCTGATTGGAGACCCCTAGCTTTGACTCAACATGGGGATTGCTGGACTGCAGGGAGATCACTGCTTTCACACCGAAAACAAGGGGCTTTCTTTGCAGCAGGCAAGAGATGGGATCTTCTAATCAGGCTGTGGCTGTCTTCCAAAGAAAGCCAACTGTAAAACTTGACACACCTTTCATTTTGATTCACCTGGGATTTTTTTTTTTGATGATTTAAAAAAAAAGTTCCATTAGACCCCTTTCACACTGAGGCGTTTTTCAGGCGGTTTTGGGCTAAAAATAAAAAAATGGCTCCCCTGCAGTCTCAGGACATTAAAAAAAACTCCTGCAAGCAGCATCTTCGGAGCGGTAAAGGAGCGGTGCATACACCACTCCTAAACTGCTCCTGCCCGTTGAAATGAATGGGCAGCGCCGCCGGCAAAGTGCTGCTGCAGCAGCACTTCGCGGGTCGTTCTAACCCTTTTTTGGCTGCTAATGGGGTTAAAAGCGCCCCGCTAGCAGCCGAAAACCTCCGCAAAAATGTAAAGCGCCAATAAAAATAGCGGCGCTTTACCACCGACAGCGCTGACGCCCCCAGTGTGAAAGCAGCCTTAGGCTTTGAAGCTGAACTGAACTCAGTATCAGATACTGAAAGGAAGCCAAAACCCCTCACTACATCTTTAAAAAAAAATCATATCTTATTTGGGAATTCTCAGAGATAACTGTGCATAGGAAAACAACCACTACAAGGTGACCACCATAGACATCTAAAGAAAATCCCACAACTGCCCTATGGACCTTGCTTTGTGTACTGGTGTGCAGTCATGTTGGAACAGGAAGAGGCCATCCCCAAACTAAAAAGTTGCCAAGACCAACCCCTGAAAAGCAACCCCCCAAAATAATCCCCCCTCCACCAAATGATTTGGACCAGTGCACAAAGCAAGGTCCATAAAGACATGGATGAGTGAGTTTGGGGTGGAGGAACTTGGCTGTCCTGATCTGAACCCGATAGAACACCTTTGGGTTGAATTAGAGTGGAGACTGTGAGCCAGACCTTCTCGTCCACATCAGTGCCTGACCTAACAAAAAAAAAGGAAAAAAAAATTATAATAATACAGTAAAACCTTGGATTGCGAGCATAACTCGTTCCAGAAACATGCTTGTAATCTGAAGCACTCGTATATCAAAGCGAATTTCCCCAAAAGAAATAATGGAAACTCAGATGATTCGTTCCACAACCATTTATTCATAAGTCCTTCAGTTTATAGTCCATATAAAAAGATTATAGCAATGTGACCAGGTTGTGTAACCATAAAATGTCCATCCACAAATGGAAGCCTCCACAAGGGGATTAGAAGCAAAATCCAGCAGGAGCTCCAGAGTATAAAAGAGAAGAGAGGCGCCTCTAAGTAATATGGTTACATTTAATGAAGGTACAACATTTAGCAACTCACATGGTTGATTATTTATTTGAGGCACCATAGGTGTGTGCAGCCTATTGCATTAGGGTGTGCACCCCAAATTTTTTAAACATGGACGGTGTTAGTAGAGCAGTGGATGGTGTCAGTAGAGCATTGGACTTGTCAGTAGGGCAGTGGATGGTGTCAGTAGTTTTTTTTATTTGTATTATTTTACTTTTTTATTAATAAAAAAAAAAAAAATTAGGAGCCCGGGGGTGGGAGCTTTGGTGAAATATCAGCAGGGAGAATCTACGCCACACAGGGTGATTAGGGTGTGCCCAGGCACACCCGGCACACCCCCTGCGCACGCCTATGAGAGGCCCATCTAAGTATGCAGGCACCTGGGGTAAAGCTGTCTGCAATCGTGACCGGGAGGACTACCCTGCAGTAGAGCGATCTGAAAGCGAGGCTTGAGCCACTCGTGGAGCGCAGCGTGGAATTGAAGACGTCAATGGCGGTGAGGAGGACAGTCTATGTGGACATCTTTACCCCGGATGCCTGCATACTTAGATGTGCCTGTTTTAATCATCAACCATGTGAGTTTCTAAATGTTGTACCTTCATTAAATGTAACCATATTGCTACACTTAGAGGCGCCTCTCTTCTCTTTTATACTCAGTTGTGACATGATGCTACTTATATATCAAGACATCGCTTGTATACCAAGTCAAAATGTATTAAAACATTTTGCTTGTCTTGCAAAACGCTCTCAAACCAAGGTTTAATGCCCTGTACACACGGTCGGATTTTCCAACGGAAAATGTGTGATAGGCCCTTGTTGTCGGAAATTCAGACCGTGTGTAGGCTCCATCACACATTTTCCATGGGAATTTCCGACACACAAAGTTTGAGAGCAGGCTATAAAATTTTCCGACAACAAAATCCGTTGTCGGAAATTCCGATCGTGTGTACACAAATCCGACGCACAAAGTGCCACGCATGCTCAGAATAAATAAAGAGATGAAAGTTATTGGATATTGCCCCGTTTATAGTCCCGACGTACGTGTTTTACGTCACTGCGTTCAGAACAATCGGATTTTCCGATAAATTTGTGTGACCGTGTGTATGCAAGACAAGTTTGAGCCAACATCCGTCAGAAAAAATCCATGGATTTTGTTGTCGGAATGTCCGATCAATGTCCGACCGTGTGTACAGGGCATTACTGTATAGCATATACAATCGTGACACAAGTCACATTGTAATCGAATGTTATTAAAATGTTGTTCATCTCGTGCTATGGACGTTTTTAAGGGATAAAGAAAAGTAATATTTAGGTCTCAGGAAGCCCTGATTAAACCAATTTATTGGGGGTCGGTGAGAAAAATGCCCCTTATCCCGCGTACACACGACCGGTTTAGCCGTCGTAATAAACTCCAAAGGTTTCTCCGACGAAACTCCAACAGAATTCCATTCAAGCGGTCTTGCCTACACACGGTCAACCCAAAGTTCGACCAAAGTCCGACCGTCCAGAACGTGGTGACGTACAACACGTACGACGGAACTAGAAAAAGGAAGTTCAATAGCCAGTAGCCAATAGCTTCCGTCTCGTACTTGCTTCAGAGCATCATTTTTGGTCCATCTGAGCAGTATACAGACAATCGGTTTTCCCGATAGGAATTGGGTCCGTCGGAAATATTTAGAACTTGTTCCATTTCTAGGTCCGTCAGATTTTTCGAAAAAAAAAAAGTCCGATGAGGCCTACACACGATCGGTATATATGATAAAAAATTTCCGTCGGACTTTTTCTGTCAGACATTCCGCTCGTGTGTACGCGGCTTACCATTGGTGACCAGTGGAGAGAATGCCCACCTTACAGTGGTGGTCAGAATGCCACACTTGGGGCTCATTTACACTTGCTTCGACTTCAACACACATGAAAGCCCCAACTGCTTCAACATGCTTTTTTGATGTGTTTTTGATGCTTCTGTGATGCTTCAATGATGCTTAGATGATGCTTTGGTGGTGCTTCTTTTGAAGCTTTAATGAAGCTTGGCAGATGCCCTGTGTGCGGTGGATATCTCGCACCTGCGGTTTCTACAAAACAAAGCAAAGTTAAAGTTGAATTAAAGCATTTCAAAAACTTCAGGTGCTTCGAGAGAGCTTTGTCATAGATTTCTATGGAGGCTTTGAAGATGCTTTGAAGCACCACTGAAGCGACATGGGATGTCATTTTTGAAGCAAAGCAAAGCAAATGCAAGGTCTCTTAGGGCTCATTTACACTTGCTTCAAAACATGGCTTCAGACACGCTTTTTTAAAGCCCTCTGGATGCCAGTCAAAGCCCCTGTCACTAACTAAAATGGTTAGCTTACAGTCCTGTTTACACCTTGCTTTTGCTTTGTTTCGGCTTTTCTTCAAAAAAGATACCCCATATGCTTATTGTTGCCCTGATTGAGGCAGGATACAAAGTACACGCTAGATGGTACCTAGTGCCAGAGCGTCTTTCTAAAATGTACCCTGGAGCTTCACCCTCCAGCTTCAGGGGTTGTGGCCAGATGGGCACACCATTACACATATGGTGGGCATGCCCCAAGATTCGGCGCTTCTGGATGAGGGTTCATTCATTTATATTTTCGGTCACAATGGGTAACATCATAAAAGATGTCAGGGTTGCTCTTGGAATAAACCAGTAGATAATGTCCCCCCCGACATACCCAGACACTGATTCATTTTATGTTCCTTGTGGCAAAAATTGCAACAGCATGGAAAAGTCCTGTTATAGACATGGCAATAATGAAATGATAATGAAATATACAAAATATGTATATACTCGAGTATAAGTCGACCCGAATATAAGCCGAGGCACCTAATTTTACCACAAAAAACTGGGAAAACTTATTGACTCGAGTATAAGCCTAGGGTGAGAAATGCGCAGCTACTGTAAGTGGAAAAGAGGGTCAACAATGCCCATTTGCAGCCTCACTGTGCCCATTTGCAGCCTCACTGTGCCCATTTGCAGCCATAGATCCCCCGAACTTCAAACTTGGTAGTTAAGGGTTCCTAGATGCCCCCCTAGCTGCAGCCAAAATTTGGGGTCTCTGGACCCAAAGGGTCCCGAAATGACATTGCTGCAGGTGGATACAGTTGACCGAATTTCGGGGTCTCGTATCTCGGGGCTACTTGGTGCTAGGAACCCCAAATTTGATGTGCAAACCCAGTGGAACCAGCACTACAACATATACAAAGTTGGAGTTCCTAGCACCAAGTGGCCCTGAGATATTGGGCCCCAAAGTTGGTTCGGAAAATGTAAAGCACTTTTCTGCAGCAGAGAATGACATTTTCCGAACCGACTTTGGGGCCCCATATCTCAGGGCCACTTGATGCTAGGAACCCCAGCTTGGATATGTTGTAGTGCTAGTTCCACTGGGTTTGCACACCAAATTTGGGGTTTCTAGCACCAAGTGGCCCCAAGATACAGGGCTCCAAATTCGGTTCAGAAAATTTAATTCTTTGCACCAGAAGAGTGCTTGACTCGAGTATAAGCCGAGGGGGGCACTCTCAGCACAAAAAAATGTGCTGAAAAAGTCGGCTTATACTCGAGTATATATGGTACATAGGCGAAAAATCAGTGAAAATAGAAGTCAACCTAAAATGCAAACTGAAAAATAGTTAATTGAAATATAAATGTGAAATCCGTCAGAGGGCTTAATATTGTCCTTATACCACCCAGAAGATATATATAAGACTTCATTAGAGAAAAGTCCTGCTGTAACCTGGGAATATTATCTTCATCAAGTATTCTCCCGAGCGGAGCTATAATGGTGTATAAAAGGGGCCGCTTACCAGATACATAGGACCCCCACTACAGAGATCTTATGGGCTCAAACAAACCAGATATCTAACACGGGGACAGCTGCTTCCGACATCCACCAGGATTCCCTCCTCACCAGGCACTCCGGAACAATATCGGTTCAAAAGGCTGCAGTGTTCTCCCTGTGTTCCTTGTTCACATAGGATCACTCATGAGGTATGGTATAGTATTTAGGGGAGGAAAGAAAAGTGCCTCGTGGTGCAGTAGATTAAAAAATCCTTTTATTTCATATCATGGACAGCTGACATCATGCAGGCATTTAGCAGAAAAACATTCAGACGAAAGTCACAACCGCGGCACAAGCCAGTCAGCTGGAACGTGGTGACGTCAGGTCCTAAACCCCTCCCTCTACACTGCGTTTTTCCGTAATAGGCATCGACTGGGAAAGGAGGCTCACTCGATGCTTTTCCGATGGGAAGTGTGTGATGACAGACCGTGTGTACGCTCCATCGGGCAATTGTTGTCGGATTTTCCGTGGACAAATGTTGGATGGCTTTAAAATTTTCCGCGGACAAATGTCTGTTGTCGGATTTTCCGAGTGTGTGTACACAAGTCCGTCGGATAAAAGTCCAAAGTACAAACACGCATGCTCGGAAGCAAGGACGAGCCAGAAGCGGTCGGTCTTGTAAACTTGCATTCGTTATGCAGAATTAACATTTGTGACGTGGCAAATTATGAAATCTCCAAATGCAGCGCACAATTCTCTTCTTCTTTAATGGGATAATAATGAAACTGCTTTGCTGGTGATACTGATGGAGTTATTGCAAACAAATTTTCAAAGGTTTTTTTTTTTAGTGATATCAAGAATAATATTATTATGCTTGTTATTTATTTTTGGTTCAAGTTACCACAACATCATTATCCCGTAGTTTTTAGGATTAAAGATACAACTATGTTGGTGTCCCTTGTCAATTTTACATTGTATTTTTTTAAATATAACTGCCTACTCCTAAACTGTCACTTGAAGTAAAACACATAGCCAAGTATTATTCTCCACAATTTTTTTATTGTGCATTGAAAAAAGAAAACAAATAAAATTAGACATGCTATCTGCCAATAGAACTTATCCAAAAAGTGCATTCTATGCAACCAAAAATATGGAAAATATAACAAATCAAATCATTATTATTCAACCAAAAAATAAAATAAAAGCCTCATGCATGTGTCCTGCTTCTTAATATAGGGGGGTCAACAATGCCAAGAGTTGGTGAAAGCAGGGGTCCGTCATCCGGAGAAAATTCCGAAAATCATTCGGATTATTCTCCTGGAGCTCCTGCAGCAAAGGCATATGACATCATTGGTCACGATTAAAAAGCTACCAATTTTTGGTCCAAGAAATCCTCCTCCTCCTGTTCCTGGACTGGACTTGGGTCAAAGCAATAACTCCAAGGCAAATAATAAATAACACGTCATCTCCTCCGATTCCGCAACATGTCTGGTTGATGAACGGCTGAACTGAAAAGTGCGAAATGAAAAGCGCGAATCAACACTCACCAAACTTCTAATAACACAAAATTAGTAGAAGGACCACAAAGGGTGGAGCCCGACAATTTCCTCTTTTTCGGCTCGTAGTACGTCTAGTACGTCACTACATTCGTGTTTGTTGGCCAACAAATCCTTGCTGTTTTTATGCAAGACAAAATCCAGGCATACGCCTTTAGCCAAAAGTACGAGGTTTTGTCTGCGGAAAATCCGATCTTGTGTACGAGGCTTAAGGTTCCATGGAAGCCTAGTTGAGAATGGCTGCCTTACACTCTCCGTAGCCTAGTCTGAAGGGCACAGGTGTTCGGAAAATGAGTCTTGAGCCTGGAGTTGGCATTTTATCAACCTTGTCTTGCCCCATTCATTTGTGACTGTGGAATTTTCATTTTGCAAATGAGCCAGACTCCTTTTGTTGCTCAAAAGTCATGGCTTTATCTCAACAGTCATCCTTTGCTTTATAAAGTAAAACAGACCACTGACTCGTACAAGACAATTTCAATACTCACGGTCTCGCCTCTTCATAAAAGTCTCATTGTGCTATCTAGGCCAACAATGCTTTTGTGTCAGTCACAGCACCACTATTACATTGATCATAAGCCTGAGAGCTGTTGACTCCATGTGTCCGTGTCAGCATAATTGTGTCCGTGGCTGCTTGCCGTACTCTTTTCTCCCCCAATTGCTTTTTCTATGCCGTGTTTTCACTTAATAAACAATCCCTGTGTCGTTCTCTGGAGTGATTTCAGAAATAGTGTTTTTTGGTACACAATTCATCATCTCTGACAAGTAAACAAAGAAGAATTTTCCTTTTGGCCAAATATATGGCAATAGCACATGACAGATGACAGGTGATAATAGGGAGCTATTGTGAAAAGGGAGCTTTTCTTGCCCAGCACTTGGCTAAGAGACCTGAAGACATTTATGTCCTGATATACTGCTGATATTATAAACCTGTGATTGGGATTTCAGGACACTTGGAAAGGTCTATGAATTATTTATAGACTTCAACATCCACCTGGAATGTGAACTTCCTGAACTACTTCAGAGTCAATTGCTCCTTCCTTGGATTGAAATTAAAGAGCTCTACTAAGCACAGTGGGCATCTACTTTGGCCGTATAACGCAACCCCGCTTCCTTCTCAGAAAAACAATGCTTTTTCAGAAAGAAAATAAGCTGAATTTTCATGTTTCCAACAGATAGGTATATTTGGATACATTTTTATTTTAATTAAAGTATATATAAAGCTGAGATGTTTTTTAACATTTTATATACAAAATGTTTGAAGTGTTATTAACCCTTTCATGACTAATGCCGCGTACACACGTTCAGACTTTTCGGCTACAAAAGTCCGACAGCCCGTCCGACAGACTTTTGGAGGACTTGCTGCGGACTTTATAACGAACGGACTTAACTACATACGATCACACAAAAGTCCGACGGATTCGTACGTGACGACGTACACCGGACTAAAATAAGGAAGTTGATAGCCAGTAGCCAATAGCTGCCCTAGCGTGTCTTTTTGTCCGTCGGACTAGCATACAGACGAGCGGATTTCTGGGTCCGGCGGAGTTACGACGTAAAGATTTGAAGCATGTTCCAAATCTAAACTCTGTCAGATTTGCGACTGGAAAAGTCCGCTGAAGGTCCGGTGAAGCCCACACACGTTCGGATTGTCCGCCGGATTTGGTCCGTCGGACCAGTCCGGTCGAAAAGTCCGACCGTGTGTACGCGGCATAAGCCTATTTTTGAAATTTGGTGTTTACAAGTTAAAATCCGTATTTTTTGCTAGAAAATTACTTAGAGTCTCCAAACATTATATACATTTTTTAGCAGAGAATCTAGAGAATAAAATGGCGATTGTTGCAATATTTTATGTCACATAGTATTTGTGCAGCGGTGTTTTAAATGCAAATTTTTGGGAAAGTGGACACTTTTATGAATTATAAAAAATACAAACAGTAAAGTTACCCCAATTTTTTTGTATAATGTGAAAGATGATGTTATGCCGAGTAAATAGATACCAAACATGTCACGCTTTATAATTGCACGCACTTGTGGAATGGCGACAAACTACGGTACCTAAGAATTTCCATAGGCGACGCTTTACATTTTTTTTACGGTTACCAGGTCTAGTGCTAGAATTATTGCTCTCGCTCTGACAATCGCAGCGATACCTCACATGTGTGATTTGAACACCGTTTACATAAGCGGGCGCGACTTCCGTATGCATTTTCTTTGCTGCGCGAGCTCTCGGGGACACTTTGGGGGCACTTTAACATTTTTTTTTTTTTTTTATTTATTTTATTTATTTTTATATTTATAAATTGTGTAAATTTGATCACTTTTATTGCTGTCACAAGGAATGTAAACATCCCTTGTGACAGTAATAGGTGGTGACAGGTACTCTTTATGGAGGGATCGGAGGTCCCCCCACGGCTTCGTTCCAGCCCGCCCCTGGCCGCTGGAGGCAGCCGATTGGTCACCGGGCCTCCTGATGGAACGGGAGACCCGGTAAGAGCGGTGGGAGGCGGCGGTAGGGGGGGATGTTCTCTCCTGCTCCTCCAGTATAACAGCCGAGCGGCTTTTAGCCGCATCAGTTGTTATACCAGGATAGCCGATCGCCCGCTCTAAAAAATAGTACCGGGATGATGCCTGCAGCTGCGGGCATCATCCCGGTATAACCCTGGAAAGCCGAGTACGTACATCTGCGTACGCTCGGCGGGAAGGGGTTAAACCCACAACAGTAATATCAGTCTGTATATGCAGTAAAGCATGCTTGTTATACTCACTGTGAAAACTAAGGGGTTAATCCTCTGCGTTGTGTAAAAAGGCTGTTTGATCCTGTCTTCTCTGATCCTCCCCTTCTTATGCCCCGTACACACGATCGGACATTGATCGGACATTCCAACAACAAAATCCATGGATTTTTCCCGACGGATGTTGGCTCAAACTTGTCTTTCATACACACGGTCACACGAATGTTGTCGGAAATTCCGAACGTCAAGAACGCGGTGACGTACAACATGCACGACGAGCCGAGAAAAATGAAGTTCAATAGCCAGTGCGCCTCTTCTGCTTGATTCCGAGCATGCGTGGAACTTTGTGCGTCGGAATTGTGTACACGCGATCGGAATTTACGACAACAGATTTTGTTGTCGGAAAATTTGTGTGACGGAAATTCCGATGGAAAATGTCCAATGGAGCCTACATGCGGTCGGAATTTCCGACAACAAGCTCCCATCGAACATTTTCCGTTGGAAAATCCGACTGTGTGTACGGGGCATTCCACTGTCCCCAATCCATCTCCTGATAAGACAGAGCCTTTGGAGGCACTCTGCACGTCAGTTTGGTGTGTATTGCTAAAGTTTTTTTTTTTTGTTCTTGGGAGAGTGCATGTGATCAGTACAGGGCCAATTACTGTCCAGCCAGAGGGTCAGGGGTTGTGCAGCCTCTTAGGACAGTCAAAGGAGAATGAAAACTCCACCTGCACGTCAGTTTGGTGTGTATTGCTAAAGTTTTTTTTTTTTGTTCTTGGGAGAGTGCATGTGATCAGTACAGGGCCAATTACTGTCCAGCCAGAGGGTCAGGGGTTGTGCAGCCTCTTAGGACAGTCAAAGGAGAATGAAAACTCCACCTACACGCTTTAACAAGACACTGATAGAAGTCACAAGACTGCTCTATACTGCTGATGAGAAAAAGGTATTTAGCAGTTTATATTTACTAAAATAATAATAAAAATAATTGCATTTCCATGTTCTGTGTACTGCGGGAGACCAGATATAGTGAATGCAGGGTCCTGGGTTTAGTAAAAGTGAAAAAACACCTGTCAGTGATCGGCCCCCCCCCGTGCAAAACGAGCTGAACAGTGGAGGTAAGTATGATATGTTTGTTATTTAAAAAAAAAAAAACCCCGAACCTTTAGTCTCACTTTAAAGCCAAATTACCCTTGAGTCTTACAAAGTTGTATAGGCTCCTCTCCTTTAACCACTTGACCCTCGGAGGATTTTACCCCCTTCATGACCAGGGCATTTTTTGCTATTCGCCACTGCGTCGCTTTAACTGACAATTGCGAGGTCGTGCGATGTTACACCAAAACAAAATTGACGTCCTTTTTTTCCCACAGATAGAGCTTTCTTTTGGTGGTATTTGATCACCTCTGCGGTTTTTATTTTTTGCACTATAAACAAAAAAAGAGCGACAGTTTTGAAAAGAAAAAAAACAATATTTTTTACTTTTTGCTATAATAAATATCCCTCAAAAATATATAAAAAAAACTAATTTTTAGGCCTATATGTATTCTTCTACATATTTTTGGTAAAAAGAATCACAATAAACGTATATGGTTTGCTCAAAAGCTATAGCGTCTGCAAAATAGGGGATAGTTTTGTGGCATTTTTTTTATTATTCATTTTTTTATATTAGTAATAACAGCGATCTGTGATTTTTATCATGACTGATTATGGCGGACACATCGGACACTTTTGACACTATTTTGGGACCATTGTCATTTATACAGCGATCAGAGCTATAAAAATGCACTGATTACTGTGTAAATGACACTGGTAAGAAAGGGGGTTAAACACTAGGGGGTGATCAAGGGGTTAAGTGTGTCCTAGGGAGTGATTCTAACTGTGGGGGGGTAGGGGCTACCACTGACATGAGAAAGATCACTGCACCCGATGACAGGGAGCAGTGATCTCTGTCATGTCACTAGGCAGAACAGGGAAATGCCTTGTTTACATTGGCATCTCCCCTATCTGCGGCTCTGTGACACGATTGCAGGACACCGGCGGCCATCGTGTCTGCGGGACCCTCGGGCACGGTCACACTGTATGCGGCATGCTCGCTAGCCCCGCCAATTAAAGGGGACGTACAGCTACGCCCATTTGCCCACCGCTGCCATTGTGCCGACGTAAATCGACGTGCAGCAGTCGGCAAGTGGATAAGCTTACAAATCTCATCTAATTAGTAAAATTGATAAAAGCTGGTCACACATGGCATCAAGGTCAATACTGACATCCAGTGTGCACACCAAGCCTCAATATGAAAGCTGGTATACAATGAAGAACCAACAAAATGGCACTGGTCACATGAATCAAGCCTCGATTTGGGTCCATGTGATCACGAAATCTCAAACAAAGGGGCACAGAATCAACACGCGCCACCTTGTGGAGATATATAAGATCACCAAAATGTCAGCAATATTTGTACAGCTAAAATTATTATCTCTAGCAACATCCCATAATCTGACACCTGATTGGAAGGTAAGAACATAACCCCCCCTCTATGCAGTCTCATAAGGAAGCATGCACTGCTGAGGCTGTCAATCACCTGCTGTGTGCTGGAGGGTTGGTGGGACCATCTCCCGGGATTGTCTGGTGTCAGCATAGACCAGGGTTTCTCAACCAGGGTTCCATGGAACCGTAGGGTTTCCCAACCAGGGTTAAATGGAACTGTAGGGTTTCTCAACCAGGGTTCCATGGAACCGTAGGGTTTCTCAACCAGGGTTCCATGGAACCGTAGGGTTTCTCAACCAGGGTTCCATGGAACCGTAGGGTTTCTCAACCAGGGTTCCATGGAACCGTAGGGTTTCTCAACCAGGGTTCCATGGAACTGTAGGGTTCCTCCAGAGGTTACCTGGGGTTCCTTGAGCAATTTCTGCCTCTCAAATAAGTTCCCACTGACACCTTTCATCTTTTTAGCTATCTGTAAGAGGGAAATTTTTCCAAATGACCACAAGTGTAAGGAGCATTCCTCCCACTGACCATCACACTAATGTATCATGAGATGTAGATGAAGAATAGTATAAATACTATACTATTCTATATATTCTTAATTCTCAGGGGCGTTTCTGGATGTATAGCAAAGTCTTTGTGTTATATGTCAGTGTCCTCTCTCCTAGAGGGTAGGGTGTATAGGAGATATGTATCTGTCTTTATCCAAGGCCGCATTTCCAACTTACTTTTAAGAATTTCAGAAGGAGGAGGAGACATCTTGATGTTACATTCTCTAAAGCGTAGGGTTACTTATCTCTCTTCAACCCTACTCCATTCCTTCTACTACCATAACTCTAATCCATTCTTATACTGTTTCATAATGTAATGTTGGCATATCCTAGAATAACACCTATTCTTATATGGCTTCAGTCTATAGATACAGTTGTATAACTCAACCCATTGTCCTGACATAGCAACTCAAAATAGAAGTACCACTCCTCTCTGTACCCTGTCCTTATATGTTCTGTAACCTTCAGAGACCATCACTAATTACATATAACATTCATGTGTTTCATATATTTTTTCAGAAACTTTTATCACTTAAAATAATAATAAACTTAAAATCTTCTAACAGTAGATATAGTCATTTTTAGCAGAGGTTTCCCTGAGACTGGAAAGTTATTTCAAGGGTTCCTCTGCTTTGAAAAGGTTTGGAAAG
Organism: Aquarana catesbeiana; assembly: GCF_042186555.1. NCBI lineage: Eukaryota > Metazoa > Chordata > Amphibia > Anura > Ranidae > Aquarana > Aquarana catesbeiana. The sequence goes on from NC_133330.1 coordinate 319,632,087, forward strand.
GCTGGCATAGACTGTCAGAAGTGAGTCATGCAGGTAACAGAGGAACGAGAGAGCAGACAGAAATCGCACTAGGTGCTTTGGATTGAGGTTAGTACACACTGTAGAAGGATATACTTTGTTCATTTCAGGAGTTTACAACCACTTTAATTTGTATCTTTTGTGCCTGCCTGGCGTTCAACTTTAAATGTTAAATTTAAATTGAAATTTTAATAGCTCAGCAGTTAGACACAACAGCCGGACCTCTTCCTTTCATCATCGTCTCCCATCATGCCATTCTTTTTCACAGCGCCTCCCATGATGCCCGGTTAATGTTATACTTGATCACTTTAATGTGAACACATAGGGTACATTAGTGTCTAAACAACAGCATTCTTGTTTAGTAAGAGTAAATACACACGCTCCGGTGCCTAGCAATGGCGCCCGTATCACTTTATTTTAGAATAATACCTTATTGTCTCCAAACACAGCTTTCTCTGTGAGGCCGTGGGGCTCTTGCCAGAGCCGCGACCCAAAATCAAGATTTATGCTCTCGCTGTAGAAGAGAAAAGGGCCCTTCTTTACGGTCTGCCTGGGAGTATCGCCACGGTTAGGTATGACTTAATTAACATACCATTAGTTCCTGGCGTTAACCTTGACAGCAGCTGATGAATTTCATTGAAACTATAATTAGGTCATTTGCATTTCATTTCCGAGTAACGGTTATGTAAAGCGACGCCGCGCTCAATGCCATCCAATCCGAGTGGTAAGGCAAGGGTGTTTGTTTTAGATTTTACCACGCAGGACAATATTGGTCGCGGTGTTCCGCTTAGATAAACACTTCCCGGGCTGGATGCGAGAGGCTGTTTGTATAAGGGATAAGTAATTCAGTTATATTTGGTTTTAGATTATATGTAAGTATTGTTGTTTTGCACAGTCCATCCTATTTAAAGGAGTGCGGGAATACTGAGCGATATTTCTCTACTCAGCTCCTGGGGTTTCACAGCATAGGAAATAAGCCGGTGAAATTTGCTTTCACGGCGTGAACTGAAAATACAGATATAGCTTATTGGAACGACAAGAGTTTTTTGTAGTTAGATTTCTTTCTGTGGAACAACTGAAAAAGGCTGCAACATTGAGACTTTTCTTCTCTGGGCAAGGTTTTTTTTTTCCAGATTCCCCAAACAGTCGGCAGTAGGACAGAACTGTTGTTTGATGGGCTGTAGTTGGTGATGACCCCTCTATTACTACAGCCCAGGGCCGTTTTTAAGGCAGGGCAAAAGGGGCAGCTGCCCTGGGCCCTGTCATTGTTGTGGGGCCCAAAGCAGCTGACTCATACTTGCCAACTATCCTGGTTTAAATTCCCTCGTCCCTTTAGGTTTTAGTTCTGTGCTGTGTCCCAACATCTCAGTGTGAAGTGCTGCTGCTAATGATGCCCAGCTCTGCCCTATTGTTGTGTACAGATGACTCACTTGCAGACCCTGTGTTTACATGTAAATTACAGACATTTATATGTAAATAGCGACCGCATTCATATGTAAATAGCGGCGGCCTGCGGCATTGATATGTATATCATGCCCCCCTGAAGTCATACCCACAGTAATCTCTAGCAACCAATCGACAAGCAGAAATCATGTGTTGTAACCTCTAGCAACTAATCAGTGAGCCGTAATGTGTGCTGTAACCTCTAGCAACCAATCAGTGAGCGGTAATGTTACACTGTAACCTCTGGCAACCAATCGCAATAGCTGCCTGATCTGATTCAGTAAACTGATTTTAAGTCTAGCTGCTATTTATTGTATGTCTCAGATCAGGTGGAGAGCAAAACTGCAAGAAAAGTTTTGCCCAGGGTCCAATTAATATTAAAGACGGCCCTGCTACAGCCGTGGCCAAAAGTTTTGAGAATGACACAAATATTAATTTTCACAAAGTCAGCTGCTTCAGTGTTTTTAGATCTTTTTGTCAGATGTTACTGTGGTATACTGAAGTATAAATACAAGCATTTCTTAAAGAGGAAGTAAACCCTCAGCGAGAAAACAAAAAACCCTGCAAGATAAAGGCATAATTAGCTAGTATGCGTAGCATACTAGCTAATTAGGTATTACTTACCTCAGATTCGAAGCCCCCGCATCGGTCCACGTCTCCCCCTCCGACCACCGACATGTTGTCCCAGGGTGACTCCGGGTATCGCGGCTCCGTCGCTGTGATTAGCCGGAGCCACGATGACGTCACTCCGCATGCGGAAATGACACAGTACAACTGAAGCAACGGCATATAGCGCCATTGCTTCAGTTGTCTTAAGTGCGCATGTGCCGCATGACGTCGGCGCATGCAAATACAGGGATATCTCCTAAACCGTGCATTTTTAGGAGGTATTCTTGTATGCTACAGGTAAGGCTTAATATAGGCTTGCCTGTAACATAAAGTTGTAAACAAGGGTTTGCAACCACTTCACAATTCCATTAGGGTTATGCAAAGAGTCGATATTTGCAGTTTTGACCTTTCTTTTTCAGGACCTCTGCACAGCTCCCAACTGTCCCTGATTTCGAAGGACTGTTCCTGATTTGGAGCAATGTCCCTCTGTCCCTCATTCCTCCTCATTTTGTCCCTCATTTTGATCTGATCTATATAGTTGTATGAAAAATGCACTTTTCATCTATCAAAAAGTGTTTTCCAGCGCTAAACCTTTCATCTGATTTCTAAATTGCTGCATTTGTAAATTCCAAAAGCCAATATAAAGGAATAGTAGTGGTAAAAAAAAGGACTTGTGGGTTTAACCAATCTTGTTTTTTTTTGTACAATTCTCCTTTAAGGGGGCGTGGTAAGGGGTGTGTCCTATGCCTGCATACTTTTTCTGATAGGTGTCTCTCATTCCCATCTCAAAAAGTTGGGAGGTATGCCTCTGCAATTCACCCTGGCATGCTGTCAATCAAGATCTGGGCCACACATCCTGACTGATGGAAGCCCGTTCTTGCATAATCAATGCTTGGAGTTTTTCAGAATTTGTGGGGGTTTTTTTATTCATCGCCTCTTGAGGATTGAACACAAGTTCTCAATGGGATTAAGGTCTGGGGAGTTTCCTGGCCATGGACTCAAAATTACAATGTTTTGTTCCCCAAGCCACTTAGTTATCACCTTTGCCTTATGGCAAGGTGCTCCATCATGCTGGAAAAGGCATTGTTTGTCTCCAAACTGTTCTTGGATGGTTGGGAGAAGTTGCTCTCGGAGGATGTTCTTATACGATTCTTTATTCATGGTTGTGTTCTTAGGCAAGATTGTGAGCCCACTCCCTTGGCTGAGAAGCAACCCCACACATGGATGGTCACAGGATGCTTTACTGTTGGCATGACACAGGACTGATGGCAGCACTCACCTTTTCTGCTCCGGGCAAGGTTTTTTCTGGATGCCCCAAACAATCAAAAAAGGGGATTCATCAGAGAAAATTACTTTACTCCAGTCCTTAGCAGTCCAATCCCTGTAACTGTTGCAGAATATCAGTCTGTCCCTGATGTTTTTCCTGGAGATAAGTGGTTTCTTTGCTGCCCTTCTTGACACCAGGCCATCTTCCAAAAGTCTTCTCTTCACTGTACATGCAGATGCCCTCACACCTACCTGCTGCCATTCCTGAGCAAGCTCTGCACTGGTGGTGCCCCGATCCTGAATAAACTGTAGGTGACGGTCCTGGCGCTTGCTGGACTTTCTGGGCACCCTGAACCCTTCTTCACAAATGCAGTGGAAATGTTTTTTTTATGGGATTAAGTTAATTTTCATGGCAAAGAGGGATCTGATCACTCTTCCTAACATTCTGGAGTATATGCAAATTGCCATCATAAAAACTGAGGCAGCAGACTTTGTGAAAATTAATTTTTGTGCCATTATCAAAACTTTTGGCACGGGCTGTACATAGGAAGGCTTCAAGCTTAAAGCGGTTCTAAAGGCAGAAAGTTTTTTACCTTTATGCATTACCCTTCTGTGTGCAGCTCTCCCCTTAGCTCAAAGTTTTTTACCTTCATGCATTCTCACAGGTGCATGTGTAGTGAGTCAGCGACGTTTTTTGCCATTTATTTGAATAAATGGCAGCACAGCGGCATGGTAGTGGGCACACCACCTGTGTCCCGATCCCGAGACCGGATCCCGGCCCGACACCAGCAGGAGCATGGGCAGCACAGACATGGAGTCCCGGAGACTGGACCCCTGCCCTGTACCATCCATCCATGGCTGCTGGAGACTCCCACTACACCACTGTGAGCACGGTCACATGGAGTCCCAGAGACCGGACCCCCGCACCTTACATCCATGGCTGCTGGAGACTCCCACTACACCACTGTGAGCACGGTCACATGGAGTTCCAGAGACCGGACCCCCGCACCTTACATCCATGGCTGCTGGAGACTTCAACGCTACTGTGAATATGGCTATGGCTACAATCTTTGACCATCTCTTGTGTCCTCTCTGCAGTCTCTGACAATCTCTTGTATCATGTCCACTGTGGTGGGGTGACACCATGTTTTACGGCCCCTGGGTGACACCAACCCTAGTGGCGTCAAGGCATGCCACTGGAATTCCTCCACATCAAACTCATCAAATCATGTCTTTATGGAGCTGGCCTTCTGCACATGGGTCCAGTTATGTTGGAAGAGATAAGGGCCTTCCCCAAACTGTTATCACAAAGTTGAAGGCTTGCAATTGTCTAAAATGTCTTTGACACTGCAGAACTGATATACCAACACGCTGAGTAAATATAATGTATTTAAATAAAAATGATAAGTATCAGGGCACCGTGCAGGTGACATTGTTCCCATGACAATGTATTGGCTGGTTCTTTATGTTGGCAATCTACACATCTGCATGGCCTAATGAGGTTTTGTGCCAGATTAACTGATGGAAGTTGCACTAGGAGTCATTATAATGATTTAAAGCTATTTCCATTATGGAGAACAGTATAGAACATTTCATAGGGGCAGCCTAATGTGTCTTCATCCAGAGACCATTGTATATATTAGCATTTTATGTTGGCGAGCCAGCTGGAGATACATCATGAGGTGATTTGCATCCATCCCTGCCTCGCTGCAAATGAGAAACAGATAGGAACACAAAACATCCTTGCCATATTTAAATAGCTAGTTATTAAAGGGAAGCTCAAACCAAACATGTCAGTACCAAAGCTATATTCACATTATTGTAACATAGTTTAAACATTGGGTGTTTTAAGCTATGGTGATAATTGCAGTGGTTTTTGCAATTGAAAATATAGGGACATAAACATATTAGAATAAAAAATGATGGAAAAGCAATATTTACCTAAGAAAATTTAGGAATTTACAGCAAATGTTTTAACAATAAAAAATAACCTTAGGGATCGTCATGTGCTTTAAAGTGAACCTGTCACTGAAATGTATTCAGCTCCATGCAAGATTTCACCTCATGGGGTAAGGATGATCATGAGAAAAGTGAGGGATCAGCCCAGAACTACACGGGAGGAGTTTGTGAATCAGTATGCCAACACCCCCCCCATCTCAGTTCTCCTGCTCTCCACAGGTCATCGCGGCGGCGGCGGCGGCGGCTTCTGTTTCATCCCTCCTCTTCGGCAGCCAATCGGGAGTCTTCTCTTTTCAGCCAATTGGAAAAGAGGTCTCACACCCGCTTCTGATTGGCCAGATTGAGGAGCAGTGTTTCAACAGCGAATATTAATTCGCTGTTATAACACACCTGAGTGGGCTCGGAGCGCCCACCCTATTTTGAAGCCTATTAGAGCCTCAGGCTCTAATCAGGTGCTTCAAAAAAAAAAAAAACCTGCCCGCTGTAATTCATGAGCCCTGAAAGGGGCTGGATGCATGAATAGGGAGTGGCCACGGCAGTTGTAGATAGATTCATGCTATGCTATGCAATGAATGAATCTATCCATTGCATATAGGGGGTGGCGTGGAGAAAGGGGGCGGTGCCCGGGCACCCCTAATGGACGGGCCGCCACTGTTTTGAATGATCTTAAGGCAGTTGGGACCACAGTCAGCAAACAAACCACTGGTAACACACATCGCCACCATGGATTGAAATCCTGCAGGGCCCGCAAGAAGGCACATGTACAGGCCCGTCTAAAGTTTGCCAATGAACATCTAAATGATTCAGAGAAGGATTGGGAGAAAGTGCTGTGGTCAGATGAGACCAAAATTGCACTCATTGTCATTAACTCAACGCACCATGATTGGAGGAAGATAAATGCTAACTATGACCCTAAGAACACCATCCCTACAGTCAAGCATGGAGGTGGAAACATAATGCTTTGGGGCTGTTTCTCTGCTAAAGGTACAGACCGACTTTGCTGCATTGTGGGGCCAATGGATGGGGACATGTATTGTAAAAGCCAGAACACTGAAGATGGATTGTGGATTGGTCTTCCAGCATGACAATGACCCAAAACATACCACCAAGGCAACAAAGGAGTTGCTCAAGAAGAAGCATATTAAGCTCATGGAGTGGCCTAGACAGTCTCCAGACCTTAATCCTATAGAAAATTTATGGAGGGAGCTAAAACTTCGAGTTGACAAGCGACAGCCAAGAAACCTTAAGGATTTTGAGTAGATCTGTAAAGAAGAGAGGACCAAGATTCCTCCTGAGATGTGTGCAAACCTGGTCACCAACTACAAGAAATGTCTTACCTCTGTGCTTGCCAACAAGGGTTTCTCCACCAATTACTAAGTCATGTTTTGCTTGGGGGATCAAATACTTATTTTACTCACTGAACTGCAACTCAATTTATAATATTTGTCTCGTGTTTTTTCAGGATTTTTGGTTTATATTTTGTCTCTATAATTTAAAATACATCTATAACAAAAAAATTATAGACCCTTCATTTCTTTGTAAGTGGGCAAACTTACAAAATCTGCAGGGGATCAAATAATAATTTTCCCCACTGTAAGTACCTGCCCTTGACATGGTGTTAGGCGTCTTGCGGTCCCTGTAGGCAGGGCTAGAGTGAGAGGAAGCAGCAGCACAAGAAGCCAATCAGCTAATATTGTCATGGTTAGGGGTTGTGCTTGGAGACCAGTAGTTATAGCAATAGAGAGACTCCCACTGACCAGCTGGATATGTGAACAAGCAGGTCACCCTGGTGGATGACGCAAGCTCACCTGAGGTGTGGGGTCTAACCTGTATTCACCAGAGCTCCTGATGGTAAACATGGGTTTTGCTGCATGTTAGTACCAAGTTGCAGTTTTCAAGATCGCCCCACCAGGAGGTGAACAAGCTGGGGACCAGTAGCAGATACAGTATAGTAGATAGGGATCAAGCAGAAGCATAGTCAGTAAACTAACCAGTAAAGCCAAAGGTCGATAACAAGTGGTTGCAGGGTGGGATCAAGTGGTAGCAAAGATACGGACGGCAGCAGAAGTGACAAGAGCGATATATTGGCTGGAGAGAGCACAATAATGTGGCAACACAGAAAGTGCAGAGACGAGGCTTAAATCAGGAAGTTCATGAGAGGAGCAAAGGGTTCAAGGTTCACAAGAAACAAGACATATGGCATGTTTGTTTAACAATCAGGCAGAGGTCCCGAGTTCAGGTCCAGGACCTGACATATATGCCGACAAGGGGAATTAGGAAAAGCAGAATGAAAAAAATAAGCTCTTCATTTTGCAGCTTCTTCTTTCACTGTCCAGTCACAGGCTAGGTCAAGTCCAGGACAATCTGGGTACAGAGGAAGTGGATTGAATGATGCTGGCCATCAGACTGAGAACATTTAAAAGAAGAAAAAAAAAGTACTTTGGGGGAAATCCCCAGAATAGAGTTGAATATTGAAGCAATAGCTGGTTTTATTATTTTATCTTTATTTTTATCCTCTTATTTTTTGCTTTAGAGCATAAATCCAACTGGAATCTTTTTTGTTTTGGATAGCAAAAGGATAGAACCTCATTGAGATTTTTATTGCTGTGTGGTCATTAGGAAGGTTTCCTTTTACCTTCTGTCACCATAGGTACAGTAGGAAGTAAGAGGAAACCTCACAAAATGAGGACAGTTCCCACCTCTAACAACAGCATCAAGAACTTTTGTCCTTATTAGAACATATCCTATCTTCTCCTCTTCTGGTGACAACCATAACTTTTTGGATTCCTCTATGATTCTCTCCTGGTGACAATGGAGCCAGGACAAATAGGTTAGATCCCCTAATGGAAACAAAGACAGAAAGAAAAACCCGACAGAGGGTACAACCCTTTAGCACTCTATGTGCAATAAGAATGAGTTAACCTTCTAAAGCATTCATCACACCTTTAAGGCTCCTAGTCCATGGGGGGTATTAAGCTGCTGTGCATCCCTCCCGGTGTTTTAGTGTAGCTGGGAGGGGCAGGTGCATTATCCAGCCCTGCTGCGTGCAGCCTATCAGAGTCTATGGCAGTGCGTGACTGAATGCTGTACTGAGTTGTACTCATGTTTATGGTCCTATGTGTTCAGGGAAGAATGCCCAGAATGCATGTATTCTGCATTCTGTCTATTCTTCCCTGAGCGTATAGGGCTCTAAATGTGACTACCACTCGGTACAGTGTTCAGCCCCATCTAGTCGCCACTTGCCATAGACTTTGACAGGCTGCAGGCAGAAGGGTTGGATGCTGCACCTGCCCCTCCCAGTTGCACTAAAACACCAGAGGAGACACAGCAGCTTATTGCCCCCCCCACCCCCACCCCCGTGTACAACTATGACTTTGCAGCACTGGCATACCCTGTTACCTTTCCATTGTTCAAAGGGGCAACTCGATAGACAATATAAAGGAAACCCAGTGGGTAATGGGAAGGCAAGGGTACATTCCAGAGCTTGTAGTCACAAAAAAGTCTAGGACTGATTCTTGATTGGCAGGAGGTTCAGTGGTTACCAAGCAGAACATATACAATGCCTTAAAAAATATTTTAAATTTTCCACATTTTGTCATGCTACAACCAAAAACGTAAATGTATTTTATTGGGATTTTATGTAAGAGACCAACATAAAGTGGCACATAATTGTGAAGTGGAAGGTTTTAAATGGTTTTCCAAATTTTTTACAAATAAATATGTAAAAAGTGTATTTGTTATCAGCCCCCCGAGTCAATACTTTGTAGAACCACCTTTCGCTGCAATTACAGCTGCAAATCTTTTTGGGGATGTCTCTACCAGCTTTGCACATCTAGAGAGGGACATTTTTTGCCCATTCTTCTTTGCAAAATAGCTCAAGCTCTGTCAGATTGGAAGGAGAGCGTCCGTGAACAGCAATTCTTGCCACATATTCTTATTTGGATTTAGGTCTGGACTTTGACTGGGCCATTCTAACACATGAATATGCTTTGATCTAAACCATTCCATTGTAGCTCTGGCTGTATGTTTAGGGTCGTTGTCCTGCTGGAAGGTGAACCTCCACCCCAGTCTCAAGTCTTTTGCAGACTCTAACAGGTTTTCTTCTAAGATTGCCCTGTATTTGACTCCATCCATCTTCCCATCAACTCTGACCAGCTTCCCTGTCCCTACTAAAGAAAAGCATCCCCACAACATGATGCTGCCACCACCATGTTTCACGGTGGGGATGGTGTGTTCAGGGTGATGTGCAGTGTTAGTTTTCCCCCAAACATAGCGTTTTGCTTTTAGGCCAAAAAGTTCAATTTTGGTCTCATCTGACCAGAGCACCTTCTTCCGCATGTTTGCTGTGTCCTCCACTTGGCTTCTCGCAAACTGCAGATGGGACTTCTTATGGCTTTCTTTCAACAACGGCTTTCTTCTTGCCACTCTTCCATAAAGGGCAGATTTGTGGAGTGCACGACTAATAGTTGTCCTGTGGACAGATTCTTCCACCTGAGCTGTGGATCTCTGCAGCTCCTCCAGAGTTACCATGGGCCACTTGGCTCCTTTGCTGATTAATGCTCTTCTTGCCCGGCCTGTCAGTTTAGGTGGATGGCCATGTCTTGGCAGGTTTGCAGTTGTGCCATACTCTTTCCATTTTTGGATGATGGATTGAACAGTGCTCTTCAGATGTTCAAAGCTTGAGATTTATTTATAACCTAACCCTGCTTTAAACTTCTCCACTACTTTATTCCTGACCTGTCTGGTGTGTTCCTTGGCCTTCATGATGCTGTTTGTTCACAAAGGTTCTCTAAGAAACCTCTGAGGGCTTCACAGAACAGCTGTATTCATACTGAGATTAAATTACGCACAGGTGGACTCTATTTACTACTTAGGTGACTTCTTAAGGCAATTGGTTACACAAGGATTTTAGTTAGGGGTATCAGAGTAAAGGGGGCTGGATACAAATGCATGCCACATTTTTCAGATATTTATTTGTATAAAATGTTGAAAACCAATTATAATTTTTCTTCCAGTTCATAATTATGTGCCACTTTGTTGGTCTATCACATAAAATACCAATAAAATACATTTACGTTTTTGGTTGTAACATGACAAAATGTGGAAATTTTCAAGGGATATGAATACATTGGCTCTGTAAAAATACTCTTTGTGTAAAGCAGTTGAGGCCTATTGATTCTAGTCCTTTCTTGACCTGTAGATTGGGGGTCAGCAACCTGTAGAACCGTGATTTACCAGTAGATTGCGGATAGGTGACTGGTAGATCGGTCTGGGCTTGCTGACCCGCCATTCCAGAACATCAAACAGAGTACAATGCGGAGGGACTATTTGTAAAGTTGAAGCTGTAGTAGGAAGCAAGAGCCGCATGAGCCGATGTCTCCTCTGTACTGCCGGCTCCTGTCCCGTGCAGAGTGATACCAACTGCACTCCAACTCTTATCCCGGCTAGGGGTCTCCAGAGTGGTCCCACTTGCAGGAAAGCAGAAGAGACCAGGTCAGTGTGAAGCAATACACTGGGCATAATAGTATAGGGCTGCTTTTACACTGAGGCACTGCCGAATGCCACGAAGGGCTCATTCACAAGTGCAGTAGGCACTTCTGCGCCTCTTAAAAATTGATCCGAGTGTGTTTGACAGGTGGTGAGGAGGTGATGTGTTGCCTCCTCACCACCTGAATTAAACCTATGATTGCTGTGCAATGCACAGTACACGGTAGTACAGCAATTAGAAGTTTAAATTAGGTGTAAGGAGGCTGCCCGGTGATCTTTGACTTCTCCCATGTTGTTCAGGTGGATCTCCACCTCTTTAAGGTTGCCTACCCTTGCTGTAGATGGCTAAAGTATGCATAAACCCAATCACAAAAATCTCATATGATCTCGTATAACATAATTTTTGAATTATTCTTCAATTTTATTAAATATACACTTATTACTAATTCAAATTAAGTCTGGTTACCCTGACATTAGGTTCCTTTGCCAGGAGCTTATAGTTATAGGGTGTCAACCAATTATCAACGACTTTACTGATTTTTACCCTGTCCTATGCAGTTTCAATGGAGATTATAAGTAGTTGGGCTGATTCTCATTCTGCAGCCATGTTCCACCATTGTCCCCATTGTCTCTCCCTGGGCAATGGCATGTAGTCATTGCTGGAGCGAGTACCTTACACAAGTTGTGGCTTCAAAAAAGTTAGAGGTGAGCTACAGTACCGAGATGTAAAAAAGGGGAAAACAGTATTTTCTAAAATAAAAAAGAAATCTTAAAAAAAAAAAAATGGTAATTGTTTATGATACACCATGCTTTGCCAAACTAAATATCATCTAGTTAGGGTTTAGACCTAGATAAAGGCTTAGTATCGACCCATAATGGAATTATCTTTTTTTATTGGTGTGGGGGTGATATGTATAATTGGATTGGTTTAGAGCATTCATTTTAAGAACATATGGATATTATACACAGCAGATATCAATGGAAATGCCTGACCATTCTCTGGCTCTTGTGAGTTCACAATCCTATTTGTGTTGTCAGCAGTAATGGGACTTGCAATAAGTCTGCTTGCTTTCCCAATAAGGAGTTGATACTCAGATTGAACCAAACTCCCCGTGGCTTAGTGTTATCTTAATTTCTCAAAGAATTAATGAAGCGTCCATAATGGCCAAGGAAACCATCTAGGCTCTCTTCAAAGTGAACAGATTGCTTCCTGTATCGACCATACAGGTAACATAGAAAAAGAGGACCAATTTGGAGGTGATGAGTGTAAACTGTTTATTTTAGGGTTGACCAGCTCCAGGAAAATAAAGGTTGGAAACATAAAAAGTTTTATTCCTTGAGTTTATTCTCACAATGGTAGATTTGTTCTATGCTTCAAGCTTGAAGGAAAAACTGCACTTTTGTTAAAACTGATATGGCATTTTATCAGTAAAGTATAAAACTTTCCACCACATCCATCTACATAAACGTACGCTGCAGTACATTCAGTTTTTGCTCTTGGGTTTAGATATGCTTTAAAGTTATTAAAAATGACTTTTTTCTTTTATTTTAATCTGCTCTGATTTTAAAGCTGGCAAAATTCCTTGTAACAGTAGTCCGTGCTTTTCCCAAAAGTTTGCAAAGCTTGAAGTTACATGTCAGACAACCCCTACACGGACCTTAGGTTTATTGCGTTGAGGATTTTATATTTTCTGATGTATTGGCCATATACTTACAGGGGTGATGGGAATGCAGTGTTTCTCCCATAGCAACTGGAACTGATCATATGATTATAGCAGGCAGAGCTTTCCATTTGCCTCTGATTTGGAGAAAGGTGAGGGTGTCATTTAGCTGTTCTTTTAAAATCTGTAGAAATAAAACTTTAGCCTTCACTTAATTCCTAAACAAGTACCCTCTTATGCCGCGTACACACGAGCGGACTTTACAGCAGACTTTGTCCCGCGGACTTTTCGATGGACTTTACGATGGACTCAGGGCCGTCTTTAATTTTGATTGGGCCCTGGGCAAACATTTTCTTGGGGCCCCCCCTCCATTCTGAGACATAAAAAAATAGCAGGTAGACTCAAAATCAGTTTACTGCAGCAGATCACGCAGCGATTGCAATTGTTTGCCAGAGGTTACAGCCTATTATTACTGCTCAATGGCTGGTTTTTAGAGGTTACAACACATAATTTCTGCTTGCTGATTGGTTGCTAGAGGTTAATGTACATTATTAGCGCTCACTAATTGGTTGCTAGGGGTTACAGCACATCATTAGCACTTACTGATTGGTTGTTAGAGATTAAATCAGATCACTACTGTTTGCTGATTGGTTGCTAGAGGTTCATGCACATCATTACCTCTCACTGAGCAGTGGAGCAATCCCAAATAATTGAGCAAGTAATGGGGCACATTAATACACATACTACAGGAGAGGTTTAGAGACTGCGGACATACTGCAGGAGACACTCAGAGGCTGCGGACATACTGCAGGAGACACTCAGAGACTGCGGACATACTGCAGGAGACAATCAGAGACTGCGGACATACTGCAGGAGACACTCAGAGACTGCGGACATACTGCAGGAGACAATCAGAGACTGCGGACATACTGCAGGAGACAATCAGAGACTGCAGACATACTGCAGGAGACAATCAGAGACTGCGGAAATACTGCAGGAGACAATCAGAGACTGCAGACATACTGCAGGAGACAATCAGAGACTGCGGAAATACTGCAAGAGACACTCAGACTCTGCGGACATACTGCAGGAGATTAACAGAGACTGCGGACATGCTACAGGAGACAATCAGAGACTGCGGACATGCTGCAGGAGACAATCAGAGACTGCGGACATACTGCAGGAGACAATCAGAGACTGCGGACATACTGCAGGAGACAAACAGAGACTGCGGACATACTGCAGGAGACAATCAGAGACTGCGGACATACTGCAGGAGACAATCAGAGACTGCAGACATTATACAGGGGATGGTCAGAGAACTTTCAGCAATGCACAGCTTTACAGTTAAATAACACAGCTCAGGGTTTAAACAGGCAGGCATTCTATGATTGTAAGGACATACCTGGCCAGCCAAACTTACTACATACATTCAGGACTGTGGGCGGGGCTTCCACTCTCTGCTCTCACTAAAGCAGCTGGGAGCTCCAATGATGCTTTGTTGGGTGGGCCCTGGGCCCACATCACTCGTGAATGGTCGCCCCGATGACAGCTTTGTAGAGCGCACAGAGGACATGGGAGGATGTATTCCGCGCTAGCCAGCTGAGAGGGGCGGTGCCGGGAGCTCCACTGACGCTCTGACCCCGCCCACGTGCAGCCTGTGTACTGGGAGTAGAGCGCCTGTAGTGACAGCCAGTGATCGGAGTGGGAGTGTCATTGGAGCTCCGGGCCCCGCCCCCGGACCTCTGTATTCAGCAGCCAGTATAGAGGGGGCGGGGCCGGAAGCTCCACTGACACTCCCACTCCAATCACTGGCTCTCACTACAGAAGCTCTTTTCCGAGTACACAGGCTGCACGTGGGCGGGGTCAGAGCGTCAGTGGAGCTCCCGGCCCCGCCCCCTCTCAGCTGGCTAGCGAGGAATACATCCTCCCGTGTCCTCTGTGCGCTCTGCAAAGCTGTCATCGGGGCCCCAATTTACGGCTAGCGCGGGCCCCCCAACAAAGATTGGGCCCAGGGCAAGTGCCCCGTTTGCCCTGCGCTAAAGACGGCCCTGGATGGACTTTCCAAATGAACGGACTTGCCTACACACGATCAACCAAAGTCCGACAGATTCGTACGTGATGACGTACGACCGGACTAAAACAAGGAAGTTCATAGCCAATAGCTGCCCTAGCGTCGGTTTTTGACTGTCGGACTAGCATACAGACGAGCGGACTTTTCGACCGGACTCGAGTCCGTCCAAAAGATTTGAAACATGCTTAATTTCTTTTTTTTTTTTTTTAAACATGCTTCATTTCTAGGTCCGTCGAACTTTTGGGAAAAAAAAGTCAGCTGGAGCCCACACACGATCGAATTGTCCGCCGGACTCCGGTCCGCCAAACCAAGTATGCCGTAAAGTCCGGTCGTGTGTATGCGGCATTACTGTTTGTTGTCTTGCACTCACAACTGGGCATTAAATCTACATAATGATGTCATAGTGACTGTTCTATGATCTTCATTTTCTTTTATACTTAGCCTGGCCATACATTATACAACTTTCTTTCTTCAACCACAGGGTGAAGGAAAGAAAACTGCTTGATTCCCCCATCAACACATTCAATGTTGAATGGGGGAATCCCTCCTGCGGTGCTATTGTATCCTGACAGTGGGAGGTTTCCTCATCATCAGAATACAATGATCACTGCTGCCAGCTATAGTACAAAAAAAAAAGATAGATATATTGACTTCAGTACAATCAGCCTGCCCATCGATGGATGGAAAGTCAGGCGGTTCCAGGTGAACTTGCTAAATTTCGATCTGTCAATGGTCGGCTTTAGTTTCAAATTCATGCTTGCATCGGTACAGTGTCTCCTTTTGTTGCGTAGTTCAATATCTGACTGTATATGAATACCAAATGTGGGTTGAGTACCATTGAATCTCAAAGCATTAACCACTTGCAAACTGCCCACCGTACAAATACTGCGGCAGGGTGGCCGCTATGTGCCAGATCAGATACTTCCGGATCTGGGGCCACACACGCACTGCCAGCGGCCCGCTCCCACTGTTATCTCACACACACAGCGAGAGCCCATCGTTAGGGTACTGTGGACTTGATGTCCGATGGCACCCGCCCATTAGACAGTACACAGGCAGAATGAATGTAAACAAGGCAGATTTCCGTTATGTCAGAAGGGAAGGTATTGATCCTGTGTTCCTATAAAACAGGAACACATATCAATGCCTTCCCCCAGACAAAGCACCTCCCCCACAGTGAGAAAAGACAGGCTAGGTACAAAGTTAACCCTTTGATTGCCCCTGATGTTAACCCCTTTCAATATACACTTATTGGGATTTTTTTAAACCAAAAATATGTAGCAGAATACATATTGGCCCAAATTGATAAAGAAATTTGATTTTTTTTTTTACATTTTTTTATTGGATATGTTTTATAGCAGAAAGTAAAAAATATTGTTTGTTTTTTTTTTTTGGTTTTTTTTTGGTTTTTTTTAAATTGTCGGTCTTTTTTTTGTTTATAGCGCAAAAAATAAAAAGATACAAAGAAATTGAGCACAAAAATCATAGTTTCCAACATTGCATCAATAACAATAAGAGCAGCATAATAATCCAGCCATACCGCGAGTGGGCAACTTCACCAAGAAGATCCCTTAGAACTTAAAATATATGTGTTAGTCGTAATGGGGCTTTAGGTTCTAAAGAAGGAGAAACAAACTGAAAGATGTGGTGAAGTTAGAAGACTGAAAAGCTTTTGTCGTCTGCCAGCTGTAAGGCCCATTGGCTATGACATTTAGAAGCTGTGGGATGGACTTTAGCATAAGAGAATTCCAGTAGGAGATGGTCTTTGAGAATATGGATAACATCTTGAAGATGAAGTGGTTGGGTGGTTTTCTATTGTCTTGCAACAGGTAGCCTAGCAGCAATGAGGGTTTGAGTTTTGAATGACTGTATAGGATGAGGCAAGGCCTGGATTCCATACTCCTAAGAGAGCAATGTACGGTGTGAGTCAGCACATATTGTTTTTTTAATGGGAGGCCATAGTTTTATTACCACCATTAGTTTTTAACCACTTCCCCCGAGCCGCCGTCATATGACGTCAGGGACTTGAAGTGGTGATATCTGAATGATGTCTGCAACGGCAGGCATCATCCAGATATCTTTGTTTTCAGCAGGCGATTCCCTAATCATAACGGCTGTTTTGCCACTTGGTTGCTTTTGCAGATGGCGGGAGGGGAAGTTTACCATAGAGCTGCCTCAGGACCAGATGGTCCATCTCTATGAGCCTTGGAGTGTGGAAGCGACATCATGACGTCACTTCCCGGCGCCGGCTGATGTAAACAATGCAGTTTTTTTGTTGAAAAGCCCGAGATCAATTTTTTTTTATCTCAGGCTTTCTAGCATAGAGGAAAGATCTGGGGCCTTATAGACCCCAAATCTCTCCATAATGTGGACCTGTCATTCCCTATTCCTATTACAAGGTATGTTTACATTCCTTGTAATAGGAAAAAAAGTGATCAAAAAGTAAAAAATGAAAAAAGGAAGTGTAAAAATAAAAAAACCTAAAATAAAAAAAATTTAAAAAGAAAGTGCCCCCGTCCCCGTGTGCTTGCACGCAGAAGCCAACGCACACGTAGGTCGCGCCCGCATGTGTAAACGAGATTCAAACCACACATGTGAGGTATCGCCGTGAACATTAAAGTGAGACCAATATTTCTAGCACGAGACTGCCTCTGTAACGCTAAATTCGTAACCTGTAAATATTTTTAAAGCGTAGCCTATGGAGTTTTTTAAGTATTGCGTTTGAAAAATTGCTATGCAAATACCGTGTGACATAAAAGGTTGCAGCGACTGTCGTTTATTCCTTAGGGTCTCTGCTAAAAAATATATATATATATAATGTTTGGGGATCCTGAGTAATTTTCTAGCAAAACAAATGATGATTTTTACATGTAGGAGAGAAGTTTTATGCCCTGTACACACGGTTGGATTTTCCGACGGAAAATGTGTGATAGGACCTTGTTGTTGGAAATTCCGACCGTGTGTGGGCTCCATCACATTATTTTAACTTTGCTGTTCTTGGGAATCTCACTGCTACTACAGCCTTCAATTCTAAATCCGTGGAGTTTTATGCACCTGCTGATCAGCTGATTAAATTGTGCAGCTCATATTTTTTATGGAAGGCCATCGTTAAGCCTCGGAAGCTTTTACCCCCTTTCATGACCACAGCATTTTTCGCTATTCAGCACTGCACTATTTTAACTGGCAATTGCATGATCATGCAACAATGTACACAAATTGCATTTTATATATTTTTTTCCCACAAATAGAGCTTTCTTTTGATGGTATTTGATCACCACTGCATTTTTTAATTCTTTATTATATAAACCAAAAAAGACTGAAAATTAAAAAAAAAAAATACTGTTTACTTTCTGCTATAAAACATATCCAATCAAAATTTTTTTTTAAATCGAATTTCTTCATAAATTTAGGCCAAAAAAAAATGTTTTACTATGTAAAGTTAAAACAACAAGGGCAGAAAATGTAATAGATGGAAAGATGAAAAAATGACTAAAGTTCCGCTTTAATGATAATAACAAGAAAGACAGTAAAATAGATCCCCTGCAGTGAGCAACAATAGACCTCATCCCAGCAACAGTAATATCCCCCCCCCCCCCCAGCAATGATAGAACCCACCCCAGCAACAATAGACCCCCCCCCCCAGCAACAATAGACCCCCGCAACAAAATCCCACCCCAGAAACAACAGACCACCAGCAGCAACAACAGATCTCCCAGCAGCCAGCATCAATAGACCCCCCAGGAGCCAGCAACAATAGACCTCTGTCTCAACAGTAGATCCCTTCCAGCAACAACTACCTCCCCCCAGCAACATAAGACCCCCCCACTAGCAACATTAGACCTCCCCAGCAACAATAGACCTCCCCACCAGTGACAACAGATCCCCCAGCAGCCAGCATCAATAGACCCTCCAGCACACCCCGGCATCCCTTGCCATTATATACATTCATTGCTGGAGGTGCTGGAACTGCGTTCCCGCTGAAATAAAGCCCTGTGTATTTGTTTGACGAAGAATTCTGCTGCTGTTATGTGTCAGGAATATATTTAAGCAGGCATATAAAGGTCCGCATTGATACAAAAATATTACACTATACCAGTAATTATTTTTTTCAGTTTTTTGCCTTTATAATGTGTAGACATGACACCTAACGGTACGATTCCCCTCCACGCCTTTGCCACCCCGCTAACAATGAGTCTTTTGTTTTGGTGAAGTTTGGCACATTAGGGAAAGTGAAAAAAAATACAAGATTGTTGTGCTAGTTGTAGGAAATCGACTGCACACTGAGAAACGAGGCTTGGCAGTGGCCTCCCTATGACAGTCTGCAGTTGCTTTCTCAGATCTGTGTTAGTATTTCTTTGACTGGCTATTTTGCTTTTAATTATCTAATTATTCCAAACAAGCATATGGGTCATAACACTGCCAATATCTGCTAGCTCTGTTCTTTGTCGCTGGCGATATACAATGGAAGTGAGTATTTTTCAAAATGCAGTGTCAAGCCCCCCACTTTTCATAAACAACATAATTTCAGAGCAGAGTTTGATGCTAATGGTGTTTTTGAAGCACGTCCAAAGGTTTATAACATGGAATACATTCAGAAAATGTCAGATTGTTTTGCTAAATGGGAGGGAGAAAATGCCCATGGCCTTGCTGGCATGGTGCACCAGGTTGAACATTTGTGGTGGACAAGAAGGACTTTTATGAAACATATGGCCATTTTCTGTGAAGAAAACTGATTCTCAAATTCAGTCGCTTAAAGTAACCAGTAAGAATTCATTCTGCCCAGGTCTGGCTTCAGCTGAGTGATCTCTAATTGGTCACATTAGGTTACTGAATTTAAGAAATTGCGCTCTTTGTTGAATATTGCCCTTATCTTAAAAGCTAAGGGCCTTGATGAGTTTTTGCTCATCTCAATCAGTTTGACTCTAGAAAGCTTGTTTATATATAAGATGCATTGGTTGGCTGCCTAGAACTTTGATTTAGTTCTCAGATAGAGACAAACAGCCAGTGCTTCTGCATTACAAGAGCCATGGTTAAAAAAGTGGGTTGGACTCCTTGGAACTGTAGAGCTGTAGGACATAGGTAAGTATTTGCTGGGTCTAGAACAGCCATTCTTAACCAGTGTTCCGTGTGTAGGCAGGTGCCTACATGGTGGGTTGCTGTTAGTTAGGGAGTAAGGGCTGCCCAGGTGGGGAATGGTTACATAGTTACATAGTAGGTGAGGTTGAAAAAAGTCCATCAAGTCCAACCTATGTGTGTGATTATGTGTCAGTATTACATTATTTATCCCTGTATGTTGCGGTCATTCAGGTGATTATCTAACAGTTTCTTGAAGCTATCAATGCTCCCTGCTGAGACCACCGCCTGTGGAAGGGAATTCCACATCCTTGCCGCTCTTACAGTAAAGAACCCTCTACGTAGTTTAAGGTTAAACCTCTTTTCTTCTAATTGTAATGAGTGGCCACGAGTCTTATTAAACTCTCTTCTGCGAAAAAGTTTTATCCCTATTGTGGGGTCACCAGTAAAGTATTTGTAAATTGAAATCATATCCCCTCTCAAGCGTCTCTTCTCCAGAGAGAATACGTTTAGCGCTCGCAACCTTTCCTCATAACTAATATCCTCCAGACCCTTTATTAGCTTTGTTGCCCTTCTTTGTACTCGCTCCATTTCCAGTACATCCTTCCTGAGGACTGGTGCCCAGAACTGGACAGCATACTCCAGGTGCGGCCGGACCAGAGTCTTGTAGAGTGGGAGAATTATTGTTTTATCTCTTGCGTTGAACCCCCTTTTAATGCATGCCAATATTCTGTTTGCTTTATTAGCAGCAGCTTGGCATTGCATGCCATTGCTGAGCCTATCATCTACTAGGACCCCCAGGTTCTTTTCCATCCTAGATTCCCCCAGAGGTTCTCCCCTCAGTGTATAGATTGCATTCATATTTTTGCCACCCAAATGCATTATTTTACATTTTTCTACATTGAACCTCATTTGCCATGTAGTTGCCCACCCCATTAATTTGTTCAGGTCTTTTTGCAAGGTTTCCACATCCTGCGGAGAAGTTATTGCCCTGCTTAGCTTAGTATCGTCTGCAAATACAGAGATTGAACTGTTTATCCCATCCTCCAGGTCGTTTATAAACAAATTAAATAGGATTGGTCCCAGCACAGAACCCTGGGGAACCCCACTACCCACCCCTGACCATTCTGAGTACTCCCCATTTATCACCACCCTCTGAACACGCCCTTGTAGCCAGTTTTCAATCCATGTACTCACCCTATGGTCTATGCTAACGGACCTTATTTTGTACAGTAAACGTTTATGGGGAACTGTGTCAAATGCTTTTGCAAAATCCAGATACACCACGTCTACGGGCCTTCCTTTATCTAGATGGCAACTCACCTCCTCATAGAAGGTCAATAGATTGGTTTGGCAAGAACGATTCTTCATGAATCCATGCTGATTACTGCTAATGATATTGTTCTTATTACTAAAATCTTGTATATAGTCCTTTATCATCCCCTCCAAGAGTTTACATACTATTGATGTTAGGCTAACTGGTCTGTAATTCCCAGGGATGTATTTTGGGCCCTTTTTAAATATTGGTGCTACATTGGCTTTTCTCCAATCAGCTGGTACCATTCCAGTCAATAGACTGTCTGTAAAAATTAGGAACAACGGTCTGGCAATCACTTGACTGAGTTCCCTAAGTACCCTCGGATGCAAGCCATCTGGTCCTGGTGATTTATTAATGTTAACTTTGAGTCTGCTGGTTTCCTGGTTTTTTTGGGTTTTGCCCTCCTCCCTGTCTAACCTCTAAATCAGGAAAGCCAGACTCAGAGAGCAAGCAGGAATGCATGGGAAAAAGAAGGTCCAGTCCAGAAGAGGATGTAACCTGGAGCAACCCTTGATCACCACCACCCTAAGGGATCCTACCTGCTAAAGACTTTGTCATTATGGACTTCTACCTGCAAAGGCATGCCTGGGCAACTGAGATCTAGTTAGTTAGGGACCTAAATGTTTGTGGACTGTACCTTTGCAGCCCTCAAGTTAAGCTGTGTTAACTGTTCTTGAGCCTGGTCTCAAGTGGGGTACAGGAGAAAGGCTACTACAAAGGTTTAACTCGGCAGGAGAGTCGGAGTAGGAGAATAGTTGGCAACCATGAACTGGTGGGAAATGAATGGCAGCCAGCCAACGAGGAGCGGTACCAGGCTCAGGTGACAGATCCTCTGGTAGCAAGGAGGTCGGTGCTCTGGCTCCCTTCATAGCAGTCGCTTCGCCAAAAGCAGTCGGGAGCGAACCCATGGTACAGAGACACCAAGTATCCACCTGTAAGGTACAGGACAGAAGAAGGAGGTTATTATGTGCACACATGAGGTACATGCTAGTGCATAACAGGATCCCATTCTGTCCCTGGGAATGAGGTGGCAGAGATATGCTGGACTAGTGGAGAGGGCATAGGCTCAGCGGTGTCCCTCCTAAATGCAACATTAATCGAGCAAAGTGTGTAGGGACATGGAACAGAATGCTTTACAGGGGAACTCTGTATGTTACACAACTGCACACAGTGTATGGCTCATCTCTAATCAGGGTTCCACCTTAATGTTAACTTTCACATGAACATGGCCCTGCCTGGTCCCAGGCATTGATGAGCACAAACACATGAGGAAAGGAACCCCCACAAGCAGGGTGAGGAGGCTCCGCCCACATGTGGACCCCTAGTGTTCCTCCAGAGGTTGCTAGGGGTTCCTTGAAATGTGGCTAGTTGACCTCTCATCTGATACTGCCAGACCCATTTGGAAGAGTCAACAGCATGACATCAGTGATATTTCTACCTGTCTGCAAGAGTAGCATTTTGACTTCCACTGTAGGGAGGGATTCTTTTCAGTGACTACCAATATAAGGAGCGTCCCATTGATCCCCAGTGAATTGGTTTTAGCAAGGTTTCCCTGAGACTTTAAAACAATTTCAAAAGTTGCTATGCGGTAAGAAGGTTCTCCTATATGCTCTTTAGTAGCGTAGAAAACTTGGTGATCTTAAGTCATTTTTTTATTTTAGGTCTACTTTCAAACAAAGGTTAGTGAGTAAAAATCTACATGGTCTGGTCATTAAAGAGATATTGTCAACATGCCCTTTCTGGAGCAACCCCAGGATATATAAAGGTGATGGAAGTTGAACACATCTATTACTACCTGGTGATCACTGATATTTTTGATTAAATCTACCACCCAGCCTTAACCCTTTCACTGCCAAGTCCATACGACGTACAGACCTACAAAAGGGCCTGCAGGTGGCCAGGTCAGTACGACATACGGACCTCCTTTCTCCCTCTCCTATAAGCTTATGGTCACTTCAATGACCATAAGCTTATATCAGAAATGTTCAGCAGACTCTGCTGAACAATTCCATAACTCTGATAAGTGGATTACAACCCGCTGATCAGAGTTATTAACCCCTAATGTGACCACACCCTCCCTCCATGCCGCCGCTTCCCTGTCCCCAGCCTCTCCACCTCCCGCAGCTCCCTTCCACCTAAAACTACTCCCCCCCCTCCTGTCATGTTTGGGCTTCGGGGGGCTTGGTAAACATGTGTTTACCACCCCCCTCAGTGTAGCACCCTGGGCGCATGCAGCGATCACTATCGCTCCTATATGCCCACTGACATCTGATAATAGTAACCGCGAGAGTTACAATCTATCAGACTGTCAGTTTATGAATATATGGAATCTCAAAGTCTCAAAAAAAGAGATATGGGGGTCTGTTTAGACCTCAAATATCTCACCAAAGACCCCCCCCAATCCCCCCCCAAAAAAATAATTATATAATGACTGTAAAAAAAAATGTAAAAACTAACAAAATTAAAAAATAAAACACAAACATATTAAGACCCCCCCCAGGTCCGCCCACACTCACCCCTCCATGGTGACGGTCCCCCCCCCCTGCACTCACCCCTTCACGGTAACAGTCCCCCCCCTGCACTCACCCCTCCACGGTGATGCCCCCCCTGCACTCACCCCTCCACGGACACCTCAGTTTCTCCTCCCGGTCAACCCGATCCGTCCTGATTGGCCAGAAGGAGAAGCTGGAAGACGATAGAAAATATTAATTTGCTTTTGTCACAAGTGGGTGGGTCAGGGTGCAATGCTATGTGCCCGAGCCCAACCTTTTTCAAGCCAATTAGAGCCTCAGGCTCTAATCATGTGGCTTGAAAAAAAAACTCATATGAGTCCAGCGCCCTGCAGGGGGGTGACCCCTAATGGACCGGCCACTCCTGGTAAGACTCCTTTCACATGGAGCAGACTCTGTCAAGCAGATCTGCCTGCTCAGTTTTATTCTACTGATCTTGTGCTTTCAGAAAATATATGGTTTGGGGGGTCTTTCACAAATTCTGAAAGCTATAAGTGAAAAATAAAAAAGCAAAGGAAAAATTGCAAAAATGGTCTGGCCACCTGAGTGTACAAAATGGAGCACAGGGCCTGGCAGCAAAGGGGTTAAGGTATATATAAACCCAATCACTAAACTTTCATAGAAGCTACATGTTAATGCTTCATAAGTCATTGTCAAGTGTTTTCATCTACAGCATTCAATAACCACTTCCCACCCGTAGGACATCATATAACTATCAGTGGTGATACCAGGGTGATGCCTGCAGCTACAGGCATCATCTTTTTTTTTCTTTCTGCCAACGATGCTCTACAATTTAAAACCAATCCTAGTGGCTAAATAGCTGCTGGATTGCTTTGACATGTGAAGTAGAATAATAACGTATTGAACCAGGCAGGACTTCAGTGATGCAGGTTTATTAACAACAGCTGGGAACATACAGGTTTATGTTCAAAGTATTACAAAATGCAGGTCTAATTTATACAGTTTTCTTACAATGCAAGCTAAGATCTACCTCAATGTAACTAACCATAAGTGTGACACCTGTTATACAACCAGACAAACGTATTCATTCCCAGAATTCCTATATGTTAAAATGATTTATAACTGGTTTTGTCTATGGTTTTACCTATTACAATACTTGTTTAGACACAGCATGGCACCCAGTCATGTTAAATCAAACCCTCCTTGTCCTGATAAGACTTTACTAAATCAAGGATAACAGATTTACGACTTTGGGAAAACTAACCTGCAATAACCCCACCTTATGTGTTATATATGTCTTATTGTTTTTCACTATAAAATCCTATGTGTATGTATTCATATATTGGTTTCACAAAAAGGTATATATATATATAAAACATACACAAACATACCCAAAGCTAACTACTTTATTCAATATTGTCTAATTATCAATACATACATACATACATACACATCAGTGTTCTTCTTATTCAATGTATTTTAACAGTTTTAATGAGGGCACAAGCAGATCTTTTTGACCCTGTCAAACTAAATTAATGTGCATAACTTTCCCATATTCCACATAATTATTTTAAAACCACCAGTATAGGATGTTTTATCACTTATTCTTGACAATGATTATTTATTATCTTTAAGGAATATTATCTTATCAGGCTGTAGTTCAACTGCTGTCAAAGTGTTTCCTTTCTAATTAGTGAACTTAAAAGCAGGGGATGGGTGGCAAGTGACACGTCTAATCTGGTGGCAGGGGATGGGTGGCAAGTGACACGCTGAATCCAGTGATAGGTAACGGTGCAAGTGGCACGCTGAATCTGGAGGCAGGTAACGGTGGCAATTGACACGCTGAATCTGGTGATGGGACAGGTGGCAATTGACACGCTGAATCTGGTGGCAGGGCCCAGGGACAGTAGCAAGTGACGCGCTGTAAAGTAGAAATATTGTACTATAATTCTTAGAGTAGGTGTGTAAATTGAGGCAAGCTTGTAGGGGCCCCATATAATTACTTTGCCCAGGGGCCCATGATGCTATTAAGATGGCCCTGACTGAAATGCAACAAAGGATGACATTTATGATTCATTATAACACCGTGCTTTAGCAAACAAAATATATTTTAGTTAAGGTATACATCTACTGTGTTGCTGTGCCCATGGTAGGAAATTTTTTTTTATCCTTTCTGTCCAGAGACTCTAAAAGGCACAATAAAGGGTTAAGTTACAGCCATTGAAATGTAAAAAGCACAGAAATGTGCAAAGATGAAATGAACACTAAACTGGAGCCAATTTGAAATGGATAGGTCTCGTTCTTTTTTCAGCGTGTCCATTATTCAAGCAGACACAGCCAGGCTATACAGTAGATGTGATTTTGGAAGTCATAAAAGTTGTATTTAATTTGAAAAAGTTGACAGTCGTTTTCCTCTATTTTTGTTGGAGGTTAAAGTGCCATCTATCATAGAAAACGATTGTCTTCCAAGGAGACAGTTGTGTCCAAGGTTGAGAAACCAACATATATGGCCTGGGGGATTGTGGACTGAGCTATTCATTCAGGCTTCAGCAAATAATTAGATACACTATATTGTCAAAAATATTGGGACACCTGCCTCTACACACACACATGAACTTTAATGGCATGCCAGTCTTAGTCTGTAGGGTTCAATATTGAGTTGTCCACCATTTGCAGCTATAACAGCTTCAGCTCTTCTGGGAAGGCTGTCCACAAGGTTTAGGAGTGTGTCTATGGGAATGTTTGACCATTCTTCCAAAAGCACATTCGTGGGGTCAAGCACTGATGTTGGATGAGAAGGCCTGGCTCGCTAGGAGGTGGCTATCTTGTAAATAGAGAAGGGCTTTGCCTTCTCATGTCATAGCTGCCCCCTGATTAGTGGTAATCTGATGTCTCATGGGGAGATATTGAAGAAGCAGCATGAGAGTTGAAGGAAGCACATATTGACAAAATGGATGAAGCAGAAGAAGGTAGATCCGTGCACTGCAGCTCCTCGGGTACATCTTTCTCTCCAGCAAGGAGAACAGTGAGCAGCACAGTAGTGACATTACCAAATCTCACTGCAAATCTGGCGAGACCAGCAGACAACAGTGCAGTAGATGATCTCATACTGCAGATATACAGTTATAGGGTTGCAGTCCAAGAACACCTTAGCAGTAGCCAGGACATTTGCTGCTGTTTTTCATAGGTAATTTAAAACAAATGGTAATTTGTACAGGGTACTGCATTGACATTTTAGATGTTGCTATTAACATAAGAAATTTCAGATCCATTGCAGCCGTGTTATGTATTGCCCCTAAACATTGGTGTTTTTAGTGTGGAGGTGATATGTCCTCTAAACAGACAGGCCTATCCACATTAGCTTGGAGCTAAATCTGCTCCTGTTATGATTTTTGTTGGCTACAGCTTGAACGTGATCCAAAAAGCAAATGATTTTTTTTTCCAGATCATTTTTTCATTCCATTACCGGGAGCGTACCTCTAAAACCCAACTACTTGTTCCACAAGTCCTCTTAGATGAAATAGTAATCCAGTCTGAACACTTCTAAATCCCATAATGTATCTTTACATCTCCAACATATCCCATCTCCATTCTCCTTCGAGACATACATTAAGGTCATTTCAGTTTCTGTGATACGTTTTACGATGGAATGTCGACCAAGCAGTTTCCAAGTGCTTTAATTTATTTATGTTCTGCCGCAGATAAGGTCTGCTGCTGGGGTTTAATTTTCTCAAAAGGCAACAAGTGCCGGTACCTAATGTTTACTAGGTAGCAGACGAAGGACAGGTCAGAAAAAATGTTTGGTCTGTGTTGTTTATGGAATCTGAAATGATGGCTTGATGGAAAACTGTTGCTTTGTTAAATACATTTTTATAACATATCTTTAAATAGTTTTTAATTCAATAGAAAAGAACAGCCATATTCCCTTATATTACAGCCTGTGCTTCCTGCACAGTGATTGTATATTACCATATTTCTAATGGAAAGTCCCTCAAATCTTGATGAGATGCAGCCTTGACTGTTGGAAGCAAAGCAAAACGCATTTCAAAAAAGTTATAAATTGATTTGCATTTTAATAAATGAAATAAGTATTTGACCCCTTCGCAAAAGATGATTTAGTACTTGGTGGCAAAACCCTTGTTGGCAAATACAGAGGTGATAGGTTTCTTGTAGTTGGCCACCAGGTTTGCACACATCTCAGGAGGGATTTTGTCCCACTCCTCTTGGTAGATCCACTCCAAGTCAATAAGCTTTCGAGGCTGACGTTTGGTAACTCGAACCTTCAGCTCCGTCCACATATTTTCTATGGGATTAATGTTTTCAGACTGGCTAGGCCACTCCAGGACCTTAATGTGCTTCATCTTGACCCACTCCTTTGTTGCCTTGGCCATGTGTTTTGGGTCATTGTCATGCTGGAATACCCACCCACGACCCATTTTTAATGCCCAGGATTTGACGGTACATGGCCCCATCCATTGTCCCTTTGATGCGGTGAAGTTGTCCTGCCCCCTTAGCAGAAAAACACCCCCAAAGCATAATCTTTCCACCTCCATGTTTGACGGTGGGGATGGTGTTCTTGGGGTCATAGGCAGCACTCCTCCTCCTCCAGACACGTTGAGTTGAGTTGATGCCAAAGAGTTCCATTTTGGTCTCATCTGACCACAACACTTTCACCCAGTTCTCCTCTGAATCATTCAGATGTTCATTAGCATACTTCAGACGGGCCTATACATGTTCTTTCTTGAGCATGGGGCCATAGCGGGCGCTGCAGCATTTCAGTCCCTCACGACGTAGCATGTTACCAATTATTTTCTTGGTGGGTATGGTCCCAGCTGCCTTGAGATCATTGACAAGATTCTCCCGTGTAGTTCTGGGCTGATTTCTCACCGTTCTCATGATCATTGAAACTCCACAAGGTGAGATCTTGCATGGAGCCCCAGACTGAGGGATATTGACAGTTATTTTGTGTTTCTTCCATTTGTGAATAATCGCACCCACTGTTGTCAACCTCTCACCAAGCTGCTTGGCGATGATCTTGTAACCCATTCCAGCCTTGTGTAGGTCTACAATCTTGTCCCGGACAGCCTTTGACAGCTCTTTGGTCTTGGCCATGGTGGAGAGATTGGAATCTGATTGATTGCTTCTGTGGACAGGTGTCTTTTATACAGGTAACAAGCTGAGATTAGGAGCACTCCCTTTAAGAGAGTGCTCCTAATCTCAGCTTGTTGCCTCTATAGAAGACACCTGGGAGCCAGAAATCTTGCTGATTAATAAGGGATCAAATACTTAATATTTCACTCATTAAAATGCAAATCAATTTGTAACTTTTTTGAAATGTGTTTTTCTAGATATTTTTGTTGTTATTCTGTCTCTCACTGTTAAAATAAACCTACCATTAAAATTATAGACTGATCATTCGTTTGCCAGTGGGCAAATGTACAAAATCAGCAGGGGATCGAATACTTTTTTTCCTAACTGTACTTCTGTCTCTCGCACTCATTGACAGTATTGCTGCGAATATAAAACCAATGAAAGAAAACCATTTCCCCATCTTCCCATCATTCCTCATTTCTATAATTAATGTCCTGATGTTTGAACTGGATCTCTATCAACAGACTCATAAAATTTCTCACAACCCCCTATCGCTGGCGTTACCAGGCTGAAACTAACAGCTTGATTTTGATGTTTAAATTAATCCCACTGGAGGATGACAACAGACGCTACCAAACTTCCTCTTATGTGTGAGGATAAAAGGCGAGTTAAGGTTGTAACTGTCAAAAGTGTTCTGAAGATCTTCTTGACGTTTTTCATTCCAATAATTCTGCAACCCGAGAAGTTATTACATTTAAAAGGTACCTCTACCACACTCAAGAACTTGATGCTGGGGAGACAAAAGGTCAGGGTTGTTAGATACAGAACTTGGTTCATCTAGTGAGGTTTTAAAGTATTTTCTTTAAATGGTATGTTTAAAACCCAGCTCCAGGTAAATTTAAAGGCAAAGTTCACCTTTTCCAAAAAACGCCCTATGAAGTCAAGGGGCAACGGTAATATTAGAAAACTGTGCAGCTTTGTCAAATGTACATTAAAAGGAAAAGTACAACCAAAGCTTGTTTGGCTGTACTTCTCCTGTGGATCACAGGAGTCCGGTTCGTTCTGCACTCCTGTGACCCATTTTCAGCAGAGCCGGTCCAGGCACGGGCAAGTTTGTGACCATATGGTTGGGATCCGCCCACATTCCTGGACCGGTATCCGGCTCAGCCTCTCAGCCGGCTGCTCTCTGCTCGGGGAGCTCTGAGAACCAATCGATCGGCAGTGTTTTATCGCTTGGCTCTCAGTGTTAGAGTCGGCAGGGGACAGATGTAGCATCAGAGCGATGCTGCATCCAGTTAGGTAAGTGTGATTCTACAAACACCCTGATTCCCATACTTTTCTTTTAATGTTATTGTCATACCTGTAGGGCATTTGGGCCACCGAGAAGCCTAGCCAAAAAAACTCCTAGTTAGCAACCCGTACGTCCTATCTTGTTGCAAGGATGTGCGGATTTGGGTCAGAGAGAATTGATAAGACAGCTAACCTGTCCTTGGGTGGCAAAGCTGCTTCCTCATATATAAGGTAAAGTTAGTGAGCATTGTCAACATAGGGCAGCAAGGATCACCAGGTGAAATAAAGCCAATAAAATAAAAAAAATTTCAGCCACCACATCTAAGGACTGGTAATCGGCAATATACTACATTTTTGTTATTGAGTTTACATACACTTTAACTAATGTAGTACCCTCTAGTGCGCTACTAGTGCTAGTGACTCGTTGTTAGTTTGTGAATCTGAAATTGGGTCAGGGTTTACTGCAGGTCAGGCTGGATGACTCACAGAGGCAGGTCTCCGGTACCTCCCCCTGGATCTGGAAGTTTGGAGAAACTTCTGGAAATTAGTGGGAGGAGGCCAGGAGAGCTGATCTGCATACTTGAGGGAACTTAGCCAATCCACAGGCAAAATGTCCTGGCAGGGTGGCTGGGTCAGACTTTAAATATGGTGAAGCCATGCCAGCAGGGGAGTCTGGGGAAGATGGAGTGCTGAGGAGAGTGTTGGTGGCCTAGGAGGGGTCCCCTAGGTCTAGAGGGGACCTTTGCCTCCAGGCTAGGCTCGGGCTACCTTAGGAAGATCGATTCAGCATCATGGTTTGAACAGGATTCTTGCCTGAGAGCAGTGGGAGCAAGGAGGACAGAATGAGTACATCAGCACACCCAGGGATTCACAAGGGGAGAGACTGCCACATGTAGCAAGCTTTCAAAGGACAGTGCTGTGCTTAACCCTTTTATTCCTTGCCCTGGGAGATCTTCAGAGCAGCCGGGTGGGCTGGTAGTACCTGCAAGCAGTGGAGCTGGAAGCAGTTCTACAATCGGAGAAGAGATACTCCTGCATGCAGTTTTACAACCATTTGTGCTATTTTCTAAGAGCTCCTAGTCTGTAAGGGACTTTTGCTACTGATCCTTAAAGACTGAGTGTGCCCAAAAAGGAGAACAGTCCAGAATCTCATCTCTGTATATAGTTGTCCTCACTTGTTCTTCAAGTCAAGTTGGGCATCCCATAAATTCCTCTACCCTATCCAAAATGTTACCCCTAACAAAACAACAAGAACAAAGCCAAGGGACTGACTTCTTGTATCTGGGTGCAAGCAGGGCTGCTGTTAGAAATCACGGGGCCCCTTACAGCCTACCTTACAGGGCACCCCCCCCCCCCAGACAGAAGTGACTGAAGACATATATTTTTGTATTTTTTTTTTTTTTACAAAGATGAATAGATTGGAAGCTCACTGAAGCTTCTTGCTCATTCATGAACTGAAGCATAGTAAACACATTTTACTATGCTTCAGTGACGAATGGACACAGGAGTGATTGGTACTGATCACTCACTGTGTTTATTCAGGAAAGGAATGGGCCAATAAATAATATATTTACTGACCCCTTCCCCTGCTCTCCATCCTGAATCATCCCCCTATGTGCCCACAGCAGCTTCTGGCAGGAGAGGAGAGGAAGGAAGCCAGAAACGCTGTGGAGGAAGGGTGCCCAGACAGCAGATGGAAGGGGTGCATGTGCTAGAAACACTCCCCTGTAGTGTAGCCGGAGGGAGAGGCTGGCAGCGTTGCAGGGGATGATAAAAAAGGACTGGTGTCTGCAATAAGACAGTACAGTCGGCCCTCTTGCTCAGCAGGTGTCTGCCCCCCCCCTCTTGAATTGCCCAGTACAGGAGGGCTGGCTGTACTGCCTTATCAGCGGCCCTGTGTGTAAGTGGAAGATGTGTGTTGCCTGGCTGTGCAAGAATAAGGAGAACCAGTAACCAGCTACTCCTGTGGGGGCAGCGCTACACTAATAGCATTATACAGTGAGCAAGAACAGTTGGGCAGGTACATATTGCATGTCAGTGAGTAATTTGGTCCTTATGTTGAGGAACATAGATGTGTCCCGGGGGTTCCGGCAAATTAGGGCACAGGTCTGCATTCCTTGGCCATTATCGATTGAATTACCTTCCAGTCATTTTGGAACATATTAGAGGTCACAATAACTTTTGCTAAAGTTGCAATAAAAAAGTCGATTTTTTTTTCTTGCAAAATTTTACTATATATATATATTCTTGACCCAACTGTACCAACAGCAACAGCTGAATTTACTCTCTGCTCAGAAATATAACAACAGTGTGCCCGGGTACCTCTGCCATTCATTTTATTCTGATTTCCATTCTCTTGCTAAGATAAAGGTTTTCGGCTCGGGGGAAATGAAAGTTGAACTTTGAAAACTGCCTGGGGATTTAATGACATTATGCAGTGCCACCCCCCTAACCATCTCTTAATGCATGCCAAGCGAGCATGGTGCCCATGGTCTGTATTTAATGCCAAAGGGCAGCAGTATCAGTGTCCTCTGTCGCAATGTGGACATCACTTTAATCCATTAGCTTTTCTAAATGGCAAAATATAATTATATTCCGCAATCAAGTGTGATTAAAGCAACAGCCCTACTCATTTAGAAATATTTAGCTAAATTCAATTCTTCAGTTCTAAAAAAAAAACAAAATTATTATTGACCTCTTCGATGCAGGAAGAGATTTTTACACTGAATCTCCTAACTTAAATGGACCTTGGAAATAAATGTGTAACTGGACAATCGTGGAGGGAAGGGAGTAGTCAGAATGGTTGTAAACTCTCACATATACCTAATGAAGTGTCTAGCCTCAGATAATACACAGAGATATAGCAAATCATCCTACATAAGTTTTATTACCTGTTTATCTGCAGCCATCGTTCCTCTACATCCCTTCAAAGTCCAACTTTTACACAGCATTTCTGACTTTCAGAACTTTTAGCCCAATTTTTTTGTATAATGTGAAAGATATTACATGTCACGCTTTGAAATTGCGCACACTCGTGGAATGGCGAAAAACTACGGTACCTAAAAATCTCCATAGGCGATGCTTTAAAAAAAAATGTACAGTTACAGAGGAGGTCCTGTGCTAGAATTATTAACTGGTTCCTGACTGGCGCACGTCAATGTACGTCGGCAGAATGGCACGGCTGGGCAAATGGGCGTACCCGTACGTCCCTTTAAAATTGCCGCCGTGCCATTGCGTGCGCGCCGGCCGGGAGCTCTGTGAGTCGGATTGCAGGTCCCATGGACTCGATCGCCCCGGGGATGCCCGCGATCGCCTCATGGAGAGGACGAACGGGGAGATGCTAACGTTCTGCCTAGTGACACTGTCACTGATCTCTGCTCCCTGTGATCGGGAGCAGAGATCAGTGACATGTCACACGTAGCCACGCCCCCTACAGTTAGAAACACTCCCCAGGACATACTTAACCCCTCCCTAGCCACCTAGTGGTTAACCCCTTCACTGCCAGTGTCATTTACACAGGAATCAGTGCATTTGTATAGCACTGATTGCTGTATAAATGACAATGGTCTCAAAAATGTCCAATGCTTCCGCCATAATGTCGCAGTCATGATAAAAATCGCTGATCGCCGCCATTACTAGTAAAAAAAAAAAAAATAATAAAAATGCCATAAAACTATCCCCTATTTTGTAAACGCTATAACCTTTGCGCAAACCAATCAATAAACACTTATTGCGATTTTTTTTTTTACCAAAAATATGTAGAAGAATACGTATCGGCCTAAACTGAGGAAAAAAATGTTTTTTAAAATATTTTTTTCAAAATTGTCGCTATTTTTTGGTTTATAGCGCAAAAAATAAAAACCGCAGAGGTGATCAAATACCACCAAAAGAAAGCTCTATTTGTGAGAAAAAAAAAGGACGTCCATTTTGTTTGGGAGCAACGTGGCACGACCGCGCAATTGTCAGTTAAAGCGACGCAGTGCCGAATCACAAAAAGTGCTCTGATCAGGAAGGGGGTAAATTCTTCCGGACCTGAAGTGGTTAAAGGGGAGTTCCGCTTAAAAAAATAAAATAAAAAAAGAATTAACAGTCAGCAGCTACAAATACTGCAGCTGCTGACTTTTAATAATCGGACGCTTACCTGTCCCAGGGTCCAGCGATTCGGGGGAACAAAGCCCCGTTCCTCTCCCCCTCCTCTCTGCGGCACCGGCATAGTCACTGTGGGCGCCCGGCTGTGGCTTCACAGCTGGGCAGGCACTACGCATGGGCGAGCCGCGCCGTGTACCGTGACTGGCCGGGCAATAATCTGGGACCTGTGACGTGTCCCAGATGATTGTCCACCTTCTGGTGCCCCGGGAGGAAGTGAGAGCTTGAACCCTCTAAAAAGAGGGTATCCGCCCCCCCCCCCCCCCCCCCCCCCAAAAAAAATGACATGCCAAATGTGGCATGTCAGGGGGTCTCACCTTTCCTTAAAGCGGAAGTTCCATTTTTGGTTGGAACTCCACTTTAAGTCATCCAATTGCTTTGTCCTGTACAACGCAAAAGCAGCAAAGCACGGGCACACTTTCATCAGTCTGATTATTGCCGGCACCCACTCATTCTAAAGTGAAACAAACAAACTAGATAGTTTTTCAGCCTGATTCCAAGACTCGGCCCTAAAGTGGAGAGAATTACCATGTGCACCATTAGTGACCTCAGACGTCTCTTACCCAAAATGTGATCACTATAAAAGGCACCCTACTGCTTCAAAGATTCCGTATCTCCATTCACTTCCTAAACTAATCTACAGCTAATGGCCTTTTGATTAGGCAGCTCTTAAGGGAGTAATAAGCAATCTTACTAGCAGCATTTTTTTGGTTTATTTTTTTTTTTTTCCCCTGCAGTTTTACCTGGGGTATTGTCAGTTTTTAAAGAGCACTTGTAGTGGTGGGGAAAACAATGTGCTGCAGAGGGCCCAAAACAGACAGTTGCCCGCACTCTACTTCGGGTCAGTGGGCAGGCAAGTGTGAAGTTGGCCCTTAGGTGGCACTATACTCACCTCGCTAATGCAGACATCAATCTTCTTTCAAATTCGGCAACTTCCGCCATCTTAAATGACTGGGATAATGTAACTCCTGCACATGCATAGCTCCCAACTGTCTCTGATTTCGAGGGACTGTCCCTGATTTGGAGCAATGTCCCTCTGTCCCTCATTCCTCCTCATTTGTCCCTCATTTTGGTCTGATCTATATAGATGTGTATAAAATGCACTTTTTATCTATCAAAAAGTGTTTCCCAGTGCTAAACCTTTCATCTGATTTCTAAATTGCTGCATTTGTAAAATTCAAGAGACAATATAAAGGAATAGTAGTGGTAAAAAAAGCACTTGTTGGTTTAACCAATCTTGTTTTTTTTTGTACAATTCTCCTTTAAAGGGGGCGTGGCAAGAGGTGTGTCCTATGCCTGCATACTTTTGCTGACAGGTGTCCCGCATTCCCATCTCAAAAAGTTGGGAGGTGTGCACATGGGATTTCATTCATCCCGGCCCCCCTGTAAATACCATGCAAACAGACAGTTTAGAATCCTTTACTGTAGATGAGACATGTAATGATAGTATATAGGCATCATTAACACAGGAGTGCAGTTAGGGTTGCCACTGTTTCTTCAAGCCAAACCCGAACACTTTAGCGGCGCACAGTCAATTCTTTTTGTTTTAGTATACACTATAGGATTGTAACAGCCCTGGGATACCTTTGGGCACTCGAAAGAGAATAGTAATGTGGCGCACATAGTGCCCCCTCACCCTGCTGGCAAGCCCTGTTCTGAGCCACATTCATGTCTGAAAAATGTGTCTGGGTTTCAGATGGACTGAACCCCGGACACATGATTCAAAACCTGGACTGTCCAGGTGAATCCCGGACAGGTGGCCATCCTAAAGGCGCGTACACACAATCGGACTTTCCAACATGAAATGTTCAATGCCAGGCTGTTGGCGGTAAATCCGACCGTGTGTACGCTCCATCGGACAATTGTTGGCCAACTTTCCGCAGACAAATGTTGGATGGCAGGTTTATAAATTTTACGCGGACAAATGTCTGTTGTCGGATTTTCCGAGCGTGTGTACACAAGTCCGTCTGACAAAAGTCCAAAGTACAAACACGCATGCTCAGAAGCAAGGACGGGCCAGAAGCGGTCGGTCTTGTACACTAGCGCTCGTAATGGAGAATTAACATTTGTGACGCGGCAAATTATGAAATCTCCAAATGAAGCACACAATTCTCTTCTTCTTTAATGGGATAATAATGAAGCTGCTTTGCTGGTGATACTGATGGAGTTATTGCAAACAAATTTTCAAAGGCTTTTTTTTTTCTAGTGATATCAATATTATATTAAATAATAATATAATAATATTATTATTGAATAATATGATTTTTTTTTTTTTGTTTTTGTTTTTTTGGCAAGTTACCACAACACCATTATCCTGTAATTTTTAAGATCAAAGATACAACTATGTTGGTGTCCCTTGTTAATTTTACATTGTATTTTTTAAAATATAACTGCCTACTCCCAAACTGTCATTTGAAGTAAAACACATAGCCAAGTATTATTCTACACAATTGTTTTATTGTGCATTAAAAAAAGAAAACAAATAAAATTAGACATGCTATCTGCCAATAGAACGTAACCAAAAAGTGCGTTTTATGCATCCAAAAATATAGAAAATATATCAAATCAAATCATTATTATTCAACCAAAAAAGTAATGTCAAAGCAATAACTCCAAGGCCAATAATAAATAACACGTTATCTCCTCCGACATGGCTGGTTGACGAACGGCCGTTCAGAAACAAACTGAAAAGTGCGAAAAGGAAAGGGCGAAATGAAAAGTGCGACATGAAAAGCACGAATCAACACTCACCAAACTTCTACTAACACGAAATTAGCAGAAGGAGCCCAAAAGGTGGCGCTAAAGAGCTGAAAAACACACGTAGTATGTCACTACGTTCGTAATTGTTGGCGAACAATTGTGTGGCCGTGTGTATGCAAGACAAGTTTGGGCCAACGCCCTTCAGACAAAAGTCCACGGTTTTGTTGGCCAACAATCCGATCGTGTGTACAAGGCTTTAGCGCAGCCCCTGTGCAGGCAATCTGTTGAAATCAATGACAGGCAGCCAGTTTCACCGACCTGCATTGATTTCCAAGCTTATACGGGAGTGAGTGCACATCCATGTCGGTCTAATGCAGTCTGTCTGTGTTCTGATCTGCTCCTCAGTCCCGCATGAATGTACCATTCAGGATGTGTTGGAGATCCATGTAGGTCCATGCAGCTGGCTTGGGGTTAGCACCTCATCCCTTTAAACCCCGAACACATATAAATTAC
The DNA here is from genome assembly GCF_042186555.1 of Aquarana catesbeiana. Lineage (NCBI taxonomy): Eukaryota > Metazoa > Chordata > Amphibia > Anura > Ranidae > Aquarana > Aquarana catesbeiana. The sequence continues at coordinate 319,669,206 of NC_133330.1, forward strand.
ACAGGTTCTGTGTCTAATTTAATGCAGATAAGGCACAAAGTGAGTTTAATTTAAGCCACAGAACCTGTGTAATTTATATGTGTTTGGGTTTAAAGGGATGAGGTGGCAACCCCAAGCCAGCTGTATGGACCTACATGGATCTCCAACGCATCCTGAAGGGAACATTCATACGGGACTGAGGAGCAGATCAGAACATAGTCTGCTGGCCTCCTGTAATCGACTGCAACAGGCTGCCTGCACAGGGCTGTATTGTAAAAATGGCCCTTTGTATGGTGTACGGATCTATACACCCATGCAAATTAAGCCTTGGTGTATTCATTCCCTTTTCAAGGAATGTGCTTCTACTAAAGTTTTTCTTCACATTAATATGCAGACAAAGCTGACCAGCAAATGTTAGAGGAACCAGACTTCACTTTTTGGGTTCTGTTCTGGTTTTGGATTGAATACTGCTTAAAATTATGTTTTGTGAGTTCACATAAGACTACCCTCACACAAGCAGCTAGAGATGGCTGGATTACAGCATTCAGATATGGCCAAACACTGCCCTGGACACAGCCACACTCTGTGCTATGGCTGCATACAAACTGGCTGATCAGCTGTGTCCTGAGTTGCCATCCCCGGCTCAGACTGTTTGAATCCAGGTCCAGCTAGAGGCCTTATTCGCAACTATTCAGTTTAGCCATTACAAGTGAAGAGCTGCTGGAGATCCAAATTGCACAAGTAAATGTAACCTTTAAAGGCTAACTTTTGCACCACATTACATTTTACATCTTTAGGATGTGATATGTAAGACTGTGCAAATGTGACCCTCCCCCCAACCCAGTCTGCCCTCCACCCCGCCTGTCCATAAGGGGCGCCGCCCCCGAATCTTTGCGCCCAGCCCCTAATCTACATGCAGGACGTCGGATGCATAGCTTCCAATGGGTTTTTTTTTTTTATGAAGCACATGATTAGAGCTGGAGACTCTAATTGGCTTCAAAAAAGGGTGGTCTTGGGGCGCAGAGCACTCTGCACCCTGAGCCCACCCAGTTGTGTGACAATAGCAAATTAATTTTCGCTATTGTCTTCCTGATTCTCCTCACGGCCAAATAGGAAGCGGGTCTTCAGACCTGATTGGTCAGGGAGTCCTAGGCCCCGCTGGCCAATCGGGATTGAGGACACACTTCCTGTTCAGCTGGGAGAAGAAGCCCTGGCTCTTCCTTCCCCCTGCCTCCTAAGGTAAGGTCTGTGTCCCGTGGGGGGGGGTTGGTGGCACTGGATCGCCGCCTTCTCGTGTGCAGTCCATCTCCCGCCACCTTCTCGTCCTTTTAACACGGGGAGGAGCTTGCAACGATCACCGCCTTCCCATCCACTGTCCATCTCGCGCTGTTCTTGCCTTCCCGTCCGTCTCATCCGTTTGGGGGGGTGGAGTTAGTTTGTCGCCCCTCCAAATATTTGCCACCAGTCATCACTGCCCCTACCCCAAAATTCACTGCGTACAGGAGTTTTTTCCCCCCTGCAGTTGATATGTACGTCGTTATGCGGGGTTGCACCCGCACAGGTGTATCATTCATTCACAGAGAATGAATAAACTGCAAGTACCATCTGCCACCACGACAGACAGACTTGTAGTTGCCAATGGTACAGAAGTGTGATAATCACCACACTCATAGTCCATTGACACCCAGTCCAGTTCTCTAACTAAAAGCCCATACAGAGACATAGGCAGAGAGCCGGAGGAAGAGTCTGCAGGAGACTGGCATTGCACCCGCCATCCACTGATACAATGCTTTGCATGCTCATGTGAAAAAAAAACTCAATGTGCATTTGGTCACCTGCAAATATGGGTGCATTTATTATTTTCTTTCTAAAAGGTGGAAATATCCTTTAAAGAAGAATTCTGGGTATGGCTATTTTTATATTAATTTTTTTACATTGTTCCAGCATATACCATACTAGTGGGATCCCTCTAGTAGCTGGAAATCACTATAGTAAACACCTCTACTCTAATAAACTCCACTAGCTTCTGGGTCCCATGATGAGTGGATGCCCTGCTGCATTCTAAACACAGGAGGTTGGCTGCTCGACACATTCAGAGATTGCTTTGCATTTTCTCAATGACATCACCATCCCGGCTCTCCACCTTGACTATTCATGGAATGCTTTGTATTCATTGAGGAATTGCTAAGCAATCTCTAAATGGTGCCCATTCCAAGTTCACAATGCAGCTGGGTGCCACAGGACCTGGAAGCAAGTAGAGATCATTGGAGTAGTGATTCTTACTACAGTGATTTACAGCTACTAGAGGGATTCCAAAAGTATGGTATATACATAGTTACATTGGTCCAAGCTGTATCTAGTATGTAAAAAATGCCATACCTTGAATTCTTCTTTAACCTCCCTGGCGGTATGATTATTTCGGATTTTAGGTGCTGAAAGCAGTACAATTATTTTGCATGGAAATTTGGCGTTTTATATTGTAGGTCTGTAAATCTTAACAATAACACACTTAAATCTGTCCAAACCAGAGTCTAGTAGATATCCCGGGTATGATAAAGTTTGAAACACAAAAACATAAATTATAATATAATAAATAAAAATAAATAATTAAAAAAAAAAAAAAAATAGTAATAAAATAAATTTCCCCACAATTCACTATCGCTCAATTCTGCAAGTGTTCTAATTTACTATCGCTGTTTTCTAGCTGGTCTAAAGCCACTTTTGACGTAAAGGGACACTTTTTGGTTGCTATGGACAATCTCCAGTTTCCAGGCAGAAAGAACAGTGTATATCATGTAAAACTGCATGCAGGGCATGGGCCAAAGCACTGGGGACAAAAGGGATGTGAAATCATTTCATACAGTACTGTAATCTGTAAGATTACAGTACTGTATGTGTTATGATTTTTACTTTTTTTTTAATTTGCCGCCAGGCTCCGCCCCCGTGCGTCGCGCCGCTCGCAGGGAACGGAGCCTGGCACGGAGAGGCTTCAGAGGAGGACGGAGTCCTCGGACACTGCGGGTGACATCGCAGGATCCCGGGGACAAGGTAAGTAAAGCCGCCCCAGGATCCTGCAATGCGATCCCGAGTGTGGCTCGGGGTTACCGCTAATGGTACTGAATTTTAACCCCGAGCCACACTCGGGAATACCGCCAGGGAGGCTACGGTTGACTACATGGTAGAAGGTTTAAGTTGATGTTAGGGATAGTAATAGGGGATAGTAATAGGGGAACCATGGTCTCCAAACTGTGGCCCACTTGCCAGATTTGGCCCTTTGTTTGCCTTTATCTGGCCCTGGGAGCACTATTACTCTCACGGATATTGATATTATTCCTACTACTGACACCAACGATGAGGCACCATTCTGTCCATTGGCACCAACGATGGAGCATAATTCCTCCCACTGATATAAATAATGAAACACTATTTCTCCCAAATACACCAATGACAGGGCACTATTCATTCTTTTGAAATCCAACTATGAAGCACTATTGCTCATATTGACATTGGCACTATTCCTCCCACTAACTCCAATGATGGCGCACTATTCGTCCCACTGACACCAATGATGGGGCACGATTCCTCCCACTGACACCAATGATGGGGCACTATTCCTCCCACTGACACCAGTGATGGGGCACTATTGATCTTTTATTAAAAAGAATCAAGCAACCAATTTTATACAAAAATAAAAACCAAAACCATAGTACAAAACTTCAACAGAAATCCAAGGAATACACATCCATGTTCAGAATATATACAATATATACATAATCCACTACCAAAATTATTTACATAAAGCAGCAGAGAGGGCCTAAGAGGCACAACCCATCACCTATGTACGCAGCCATTTATCAAAAATGAATCCCAAAAAAAATAATAATCTAGGGTGATAAGAGACAGACAGCCACACCCGGGAAAGAGACTCCTGGCAGTCAGGGAGGCTTGAAACCCCTCCACGCCTTCAACCAAGCCCCCTGACTCCGCTTGTCTCTCTCAAGTACCCGAATCTTCTCCACCTCATGCAGAATGTCATACACCACCACCTCAACAGGAAGGATTTTATGCCGAATGCTGACCTGACACCGTGCGTTCCAAGTGAAATAACGGACTACTAGGCTAACTAGAAAAAGTGTATCTAAACAAAAACCACCACCAGTATTGAATGCTCCGTACACCCACTCAGCATAACCCAGCCTGGAGAGGAAAGGGACACCGAGGGCCCGCCCCACCTGTTTGTACACCTCTATGTTAAAGGGGCAATGAAGCAGAAAATGGTCCATAGTCTCCTCCTCACCTGCACACTCCTCCCGAGGACAGCTACGATCCACCCCACTGCAGAATTTCAAATTGCCCCTAACATAGAGCCTCCCATGGAAGCACAACCAGGCCACATCCCTGAATTTAGGGGGTACTCTGTCCAAATTAATAAGTCTTAACCCTGCCCTCAAAACTGGGCCTGGGCAATCCCTTAAGGCCAATGGGTCATGAAAGGCTTCGCTCAAGACTCGGCTCATAAGGACTTTCCTCGGAACCGATCTGAGATCTTCAGCCGACAATCGCCACTGCCGTAGTAACTTCAGGCACGGAGCGACATAGGCTGGTAGCTGACCACGATGACCCCTGAGATTCTTCACTTGGCCACCTTCTTCCCAAAGTCGTAGAAAAGGCCTAAACCAAGATCTAAATATGCCTGCCCATCCAGGAGGTTCCACTGCAAGCATATTACCAATATTAAACTTGAGAAAAAGCAGTGAAAAGAAAAGAACTGGGTTGACCATACCTAAGCCACCCTCCCTCCTGGATAGATAGGTGACATTCCTCTTGATGGGGTTCAGTCTGTTCCCCCACAACATCTGGAAGAACACACTACTGACCCTAGCATAGAGAGACACTGGCAAGATGCAGACAAAGCTGACATACAAGAAGATCGGAATCAGGTAAGTCTTAATCAGATCAACCCTTTCCCTCATAGATAACTTCCATCTCTTCCAGCTGACCACCTTAGTATTGGCAATTTCCAGTCTGCCTTCCCAATTTTTGAGGCCGTAATCGCCAGGTCCAAATTCAATGCCTAGAATCTTAATTCTTTCCTGGGGCACTGGAAAGGTGTCCGGGAGATCAAAACCATCACCTTCCTTTCCCATCCAGAAAACTTCAGTCTTTTCCTGATTGATCTTGGAGCCTGATGCTTCAGAATACCGTGATGTCAGAGAGACCACCTCCTCTGCTTCATCCGCCCCAGTGACAATCACGGACACATCGTCCGCATAGGCAACAACCCTCAAAGGCGGCTCCCCTGGGAGCCCCACTGGCACCCCACACAACATGCCGCTCTCTAGCCTCCTGATGAAGGGGTCGATTGCAAACACATAGAGCAGGGGACTCAGGGGACAACCCTGGCGCACCCCGGAGCCAACCTCAAAGGACTGCCCAACCCAACCATTAACAAGAGGAAAGCTTTCTGCCCCCTTATACAAGACTTTTAACCAATTGACAAAACCACCCGGCAGACCGTACTTACTAAGGAGCAACCACAGGTACTCATGGTTAACACGATCAAAAGCTTTTGCCTGATCCAATGTCAGCAAATACTTTCCCCAGCCTGCAGCCCTGCATTGCTCCAAGGCCTCCCGGACAGCTAAAACTGCTGTGAAGGTGCACCTACCCTGGACCGAACAGTGCTGATGGCGAGAAAGCAAAGACTCTGCTACTGACGATAGGCGCCAGAAAATGATCTTTGCCAGTATCTTTCTATCGACATTAAGAAAGCTGATGGGGCGCCAATTCTCAATCATCGAAGGATCTTTACCCTTTGAAAGAAGAATCACAGCTGAGTGCCTCATGGAAGGGGGAAGTACCCCCTCTGCAAGGCAACTGTTAAAAACCTCTACCAAATGTGGGGCCAGAATAGGCTTAAAAGCTTTGTAAAACTCAGCCGTCAAGCCATCCGGTCCAGGTGACTTTTTGATGGCAAGCTGTTCAATTGCCCTCATCACCTCTTCAACTGTGATCTCCTCTGTCAAATTCATCAATGGGACATCTTCATCATTTAGACCTGGAGTAGAGTCCAAAAAGCTTTCCATCTTGTCACGGTCAAGCTCTTTCCTCCCAAGAAGGTCAGCATAAAAGGACCTCACGACCTCCAGAATCCCTGACCTGGACTTTGTCAAGGAACCTGTACTGTCCTTAAGGCCAACGACCATTTTAACAGCTACACCTTGTTTGCAGTTCTGGTAAGGGTCAGGCGAGTGGTACTTCCCATAGTCCCTCTCCAGAACCAAAGAGGCATGCCGGTCATATTGACACTTCCTGAGAAGGAGTTTCACTTCAGAGATTGCCCCAGGATCTCCTCCTCTCGAGACAAGAATATCCAGCTTCCTCCGTAAACGTTGGTAGGTCATGTATTTATTAAACTGCTTTCTATTGGCTAGGCCCCTGAAGAATCCAGCAATCCTCTTTTTGGTCAGCTCCCACCACTCAGCCTTGCTGCTACAAAAGTCCAGGATGGTCACCTGTGCCTGAAAGAATTCCTCAAAGGATTGTCTAACATGTTCTTCCTTGAGTAGAGTCGAATTCAATCTCCAGATGCCCTTACCCCTCTGAGGGGCGTCTGAAGCATTCAGGACCACAGATAGCATACAGTGATCAGAGAACTCTACTGCCTGCACCACTGGGGGTGAGAAAGCAGAGTTCTCCTTCAAAAAAAACCTATCTATTCTACTCTGACTATTACCTCGATGAAAGGTGAACCCAGTGTCATCCGGGAGGTGCTTAATGTGCACATCCACAAGACCAGCATCCCTAACCATACTATTTAAAAAAACGCTATCATATCCCAGCCTGTCCTTGAAGTCCTTCCTGTCCTTGGGCCTAGTTACTGTATTAAAGTCACCTCCAAAGACCACTTGCCGGGATGTAAAAAGAAATGGCTTGATCCTTGTAAAAAGGCATTTCCTGTCCCACTTTGTGTGCGGCCCATAAACATTAATTAGGCGCAGGTCCTGCCCTCCCACAAGGACGTCTAAGACCATACATCTCCCAATCTCCACCTCAATAACTCGCCGGACAGTTACCATGCCGGTTTTAAACAACACCGCCACACTGCCGTAAGGCTCGGCCGCGAGAGACCAGTAAGATGGACCATACCTCCACTCTCTCTTGGCCATATGAATATCTGCCAAGGAGGTGAGCCTAGTCTCTTGCAAAAATAAAATTTCAGCATCTAATTGGCTGAACAAAAAGAAGGCAATAGAACGAGCTCTTACTGACTTAATGCTGGCGACATTTATTGTCACCACTTTTAACGGAGGGGGAACCGCCATTTGGGTTATTGGGTGGATTGCTTCTTAGCTCCCCTCTGCTGCTCATCACCAGATGCCTCTCTCTTTCTTGAGGCCGCCTCAAACTCCATTTCGGAATCAGAACTTCGCTCCGAAGAAGCTCCAGATGAAGAGATATCCCAATTAGAGGACCTATAACGGTTGGAGACAGGCACTGGAGCCTGTTCTGCCCTCACCACCTGCTTCTTCCGCTTCCCAACCTTCCTTCTCTCCTCCAGGTACTGCAGGTCAGCTTCAGAGATGCCCTCATCTGTTACTTTTTTCTGTGAAGTCTTTCCACAAGACTTCTTTACAGAGGAAGAAGCAACCTTTTTAGTTACCACTCCTGGTGGGGGGGGTGCTCCCTTTGAGTCAGACTTAGGAGGGGTAGACTCCTGGGGGGGAACTGACTCGGGGGGCACAGACTTGGAAGGTTCTGACACATGAGGAGAGGGTACAGTAGGCTGGGGGGAGACAGATACAGATACAGAAGGAATACTTACAGATACAGGAGGGGTGGCCACAGGAACTGGAGAGGGATCCTGAGCAGGACCAGGGGAGTCAGTCACCGCAGAGGAGGATGGTACACCAGGGGCCTCACCCTCCATCCTGTCCAGCCTTGACATGTCATCAATTACCTCCTTCTCCATATTGTGCCAGGCTTCAGGACATCTGCTGTAGGGGTGGCCAAGGCGCAGGCACAGGTTGCACCTGATCATCTCGGTGCAGTCCTTGGCCATATGACCCTGACCCCGACACACTGAACATATCAAGGCTGAACAGGAGGAACTCAAATGCCCCTTTTCTCCACAGCGGTGACACAGCTTCGGCTAACCAGGGTAGAAAATAGTCATCCTATCCCTCCCTATAAAAGCTGAGGAGGGCAGGTGACGGACAACATTCCCATCCCTGGCCAACCTGACTGTAACCGACCAACCCCCAGTCCAGATGTTACGCTCATCAAGGATTTTGCTGGGCTTAGTCAATACCTCACCATAATTCTTTAACCAGACCTCTAAATCTCGAGCAGGAACACTCTCATTAGTGAGAATAATTGTGATTTTTTTCACTGTAGACCTTTGTGAAACCGCCACTGGGGCCAGACCTTCCCATTCGGGTCTTGACCTGCACCGAGCCTCATATCTCTCCCAGAACAGGTCAAGACCCTCTGGCCTGGTGAAACTAATAGTATATTCCCGGCTCCCAGCAACATGTATTAGGGCATACAGATCGTTTGCCCCAAAACCCATCTCCAAAATCATGTCCACCACCACACGCCGTGCTGGAGGGATTGCACCACCTTCCCATTTAAGAATCACTACATTTCGTCTCGGACCCCCAGCAGAAACCAGAGACCCAAGACCAGATCCTGGGGTGCTCAAGGTGGTAGGTCGCAGGGGGAAAACCCTCTTGGGGGCGGAGCTACCAGGAGCAGAGCGTACCACCTGGGCAAATGTAGGCTTATCAGGGCCAAGGCCCCACACTGATGTAACATTAGTCTGTACATTACAATTATTATTATTATCTGCTGGAATGGAGTTGGTAGGACTGTCCATCACACTTGTGCTGGGAAGATTCTTATCAGTCACACAAACATTCACATTCCCATCAGGAATAGTCACAGTTTCTGATGTAATACCAGCTGTCTCCTGAAGCTGTGCTGTAGAGTCCTCAGCAGCTGTGGGGCAAACAACTTTAGACTCAGCTAAAGGGGGGTTAATGGGCTCTGCTGAATCTAGTAGTTCCTCTGCAGGAATGTCATTTTTTAAATGCATTTTTTGCTGCACTGCAGCATCAGCAGGCACAGCATTGCTACACATGGGATTAGCAGCCTGATTGTCACTGGGCACATTGTCAGTATCAGTCACAGTGTTCACAAAAACAGTTTTATGCACCACATGAGGCTTGACAGGCTTTACCTTGTCAGGCACATTATCTGTAATGGCCTCCTCATGAAATACCAACTGATCACCCCGCATAGGAGACTCCATTGCTTGGATTACCCTGAGCATGCCTCCTGAGTCCTGGGAAGGCATGGGGCTGCTTACCTCTCCCTGAGGGGGCAGGGGGTTTGAACTGGGGGTCTCCTCCTCCACCTCCATTTTTGTCATCCTGGCAAACCTTCGGTCATTGCAGAATTTTTCCTTAAAGGGCCCATCTCTGCCTTCCATCATGGCCACAATGGTCTCCTGGTGTTCAACCCGGACCTTGGCCAGTTGGATCTCCGGATCCATGGACCCACGTCTCTGGCTATGCAAGCCCTCACGCTGTCTTCTCAAGCGCTTCACCTCCGCTCTCAGTTTATAGAGCTTGTCTCTCTCCCTATTCAGGACCTTAATCCCGGCCACCACTCGCTCCTGAATTGCCTCTGAGCCTTCATTCTCACCAGGGGCAGAGAGATCACAAGCCATGGTTTGTACAGGGGCAGGCATGTCACCTGATGGCCCAGGAGATGGCTGGGAGCCTCCAGCAGGAGAGGCCCTGCTGGCCTCCATGGCTTCCCCAGAAAGGAGCCAGGAGAGCTGGGATAGATTTCACCACCACTCCCCTCTCACACGGATCACCTGCAGCAGCTCCAGACAGCTTCCTCCTGACACACCTGTGCTCCAATGATGGGGCACTATTCGTCCCACTGACACCAATGATGGGGCACGATTCCTCCCACTGACACCAATGATGGGGCACTATTCCTCCCACTGACACCAGTGATGGGGCACTATTGATCTTTTATTAAAAAGAATCAAGCAACCAATTTTATACAAAAGTAAAAAACAAAACCATAGTACAAAACTTCAACAGAAATCCAAGGAATACACATCCATGTTCAGAATATATACAATATATACATAATCCACTACCAAAATTATTTACATAAAGCAGCAGAGAGGGCCTAAGAGGCACAACCCATCACCTATGTACGCAGCCATTTATCAAAAATTAATCCCCAAAAAAATAATAATCTAGGGTGATAAGAGACAGACAGCCACACCCGGGAAAGAGACTCCTGGCAGTCAGGGAGGCTTGAAACCCCTCCACGCCTTCAACCAAGCCCCCTGACTCCGCTTGCCTCTCGAGCACCCGAATCTTCTCCACCTCATGCAGAATGTCATACACCACCACTTCAACAGAAAGGATTTTATGCCGAATGCTGACCTGACACCGTGCGTTCCAAGTGAAATAACGGACTACTAGGCTAACTAGAAAAAGTGTATCCAAACAAAAACCACCACCAGTATTGAATGCTCCGTACACCCACTCAGCATAACCCAGCCTGGAGAGGAAAGGGACACCGAGGGCCCGCCCCACCTGTTTGAGTGATGGGGCACTATTCCTCCCACTGACACCAATGATGGGGCACTATTCCTCCTACTACTGACCTTAGGCATTATGCAATTGCTTTTCTCCCACTGATCACTAACCTTGAGTAATTTACTCCCGCTGATGCCAAGACATTTTCTACTCTCACTGGCCACAGCCTGCCCTCCCTTAAAAAAAAGTCTAAACTGGTCTTTTGTTAAGGAAGTTTGGAGACCCTTGGTTTAGAGTGCAATTCATTTCTGTTCTCTGAAGCAAAAGTCCCATTCTTAACCAGTTGCTGCTCGTGTTACACACATAGTAGGTGTGGCGGCAAAAGGTTGGCATTAAGCCCCACATGCCGCACCATACGTTGCTGGATGGCCAATACTTCTTTGCAGAGAGTGTGGTCACTGCTTGCTCCCAGCATGGGGACTGAGCTGTCAAAGACAGTTCTCGGATGAATGGTAGCTGGTAGTACTGGCTCTTAATCACGTAACCACTATGACAACTAATCACAGTGGTCACATAAACACCGATCTCCCTCCCCCCCCCAAGCATTCAGACACAGGGGCAGGCAGGAAGGGGTTAAATACATTGCATTGGGATGAAACTGCTAATGCTGTAAAATCCAAATCAACACTTCAAGGCCAGAGAGAATTTAAGGTGCGAAGAGACTAAATGACTCTTTGTAACAATAACTATGATTTGAAACTTGCATGATATGAAAAGCTTTTAATTTTACACAGTCCGAGGCTCCCACCGACGCACCCCAATGGATTCTCTTACAAGAGCCCATAAAATTTATGAAACTTTCATGTGAACCGGATGTTCCTTGAGCAGAAAAAAAAAAAAAAAGAACAATGTCTTTGAGTTAGCGCACGGCTTAAAATATCTGAGTAATTACTAATTTACTACCATAAATCCATAACAGATAATAAAATGTTTATTTGCCTATAAAAAATAAATGACACAGAAAAAAAGGGGACAAGCTCATGAGCGGTACATTGCAATTACACATCTTTGCAATAGCGCAAAGTCTTTAGTGGAACCAAAGTGAAACGGCTGCAATAAAACCATAATTTCCAGTTAATCATTACTTATAAAACCATTTAGAGATGAGTGAGCAGTGGTAGAAGACTGGCAGTATGGAGTTGGCTGTAAATAGACCATAAAACTACTCCATAAAAGTAAAACTATAGACTGTCATTCGTAGAGAAAGCCATCCATATTCAGGTGCTGTCCATTAAAGGAAACCTCTACATAACTATAACCGGTAACTGCAAGATTCTAATCTTGGTTTGCCAACACCTCCCAGCGCCATGTCCATCCTCTCAAGCTGGTGTTGATGGCCACTGTTGGGAGATAGGTTGCTTTATGAGCCCAGTACAGAGCCTGACCTAGGGTTGCCACCTTATTCCTTTAAACCAGGGGGTCTCCAAACTACGGCCCTCCAGCTGTTCAGGAACTACAATTCCCATCATGCCTAGTCATGTCTGTGAATGTGAGAGTTTTACAATGCCTCATGGGCAGTGTACTTCCGCCAAAGCTGGAGGGCCGTAGTTTGGAGATCCCTGCTGTCAACCCAAACACATATGAATTACACACCTTCTGTGGCTAATTTAATGCAGAAAAGGCCCCAAGTGAGTTTAATTACCACTTTAACCACTTGCCAACCAGCCACCGCAGTCTTACTGCGGCAGAATGGCACGGCTGGGCGAAATGACGTTATGTTACATCGCTTTTCCCTGTGGCCACTAGGGGCGCACGCCGCCGGAGGCTCGCCCCAGGAGCCGATGCGAGTGCCCAGCGGACTTGTGACACCGAGAACCGGAACTTTTCATACAAAGTATGAACAGCGATCTGGCGTCTCCCCTAGATAGTCCCATCCCCCCTTCAGTTAGAACACAGAGAGGGAACACAGTTAACCTCTTGATCACCCCCTAGTGTTAACCCCTTCCCTGTCAGTGACGTTTTTACAGTAATCAATGCATTTTTACAGCACTGATCGCTGTATAAATAACAATGGTCCCAAAAAATGTGTCAAAAGTGTCCGATGTGTTTATACCGCATTTTCAACTTATTCTATACAGACATGTATGTATACAAGTTTAATGCTTTAATAAACTTTTATGTAAAATAAAAAAAAATTAAAAAAAAGTGTCCGATGTGTCCACCATAATATCGCAAGTCCCTATAAAAAAAAAAAAAAAAATTGCAGATCGCCGCCATTATTAGTAAAAAAAAAATAATAAAAATGCTATAAATCTATCCCCTAATTTGTAGACATTATCACTTTTGCGCAAACCAATCAATAAACGCTTATTGCGATTTTTTTTTTTTTTTTTTTACCAAAAATATGTAGAAGAATACAGATCGGCCTAAACTGAGAAAAAATTAGCTTTTTTTTTTTAAAAAAAAATGGGGATATTTATTATAGCAAAAAAGTACAAAATATTGTGTTGTTTTTTTTTTTTTTCAAAATTGTCGCTCTTTTTTTGTTTATAGCGCAAAAAATAAAAACCGCAGAGATGATCAAATACCACCAAAAGAAAGCTCTATTTGTGGGAAAAAAAGGACATCAATTTTGTTTGGGTGCAACGTCACACGACCGCTTACTTGGCAGTTAAAGCGACGCAGTGCCGAATCGCAAAAAATGGCCTGGTCATTCAGCAGCCAAATCTTGATTAAAGTGGTTAATTACCACTTTAATCAGCCACAGAACCTGTGTAATTAATATGTGTTTGGGTTTAAAGGGATGAGGTGGCAACCCTAGCCTGACCCCCAAAAGTATCATCAAGTGGCAGCTGGGAGGAGGAAGAGGATGTAGGCCGGTGATGGCGACCCTTGGCACCCCAGATGTTTTGGAACTACATTTCCCATGATGCTCATGCACTCTGCAGTGTTGTTGAGCATCATGGGAAATGTAGTTCCAAAACATCTGGGGTGCCAAGGTTCACCATCACTGATGTAGGACTTGGCACTGGGAGGCTGCAGGTCATGCTGTTTAACCACTTGACCGCCGGAAGTTTTTAACCAGTTCATGATTAAGTCATTCTCTGCACTATTTTTTATTTATTTTTTTACAATAATAGCAATTTTTTTTCCCGATAGAAAGAACAGAATATCTACATTATATATCTATATAAATTGACGAGCCGTGATTTGCAAATTCCCAGAATATAACCTCCCCCCCCCCATGGCTGCAGAACACCGACAACTCATTGTTCTAGTCATTAATTACCGTGATTTGCAGAGTTAGCTCCTACTTATAGTAATTCAAGGGCAATATAACTCAAATCAATCAATTACTGGCTAAGGAAAAACCATCAAGTCTAATATATCACGCTGCGTTCTGTAAGTCCTGTAGGTCTAAAATTATATCTGCATTATCTTTGTGTGACGGCAGAACTCTGCTCCCAGCTTCGTTTTTCATCGCCACTGGTCTAAACAGTAAATTAAACACTCTTCCAGAGAAATAAAGGGAGATAGGCAAAGCAGAGACAGGGGGTTTAAAATAAGAACTTCTTCCAGTATGTGTGGCATTAGCAGAGGTGGCTCATTAATCATTCCCGGGATGGATCCTTCCACACCCTGCGCAGTAATATACGGCCTTCAGGGCCTTATTTAATAAGGCAAAGCGAAGTGCACTATCCCATATCAATCAATCAGAGGTCAGCCCCTTATTGATCCCGCTACAGCAAACTGAAATCTAATTGGTTGATGTAGGTTAGTCTCCTTCCACTGTTTTCTGTTCAAGGGAAACTATGATACTTTGGGGCAAATTTTAATCAATAATCAAGTAATAAATGCACCATAAGCATAGTAAAATCGCATTTTTGGCAGCCATGTTTTTTGCTTACAGCACAATGCTGAAAACCCTATTTTCAGCCGATAATTTTCGGGGGCTGAAATTTCAGTGCATCACTACTTTCCATTGACACCACCTACGCATAGACATTTTTTTCCTTTTGGTGACACCACAGACGTAAGGACATTTTTTCTTCCAATGACACCACCAGTGCAGGGACATTTTGCTTTTTCCAGTGACACCACAGACGTAAGGACATTTTGCTTTTTCCAGTGACATCACAGATCCGGGAACTTTTTCCCCCTTTCACTGACACCACAGACGTAGGGGATTTCTTTTCTATCCAGTGACACCACCAACATAGGGACATTTTTCTTTTTTTCAGTGACACCACCAATGCAGGGATATTATTTCCTTCCAGTTGACACCACCACTGCAGGGGATATTTTTCCTTCCATTGACACCACTGGTGCAGGGACATTTTTTCTCTTTCCAGTGACACCACCTACGCATAGACATTTTTCACTGTTGGTGACACCGCAGACGTAAGGACATTTTGCTTTTTCAAGTGATATCACAGATGCAAGGACTTTTTTCCCTTTTCAGTGACACGACAGATGCAGGAAAAACTTTTTTTTTCAGTGACACCACCGACGCAGGAACATTGTTCTCCTTCTAGTGACACCACCGACTCAGGAACATTGTTCTCCTTCGTGACACCACCAACGCAGGAATATTGTTCTCCTTCCAGTGGAACCACAGACGCAGGAACATTGTTCTCCTACCAGTGACACCACCGACGCAGGAACATTGTTCTCCTTCCAGTGACACCACCAATGCAGGGACATTGTTCTCCTTCCAGTGACACCACCAACGCAGGAACATTGTTCTCCTTCCAGTGACACCACCAATGCAGGGACATTGTTCTCCTTCCAGTGACACCACCAACGCAGGAACATTGTTCTCCTTCCAGTGACACCACCGACGCAGGAACATTGTTCTCCTTCGTGACACCACCAACGCAGGAACATTGTTCTCCTTCCAGTGACACCACCAACGCAGGAACATTGTTCTCCTTCCAGTGACACCACCAACGCAGGAACATTGTTCTCCTTCCAGTGACACCACCGACGCAGGAACATTGTTCTCCTTCCAGTGACACCACCGACGCAGGAACATTGTTCTCCTTCCAGTGACACCACCGACGCAGGAACATTGTTCTCCTTCCAGTGACAGCACCGACACAGGAACATTGTTCTCCTTCCAGTGACACCACCAATGCAGGAACATTGTTCTCCTTCCAGTGACACCACCAATGCAGGAACATTGTTCTCCTTCCAGTGACACCACCAATGCAGGAACATTGTTCTCCTTCCAGTGACACCACCAATGCAGGGACATTGTTCTCCTTCCAGTGACACCACCAATACAGGAACATTATTTCCCTCCAGGTGACAACACAGGTGCAAGGATTTTTTTTCCTTCCAGTGACACTACAGATGCGAATACTTATTTTTTTTCCTTCCAGTAACATCACAGATGCAAGGACATTTTTTTCCTTCTAGTGACACAACTTATGAAGGAAAATTATTTCTGTTTCAATATTTTTTATTGAAAATATTTCAAGAAAAAGGATCCACAACGCAGGTGGTGCACATCAAAATGTTAGGAACGGGCATAAAAGGGGAATCAAATATTATATATACCACCAGCTACTTCTGACACAAAGGGATGCCAGATAAAGTAGACATTCAATATAAAGAAAAAGTTCTTATAGAGCAAAACAGTAATCCCACTCAGAAAACCCCCCACCAGGGGAAATAATGGAACTGAAAACTTTGCCACCACCAACCGGAACATTATTTCATTCCAGTGACACCACAGATGCAGAGACATTTTTTGCTTCCAGTGACACCACAGACGCAGGGTATTTTTTCCTTCCAGTGATGCCACAGATGTAGGGACATTTTTTTCCAGTGACATCACCGACAAAGGGACATTTTTCTTCTTCCAATATATTTGTAATATATTGCAGCTTATCAGTCCTTAGATGCAGGATATTTTTTTTGTTTCTTCCAGTGACACTACAGATGCAGGGACATTTCCTTTTAGGTGACACCACAGATGCAGGATTTTTTTTTCCTTCCAGTGACCCCACTGACAAAGGAACATTATTCCCTTCCAGTGACACAACAGAGGCAGGGACAATTCTTCTTCCAATCACACCACAGATTAAGAGACATTTTTCCCTTCCAATGACACCACCAATGCAGGGACATTTTTCCTTTGCCACTGTTAAGCCTCGTACACATGATTGGACTTTCCAACGGGAATTGTGTGATGACAGGCTGTTGTCGGTAAATCCGACCGTTTGTATGCTCCATCGGACAATTGTTGTCGGATTTTTAGACAAATTTTAGCTAGCAGATTTTTCACATTTTCTGCAGACAAATTTTGGCTAGCAGGTTTTCAACTTTTCCACGGACAAATGTCATGTCGTGTGTACACAAGTCCGTTGGACAAAAGTCCAAAGTGCAAACACGCATGCTCGGAAGCAAGGACGAGCCAGAAGCGGTCGGTCTTGTAAACTAGCGTTCGGAATGGAGAATTAACATTTGTGACGCGGCAAATTATGAAATCTCGAAATGCAGCGCACAATTCTCTTCTTCTTTAATGGGATAATAATGAAGCTGCTTTGCTGGTGATACTGATGGAGTTATTACAAACAAATTTTCAAAAGCCTTTTTTTCTAGTGATATCAAGAATAATATTATTATGCTTTTTTTTTTTTTTTTTTTTTTTTTTATTTGGGCAATTTACCACAACACCATTATCCCGTAGTTTTTAAGATCAAAGATACAACTATGTTGGTGTCCCTTGTCAATTTGACAATTTTATATTTTTTTTAATGTAACTGCCGACTCCCAAACTGTCATTTGAAGTAAAACACATAGCCAAGTATTATTCTACACAATTTTTTTATTGTGCATTAAAAAAAGAAAACAAATAAAATTAGACATGCTATCTGCCAATAGAACTTAACCAAAAAGTGCATTCTGTGCATCCAAAAATATAGAAAATATACCAAATCAAATCATTATTATTCTTCAACCAAAAAAATAAATGTCAAAGCAATAACTCCAAGGCCAATAATAAATAACACGTTATCTCCGCCGATTCCGCAACATGACTGGTTGATGAACAGCCGTTCAGCAAACGAACTGAAAAGTGCAAACTGAAAAGCGTAAACTGAAAAGTGCGAAATGAAAAGTGTGAAATAAAAAGCGTGAATCAACACTCACCAAACTTCTACTAACACGAAATTAGTAGAAGGAGCCCAAAGGGTGGCGCTAAAGAGCTGAAAAACGTAGTACGTCACTACATTCGTAATTGTTGGCCAACAATTGTGTGGCCGTGTTTATGCAAGAAAAGGTTGGGCCAACGCCCTTCGGACAAAAGTCCACGGTTTTGTTGGCCAACAATCTGATCGTGTGTACGAGGCTTTAGCCCTATATTTGTCCATTTTTAAACTCTTCAGCTCAGTGCAGTGTAACACAAACACTGGTACTAGTTGATCGTATGCCACAAACATTACATACATTTCGGAATGTGCTGCTATTATCCCTGTCCCCTTCTCCTCCTCCACCTGGCAGGGGGGCACAGTTTTCAATATTCGGCCTTGGCACTGGGTTACATTGTCCAAGCACTGCCTAGCGTAACAATGCTCACTCTAACCCACCCATGGAGAATCATTGTTGTCACCCTGGATAGTAAATTCTAGGGATACAATATTTTTCCTTCCCTTCATCTTCATATCATTGGGGCGAGTTCTTCTGTAGATCATAGAAAGATCTGGACATTGGTGGATTGCCTGTACCTTAGGCCCCTGGCTGTGTGCAGTGCCTGGACTCAGTGCTAGCTTAATAAGCTCAGGCATAAGGGGACTGTGATATGGATTTGAAACTGTTTCTGAACCACTTGAAGCACAGTCTTCGAATTTTAAATCAGATCCAAAGCAGCAGTAAACTCTGCAAATGTTACATGTGCTGGTGTCTGATAATATGGATACAATGTTTCTAGGTATAGGAAGTCTGCATACTTAAAATGGTTAAAGGCTAACTCCACTTTTGTGGGGAAAAAAACATATCAAGTAAAGAAAAGATAATATAGCGTATACAATTGCGGCACAAGTCATATTGTAATTCAATGTTATTAAAAATCACCTTTACTTTTCAATCTGCTGTCATTTTCTGTAAATGCAATGCAATATGGCTACCTGAATTTCATCTGTACACAGAATGTGTACTGACCACACCCCAGAAACATCATTTCCTGCTTGTGTGATTGGCTCCCCAAGTTTCCCAGAAGTCTGCCTAAGATACAAGTCAGATTTCAGGCATCCTCTGCAAGAAAAATGCCATTTTTGGTGAGATATTTTCGATAGGAAATCACATCTAAAGGGATGCAGGCCCAGCAGATTTCCTCATCAGTGCTCTGCAGGTGCACAGCTGATAGATAATTATGAAACCACTCCCATTAGACCTACTCAGCAAAGAGGCACAGAGGAACAAACAGGGATTTCTTCAGAATAACAAAAAGGTAGGAATCTGCAACAAAAGTTGTTATAATCCCTACAATGTACATGGATCACTTTTTCTGAAAGTGGAGTTACTCTTTAAGGCTCGATTCACACCTATGCATGTTGCTTTTGAGCGTTTTTGGAGGTTTTTTTTCATGCTTGCCACGTTTTTAAGCAGCGTTTTTGCGGCGTTTTTGCCGCGTTTTGCGTTTTTTTTTTTTTTACAGTTTTTTTTTACAGTCTAAAAAAAAAATTAAAAAAAATAAAAAAAAAAAAACGGCAAAAACGCATCAAAAACGGTGCACTTGCGTTTTTGATGCTTGTCCATTGAAATCCATTACATGCAAAACGCTGCTTTTTGCATGAAAAAAAGTCCCCGACCCTTTCCAAAAATGCAGAGAAACAAAAAGGCATTGATGTGAACATGTTCCATAGGAACCCATGTTAAAAAATTCCCGTGCATTTCTGCAAAATGCAAAATGCATCAAAAAACACGCTAGTGTGAATGGAGCCTAATTGTTTGATTGTGTTTGCATTCGATTTCTGGATTTCTGCTGTGAAATAGTTTGCATTGTCATGGGCCATTCCAGAGTCTGGGACCCAGACACATGCCTGTTCCAAATTATATATATATATATATATATATACACACATACATACATACACACAGCGGGTAAAATAAGTATTGAACACGTCACCATTTTTCTAGGTAAATCTATTTCTAAAGGTGCTATTGACATGAAATGTTCACCACATGTCGGTAACAACCCATGCAATTCATACCTACAAAGACACCAAAACAAATAAGTTCCGAAATGAAGTTCTGTGTAATACAATGGAATGACACAGGGAAAAAGTATTGAACACAGTAACTGAAATGTATTTAATACTTGGTACAAAATCCTTTGTTGGTAATGACGGCTTCAAGACGCCTCCTGTATGGAGAAACTAGTCACATGTGTTGCTCAGGTGAGATTTTGGCCCATTCTTCTACACAACCGGTCATTAAATCTTGAAGGTTCTGTGGGCCTTTTCTATGAACTCTGATCTTTAGTTCTTTCCATAGATTTTCTATTGGATTCCAGTCAGGTGATTGGCTGGGCCATTCTAGCAGCTTTATTTTCTTTCTTTGAAACCAATTGAGATTTTCCTTGGCTTGGTGTTTGGGATCATTGACTTGCTGAAATGTCCACCATAATTTCATTATCCTGGTAGATGGCAGCAGATTTTTTTATCAAGAATGTCTTGGTACATTTTTCCATTCATTCTTCCTTCAATGACATGAAGTTTGCCAGAACCGTATGCTGAAAAACAGTCCTATACCATGATGTTCCCACCTCCAAACTTCACTGTTGGTATGGGGGGTGATGTGTTTGGAGTGATGTGCCATTTGACCTCCAAACATGGTGTGTATTATGGCATCCAAAGAGTTCAATTTTGTTCTCATCTGACCAGACGATATTATCCCCAGTATTTCACAGGCTTGTCTAAATGTTGTGCAACAAACATTAAACAAGCTTCCACATGCTTTTTCTTCAGCAATGGAGTCTTGCGTGGTGAGCGTACATACAGGCCATGGCGGTCGAGTGCATTACTTAATGTTTTCTTAGAAAAAATTGTACCTGCTAATTCCAGGTCTTTCTGAAGCTCTCCACAAGTGGTCCTTGGCTCTTAGACATCTCTTCTGATAATACTTTTCACTCCACTGTCAGAAATCTTGCGATGAGCATCTGGTCGTGGTCGGTTTATGGTGAAATAATGTTCTTTCCATTTCCGGATTATGGCCCCAACAGTGCTCACTGGAACATTCAGAAGTTTAGAAATCCTTCTGTAACCAACGCAATCAATAAGGTTGTAAAGGTCTTAAGAGAGCTCTTTGCTTTACCCCTCATGAGATGTTTCTTGTGTGACATCTTGGTAATGACACACCTTTTTATAGGCCATCAGTTGAGACTAAACCAGCTGATATTAATTTGCTTTCTAATTACTGATAGATTTCAGCTGGTGTCTTGGCTTTCAATGCCTTTTTGCACCTCCCTTTCCTTCATGTGTTCAGTACTTGTGTCATTCCATTTTATTACACTTAACCTAATTTCTGAACTTATTTGTTTTGGTTTCATTGTATGTATGGATTGCATGGGTTATTACCGACATGTGGTGAAAATGGCATGTCAATAGCACCTTTAGAAATATATTTACCTAGAAAAATGGTCACAAGTTCAATACTTATTTTACCCGCTGTATATACACTATATTGTCAAAAGTATTGGGACGCCTGCCTTTACAGGCCCATAAACTTTAATGGCATCCCAGTCTTATGCCCCGTACACACGGTCGGATTTTCCAACGGAAAATGTGTGATAGGACCTTGTTGTCGGAAATTCCAACCGTGTGTGGGCTCCATCACACATTTTCCATCGGATTTTCTGACACACAAAGTTTGAGAGCAGGATATAAAATTTTCCGACAACAAAATCCGTTGTCGGAAATTCCGATCGTGTGTACACAAATCCGACGCACAAAGTGCCACGCATGCTCAGAATAAATAAAGAGATGAAAGCTATTGGCCACTGCCCCGTTTATAGTCCCGACGTACATGTTTTACGTCACCGCGTTCAGAATGATCGGATTTTCCGACAACTTTGTGTGACCGTGTGTATGCAAGACAAGTTTGAGCCAACATCCGTCTGAAAAAATCCTAGGATTTTGTTGTCGGAATGTCCGACCGTGTGTACGGGGCATTAGTCCGTAGGGTTCAATATTGAATTGGCTCACTCTTTGTAGCTATAACAGCTTCAACTCTTCTGGGAAGGCTGTCCACAAGGTTTAGGAGTGTGTCTATGGGAATGTTTGACCATTCTTCCAGAAGCGCATTTGTGAGGTCAGGCACTGATGTTGGATGAGAAGGCCCGGCCGTTGGCTCCGCTCTAATTCATCCCAAAGGTGTTCTATCGGGTTGAGGTCAGGACTCTGTGCAGGCCAGTCAAGTTCCTCCACCCCAAACTCGCTCATCCATGTCTTTATGAACCTGGCTTTGTGCACTGGTCTGAATCATTTGGTGGAGGGGGGATTATGGTGTGGGGTGGTTTTCAGGGGTTGAGCTTGGCCCCTTAGTTCCAGTGAAGGGAACTCTTAAGAGGTCAGCATACCAAGACATTTTGGACAATTTCATGCTCCCAACTTTGTGGGAACAGTTTGGAGATGGCCCCTTCCTGTTCTAACATGACTGCGCACCAGTGCACAGTTGTAATGGTTGTAGAAATGAGAAATTATATTAATTTAATACATTTTAGAAAATTATAGGTGGCAACTGTTTGATGTGCAAAGGTTTCTTTTTTATGCTAAAGCTGAACTTTAGACTTGTAAGTGTTACTAAATTGCAGTCGACAAAAAGGTCTCCTGCCGTGGCACACAGGGCTATGCTATGTGGCAGAGCTGTGCAAATCTCAGAACTGGATAAAAAAAAAAAACCTGCTTCCTCCATAATCCCTGGCAGAACCTCTAACTCTTCAGCTCTATCCAAAACAGAAGGCTGGATTTATTATGGCTGGAGTTTACATTTCTTACTTTTTTACATTTTTTCCGTGGCTTGTTTATCAGATCTGGGAACACGGGCACAAATATCATAAAATATGACTTTTAATAATACGTATTTAAAAAAAAACAACATAAAGCCAAACACATAAATTACGCGGGGCCGCAGCAATAGGTTTGAAATTTTAGAAAATCAATAATGGCAATTTATGACCAACTCCAATTGTTACACTCCGATGTCTGCATTAAATCCCACATGGGACATTCCAGACAAAACACTCCACAATATACACAGGAAAGTTCTGAGATTCTGAAAGAGTCCATAAATCTTAGGCACACTTTTTGTACAATCATAATGTATAATATATAGTCCAATTGATACATTTATCATTTTATTCAAGTTCTCATACATTTATTCTTTTTTAGATCCATTTATTGCCAAGAATGTATTATTTTAACAATAGTGATTATGACTATTATTGTCAGAAGTAATATCAGTATTATTAATAATATTATTAGTACAGTAATATCTTGGATTATGAACATAATTCGTTCCAGAAGAATGCTTGTAATCCAAAGCACTCGTATATCAAAGCGAGTTTCCCCATAGGAAATAATGGAAACTCAGATAATCCGTTCCACAGCCACTGCTGGTCTTTGCAGTACTGCATGTGGCCAGAGGTGCGGGGGGGGGGGGGGAGGGGCGCCGGTGTATGCAGTACCGCATGTGGCCAGAGGTGCGGGGGGCACCGGTGTATGCAGTACCGCATGTGGCCAGAGGTGCGGGGGGCACCGTTGTATGCAGTACCGCATGTGGCCAGAGGTGCGGGGGGCATCGGTGTATGCAGTACCGCATGTGGCCAGAGGTGCGGGGGGCATCGGTGTATGCAGTACCGCATGTGGCCAGAGGTGCGGGGGGCACCGGTGTATGCAGTACCGCGTGTGGCCAGAGGTGCGGGGGCGCCGGTGTATGCAGTACTGCCTGTGGCCAGAGGCACAGGGTGGCGGTGACGCTCGGAGACACTCAGAAACACTCTGAGAGACTCGGAAATTCCAAGTGTCTCCGAGTTCTCTACAAAGTGCTGGGAGCCACTAGCGCCCCCGGACCTCTGGCCAAATACAGAAATGCACACAGCAGCGGCTTGAATCCTGCTCATCTTGCGAGACAACGCTCGCAAATCGAGTCAGGATTTTTAAAAAAATAGCTCTTATTGTGAAACACTCGTAAAACCGCGTTATTTGCAACCTGAGGTTCCACTGTATTATTTTTATTATTATTATGCCATTATTATCATTTTCTGTTTTTATTTCCTATTTTATTTATTTATTTTAGTTTCACAACAGTACAATCAGATTGTGTAATGCATGGTTCAATTTATACACATACTAGTTTTGAGAGGTTTTCTTTTTTTTTTTCTCTTTTTTATTAGGATAACATCTCACCCATACATGTATCATTTTAATAATAGCGATGATTATTATAAGTGTAATTATTACCTTTTTTTTTTCTCAGCACTCATGTTCTATGATTTTATGTAATTATTTTGACACTCCCATTTCTGTTTGGTTTTAATTATGACCCCGTGGAGGGGATATTGTATTTGTGTTAGATTGACATGATAATCTTCTTATGTGCTTTCTAGCCCTGATGAAGGGGGCACGTAGACCCCCCGAAATGCGTTGGTTATGTCTTGAACTGTACCCCTCACCTTTAATGGAATAAAGTTGTATCCGGACCTCTTAGCAGTAGTGTGGTGCTTAAAGTGTTACTAAGCCCACAACAGTAAAATCAGTCTGTATATGCAGCATAACACGCTTGTTATACTCACTATGGAACTTAAGGGGTTAATCCTCTGCATTGTGTAAAAAGGCTGTTTGATCCTGTATGCACAGATCCTCCCCCTCCTGCACTGTCTATCTGGGGAAGGCCAGCTAACACATAGGCAGGGTAGCCGACCTGCACATGCCCAGTTGTGTCTTTTATGCTGGAGAGAACATTTACTTGTTCTCAGAGATAGCCAGATCACATGATATTGACATCACACATGTGGGCGTGTATACAGGCTGTAGTGGAAATCTCCTCCTACCTGAACTCTCAGCTATGGACAGCACTCTGCTGTCTCTCCCACTACTATGCATTGCATAGAAAAGCACCAGTGATGTCATTACTAAAATAAACTACATTATAAAAACAGGTTTTATGTTAAAAAAAAAAGTCATTAGTATGCTGATAAGGAGGGAGGGAGAAACCAGGGGTGGTAGTAAAATATGAGCAGAATAAACTTCAAATATATCGTAAGCCAAAACGGTTTTTGTTTTTTTCGATTGAGTAGAGAAGTGTTAGAACCTCTGTCAGGGTTTCACTTCTGGGAAAATGTGCTTTTTTTTTAAGCTGTCCAATCACAGCCTGGGGCGGGATGACCTGGACTCAAAGGAAGTGTGTTGAAAGGTGCTGGCCATCAGACTAAGGACATCTAGTGGCAGAAAAAAGTAAAGCAGGGGAAATCACACATTTTGCAGCAAAAGCTGTTTTTTTTTTATTATTTTAACTTTTAATTTTATTTTTGCCTGGAGTTCTGCTTTAAGCATAGTTCTTTTTTGAATAAGCTGCTTTAAACAGTAAATGATTATATATATCTATAGATATATCTATAGATATATCTATCTATAGATATATCTATATAGATAGATAGATAGATAGAGCTCTCTATCTATCTATAGCTATCTATCTATCTATCTATCTATCTATCTATCTATCTATCTATCTATCTATCTATCTATCTATCTATCTATCGCTATCTATCTATCTATCTATCTATCTATCTATCTATCTTTGGATGACGTTCTCCCATCCCAGTTCTGATTAGGGTAATATTACTTTCTAGAATATTATCAGAGCCAAACAGCGCAAGCTTTTAATAAAAAGGATAGTTCCGCTCCGTAACCAACCCTCAGAATTACCTGTACTTAATACGATTCATTGGGATGCAAAAATGCATTAAAAAGTTTGTTTAATCATATTATGCGGATAATCAACAAAGGTAAATTGGTAGGCTCCTACTATGGGCAGCCCAGTGTAGAAGTTAATACATTCAGCTCATATTCATTATGCACACGCTAGTTATAATAATTTACTGTCCATTGCAAAGCTTTATAAGCATTGTAATTAAATATAAAATGCACATTAGAATTATAATGAGTAATTAGGGTGACATAACTAATATGCACAAAAGTCCCAAAGCTCATTAAAATGTTAAAAGACAAAAAAAAAAAGAAAAAAAAACTATTCTTGCAGATTATTTTGCATACTGTCTGTAACTGAATGCCATCGCACCTAACAGCGGATTCCTGGCTGCTTTGACATTTATAAATTGCATGCAGAAGGTGTACAGAGGTATTAGACCCGGGCAGACGTGGCGGCTGAATCTTGATTGACGTTAAATGGGGTTTCCCATCAGCTTTGTGTTTGTTTCCTGGCAAAATCTTCCGAAAGAATAGGGGGATTGTTGAGGCCCAACTGAACTTTCGGTTTAAATAAGCTAAAAACATTCCAGGAGAAAATGCTGTAGAGAGGATTCTCTCTTTTCTATGTGGAAGCAGTGGTCTCTCTGCGGAGGTCCAACACTCCCCTGCTGAGCCCGAGCTAGGGATCCGAGCTAGGGGTCTGCAAACATCGGGCAGAATAAGCCTATAAGATGTGTATATTTTGACTCCACGTGTTTCGAGAAAAAAACAATCCCTTCTGGGTGATTAATGTAAAATTTCCGTCCCCCACTTTCCTTTTCTGAGGCACAGCACCAGGGATTGGAGTGTGGGCAGACACAGAGGGGTAGGGGTGTTTGGGGGGGGGGGGGTGGAAGCTGCTGGGAAGCCATAGTCCAGTCTAAATAATGTGTCCGGGTTTCAGGCAGTCTGAAACCCGGATGCATGATTCCAAACCAGAACTGTCCGGGTGAATCCTGGACAAGTGGCAACCCTATCACCGGCCCCTTTGCTACCGGAGGACCCATAGGTGTGCGCAGTGTTTTGCATTTGGGTGTGCACCCCAAGGCTCAAACCCTCTCACTTTAGAGACAAAGAAAGGGACTGAGGACAGAGATCCCTCAGTCCCTTGCTCTGCAGAGCCTCAGTTGCACTGGACAGTGAATGGATGGGAAGTGCTCTGTGCTAAGCTGCTTCCTGTTCATTCACAAACTGAAGCACAGGAAACACAGTTTACTATATGCTTCAGTGATGAATGAACACAGTGAGTGATCTGTACCAATCAATCATTGTGTTTTATTTAGAAAAGGAAGGGTCGGTAAATTACATATTTACTGGCCCATTCCCTGCTCTCCATCCTGAAATGATCTGCCGCAGCATTCCGTGGGAAAGGAGGGAAGCCAGCAGCACTGCAGGGGGGGCATGGGGGGGTGGGAGCTCGGGCAGCAAGGGCATTCTGCACCACACAGGCTGATTAGCGTGTGCCCAGGCACACCCGGTACACCCTATGCACACGCCTATGGGAGCACCCCTTACCACACCAGGTACCATCCTTTGTGATTGGCAGCAATGTACCTTGCACTAGTCCTTGGTTACTCAGAGCAACTGCATTACTCTTCATGTAGACCTTGTAGCAGTGGCTTTGCTTCATACCCCATCTGTGCTTTACTGACCCTAGTTCTTTTGATATGCCAGGAACCATCATGCACCCCTTTGGAATGACTTCAGACAGAGGCTTATCGTTTACTGAAACTTTCAGCAACACAGTTCAACTTGAACAATAACTTTCAAAGATTTCCCTGACTATCTCTACTTGGCTGCCCAGACATACCTCCAGAATGTAGTAGTCCATTGTTGGAGTTCCCCAGAAGCTGGTAGATCTCCAATGGACTGCAAGGTGCAGCAGTCTTCCTCTGTAGCAGTCATGTCCTTTTGTAGAGTGGAAACAGATAGGCAGTCAAGAGCTCCGGACCTCAGGCTTTCCCCCTGTCAGAAACCATGAATCAGACTGAGATAGAAGTACAGTTAAATCACACTTGTTAAATAATAATAAAAAAATGTAAACAGAGTAAACGTAGTCAAAACATAGCCAGAGTTCAGGAACCGGAACAGATAGTCAGACAAGCCAAAACGTCAGAGAGCCAGAGATGAGCGTAGTAGAGCAGCAAGCAGGATCTGGAGCCAGAAGGAAGGTCAGCCAAGCAAGTCTTTAACAGGAACACAGGAGAGCATCTCTAGAGATGTGACCAAGACAAAGGCAGAGATCATCTGGGCTGGACGGCTTAAGTAGGAAGCACTGACGAGCAGGATATCATCAACAGGTGAGTCACTGTGGAGAGATAGGAGCTGGCAATTAGCCAAGAGCTGAACGGCCAGCCTTGAGAAGGAAGGGCTGAGCCCAGCCCTGACACCCCCTTTTTTGTAATACCGGGCTGATAGGCTGGGCACAAAAAGCCCGGAAACAGCAAAGCACAGCCTTAACCCCTTCCCAGCCTGGGTCAGCCACTGTCTGACTAGAAAACCATAGGCAACCTGCCTACAGGTGGGTAGGTCTGTAGTTCTTTCAAAATGTAAAGACAAAATCCCACTTCATGGCATTGTACACTTTCAAATGTTTTTGTTGTTATAACTCAGCATTAGTGTTGTGATAATCTCTGTATTGTTTGTTTGCCTTACCTTGTAATGATTGGCTCACAAGTTATGGCCACAGTTTGTAGTATCAATTGATTTCCCTATGGTTATGTATTCATTCACCTAGCTTGTCCCTATTTGGTAAAGGAACAGACAACTTCTTCTTCTGGGTCATACAATGTCCAATCCATGCCATTTCCGCTGTATTGCATCACAAATGTGGGCGTGCCAATTAGATGAAACTGCATGGTGCTCCCTCTGTTAATTGCTCTGCCTGTCTGTGTCTTTGTTAGATCTAATTACTGTGTAGATCTGACCTGCAGAACACTAGACTGAGAAAGCCAGGGAATGTGGGATATGTAGTTTCTTCACAGGAAGTGTTATTTCTCACACTACAGACAGAGAACATGCATAAAGCGACTCCATGCTGCATGCCTCGTGTTTGAACACAAACAGAAACTTATGATATGGAAATGTGAAGATTTACTCTACTATAGGCTGCATGTGCAGGGCAGCAAATGACATCATGAAATGACATGATCAATGCACATCTTATGCAGGTGAAAAACACAAGGTGCAAAGGTTTATAATGCCTTTAACAACAACTATTTTTTGAACTAGTGAACTAGAGATGCAGTGTAAAAAACATGAAAGTGAGAAATTTAAACTATAGCACATCTTTTTTTCACCAGGGTAATGTTATTAGCATTGTATGTATCCAGATTTATAAGTATTGCCTCTTTTTGTTTTTCCAGTTGCACCCACAATCCTGGAAATAACGCCGTCGGGGGTCTCCTTGGGAAAAACTGGAATTATCAGATGTGAAACAGCAGCTGTCCCATTTCCAACATTCGAGTGGTACAGGGGCGATAGAAGGTATGAATATTTATGTTATGTTTTTTCTTCTTCTTTTTTTTTTTTTTCAATACATTAAGTTAGATAGTTTAGTTAAGTTAGTATAATTTGTTTTCTTTTCTCTTTTTTTGTGTTTTTTTTTTTCGTTTACTTTTTCTTTATTTTCTTTTATTTTCATTTTTCTTTTTCTTTTCTAATTACACCTGCATCTAGCCAAACTGTTTCACTTTTAGTTTTTTGTTGGTTAGTATATTATACATGCATTCTTTTTCTTTTCTGTTTTACTTGCTTCTTTTTTCTTTCTTTTTTTTCTCTCTCTTTTCTCATTAAACCTAGATCTAGCCAAACTGTTCCTTTTTTTAGTTTTGCATATACATTGCCTTGAAAAAGTATTCATACACCTTGAAATTTTCCACATTTTGTTATGTTACAACCAAAAACGTAAATGTATTTTATAGGGACTTTATGTGATAGACCAACACAATGTGGTTTCCCCGCATCCAATTTGTATGACAGGAGATTGTGACCGGCTCTCTATGAAGCCGGTTCACATATTTCCGGGGCGGCTTCAGAGCGGATTGCACAGGAGTCCTTTGCGTCTTTGGCGCCAGGTCCGAATTCAGGCAAAAATTTGGGCCTGATTTGTCCCTAAAAACGGAGAGCCACATCCGGCATAAGTGTGAACCCAGCCTCACACATGAAGCAGCATTCAATCACAATGAAACAAAGGGATCTTTAGCAAAAATTACCACAATTATTGTATCTTTAAGACTAGAGATAGGAAGGCCTGGGGAAAAAACAGAAAATAGCGAAAAAAAAAAATGTTTCCATTTTTTTCAAAACCGTTTTTTGTTTTTTCCGGATTTTTTTTTTTTAAAAAGTGTGAAATATGTTCTTTTTCAATGATAAATTATATACTGTATCTATGACATGGTATTTAACTATATAACATGAACTCCCTATTGGAAAGATTTCTGAGACTTTATGTAAAGTCATACTATACTAAACTATTGCAAGTTATCTCAGCTGAAAACAAGCAAATCATGGAATACAGTTCAAGTAACACTGTACTTCTCAATATACAGTTGTTCTCAAATAAGAGAAATATTCACTCCTGCCACTAGGGGGCACTGCAGGGGAAAGGCTCCTTTCTACAGTTGGGTGATTCTTGGGATACAGAAAATGATAGTTTCTGTCCTCTCAGGCCTTAATTGACAGGTAAAAAAAATAATAAATAAATAATTTCAGAACTTTTTCCACCTTTAATGTGACCTATAAACTGTACAACTCAATTCTAAAACAAACTGATATATTTTAGGGGGGGTGTAAAAATAAAAAACTAAAATAATATGGTTGCATAAGTGTGCACACCCTCTTATAACTGGGGATGGTAGCTGTGTTCAGAATTAAGCAATCACATTCGATCTCATGTTAAATAGGAGTCAGTACACACCTGCCATTATTTAAAGTGCCTCTGAATAACCCCAAATAAAGTTAAGTTGTTCTAGTAGGTCTTTCCTGACATTTTCTTAGTTGCATCCTACAGCAAAAGCCATGGTCCGCAGGGAGATTCCAAATCATCAGAGGGATCTCATTGTTAAAAGTTATCAGTCAGGAGAATGATACAAAATAATTTCCAAGGCATTAGATATATCATGGAACACAGTGAAGACCATCATCATCAAGTGGAGAAAATATGGCACAACAGTGACATTACCAAGAACTGGACGTCCCTCCAAAATTGATAACAAGACGAGAAGAAAACTGGTCAGGGAGGCTGCCAAGAGGCCTACAGCCACTTTAAAAGATCTGCAGGAATATCTGGCAAGTACTGGCAGTGTGGTACATTTGAGAACAATCTCCCGTATTCTTCATATGTCTGGGCTATCTGGTAGAGTGGCAAGACGGAAGCATTTTCTTACGAAGATAAACATCCAAGCCCGGATAAATTTTGCAAGTCTCCCAAAAGCATGTGGGAAAATGTGTTATGGTCTGATGAAACCAAGGTTGAATTTTGACCATGATTCCAAAAGATATGTTTGGCACAAAAACAACACTGCACATCACCAGAAGAACACCATATCCACTGTGAAGCATGGTGGTGGCAGCATCATGCTTTGGGGTTTTTTTTCTTCAGCTGGAACAGGGGCCTTAGTCAAGGTAGAGGGAATTATGAACAGTTCCAAATACCAGTCAATATTGGCACAAAACCTTCAGGCTTCTGCTAGAAAGCTGAACATGAAGAGGAACTTCATCTTTCAGCATGACAACGACCAAAGCATACATCCAAATCAACAAAGGAATGGCTTCACCAGAAGAAGATTAAAGTTTTGTAATGGCCCAGCCAGAGCCCAGACCTGAATCCCATTGAAAATCAGTGGGGTGATCTGAAGAGGGCTGTGCACAGGAGATGCCCTCGCATTCTGACAGATTTGGAGTGTTTTTGCAAAGAAGAGTGGGCAAATATTGCCAATTCAAGATGTGCCATGCTGATAGACTCAGACCCAAAAAGACTGAGTGCTGTAGTATAGGGTGTATACAAGGTACCGGCGCAAATAAAAAATAAAATTATGCTATACTTACGAGTCTGGGGCAGTCAGAAAAAAAAACACTTTGCTTGTGAGTAGGCTATGGTGAAGAAATATGTGTGTGTGAACTGCGCCAACTATTATAAAAATAAATATATTTACCACCACTTATGTTTATGATCATATGCCTAAATACTATTAGTGATACAGTATTCTCACCTGTGTATTACTGTATTTAATGCAACTAATGCTCAACAATTTAGCGTACCCACAGTCACTGTGGTCTGTGCCTTGCAAAACAAAAATAGTGTGGATATGCGTGCTTGTACACCAATCCGACCAATAAAGAAAGAAAATCAAAAAAATATATAATATAAATGAAAAGGAGTGTGCTGGTGGGCCTAAAATTCAAACCATACATCAAATGACAAAATGAAAACAAACGTTTTCCAATATAAATAGTTACTACTATAAAGATGAGAAAATGTGAAAATTATTAATAGATTTGTTCAATGAAAAAAAGTCCTGGGTGAAACAGTTCCCATAGAATATAAATTCCAAGTGAATAGCCTCAGTAAGTGCTCAACCAACTCCTGCAGCTTTATTCCTTAATTGTGCAGCTAAATTTCACCATTATGTGATTCCACCACCACCTTGTAGATTGGCCACTCACCAGAAACAGGTGATTCATCGCCTTTGGTTCATTAGTTGGATAACCACTCCACACAATGGATCAGTCTGCACCCTCTTCAGAAAATGTATATGAGATTTAAAGGGGTTGTAAAGGTAAAATTATTTTTTTTTAAAAATAACAAACATGTTATACTTACCTTCACTGTGCAGCTCGTTCTGCACAGAGTGGCCCCGAACCTGGTCTTCTGGGGTCCCTCGGCGGCTGTTTCAGCTCCTCCCCGCAAGCATTCACCACCTTAATGCGAGCTCCCTCGCATGGTGGTGAGTGCTTGCGGGCGCGCTCCCGTGATACAGCCGGCGGCTATAGCCGCTCGCTGTATCACTCGGCCCCGCCCCCCGGCGCGCCGCGTCATCGGATGTGATTGACAGCAGCGCGAGCCAATGGCTGCGCTGCTTTCAATCCATCCACTGCAGCCAATCAGCGACCAGGCTGAGCTGCAGTGGAGATGACGAGAACGAGCAGCGAAGATTCGAGGAGTCAGGTAAGTAAAACGGGGGGGCTGGGGGCGGCGGTATTGTCAAAAGTTTTTTCACCTTAATGCATAGAATGCATTAAGGTGAAAAAATTTTTACCTTTACAACCCCTTTAAGTATCTCCTGTATAGCCAGTCCTCATGGAAAATAAATGGCCAACATGGTATAGTATGTTTAAACTCATTTATTCTTTAAAACTTTAAAAAAAAGACTATTGCACTCACATGTAATTGTGCCAGTAAGCCGGAACCAAGCTGTTCCAACAGTGTGTGCGTGGTCCGGGATACCGGTGTGCGTTCCCCTGTATGTTTCCTCCTCGGTATGCGTACCAAGCCTCGCTTTCGTTAGGATGGAAATTACGTCAAAATGTCCCAGCAGCCTTTAAAAAAAAAAAAAAAAAATTCTAGGTTTTTTTTTTTTTTTTCATATTTCGCTTTTAAAAAATTGTTTGAAGTACAAAACAGACCCTTTTGTGCATAACCTGGCTCAAGGCACCATAAAAAAAAAAAAAAAAAGAACAATGAAGAGCAAACAAACAAGACAAGTTACTTGAGCACTAACCTCTACACTTGCTCAGGTCCACTAAAGCAGCAATGGCGTCACTAGGGGGGACCAGAGGGGGCCCTGACCCCCCAACATTATGCTGTGCCCCACCATGTGCCCCCCCCCCAAAAAAAACTTTTTTTTTTACAAAAAGGCAATATCTTTTTTTTTGCATTCGTAGCGGACGCCACATCTTACTTGGGCTGCCGCTGGAGTAACACAGTCTCTATTGAGAGGGAGAGCGTCCCCAGTCAGCTCCTGCAGGTGATTCCTCCCCCCTCCCTCTGCTCGCTGACACTGCATAATGCGTGCGCTCACACAACCACGGCCGCCCGATCTGCTCCTTCTCCTGCATCCTCATTGGCAGGGAGAAGAGCGAGTTGCAGGAAGGACTCCACCAGGACTCTCAGTTACTGAAAAAACAGACTGATTTCTCCCGTCCTTAGGATAGGAGAACCAACCTGTAAATTCCAAGAGATGCCAGACCAGCGCTGTCAATAGCAGGGGCAGGACAGCAAGAGGAGGCTGGGGAACCCCACAGTGGCAGAACACCAAGGCCCGGTGGCAAGACAACCTTTGCAACCCTGATAGTTCTCCCACTGCTTTGGACCCTTATATTTTCTTGGTATGCTGGTGACATATATCTCTTGTTTTCTGCCACCCTGGGGGGCCCCAATACAGTAGGTAGGGAGCTCACCGCAGAACATGTGAAAGGGCCCGTTGTGGGATCGTAGTAAAGGGCCCCAGGAGATATATATATATAAAATTGCATTTTATAGTTGCCCCTCTACTTTTGTCCCTGTTCCCCCCGTGTGCCCCCCCTAAATATGAAAGCTGGAGATGCCACTGTAAAGCAGTGGTCATCAACCCTGTCCTCAGGGCCCACTAACAGGCCAGATTTGCAAGATAACTGAAATACATCACAGGTGATATCATTTGCTGCTCAGTGATTGCAGTATTCTAGTCTGCATCTCCCCAAGGTAATACAAAAAACCTGGCCTGTTAGTGGGCCCTGAGGACAGGTTTGATGACCACTACACTAAAGAGAAGCGAGGAACAAAAAGACATCAGGCAGAATTCCTCAGTTCCTCATATGGCAGAGGAAATAGATACAATCCCCAGTATCAGCAATATTCAGGAACAGCACTGGACATAGGAGGCTCTCTTACACCCACCCTCATCCCTCCCCCCTCCAAAGACCATAGGAGACACTAATGAGGATACGGTTTAAGCAGGGGGAGGCCCAACATAGGACACATTGGTAGAGGTCGAGTTGATCTGGAAATCCCATACTTTATTAAATCTTTGTGGATAATCACATGATTGCTATGTAGCTATGCAAAGAGGAATTACCAAAATTCTAAAATGGGGGCCGCAGTCAATTTGCATTTTAAAACAATCGTTTTCCTAGCATAAAACAAGAGAAGACCCAAGAGAGTCCTTATTGCTGTAGCAAAGGCCAATGAGTCTACAAGCCCTAGTAAAGATATTTCGATCCGTATTGGGATCGGGATAGTAGTCAGATTAGAGATAAATTGAATAATCTCAGACTAAAAACTTTGCACCTGCGGGCATGTCTGAAACGTGTGCTAATAATCAGCCAAGTCGCTCATGCACCTCCAGCAATTAGGGGAAATAATGGGGAAGATTCTAGGCAGGCTCTGAGGTGTTACTAAACCCATAACAGAAAAATCTGCATATGCAGTAAAGCATGCTTGTTATACTCACTATGGAACCTAAGGGGTTAATCCTCCGCATTGTGTTAAAAGTAGGGGTGCGCATCTTCACTGGCGTCACGATTCGATTGCGATTATCCGGTCCACGATTCGATTCCGCGATGCATCACTGCGCACGGTTTTCATCCAAAAAATTCAAGCAGTCAGAAGAACTCCATTTTCTAAATTTTATCTGTTCTTAAAAAAAAGGACAACACTCCCTGCATGTAGCAAAGTGTAAACACAGCAGACAACTTAAAGAGGAGCTCCAGTCTGCCCCCAAATGACTACAGAAGATGGTAAGAGACTGCAGACATGATACAGGAGATGGTCAGAGACTGCAGACATGATACAAGAGATGGTCAGAGACTGCAGACATAGTACAGGAGATGGTCAGAGACTGCAGACCTGCTGGACGTGGTAAGGGAGGTGCCAGACTGTCCTATCCAAGCTGACCAATACCCCGCCCCCCTCACCACTAACCTGTCACCATATAATACTGTTTCATTACCATAGCGCTGCCCTGCTCAGTGTCATCACGGACCAATTCCCATCCTTCGCGACCAGCATCCACACAGTCCTCTGCACCCCCCCCCCCACCTCTACACAGTAAGCATGCAGATCGGGCAATAAAAAACAAAAAATGGTGTTCAGTGCTTTGTGGTGATGTACAAAAGAGTGTTATTAAGTAGTGAATAAATATAGTCCTGAAATATATAAATCTGTGATCTGATTGAAAGAAATCTTTTGTGTATTGAAAGTAATTCCAGTGCTGAGTGTTCTCTGCTGTGTTCAAATCATTCCTGATTTCTGGTGAATGATTTGAACACAGCAGAGAACACTCAGCACTGGAATTACTTTCAATACACAAAAGATTTCTTTCAATCAGATCACAGATTTATATATTTCAGGACTATATTTATTCACTACTTAATAACACTCTTTTGTACATCACCACAAAGCACTGCACACCATTTTTTGTTTTTTATTGCCCTATCTGCATCCTTACTGTGTAGAGGTGGGGTGGGGGGGGTTTCAGAGGACTGTGTGGATGCTGGTCAAGAAGGATGGGAATTGGTCCGTGATGACACTGGGCAGGGGAGCACTATGGTAATGAAACAGTATGGTGAGGTTAGTGGTGAGGGGGGCGGGGTATTGGTCAGCTTGGCTTGGATAGCACAATCTGGCACATCCACCCCCCTCGATGTCCTCCCCGCGGCCCCCTCACCTGGCTGATCCCTCACACTCAGCTGGATATGCCGTGGCTCCACTCTCCCCCTTGGAGCTCCAAAAGCTGGCCGCCTCCGCAACTCGCAGCAGTTCCAAACACCGGCGCTCCATGTCCCCGCCAAAGTGTACACAGCGTCGAGGAGCGACGCAGGGCAGCAGGGGATGACGTCAGTGAGAGGCAGGGAGTGGGAAAAGCCGGCGGGGCATACTCCCGCGGCTCTTCGGCGGCTTTCGGCTCAGTTCGAACGCGAAGGCAGGGCATAACGCGGCGTGAGGATGACGTCATCCAAAAATTGAATATGCCAGACGTAGCATTGATGCCGCATCGTGTATGGTCGAATCGCGATGCTACGATTATTTTCAACAGCCCTAGTTAAAAGGCTGTTTGATCCTGTCTTCTCTGATCCTCCCCCACTGTCCCCAATCCATCTCCTGATAGAACAGAGCCTTGAAGTCGCTCTGCACATGCTCAGTTTGGTGTGTATTGCTAGAGAGGTTTTTGTTTTTTTTCTTGGGAGGGTGCATATGATCAGCACAGGTCCAATCAGCACTGTCCAGACAGAGGGTCAGAGGTCCTGCAGCGTCATAGGACAGTCAAAGTAGAATGAAAACTCCACCTACAAGCTTTAACCAGACACTGAAAGAAGTCACAAGATTGCTAATGAGAAAAGGTATTTAGCAGTTTATATCTACTAAAATAATTGCATGTCCATGTTCTGTGTACTGTGGGAGATCAGATATACTGAATGCAGGTTCCTGGATTTAGTAACACTAAGTATATTCTATGCAAATATTTAAACAGTATCCAGTATCATCCTGTTCCTAGCTGAGACCAGTTGAGGTAAGGGGTATTCCACATGTCCTCCCAGGCCTCTCCTTGCAGATCCAGAACCTAAATCTGCCATTCAGAACCCTTTCACACTGAGGCGGTTTTCAGGGGTTTTAGCACTGGAAATGGCCTCTGCTAAGCGCCTGAAAACCGCATCCAATTCATTCCAGTGTAACTTTTCACACCAGGGCGTTGCGCTTGCGGGACGTTCCCGAAAAGTCCTGCAAGCAGCATCTTTGGGGCAGTTTGGGAGCGCTGTATTTACCACTCCCAAAACGCCCTGCCCATTGGAATTAATGGGCAGCACTTCGGAAGAGCCTGAAAACGCTTTGGAAGTGCTGCAACACTGGAGTTTCTAACCCCTTCTTTGGGGTTAAAAGCGCCCCGCTAGCACCCGAAAAGCGCTGCTTAAACAGCGATAAAGCGCCCCCAAAATCGAGCGGCTCTTTACCACGAACACAGCCGCGGCCCCAGTGTGAAAGGGGTCTTAGACTGGAGATTTTAGAGAAGGCTTTATAAATATTAGATAATGGTTAACTTAAAGCGGAGTTCCACCCATATAAAAGTCAGCAGCTACAAAAAGTGTAGCTGCTGACTTTTAATAATCGGACACTCACCTGTCCCATGGTCCAGCGATTTGGGCGAACGAAGCCTCGCTCCTCTCCCTCCTCCTGGTCGGGTGATCTTCTGGGACCTGTGACGTGTTCCAGAAGATTGCAGGGAGGGAGGGGGGAGAGGTGAACTTCCTTCCGCGCCGCGGAGCCCCAGGAGGAAGTGGGAGCCCCTAAAAAAAAGGATATCCGCTCCCCCCTCAAAAAAAATGACATGCCAAATGTGGCATGTTAGGGGGTCACCTACACTTAAAGTGGAAGTTCCATTTTGGGGTGGAACTCCGCTTTTATGCTGTGTACACACGATCGGACATTCCGACAACAAAATCCTGGATTTATTTCCGACGGATGTTGGCTCAAACTTGTCTTGCATACACACGGTCACACAAATCTTGTTGGAAATTGCGAACGTCAAGAATGCGGTAACGTACAACACGTACGACGAGCCGAGAAAAATGAAGTTCGATAGCCAGTGCGGCTTTTCTGCTTGATTCCGAGCATGCGTGGAACTTTGTGCGTCGGAATTGTGTACACACGATCGGAATTTACGAGAACAGAATTTGTTGTCGGAAAATTTGAGATCCAGACCTCAAATTTTGTGTGACAGAAATTCTGATGGAAAATGTCCGATGGAGCCTACACACAGTCGGAATTTCCGACAACAAGCTCCAATGGAACATTTTCTATCAGGAAATCCGACCGTGTGTACAGGGCATAAGAGGGGATCCCTCAACAGAGATTAAATCTGAGAAGAGATGAAATTCTCTTTTTAAATATTAAAAATAAAACTTCTTTAGTTCTTTTTGTATATTGTTCGTTTTTCTTTTTTCTTTTTTTTTTGCAATATGCGTTGTTTTAAAATACATTTTGAATTTATTTTTTTAATTTGTGCATTTTATTAGGTTGTTAGATGTCCTTATTTTGAGTTTAAACTTTATGGGCATTCTTTTGGGATTGTGGTAGTAAGACAATTAATAAATTAATACATCGTGTACACTGAGGCTGCTAAACATTTAGGAGCAGTTGGGTGTTTTTTCAGCAGCCCCAGAACTCTCCTCTATGTTATCTTATCTGTCCATCTACACTCAGTCATAGTAGTTTAGAGGCAGTTGAGTTTACTGGCGCTTTTTAGAAAGCAGAAAAATCGTGTTCAGGATTGTAGTTTACTGGCATTTCAAACGCCAAACGCTTGTAAACGACCTGTGTTTATGTGTGTTTGCATTTATAAACGTTTTTTAAAGTGGAACATGTAAAAAAAACAATTTTCACCACATGGAGAGAGAAAGAGAGGGATGGATGGGTGGAGAGAGGGATAGATGGATGGATGGAGAAGGATGGATGGAGAGAGGGATGGATGGATAGATGGAGAGGGATGGATAGATGGAGAGGGATGGGGAGAGAGAGGGATGGATGGATGGGGAGGGATGGATGGGGAGGGATGGAGATGGATGGAGAGAGAGAGGGATGGATGGGGAGGGATGGAGATGGATGGAGAGAGGGATGGATGGATGGATGGATGGATAAGATGAAGAGGGATGGATGGAGAGAGGGAGATGGATGGAGAGAGGGATGGATGGAGGGAGATGGGTGGATAGATAGATGGAGAGGGATGGATGCAGAGAGAGGGATGGAGAGGGATGGGTGGAGAAGGATTGATGGATGGAGAGAGATGGATGAATGGATGGATGGATGGATAGAAAGGGGTGGGTGGAGAGGGATGGATGGAGGGAGAGGGATGGGTGGAGAAGGATTGATGGATGGAGAGAGATGGATGGATGGATAGGGGTGGGGGGAGAGGGATGGATGGAGGGAGAGGGATGGATGGATGGAGTTGGATGGATGGGTAGATGAAGAGGGATGGATGGAGAGAGAGATGGATGGATAGATGGAGAGGGATAGATGGATAGGGATGGATAGAGAGGGATGGATGGATGGAGAGAGATGAACGGATGGATGAATAGAGAGAGAGGGATGGATGGATAGAGAGGGATGGATGGATAGAGAGGGATGGAGAGAGATGGATGGATAGAGAGGGATGGATGGATAGAGAGGGGTGGATGGATAGAGAGATATGGATGGATAGAGAGGGATGGATGGATAGAGAGATATGGATGGATAGAGAGGGATGGATGGATAGAGATGGGTGGATGGAGAGGGATCGATGGAGAGGGATGGATGGATGGATGGAGAGGGGATGGATGGATAGAGAGGGATGGATGGAGAGAGATGGATGGATGGAGAGGGATGGATGGATAGAGAGAGAGGGATGGATGGATGGAGAAGGATGGATAGAGAGAGAGGGGTAGATGGATAGAGAAGGATGGATGGATGGAGAGGGATGGATGGAGAGAGATGGATGGATGGAGAGGGATGGATGGATAGAGAGAGAGGGATGGATGGATTGAGAAGGATGGATAGAGAGAGAGGGATGGATGGATAGAGAGGGATGGATAGAGAAGGATGGATGGAGAGGGATGGATGGATGTAGAGGGATGGATGGATGGATAGAGAGGGATGGATGGATAGAGAGGGATGGATGGATAGAGAGATATAGATGGATGGAGAAGGATGGATGAATGGATGGAGAGGGATGGATGGATAGAGAGGGGATGGATGGATAGAGAGGGATGGATGGATAGAGAGGGATAGATGGATGGAGAAGGATGGATGGATAGGGATGGATGGAGAGAGATGGATGGATGGAGAGGGATGGATGGAGAAGGATGGATGGATGGAGAAGGATGGATGGATGGAGAGGGATGGATGGATGGAGAGGGATGGATGGATAGAGAGGGATCGATGGATGGAGAAGGATGGATGGATAGGGATGGATGGAGAGAGATGGATGGATGGATGGAGAGGGATGGATGGAGAAGGATGATGTCACGGAACGTCCCTCACTTCGCTTGAGTGCTTCCGTCATATACCACTTCCTCCCAGTCTGTATA
Organism: Aquarana catesbeiana; assembly: GCF_042186555.1. Classification (NCBI taxonomy): domain Eukaryota; kingdom Metazoa; phylum Chordata; class Amphibia; order Anura; family Ranidae; genus Aquarana; species Aquarana catesbeiana. Next base: position 319,709,764 of record NC_133330.1, read on the forward strand.
CAGACATCAGATATCCCAACCTCTCTGAGCACAAAACAAGGCGACACTTGCTTGTTGCTAACATGAACTCTCTTTATTCAGAACCAGAATACAGTCTTATATACAGGAGAAGACGAGGTTCCACCCTCCTGCTCGTATTACTCTAACAATACAAACGTAACCTAATTATCCTAATTAACATGGGATAATTAACTAATCCTTTATACAGCCTAGGTGACTGAGACATGACCTTTTGCCCAGACTGAGTTAATTATCACAGGACATTTTCTCACAATAGCAGCAGCACCAATAGGAGTCGCCCCGTCTCCTACATTGTATAGAGGACAATGTGATCAGCTCATTCAATTAACATAAACACAGGTAGTTGGAGTTGATGACACCAGCATCTCTTCACAGGATGTGTCCCAACAGTATAATTCAGTCTTATCATTTTAATATGGCATATAAAGGGTTCCCAGAGTCTGTGTGTTTTGGGGGGACATGGAGCTGAATCCAAAGTAACACCAACCCCAGGGTCCCCAGGCATACAGCTCACAGAGAGCAAATGCTAGGGCCAATAATCGGTTGGGCAAGAGGCTTGCGTTCAGTCCCCTCCAATAGCCTCTGTCCCGGGTGAGTCTGTCACATTTCTCCCCCATCAAAGGTTGACTAACAAGGTCCCAGACCTCCACCTGGTCTGGACATGTGTTCGCCAGGCAGAGTGAACTCACATAGCCTTCCCGTATGATCTCCTTTCTTGGCTGCAAGGAATAGTTGACCTCAGTAGGTGTGGGGCAGGGCTCATTTACTCTCTGTCTGGCTGCCAGGGCTTCAGCTGGATTGTTTTTAACATTCCTTGGCTCGGTCTGCTGCTGGGCAGAGGGGCCGATCACCCCAGCTTCCTGAAGCTGTAGAGAGACAGTAGGTGCTAGGCAGAGGCCAGCGGTGCTCTGCCCTGTTGCCAGCGATTCAGCTGGGAGTAGCAGCTCCACTACATCAGCTTGTCGTCGGAGAGAGGGGCCAACTGCCCCGGCTCCCTGGAACTCCACAGTTGTTGCCGGTGCTGGGCACAGGTTGGTAGCACTCTGCTCTGTTGCCAGCACTTCTGCTGGGGACTCCGCATCCTCCGCTCCAGATAACCGTTGGGGCAGGAGGCTGGCTTCCTCCACTCCCAAACTGTGTAGTTGCCATTGGAAAAGGGAGCCAGCTGCTTCCTTTTCCATTCCCTCATCTGGCTGCTGGGACGACATGTCGATGGTACTGTCTCCCAGGTGCACGGATCTTTGCTGGGGAGGAAAGTCCACTTCCTCCACCCTGGCCAACTGTTGGGGAGGGACAACACACACCTCCTCTCCCTTCTCCCCCTGTATCTGCTGCTGGTAAGTGATTGCCACCTTCTCACCCTGAGCCTCCGAAACTGCCACAGGTGTGGGGCAGAGGTCTTGGACCCTCTGTCCGGTTGCCAGCACTTCTGCTGGGGGTTTGCTAGGTGGTTCCTCCTCTACAGAAACGTCTATTAAATCCCCAGTCTCTGGAATTGGTAAAAGTGTGGGACAGAGGTCTTGGACCCTCTGTTCAGTTACCAGATCTTCAGCTGGAGAAGTTTGTTTTAACTCCATAGATGCTGCTGGCAGAAAATCACATGTCCCTGTCAGTGTTGTGGGAGAAAGGCCGACTACCTCTTCTCTCAAGAAGGCCGAAGCCACTGTTGGTGCTGGGCAGAACACAGTGAACTTTGGCCCTGATAGCAGCTCTTCTGCTGGAGGCTCATCAGGTTGTTCTTCCTCAGCAGAAAAGTCTATCAAATCCTATGTCTCTGCAACTGATGTCTGGGGATAGAGGTTCACCATCTCCTGTCCATGGAACCCAGAAGATGCTATCATTTCTGGGCAGAGGTTAGCAGAGCTCTGCCCTGTTGTCAGCACTTCAGGTTTGGGGACGGCAATCTTCGGATTTTCCACTGCCGATTCTCTGGCATGCTGCTGAACTTGTTCTAGCAGTTTCCTGTATGCCCTTTCCAGATGCTGTTCCTTCCTTAGCAAATGGTCCAGATCAGGTTTGAGCTCTGAGACCCCTGCAAGACCGAGCATAGACTCTCTATATTCTCTCAGGTCTTCAAGGTCAGGTTCCCCTTCATCGCCAAACATAAAATGATCTGTAAGGCTCTCCCACAGCAATCCAGGGCCGCCAAAGTCATATCCCTCCGGAGAGCATTCTGTTGTCTCCCCTAAATATCCCTCCTCTGCGTGCCATTGCAGAGCCCGATAACGATTGTCCAGCTCTATCTCCTGCTGGATCAGCCTGTCCAACTCAGTCACCCATTGCTCCTGGGGCCGCTCTCCCAGGAATGCCATCCGCAATGCCTGTTGGACACTGGCCCGTTGCTCTTGGGTTGGAAAGCACTTGCCCTGTTTTATACCAGCGAGCTGGAGGGCTCCGATCCAGAGCTCCACCCGAATCTTCTGCCTGAGCTCCAGGTATTCATCCTTTGACACAGTCCTGGTGTATGTTGAAAGGATGATCCGCAGCAGCCCCGGGAACTCTGATGCCAGGTCCATATCTCCGCTGGGGTGACTGAAGTCTGCTATGCTGATCTTGGATCCAGTTGGAGGTTTGGATGTCCCAGACTGCAGGAAGCTTTCCCGCTGCTTGCCACCAATGTCACAGAACGTCCCTCACTTCGCTTGAGTGCTTCCGTCATATACCACTTCCTCCCAGTCTGTATACAGACATCAGATATCCCAACCTCTCTGAGCACAAAACAAGGCAACACTTGCTTGTTGCTAACATGAACTCTCTTTATTCAGAACCAGAATACAGTCTTATATACAGGAGAAGACGAGGTTCCACCCTCCTGCTCATATTACTCTAACAATACAAACGTAACCTAATTAACCTAATTAACATGAGATAATTAACCAATCCTTTATACAGCCTAGGTGACTGAGACATGACCTTTTGCCCAGACTGAGTTAATTATCACAGGACTTTTTCTCACAATAGCAGCAGCTCCAATGGGAGTCGTCCCGTCTCCTACATTGTATAGAGGACAATGTGATCAGCTCATTCAATTAACATAAACACAGGTAGTTGGAGTTGATGACACCAGCATCTCCTCACAGGATGTGTCCCAACAGTATAATTCAGTCTTATCATTTTATTATGGCATATAAAGGGTTCCCAGAGTCTGTGTGTTTTGGGGGGACATGGAGCTGAATCCAAAGTAACACCAACCCCAGGGTCCCCAGGCATACAGCTCACAGAGAGCACCATTCCCCCAAATGCTAGGGCCCATAATCGGTGGGCAAGAGGCTTGCGTTCAGTCCCCTCCAATAGCCTCTGTCCCCGGTGAGTCTGTCACAGATGGATGGATGGATGGAGAGGGATGGATGGAGAAGGATGGATGGATGGATGGAGAGAGGATCCAGTGGTCCCCCTGGATCAAATACCTACAAGCCCCATAATTTCAATAACTGTATGGTGGGGGACCCAGGCCGAGGGAAACGGTTTCTTCTTTGGATTCTGGACCTTTATCTTTTTTCTCTTTCTCTCCTGTCTATCCTCCTCCTTTTTCTTAACCTTACTTTAAACCATTTCTCGTCTCCCCTCCCTTTCTTCTCTTTTTATGTTTAAAAGACTCTACTTGTGGATACAAGTGGAGTGCTATGGAGCCTTTCCTTTCTTGGCCCCGATGGAGGAACAAGGTAAACTAACTTTAAAGGCCTAACCTCCTTTGGCACCAAGGGCCCTGATACTGAGATATACTAAAGGTACTAAAACTTGATTTTTAAAAATTACCAAGAAGTTAAGAGTACTCCGCTTACGGGGCAAATTTATCTTCTTTCTCTTTTCTATTTTTTTAGTTCTATTTTTATTTTTATTTTTCATTGGGATAAACACTAATGATATATGGAATGTGTTAGATATGTTATTCTAGACCCTTTAAGGACAGGTCAACATTAATGTCCTTATGTTTACAGAGCGTACTAATACTCACCTGTTAACCCCCCCTATTTTATTTATTTTTTATTTTTCCCCTTTTTCTTTGTGTTCTGTACAACACGTTTGTGTCATTTGACAGAAAATATGATTGCTGACTGATTGTTCATGCCATTTTGTATAATTTGCAAAACCTTTAATAAAGAAAATTAAAAAGAAAACACAACAAATCAATCTACACGCACACTGCTCTCTCTTCTCTCACAGAATGGCTGAAATAGTTAATAATTGTTTTCCATACATTGTGGACATTTGGGAGGGTCTCCTGAGGTTATCTGTTAAAAACGCTTCTACACAGGATATTTAAAGCAGCAAAACAGACATTTTTACCTGTCTGTTACTAGCTGTAAAGTTTCCAGTGTTCAGAAAAGGTTTCCAAACCTCCTGTGTACATGAAGCCTAACAAGTTTTTGGGGTCTATTTTTTGCAGGGATATTTTTTTTTCTGCCCCAGGGATGTCAGTGTTTTATAAAGGTTGTAGAAGTTCTATCTCCAATGTGATTATATCTACCCGTCCTTGTTTAGAGAAGACACCTGAGCAAAGACCAACACATCTAATTTTCATACGTTCTCATTATTGTTAATCAGGTCCCTTTAAAATCCCCTAATTATTCAATCAAGTGTATCACCGTGCGAACAATCAAAATCACCCTTAGTAGCTATTTTGCAAGGGAGCTGCTACACCTAATTAATGAAAAGTCAAAGCACTCTATATTTTACATGACATAACACCATGGAAGTGGAATAAAGTGGCTTGATATATCGCATGCATCCAAGGCGCCCTACTGCACCATTTTATTTAAGAGTAAGAAAAAAAAAAAAAGATGAGGTTACAACTTACAGTCTGACTTTGCAAAGAGCTCTTAAACCCCCAGAGTGAGACAAAGGTTTATTACTTATTAGTGTCCTTGCTACAGTAAAGTGGTGATTTAATATACTGTATAGTCTTCTATATAATATAAATCCTGTCAGTACTTGGCACCACATTGTGACATAAAATGATCCCGTTTACATTTTGACTCTGATCTATGAGCATAAATGGACGTGTCAGCATGACAGAAGGCAGTTTTTGATCTAAAGCAATTAAGGATGCTACAGGTAACATCTCCACTTCATATTTGGGTCTTCAATGTCATGTTAGTCTGACTTCACCTCTATTTTCTTTTCCTGATATGGTCTTGTAAATTTTTTTTTTTTTTTATGCGATCCTTAGAAAAAAAAAAAAAAAATTTTTTCTTTTTTGATCAGGGTTCATTCAAAAAACATTGTAAAATAAAACTATACATTTTGTTGTATAATTTGTTCTGCTTAACATTACATTAAAATTATGATTCTCATACAAAGCATTGCAAAATTATTTACAAATGAAATAAAAAAAAAAAAATGTTTTCATTTTTTTGCACTTGTGACAAAAAAAAAAGAAAAAAAAAAGAAATAAAGTTTGCAGCCTTTTTAACCTTCTGGACACGGCGGAACCCTTGAAATAACTTTCTGGTGTCAGGGAACACCCGTTAATACCTACTATATCTACAACTCATGATACATTAGTGTGGTGGTCAGTGGGAAGAATGCTCCTTACACTTGAGGTTATTGGGAAGAATTATCCCCTTACAGATAGTTAAAAAGATTAATGGTGTCAGTGGAAACTTATTTAAGAAGCAGAGATTGCTCATTGCTTAAAGCGGAGTTCCACCCATAAAATTAACTAGTCATTATTCAGCAGCATTAAACCTAATAAACAACATTTGGAATTTTTTTTTTTTTACTAACGGTTTGATGTCTGTTGCTAAGGGGTGCCTTGGAATCTGCCTCTTCCTCTCCCTGGCACCTGACGTCATTTCCCTCGGCGCCCGTGCTCGCTAGTGCTCCTGGGAGATGCTTGTCATCATTTCCCAGGAGTCAGTGGGCAGCGCAGAGGGCTTCGTTGTCGTCACAACGGGGGCAGGCACTTGTGATGGCAACGTCAGAAGTGTACGGGGCTGCGCCGTACATACTGCGCATGCGCGAGAACGGGCGGTGCATGCTGGTCGCTCAGCTACACCAGAGCCTGGAAGATAATGCTTGTGGGCTTCACATGGAAAGAGGAATATAAGATCAATTCCTCTGTGAAATCGGCAATCGAGCGCCGATTAAGCACACAAGCGTGAGTGCTATAAATAAGCCTTATGCCGTGTACACACGGGCGGACTTTTCGACCGGACTGGTCCAACAGACTTTCCGGCGGACTTTCGACGGACTTCCGACGGACTTTTTAACGAATGGACTTGCCTACACACGATCACACCAAAGTCCAAAGGATTCGTACGTGATGACGTACACCGGACTAAAATAAGGAAGTTGATAGCCAGTAGCCAATAGCTGCCCTAGCATCGTTTTTTTGTCCGTCAAACTAGCATACAGACGAGCGGATTTCTGGGTCCGGCGGAGTTACAACGTAAAGATTTGAAGCATGTTCCACATCTAAAGTCTGTCAGATTTTCGACTGGAAAAGTCCGCTGAAGGTCCGATGAAACCCACACACAATCGGATTGTCCGCCGGACTTGGTCCATTGGACCAGTCCGGTCGAAAAGTCCGACCGTGTGTACGCTGCATTAGAAACAAAAGATATGCATCCTAAAAAGAAAATAAAAAATTTAACAATGGGAACTCCGCTCTAAGGAACCCCTAGCAGTCTCTGGAGGAACCATAGGGTTCCATGGAACTGTGGTTGAGAAACCCTGTATTAAGGGTTAAAAAAAAATAAAGTTGTCGGGAGGAGAAAAAGGAGATAATTAGGGCTGATTTGCGTAAACTAAGGGTTAATAAGAAGTTAACTAAACAATCCTTATTTAAAAAAAACTTTGTCAGGTTGCTTTAACTCTATGGTTCTCAATCCTGTCCTCAAGTACCCCCAACAGGCCATGTTTTGGGAATTTCTCTTAGATAAAATAGATGTCCAAAATACCAAGCTATTGAGTCTGATTTAAAGCACCTGTGCAAGATAAAGGAAAACCTCCAAACATGGCCTGTTGGGGGTACTTGACATTGTTGAGAACCACTGCTAATGGACAGCACCTGCATATCAACGTTTATCCCTGCTGATGATTGATGAATGAATCAAGGTAGATACAGAAATAAAAATGTTAGTTTGTATCTCTCTATCTGAACTGTGTTGATAAACCAGATTCACACCAGAACGTGGTGTGGGCAAAGCACGTTTCCTACACTGCAAGTGAGACACACGCAGGTGCCATTCATTGTAAGTGGTACCCCAAAAGCATGTTTGTGACCACCAAACCACAGTTTGAATAGAAGAACTGGACGCACTACACACACCCTGTCTACTTTGAGGACTTTTTAAGATTTTGAATGACTCAGTTCACATACACTTAAATAGAATTACCGGGACATTATACAACCAATTAAATAACAACTTTATCTTCCGTAGGACATATGTAATATACACTTTTTTTTTTTTTCCTCGGTAGACTGACAAACGGACAGAAGGGCATCGTCATAAAGAACTACAGCACCAGATCGATCCTTCACGTCTCCAACGTAACAGAAGAACATTTCGGCAACTATACCTGTGTAGCGGTAAACAAGCTGGGTACCAGCAACGCCAGCCTACCATTGAACCGTAAGTAGCAAGCTACAGCGCGTGATTATACATTGTGATCATGGTCTGTGGAGTGATGGCTCAGTTTTGGGGTAAATTGGGATGGCATTGTGCAACTTAGTAGTGTTCCTACACATAAACCAGACAGCAGTTGTCTCAGTGGTAACGGTAGGTAGTGGAAGACCTGCCCATCCGTATTGTAATAGCATTACCACCATATATCTCACACTGGTAAAATTCTGTTTAAAACCTCCAGTAGCATTTTTCTGTAAATGTTTGGATGGCAGAATTTGTGTATGGGACTCTGCAGAAGGTGAAGTGAAAATCTCTATTACATATGGTACAACTAGACAGGTTGTGGTGAGCCCAACCGGACAAGTTGTGGTGAACCCAACTACACGAGGTTCAGTGAAGTGAGTTAGAAGGAACCAAAAACGCAAAAATAGAAATTTATTATTTACATATGGTATAGCCAGGGCTTTTTTTCAGCTGGAACTTGGTGGAACTCAGTTCCACCACCTCTGAATCAGGCCCTCTGCTCCCTGCTCACCTCTAGCACTTATAAACAAAGAAGTTAGGCTTCTGTGTTTACAAGTAACAGCTTGTCTCCCAATGGCTCCCACAAATCTGATCTCCTAGGTGGCTCCCATTGAGTGCAGGATGGGGACAAGGGAGATGCAGGTGCCGTGCAGTGCAGTGCAGATTCCGACACTCCCACTGGATAAACTCCCTACAAGTGAGAGAGGCAGACCCATCTACAGTGTGTGAGGAGGTACCAGAAGGGGGGGTTACATGCAGAGGTCAGAGCTGAAGAGGGGTGAAAGTGAGATGTGGATGGGGGATGCAGAGGTAAGCAGCTGTGCAAGAAGTATGTACTCTGCACTCTGTGTGTAGCGCACCCCTGAATTCTGCGCTATGTGTGTAGAGCACCCCTGAACTCTGCGCTGTGTGTGTGTGTGTGTGTGTGGGGGGGGGGGGTCGTGGTTGAGTTCCAGCACCTATTTTCTGAGAAAAAAAAACCCTGGGTATAACTAAACAAGTTGTGGTGAACCCAACCAGACAAGCTGTGGTGAATCTACACAAGGATCAGGAGGTACCAAAATCTCTACTTGAGCCGTTCAAATCATTCCCCTTTTCATGGGGCCAAATGTACATCTATAAATGGCTTATGGGGAACTTTTGTAGTGGTGGTAAAGGCTAACTATAACTATTCTTAAAAAAATCCCCTCCCCCTCCTTCTACCCATCCTGCATAGCCTGTATAAAAAATAATCTGCATACCTAAATTTTCTAGTCAGGTCACGTGACACCACGGCTTTGGTTTCCCCATGTAAAGGATCGCTCGACAAAAACTGAATTCCCAGATCCATGATATCACCCACAGGCTCCCATGGGTCATCCATTGCCTACGCTTCCCCCTCTCCCCTTCAGTGCACAGATCTTTTTTATACAGTCTATGAAGTATAGGTAAGAGGAGGGAAGAGGGAATGTTTTTAGGAATAGTTATAATTAGGCTTATCTTCCTCTTTAAGTCCACCTCACCATAGCATAGGGTGTGTCATTCCATAAGCCACTGGTCTCCAAACTGCTTTCCTCTCAATGATACCAACAGTGAGACACCATTCCTTTTGCTGACACCAGCAGTGGGGCTTTATTCCTCCCATTGACGCTGGGGCACCAATCCTCTGGATGACACCAATGATGGGGCACTGTTCCTTCCATTGAAAGCAACAGTTGGGCACCCCACTTAAACCAACAAGGCGCCCTACTTCACACACTAATACCAATGATGGTCCACTATCCCTCTTACTGACTACAAGCATCATGTAATTCTTTTTGCTTCCACTGGTGCTGGGGCATTTTCATCTCCCACTGGCCACAGGCTGCCCCCCCCCCCCCCCCCATTTCTGAAGGACACTTAAATGGCCCTTTGTTTAGAAAGTTTGGAGACACCTGCCATAAGCTCGACTCCATAGAAGCCATGGTTTCTGTACACCAGTGGTTCTCAGCCTCAGTCCTCAAGTACCCCCAACTGGCAATGTTTTCAGGTTTTCCTTTACTTTGTACAGCTGCTTTAAATCAATATCCATGACATGGTATTGAAAAGAGCTTTTTTATCTAAGGGAAGTTCCCAAAACATGGCCCATTGGGGGTACTCGAGGACTGAGGTTGAGAACCACTGCTGTAGACTACACTGATGATTGCCAACTAGCCTGACACAGCTATATGCTCTTTGGAATAAAAGGCTCTATAATATTAGGCTTTACTTGTGTTATACAATACCAAAAGGGTGCAGTGTTCAAAAGTCTCTAATAAAAGATTCCACATATAAAATTATGGCGAAAAAATTTCACAGCTTCTGTGAAAAAAAATGTGCATGCACACTCGTCACCACTGTGAGGTGTGGCAAGCCTGCTTACCAGATCCTATTGACCCTTAAGTTATAGAGAGGTCAACAACAGCATGCAAGGTATCAAGGGCTGGATGGATAGCAAGGCCTCCATAAGATGTTCGCGTCATCCGTCACTACAGGTCACTAAAGTATGCGTTCTTCTGGTTCTCCTCATCATCTAGCAGGAAATTCCCCACTTCCAGCGGTATGCACATTGCCAGCGATATTACCTCTGTGTGGTCTAAAATGGAGAACATCCAATGCTGTTCCTATGGTGGTCGTGTGTTATAGACCAGTGGTTCTGGATGCACAGTTGGCCCCAGCAGAAAATAAAGAATTCCTTGCATGTCTTTGCTTATAATGAGGTATAAACTGCACATTTTTTAAAATCTGTAATAGGAGTGAGTCATGCAGCTGCCATCTGCTATTACATGTGAGCCCACCCATTTACATCCCTGCAATATACAGTAAGTGTGTATGTATGTATGTAAAAGAGTTTAGGAGGCTGAAAGAGCAGAACCATGCAAACTGAATAGAAATGAATCAGGATTTGTGTATCTGAACTCTACGCGTGGGTCACCTCTAAACACGTTTTGTTTATAACTCATTCTAAATGCCTGTGAAGCCTACTCAACACTTTCCTCATGGGGTTCAGAAAACCCTCCCTGCTGTGCTGCCTGGCCTAATTCAATCTACAGCAAGCAACATTGAAACATGGGCTGAACCAAATGTTACCTTGTGCACAGAAGGGATCCATTCACACTTCATGTGACATTCATTTTCTGTTTTTTTTTTTTGTTTTTTTTTGTTTTGTGGCTTGATAATAATAGTTATTCTGTAGCACAGTATTAAAGAATATATATATATATATATATATATATATATATATATATATATATATATATATATCTTTACCTTTGCATGACTTGATAATAATAGTTACTCTATGGTACAGTATTAAAATTTGTATATACTGTATACACTATATCTATATATATATATATATATATATATATATAATATATACTTTGCTACAGTGTAAAGTAGTGAGTGTACAGCTTGTATAACAGTGTAAATTTGCTGTACCCTCAAAATAACTCAACACACAGCCATTAATGTCTATACCGCTGGCAACAAAAGTGAGTACACCCCTAAGTGAAAATGTCCAAATTGGGCCCAAAGTGTCAATATTTTGTACGGCCACCATTATTTTCCAGCACTGCCTTAACCCTCTTGGGCATGAAGTTCACCAGAGCTTCACAGGTTACCCCCGGAGTCCTCTTCCACTCCTCCATGATGACATCACGGAGCTGGTGGATGTTAGAGACCTTGCGCTCCTCCACCTTCCGTTTGAGGATGCCCCACAGATGCTCCATAGGGTTTAGGTCTGAAGACACGCTTGGCCAGTCCATCACCTTTACCCTCAGCTACCCTCAGCTTCTTTAGCAAGACAGTGGTCGTCTTGGAGGTGTGTTTGGGGCCGCTATCATGTTGGAATACTGCCCTGCGGCCCAGTCTCTGAAGGGAGGGGATCATGCTCTGCTTCAGTATGTCACAGTACATTTTGGCATTCATGATTCCCTCAATGAACTGTAGCTCCCCAGTGTTGGTAGCATTCATGCAGCCCCAGACCATGACACTCCCACCACCATGCTTGACTGTAGGCAAGACACACTTGTCTTTGTACTCCTCACCTGGTTGCCGCCACACACGCTTGACACCATCTGAACCACATAAGTTTATCTTGGTCTCATCAGACCACCACATTCCAGTAATCCATGTCCTTAGTCTGCTTGTCTTCAGCAAACTGTTTGCGGGCTTTCTTATGCATCATCTTTAGAAGAGGCTTCCTTCTGGGATGACAGCCATGCAGACCAATTTGATGCAGTGTGCAGCATATGGTCTGAGCACTGACAGGCTGACCCCCCACCCCTTCAACCTCTGCAGCAATGCTGGCAGCAATCATACGTCTATTTCCCAAAGACAACCTCTGGATATGATGCTGAGCATGTGGACTCAACTTCTTTGGTCGACCATGGCGAGGCCTATTCTGAGTGGAACCTGTCCCGTTAAACAGCTCTATGGTTTTGGCCACTGTGCTGCAGCTCAGTTTCAGGGTCTTGGCAATCTTCTTATAGCCTAGGCCATCTTTATGAAGAGCAACAATTCTTTTTTTCAGATCCTCAGAGAGTTCTTTGCCATGAGGTGCCATGTTCAGTGATTTGTAATAACTTTCTGTAGTGGCGCCCCCCGAGAGTTTCTAAGTTGGATTGTAACAGCCAATGACAGGTTTTTTTTTAATTGTCTGGAATAAGAAAAATTCAAGGATTCTCTATACCATGGGCTTTTAAAGAGCACTATGGCCTCTCATTCTCATTGTAAAAAAAAAATGATGCACTGCAGCACTTAATTATAAGTACATCTGCACTTACAGTTTTGTCTTGGAAATCCCAACATTTACCTGTTGATGCTACCAGTGAAGTCCACCTAATGCAGCTTTTTGTGATGGTGTGGCAATGATGCTGCACTGCTTGTGAACTGATGGCAAAGTTGCCACTCTTATGAAGGCTGTGCCTGCTTGCACTACAGTGGGAGGGGAAAAGGTTGCGGCGGGTGTGGCTTTTGGCATTGTCACTGCTGATTCACAAGCCTGTAGTTTGTCAATCAGCACCTGGGCACACCTATCCATGCTCACTGCTTTCTGGATTGGCAGCATTGTCTCTGCTGCCAAAAACCTCCCAATGTGAGCTGCAGTGTCTGGGAGGGGGAGTGTGTGAGACACATATGAAGAAGATTTGGCTCAGTCAGGGAACTTAAAGAATGTTTTTGTTTACTACTTTATGAAGCTTATACAGCAAAATCTTGGATTGAAAGTAACTTGGTCTGAAAGCGTTTTGCAAGACAAGCAAAATTTGTTTATAAATTTTGACTTGATAAACAAGCGATGTCTTGATATACAAGTAACGTCATGCCACTGAGTATAAAAGAGAAGAGAGGCGCCTCTAAGTGTAGCAATATGGTTACATTGAATGAAGTTAGTACATTTAGCAATTCACATGGTTGATGATTAAAACAGGCACATCTAAGTTTGCAGGCATCCGGGGTAAAGCTGTCCACATATACCACCTCCTCCGGTTCACAACAGACAGTCGGGGTGCCTTGGCATTGCCGTTACATGGGGTGTACCTATGTCCTTTTCCTATGGGCACAGTTGTCACCACACCTGTGATCTACAACACGGTTACTACGAGTTATTTACTTAAAGCTTGTTGGGTCTCCTGTTCCGACTCTAAGATGACCATTTTTACGACCACCCTACATACACTCAGCAATCGATACTGGTCTATTCTGATATTGTCTTAGATTAAATCTATATCAACCCTATTTCTTGATTTACCATTTTCAGGGGGGGCTGACCCCCTCTCCCGACACAGCTAGATCCCTTGAGGGGTGCCGGGAGTAGGGTGTCATCTCTTCCTCCTGTTTAGGGGAATAAGATAGACACTCCACTGAGGACATGTAGGATTTTGATGTATACTACTACTTCTCTGGTAACTATCATTTTATGTTGACTAATTGTTGTGACTCGACAAGTGATCCTGTACCTGTGTCAACATGTTATCTTTAATACATTTAATAAAAAACTATTGAAAGTAATTTAGAGTCAATGGCTTGGTATTTTGGACAGCTATTTTATCTAAGAAAAATTCCCAAAACATGGACTGTTGGGGGTACTTGAGGACAGGATCGAGAACCACTGGGGTAGACGACCTAACACCTTCATAAGTCTGCTTTATTGAAGGTGAACTACATATGCAACAAAACATTTTAGTAAGAGGCCCTGAAGCAGCTAAATATTCTCATAAAATTGTAACCCTTTTGTAGTGCTATAGGCTTCAGTGTATATCCATTAGCTAAAAAGCCATTGCAGACAGTATGATCTGAACCAAAAAAGTAGACTCACCAAACTTCAATAATGGTAACCAGTGCAGCAACTGGGAATTGCAGCGACTTGACTATTAAACCTTACTACAAGGACTTCTAGTGCTCAGGTGTAAAGTACAGAAATACCAAGTGGACATAATCAGACATTATGTAAATTTCTGAAGAATTTTATCTTGACTGACCTTTAAAATAAACCTACCATGAAAATTCACACTTTACAAGAATCATTCAGGCACATGTGAGCATAAAAAAAACACATTAAATTTTAGGTTAAAAAGCACCTCTTTCTTATCCCTTATACAACCAAAAGCCTAGGCAAAGATCATGTGACCTCTGGCTACCAGGGGACTGGTGTGTGTTTCATGTCATTCGAGTCATACTGTATGTGTAGAGCTTGGTGATTTCAGTCACACCAACTCTGTCTGATAGACTTGCAAGGGGAATAGGAGGATCAGCAAAGGCACAAGCATGGTGTGAGACCATGCGTGAAATTTCCTTTATTCCTTGAGGAATTGCCCACTTCTCCTCTAAATATCACCAGTGCTTGTCATGTGACCGGACTTATCCCATGATACTCAGCCCCACAGATTCCAGTAAGGTCACCGCGAGGTGATATCTTGACATTTACACATGCAAATATTCCTTGATGGATGGCGCGCTCATTGCTCTGTATGTTTGTCTTTCATATCAGTCTTGCATACTAATTTGTATTTCAGCTAATCTCTATTCACGGAATTAGCCTTTAAACTGTGACTTTTATGTGTGATATTGAAACTCTGCTCAGGGGAAAAAAATGTCCATTTTAAATTACTTCTTCATTTTCTGCCTACGATGCACTGTTAACTATTTCAGTGCCCCAGGCTCCTGGAGTCTGGTCCACATATATAATGGAAGTTTCGGAATATATTATAAATTGAATATATTGAATATAATGGCATGTGTACCACTGGGAACTTTTTTTTGTTGATGTGTGCATTACTGGTCAAAGCTCGGAAATGTACTGAGGGCAGCCTTGTGGCAAGATACACTATAATACCAAAATTATTGCTATTGGGTATTGGTATTGGGACGCCTGCCTGGTATTGGTATTGGTATTGGGACGCCTGCCTTTACACGCACATGAACTTTAATGGCATCCCAGTCTTAGTCCGTAGGGTTCAATATTGAGTTGGCCCACCCTTTGCAGCTATAACAGCTTCAACTCTTCTGGGAAGGCCGTCCACAAGGTTTAGGAGTGTGTCTATGGGAATGTTTGACCATTCTTCCAGAAGCGCATTTGTGAGGTCAGGCACTGATGTTGGCCGAGAAGGCCTGGCTCGCAGTCTCCACTCTAATGCCCTGTACACACGGTCGGATTTTCCAATGGAAAATGTGTGATAGGACCTTGTTGTCGGAAATTCTGACCATGTGTAGGCTCCATCACACATTTTCCATCGGATTTTCCGACACACAAAGTTTGAGAGCAGGCTATAAAATTTAGCGACAACAAAATCCGTTGTCAGAAATTCCGATCGTGTGTACACAAATCCGACGCACAAAGTGCCACGCATGCTCAGAATAAATAAAGAGATGAAAGCTATTGGCTACTGCCCCATTTATAGTCTCGACGTACGTGTTTTACGTCACCGCGTTCAGAATGATCGGATTTTCCAACAACTTTGTGTGACCGTGTGTATGCAAGACAAGTTTGAGCCAACATCCGTCGGAAAAAATCCATGGATTTTGTTGTCGGAATGTGTGATCAATGTCCGATCGCGTGTATGGGGCATAATTCATCCCGAAGGTGTTCTATCGGGTTGAGGTCAGGACTCTGTGTAGGCCAGTCAAGTTCCTTCACCCCAAACTCACTCATCTATGTCTTTATGGACCTTGCTTTGTACACTGGTCCAGATCATTTGGTGGAGGGGGATTATGGTGTGGGGTTGTTTTTCAGAAGTTGGGCCTGGCCCCTTAGTTTCAGTGAAAGGAACTCTTAAGGCGTCAGCATACCAAGACATTTTGGATGATTATATGCTCCCAACTTTGTGGGAACAGTTCGGGGATGGCCCCTTCCTGTTCCAACATGACTGCCCACCAGTGCACAAAGCAAGGTCCATGGAACTAACCGGCCAAGCCCAACTCTTGAAAAACAACCCCACACCATAATCCCCCCACCACCAAATGATTTGGACCAGTGCACAAAGCAAGGTACATAAAGACATGGATGAGCGAGTGGTGTGGGGGAACTTGACTGGACTGCATAGAGTCCTGACCTCGACCCGATAGAACACCTTTGGGATGAATTAGATCGGAGACTGCGAGGTCTTCTCGTTCACATCAGTGCCTGACCTCACAAATGCGCTTCTGGAAGGATGGTCAAACATTCCCATAGACACACTCCTAAACCTTGTGGACGGCATTCCCAGAAGAGTTGAAGCTGTTATAGCTGCAAAGGAGGGGCCAACTCAATATTGAACCCTACGGACTTAAGCCTCGTACACACGGTACGAAAATCAGAAGGGGATTGTCGTTTGACAGGCTGCTGTCCGAAGTTCTTACAGTTAGTACCCTCCTTTCAACAACTGTTTTTCAATTTTTCGGCCAACAAATGTTTTTGTCAAACAACAGCTCCACGTCAGATTTTTGTATGGTCAGTACACAAATCCGTAACACAAAAGTCGAAAGTACAAACACGCATGCTTAAAATCAATGCTCACCAAACACGAAATTAGAAGAAGAGTCCAAAGGGTGGCGCTCATGAGCTGAAATTCCTCGTAGTACGTCACTACGTTCGTGTTTGTGGAACAACAATTTGTGTAACGTTAGTAAGCAAGCCAAGATCCTGGCACACTCCCTTTTGACAAAAATCAGACGCTTAGGTGTCCGACAATCGTACCGTGTGTACGAGGCTTAAGACTGGGATGCCATTAAAGTTCATGTGTGTGTAAAGGCAGGCGTCCCAATACTTACAATACTTTTGGCAATATAATGTGTGTGTATATATGTATAATATATCTAGAGATCTAGAGATCTATATATATATCTATATATCTATATCTATATCTATATAAAAACATCTTACATGTTTTCTCAAGGACCTGTTCGAATTTAAAGTGATGTCCTTGCCCTCTGTTTTCCTCGAAAACAGGGTTACATTATTGACTAAGTGGTTTAAGAAAATAGAATCCCTTTTTAGGGAATTAATCTGGAAAAAGGGCCAATCGAGATTTAGTTAGCAAACGCTGCAATTACCGATTAAAGATGGTGGTATGGCGATTCCGCATCCAAGATTATATTTTTTGTCATCTCAGCTGCAACACCTAGTGGGTTGTGGAACCATGGGTGGTGGGAATCCTAATAATAGAATGTTGATAAAGGGGGTCCCACACAATACATTAGTGGATGCGCTAGAGGCAGATTCCTTTACTGATAAAATTAGTGAGCAAAGTGTGGCAAGTAGCGAAGGCATTAATGGGGTATAATGGGCTAACAGAATATACCCCTCTATTGCATAGCAAAAACCTGGCTGAAATAAGGGGTATAGAGAGACCCTGGGAATGGGAAAGGCAAGGTATTAGCCGCCTGATTCAGTTATTTGAGGGCAACCTCATGAAGTCTTTTCTAGATCTAAGGAATTTAATATATCAAACAAGACGTTCTATAAATACCTGCAGATTAGACATGCCATTCAAGCACAGTTCAGGTCTCAAATCATAGAGTGGACTCTGATCCCCATACTCCTGAAAATCATCAAC
Source organism: Aquarana catesbeiana (assembly GCF_042186555.1). NCBI lineage: Eukaryota > Metazoa > Chordata > Amphibia > Anura > Ranidae > Aquarana > Aquarana catesbeiana. The sequence goes on from NC_133330.1 coordinate 319,727,411, forward strand.
TCACCCTCCACTAAAGGTCTAATTTCCAAGACATATACTAGTCTGGAGGAGAGAATTATAAGATGAGTGGGTCCTCTTAAGAGCAAAGAGGGGTGGGAGAGAGACATAGGGACAATAACTATGGCACAATGGGATAAGATTTTAGAACAAGGAGCCCTGGTCTCAATCTCACCTTCGCAGAAGCTTTCTTATTTGTTTCTAATCCATAGAGTTTACTATACCCCCCAAAAACGTTTAAATTTGCTTGGAAACAAAATGATGAATGCCCCAGGTGTAAGGCGACGGGAGACCTAATTCACATGGCATGGAAGTGTCCAAAGCTTTTTGGATATTGGAGGGGGATAATTACTAGGATGCATAAAACCTTTAGGAGCTCACTAGAACCTGAAGCCAAAACATGCCTATAAGAGCCGGTTCACACGGGGGCGACTTGTCAGGCGACCTAGCCGCCTGACAAGTCGCCTCCCGTTCTGTACAATGGAACCGTTCTAATCGGAGCGACGCAAGTCGCTCCGACTTAGAAGAAAGGTTTCTGTACTACTTTGGGGGCGACTTGCATAGACTTCTATACAGAAGTCGTCTTGCAAGTCGCCGCGGCAGTCGTGTGCAGGTCGCCTCGGTGAGGCGACCTGCAAGTCGTGCCGCTTCTAATGTGAACCGGCGCTTAGGGTGCTTGGGGGAAGATAGAGTCCTGCCTGGTACTACCGAGGTAGTGTTGAGATGCCTGTTTCAAGCGAGAAAACTGCACAGAAGTGGCAGGCTCAGACTCCACCGACGGTGAAAAGTTGGATTGTAACTATCAATTCCATGGTCTGGAGCGAGAGAGTGTTGTATATTGGTCAGAATAACCTCAGAAAGATTGAGACAATGTGGGAACCTTGGCTGCAGAAAATGGGATGCCCCGTATGAGCACCTCTGCCTTTCTTTTTTTTTCTCTTTTCTCCTTACCATATGGTCTCTTCCTTACATCTTCCACTTGTTAATGGCAAGGTTTTCCTCTTCGGTTATAGAGTTAGATAATCGATATGTTGATAGATATAGATAATGTTTGAGCAATGTGTGGCAGGGGGGAGGGAGTAGGTTGAGTTGGAGGGAAGGTGTAGGGATAGCGTATAATAACAATGTTTTTTGTATTTTGTAATTACTATACGACAATTTCATGATGCTGTATGTTTTTAATTTTTGCAATATGAAAAATGATAAAGGGAGAGAAATTAAAAGTATTTTCTTTTTAATAAGTAAAACTCTTTTGGACTCATTTAGAAAGAAAGCTAACTCCGTGAGCTTCCAGAATAACAGAGGAGGTCAAATGACGGTTAACCTTCAAAGCTCAAAAAAAGATGCATTAGATGAACTAATGGGTTCAAAGCTGAACCTCAGCCTCCCCTCCAGTCTTGCACAGTTGTACAGGATAATCTCCTGTACTGAAATTGCTTACTCTGATTTAACTGCACACTGGGGGATTCCAGGGTCTAGAGACCCTGGAGAATAAAATGGTGACGGTTGCAACTTTTTATGACGCACAATAATTTCACAGTTATATTTCAAATGCATATTTTCAGGAAAAAATATACTAACATAAATTTTAGTGCAAACAAACACAATAGCATACCAGTTTTTTGGGGGGGGTAAAATGTAAAAGATTGCGTTACTTCAAGTAAACAAAAGCCAAACGTGTCAAGCCCTCAGGTTGGGTTCACTATTGCAAAATAGATGTGGGTTTCCCTGCATCCAATTCGCATGTCAGGAGATTGTGCCCGGCTCTCAATGGAGCCGGTTCACACATCTCCGGAGCGGCTCCGGTGCGAATTGCGGTGCATCTTCTGGTCCAATTTAGGTCCCAAAATTCAGGCTGAAATCGGACCTGAAACGGTGGACAGGGAAGCACTGGACCCCCTGCTGCGAGCTGCTCCGTGCTGCGGTGTGAACCCAAGAAACTGCACAAGCCCATGAAATAACAAAAAACTATGGTACCCAAAATTCTCCAGAGGTAACACTTTAAAAGCATGTACAGAGTTCACCATGAATTATGACCCTAGAATTAGGCTACTTTCACAATGGGGCGGTGCGGGCGGTAGCAGTAAAGCACCGCTAGCTTTAGCGGTGCTTTACCGCTGTTATAGCGGCGCTTTTTCGACCGCTAGCGGGACACTTTTAACCCTCGCTGGTGGCCAAATGAAGGGTTAAAAGCACCCATGTTGCTGCACTTTCAAAGTGATTTGCAGGCGTTTCGGCAGTGCTGCCCATTCATTCCAATGGGCAGGGGTGATGGAGGAGCGGTGTATACACCTCTCCCGCACCACCCCCAAAGATATGGCTTGCTGGACTTTTTTTTTAATGTCCTGCAAGCACAACACCCCCAGTGTGAAAGCACTCGGGCTTTCACGCTGGGGTTGCTTGAGAGGCGCTTTACAGGGGCTATTTTTAGTGCGAAAATGCCTGTAAAGTGCCTCAGTGTGAAAGGGGTCTAACTGCTCTCATTCTGACATTCGTGATGAGACTTCACCTATATGGTGCAATTGATGCTTACACACACACATGGCCACCCTACGCTGTGCATTTTATATTGGGTGTTTACAGGGGTAAGTTATTTTTTGGCTAAATCTGCACATAGTTGTGCATTTGTCCCCAAGTCAGTGTGTTGCACCTGGAGGTTGATCTTATGGATTTTATTATTTTTACTTATATTATATAATTCTTTTTTTATTTTTTTTATTTTAGTGCTATCACAAGGAGGTTAATAAGCCTCTTGTATAATACCATTTGCAGATTACAAGTACTTTTTATGGAGACCACCAATGTCTTCCCTGCCCTTCACTGCAGCTAATCAAGCAGAAATCATGCTTGATTAGCTGCATTCTTGAACTACACCAGCCGAGGAATGACAGCTGTGACCATGGGAGTGAATTAATACCTGTCGCTTCCAGGGTCAATAGGCGCAAGTGGTATTAGGGAATGGAAGTTCCCAGAGTTCCTCTTGCTCTCGCTGTATGGGCTGTTTTCCACAGTCCCGTGACTTTTTGGGGGGGTTTACAGTAATTTCTAGAAAAAAAATGCAGATTTTAACATGCATGCAAAAAATTTATAAAATTGCTCCCGTAGGCAAGTGGTTAAATACATCAATAAATTTAACATTTTTAAAATAATTCATGACAAAAAAATGCTGTGCAAATCAATTAACGTGTATCAGATCAATGCATCAGTAGTCCATGCATTGATTTGATACAACCTAATGGATTTGCACAGCATCATATCAATGCATGGACTATCGATGCATTGATCTGATACACGTTAATTGATTTGCACAGCATTTTTTGTTATGAATTAGGTTTTTATTTTTACATTTATTTTTGGATAGGGGTAGTGCTATATGTTGCATATAAAACTGCCATTTATGCCTTCGAACTGCTTTGCAATTTCAGTAAAAAATTGAGAGCCCGATAGCTCTGTCTTAATTGCCATTTGTATAGTCAGCTGTAGGGATACTCAGAGAAGCCTGGATCTTTGGTATTATAAAAGAAACTAGTTAACCAGTTACTGGGCCTCACCATCCCTTGACATCTAAAGTGTTCTGAACAATGTAATTTATTTATTCTATTCTTTGAAAATTTAATTTTCCCTATCATCACCACTCTGATAACAAAATTACATTATCGATCAAGCATAGATAACTTTTTTTTGCTAATAACAAGTTGAATCCTTTAGGCATATGGGCTGAAACATTACGCCGTCAACTCCCGTAATAGGAGAGGGTCTAACACCGGCGGTTGTACATTATAAGCCTCCCCCGTCTACCCTTCTATTTCTCCCCCACCCCACGATAAGAGCATTGCACTTACTGTAACATTTGGAGTGTGTCATCTTTTCCCACCTGCTGTTCTCCAATAATGCCATTTACTTTCTTATTGGGAAGCGTAACGAGAGATTATCACATCTCTCCCATTACCACGCAAGCCCCATCGAGAGCGTGCGCGCCTATTTAACCTTGCGCTTAATATGGATTGATTCAGATGGCTGTAATTTTATGATTAAGGTCAAGTGTGGAGGAATACTTATTACATGCAGATGAGACATCTGTGATTGATCATGTTACTTGCTGACACCCTTTAACCCCTTGATTCTCCTCGCTCGCTTTGTTATGACAACTTCTGCTTATTGCTACCATTATTTAAAGTGACATTTTTGAAATGGAAACTGTAGTGTATTTTTTATTTTTGTTGGAAAGTTCTCATCTTGAGTTATTATTCAAACTTCAAGCTGCTATTTTTTTTGGACATGATCTATATTTTTATATATTTTTTTTATTTTGTATTTATATTATTTCTTATTTTATTTTGACATGATTTATATTTTTATATTTAAATATTTATTTTTTATATTTGTATTGGACACGATTTATATTTTTACTTTCATATATTTATTATGCTTTATATTTTTTATATTTTTACTTTGACATGATTTATATTTTTATATATTTATTATTATATTTTCTATTTTTATTTTGACATGTTTTTATATATATATATATATATATATATATATATATATATATATATATATATATATATATATATACACACATAGGTGTGCTCATAAGTTTACATACCCTGGGAGAATTTATGCTTTCTTGGCCATTTTTCTGAGGCTATGAATGATAACACAAAAACTTTTCCTTCACTTATGTACTTGGACATTCCAACATGACAATGATCAAAAACACAAGGTCAAGTTGACCTGTCATTGGCTACAGCAGAATAAAGTGAAGGTTCTGGAGTGGCCATCTCAGTCTCCTGACCTCAATATCATTGAGCCACTCTGGGGAGATCTCAAACGTGAAGCTCATGCAAAACAACCCAAGAATTTACAGGAACTGGAGGCTTTTTGCCAAGAGGAATGGGCAGCTTTACCATCTGAGAAGATAAAGAGCCTCATCCACAAATACCACAAAAGACTTCAAGCTGTCATTGATGTTAAAGGGGCAATATACAGTAATAAGAACTGGGGTATGTAAACTTTTTTGATCAGGATCATTTGGGTAGTTTGTGTTGTCATTATGATTTAAAAAGAGTAAACACAACTGATAATAAATGGCTTCAGCCAACACTAACCATGAGTGAAAGAAAAGTTTTTGTGTTATCATTCATATTCTCTGAAAAATGGCCAAGAAATCATAAATTCTGCCAGGGTATGTAAACTTATGAGCACAACTGTGTGTATATATATGTGTGTGTGTGTGTATATATATATATATATATATATATATATATATATATATATATATTTCTATGTGTATAGTTTTTGAATAGTTTTAATTTTGACATGAGTAATTTATATATATATATATATATATATATATATATATATATATATATATATATATATATATATATATATATATATATATATATAGACATACCCCACTTTTAAGTACACAATGGGGTTTATTTACTAAAGCTGGAAAGTGCAAAATCAGGCTCACTTCTGCATAGAAACCAATGAGCTTCCAGGTTTTATTACCAAAGCTTAATCGAACGAGCTGAGGTTAGAAGCTCATTGGTTTCTATGCAGAAGTGAGCCTGATTTTGCACTTTCCAGCTTTAGTAAATAAACCCCATTGTGTACTTAAAAGTGGGGTATGCCTGTATGTATATATGTGTGTGTGTGTGTGTATGTATATATATATATATATATATATATATATATATATATATATATATATATATATATAATTTTTTTTTACATTGATTTATATTTTTATATTCATATATATTCATGTATATTTTGATATCTATATTTTTATTTTGATGTGCTCTATATTTTTGCTTGCTTGCGTTTTTGATGATCGGGTCTTATTTTATATACAGAGGTTTATATGCTCTTTCTAGTGGGCATCTGTTTATTGCAGAATAAAATTAGCAATGTCTTGAGTTGGAATTAAACTCTATAAAAAAAAGTTATTTATTGAATTTTTTTAAATGGGCTCCAGGAGCTGTTAGCAATAATGTGCTAGTATGCACTGCCTATTAGCACGTTATGGCAGAGTTACCTGTGAAACCATCCCCGCCAGTACTCCTGCTGGTCACGGGCACTTCCATCTTCTCCTGGTCTTTCTTCTTGCTTCGGTCTTTGAATAGACAGGCTGCGATAATGTCACTCCCCTGCATGCTTGCAGAAGTCACATCACCATGGCACAGACTGGTACCATAAATGTACCCTATGAAAAAAATATATCTATATATAGTGCTGTGAAAAAGTATTTGCCCCCTTCCTGATTTTTTATTTTTTTTGCATATTTTTCACACTTAAATGATTCAGATCATCAAACAAATTTTAATATTACACAAAGATAACCAGAGTAAATCCAAGATGCCTTTTTTAAATTATTGTTTCATTTATTAAGGGAAAAAAGCTGTTCAAACCTGCCTTGCCCTATGTGAAAAAGTTAATTGCCCTCTCCAATGCTGAATCATGAATGAACTGAATTAACCACAATTTTTTGGAAAGCTGAGTTAAATTTCACTTGCCACACCCAGGCCTGATTACTGCCAGACCTGTTGAATCAAGAAATCACATAAATAGAAGCTGTCTGGCAAAGTGAAGCACGCTAACATCACAAAAAGCCACACATCATACCACAATCTAAAAAAATCAAGAACAGATTAGAAACAAAGTAATGGACATATATCGGTCTAGGAAGGGTTTCAAAGCCATTTCTAAGGCTTTGGAACTCCAGTGAACCACGGGGAGAAATATTATCCACAAATGGAGAAAACTTGGAACAGTGGTGAACCTTCCCAGGAGTGGCCGGCCTACAAAAATTACTTCAAGAGCATGACGACGACTGATCCAGGAGGTCATAAAAGAACACAGAACAACATCTAAAGAACTTCAGGCCTCACTTGCCTCAGGTAAGATCAGTGTTCATGATTGAATAAGAAAGAGACTGGGCAAAAATGGCATCCATGGGAGAGTTCCAAGGCCAAAGCCACTGCTAACCAAAAAGAACACAAAGGCTCATCTCCAATTTACCAAAAAACATCTTATTATCCCCAAGACTTTTAGGGAAATATTCTGTGGATTGATGAGACAAAAATGTAACTTTTTGGAAGGTGTGAGTCCCGGTACATCTGGCATAAAACTAATACAGCATTTCATAACAAGAACATCATACCAACAGTGAGACATGGTGGTGGTAGCGTAATGGTCTGGGGCTGCTCTAAAGCTTCAGAATCTGGACGACTTACCATAATTGATGGAACCATGAATTCTGAGCTCTACCAGAAAATCCTAAAGGAGAATGTCCGGCCATCAGTTTGTTACCTCAAGCTCAAGTACACTTTGGTTATGCAGCAGGACAATGATCCGAAACACAACACCAAGTCCACCTCCAAATGGTTCAAACAAAGAAAAATTTAGGTTTTAGAGGGGCCTAGTCAAAGCCCCGACCTAAATCCAATTGAGATGCTGTATCATGACCTTACACAGGCCGTTCATGCTGGAAAACCCTACAATGTGGCTGAATTAAAATAATTCTGCAAAGAAGAGTGGGCCAAAATTGCTCCACAGCAATGTGAAAGACTCATTGCCAATTATCGCAAACGCTTGATTGCAGTTGTTGCCGCCAAGGGTGGCACAACCAGTTATTAGGTTTAGGGGGCAATTACTTTTTCACATAAAGCCAGGCAGGTTCAGACAGCTTTTTTGCCTTAATAAATTAACCGCTTGCTGACCGTCCGCCGCAGGTATACTGCGGCAGAAAGGCACAGGCAGGCGAATTGCCGTTGTGGTACGCCGGTACCATAGACAGCCACCTCGCCCCCCCTGCTCTCCCACGGAGCCGATGCGAGTTCCCGGCGGTCTGGATCACCACGGGGCTCCCGCGATCAGGGCACACAGTTTCTGGTTCTCTGAGGGGAGAAGTGACAGATCCTCTGTTCATACAGAGTATGAACTGGCGATCTGTGAGTTTCCCTGCACAGTCCCCTCCCCCCTTCAGTTAGAAAACTTCCTAGGACACACATTAACCCCTTCACTGCCCCCTAGGGTTAACCCCTTCACTGCCAGTGACATTTTTACAGTAATCAATGCATTTTTAATCGCACTGATCGCTGTATTAATGCCAATGGTTACAAAAATGTGTCAAAATTGTCCAACGTGTCCGCCATAATGTCACAGTCACGATAAAAATCGCTGATCGCCGCCATTACTAGTAAAAAAAAAAAATTAACAAAAATGCCATAAAACTCTCCCCTATTTTGTAAATGCTATAACTTTTGCGCAAACAAATCAATATACGCTTATTGCGCTTTTTTTTTTTTTTTTTTTACCAAAAATATGTAGAAGAATACATATCGACCTAAACTGAGGGAAAAAAATGTTTTTTTATATATTTTTTTGGGGCATATTTATTATAGCAAAAAGTAAAAAATAATTGCGTTTTATTCAAAATTGTCGCTCTTTTTTTGTTTATAGCGCAAAAAATAAAAACCGCAGAGGTGATCAAATACCACCAAAAGAAAGCTCTATTTGTGGAGAAAAAAGGACGTCGATTATGTTTGTGAGCCACGTCGCACGACCGCGCAATTGTCAGTTAAAGCGATGCAGTGCCGAATCCCAAAAAGTGCTCTGGTCTTTGGCCAGCCAAATGGTTCGGGGCTGAAGTGGTTAAACCATCATTTAAAAACTGCATTTTGTATTTACTCGGGTTATCTTTGTGTAATGATAAAATTCTTTGATGATCTGAGTCATTTAAGTGTGACAAATATGCAAAAAAATCAGAAAGGGGGCAAATACTTTTTCACAGCATTGTGTATATATACTCGCGCTTGAAGTGATGACAATACATATATAAAAAATGAATATGAATATATCAGATAACCAGTGGGAGAAAGCATGCATTTTAGCACACAAATGCTCTATTAGCACTAAGATGCAAGAAACGTCATATAAAATACTCACTGACTGGTACGCCACACCAGCAAAATTACATTACTAGAAACCAAAGTGGTACCGAACGCAGCCTGTTGTCTTTTACACATCTCCAATCTTCCGCTCAAGCGCTACAAAAATTCAGTAACCAAACACTTACTAAATGCAGCCAAGGCCCTAATACCTGTCCGCTGGAGAACTATACGAGTGCCCTCTGTCTGTGACTGGCTGGACTGGGTGTCTGAGGTCTGTGAAATGGGGGATACCCTGGCACAGGCTAAGGAAAGGATAGATACATTTCAAAGCACCTGGTCCCCCTGGTTCGCATTCCGCTATTCTGATGCATACAAGGATCTGTACACAAATAGATGAAACACCTAAACCGGGGATAGGCAATTAGCGGACCTCCAGCTGTTGCAGAACTACAAGTCCCATGAGGCATAGCAAGACTCTGACAGGCCACAAGCATGACACCCAGAGGCAGAGGCATGATGGGACTTGTAGTTTTGCAACAGCTGGAGGTCCGCTAATTGCATATCCCTGACCTAAACGTTCGTTCAAGCAAAGAACTGATGAATCCAAATACAACTGTATATCTACGTGACTGACCTCAGGTTAACTAACATTAATACCTTTACGCTGACTACAGCACAAAGAAGCGCAAGTAAATTCCAAACATGCCTAACATGGGATATACATCCCAAAATCCCCTTAACCTATTCCCCCTACCTCTTTACCTTTCATCTCTTTACTATCTTATTATAATTGTTTGCATACACACGTTCAGAATACCATATGGGCTACAGTGGCATTGCTAGGTGGTGGCTTTTGGGGCTATAGCCCCGAATCTGGAGCCCATAGTCCCAAGTCTCTGCAGGGGTCCCCAAGGGGAGGGGAGGCTCTCTGGGGACCCTGATGTAAGTAGGGGGCTCTCTGGGGACACTGATTTAAGGGGGAGGCTCTCTGGGGACCCTGATTTAAGGGGGAGGCTCTCTGGGGACTCTGATGCAAGGGGGAGTCTCTTTGGGGACTCTGATTTAAGGGGGAGGCTCTCTGGGGACCTGGATTTAAGGGAGAGGCTCTCTGGGGACCCTGATTTAAGGGGGAGGCTCTCTGGGGACCCTGATGCAAGGGGGAGGCTCTCTGGGGACCCTGATTTAAGGGGGAGGCTCTCTGGGGACCCTGATTTAAGGGGGAGGCTCTCTGGGGACCCTGATTTAAGGGAGAGGCTCTCTGGAGACCCTGATGCAAGGGGGAGGCTCTCTAGGCATCCTAATGTAAGGGGGGCCCTCTGGGGATATACACACACGTATATTAGATACATATGTATGCCCACCCAAGTGTATGACTACGTATGTATGACTACGTTGTTATGGGCTCTAGCCCCAGATCTTTTGTAGACCTAGCAACGCCCCTGATTGGCTATATAATGATTCTGTACACATTGGAACATATTGCTTTAAATGTGACTACTTCAAGGATTGGCTTTTATAATTCGACTGCGGATACATGGATAGTCAACATCCACAGTATAATGGTCATCGGGGTAAATACCCTCCTCATTATTATCCCTGAATTTTAATGATTCCCGTTCCAATAGATTTGTTCCCTAGCTGTTATACACTATTTGTACTGCCTATATATGACTTCTATATTTGATTGTCTATCTTTTTGTACTCTGCGAAACTTAAATAAACTTTGAATGTTTAAAAAAAAAAAAAAAAAGAATCTAGTGTTTGCAGCTGCTGTACACAAAGCGCTCTTCACCTGTAAATGTACCCTGAGCTGTGCATTCGCCGCTCCAGACTCCAGTCTTCTCACACAAACTCTATGCATGCACCTAGCAGCTACTGGTTGCACTGGCTCCCACTTGTCTCCTAGGTGGATCCCTCCTAACTCTGGAGCTGAAACCTCCTCTGTCCGCCGGGTTGGAGCCCTGGACCATAGTCCCATCTTTAATAAAAGTCCTGTGCACACCTAAACAGGGGTGGACTGACAACTCATGGGGCCCCCGGGCAATAGGAGAAGATTATGGGGCCCCCGGGCAATAGGAGATTATTGGGCCCCCAGGCAATAGATTATGGGGCCACACAGTATGCACACACACACATACACTATACACACACAGACACACAATATACACACTGAAAGGGTACTGGAGAGACGGGGCAGCTATAATCTTGGGATTTTTAAAAAAACACAGATTTTTACATACTGTCCCTGGTTTTATAGAGGCTGGCAACCCTGATGGGGCCCCTTAGTGGCATGGGGCCCTCGGGCAGTGCCCGAGTGCCCGAATGGTCAGTCCGCCCCTGCACCTAAACAATCAGTGTGCTGGTTGTCTGCAAAACTTGGACCCTGGATTGGAGACTGTATCCCTCCCAAGTCTCTATGAAGACTCTGGGCTCCAGGACCCAATTGGATTTTACTGAAACTTCTGTTTCCTCTGTATGAAACAAGCACCCTATGAAACAAGCACCCTGGATCCCCTCAACCTGCCTAGGTCATACAAAACCCTAGGGCACAGCAATTATCGCAACGTCTGGAGTTCAGCTTTGAAGTGGAAATAAAGTCTAACACTAACTGTTCTTAATAATGTTCCCTCCCCCTCCTCCTACCTATCATATCTACTCTTTGTAAAAAAAGATCTGTATACTTACTTTTTTTTTAATCCGGTCCAGTCCGGACATGTGATCCTGCAGTTTTGACTCCTATTTGTAATGAAGCGTTCAACAATGGTTGGGAATTGAGCGGTTGACTTCTTCCATAGCCCCCCCATGGGCCCAGGCATGGTCAGTGCCCTCTCCTCTCCCCTGCAGCAGCAACTCACTGAGACAGGGAAGCTGAAGGTGCAGGATCACATGACCGAAGTGGACTTGACTAAAAAAAAAAAAAAAAAATAAGTATACAGAGCTTTTTTTTTTTACACGGGGTAGATAGGATAATTAGGAAGACGGAGGAAGGAACATTTTTAACCACTTGACCTCCCGAAGATTTACCCCCCTTCACGACCAGGCCATTGTTTGCAATACGGCATTGTGTTACTATAACTGACAATTGTGTGGCCATGAGGTGCTGTACCCAAATAAAAATTATATTCTTTTTTTTCCCCACAAATAGAGCTTTCTTTTGGTGGTATTTGATCACCTCTGCGTTTTTTTATTTTTTGCACTATAAACAAAAAAAGATTGACAATTTAAAAAAGAAATTAGGTTTAGCTTTAAAACATATCCAATAAAAAATGTCTTCATTAATTTAGGCCAATATGTATTCTGCCAGATATTTTTTGTAAGAAAAATCACAACAAGCGTATATTGATTGGTTTGCGCAAACGTTATAGCGTCCACAAACTATGGGATTTTTAAATTTTATTTGTTTTTATTATTTTCTTTACTAGTAATGGCGACTTATAGTGGGACTGCGATATTACAGCGGATAATCAGGACACTAACTGACACTTTTGAGACTTTTTGGGGACCAGTGACACTAATACAGTGATCAGTGCTAAAAAAAATATGCACTGTCACTGTACTAATGACACTGACTGGGAAGGAGTTAACATCAGGGGTGATCAAAGGGTTAAACGTGTTCCTAGGGAGTGCTTTACTACTGTGGGGAAGGTGCTTGTACTAGGAGAAGGCATGGATCGGTGCCCCTGCTTAGCAGAAACACAGGATCCATGCCTTCTGTACTGACAGACCACTGTTCTGCCTGTGTAGCATTGGCAGTTGCTGGCGAACATCGAGTTGGCTGTACCCGCCAAACAGCTCCCGCTGTGTCTAATCACGGCAGGAGCGGTCCGCCAGCGGCGCACACGTGCGCCCCAGAACTGGCAGTTCACGTACTAGGTACGCGTTCCTGCACAGCAGAGCTGCCTTGCCGGCGTATATATACAGTATACGGTCGGCAAGTGGTTAAGGAATGTTAGTGTTAGGCTTTAACTCCACTTTAAAGCTGATCTACACACACAAATTATTTCATTTAAATATATTCCCCAATAGCCACAAAGGATATAAATCAACTTTGAGCACCAAATACCTTTACATACCTGGATATTACTTTGAAAATGTAGCAGTGACATCATCACTGTGCTCTATATAGCCTGTGCAGAGAGCAGATTTGTGGGAGGAGCCCAGCAGGCTCCACCTACTACAGAAGAACTATAGGGGGGGCGGAGACAAGACCAGTCACCCTGCACAAAGAGAGAGAGAGAGAACAAAGCTGTGGGAGGGGCCCAGCAGCTCCACCCACTATAGGCTGCCTGCAGAAAACTACAGGAGGGGGCGGAGACATGACCAGTCACCCTGCACAAGAAGAGAGAGCAGCAGTGAGCGGTCTTTATTACAGGAAGTTCCTGCATAGAGGGAAAGTCTCACACTGGATTACTGCACAGATCTGGAAGAAATACAGAAATCACATCAGGATTCAAGGAAAAATACAGTTGATGAATAGATTAATGTGTGCTTATTCCTGGGTTCAGCTTTAAGGGCTCATATGCATTATTTGCTGGCATCAGAAAGGCAAGTCAATAGGAAATAGGAAAAAAAAAAACAACTAAAAGGAAGACAGAAGCAGGTCACACAGAATCCAGAAACTTCTGAAATGCAAGTTAAATGTACCTGAAAATACGGCATTTGCCTGTCTGCACCAGCCCTAATAAATTGACTTTTCATTACATTACTGTCATGCAGAGTTCTTTCCATGTATGAAAAATGCTGAGCATTCCAATGTCTGGTCAACCAGCAAAAACAACCATGAAGTGGCATCTCTGCAAGGATTTTTTTTTATTATTTCTATTAAATTAAATTGCTTTCTCCCTTATCCTTGAAAATCACTTGAAGAAGCGCAGCTTTCATCCATTGGCCTTTGTGACTTTTGTTTAACCCGACTCGGGATCATTTGCTAACTGTAAAAAAACAGGAAGTGTCAACTTTCACCAAATTGTTTAAACAAGAAAATATGTTTGTTTTTTTCATTTGCTCAAAACGGGTTATTTTCTGTGTTTTATTAAAATAATAAAATGTAAGAGGCATTCTTCCCACTAACCACCAATGTAAGGGGCATTCTTCTCACTGACCACCAATGTAAGGAGCATTCTTCTCACTGGCCACCAATGTAAGGAGCATTCTTCTCACTGACCACCAATGTAAGGGGCATTCTTCTCACTGACCACCAATGTAAGGAGCATTCTTCTCACTGGCCACCAATGTAAGGAGCATTCTTCTCACTGACCACCAATGTAAGGAGCATTCTTCTCACTGACCACCAATGTAAGGAGCATTCTTCTCACTGGCCACCAATGTAAGGAGCATTCTTCCCACTGACCACCAATGTAAGGAGCATTCTTCCCACTGACCACCAATGTAAGGGGTATTCTTCCCACAGATCAACAATGTAAGGGGCATTCTTCCCACTGGCCACCAATGTAAGGGGCATTCTTCTCACTGAACAGTAGGGATGAGCTTCGTGTTCGAGTCGAACCCATGTTCGACTCGAACATCGGCTGTTCGATCGTTCGCCGAATTGCGAACGTTATGGGCCGTTCGCGCTAAATTCGTGTGGCGCGTCACGGCCCATAATTCACTGCGGCATCGCAGTGCATTGCTGGCTGATGATTGGCCAAGCATGCACTATGACCCGCATGCTTGGCCAATCACAGCGCCGTCAGTAGAGAGAGCTGTAATTGGCCAAAGCCAGGGTGGCTTTGGCCAATTATGGCTCAGGGGATTTAGTACACACCCCACACTATATAAGGCCGCCTGCACGGCGGCCCTGTGTAGTGTGTGTTCCGGTGTGCTGAGAGATAGAGAGAGAGAGAGACAGTGTCATTTGATTTGAGTTAGATAGATTAGGCAGAACAGTCAGTCAGTTAGCTGCACTTACAGTGTATTGTGTATATATATGCATCCCAGGTGTTGCATATATATATATACACTGTATTCAGTTTAGCTAGATCCGTTCCTGTTATCTTCTATCTAGACTATTTACATTTAATGCAGTGCGTCCTGCTCACAGTGTTCAGCTAGATCCGTTCCTGCTATTTACATTTAGTGCAGTGCGTCCTGCTCACAGTGTTCAGCTAGATCCGTTCCTGTTATCTTCTAGACTATTTACATTTAGTGCAGTGCGTCCTGCTCACAGTGTTCAGCTAGATCCGTTCCTGCAATTTACATTTAGTGCAGTGCGTCCTGCTCACAGTGTTCAGCTAGATCCGTTCCTGCTATTTACATTTAGTGCAGTGCGTCCTGCTCACAGTGTTCAGCTAGATCCGTTCCTGCTATTTACATTTAGTGCAGTGCGTCCTGCTCACAGTGTTCAGCTAGATCCGTTCCTGCTATTTACATTTAGTGCAGTGCGTCCTGCTCACAGTGTTCAGCTAGATCCGTTCCTGTTATCTTCTAGACTATTTACATTTAGTGCAGTGCGTCCTGCTCACAGTGTTCAGCTAGATCCGTTCCTGCAATTTACATTTAGTGCAGTGCGTCCTGCTCACAGTGTTCAGCTAGATCCGTTCCTGCTATTTACATTTAGTGCAGTGCGTCCTGCTCACAGTGTTCAGCTAGATCCGTTCCTGCTATTTACATTTAGTGCAGTGCGTCCTGCTCACAGTGTTCAGCTAGATCCGTTCCTGTTATTTACATTTAGTGCAGTGCGTCCTGCTCACAGTGTTCAGCTAGATCCGTTCCTGCTATTTACATTTAGTGCAGTGCGTCCTGCTCACAGTGTTCAGCTAGATCCGTTCCTGCTATTTACATTTAGTGCAGTGCGTCCTGCTCACAGTGTTCAGCTAGATCCGTTCCTGTTATCTTCCTACTGACAGGCAGGCTTGTCTGGTTACAGTATATAAAGCTACCTGAAGAAAATTACAGGTGTTCTATTTGATCCTATTAGTACCACGGTCAGGCAGCTAGACTATTTACATTTAGTACAGTGCGTCCTGCTCACAGTGTTCAGCTAGATCCGTTCCTGTTATCTTCCTACTGACAGGCAGGCTTGTCTGGTTACAGTATATAAAGCTACCTGAAGAAAATTACAGGTGTTCTATTTGATCCTATTAGTACCACGGTCAGGCAGCTAGACTATTTACATTTAGTACAGTGCGTCCTGCTCACAGTGTACAGCTAGATCCGTTCCTGTTATCTTCCTACTGACAGGCAGGCTTGTCTGGTTACAGTATATAAAGCTACCTGAAGAAAATTACAGGTGTTCTATTTGATCCTATTAGTACCACGGTCAGGCAGCTAGACTATTTACATTTAGTACAGTGCGTCCTGCTCACAGTGTTCAGCTAGATCCGTTCCTGTTATCTTCCTACTGACAGGCAGGCTTGTCTGGTTACAGTATATAAAGCTACTTGAAGAAAATTACAGGTGTTCTATCCCAGCTTAGTGCAGCTACAGGCCATTAGTATGTCTGGAAGGCCAAGAAGGAGAGGCAGACAGTCACAAGCCAATAAGAGAGGGCAAGCAGGCTCTGTGTCTAGTGCTGGTCGTGGAGACGGTGCATCCTCATCAGCACGTGGCCATGGGACACGCTTGGCCTTTTTTTCGGCAGCTGGCCGTGTTGAGCCGCAACATGCGGAAGACTTGGTCGAGTGGATGACCAAGCCGTCCTCATCCTCCTCATCCTCTCTCACCCATGCCCAGGGTGCTTTGTCTGGCAAAGCAGCGGCCTCTTCCCTCAGCTCAATGTCATCAGTGACTCCTTCCCTAGCTCCACCATGTCCTCATGAGGATTCCCTCGAACTGTTTGACCACAGTGTTGGGTACATGCTCCAGGAGGATGCCCAGCGTTTGGAAGGCTCTGATGACGATACTGAGCTCGATGAAGGCAGTAACATGAGCACGGACAGAGGGGGTGCCCAAGAAGGACAGCAATCTGGCAGTCATGCTCCCCCTGCTGCAGCATACTGCCAGGTTTGCTCCAGTGATGAGGAGGGAGGGGATGATGAGGTCACTGACTCAACGTGGGTGCCTGATAGGAGAGAGGAGGAGGAGGAGGAGGAGGAGGAGGAGGAGGAGGAGGAGGCGGCGGCACATCACCAACGAGGCAGGATGCCCTCCAGGGGCCAGCCTAAGGGCAGCACATTGACTGCATCACACCCCAAAGCTCCACATGTGCAGGGCGCTGCAGTCTCTGCGCGTTATTCAAAAAGTTCTTTGGTGTGGGCCTTTTTTGAGACGAGTGCATCAGATCGCACCGCTGCTATTTGCAACATATGTCTCAAGCGTATCTCGCGTGGCCAAAACATCTCCCGCTTGGGTACCACATGCTTGACCAGACATATGTTGACCTGCCATGCAGTTCGTTGGCAAGCGTATCTAAAAGACCCACACCAAAGAACAAAGAGGATCTCTCCTTGCTCCTCATCAGCTGAGATTTCCAACCCCACTAGACCTTCAGTCCTCTCTGAGACCTGCAGTGAGAGGAATGAAGGTGTAGAATTAGGTGTGTCACAGCCAAGTACTTGTGGGCAATCTGCTTTTGGTACACCGACGTCAGATTGTACCAGGCAAATTTCCCTGCCCCAGCTGCTGCACCGCCGAAAGAAGTTTGCTCCCAGCCATCCACATGCCCAGCGGTTGAATGCTAGCTTGGCAAAATTGCTAGCACTTCAACTGCTGCCTTTTCAGTTGGTAGACTCTGCCCCCTTCCGTGAGTTTGTGGAATGTGCGGTTCCTCAGTGGCAGGTACCCAAACGCCACTTTTTCTCACGGAAGGCGATTCCGGCTCTCTACCGGCATGTGGAAGGCAATGTCCATGCCTCGCTGGACAGGGCGGTCAGCGGTAAGGTGCATATTACCGCTGACTCATGGTCCAGCAGGCATGGACAGGGACGTTACCTAAGTTTCACGGCGCATTGGGTGACTCTGCTGGCAGCTGGGAAGGATGCAGGACAAGGTGCAGTAGTGTTGGAGGTTGTTCCGCCACCACGCCTCCAAAATGCTGATTGTGACACACCTCTCTCCTCCACCCCCTCCTCTTCTTCTTCCTCTATGGCCTCTTCCTCGGAACCAGCGGTGCTCCGTAGGCGTTCAAGGGGCTACGCAAGTACGCAGGCCAAAAGATGCCATGCGGTGCTTGAGCTGGTGTGCTTGGGGGACAGGAGCCACACTGGGGCAGAGGTTTTGTCAGCTCTGCAGGGGCAGGTTCAGAGGTGGTTGACGCCACGCCAACTTAAGGCAGGAATGGTGGTTTGCGACAATGGCACCAACCTCCTCTCTGCCCTCCGACAGGGACAAATGACCCATGTGCCCTGTTTGGCTCACGTCCTTAACTTGGTGGTGCAGCGGTTCTTGGGCAGGTACCCGGGCTTACAGGATGTCCTGAGGCAGGCCAGGAAAGTCTGTGTGCATTTCCGCCGGTCATATAATGCCAGTGCTCGGCTGACGGACCTCCAAAAGGAGTTTAACCTGCCCAAGAACCGCCTAATCTGTGACATGCCCACCAGGTGGAACTCAACGTTGGCCATGCTGCAGCGGCTGCACACGCAGCAGAGGGCCATCAATGAGTACCTGTGCGACTATGGCACCAGGACAGGGTCAGGGGAGCTTGGTTTTTTTTCCCCACGCCAGTGGGCCATGATCAGGGATGCATGCACTGTCCTGTCACCATTCGAGGAGGCCACGAGGATGGTGAGCAGTGACAGTGCATGCATCAGTGACACTGTCCCCCTTGTCCACCTGTTGGAGCACACGCTGCGTGGAATAATGGACAGGGCACTTGAGGCAGAACAGAGGCAGGAAGAGGAGGACTTCCTTAGCTCTCAAGGCCCCCTTTATCCAGACAGTGTTCCTGCGTGCCCGCCGATCACACAGGAAGAGGACGAGGAGGAAGAGGAGGAGGAGGAAGATTGTGTCAGTATGGAGGTGGAGCCTGGCACTCAGCATCAGCAGCAGTCTTTAAGGGATCAGTCCCAAGAAACACATGGACTTGTACGTGGCTGGGAGGAGGTGGCTGCGGACCATGTCGTTCTTAGTGACCCAGAGGACTCCGGACCGAATGCCTCAGCAAACCTACGCTGCATGGCCTCCCTGATCCTGCAAAGCCTGCGTAAGGATCCTCGTATTCGTGGTATCAAGGAGAAGGACCAATACTGGCTGGCAACCCTCCTTGATCCACGTTACAAGGGTAAGGTTGCGGACCTTATCTTGCCATCGCAGAGGGAGCAGAGGATGAAACATCTTCGGGAGGCCTTGCAGAAAGGTCTGTGCAACGCGTTCCCAGAGACTGGGAGGTTACAAACTCCTGTTTCTGGACAACGTGTTGCTGAGGCTTCGGTCAGTCAAAGAAGGAGCGGTGGAGAAGGTGGCCGTCTGACCGATGCGTTCAGACAATTTTTTGGTCCGCAGCCCCAAGGTATGATCGGTTCCAGCAACCATCGCCAGCGTCTGTTTTATATGGTGCAGGAATACCTAGGGGCAAGATCAGACTTGGACACCTTTCCCACCGAAAATCCTCTGGGTTACTGGGTCTTGAGGATGGATCACTGGCCAGAGCTTGCACAGTATGCAATTGAGCTACTGGCCTGTCCTGCATCCAGCGTTCTTTCGGAACGCACATTCAGTGCTGCTGGAGGCGTGGTAACCGATCACAGGGTGCGTCTGTCCACCGACTCGGTCGATCGGCTGACCTTCATAAAAATGAATGAGTCTTGGATCACCACCAGCTACCAAGCACCTGATGCTGATGTAACCGAATAATTTTTTTTGAAATCTCAGATCCCTTCAAAGACTGCCTATGCTGATGCTGAGTGACTATCCCTGAGTAATTATCCTCTTCCTCCTCAATCATCACGCTGATAGCTTGTAAGAACATTTTTGGTTCTGGGCGCCACCACCAGTGCCTAAGGCCCAATTTTTCAGCCCCTGTTTAACAGGGGCGTGTAATTACAATTTTTGATGTAATACTTTGCAGCAGGGCTCGTTCCTGCGTTCCAACTAGAGTGTCTGTGAGGGGTTGCAGTGTTGTGGCACCAGCACCAGTGCCTAAGGCCCAATTTTTCTGCCCCTGTCTAACAGGGGCGTGTAATTACAATTTTTGAAGCAATACTTTGCAGCAGGGCTCATTCCTGCGTTCCAACTAGAGTGTCTGTGAGGGGTTGCAGTGTTGTGGCACCAGCACCAGTGCCTAAGGCCTAATTTTTCAGCTCCTGTTCAACAGGGGCATGTAATTACAATTCTTGATCTAATATTTCACAGCAGGGCCCTGTGAGGGCTTACAGTGTTGTGGCCACAGCAATACCTAAGGCCCAAATTTCTGCTGAGTATATAGGGCAGGACCCTACTTTCAAACATCTAACTTACAAATGACTCCTACTTGCAAACGGAAGGAGACAACAGGAAGTGAGATGAAATCTACCCCTAGGAAGGGAAATTCTCTCCTGTAAGAGTTAATATGGGAAAACAATTTCTCCTTTCCACTGATGCTTTCCAATCCTTGTTCCACAAAAAAACCCAAATTTTCAAAAAACATTTTTCATTGGGACAAAAAAGTGAGGTGAAATCTTCTGAAGAGGAGGAAAGACAGCAAAACAAATGTCACAGGGGTGATAACCCTTCCCTATGTTTTCCAAAAAGCTTAGAAAAGATTTTTTGGCTGGAGCTAAACACGTTAAAAATGTTCAAAATTACAAACAGATTCTACTTAACAACAAACCTACAGTCCCTGTCTTGTTTGCACTGCTGTTCAGAGTATATAGGGCCTGGTGGCCCCACACCTTTCCTTATTTTAATTTGGGTGCGGGGTTCCCCTTAATATCCATACAAGACCCAAAGGGCCTGGTAATGGACTGGGGGGTACCCATGCCGTTTGTCTCACTGATTTTCATCCATATTGCCATGACCCGACATGACATTAAACCCGCAAGCAGTTTTAAATGAGATTTTTTCCTTTAAAAATGACATTTGGTGCAGGGACTGTTCTAAACATGGGAAACACGCGTCACTTTACAGGCATACTATAGACACCCCCCAGGTACGATATTTAAAGGAATATTTCACTTTTTTTTTTTACTTTAAGCATCATTAAAATCACTGCTCCCGAAAAAACGGCCGTTTTTAAAAGTTTTTTTTGCATTGATACATGTCCCCTGGGGTAGGACCCGGGTCCCCAAACCCTTTTTAGGACAATACCATGCAAATTAGCCTTTAAAATGAGCACTTTTGATTTCGAACGTTCGAGTCCCATAGACGTCAATGGGGTTCTAACGTTCGTGCGAACTTTCGGTCCGTTCGCGGGTTCTGGTGCGAACCGAACCGGGGGGTGTTCGGCTCATCCCTACTGAACAGCCATGTAAGGGGCATTCTTCCCACTGATCACCAATATAAGGGGCATTCTTCTCACTGATCACCAATATAAGGAACATTCTTCCCACTGATCACCAATATAAGGGGCATTCTTCCCACTGACCACCAATGTAAGGAGCATTCTTCTCACTGACCACCAATGTAAGGAGCATTCTTCTCACTGATCACCAATATAAGGAACATTCTTCCAACTGATCACCAATGTAAGGGGCATTCTTCCCACTGACTTCCATTGTTATGCCGTGTACACACGGGCGGACTTTTCGACCAGACTGGTCCGACGGACCGAATCCGGCAGACAATCCGACCATGTGTGGGCTCCATCGGTCCTGCAGTGGACTTTTTCGGTCAAAAATCTGACGAACTTTAGATTTGGAACATGTTTCAAATTTGTCCGACGGACTTGAGTCCGGTCAAAAATCCGCTCGTCTGTATGTTAGTCCGACAAACGAAAACCCACGCTAGGGCAGCTATTGGCTACTGGCTATCAAATTCCTTATTTTACTCCAGTCGTACGTCATCACGTACGAATCCGTCGGACTTTGGTGTGATCGTGTGTAGGCAAGTCCGTTCGTTCTAAAGTCCGCCGGAAGTCCGTCGAAAGTCCGTCGGAAAGTACGTCGGACTAGTCTGTTCGAAAAGTCTGCCCGTGTGTATGCGGCATAAGTGGCATTCTTGTCATTAACCACCAATGTAAGGAGTATCCTTCCCACTGACCACCAATGTAAGGGGCAATCTTCTCACTGACTACAAGGCTAATGTACTATGAGCTGTAGCTATTGTAATTATTGGCAGAGTTTTCCTGAAACCTGAAAGATATTTCAACGGTTCCTCCATGATAAAAAGTTTATGAAAGGCTGTTCTGAACTATGACGGTGCATCAGAAGATTGATGATCAATCTGCTTTGTCCTGCTACCAGCATGTTCCTTTCAGTACATTTGAATGCAGCATATCTGATTGGCTCCAAGTTCTGCCTCTCCCTCTCACACTGGGATTCCAACTATTTTTCATGGAAGGACACAAGAATTCAGAAAAAATCAGGGAATACTGCTGCCTACAGGAAGTTGGGACACTTGCAATTGGAAACGTTATAAGCCTGACCAAGTAAAACCCCTCCTCTACCAAGCATGCCTCAATTTTTTGTTTTTCTGTTGACCACATCATGTGGTTGGTCTAGATTTCTCCAAAGCAGGTTGAGTGTTACTCCACCCATTTTTGGTGGATTGTTGGTTGACACTCCAGTTTCCTGCTGGTTCTGACTGTTCTTTCAGGTAAAATCTCCCCTTGGCAGTGGTGTCTCTGTCCTGGTCTGGAGAACCAGGTTGATCCTCTGTGGCCTCCCCTTAGTCATGACAGTTCCCTCTTCTTGCAGAGGGTTTGAAGTTATCCAGCCCTGATATGGGTGTAGATGCTACTGGACTTGAGTTGGGCCCTAAATATTCTTGGACCTGATGTTGGCTGTTGCTCATCCCTCAGTTGGATTGCTTTTGAACATCCCGACTGTTTCTGAATTCCTGTGTCCCTCAGTGTATAATGGAGAAAATAATATTTTTGTAATAATCGTAAAATCTTTTTCTTCAAGTCCATTGAGGGACCCAGGTCCCACCTTTTGGTGTTTTTTGCTAGCCTTGCGTATTGCTTTGTCACAAAACCGAGGCATGTTAAGTAGAGGAGGGGTTATTCTGGGTCTGGCTTACAACTTTTCTGTTTGCCAGTATCCCAACCTTCTGTAGGTGGCAGTATAACCCGACTGTTTCTGAACTTTTGTGTCCCTCTTTGAACAAAAACATACCAGTAGTCACTGCATGATATACCCCTATCCCCCCACCAGATTATATATATGCCTACAAGGGCTCTTTCAGATAGGTGGTAATGGTTACAGCCCTCTGAAACGTAATTCAGCAGCTGACTTTTTTTTTGCCAAACAACAATTTTACATTACATGGCCATGCTGCAACTGCAAGCTAAGAGTTTGGCTTACGGTTTGGTGCAGCCCTGTCTATCTCAATGGGCGAGTTTGTCAGGCAGTGTCAAGTCCGTGTTAAAATTCCTATTGCCCTGAAGAGAAGCCCCCTCTCGACACCTGTTTCTTGGGGATTTTTTCCTTTATTTTTATTCTTTGCCAAACAGCAATTTTACATTGCGGGACAGCGTCACAACTGTGAGCAAATCACTTGGCTCAAAGTTTTAGTGCAGCCCCATTGATCTTAGGTGGTGCCAAAAGCCTGAGCTAAAATTGCAGCTGCAAAGCATCAGGGCTGCATGTCTACAGCCCAATAAGCCCTGTCAGCCCTGTAATGTTAGTTCTAAAGAAAATGGCTGGGGGGTGGTAGAAACAGGCGGCCGCCAGTGTGAAAGAATCCTAAGTGAAACATGTATTGTGAGTGGACTGACCCTTTAAATTTGGCTGCCCTTTAAACAAGACAACATTCCTTTCTTTCCAAGACGGCCAACCAATCTAAATACAATCCTGCTGATTTTGCAATTCAATTGGTAAAAAAAAAACAGGCTTGAAAATCTCAGTCACATTTGCATAAGCTGTTCACAGCCACCTGTCTCTCTTTATTAGTGGCGTGGCATTAATTTCTTCCTGTGCATGTATTTAGCATATATGAGTGCTCCCCTTGTACGGCTATTGCGGTGGAATATGTTAAACATCAGTGGCCACTTGAGGAAAACAGATGCCCTTGGCTTTTAACATTGCAGTTTCTTTGGCTTGCAACTGTTTGTGTGCAGCCTTGGAGCTTATCAAATCCCATTTTTGAACTTGTTTTTTTTTTATTTATTTAGGCCAGAAGTAATCGTCTACTTAGGTGGAAAGTGCTTTTAAAACATCTTCCTGCATGAAAATTGCAAACCTAACCTTCCACCATATTACTTCTTCCTGCGGGTCTTTGGAAGTTGTAATAAGATCACCAAGGCTTTTACCATTTCATATTTTTCAATATAATTGGATGTAGACATGAAGGCATCTCCTGCATCCCTTTATATGTGCCTTCCCTCTAGGATTAGCATTGTGAAAAGCACAGCCTAAATACGCCAACCAGCCACAACGTTATGATGGCCCCCCTAATGATGAGTAGGTCCTCCTTTTACTGCCTAAACAGTCCCTTTAGCTCCCAAAACAGCCATGACCCATCACAGCATGGACACCACTAAACCTCTGAAGATATGCTGTGGTATCTGGCACCAAACTGTCAGTAGCAGATCCTTTAATTCCTGTAAGCTGCGAGGTTGGGCCTCCATAGGACAGACTTGTTTTTCCAGCATATCCCACAGATACTCGATGGCTTGAGATCTGGAGAACCTCAAATTTGTTGTGGTGTTCCTCAAACCATTCTTGAACCATTTTTGCATTATCCTGCTTAAAGAGCTCATTGTCATCAGGGAATACCATTTCCACAAAGGGGTGTTCTTGGTCAGCAACAGTGTTTAGGTGGTACACTATGTGTCAAGTAATATCCATGTGAATGGCAGGACCCAAGGTTTCCCAGCAGAACATTTCCCAAAGCATCATACTGCCCCTGCCGGTTTGCTTTTTTCCCATACTGCATCCTGGTGACATCTCTTCTCCCGATAAGCAATGCATATGCACCCGGCCATCCACATGATGTAAAAGAAAACATGATTCAACAGCCCAGGCCACCTTTTTCCATTCCTCCATGGTCCAGTTCTGATGCTCACAGGCCCATTGTAGGCACTTTTGGTTGTGGACATTGGTCAGAATGGGCACTCTGACTGGTCTGCGGCTACGCAGCCACATGCACAACAAACTGTTTTCAATACTTAACTTCAGGGACAACAGGTTTACTTGCCGCCTAATATATTCCACTGTCTTTCAGATGCCATTGTAACGAGATAATCAATGTTATTTACTTAACCTGTCAGTGATCTTAATGTTATGGCTGATCGTTGTATGTCTTATAGGGCGTACACACGGTCGGACTTTGTTCGGACATTCCGACAACAAAATCCTAGGATTTTTTCCGACGGATGTTGGCTCAAACTTGTCTTGCATACACACAGTCACACAAAGTTGTCGGAAAATCCGATCGTTCTGAACGCGGTGACGTAAAACACGTACGTCGGGACTATAAACAGGGCAGTGGCCAATAGCTTTCATCTCTTTGTTTATTCTGAGCATGCGTGGCACTTTGTCCGTCGGATTTGTGTACACATGATCGGAATTTCCGACAACGGATTTTGTTGTCGGAAAATTTTATCTCCTGCTCTCCAACTTTGTGTGTCGGAAAATCCGATGGAAAATGTCCGATGGAGCCCACACACGGTCGGAATTTCTGACAACACGCTCCGATCGGACATTTTCCATCAGAAAATCCGACCGTGTGTACGGGGCATTAGTCTTCAATTTCAATATTCCAGCCAGTGTATCAGCCTTGTCAGGTCATTTAACATTATAGAAGTCAACCTGCTTGCTGATCTGTATGAATGATGCTGTTCTGTAACACTTCTGTTGTCCTGTATGCTGGGTGTAATTCTCAATATCTGTTCTTATTTGCTATGATTGGACCCTGCAGAGTACCACTTCTCTTGTCCTGTATGCTGGCATGTGTGAACTCTCTACATTATCACTTCTCTTGTCTTGTATGCTGGGTGTAATTTTCAGTATCTATTCTTATTCGTTATGCTTGGACCAGTACCACTTCTCTTGTTCTGGATGCTGGGTGTATGTTTTTTGTCCTGGTCACAACCGGTCTACCTCTAATAGAGAAGAGACACCATCAGATCCCGTTTGAAAACCCCCCAATCGAGGCAGATCTGGTGAAAAGCTCCAGATGGAGAGACCATTCTTGGTGATCAATCTGATGACTTGGGTAGTTGGCCTGCCAAGATTCTACTCTGATAAAGTTGGAATAAGGAAGGAGAAGGGGCATGCTCTCTGTCCACTGTTGGAAAGCAACACTAGACAGAAAGCATTTTATTCCAGGTACCAGAATGACCTTGGTGCCCAAGAAGGAGGACCTGGGGACCACTTCATAACCATGCAATTTCTCAAGAAAAAAACAAACAATACCAAAAGATTTTGTTTAGGCCAGGATACCTGATACAAAGAGGAGATTGTGGCCAAGGTGCTCAAGACAGCGTCCCTCACGAACAAAGGCCAGATCCAGTGCAGGCACGAAAGACAAAGAGGAGCAGCAGCTGCACACTCTATAAGAGGTCCACCCACTTCCCAACAAGCGTAGCTTTTCGATCCATTCAAGAGCGCTCCCAGGCAAAAAGAGCCAGGCTCCCGTCTGCAAAATGGTGGCCACGTCCACAAGTTAGGCTGCGTTCCAATACTACACCAGGATGCTCTTAGTGGTGGAGACAATGATGCTCTACTCCACAGTGGGAAAAAACACAAGCCCAACAGAAGGGGAGATGTACGATGTACCTAACTTAAGCCTCCCATCCACATATCGCAAGAAAGGAAGGAGACCCTACACCACATGGCCACATAACAGGTTGCATATAAAGTCCTACACCCAGCCCCACTGGGTTGGGGGGTGCCCCTTGGTGCAGCTTTGTATTAATGTCCAGCTCCTGAAGATGGCCAGTTGTTATTGGTAAGAGAGAGCTGTGTCCCTCAATGAACATAGAAAAAAATATCATATGTTGTTATTGCTGAAACATGGTGTAGTTATTGAGCATACAATACGATTTTAATATACGGTAATATGTAAGTAATCAGAGGGATGAGTATATTGTAATTTGTATTATTTTTTTTTTATTTGCAAAATATTGGGTAAACATCTACTTTTTGGAATACTAAGATTGAATACATCCAATTGCTGAATACTGGTGCGATGGTTAAAAACAAACAAAAACATGTGAAACACAAGCAAAGATAAGATGTTGATGGGCTTTTTTAATGTTTCGCCCAAGATTACACGACAGGTGAAGAAAACAATGAGCATTATTCTACTGCAGGGGACAATAGCAGCACTAGCACTATTAGATACTAGTTCTAAATTAAGGTTTGTAAAGAAATCAGGAAAGTTAGCTTCTTTTTAATTTCAATAGCATGTTGGTAAGGGAGGAACAAGAGAAATCAAAATGTAACCAGGAAAATACACATTTGACACCAGTACAATATCTATATTTGTTACACCATTTTTCAATTAAAACATTCTTTTATTTATCTATGAACATAAAACTGCTGTCAGAAAAAAAATGGTCCGTGGGCCCTTCTTCTATCTCCAAGCATGAGCTCTGAGTCTGTGGAGCCATAGCAAGGGAGATCGATGGGGAAGGGCCCACGGAGCCCACAGACCATTGGTCCCTCTTGACTGGGCACTAGCCTGACATAGGGAGGTGAACTGAGTGCAGATTTTGAGTAACTCACCATGAAACCTCATTGATGAGATTTTTCACTGTTTCTTCACTTAGGATCCAGCTTTGTGATACTTAGGATTGTATGCATCATATACTTTTAGTATTAAAGCCATCTATAGGACTTTTTGACTCCTCCAAACCTCCCTAAGGCATTTGGATAACATGACTTCCTGAGGGTGGTTCCTCTTGAACTATTCCTGGGCCAAATGCTGTGACAATGCAAAATATTGGGATGTTGATATTTTTAATGGTATTTTGGCTGATATAGGAGCATTTGACTGATAGATATACACTCCCCGGCCACTTTATTAGGCACACCTTGCTAGTAGTGGGTTGGACCCCCTTTTGCCTTCAGAACTGCTTAAATTTTTCGTTGCATAGATTCAAGGTGTTGGAAACATTCCTCAGAGATTTTGGTGCTCTATTTGATTGAGATCTGGTGACTTAGAGTACAGTAAACTCATTGTCATGTTCGAGAAGCCAGTTTGAGATGATTTGAGCTTTATGACATGGTGCATTATCCTGCTTTAAGTAGCCATCAGAAGATGGGTACACTGTAGTCATAAAGGGTTGGACATGGGATGGACATGGTCAGCAGCAATACTAAACAATGCTCAATTGCTACTAAGGGGCCCAAAGTGTGCCAAGAAAATATCCCCCACACCATTACACCACCAACCCTAGCCTGAACCATTGATACAAGGCTGGATGGATCCATGCTTTCATGTTGTTTACGCAAAATTCTGACCCTACCATCTGAATGTCGCAGCTGAAATCGAGACTCATCAGACCAGGCAACGTTTTTCCAATCTTGTATTGTCCAATTTTGGTGAGCCTGTGCGAATTGTAGTCCCAGTTTCCTGTTCTTAGCTGACAGGAGTGGCACCCGGTGTGGTCTTCTGCTGCTGTAGCTATGGTTGCCACCTCATCCCTTTAAAACCAAACACATATGAATTGCACAGGTTTTCTGGCTGATTAAGGTGGAAATTAAACTCACTTGGTGGCTTATCTGATACTTATCTTGGTGACTTATTAAATTAGCCTCAGAACCTGTGTAATTCATATGTGTTCTGTTTTAAAGGGATGAGGTGGCAACTCTAGCTGTAGCCCATCTGCTTCAAGGTTCGGTGTGTTGTGCATTAAGAGATGGTATTTTCCATACCTGGGTTGTAACGAGTGGTTATTTGAGTTAATGTTGCCTTTCTATCATCTCAAAACAGTCTGTCCATTCTCCTCTGACATCAACAAGGCATTTTCCTCCACACAACTGCCGCTCACTGGATATTTTCTCTTTTTCGGACCATTCTCTTTAAATCCGAGAGATGGTTGTGCATGAAAATCCCAGTAGATCAGCAGTTTTTGAAATGCTCAGACCAGCCCGTCTGGCACTAACAACCATGCCACGTTCAAAATCACTTAAATCCCCTTTCTTCCCCATTCTGATGTTTGGTTTGAACTTCAACAAGTCATCTTCAGCACGTCTAGATGCCTAAATGCATTGAGTTGCTGCCATGTGATTGGCTGATTAGCAATTTGTGTTAACAAGCAATTGAACAGGTGTACCTAATAACGTGTCAATAAAGTGTCTATGCACCACTATTTATATATTCCTCTGGAGAAGTGAACTTTGGTTCACAAATGAATTGAGAAATGCTTATCCTTTTGTCTAACTTCAGTAACTAATCACTAACATATGTTTTTAAAATTCTGGTTGACCATACATCCTATCTATAAGTAGCACATTTATTAGGTGGTTTGGTTTGGCTTAGTTTTATGACAAACATTTATGTTCATGTATGAATAAAAGGCTATTTTAATTTTAAAAATGGTGTCACTGTCTTTACCAAAAAGTCCAGATAATCAGTGCCGGGACAAGGTCACCCATCGCCGCGGGCAAAGACACCAAACTGCGCCCCCCCCCTTCCCTTAGGGTCAGGGTACCCCCATTCCTGCAATAAACCATTGTGCCCAGGTCAACCACCCCTCCTGCCCACCCCTTGTCCCGGTCCTGCCGATAATGTTGTATGTATGTTCAGTTCTGTATGGGATTGTTGATATAGGCTAATTTGAATGAAGCAGTGAAGGATTTTGTCTTTCTTTAAATCTATTTTAGTTATTTTATCATTTAGATGCAAAAATATTTCAAAGCCGAAATAGCAAACATATGTAGAAAAACTAGTTATGGCTTTATGATTTGCTACTGTGCTTTTTAACGTATGCATACCATTTAAAACATAGGAATGCCATTCTAAACACACTAAAATAACCACAGAGCCACTTGGCGGCCTTGTAAAAAAATTTCAGTAATTCTCTGACTGTAGCTTGATAAGATTATTTTAACCCAGGCAAACAATTATTTGAATTAATGAATTCTTTTTCTACTGTCACCATCCATTGTACCCTTCTGCGACAGCGGCGGTGTTAATTACGCTCGATGTATTTATGGCGTTTAATTGTGTACTCTTTAACGCCTAGCTTGGCGATTGTGACCTTGATTTTGATTGGCACATCGTTTATTCCAGGAAGACTCATTTCCGCTCACGAGGCAGACAGGGGAAAGTTGTGACGAAGAATGAAGAAAAAAAAAACGGATCTGCTATTGAATCAAAGATGCAAATATATTTCCAAAAATTAAGCAAATCGTGTTTACATTTTTTTTATTGCGTTTTTATTTTGGCCGGGCAAATCATTTCAATTAATTATCGGCAGTAAAAAAATGTATAATTAATGCCAGATCATTGTTCTCCGCCGCATTAAGTAGCCGGTTTTCTTTTGTTTATATAAATAATCAGCATGGCCTAATTTCAAGTGACACAACGTGTAGCTTAGAATAAAGAAAAAAAAAAAAAAAAAGAAGGGCTTTGTATGTAAGTATATATTTGTTGCGTTTACATCAAGGGATGTCGGAAAGCCTTTTAGGTAGCGTGGTTGTGAATTCAAATCATGTGGAACAGGAAGTTGTGTGCATTGATGCCTGGCTGGAAGCGCTAAAAGGAACATCTTAGGTTATGTTCCTTTCTTGTGCTGATTTTATTGAAGTTCAACAAACAAAAACAGAGAGCAAAGAGGGAAGAAAAGGCAAGAACGCACGTTTTATTTAAAAGCACAGACTTCGGCGCGGCAGTTATTTTTTTTATGAGATCTGAAGTTTTTGCAGGCTTGTGCCCAGAGTCAACAAACTTTTTTTTTTTTTTGCATTGTTGGAATATGTTATGTTTACTGAGTCATTAAATTTTTTTTTGTAGTAAGAAAACAAGTGCCAATAAGCCCAGATCTGGTTGACGCAGGGGCAGCCATACTGTTTAATAAGCCCATTATCCAAAGTACACAACTGACTCTTAGTTGAAGGTACTGTCCCTCCTATGGAAGCAAATTGCCCTTCTCCCTCTTTCATCTTCAGTTGTCTCTCTTTTTGCTCTGATGAATATATAAATCTGTTTCAGTTAGGGTTGTCCCGATACCACTTTTTTAAGACCGAGTACTCGCCGAGTACTCACCGATACCGATTACCAAAACTTTTATTTTTAATGTCAGGTGACAGTGTTTTTTTTTACAATGCTCTCTTTTTTTTCTTTTATTCTTAGGGGGGAGGGGGTGGACAGTGTCTGTGTTTTTTTTTATTTAAATTTGTATAATTTTTTTTTTTTCTTATTTATTGCCATACTTTGTGTGTGTGTGTGTTTTTTTTTTAAATCAGCCCTGTTGGGGGGCTTTGGTGAGATATCAGGGGTCTTAACAGACCCCTGATATCTCCTCCTTGAGACAGAGAAAGAGACCGAGGATAGAGATTCCCCAGTCCCTTTCTCTGCAGCCTCAGCTGCACTGAAAATGAATGGAGAAAAGAAAGTGGCTCCTCTCCATTCATAAACTGAGACATCGTAATCACAGGAGGTTACAATGTTTCAGTTATGTGAATGGACAGAGTCAGCTGACTCTGTCCATACAGAAAAGGAAGGAGGAGGACATGCAGGGGGACAGCAGAATGGAGAGGGACAGCAGAATGGAGAGGGACAGCAGAATGGAGGGGGATAGCAGAATGGAGAGGGACAGCAGAACGGAAGGGGACAGCAGAACGGAGGGGGACAGCAGGGACAGCAGAACGGAGAGAGACAGCAGAACGGAGAGGGACAGCAGAACGGAGAGGGACAGCAGAACGGAGGGGGACAGCAGGGACAGCAGAACAGAGAGGGACAGCAGAACGGAGAGGGACAGCAGAACGGAGGGGGACAGCAGAATGGAGGGGGACAGCAGGGACAGCAGAACGGAGAGGGACAGCAGAACGGAGGGGGACAGCAGAACGGAGAGGGACAGCAGAACGGAGAGGGACAGCAGAACGGAGAGGGACAGCAGAATGGAGAGGGACAGCAGAATGGAGAGGGACAGCAGAATGGAGAGGGATAGCAGAATGGAGAGGGACAGCAGAACGGAAGGGGACAGCAGAACGGAGGGGGACAGCAGAACGGAGAGGGACAGCAGAACGGAGAGGGACAGCAGAACGGAGGGGGACAGCAGGGACAGCAGAACGGAGAGGGACAGCAGAACGGAGAGGGACAGCAGAACGGAGGGGGACAGCAGAATGGAGGGGGACAGCAGGGACAGCAGAACAGAGAGGGACAGCAGAATGGAGGGGGACAGCAGAACGGAGAGGGACAGCAGAACGGAGAGGGACAGCAGAACGGAGAGGGACAGCAGAACGGAGGGGGACAGCAGAACGGAGGGGGACAGCAGAACGGAGGGGGACAGCAGAACAGAGGGGGACAACAGAATGGAGGGGGCAAGGAGGATGTGGTGACAGTCAGCGGTGATCGCGTGTGGGGGAGTTACAAGCACTGATCACCGCTGTATAGGATTTCACTAAAGCAGCTGAAAGCCGCAGGGGGATAAGCTTGTAACTCCCCCACACGCCGATCACTGCTGACTGTCCAGGTATCAGGTGAAGCATCGGGAGCATTTGCCCGAGTAAAAGTACTTGGGCAAATGCTCGTTATTGGTGCCGATATCGATACTAGTATTGGTATCGGGACAACCCTAGTTTCAATGCACTTGTTTAAATGTTTAAACCTTTCAACCAACTTCTAAATTATTGCCAAATAAATAAGTACCTAAGTGGAACTAAAGTCTTAATTTTAAAAACTTGGAGCAGGCAGGCTATTTATTGCAGAGGAGATAGGCAATGTCTTCACTGCAATAAAATTAAACCTATCTGCAAGCTCGAATCATTCTGTAGAATGTACATTCCGTCACAATGCTCATTTGCTCTGGCCAATCAAGGTGGACAAAGACTGACACCTGGAAGAAGCCAGGGAGAAGATGTTGGCACCAGCAAAGGACCTTGTGAGCGTCAGACTATTGAAGCAGAGGTAAGTATTGCCAAATTTAGTTCCACTTCATGGACTTTGGAGATACTTTACTTCTATATCATTCTTTCTGGTAATCAAATTACAAAACTATTCAAGGTGGCGAAAGGTGTTCTTCTTTCCCAGGCAGGAGATGTAATGTCATGGGATTGGTAGTGATTCCAGTTTATTCAGTTAAGCAGCACACAATTGTTCATAGCGATCTAAAATAATATTTTGCGGATGTGACTGGAGGCAACTAGAACCCTTATTGTGGTTTACCACATTTTATATATCTTCAGTACAGGGAAGGGGCGAGGAACATGGAATTTTTTATAGTTTACTGAAGTTTTGGAGTTCCAGTTTATCCCAAAAATGTTCAGTAGTGTTGAGGTCAGAGCTCTGTGCAGGACACTTGAATTCCTCCACATCAAACTCATCAAACCATGTCTTTATGGAGCCAGCTTTGTGCACTGATGAGTTACACTTCAATTATTTGAAAGTCAACGTGTATTCAAGGCAAATCATTTTTTTAGTTTTGAAGCAGGTCATCACTGGAACAGTTGTCCCATGACCCCTGTTCTGATAAGAACTGTAAATGTATGATTTCCAATGGGATTGGGACTTCTTTCTGCAAAGCCCATGTAGCACCAGTCAGATTGTAAAACTCAGAAGTAGGGGATGATAGTAAGTATTTTACTAGGGCTGTCACTCAGACAGTGGGTTGGGAATATTTTAAGGTGGTGTGAACATTTAAAGACAACTTCACTAAAAGTGAAGTTTTCTATCGTAACTATCTGTATGAATGTACTGTATATACTCGAGTATAAACCGAGTTTTTCAACACATTTTTTTGTGCTGAAAATGCCCCCTCAGCTTATACTCGAGTCCAGCACTTTTCTGCAGCAGAGAATGACATTTCATATGACATGACATTTTCGAACTGACTTTGGGGCCCCGTATCTTGGGGCCACTTGGTGCTAGGAACCCCAAATTTGGTGTGCAAACCCAGTGGAACTAGCACTACAACACTAGCTCCAAGTGGCCCCGAGATACAAGGCTCCAAATTTAGTTCAGAAAATGTCATTCTCTGCTGCAGAAAAGTGCTTGACATTGTCCGAACCGACTTTGGGGCCCCGTATCTCAGGGCCACTTGGTGCTATCCTAGCTTTGGATATGCTGTAGTGCTAGTTCCACTGGGTTTGTACACCAAATTTGGGGTTCCTAGCATCAAGTGGCCCCGAGATACGGGGCCCCAAAGTCGGTCAACTGTGTCCACCTGCAGCAATGTCATTTTGGGACCCTTTGGGTCCAGAGACCCCAAATTTTGGCTGTAGCTAGGGGGCATCTAGGAACCCTTAACTACCAAGTTTGAAGTTCGGGGGACCTATGGCTGCAAATGGGCACAGTGAGGCTGCAAATTGGCATTGTTGACCCTCTTTTCCACTTACATTAGCTGCACATTTCTCACCCTAGGCTTATACTCGAGGTAATACGTTTTCCCAGTTTTTTGTGGTAAAATTAGGTGCCTCGGCTTATATTCGGGTCGGCTTATACTCGATATACTCTATATATACTCTAAGTACTCTATATACGGTACCTAATTTTGGGCTGTGGATTCGCGATAACAGATCCTCTTCAATCAAACCCCCAAAATGTCTAAGTTTTCAGAATGTCACCTTTTCAGATGTCATGTCATGACTTGTAAACCAACAATTGAAATGCTGACTTTCCTAGGCCTAGGAAAATGTCACTCATAAGAAGGGTGAAAATGCTATTGTGTATTTGTCTTGCCTTTCCGAGTCTAATTTGCTTTTTGAAAATGCAAATTTTCTTCTCCTGCAACTTGGCAGTCTGGCTTATTAATAGTTTAAGCTACTAATTACTGTAATTTCACCACCGGCTTCCAACAAACGTTGAGCGAGTCAAGTTCCTCTGGAGAATTTTGCCGCGCAGAATGATGATCTTGTTCTTCGCTATGGGGGATACTCTTCAAACTGTTAAATTAAATTTGGGAACTTTGATTTTGGAACTCGGCATGTGTTTTCTACCTCTCTTTTTTTAAGTGAAATTGCTGAACAATGAAACTCACGTACAAAGACCCACCTTCAATCAAATTACCAGTATGTACTGGATGGAAAGAAATGAGACTTGCAATTACTAAAATGGAGATGGCTAAATTAATTCATATAATCAATCAATAAATCATATTGAATGATTTGTACTTTGACTCTTACGATTTCTAGGACTGCGCAATTGTCTTTCTCAGGATCTGACTTTCAAGCTGACCTGACTGTTCTGTAGATTTTGAAATATGATGGGTTTGCATATGGTGCAAATGCAGACTCCTTGTAGGTGCATTCAGCTTGCAATTGAGATCAGTTTTAAATACTGCTGAGATCTTTCTGACCAGTGACCACCTTCTGACCTGTTTCTAACCTTTCTCTGACTTGCTTCTAATAGTCTTTTGACCTTCTGATCTCCATCTGACCTTCTTCTGATCTCCATTTGACCTTCTTCTGCGGTGCTTCTGACATTTTTCTGACCTTCATCTGACCT
Organism: Aquarana catesbeiana; assembly: GCF_042186555.1. NCBI lineage: Eukaryota > Metazoa > Chordata > Amphibia > Anura > Ranidae > Aquarana > Aquarana catesbeiana. Next base: position 319,762,882 of record NC_133330.1, read on the forward strand.
CTTTCTGATCTCCATCTGACCTTCTTCTGATGTACTTCTGACCTTTTTCTGATCTCCATTTGACCTTCTTCTGATGTGCTTCTGACCTTCTTCTGATCTCCATCCGACCTTTTTCTGACACCTATCTGACCAGTAATTACCTCTGTTGATCCCCGCTGAGCCGGCAGATGACAAGTCAGTCTCTGCACTCTGTGCAGGGACGTCCCTATCAGTGAGGCCGCTCTCCCCTATGGGGGGATTGGATGATTACGGACCGCCAGACGGATGGAAAATAGGACATCCATCTGTCTGGATTTTGCGGAGCGGAGGGGATCGGATCGGGGCGGATCGGATGTCAGCGGACATGTCACTGCTGACATCCGACGCTGTATGGAGCGACCGTTCAGATCTGCCTGAAAAAACTGATGGTCCGCACATGTGAAAGGGGCCTAAGAACCTCTGTTAGGATTTTATTGCTGTCTGTTACCCCACTTAGAACACCCTCTCTATTTGTCCTTGCTGTAGCCTTGACTGAAAGTAAAGAATACAATTTTAGGCCACATGCACACTAGGCGTTTAGCCCATGTGCGTAAAATCCTGGTGTTTTAGTGAGCCTAGCATGCATCCCTGAATGCAAGGGGCCTTAAATGCAAGTACCACTCAGTACAGTGTACAGTGTTTGGCAAACTGTCCAAGCTGCATAGGCTTGGACAGGCTGTCAGAACCAGGGCTAGCCACCACACCTGTGCCTCTCAGGCACACAAAAATGGCAGGATTGGACATGTGACCTTATAGTTGAACAGGAATATAGAGGGGGAATCTGTAATGAGGACACTCATTTTTGTAACATCCCTCTAATAGGGAATTTTCCTTACTTCCTGTTGTGTCTAAAGGATAGGAAGTGAAGATTTACTGTATCTACCCAATAGGATAAAAATGGAAAAAACAGGGGCTTTAACCATTCTGTACACTATCCAAAAGTTTTGGCTACAGATATACTGTATGCTGCTTTTGCATTCTCCTTGTATGGGGTGAAACAAAGCAAATAAAGGCCCAGTGCCAATATAAGGTAAGGAACAGGTTCAGTTTAATGTAGAACTCCATGGACAACACATACATTTACATTATTTTTGTGTGGTTGAGGTGTGTTGTTACTGCCCCACAACTGCTTCCCTTTAATCTACATAGGCAGTATGTGTGTGTACATGCTTCACCGGCAATGTTATTCATCACAGCACAGCAATAAGTACCCCTCTCCCATTGCATTAGGCGGGTATATGGCCCACCTAAAGTGCCCCATTTAACAGAATGGGGTGAAACCGCAAAAAACACGTAACGGCACCCGCTCACCACCTGTCAACACCCTTGGAAAAGTTTATTGACACAAGAACACTAGCTTGATACCGTAGCGATAAGGAATTCCAGAGATTCTGAACTGACTGACACAAGTATCCATAGTATCTCGCATAGTATCAAAACTGGATGGTAGAGACCAGCGGTCTCCAAACTGCAGCCAGGGGGGGCCGGGTGAGGCCCTTTGTTTGCTTTTATCCGGCCCTCGGGGCACTATTTCATTTACTGACACCAAAGAAGGGGGCACAATTCCTACCAATGACACGAATGATGGGGCACAATTCCTCCCAATGACACAAACAATGGGGAAAATTTCCTACCAATTATACCAACAATGAGGTCCGGTGACATCAATGATGGGGCACAGTTCCTGTCACTGACACCAAAGATGGAACATTGTTTATTCCAACTGATGCTGAGACATTTTCTACTCCCAATAGCACAGTCTGCACCCCCCCCCCCCCCAAAGTCTGAAGGACAGAAAACCTTTGTTTAGAAAATCTTAGACCCCTGGTGTAGACGATGTAGTCCTCTTCAGACTGGGGAATCTTGTAACTAAACAAACACATCAAACAAAGGGTGCAGACGCCTAGTGCATTATCCACATCACTTTACTAAAGGATAAAAAGTAGAAATGATAACGTGTTGTATGTGATGTGATGTATGTAAACCAAGGACAGAGGGTCTATCCTGTGATGGAACTCCTCTAGTTCAAATGGATGTCCTGTAACCAGCTGAAATGTTTTGAGGGACGGTTCCTCTTCAACCCTCTGCTTTTAAGAAGGAGGACCATCCCCCAAAACGCGTCAGCTGGTTACAAGACATCCATTTGAACTAGAGGTGTTCCATCACAGGACAGACCCTCGGTTCTTGGTTTATGTACAACTATCATTCCTACTTTTGTAAAAAGTGATCCACTGTGGATTGCATGTTAACAAACCCTAACAAAGAAAGTCATGTCAACCCCCTGGCTGTGCTGTATGCCAGGGCTTTGTAAAATCTCAGCAATGGATGGACAAAAATACAAATCCTTTGGCAGGCAAACAGTTTTCAATTGAATTTTTTTTACAGCTAATGCTTTTTATGCTATTGCATTCTAAGGTCCTCTGACTCCAATTTTTTTTTTTATGCCGCCTTGTAACAAATAACGTAAAAATGACCAAGGGTATTTGCCAGTTAGACCATAGATTGGTGTCACAGAATTAATAACTGTCAGGCATATTTATACTTTCTACCATGCTGAGCCTCTGCTGCCCCTCCGTTCAAACAATTTACGTGCCTTCCCCATCTCTTCTTCAATAAGCTGCCAGGCAAAAAAAAAAAGTTTTGCTGCAAAGTAAGCAACTGTGACACTCGCACAAGGAATCCTTTCAGCCTCTCACTCTGCACAGCATCCACCTGACTTTATGGTGGATTATTCCATTCGCCTTTGTTTTGGCAGACATCCCAGGCTCGGCGTTCACGCGTCTGTCTTTTTCCAGAGCTTCAAGTGGAAACGTTGTCAGGCTGCTCGGCTTAGGATCTTCTGTTCTCCTCGGCTTCCCGGAACCCAATTTACTGTAGGAGAAAAATACCTCCTGTTACAATTAGGTAAAATGGGTCAAGCGGCAATGCAGATTTAGCGGATCAAACATTGAGAAGCTGGCAAGGCGGCTGGCGCTGCGCAGGAATATTAAAAACTTTCTGGCTCCAGAAAGGTTTTGTGTTTTCAGGAAAAACAACTCGATACATTTAAATGTAAACTTTTATGTGCTTTCAGTTGACTTGTCAAACAGTAGGCAATCTGCACTATTCTAAATAGAAGTTCTCAAAGGAGAGACACTGACAAGGATAGAGTGTGCATCCAAAGTATCAATTCAGATTCAAAGAGCTATGATTAAGCGTCATTAACGGTGCGAAACGCGTCAGTATATCATCTGGACCTGTGTCTCTGATTGATGTATGGATCAAGCATTATTTTGGAGTGCGGCCGTCCTTTCTCCATTTTCTGCCATTTGACTTTGCTGAGCCGGCACCCTTCCTCTCCTATATACTCGGACTGTGTGAACACAAGCGACACCACGTGGAGCGGTAATTACTGTACCTTGATTTGGTTATCAATTCAAAATGTAAAGAAGGCGCCAGAGAGCGCGGTTTGGCCTGGGATGCATGATGGGAGGAGGATGCAGTCCTAGAAGGGTTAAAATAGAGATTAGGTAAAACCTAACTAGGCATAAAATTGCACCCTCCTAACACCTATCCTAACCAGTTTATAGTGATACTACAGTCTTGTCTTTTTTTTTTTTTTGCTTAAAAATAACAAACATGTTATACTTACCTCCTATGCAGTTGGTTTTGCACAGAGCAGCCCGGATTCTCCTCTTCGTGGGTCCTGGCCCCTCCCTCCTGCCAAGTGCCCCCACAGCAAGCAGCTTTCAAGGGGGGCACCCGAGCCAAGCTGCAGCTCCGTGTGTCCATTCAGATACAGAGCCATGGCTAGGCCCTGCCCTTTCTCTCCTCATTGGCTCACTGACTTTGATTGACAGCAGCGGGAGCCAATGGCGCTGTCTCAGCCAATGAGGAAGGAGAGTCCCGGGCAGCCGACTCCTGCAACATCGCTGGATAGAGATGGTGCTCAGGTAAGTATTAGGGGGGCTGGGAGGGGGGGGGGGGCTGATGCACACATAAGGGTTTTTTTTTTGTCTTAGTGCATAGAATGCATTAAGATAAAAAAAACTTCTGCCTTTACAACCCCTTTAAGGCCCGATTCACACTAGCTGTCTCCAAAGTTGCGCAATTTTCGGTGCAACTTTAATAAGACTTTGACTTTCTCTGGCATTGAAGATGTGTCAACGTTGGATCAAAGTAGTGCAGGAACCTTTTCTGAAGTAGCGGCGATTTCAGGAGTGTCAATTGGAATGGCTCCCATTGAGATGCATGCGACTTTGGGTCTCACAAGTCGTATCCTAAGTTGCAGGAGTGTGCACCGAGCCTAAAAGAGATCTGTATACTTAAAGAGGAACTGCAGTCTGCTCACATCATTTGTAATAAAAACATCTTTGCCATTCAGAAGCTTCCCTCCAACCACTTTGCATATTATTTTATATATACTGTTATTCTGTACTTGCCAAATATGCTGCAGAAATCTCCCTCCACTGAGTCTGGGTGCAGCCATTTTAACTGTGGGCAGCTGAAGCTGCTGCCTGTCTACTTCCTGGATTTACACAGACACCCAGAGGCACACCTCCAGCTCTGCAGCTCTCATTGGCCCTCTTATGACTCATTCCTCCTCCCTTCCTGGCAAACTCTCACGAGAGTGAGAGAGAGAATGTGCATGATATCATAAGCCTAGGCTAATGACCAGACAAGAAACAGGGAGTGGGCTGTATAAGGTGTTTACTAGCAGAAAAAAATGTTTTACTATCCAAAGTTAAAACAACAAGGGGCAGAAGATTTAATAGATGGAAAGATGAAAAAATGGCTGAAGGTCCGCTTTAACCATTTTCAGGCTTCATTGGTCCGGTCACGTGACCTTCCCTGTGTCATCCAGCGCCATCTGCTGGGGAGAGGAGAGAGTGTTAAACAATGACTAGTAGTGCCCAGGAGTAGTGACGTCACCTATACGCTTCTACGGTCCATCCATTGTCAGCGGTCTCTCCTCTCCCCTGCAGCGCCACTGGCTGACACAGGGGAGATCACATGACCGGACTGGAGCGGGCTAAAAAAAAAAAAAAAGGTAAGCGTACAGATCTTTCTTACACAAGTTAGTCAGAATAGGTGTTAGGAGGAGGGAAGGGACATTTTTTAGCTAGTCACGTTTTTTCAGGAATTTTACTTTAACCACTTCCGCTCTGGAAGATTTACCCCCCTTCATGACCAGGCCATTTTTTGCGATACAGAACTGCGTTATTTTAACTGACAATTGCGCAGTCGTGCGACGCTGTACCCAAATAAAATTTTTGTCCTTTTTTTTCCCCACAAAATAGAGCTTTCTTTTGGTGGTATTTAATCACCTCTCTGGTTTTTATAAACAAAAAAAGTTTTACAAACAATTTTGAAAAAAAAAATATATACGGTATATATTTTACATTCTCCTAGAAAATGTATCCAATAAAAAATGTAAGAAATCTAATTTCTTCTTCAATTTGGGCCAATATGTATTCTGCTACATATTTTTGGTAAAAAAAATCCCAATAAGTGTATATTGATTGGTTTGTGCAAATGTTATAGTGTCTACAAACTATGGGATATTTTTTTTTTTTTTTTTTTACTATGTCGGCGATCAACAGCTTATAGGGGGACTGTGATATTGCAGCAGACAAATCGGACACTAACTGACACTTTTGACACTTTTTTGGTGACCAGTGACACTAATACAGTGATCAGTGCTAAAAAATATGCACCGTCACTGTACTAATGACACTGGCAGAGAAGGGGTTAACATCAGGGGTGATCAAAGGCTTAAATGTATGCCTAAGTTGTGTTTACTCACTGTGGGGGAGGTGCTTTGACTAGGAGAAAGCAAAGATCTGTGTTCCTGCTTAGCAGAAACACAGGATCAATGCCTTCCCACCTGACAGAACGACAATCTGCCTTGTTTACAATCAATGGGTGCCAGCTGACATTGAGTTTGCGGTACCCGCTGTTTGGCTCCTGCTGTGTATAATCACAGTGGAAGCAGGTCGTTGGCAGCGCGCCCCAGACCGTAAAGTGTCAGATCATGTACTAGGTACGTTATCTGGTGCAGAGAGGCCGCCCTACCGCAGTATATAAGCAGCCGGCGATTGTTAACTAGTTAAAGTGTATGTCCATGACCCCATGTTTTGTCTCTTTAAAAAATACCGTATATACTCAAGTATAAGTCGATCCGATTATAGGCCGAGGCACCTACTTTTACCACAAAAAACTGGGAAAACTTATTGACTTGAGTATAAGCCTTGGGTGAGAAATGCGCAGCTAATGTAAGTGGAAAAGAGGGTCAACAATGCCCATCTGCAACTGCATGCCTCCCTGTGTCCATTGCAGCCTCCCTGTCTCCATTGCAGCCTCCCTGTGTCCATTGCAGCCTCCCTGTGTCCATTGCAGCCTCCCTGTCTACATTGCAGCCTCCCTGTGTCCATTGCATACCTTCCCTTTGTCTATTGCATACCTCCCTGTGTTCATTGAATGCCTTCCCTGTGTCCATTGCATTTCCTCCCTGTGTCCATTGCACACCTCCCTGTGTCCATTGCACACCTCCCTGTGTCCATTGCATACCTCCCTGTGTCCATTGAATGCCTTCCCTGTGTCTATTGCATACCTCCCTGTGTCCATTGCATTTCCTCCCTGTGTCCATTGCACACCTCCCTGTGTCCATTGCATACCTCCCTGTGTCCATTGCACACCTCCCTGTGTCCATTGAATGCCTTCCCTGTGTCTATTGCACACCTCCCTGTGTCCATTGCATACCTCCCTGTGTCCATTGCATACCTCCCTGTGTCCATTGCATACCTCCCTGTGTCCATTGCATACCTCCCTGTGTCCATTGCATACTTCCCTGTGTCCATTGAATGCCTTCCCTGTGTCTATTGCATACCTCCCTGTGTCCATTGCATTTCCTCCCTGTGTCCATTGCACACCTCCCTGTGTCCATTGCATACCTCCCTGTGTCCATTGCACACCTCCCTGTGTCCATTGCATACCTCCCTGTGTCCATTGCATACCTCCCTGTGTCCATTGCATACCTCCCTGTGTCCATTGCATACCTCCCTGTGTCCATTGCATACCTCCCTGTGTCCATTGCATACCTCCCTGTGTCCATTGCATACTTCCCTGTGTCCATTGAATGCCTTCCCTGTGTCCATTGCACACCTCCCTGTGTCCATTGCATTTCCTCCCTGTGTCCATTGCACACCTCCCTGTGTCCATTGCACACCTCCCTGTGTCCATTGCATACCTCCCTGTGTCCATTGCATACCTCCCTGTGTCCATTGCATACCTCCCTGTGTCCATTGCATACCTCCCTGTGTCCATTGCATACCTCCCTGTGTCCATTGCATTTCCTCCCTGTGTCCATTGCATACCTCCCTGTGTCCATTGCATTTCCTCCCTGTGTCCATTGCATACTTCCCTGTGTCCATTGCACACCTCCCTGTGTCCATTGCATACTTCCCTGTGTCCATTGCACACATCCCTGTGTCCATTGCATACCTCCCTGTGTCCATTGCACACCTCCCTGTGTCCATTGCATACTTCCCTGTGTCCATTGCACACCTCCCTGTGTCCATTGCACACCTCCCTGTGTCCATTGCACACCTCCCTGTGTCCATTGCATACTTCCCTGTGTCCATTGCACACCTCCCTGTGTCCATTGCACACCTCCCTGTGTCCATTGCATACTTCCCTGTGTCCATTGCACACCTCCCTGTGTCCATTGCACACCTCCCTGTGTCCATTGCATTTCCTCCCTGTGTCCATTGCATTTCCTCCCTGTGTCCATTGATACCTCCCTGTGTCCATTGCATACCTCCCTGTGTCCATTGATACCTCCCTGTGTCCATTGCATACCTCCCTGTGTCCATTGCATACCTCCCTGTGTCCATTGAATGCCTTCCCTGTGTCCATTGCATTTCCTCCCTGTGTCCATTGCATACCTCCCTGTGTCCATTGCATACCTCCCTGTGTCCATTGCATTTCCTCCCTGTGTCCATTGCATACCTCCCTGTGTCCATTGCACACCTCCCTGTGTCCATTGCATACCTCCCTGTGTCCATTGCATACCTCCCTGTGTCCATTGCACACCTCCCTGTGTCCATTGCATTTCCTCCCTGTGTCCATTGCACACCTCCCTGTGTCCATTGCACACCTCCCTGTGTCCATTGCATACCTCCCTGTGTCCATTGAATGCCTTCCCTGTGTCCATTGCATACCTCCCTGTGTCCATTGAATGCCTTCCCTGTGTCCATTGCAGCCTCAGTGTGCCGATCTGCCTACCAGATCAGCCCGTGTGATGCAGTCAGACGGCGGCCATTCCAGTGTACAAAAGCCGCGCCTCCTCCTCATCTTTGTCCGTGATAGGCTGAGCACTCAGTTTCCCAGCAGTCATTGTTCAGTGTTCCGCCTATCACGGACATCCTCTCATCCTCGTCCGTGGGATGAGGACGTCCATGATAAGCGGAACACTGAAAACTGACTCACTGCTGGGAAACTGAGTGTTCCCCTATCACGGACGAAGACAAGGAGAAGGCGTGGCTTTTGTACACTGGTCGGCTGCCATTTAAGCATTACACACGGGCTGATCAGGTAGCCAGATGGTAGTGACTCGAGTATAAGCCGAGGGGGGGCACTTTCAGCACAATAAAATGTGCTGAAAAACTTGGCTTATACTTGAGTATATACAGTACTATGAGTACAGAAATATACCCATTGATCTACCAGAAATCTAACATGCTAACTTCCCATTTGAGCTGACAACACAATGGGGTTGATTTACTAAAGGCAAATAGACTGTGCACTTTGCAAAATGCAGTTGCGCTCCACAAGTGCAGTTGCTCCAGAGCTTAGTAAATGAGATGAAGCTTCACTTTGTGAAGAATACCCAATCACATACAAGGAAAAAAAAAACAGCATTTTTGCTTGCACACGATTGGATGATGGAAGTCAGCAGAGCTTCCCCTCATTTACTAAGCTACTTCACTTTGCAAAGTGCAGAGTCTATTTGCCTTTAGTAAGACAACCCAAATGGATTTCATTTACAAAAGACAAATAAGCTATTCACTTATTGTTCACTTTCTAGGGGGTGCTTGCTAACTGTGTGGGGGATGGACTGACTGGGGGAACACAGAAATCCCTGTTCCTGCTTAGCTTATGTTCTCCCCAGTCAGAACGGCGATCTGCCTTGTTTACATACATGGCGATCTGCCTCTTTGGGGAACAATCTCGGGTGACCTGCAGATTGGCTCTCTCTCTGTCCAATCAGCGTGCATGCCCAATACCAACTTGACCACTTCAGCCCCGGAAGGTTTTACCCCCTCCATGACCAGGCCATTTTTTCTGCGATACAGCACTGCGTTACTTTAACTGATAATTGCGCGGTCATGTGACGCTGTACCCAAATAAAATCAATGCTCTTATTTTCCCACAAATAGAGCTTTCTTTTGGTGGTATTTGATCACCTCTGCAGTTTCTATTTTTTGCGCTATTATCATAAAATTGCATAAATTTTGAAAAAAAAATATACATTTTTTTTACTTTCTCCTATAATACATCTCCAATAAAAAAAGTAAAAAAAAAATAAAATTTCATCAATTTAGGCCAATATGTATATTTTGGTAAAAAAAAATTGCAATAAGTGTATATTGATTGGTTTGCTCAAAAATGATAACATTTACAAACTATGGCGTATTTTTATGGAATTTTTATTTGTCTGTATGTAAGCCATAGACATTAGGTTCACATTACTGTTTGTCTCTTAAAAACTCATCTTCTTTCAGCTGTCAGTTTGTAAAACATTTTGGTGCAACCTACGTCCGTGTACATTAGTGATGGTCATCTCCATCTAGCAACTGACACGCACACTACTTAGTTCAATGTTATCCCACTAGACCAATGTTTCTCAACCCCTTTTCAGTCAAGGCACCCTTTAAAATTATGGACAGTCTCGAGGCACCCCATTCTAAAATGTAAAAAATTATTCTAATAGTTATACATAATGCAGCAACATCCACACATGTAGGAAACCCAACGTTAGAGGTAATTTATTCTTCCAAACCAAATACACTTTTGCACACTTGTACTGACTAGTATTCCAATGTTTCTCTTCTCCTACGATTTCTCTCCATCAGTCAGCTATTGTGATCCCAGTGCTAGGGGAGAAAGGCAGAAGAGGGTCAAACAAGGATGCTGTGGAGGCGATAAACATCCTCCTTATTAACTGATGACATCATTGATTGTTAGAAAGTCGTAATGATGCATAATGAAAACCTGTGGCTTTGTGTAACTAAAAGGCGGGCTTCATCCACCTGCTGACTCGTATACAATTTTTTGATACATTTTTTGGCATTTTGCCAAGGCACCTCTAAAGAAGAAGCCTCAAGGCACCCCAGGGTACCTAGGCTAAAAAAAAGGCTTCACTAGGACGCACACACTAGAAACTTCCAGAAACCTGTGAGGGAGGCCCCAAGGTTTCGGTTGCCTAGAGGCCTCCACAGAATGTAATCTGGCTCTGATCCCAAGCAGCTTTCTCAACCCTACCTACTAGATTACAGAATTCCACTTATCTTCCACTCTTCTCTGTCCCATTCCACGTGCATATATTGATTTCTGAGCAGCAAAACAATGCTGCAAGGTAAAAGAAAAAAACGATATTGGTATATGGCTCGTGGAGTAGCCTTTGTCAACCAAGGCTCCATGGAGCCCTAGGGTTCCTCCAGAGGTTGCCAGGGGTTCCTTGAGCAATGGGCAATTCCTGCCTCTCAGATAAGTAATCACTGACACCAATAATCTTTTTTAGCCATTTGCAAGGTGGGGGGATCATTCCCAATGACCACAAATATAAGGGGCATTCTTCCCAGTGACCATCACGCTAATGTACTGTGAATTGCAGATATAATAATTGTTAGTAGGGGGTTCCCTGAGACTGGAAAAATATTTCAACAGTTGCTCTGTTAAAAGGTTGAAAAAGGCTGATTTAGAGGAATGTTTGGTGGTCAATTTGTTAAATACCCAGTCATACATTTTAAGAGACAAGAGCAATAAAGGGTGGCAATTACCTAATTAGCCAGAGCAGGAGATACAGGGAAGACTGCTGGGAACTGTTGGGAAGAAGGCAGTAAGTTTTCTAGCAGCAAAGTGTCCTTAAAATGTTGGCTGATAAGGTGATCCTTATGGCAGTAGTTTGATGGGGAGAGAAGCTTTGGAGGAGAGCTGGGAACATTATAATTCCTTAACGAGCGTCGCGACGCAGGGGGGCGGAGCCTGGCGGCAAATTAAAAAAAAAGTAAAAATCATAACACATACAGTACTGTAATCTTACAGATTACAGTACTGTATGAAATTATTTCTCATCCCTTTTGTCCCCAGTGCTTTGGCCCATGCCCTGCATGCAATTTTATATGATATATACTGTTCTTTCTGCCTGGAAACTGGAGATTGTCAATAGCAACCAAAAAATGTCCCTTTACGTCAAAAGTGGCTTTAAACCAGCTAGAAAACAGCGATAGTAAATTAGAACACTTGCATAATTGAGCGATAGTGAATCGTGGGGAAATGTATTTTATTACTATTTATTTTTATTTTTTTTAATTATTTATTTTTATTTATTATATTATAATTTATGTTTTTGTGTTTCAAACTTTATCATACCCGGGATATCTACTAGACTCTTATTTGGACAGATTTAAGTGTGTTATTGTTAAGAATTACAGACCTACAATATAAAACGCCAAATTTCCATGCAAAATAATTGTACTGCTTTCAGCACCTAAAATCCGAAATAATCATACCGCCAGGGAGGTTAAAAATTTCCCTCCTCATTCCCTTCAAAACATTATAAAGGTTTTTCACTTACAGTCCTCCATTTTTTTCATTCTAAGCATGTTGAGCACTTTGACATCATCATAGGGCTCTTTCTCTTTTAATTAGCAGCCACCAGGGGAGAGGTTGGCAAGACATCCTACAGGTCTTGCTGTACATGTAGGGGCACCCAGCCTGTCTACAATTCTGAAGACCCCTTTGGCTGCCTGCATTGGTGTGAATTGGGTCATGGGATTTACATGTTAAAAGGGTGGTCAAGTGGCTGGCACTGTTGTACACACAACAAGAACCCACTTCTGCTCTGTACCTAGCACAAGCAACTGATGTGAGCATGTCATCCCTGCTGAAAATGAGATTGATCACCCAAGCAGGCATTGGTAACTGGTTGTTTTAATTGATAGACATTAGGGAACAGTTCTTGGACACTGTGAAGCATTGGAACGTTGAAGATCAAAAAAAAAAATCTCTCCGAAGTGAGGGAAATGCCATCTTAGATAGATGTTACCAGAACAAGTCTCCTCAATGGTTGATTTCTCCTCTTTTTCTGTTCCGGTGACACCTTAAAGAGACCCTGTCACCAAACCATTAATTTCAACAAAAATATTCACATGAGATTAGATGTGCATGTTGTTAACTTGGGGTAACACAGTGGCTAAGTGGTTAGCACTTTTGTCTAGCAGCAGTAAGATCATTGGTTCAAATCCCAAGCATGACGGTACCTGCCTGGAGTTTGCATGTTCTCCCTGTGCCTGTGTGGGTTTCCTCTGGGCACTCCAGTTTCCTCCCACACTCCAGAAACATGCTGTTAGGTAACATTGGCCCTAGTATGTGTATCAACATGAATTAGGGACCTTGGATTGTAAACTCCTTGAAGGCATGGACTTATGTGACTGCACAATATATGTATGTAAAGTGTTGCATAAATTGACCACGCTAAATAAGTACCTGTAATAAAGAAATACACTTGTAAAAGTCTCCCTTGTGTAGACATCCAAAAGCCTGAGACTGCTGCTGGGCCATCTTGGTTGTGATGTCAACAGCAGACTCTAACCTAAGTGGCACCTCTATGACATTTTACCTCACTCCTCCCTCGGCTAAATACAGTACATAGGGAGGGAAGTGACGGGAGGGGCAGAGAAGCTGGGCCAACACGGACAGTAATTACAGACTCCCAGAAGAGGACAAAGAGAGAGGGGACTGTGCTAGGGAACCGATTAGTCAAACTTTCGAGCAAGTTCAGAAGCACATTGCAAGTGAAAAAGAATAATTTATTCAATTGAAAAACACTGCAAGTAAGCAAGATTTTTAAAACAGTGCCAATGTCTTTTTAAATTTTTACAATGATTACAAGGACAAATATAGAGAGTATATTTATATAACTTAAACAATTTATGCAGAGCTTAATATACTGTACCTTCACTCAAGTCCCTGCCCTCAGGGAGCTTACAGTCTAAGGTCCTCATTACACATGCATACATATACACACACATACTAGGGCCAGTTTAGAGACGAGTCAAATACCCTACCAGCTTTGGAGTGTGGGGAGAAATCCCACACAAACAATGGGAGAACATACACTATATTGTCAAAAGTATTGGGACACCTGCCTTTACACGCACATGAACTTTAATGGCACCCAAGTCTTAGTCCTTAGGGTTCAGTATTGAAGAAAGGTCAAACATTCCCATAGACACACTCCTAAATCTTGTGGACAGCCTTCCCAGAAGAGTTAAAGCTGATATAGCTGCAAAGGGTGGGCCAACTCAATATTGAATAGTCTTACAGACTAAGACTGGGATGCCATTAAAGTTCATGTGCGTGTAAAGGCAGACGTCCCAATACTTTTGACAATATAGTGTACAAACTCCATGCAGATAGTGTCCTGGCTGGGATTGGAACCAAGGACTCTCAGAACTGCAAGGCAGATGTGCTAACCATTAAGCCACTGTGCCCATATCCTTTTCTAACCCATACTATAGCCTATCCTATATTCTTTCTTGTATCCTATCCTACATATTCTCATGTGTTCTTTCCTTAATCCTATCCAATTTTATTGTATGCTATCTTATATAAAATTCTATACTATTTCCTATCCTATACCCTCTCTTATATCATATCCTTTTCCATCCTATTTCCTATCATATTCCTTTCTATAGGGAGACAGAGACAGCAGTAAAACCTAAGGTTGAAAACCCCTCTCCACTCCAATCCAATCTTAAACACAAAAATAAAAAACACTTTAAATGCAACCCTTATTCGTAATATGTAAGGTTGGTGCCTGTTTATGCGTTATTAATAGGGCTGTAGGATTTATAATAACTTCAACCATCCTTTAATTATAATAGTTAGAGATGAGTAGTCATATGCCCGCGGACTCCGAATAGTCTTAAATTATCACAACTGGTCCAGGTTTTCTTTTCCCTTGTACTGTAAATCCAAATAGATAATAAAAGAAAGAGAATGAGATAAAAGCCTTCAGCCTTCAGCTGCTGGTGAGGGGACTTCTCAGACATTATGGTACGGTTTGACATAAATTTATGTCACTTGTGTCTTATGTCAAGGTATATATATTCATGAACAGTCTTTGTCCCTGTTTGTTGCATGAATGTTGCCTGTCTCATTCTATGTCTGTCTTCCATATAGTGTGTGATTAATACCCAACCTCTTGTTTTGTTTTTCTTTCCTCTTCCCCTACTGTAGAAATAATTGAACCTTCCACCACTAGTCCTGTCACCAGCTCAGGTCAGTGTCCACATACACTCAAGTATGTTTGGGTACTTTCTCTCTGCTTTGTCATGTCATGTGCCATCCGTCATGTCAACTTATCCATAGCATAAAAGGGTCAGTCCACGGTTCACCCAAATATGATATTTCAGCCAGGGGTGAACATTCAAGGGTGCAAGGCATCCACTGTTATATGTGCTCTGGGGGGATTCCAGTAGCATAATATTCCTGATCTTGCCTCCTCCATGGAGTCTTGCCTCTCTTGATAAATTCTCCATAATTTCACACAATTGAAAACCATTGGCCTCCCTCATAATGCCCATAGCATTTGAGAAGATGTAAAATGACTGTTGCAAGAAAATCTCACCAATGAAATCTTGAAGACATACACTATATGGCCAAAAGTATGGACACCCCTCTAAAATTCAGGCACACAAAGCCATCTCCATAAAGACATGGTTTGGTGACTTTCATGTGGAAGAACTTGAGTGGTCTGCACAGAACCCCTAAACTCTATTAAACACCTTGAGGATGAATTGGAACACCTTTTCCAAACCAAGTCTTCTAACACAACATCAACACCTGACCTCAGAAATGTTCTTTTGGTTAAATGGGCACAAATTCCCGCAGACACGGTGCAAAATCTTGTAGAAAGTAGAAGATGTTATAACCTAAAAAGAATGGATGGAATGTCCAACAAGCAAATATAAATGTGATGATCAGCTGTCCACAAAATGTGATAGACAAATCTGCCCAGGTTTGATTTGCCAAATTTTTTTTGAAATTCATGTATCACAACATTACCCCTTGGAGCCAGCCACATGCAAATTTGCAGCCTCTCGACGTCTGGTACTTAGCCGCATATTTGCGTGAATTGCTGTCCATACAGCTGTCGAGAGCGCACGCAGTGCGCACTTCCGACACAGTTACTGGCACCTAACTGATGGCTGCTTGCAATCGGGAGCTTTCAGATCCTGTGATCACCGTAGCAGCCAATCACGTACTCTTATGCCCCACCCCATTTCTGGTGTCATAAACCTCTTAAAGGGCCAGGAGACGCTGGCGTGAAGAGGTCAAAGGGGAATCCCTTACAATACGATAATTAATACAATAATTAACATACAGCAGGGGATACAACAGATAGGCCTAAATGGTATATGCCTAACTTTTCATTTATTAAATGTATGTCGAATTTGAGTAATATAATGTGAGAGGTGGTTTAGGTGCACACTGTTCTTGTACTTTCTTTTTCCCTTTTAAACGATGCAGCAGCATGCCGTAAAAAAGGCAGCTTAAAGAACAGATGGTTAGTAACAAGTGCTTCGAGCACCCAACATTTAAAAAGGACTTATCAACATAAATAGAGCATAAAATAAAAGGATATGAAAACCCCAGAGTACCATCCTTGAAACAAATTCCCACTTTTTTAAGGGAAGACTTGCAGCAGCGAAAAACTCAGTTTACCCAAAAATAAAAGCTCTATCAACATTAAAGCGGAGTTCCACCCAAAAGTGGAACTTCCACTTTAAGCACTCCTTGTCCCCTTACATGCCACATTTGGCATGCAATTTTTTTTCCGGGGGGAGTAGGCACCTAGTTTTGGCACAAAAATTTGCCAGGACCGTGCATCTCAAACCTATAGAATTCTCTTTAAGCCTATGATAGTGACAAACCCGATCCTAATCCCTATCCACACACCTTTGGCTATATAGTGTATATGAAGCCAGTTGGTGATTGTGTTCACCAGCAAGATATTAGTGTCGGGTGGAATGATCCTTTAATGCCTAAGTTTGCCTTTTTTCTTTACAAATGTGAACATTGTACGTAATGGAGGGTGAAATTACACATGCAAATGTATTTTCTACTGTTATATTTGTATGAGGTGTAAAGATTTAAGCAGTAGATATCAGAAAATTGTTAGTTTAGCCGTGGCTGCAGAATGGTCTCATAAGTATCCTCAAGTGGATGAAGCTGGCCAAACAACCGTAGAATTTATTTCAGAATATTCTTTCTATTTTCTAATAGTTAATAGGGGAAAATCAACGATTGTTTTTAACTGTAATGATGAGGAAATGCAAACTTGAAGAATGGACTTTTTTCTGCAACAAACAAAATTCGAACTATGAATGTGGTTTTTGTTAAAAAAAAAAAAAAAGTCACATTTATTGTAATGTGCATACACATCCCAAAATCAGATGTAGAATTCAAAACATTGGCATTTCAATCAGACAATTTTTTCTGGGTTTTCATGTGTAAATTGCCAAGTCCATAATGATATTGAATGCTGTGATTAAATTTTTTTTTCTGAATTTCGGCATGAACGTTCCAACTAAATTCTACTGATGTATGGCCAGCTTTAGACACAAAAGGCCAACAGGTCACTTTTGAATGGGAATCTGTATAGGAAACTGTAAGTGAAGTTTCCAATGTTGTTTATGGAATGCTCATACAATTTCATTTACAATTTCTCTACAGTTTCTCCTCCATACCAAGTCAAATTTCTTACTGATCTGTGCATCATAAGAGAGCATGCACTTTAAAAACACGTTTTGGAAAACAATATTAAAAGTCAGATATTACCTATTTTTTTAACCACATGGCGCATCTGAATTAGTTGTCATTGGCCATGGTGGATAGTTCAAATATAGGCTTAATGGGACAAGATAGGTATAAAGTACTATATACAAAGTTGATTATTTCACCACCCCTTTACAAAACACCGGGTCTTTAACACTCTGGTGTACTATTGTGTTGTCTTGGTCATTTCGTTGGTCATTAGCTGATGTTTGGGATCAGATATGAGTAAAGATGGGAGCTACATTGTGGGGCAGCTATTTAATTTACAAAGCTGTATCCTATTTAGTATGAAACAGTGAAATCATCAAGGTGTGAGACACAAGCTGTGGTCCTCTGCTAACCATAAAATAGATCGAGATTTATGTTTTTGGGTCAAAATAAAATCACTAAATAAAGGGGCTAAGTGTCTGGAAAGATTGCAAAGCTTACTAAAAAAAAAAAATAGCCATGAAATCAATTACCATTGGTGAGTTTTGGCATATATGTGGGGGAAATCAATCTTCAATGGGGTCACAGACAAAAATAAATACCCAACTCAAACCTTCCTTCACTAACTACATGTCAATTATTATTATTATTATTATTATTATAATACGGGATTTTTATAGCTAAACAACGTAAATCTGCACTAGAAAGTGCTAAATGTGAAATATATGGACAGCTGCTCTGCACTATGCCATGATACCAGACATTAGAGAAATCAATATACAAACAGTGCAGTGCTTAAAGTTAACAAACAATCAGAAATTTGTGAATAATCAAACCACATTGATAAGTGATGAAATGAAATCAGTGATTCCAACTAAGGAGAAGAAACAATTAAGAAGTCCAAAATAAGAAGGATTCAAAATGGTTAATCAAGACGACAGTCCCACAGGCCGTTTCGTAAAGTAGTGTCACCAACCAAGCACATGATGTGCTTACCCCAACATATGTGACCCCCCTAATAAGAGTGGCCGATGATCGATCGTGCGTTCATGGTAGAGTTTGTACGTGGCTCTCTCCCTACGCGTTTCATCACATGACGTCATCAGGGGTCATGATTTAGATAGCGCCAACAGTTTGTGCAGCACTTTAAAAAATGAAGGCAGTCAGAGCTTACAATCTAGAATGGAGAGTCACGTGATGCAAAAGGGGGAAACTGTGGGGGATGAGCTGATGGATAAAATAAAAGCTTTGTTGTTAGGTGGGGGCAGGATAGGCTTCTCTAAAGAGAAGGTTTTTCAGGCATTGCCTGAAGATAAATAGAGTAAGGGATAGTTAGAGAGATTGGGCAGGGAGTCCTGAGGGTGGGAGAGGCTCGGGAGAAGTCCCGGAGTCTTAAAAATTGCTGTATTTGTATATTTAGTCTTCCCCCAACACAAAGGGTTCATTCAGACATTTCTAGGAAGGTTAATGTGTTTGTGTTATGGCAACCCAGTCATTATGAATGTACTCCCAATGCACCCGAACAGACCAGTGGATATACATGCACCTTATTACCTGTTGCACCATACTGCAGCACACTGCATGTGTGTTGCACTATGCTGCCCTGCTTTTTGAGTTGCCATTTACTATACAGTGCATTGGGATGCCATTCCCAATGAATAACACCGCAGCTCACTGCACATGTTGACATGACTCACGGTAATTCAACGGTGCATGCTTCCGACACAGTTACTGGCACCTAGCTGATCGCTGCTTGCAATCGGGAGCTTTCAGATCCTGTGACCACCGTAACAGCCAATCACGGCGGTCAAGTGCGCTTACGCCCCACCCCATTTCTGGTGTCATAAACCTCTTAAAGGGCCAGGAGATGCTGGCGTGAAGAGGTCAAAGGGGAATACCTGAAACAAATTACCTAAAGATGTATATTTTAGGCCATTAGGCCATTACCATCTTGTGCATGTTTATTTGTTGAATATATCCAGTTCAGGTTAGAGGTCATAAGGAAAATTACTGAATATATATAAGCTCATTTTCACCATAAAACTGTATTTTATTGCCTTTCTTTCATTATTATTATTATCATTATACAGGATTTATATAGCACCAACAGTTTGCGCAGCACTTTAAAACAGAAAGGATGACAGTACAGTTACAATACAATAAAACGATCTAGAGGATGGAATAAACAGCTCAATCTCAGTATTTGCAGACAATACCAAGTTAAGCAGGGCAATAACTTCTACACAGGATGTGGAAACCTTGCAAGAAGACCTAAACAAAATAATGGGGTGGGCAACTACATGGAAAATTAGGTTTAATGTTGAACAATGTAAGGTAATGCATTTTGGTGCCAAAAATACGAGCGCAAGCGGGAGAGTCTCTGGGGGAATCTAGAATGGCAAAGGACCTGGGGGTCCTAATAGATGATAGGCTCAGCAAAGCATGCAAAAAACTACAAGCATTCTCTTTCGAGAGATGCTTGAGAGGGGATATGATATCAATGTACAAATACCATACTGGTCACCCTAGCATAGGTTAAAAAACTAATCAGTGAAAGGGAATTTAAAAAGACACCCAGCCATTCACCAAAACTGGAAGAGAATCGGTTTAACCCTAAACTGCGTAGACGGATCTTTGCTGTCAGAGTGGTAAGAAAATGTACAGGGTATACGATGTACTATTGACATAAACACACACATCACAGGTTGAACTGGATGGAACTGGATGGACTGGTGTCGTTTTTTCAACCTCACTAACTATGTAACTATGTAACAAGAGGGTTAAGAGGGTCCTGCTCATAAGAGCTTACAGTCTAATAGGGTGGGGCAAGTGGTACAAAACGTAATAACTGTGAGGAATGAGCTGATGGAAGAATTAAATGTTCAGTGGTTAAGTGGAGGGGGTCTAGGCTTCCCTAATAAGATGAGTTTTCAGGGATTTCCTAAAAGTGGCCAGAAAAGGAAATAGCCATATGCATATTTTGAAAAAGGTAAACTAGTAATCTGATGTTTTTCTGATGTTTTCCGTCATCATATTATTATTATTATTATTATTAAACATTTCATGCTGAGCTCCAGGAATTTTTGGATTGCATACAGTGATTTCCAGCTTCCAGCTGGAAATCACTGTAGAAGATGGCCCTGCCATAGTGAAATCCACAAACCTAGTACCTTCTTGTGAGCAGGGGCACGGTATGGGCCCAAAAGAAAACCCAGGGTGTCCACTGGAAAAATAAGAGGAGAGGCGAGAGAGCCCTTATGATGTAAGTATTTACTAAAATATTAATTCCAAGTGTGCTGATTAAGGTAGAAATAATAAACATAATAATCTGCTTCATTGAGGCTGCAGTAACCCAACTGGGTGGAATGCCCAATCATCCATGAGCGCAAGTGGAGAATACTCTTATCTCCATGCAGGATGCAGTTGGTCACTCTCGGTGCTTCAAGAATCCTGGTCTTTGGTCCTCAGAGGGGACATCAGGGGGAGAGCGTGCCTATTGTTAGAGGGAAGACATACAAACACCAATGGTGGTTCAAGCTATAGAAGCACCAGCTGGAATGTGTCTTATAGGAAGCCATAATTGTCATGTTATAGTTCAAGAGAAGGTTAAGAAAACCGTAGAGGTGCCCATTGGGGATGTGTCTTGTAGTGTGCCTGTGCCTAAAGATGGATCAGAGCCATAATATTTGACCAACATAAAATTGCTTTATTCTAAAATAATGTAAAAAAATTAAACATAAATTTTGGTGAAGTAAAGTAACTTGATGTTCTTCAAATACGATGACTCCAAGCCATCTTTAGACGTCCTGCAATACACATCCCAATGAGCACCTCTAACGTTCGAGCCACCAACTGTTTTTTTTTTTTTTTTTTTTACCTTCTCTTTAACTATAACGTGACAATCATGGCTTTCTCCATTAATACAGTGGAGGAATGATGTAGCTACCTAGGCACCGGATGTGTGTTATTTTCAGAATTACAAGGTGAAAATAAAGCAGAAGAACCTTGAGAAAGGAAAGCAAATCCAGCCACCACCCCATACACTAGTAATCTGCAATATTCTACATTTTCACTTTTGGGTTCAGATACACTTTTAAAAAATTCCAGCAATGGCCGTTCCCATATGCTTGCCCTCCCTGGTTAATTTTAAGCCTCTTGCACAACAGAGTGTTAGAGCCTCAACTCATGTACAAGGAGATTGGCATCCTCGGCACCGCACACGGACAGAGCAGACAAAGACTTAGCGATGAGCTGGATTATTTGCTTTGTGTTTGGACAGATTTCAACATCCCTCTTAACACAAAAAAAGTAATTATCCCTTCTGCGTCCTCTCCCTGTCTCCTCGCCAAATATTCAGCGAAAATTGGCAGAAAATCGCATTACGCAGGTATAAACCGGCCTATTTTGGGAACTTCATTTAAAACAACGAGAATTAAATGGTAAAATGGCGTAATGAAAAGTCATCAGTCACTTTGGTAAGCTGTATTTCTAATTCCTGACGGCGAAGTTATTCGCGATTCTCTCTTCCTTTATTTGTTTGCCACGACGATTTACTTGATAGATATTAATGCGGCAGAGGCTCTCGCAACAGGTGACGTGAAAAAGTGACAAGCCTCTGTTGATTTGAATGCCCCCATACTGAGACAATCCCATCAAGCAAACATAAAACAGACTTTAGTATATTACATGAAGACTCCCCCGCTTCTGTCTTATGTTTTCATTCTCCTCTCTTAATACAATTTAGTGTTTTTTTTTCTCAAACCACATTGCAGAGGAAACTTTTTTTATTTTCTTGGCCTTTTTTTCTGCTGGTCTTTCGGTGAAGGGTATACGGGTATCAGAAAAAAAAACAAGCATAGGCATCGGGGAGCATTGATTAAAGTCAAGCATTTTTATATTGTAGAATTTTAAATGTAAAACTTTAGCCTAATGGAGGCCATAAACACTTCCATTTCATTATCTGATCCATTTTTTATTTTCTGATCGATTTTTATTATTTTCCAATTCAATCAAAATGATTGATAATGCAAACAATCGAATAAGCTGCAACTTCCCTTCTGATCAATTTAGACTTGATTAAGTTCAAATATATATTGGCGTGACACTCAAGGCCATCATCTATAGCGTATATATGAACCAAAACAATAGAAAAAGTCAGACTATATAGGCCTGACTTGAATACAATTCTAATTTTTATTATACATAATTAAAAACAGAAAATTCCATAAAAACAACTACCATGGTGCTTAATTGATCAACTTTACATGAAACAATGATAAGGCTCTTGCTTGATAAGTCCAATGAAAGAGAGATCCTCATGTGTCAACCCATTTCACCGAAGTTAAGCTTCATCAGGACGCATAAGTATAGAACAGTAATCCTCTAAGGAACAACAACAGTAGTTAAGATTCAAAAAAATCATATATGTACATTACATTGCAATACCAACACTTAGCTTGCTTGGTGGGACATAAGGCCGCCCTCCCGGGGGGGCCGTATATGCTGTATGCTGTGGTGCTGAGGTCCCAAACAGCAAGCTAAGTGTTGGTATTGCAATGTAATGTACATATATTCATTTTTTATTCAAGGCTTCTTGTCTGGCCTATATAGTCCGACTTGTTTAAGTTCAAACTAAGGTAAGATGGACACCGCATTCCCAGCTAGCCCATGTGAGATGAACAGAAGAAACAGCCTCAGCCTATGCTTCTACATAAACCACGCCCCGGTGTACGGGCCGAAAAGCAGCAGGGGCTTGGTTTGTTCCCTGCTGCTTTTTGGCCTGTACACCGGGGTGTGCTTTGTGGAGAAGCATAGGCTGAGGACGTTCCTTATCTTTATCTCACATGGGCTGGTTGTGAGTGTGGCATCCATCTTACCCCATTGCATGTGCCGTCTTGGATGAACACAGGAGATCAAAAGTGGCTCTTTAAGGTTGGAGACCGCACTGGACTGCCTGGATTGATCACTGTCTATAGACAATGATGTGGATGGGTAGGCAAGGTTCTCTTCCAAAGATCTGTGCCCAACTTTAAAGGAGGTGGTAGTGGGCCCTATTAGTGCCCGGGCTGCTGCCTTAGATACAGCCTTATAGTTCATTCTGCATGTAACCTTGGAAAGTAGATAGAGAGGAGCTCCTGGTATCACTAAATGTGAGTTTGAAAGGGGGTTTGTAAGGTGTTTATTGAAGGTAGCAACATGTGAAATCAAGCCGATGCATTTCGGGGGAACAGTGACTCCCGTTTCGGGGGGACAGTGACTCCCGCTTCTTCAAAAGCCCTGATACCAGGCGCTCCTCTCTATATACTTTCCAAAGTCCTATGATCAAAAGGAAGTCTTCCCTCTGGCTTGGGCGGTACTCCAAATTTTAAATTTAGGTCACAGTAAGATCAAACTGAGTTGATTTGCCAAGGCAGCAATGAGATAAAATATAACCGTGTTTTGATCGATCAGATTATGTGATGAAAACAGAGGTGTGATTGATAACTTCCAATCGTAAGTTACAATTTTATCTTAAAGTCACACTGGTTCACTTCCTCCTCCAGCCTGTAACTAATGCCTCGTTTCCACTGAGCGGAACGGTTCGGGTCGGCACAGTTTGGAAGGGTTAGAATGGTCCGGCCTATTCAGGTGAGCGTTTCCACTGCAAGTCGGACCGCCAGGGGCCATACGGGGTTTAGAAGAAATGCTTTTGACGTGAGCATTGACATTTTTTCTGTCCGCCAATCAGTGGAATGTATCTTGTGATGCCAGTAGCTCCGCCCTAATCGTACCGTACCATTTTCTATGGCCCCACATCTGTAGCAGGACCATGAATGGTGCGGTATGGCTCAGTTGTATGGGTCGCTTTCATAATGGAAACACTCAAAATAGTGTACCGTACCGAACCGATCCGGTCAGTGGAAACGAGGCAAAAGTTACAGGATTTATTGGAAGGAGGGAAAGAACGAGTACCGATTTTTATCAGTACCTGCTCCCACTTCTGCAATCCTCGCCTAGGCGAGAGGGACGTCCCTTGCCTATTCCCTTCATCTCCTGTAACCTCCTGGGAAACATCACTTGCCCCAGCAGGCTGCAGGACCATTCAAAAAGCACCATGAGAAGTGCAGTGGGGAGCCGGCTATCTCCAAGATGGAGGTGCCAGGGACCTCCAGCGGTAAGAAGAACCGGCTGTGGGAAGACAGCACTCGACTCCGCGCACTAAGTAACTGATTTTTACAAGTCAGCCTCTACAATATTTTTACTTACTTTCTATCTGATAAAATATAATAACAGGAAGTTATTATGATAAGCTCCAAGGGGCAGAGCGAAACACTTTGGGGACATGGCCTGGTTAGGAATCTAGGCTGAGGTTGCTACATACTATCGATTGATGGGATTGTTCAGATGTGCGGTCACAGGGAGACCTTCCTTCATACAACAGGAAGTGAGGAGATATCATCATAATAATGAAGCCCCAGATATTAGTAAAACCTGGCTGTGGTTCTAACCGTTTCCCACGCTATCCAAAACTAGAAAAAAAATGTCACTGGGACATACTGTCCAGTCCAATGATCTCACAGGTCCTCTTCACTCTCTTATTTTGCTGGCGTTGGGTGGATCCTGAATGCTGTGGAGAGTGGTAACATGTAATGAGATAATAATGAAAATTGCAGCTCTCAATTTTCATTATTATTTCTTTATGAGTGTAATGTATGTCTATGCCTATTGCATACAGCTTTTTTGACTACTAACATAGCTCCCAACTGTCCCTGATTTCGAGGGACTGTCCCTGATTTGGAACAAAGCCCCCTTGTCCCTCTTTACACCCCATTTGTCCCTCATTTTGGTCTGATCTATATAGTTGTAAAATGCACTTTTTATCTTTCAAAAAGTGTTTACCAGCGCTAAACCTTTCATTCAATTTAGAAATTGCTGCTTTTGTAAATTTCAAAAGCCAATATAAAGGAATAGTAGTGGTAAAAAAAATAACACTTGTGTGTTTAAACAATCATTTTTTAATATAATTCTCCTTTAAGGGGGTGTGGTAGGGGGTGTGTCCTAGGCCTACATGCTTTTGCTAGTACAGTAGGTGTCCCTCGTTCCCATCTCAAAAAGTTGGAAGGTACGCTGTTAAGCACTTTTTTATGTTAATTTGGGTTACATGTAATGACATGGCGCCATTCTAAGCCACATTCTCTTGGTAGTCCAGGGCAGGGGAGGGGCCACTGACACTATTGGCTCATGGAAGGTTGGTTGAACCACCCCAGAAGAACACCATTGCTGGATCGGTGAGCAGGTGGGTCTGCGGGGAGAAGCAGAAGAGGTGATGTATTGAAGAAGAGGCAAGTATTGCAACCAGAGCAGTTTGAATGATAGCCAATAGAATTTTCACTTCCCTGTCCCTGCTGAAGAAAAGCATCCTCACAACATGATGCTGCCACCACCATGTTTCACTGTGGGGATGGTGTGTTCAGGGTGATGTGCAAACTGTAAATGGGACATCTTATGTCTTTCTTTCAACAATGGCTTTCTTCTTTCCACTCTTCCATAAAGGCCAGATTTGTGGAGTACACAACAAATAGTTGTCCTGTGGACAGATTCTCCCACCTGAGCTGTGGATCTCTGCAGCTCCTTCAGAGTTACCATGGGCCTCTTGGCTGCTTCTCTGATGAATGCTCTCCTGGTCTGTCAGTTTAGGTGGACGGCCATGTCTTGGTAGGTTTGCAGTTGTGCCATACTCTTTCTATTTTCGGATGATGGATTGAACAGTGCTCAGTGAGATACTCAAAGCTTGGGATATTTTTTCATAACCTAACCCTGTTTTAAACTTCTCCACAACTTTATCCCTGACCTGTCTGGTGTGTTCCTTGGCCGTCATGATGCTGTTTGTTCACTAAGGTTCTCTAACAAACCTCTGAGGGCTTCACAGAACAGCTGTATTTATACTGAGATTAAATTAAACACAGGTAGACTCTATTTACTAATTAGGTGACTTCTGAAAGCAATTGGTTCCACTAGAAAGGGGGCTGAATACAAATTCATGCTGCACTTTTTTTTAGATATTTATTTGTAAAAAAAATGTCATTTTCCTTCTTCCACTTCACAATTATGTGCCACTTTGTGTTGGTCTATCACATAAAATCCCAATAAAATACATTTACGTTTTTGGTTGTAACATGACAAAATGTGGAAAATTTCAAGGGGTATTAATACTTTTTCAAGGCTTTGTAAATAAAAGTTGATCACTGTAAGCAATTCTGTCAGTGGTAAATGGTTTGTCTCAACCCTCTGCTACATCTGCAGAACAGCTTATTCTGTTGAAAAACAACAGACTTACTGGCCAGATCAATTTAATGTAGACCTCACATGTAAGAATTGGCAAGCTGCAATATAATAAATGTTTGCTTTTGTGTTTAATACCACTTTAAAATTAAAAAAATATATAGCATTTCTCCATTCCAACCACTAGGGTCAGACGCTTCTCTAGCTACAAAAGAATCCGCCCAGTTTGCCTTTTAAAAGCTTTGTAAATAGCTCATCAGCCCTACTCATCTGCAAAAGGCGGGATTACTGTCCCCGGAGATGGGAAAAGCAAAATGTATTAAATTGTGATGAATTAATCTACATACTCATCGAGTGAAACCAATTATGCAGTTTGTGGTTGGTAATTGAGTACTGATTAACCTACGCATTTCAGTGATTACTTATGGTACCTGTTAGAGACTAAACAAACATTATGCAGGAGTTTGTTGCATTTTAGAAAATTGTATGGGATCATAGATTTGCCTTTTCTTCTCTTAAAGTGGAATTCTAGGAACGTTTTTAAAAACAGGCCTCAGCTCCAGCCAGTCCTGGGAAGACAATGGACTGTTCCAGTTACTGTTCAAATGTAACCACTTGCCGACCGGCCCATACTTATTATTATTATACAGGATTTATATAGCGCCAACAGTTTACGCAGCGCTTTACAATATAAAGAGGACACAATACAGTTATAATAAAATAAAATACAGGAGGATTAAGAGGGCCCTGCTCAGAAGAGCTTACAATCTAATAGGGTGGGGCAGGTGGTACAAAAGGTTGTAACTGTGGGGAATGAGCTGATGGCAGTGGTAGAAGATCAGTTGGATAGGTTTTCCTGAAGAGATGAGTTTTCAGGGATTGCCTGAAGGTAGCAAGAGTAGGGGATAGCCGGACAGGTGGAGGTAGCGAGTTCCAGAGGATGGGAGAGGCTCTGGAGAAATCCTGGAGACGAGCATGAGAGGAGGAGATGAGAAAGCTGGAGAGTAGGAGGTCTTGAGAAGAGCGGAGAGGACCATTTGGGTGGTATCTGGGGACAAGATTGGTGATGTAGCTCGGGGCAGAGTTGTGAATGGCTTTGTATGTTGTGGTTAGTATTTTGAATTTAATTCGCTAAGTGATTGGGAGCCAGTGTAGGGATTGGAGGAGAGGGTTGGCAGACACTGAGCGGTTGGTAAGGTGGATAAGTCTGGTAGCAGCATTCATGATAGACTGAAGAGGGGAGGAGCCTATGAAGAGGTAGGCCAATGAGAAGGGAGTTGCAATAGTCAAGGCAAGAGATAACAAGGGAGTGAATGAGGAGCTTGGTGGTTTCATTTGTTAAAAAGGGGTGAATTTTAGAGATGTTACGGAGGTGAACGCTACAGACTTTTGACTACGAATGGACTTGGGGCTGAAATGACAAGTCAGAGTCTAGGATTACACCGAGTACCCTGGCGTGAGGGGAGGGACTGATGTTTGCATTGTTGATTTTGATGGAAAAGTCATGGAGGGGGGCACAGGAGGGCGGGGGGGAAAATTAATAGCTCAGTTTTAGAGAGATTTAGCTTAAGGAAGTGGTACGACATCCATGATGATATGTCAGTTAGTAATGCGAGAGGAGACTGAAGGAGTGAGGTGAGGAGTAGACAGTAGATTTGGGTGTCGTTGGAATATAAGTGGTATTGGAAGCCGTGGGCGGTTATCAAGTGACCAAGGGAGGAGGTGTAGATAGAGAAGAGAAGGGGCCCAAGAACAGAGCCTTGGGGGACCCCCACATAATAAAAAAAAATCCTTACTTTGATGTGACAAGCTAGCTGCCATAACCCCAGTATTTATTTATTTTTTTAACTATAGCCAAATTCTCTGTAGGATAAAAGTGGTTCCCTAGCGGATCGGTGAAGCCCAGGAGCGATCCGATGCAGCTGTTAGCTGGGTATGGAGAAAGGTGAGACCAAGATGGCCGCCAGTTATCTCTATGCACTTGGAGGACCAGAGCGACATCTGACATCACTTCTGGTTCCTGGGCCATAGTGCATAATTTTTTTTTTAAAAGCAAAAGTAAATTTTTTAAATTTTGCTTTTAAAGGTAAATGAGAGATTTGAGACTCTGTTTGACCTCTGATCTCTCAATAAAGAGGACATGTCATCCTTATTTCTATTACATACCTTGTAGAAAAATATAATAAAAATAAAGAAAAAAAAACAAAAAAGTGTACTTAGGGTGTGTCACATGGTCCCCTTCCGAAGAGGAAGGACCCCTCCTGGACCACCAGGATGCAAGACTCCTGACAGGGTAGGACATACTCAGGTCCACCTAGCCAAGAGGCCCGGGGGACCCTTTTCCTTATGATCAGCCAAAGCTGACCAATTAGTACTATTGGTAGGTAAGGGGCTGTCCTGAAGAGAGACCCCCCCCCCCCCCCCTCGCAAGGCATCCACCTAGACTTCAATGTGGATCCAAAGACCTATACCATTGGTGGAACTAGGAGGGACACTTGCGACCAGGCCCTGGCGTTCCAGCACCATGGGGGAAGGCCTCATGGTGGTAAATGCAGGAAGGGGGCCCGCTGCAGGACATGTAAAAGGGTCTCACTGCAGGACCAAAAGGCTCAGTTCACAGTGCTGTGACCCTAAAGTCCTGACTTGCTTTCAATTTCCTAGCGATTTCCTTGCAACTTGCATGCAACTTTTGTGATTTACCATTGCAGTCTAAGGCACTCAAATCATACCAAAGTCACAGAAAAGTATTGCAAGAACCTTTTTTTTTGGGTGCTGCTACTTGAGTCACATTGATTAAGACGGCGCACATTGAAATGAATGTGTTTTGACTTGCCATGTAACTTTATGGGGGAGATTTACTAAACCTAGTGCACACAGAATTTGGTGCAGCTGTACATAGTAATCAATCCGCTTCTAACTTCAGCTTTTTCAATTAAGCTTCAACAAGTAAACCTAGAAACTGATTGGTTACTATGCAGAGCTGGCCCGAGATTCTGTGTGCACCAGTTTTAGTAAGTGTGAACGCTTATAAAGGGCCCTGCGACAGAAGTGAAGGCCACTTGCACTGAGGCCCTTAAGGTCCTTGTTACACCTCTGACCCACACTCTACCATCCACAAGTGAAAGCCACACATACACTATATTACCAAAGGTATTGGGACGCCTGCCTTTACACGCACATGAACTTTAATGGTATTCTAGTCTTAGTCCGTAGGGTTCAATATTGAGTTGGCCCAACCTTTGCAGCTATAACAGCTTCAACTTTTCTGGGAAGGCTGTCCACAAGGTTTAGGAGTGGGTCTATGGGATTGTTTGACCATTCCTCCATAAGCGCATTTTTGAGGTCAGGCACTGATGTGGACGAGAAGGCCTGGCTCGCAGCCTCTGCTCTAATTCATCCCAAAGGTGTTCTATCGGGTTCAGAAAGGCCAGTCAAGTTCTTGCTCATCCATGTCCCCAAACTCGCTCATCCATGTCTTTATGGACCTTGCTTTGTGCACTGGTGCACAGTCATGTTGGAACAGGAAGGGGCCATCCCCAAACTGTTCCCACAAAGTTGGGAGCATGAAATTATCCAAAATGTCTTGGTATGCTGAAGAGTTCCCTTCAGCGTGCCCTTTGAGAACGTCATGTGTGAGAAAACATGTCAGGGCGGGACTACGCATTGACGACACCACACTCCACGTGACCCCGGAAGCACGGGCGTTCGTTTTGGAGTTTGTTTGCTGGCAATATTTTTTACATTTTTTGTATTAATACCTTGAATTTTTTAATAAACCTATTATGGAGTCCCTTTTCTATTTTTATATGGCCTGTTCCGGCCCGGGAGAGTGCATTGGCACTCACCAGAGGGAGAGCCCCCCCACACACACGGGACAACGAAAGGACGCACGGAGGATGAAGGACGCTGGGAATTCTGAATTTCGGCCATCTTGGACTGACCAGAGACCCCACAGAGGGCTGTATCTGCAGGCGATAACGACTTCGCTTCTGATAGGAGGTCCACCGCATCTGGTAAGGGTCCTCATCTTCTTTTGGGTGCATACTCCAAGGAGAGGCTCACCCCTCGTCCCCTTGGTGGTGGTGGAATCTACCTGTAACCCCCATCCTTCAACGTTTTTTCTCCTGCCTCCTTGGCCTTTCCTTTTGCATCTGGGAATTGGACTTAGCGCTTACTACACTGGAACTATACACTTTATTGTTGATTTCTTGCACTTTAATATTCCTTGGGGAAGTATATATTCCCGAATTCTATACTTAATTGTTTTATTTTTTGCACCTATACTTTTGTAAATTTATATTGGTTCACACACATGAAAGTTTTGCCATATATGAATTTATGTGGACTATGTAGAATTTATGTCGATTTTTCCTTAATTGCCCTTCCTTATTGTTATATATCTTTCTACATATTATTCACACTTCCATGCAGAGCTAATTTACGCATTATGTATTTGTACACATAATATTTATTTTATTTCAAGATTGCTATATTGATTAGCGCGACAACTGAATGTTGAATCCTACGGACTAAGACTGGGATGCTAGTAAAGTTCATGTCCGTGTAAAGGCAGGTGTCCCAATACTTTTGGTAATATAGTGTATATACCGTATATACTGGAGTATAAGTCGACCCGAATATAAGCCAAGGCACCTAATTTTACCACAAAAAACTGACTCGAGTATAAGCCTAGGGTGAGAAATGCGCAGCTACTGTAAGTGGAAAAGAGGGTCAACAATGCCCATTTGCAGCCTCACTGTGCCCATTTGCATGCCTCACTGTGCCCATTTGCATGCCTCACTGTGCTTATTTGCAGCCATAGGTCCCCCGTACTTTAAACTCGGTAGTTAAGGGTTCCTAGATGCCCCCTAGCTGCAGCCAAAATTTGGGGTCTCTGGACCCAAAGGGTCCTGAAATGACATTTCTGCAGATGGACACAGTTGACCGACTTTGGGGCCCTGTATCTCGTGGCCACTTGGTACTAGGAATACAAACTCAGTGGAAATAGCACTACAACATATCCAAAGCTGTGGTCCCTAGAACCAAGCGGCCCCGAGATACGGGGCCCCAAAGTCGGTTTGGAAAATGTCAAGCACTTTTCTGCAGAAGAGAATGACATTTTTGGAACCGACTTTGGGGCCCCGTATCTCGGGGGCCACTTGATGCTAAGAACCCCAGCTTTGGATATGTTTTAGTGCTAGTTCCTCTGGGTTTGCATGCCACATTTGGGGTTCCTAGCACCAAGTGGCCCAGAGATATGGGGCCCCAAATTCGATTCAGAAAATGTCATTTTCTGCTGCAGAAAAGTGCTTGACTTGAGTATAAGCCGAGAGGGGCACTTTCAGCGCAAAAAAATGTGCTGAAAAAGTCGACTTAGTATATAGGGTAAGTAACGCACCTGTGAAGAAAAAGAACTAAATAATAAAAAAAACAGTGCCAGTGCACGTGCAGCAGCTAGGCTTTTTGGCCTGCTAACAAAAATCCCTCCAGTCTCAGCCAAAAGGCAATGTGCAGAAAAAACAAGTGGTGTAGCCTAATGAATATTTGCCATATGACGCTGTTCCCAGGACACCAGGTGACCAGCAACAAAATATTGGCTTGGCCCATTACAACCACTCCAGTATGGTGATCAGGCCAGGCTGACCCCATTCCCTGTTTATTTTAGCGGCATGTTTTTTTTTTGTGCTTTCACCGGAGTGCTCCGTTAACAGACACTTGATATTCTGAGCACTGTATATGGTTCCAATGACTGAATTAGCATTTCCTGGTAATACAATCCATCATTACAAAGCAAAGCCGCGTCTCATGCAGCCGAGGACGGAGGAACGTGACCTACTTTTTATTTTTTCATTTACAAAGTCTGTACAGTGATCAGATCACTTATCTAAAAATTAACATATTCAAACTGACAGTTAAAAAAAAAATTATAATATAGATTAATTTCATCTCTCGTATAACCTAAAATAAGACGTTCCGGAGCAGTGACTATGCAGTTTGATTCACTCATCGGGCCCCTAATTGCTGTTTAGTACATACATCAGCTTTTGTGGCATTGATGTGCTCTAATATGCCATATGTTCATATTGAGAGTCTTCATCTTCACTCCTAGCTTAGGAAGAGTTTTTTTTTTTGGCCCTCCCATTTGTGGCTTTCTCTTTGATATTAGTGACAATAAAGTGACAATAAATGATAGTTATTCTCCAAAAAGAATCCACATCCACTACTTCAAGTGATATTAACTACTTAAGGACCACCCCGCGTAAATTTCGTGCAGCAGGACGGCCCTGTAGCCGCAAAATCACATACCTGTACGTGATTTTTATCTTCCGGGTCTGGGGCACGCACGCACACCACCGGCGACCCGCTCCCGCTGTGATTGGACACAATCAGCGCGTCTGGTGGACCCTATGTCTGCCAGGACCTGCCGATCATCCTCGAGGCAGACAGAACAGCGGTCTGCCCATGTAAACAAGGCAGATCGCTGTTCTGTGACAGGAGAAGACAGAGATCTTGTGTTTCTGCAGCAAAGGAACACAGATCTCTGTTTTCTTACAGTACAAGCACCTCCCCCTCACACAGTAAAGCCGCGTACACACGATCGGATTTTCCGACGGGAAATGCGTGAGGACAGACTGTTGGCGGAAAATCCGACCGTTTGTACGCTCCAACTGTTGTGGGATTTTCCGCGGACAAATGTTGGATGGCAGGTTTTCAAATTTTCCGCAGACAAATATGTGTTGTCGGATTTTCCGAGCGTGTGTACACAAGTCCGTCGGACAAAAGTCCAAAGTAAAAACACGAATTGGATAAAAAAAAGAAAGAGAAAACCTGCGCTATGAAGCAAAAAATTAATATAACTGCAGCTGCAACAAAACCACAAATATCAATGAGGTGAAAAATTACATACAAAGAAAAAATTATGCACTTGCATTAGATATTTAAATCTATATTACATGATTATCATATGTAGATAAACAAATAAATAAAAAATAAAAAACACCATCAAAGTTACTTGTGAGTGAAAGTTGACTTACATGTCGCTGTTTGCTCTGTAGCATAGCGACTTTCTAATTCACTCACAATTAACTTTGATGGTGTTTTTTATTTATTTTTTTACTTATTTGTTTATCTACTTATGATAATCATGTAATATAGATTTAAATATCTAATGCAAGCGCACAATTTTTTCTTTGTATGCAAAGTACAAACACGCATGATCGGAAGCAAGGACGATCCAGAAGCGGTCGGTCTTGTAAACTAGCGTTCGGAATGGAGAATTAACATTCGTGACCTGACAAATTATGAAATCTCGAAATGCAGCGCACAATTCTCTTCTTCTTTAATGGGATAATAATGAAGCTGCTTTGCTGGTGATACTGATGGAGTTATTGCAAACAAATTTTCAAAGGCTTTTTTTGCTAGTGATATGAAGAATAATATTATTATGCTTTTTTTTTTTTTTTTTTTTTTGGGTACGTTACCACAACACCATTATCTCGTAGTTTTTAAAATCAAAGATACAACTATGTTGGTGTCCCTTGTCAATTTTACATTGTATTTTGTAAAATGTAACTGCCGACTCCCAAACTGTCATTTGAAGTAAAACACACAGCCAAGTATTATTCTACACAATGTTTTTATTGTGCATTAAAAAAATAAAAATAAAATTAGACATGCTATCTGCCAATAGAACTTCACCAAAAAGTGCATTCTATGCATCCAAAAATATAGAAAATATACCAAATCAAATCATTATTATTCAACCAAAAAAATAATGTCAAAGCAATAACTCCAATACTAAATAACACGTTATCTCCTCCGATTTCGCAACATGGCTGGTTGACGAGCGGCCGTTCAGAAACGAACTGAAAAGCGATAAATCAAAAGCGCAAAGTGAGAAGCGCGAATCAACACTCACCAAACTTCTACTAACATGAAATTAGCAGAAGGAGCCCACAGGGTGGAGCTAAAGAGCTGAAAAACCATGTAGTACGTCACTACGTTTGTGATTGTTGGCCAACAATTGTGTGCCGTGTGTATGCAAGACAAGTTTGGGCAAAACTTTGTTAGCCAACAATCCAATCGTGTGTTCCAGGCTTAAATCCTTCTGTCTGCCAGGACCCCTTTAAACCCCAAAAAGTGCATTCTATGCATCCAAAAATATAGAAAATATACCAAATCAAATTATTATTATTCAACCAAAAAATAAAATAAAAGCCTCATGCATGTGTCCTGCTTCTTAATATAGGGGGTCAACAATGCCAAGAGTTGGTGAAAGCAGGGGTCCGTCATCCGGAGAGAATTACGAAAATCATCCGGATTATTCTCCTGGAGCTCCCGTAGCAAAGGCATATGACATAATTGGTCTCAATTAATAAAGCAACCAATTTTTGGTCCAAGAAATCCTCCTCCTCCTGTTCCTGGACTGGACTTGGGTCAAAGCAATAACTCCAAGGCCAATAATAAATAACACGTTATCTCCTCCGATTCCGCAACATGTCTGGTTGACGAACGGCCGTTCAGAAACAAACTGAAAAGCGCGAAATGAAAAGCGTGAAATGAAAAGCGCAAATCAACACTCACCAAACTTCTACTAACACAAAATTAGCAGAAAGAGCCCAAAGGGTGGCGCTAAAGAGCCAAAAAACCACATAGTACGTCACTACTTTCGTGTTTGTTGGCCGACATTTCCTTGCCGTTTGTATGCAAAACAAAATCCAGGCACACGCCTTCAGACAAAAGTCCGAGGTCTTTCTGCGGAAAATCCGATAGTGTGTACGAGGCTTTAGAAATCACTCCCTAGGAGCATGTTTAACCCTTTGATCGGCCCTGATGTTAACCCCTTCCCTGCCAGTGTCATTAGTACAATGACAGTGCATAGTTTTTAGTACTGATCACTGTATTAATGTCACTGGTCCCCGAAAAGTTTCAAAAGTGTCAGTTAGGTGTCTGATTTGTCCACCGCAACATCGCAGTCCCGCTACAAGTCACTGATCGCCGCCATTACTAGTAAAAAAAAGAAAGAAAGAAAAAATAAAGAAAAATGTCACTTAGATTGCATTCACACCTGAGCGTTTTCAGCTCGTAAAATGCTCATCTCAAAATTTCCAAAATGCCTAACAAGCAAAATCCCATTCATTTAAATGGCCTCTGTTCACATCTGAGCGTTCTGTCGCCTGAAGCTCAAAAAAGTACATGAGCTTCTTTTTAGGCAGATTACAGGCGTTTTACTGCTTTTTACATTGATGACCTTTGGACCTCAAAACGCCTGTACACAAATGCTGAAAAAAATGCCAGAAAAACGCCCGAAAAAAAACACCTTAAAACACACCTGAAAACTATACGCTCAGGTATGAATGCAGCCTTATGCCCCGTACACACGGTCGGACTTTGTTCGGACATTCCGACAACAAAATCCTAGGATTTTTTCCGACGGATGTTGGCTCAAACTTGTCTTGCATACACACGGTCACACAAAGTTGTCGGAAAATCCGATCATTCTGAACGCGGTGACGTAAAACACGTACGTCGGGACTATAAACGGGGCATTGGCCAATAGCTTTCATCCCTTTATTTATTCTGAGCATGCGTGGCACTTTGTCCATCGGATTTGTGTACACACGATCGGAATTTCCGACAACGGATTTTGTTGTCGGAAAATTTTATAGCCTGCTCTCAAATTTTGTGTGTCGGAAATTCCGATGGAAAATGTCCGATGGAGCCTACACATGGTCGGAATTTCCGACAACACGCTACGATTGGACATTTTCCATCGGAAAATCCGACCGTGTGTACGGGGCATAAGTGTCTGATTTGTCTGGCACAATGTCACAGTCCTGCTATAAGTTGCTGATTGCCGTTATTACTAGTAAAAAAAAAAAAAAAAACCAATAAAAATATTGTATAGTTTGAGACTCTAAAACTTTTGCGCAAACCAATCAATATACACTTATTGGGATTTTTTTTTACCAAAGACATGTAGCGGAATACATATTGGTCTAAATTGATGAAGAAATTATATTTTTTTACATTTTCTTATTGGATATGATTTATAGCAGAAAGTAAAAAATATTTTTCAAAATTGTCGCTCTTTTTTTGTTTATAGCGCAAAAAATAAAAACTGCAGAGGTGATCAAATACCACCAAAAGAAATCTCTATTTGTGTGAACAAATAGACAAGGACATAAGTTTTTTTGGGTACAGCGTCGCACAACCACGCAATTGTCAGTTAAAGTAACGCAGTGCCATATAGCAAAAAAAAAAAAGCCTGGTCATGAAGAGGGGTAAATCTTCCAGGGCTGAAGTGGGTAAAAGAAGTATAGGATTTTTTAAATTTAAGAATCATACATACCTGGGTGCATCACACACATCTATATACATACTGATGCTGCAATTGTCCCCTGCTGACTTTAAGGCTGAGAATCGAGCGATCAAACACCGCTGATCGCTTGGTTCTCAGAGCTCCCTGAGCAGAGAGACGGTGACTGTCAGTCACCGGCTCCCTGCTCTGCCCTCCAGGGCTCACTGGAGCCAGGGGCGGATCCAGGGGGGGGGCAACAGGGCAATTGCCCCCCCCCCCCCCGAAATAGTCGCACTGACATGTCTCACATGTCATTGTCACACTCACTTGCTGCCTCTGCCCGAGTCTCTCTCTCACATCAGCCGATCAGCGGCGCAGAGAGAGAGACTCATCTAATGTAGTTACACTGACTGACCAGGATACTAGGAGGAGGGGTGGGTGGAGCCTCTTCCCTGCACTCGTTGCTAACGCCGGGGCCGCCCGGCGTCTAGCAACGAGTGACGTCAGAGAGTCACGTCGGCAGTGGCGTATCTGGGGTATGGCAGCCATGGGCGCCATGGGGGGGCGGCAAAAAGCCACCCAGCACGAAAAAACCTTCACCCGTCCTCCCGCAGCCGCCTCCCGCAACCATGTAGCTCCCAGCGCCGCGGCCGGCCTGCAGGAGCACGGCGCCGGCACAGCAATTGCTTTTTGGCCTGGGGAGGCGAGTGGCAGGCGCCTCCATTATAACAGTGTCCCTCTGCGCGGCATCATCTTCTCCACGGAGGAGCGGGGAATGTGACATGAGGTGAGGAGGAGAAGGAATGGTTGAGGGCACAACGGAAAACCCCCAGCAGCAGCACCAAGGATAGCAGCCAGGTACTACTTCTTGATCGTGATCATATTCATGTGTGTGGGCCAACTGCCAACCAGAAGCAAGCAGCAAAATATAGTGCTCAGTGGATTAAATAGATATGCATAGCCATAGATGTCATAAATAAACTGTAATAAAGGGATTTGTGAACAGTTGTTGCACAGATCACTTTATTACACTTTATTAATTATGTCTATGTCTATGCATATTTATAATTTATTTAATCCATATTGAGCACTATATTTGATTGGCTGCTTGGGCCTGGCACACACGCACAATCGCACGTGATGATGGCTTAAGTCATCATCATGTACAATTGTGCGTGTGTGTCAGGCATCAATTATAGTGCTCAATATGGATTAAATCAATTATAAATATGCATAGACATAGATATCATTAATAAAGTGTAATAAAGTGATTTGTGCAACAAGCTCATTAAACAGTCCACATTCAATGAAAGTTTATGTACTGCAAACTTTGCAGTGCATGAACTTTCACTGAATGCGGACTGTTCAATGAGCAGGGGCGGACTGACCCATCGGGCACTCGGGCACTGCCCAAGGGCCTGGGGCCATTAGAGGGGGCCCCATAAGAGGCTCTGCAAGACTGCAACACATGCGGTTTCCAAGATAAATTGCCCACAAAGAAAACGGATTTTCTGGCAGTGCCCCTCCCGAGACTAGACTCTGGATCCGCCCCTGACTGGAGCACTGGGCTGTGATGGGGGTGGGAACATTTAAAAATGTTCTTATTTTTTTCTTATAATGTTACATTTTCTCAGTTTAAACATTTGATATGTTTTCTATTTTCTATTATTATCATTGCATTCTGTCTTTATGTAGATTTTACACAGCTTCCCAACTTTTTTGGAATTGTGGTTGTACAATCTAGAAAACAAAAAACAAAAAAACATGCAAGACAAAGGCATAATGAGCTAGTATGCACAGCATACTAGCTCAATAAGAAATACTCCTCTTAGAACAAACCCCCTGAAGCAGTCCTGGCAAACTGCTC
Source organism: Aquarana catesbeiana (assembly GCF_042186555.1). NCBI lineage: Eukaryota > Metazoa > Chordata > Amphibia > Anura > Ranidae > Aquarana > Aquarana catesbeiana. The sequence goes on from NC_133330.1 coordinate 319,801,362, forward strand.
TGCCCGGCAACATGTCTCCTGGAATCGCTCCGGCGCTGTGATTGTCTGGAGCCGCGATGATGTCCCTCGCGCGCATGCGCACGGGAGCCGCTGGTAACGGCACATCAGCTGAAGCACTGGCACGAACGAGCCGTTGCTTCGGTGCGCATGTGCCGATGTATCGGCACATGCTGATACTGGGGGATATCTCCTAAGCCGTGCAGGTTTAAGAGATATCCACGGTAGCTACAGGTAAGTCTTTTACTGCGGCAGGTCGGCACGATCCCGCGAGCCATCGTAGCTATACGTCGGCTCGTGGGATCGGGATAGCAGGCACAGCGGGGGTGCCAATGCTCGTGGCCATGAGCGATCGCGGGCACGAGAGGCAGAACAGGGACATGTGTGTGTAAACACACAAATCCCTGTTCTGTGAGGCGTGACAGATCGTGAGTTCCTATTAGCTAGGAACCACGATCTGTCACTTCCTCTAGTCAGTCTCCTCCCCCTACAGTTAACCTCTCAATCGCCCCCTAGTGTTAACCCCTTCCCTGCCAGTGACATTGTTACAGTAATCAGTGCATCTTTATAGCACCGATCGCTGTATAAATGACATTGGTCCCAAAAATGTGTCAAAAGTGTCCGATGTGTCCGCCATAATGTCCGATAAAAACTGCAGATCGCCTCCATTACTAGTAAAAAAAAAAAATAATAATAATAATGCCATAAATCTATCCCCTATTTTGTAGATGCTATAACTTTTGCGCAAACTAATCAATATACACTTATTGCAATTGCAAAAATATGTAGAAGAATGCATATCGGCCTAAACTCAGAAAAAATTGGCTTTTTTAAAAAAAAAAAAAAGGGGATATTTATTATAGCAAAAAGTACAAAATATTGTGTTTTTTTCAAAATTGTCGCTCTTTTTTTGTTTATAGCGCAAAAAATAAAAACCGAGAGGCGATCAAATACCACCAAAAGAAAGTTCTATTTGTGGGGTAAAAAGGACGTCAATTTTGTTTGGGTACAACGTCGCACGACCGCGCAATTGTCAGTTAAATCGTCGCAGTGCCGTATCGCAAAAAATGACCCGGTCATTCCGGGGCTGAAGTGGTTAATAGCTAATTTTACAGTTCGGGGGAGGTAAAAACAGGCTTTAGAACCGTGTTTTTGCCACCCCACCCAACCGCCTTTCTCCCTAAGCTGCAAATACGACCGGACAGGATTGTATACTTGACAGAGCTTGCAATGCTTTGGTGCACCAAGAATCATAACCCCTGTTGCATTCAGCCAACTGTACCACCCACCAAATGCGACCCGCTCAAGTGAATGGGGGGGGGGGGGGGGGGTAGGTTTTTAGGAGTTAAAAGAGGCAGCGAGGAGGCAATATATGACCTCCTCACTGTCAAACACTCTCAGAAAAGCAAATTATCACAGAATGCTCTTCAGAGGGCAACATTAATTTAAACGAGCCCTGAAAGTGTTCTATATGCTTTACAATGAATGAACACCACCAATTAGGAAGCAGCTGTCTTGAAGAATTCTTCATTTGAACAGGTGTGTGTTTTTAGACGTACGGCGCTCCTGTGTTATTGATGGGTAGAGTTGGGAACTCGGGAGTACCTGGCTGCCTTCTCATAGTCTTGGAATCATTGAGTTGTAGGATTTTTAGGGATTTGATGTACAGGATCTCCGACGAGATAAAAATGTGTTTATTTTCTGTAGGCAAGCTGTGTGCCCCATGTTGATTTAAATGGCAAGTTTTCTTGCGTGCCCGAGGCGTACGATTAAACGATAAGTGCAGTTTTAGTGTAAAAGTCATTAATGCACCCCTGTCAGGCTCACCAACAACAGTAATTAAAGGGGATGTCTTTTAAATGGATTTTTAGATATATGTGCAAAACTGATCAGCTTGATGTAAATAATCTTATCAATGTGTTTTTTTTATTACAGCAGCTGTTAAAAAAGGAGTCAGAATGATTGCATGTTGAGTTTTTGCGCCCCCTGGTGGCTAATTTTTTCATCACTATATATATATATATATATATATATATATATATATATATATATATATATATATATATATATATATATATATATATATATATATATATATATATATATATATATATATATATATATAATGCGTATGGCAGAGCAAAATAGAAATAAACTATATTACCAAAAGTATTGGGACACCTGCCTTTACACGCACATAAACTTTAATGGCATCCCAGTCTTAGTCCGTAGGGTTCAATATTGAGTTGGCCCACCCTTTGCAGCTATAACAGCTTCAACTCTTTTGAGAAGGCTGTCCAGAAGGTTTAGGAGTGTGTCTATGGGAATGTTTGACCATTCTTCCAGAAGCAAATTTGTGAGGTCAGGCACTGATGTTGGACGAGAAGGCCTGGCTCAGTCTCCGCTCTAATTCGTCTCAAAGGTGTTCTATCGAGTTGAGATCAGGACTAGGCCAATCAAGTTCCTCCACCCCAAACCCGCTCATCCATGTCTTTATGGACCTTGCTTTATGCACTGGTCCAAATCATTTGGTGGAGGGGGGATTATGCTGTGGGATTGTTCTTCAGGGGTTGGGCTTGGCCCCTTAGTTCCAGAGAAGGGAACTCTTAATGAGTCAGCATACCAAGACATTTTGGACAATTTCATGCTCCCAACTTTGTGGGAACAGTTTTGAGGAGGCCCCTTCTTGTTCCAACATGACTGCGCACCAGTGCACAAAGCAAGGTCCATAAAGACATGGATGAGCGAGATACAGATGATAACTGACGCATTTCGCACCGTTAGTGGTGCTTAGTCTTAGCTATAGGACTACTGACCCCAATCTATCTTTTATACACATAAATCACTGGTCACCTGACCAATTATGTCTAATCTAGATTGCGGTCAGATGTAGTCCTCAAAAACTTTCACACACATGAAAAGGAGGAATGGGCGTGGAGGCGTTTAGAGTAGACAAAATACAAGTGGATTAACCCATACAAGGGAGGAATTAGTAAATAGATGATAAATGAAGAGTTCAAGTTCAAAAAACTTCATGGCCCCAGGGTCCAATAAATAAACTACAACAGATCCCCCCTCCCCCATGCATTCTATAATACATGTAAAGTGCAAGGTACTTTTACATCAATGTGTGACACACTATGCCCATGTATCTACCCAACACCCATTAAAACATTTAGTCAAATATGAACATCAATGTGTACACAAAATCATAACTGCATCCTTAAAAATATGTGAAAATCTAAAAGTGTGTGTGCATAAACACAAATACGTGGATGCAATTGACCGCCACCATCTCTCCCTGGTTATGCGATAAAAAGCACGCGCGTACATGCATACACACATGTGGAAGGACCCTTACATGTCTAAGCTAGTGGTGCTCCTGTATATAACCCTTCCTATGACATGTAAGGGTCCTTCCACATGTGTGTATGCATGTACGAGTGTGCTTTTTATCGCATAACCAGGGAGAGATGTCTTGTTCCGACACCTCCTGGTGGCAGTCAATTGCATAGACGTACTTGTGTTTATGCACACACACTGTTAGATTTTCACATATTTTTAAGGAGGGGGGGTGGTTGTGTGCCACCCCCCCTAAAAAAAACAAAAAAAAAACACCAGCCACCACTGCAGTCAGTGTTCCAATTCAGCCCCAAGGTGTTCAGTAGGGTTGAGGTCAGGCCTCTCAGTAGGCCACTTGAGTTCCTCCACATTAGGCTCTTGGAGTTGGCTTTGTACACAGTGGTACAGTCATGCTGGAACACAAAAGTGTTTACCCCAAACTGTTGCCACTAGATTTTTAAGGGGGGGTGGTTGTTTGCCACCCCCCCCCCCCTAAAAAAAAAAACAGCCACCACTGCAATCAGTGTTCCAATTCAGCCCTAAGGTGTTCAGTAGGGTTGAGGTCAGGTCTCTCAGTAGGCCACTTGAGTTCCTCCACATTAGGCTCTTGGAGTTGGTTTTGTACACAGTGGTGCAGTCATGCTGGAACACAAAAGTGTTTACCCAAACTGTTGCCACTAGATTTTTAAGGAGGGGGGGGAGTGGTTGTTTGCCACCCCCCTAAAAAGAAAAAAAAACACCAGCCACCACTGCAATCAGTGTTCCAATTCAGCCCTAAGGTGTTCAGTAGGGTTGAGGTCAGGCCTCTCAGTAGGCCACTTGAGTTCCTCCACATTAGGCTCTTGGAGTTGGCTTTGTACACAGTGGTACAGTCATGCTGGAACACAAAAGTGTTTACCCCAAACTGTTGCCACTAGGTTAGAAGTGCACAATTGTCTGAAAATTTCTTTGTATTCTGTAGTATTAACTGTAATCTGTTACTGGAAACACCTGAACGTATTCATTTGGAGGGGTGTCCACATACTTTGAGACATACAGTACATTAAGCCCTCAAGCTGGTCTTAAGTCAATAGCAAATTTAAATGTGGACCTGAACGATTTAACAATAAATGAAGGAGGTTCTACTACCATTTCCAGTAATTATTTTTGGCACAAAAAAATCTTTATTATATCATCCACCAGCAGTACTTATGACCCAGAATCACCTAATGCGTCTGGATTGTGTATAATTTCACCGCAGTCGCACAGCTTTTCCTAGGTTTAGGCTGATATACTGACTGCTTGCTAGATTATTTTTACACAGCAGGAAATTCTCTTTGTTTGAGCTGAAGAACAAGAATATAGATTTTTTTTTTTTCCTCGTGTGTTACTTAGCTAGGTCAATATGAATATGTCTCAGCAAGTGTAGTTACTGAAAATCCATTGGATGGCACAATGATTTATTGGTGTTATGTGAAAATGTAGACTATTGCCTCAACATATACTTGTCTACTTCCTAAAGTCTTTATCTGAGCTTCTGAAACATCCTAGAGATGCAAAAAAAAATGTTTACATTATTTAATGAAAGGATATTGGATCACGACAGCATTGATTATTGAGGTCTGGTTGGGCCAGGTTCAATCAACAATTGGTTCTGAAGAATAGGTCTGACCTCGATAGATCAGATCTCCGACTAGCTTCTTATATATCTCAAGGACTCAGATTATGTAATATGTATAGGTGTTTAATTATAAATTGCCTGAATATGCCTCAATATAATGTATAAAATATTCCACACAGCAGCAAAGAAGAAAGCCCCACCGCCACTAAATTCCGAAGATCAAGGATTGGTAGAGAGAATGGACACTATATAGCCAAAAGTATTGTGACGCCTGCCTTTCATGCACATGAACTTTAATGGCATCCCAGTCTTAGTCCGTAGGGTTCAATATTGAGTTGGCCCACCCTTTATAGCTATAATAGCTTCAACTCAACAGGCTGTCCACAAGGTTTAGGAGTGTGTCTATGGGAATGTTTGACCATTCTTCCAGAATTTGTGAGGTCAGGCACTGATGTGAACAAGAAGGCCTGGCTCACAGTCTATGCTCTAATTCATCCCAGAGGTGTTCTATCGGGTTGAGGTCAGGACTCTGTGCAGGCCAGTCAAGTTCCTTCACCCCAAACTTGCTCATCCACACTATATTGCCAAAAGTGTTGGGCCACCCTCCAAATCATTTGGTGGAGGGGGGATTATGGTGTGGGGTTGTTTATCAGGGGTTGGGCTTGTGCCCTTAGTTCCAGTGAAGGGAACTGTTAAGGTGTCATCATACCAAGACATTTTGGACAATTTCATGCTCCCAACTTTGTGGGAACAGTTTGGGGATGGCCCCTTCCAGTTTCAACATGACTGCGCACCAATGCACAAAGCAAGGTCCATAAAGACATGAATGAGCGAGTTTGGGGTGGAGGAACTTGACTGGCCTTCACAGAGTCCTGACCTCAACACGATAAAACACCTTTAGGATGAATTAGAGCAGAGACTGCGAGCCAGGCCTTCTCCTCCAACATCAGTGCCCGACCTCACAAATGCGCTGAGAAGAATGGTCAAACATTCCCATAGACACACTCCTAAACCTTGTGGACAGCCTTCCCAGAAGAGTTGAAGCTGTTATAGCTGCAAAGGGTGGGCCAACTCAATATTGAATCCTACGGGCTAAGAATGGGATGTCATTAAAGTTCATGTGCGTGTAAAGGCAGGCGTCCCAATACTTTTGGTAATATAGTGTATGCAGTATGTGCACATGACCCCTTGTTTAATCCCTTTAAATACTCTGCTAGTACAGGTGATCTGCCAGAAATCTGCTCATCTTTCAAGTCATGGGCTGACGACACATTATTTTTGTGGTAATTTTTTTAGTAATATAGTATCTCTTGTTCCTCCGCAGGCGTGTTTTTCCCTTAGTAATAGAGGTATGAAGATAGGAAGGGCTAATTAGGGATATGTATACAACCACACACAGACAAATTATCCTTCTTAAAGTGGCTATACCAATAAAACAGCCATCAACCACTTGATATCATTCAATTTTCAATATGAGCAAACATCATGCGTAGTACACTTACGACTTCCCTGTATGTGTATAGATATATACATATATATATATTGTCCTCCATAAAAATCTTTAATAGTCTAATGTTAAAAAGATGTATTGCCAAAGCTGATGTATGCAAACAGAATGACATAACCGTAAATGGAGGATAATGATTATTACAGATAATTATAGCTGATAGTGGTAAAGGATAAACAAAAAAGAGAGAATAAAAAGAGAGAAGAGGGGGGTTAAAAGGGAGAGGGGAGGGAAGGAAGAGAATGGGGGGTGTAGGAGAGATGGAGAGGGAATGAAATTTCCCAAACCAGATAATCCTACCAATAAAGTGCTAGGGAATGAAAACATACTCACGCAAAAATGATTCAAAAGTAACATTTACTTATCTAATTTCCAAATAAATTGTTATTGAAATAGACTTTTAGCATCATTCCAGTCCAGTTCTCAGTGGGGCCCATGACCTGTAGCCATGCCTCTCATTGCAGATCACTACATTTCGATGGAGTATATGGATCCATCTATGAGCCCAATCAGTACAGCTCTTATACTTGCTTCAAGGTCAACACACATTAAAGCACTGCCACTTACCACTTCAACATGCTTTTTTGATGTGTTTTTGATTGTTCTGAGATTTTTGTTCTGTTCTGTGATGGTTTTCTGAAGCTTTAATAAAACTTGGCACATGCCCTGTGTGTGTTGATTTTCATTGTGTTTTAAAGGGGCCCAGTAGAACTCCGGCTAAAAAAAACACAGGTAAGTGCAGTGTATAAAAATGAAGAAAGAAAAAAGTCCAATCCAGGTGGAAAATCTCCGATCACCGGACAGAAGGAAAAAATAGGATCCCTTGTGTTGAAAGTGGGAAAGTCCTTCCGATGTTAAGTGACAAATTCTCCGTCAAATAAGCCCAGATACGCTTACCAGAAATGGTGGACCTCCCTATCACAGAAGGTCTAAAGCGCGTGTATCCCCACAGGGATGTTGCAAACCTTCCATAAGGCTTGGGCGGTCTTCGATCCCGGTACTTGCTGAGTCCAGTTTGGGACGTAACGCCGCGTACGGGGGGGCGGAGCTTGTTCTGCGGACGTCACCCGCTGCCACCTCTATGCTGCTGATCTGTGGATCGTCTTGTAACACATTTTATTGTTTTATGGATTGCGCTAGCCAGCGCTGTATTTTTACTCTCATCTTTGTATAATAAACGGAGTGCACTTAGAGTGTTTCCTTTGTTTTTTTGGAATGCTCCTTACCATCGCTTACACTGGCCTTTGGAGGTCTCCCCCTCTGTCGCTGGATTTCAATGCTCGATAGGAGCTCCACGTACCGGGATCGAGGACCACCCAAGCCTTATGGGAGGTTTGCAACATCCCTGTGGGGATACACGCGCTTTAGACCTTCTGTGAAAGGGAGGTCCACCATTTCTGGTAAGTGTATCTGGGCTTATTTGGTGGAGGAATTGTCACTTAACATCGGAAGGACTTTCCCACTTTCTTCACAAGGGATCCTATTTTTTCCTTCTGTCCGGTGATTGGAGATTTTCCACCTGGATTGGACTTTTTTTCTTTCTTCATTTACATTTATTTTTATGCTCTGCACTTACCTGTGGTTTTTTGATTATCTGCTATTTATATGTGATTGCCTATAGTGTTCAGCTTGCATTTTTTATGTCCTTTTAGTGTGTTTGCTCTGATTGTTCTCTTGTTTTTCATCTGCTGATCCTCTGGTTTTCTGATCCTTCTCTCTCCGGTCCCCACTTACCTCCCGCTATATTTCTCCCATGCTGCTCACCACATGTGACATTTGCTAGTTTATCCTGCTCTGGTCGCCCAGCTCTGCTGATCCTCTGCCGCTCAGTCCTCTCTCTCCAGTCCCCGCTCACCTTTTGCTATAGAGTTCCCATGCTGGACACCACGTGTGCCGTCTGCTAGTTGCTCCGCTCCAGTCTGGACCCTACTAACCTTCCTGCTGCTCCACGTTGCACACCAGATGTGACGTCTTCACCAGACTAGAATTCCAGACTATATACTCATGAAGTGACTGCTGATGGCATCTTTCCGGTTCACTTGTTGGTTTCCCAGTGCATCCTGGTATATCTCATATCTGCAATGCCGCCAAATAAAAGCCCCTCAAAAGCTTAAGGTGCTGTAAGCTAGTTTTGTTATAGCCTTCTATGGAGGCTTTGGAGACACTTTGAGGCACCAAGAAAGTGACATAGGGTAAAGTTTTCGAAGCGAAGCAAACACAACATGTGAACAGGACTGTGAGGTAACCATTTTATTTAGTAACAAGTGATTTTATTGGCATTCAGAGTGCTTTAAAAAAAAACTCTGTTCAATGCCACATTTTGAAGCAAGTGTAAACGATTTCTAAAAAAAACAAAATGCCTTTGGCAAGAACTGGTCTTGCTCGGCCGCAAAAAAGTTCTCTCAGCTTAATTTCTTAGTTATTTGAAATGTGTAACAAGGAGGCAATGAGTGGGGTACATGAAGCTAAGTGCAATTAATCTTGCTAAGCAGTTCTTATACAAAAGAAGGCTTTGGATGAAATGCAAGAAGTATAGGAGTGTGGCATCAACAGTTGGGAGTCTATGTTTATTTCAGCATAAAAATCTGAAAAACAAGCCAATGCGTTTTCAGGGTTCTGAAGGGCATCACTCCTCAAGACTTTATGGGCTGATTGTGATAAAATTATATCAAACTTAAAATGGTTAAAAATGTTAGAATATATCAGTGTTAAAAACCAGGCTTTAGATGTTGGTTGGTAGAAGCCTGCTTTTTAACATTAATGTATACTTACCTGTCCTTCACACCCCCACTACTCCATTTGGTGTCAGAAGTCAAAAGAAACTGCTGCGTATGGGGGAGCACGTGACTCACTTCATGTGACAGAGCTGAACCAATCGGGTAGTGGTAGAGGGGTGCTGGACAGACATGGATTTTTCCAGGTCATCAAATGCAGACAGTTATGTATCCACCCCCTGGTCATCTCTCGCCTCGACTACTGCAACTCCCTCCTCATTGGCTTACCTCTAAATAGGCTATCCCCACTTCAGTCCATCATGAACGCTGCTGCCAGACTCATCCACCTCACAAACCGCTCAGCGTCTGCTATACCCCTCTGCCAATCCCTCCATTGGTTGCTACTCAGTCACCGAATTAAATTCAAGATACTAACTATAACTTACAAAGCCATCCACAACCTGGCCCCCAACTACATCACTAAACTGGTCTCAAAATACCAACCTAATCATTCCCTTCGCTCTTCCCAAGACCTCCTGCTCTCAAACTCCCTTGTCACCTCATCCCATGCTTGCCTTCAGGACTTCTCCAGAGCCTCTCCCATCCTCTGGAATGCCCTACCCCCCCCCCCCCCCCAATCTGTCCGATTTTCTCCTACTTTATCCAATTTCAGATGATCCCTGAAAACTCATCTCTTCAGAGAAGCCTATCTGGCCCCCACCTAACAACTGTACATTTATCTTCTCAATCAGCACATCACCCACAGTTATTACCTCTTGTATCTCTTGACCTTCCCTCTTAGATTGTAAGCTCTAAGGAGCAGGGCCGTCTGATTCCTACTGTATTAAAGTGTATTGTATTTGTACCGTCAACCCTCAAGTTGTAAAGCGCTACGTAAACTGTTGGCGCTATATAAATCCTGTATAATAATAATAATGTCTTCAGCCCAATTGGCTTGTATTTGGCAAATCACTACAAAGACAAGGATCCTACAGGAGAGGACATTCACCCGAATTAATAAATCCAAATGAAATAGGTCAAAAAGAGTGCCAAATGAAAAATCCTTGAGTCCAAAGTCTTTATTGTTACTGGTTACAACAAGCAGGTCAAAAGATATCTAACATGTTTCGTGGGGTCACACAATTCTCCTTCTTTAGGGCTAGAGGAAATGGCAGAATGTTACAAGTACTCCTAAGCAGATTGATCTGCAGGCTGACAACAATCAGTGCTGGTGTTCACAATAGAAGTGTAGAACAATGAAGACTTTTTGATTTTTCATGTGGCGCTCTCTAGATATGTGCACTCCCCAAAAAATCGTTCGTTTTTGTTTCATTCATTTATTTATTTTTTTCGTTTTTCGGGTCATTTGTTATGATCGCAATTCGTACATTTGTAAATTCACACATTCGTATATTCGGAAATTCATAAATTCATACATTCGCACATTCGGAAATTCATACATTCGTAAATTCGTAAATGAGAAAATTTGTATATTCGTAATTTCGTACATTTATTTGTAAATTAGAAAAAATAGAAATTTGCAAATTCTAAATTTGAAAATTCAAAAACCTGAAAATTTGAAAATCTGAAATAGTAACTAACTATTAAATTATAAGTATTGTAATTTCCTTTCAAATTTGGCTGTTAGTGAACGTAACAAATACGAATTTATCTGAAGTTACGAATGATCTGAAATAATGAATGCTGCATCTAAACAAATTGAACAGAACAAATTAATAATAAAAAATAATAATAAAAAGTTTTTATTATTATTGTTATTTATTATTAATTCATTACATTCCATTCATTTGGATACGGCATTCGTTATTTCGGATAATTTGTAACTTCAGATAAATTTGTATGTGTTACGTTCACTAACAGCCAAATTTGAAAGGAAATTACAATACCTATAATTTAATCGTTAGTAATAGTTAAGTTATTATTAGTTAATTATTATTTCAGGTTTTCCGAATTTACAAATTTACAAATTCACTAATTTACAATTTACTAATTTACGAATGTACGAATTTACGAATGCACGAATGTACGCATTTACAAATGCACAAATTCACGAATGTCTGAATGTACGAATGTACGAATTTACTAATTTTTGAATATTCAAATTTACAATTATTCGGATAAATTTGTTAAACGGGTTTCCGTTAATTCGGATATTAAAAAACGGATTAGGAACGAATTGCACATGTCTAGCGCTCTCTTTGACCTAATACAAGGAAGCTGTAGTCATCTAGAAAGCTATGACTCCACCGGCCATTAGCTTACATAGAACTTTGCTCCCAGTGTCCGGGGACCTAAAATATGGTAGGTAAATATTTTCTGGGGGGGGGGGGCTTATTATAAATTTGTTGCTTTGCCCTGTATGGGCAAGGACAGATTCGTTCAGGGCAAATTTATAACTACCCAGGTGTTGCAGCTCAGGTTGCAATATTCACAAAAGCTGTCCCCAGCAGTAACTCTTTTTGGCCAGAAGATGTCCTCAGTCTTTCGGGTTGATTGACACCCAGCATCACTCTGCTTAGAAGACTAAGGAAAGACTTTAAGTGCAGGGTGTCATGACCCTGCCCCCTGTGCATGGCTCCCTCCACTCACAGTATATTGATGCAGGGTAGCACTGATGTCATCACGTCAGTGCCACGCTATGCAGGAGAAAACTAGAAAGATAGAGGACCCAATGCGTCATGTGATTGGCCAGAATACATCAGTAAAAAGTAAAACAAAAAAACATTAAAAATATAATATAGCACCGGAGACAACCTCAAGGGGGAAGGGAGGGGCTTTGGGGAAGAGAGCACAGAGCCTAAAGTTGGGCTTTAAACTTTGATTTAGTCACTTGTTGGTCTAAATATTAACTGTAAAAGACCTCAGTCTTGATCTGTGTACCTGAATGACTCTTCATTGCTCTTCCCGTTCTCAGTGTTTTTGTATTGTTTGAATGTTAGTCTTCCCCTGGTTCCTCTTCAAGCTCTCTCCACACTCCAGGAAATTGTTTACCTGTGCGGTCATGTGCTGACCTTCCTATAATTTATTATTTTCATGGACAGGACCTTTACCATTAACCTTTGTGAGTAATAAATTGCTATCCACGGCTTTATTTGTTCACTGTTGCCAGGTAACAGACCTGGGATTTAACCCCATTCTTGCTGATACCTTGTGGTCATTGTAACAATTATACAATGTGATGTTTAGTATGATCTGTAATGTTTTATGTGTAGGTGTTTTCTACAGTATATGCTATTTTTTTAATGCTATGTATTAATATACTGATAGCATGAAAAAAGCAAAACGAATGCATATTTTTTAAGAACATCTCTGCGTTTTAATAAGTTTATGGGGGATTTTAGGATGTCAAGTTATGGTTTAAGTATTACAGTCAATACTCATTTGAGTTTATGGGACTGTTTCTTAAAGAAGAATTCCAGGTATGACATTTCTACATAATTACATTGGTCCAGCTTGGACCCTTGGGATCCATCTAGAACAGTGGTCTCCAAACACCATCCCGTGGACCAGATGCTGCAGTTTGGTCGTCTTTATCTGGCCCTTGGGGCATTCATCCCACTTATACAAGGTGATATTAATCCCACTGATACTAACAGTGCGGCACAATTCCTCCTAGTGACACTAACGATGGGGCATTATCCTTCCAATTGATGCCAATCATGGTGCATTATTCCTCCAACTAATACCAGTGATGGGACACTAGTCCTCCTCCTACTGACCACAGATGCTATATAGTTTTTTGACTCCCATTGACCACCAAGCCTGAGGCATTGTCTACACCCACTGATGCCAGGACATTTTCTACTCCTACTGGCCTTTTTGCTTAGAAGGTTTGGAAACCAAAAGCTGGAAATCCCTGTAGAAGGCATCTCTACTACAGTGATCTTGACTAACTTCCGAGGCCTGTGCTGAGTGGCTGCCCTGCTGCATTCTGAACATAGAAGGTCAGCTGCTCGGCAGGGGCACAAGTCTGAGATTGCTTTGCATTTCCTTAATGAAGGCAAAGCGTTCTCTGGTTGGACCAGGACCAAAGGCTGGGCGGTGATGTAAGACCTTTCACCTCGCCCAATCACAGAATTATATGCATTTGTTAAAAAAATGCAAATCATTCTCTAAATGGCCCCTGTGCCAAACAGCCAACCTCTTGGATTCACAATGCAGCATGCCAGCCACTTGGTATGGGACCCGGAAGCTAGTGGAGATGACTGGAGTAGCAGTGTCTACTCCAACCATGGCAACCATGGGCACCTTGTCCTCCAGAGGAGACAGACCTTCCGGCTTGTTATCATTGCTCAGTTCAAAAGCCTGTATGTCTGATGGTATGGGGGCGCATTAGTGCGTATGAAGTGGGCAGCTTGCTCATCTAGAAAGGGACCATCAATGCTGAAAGTCCTATCCAGACAACATCTTTTTCAGGGAAGGCTTTGCATATTTTAGCAGGACAATGCTAAACCACATACTGCATCTATGACAAAAGCATGGCGTTGTATTAAAAGAGTCCAAGTGCTTAACTGGCCTGCCTGCAGTCCAGACTTTCCCCGATATTTGATGCATCTTAAGATGAACAATTTGACAAAGAAGACCCAGGGCCATTGAGCATCTTATATCAGGCAAGAATGGGACAGCATTGCTCTCCCAAAACTCTCCTCAACTCCCAGATATTTACAGAGTGTTGGAAAAGGGAAAAGTCCTGGAAGTCGCATATTTCTGCAAAACCCCATAAGAAGGTGTATGACAGCCTCAGCCATGGACTAAGCTCCATGGGCAGAGAGAAATGCATTGGAGGCGTAGCCTGGTTGGAGCCTGGGCTGATGCTGTCATACACCCTCTTACAGGGTTTTGCAAAGATGTGCGACTTCTAGGACTTTTCCCTTTTCCATTAGATGTCTAGAGCTGGGATGAGCTCTGTCCTTGTCTGCATTCCAAGCGGTTTCTACATAAGAGGACCCGGTGGAACCTTGAGCGGTACCTGTACATTTAGTTTGGATATACAGAGTGTTGTTAAAAGAAGAGGAGATGCTACACCGTGGTAAACATGGACTTGTTACACTTTTTTTGAGATGTGTTGCTGCCATCAATTTCAAAATGACCTTTTTTTTGTCCTAAAATAGTAAAATTAAACATTTGCTATGCTTTCTATTTTCTATTGTGAATAAAATATTTTACACAGCATCCCAACTTTTTTTGGAATTGGGTTTGTATTATCGCTTTAAGCTCAAATTAGTTCGGGTCATTCTGGGACATGTGAGGTTTGATACAAAGTTACAAAAAAAGAGTAAATTAACTTAGGAATGTATTTTTAATCAGGTCCCGTTTAATGAGGATCTGTCACCTAAAACAAATGATCTCAGTGAAGGGTTTGAATGCACAGATGCCTTCTCTTCCACTGGAATTGAAGGTATCATAAATTAAAAGACACATTTCTTGGGGGAAACATGGAGACTGCCATTACTGACTTGTCTTTCTCTGCCTGAATTTCTCGCTTTATTTATTTGAATCCCTTACAAAGAACAAGTATAGAGATACGGAGCCCTCACTGGGGTTGAATGAGATTACCATTGCCTGCTTTGCTTAAAATTAATCAAAAAATTGGGACATTTCAGCCAATGTTGTATATTGGTGACATGCTGTACATGTCAGGCTGGGTTCACACTTGATTCGGATGCGGATGACAGCAGGGGTCCGGTGCGTCCCTGTTCTCTTTTTCAGGGATGAATTAGGCCTGAATTCAGACCTGAAAAGGAGCCAAGGACGTACAGGACCCCCGGAGGTGTGTGAACCGCCTCCATAGAGAGCTGGTCACAGTCTCCTGTCATGCGAATGGATGTGGGTTGAGGTGCACTTTAGAGGTGAAATTTTGGTACCGAAAATGACAGTTTAAAAAAATATATATATAATTTTATATTTAATTGTATTATATTCAACATTTTAATTAATATCATCAATTTAACCACTTGCCAACCAGCCCCCTCAGTTGCACTGCGGCAGAATGGCATGGCTGGGCGAAATGACGTTATGTAACGTCGCTTCACCCTGTGGCCACTAGGGGGCATGCGCGCCCCCCGCTCACCCCCCGAGCTGTTGCTCCCTTAATCGCCGCTGACACACGGAGAACCAAATCTGTGTGTGTAAACACACAGTTTCCGGTTCTCTGAAGGGAGAACAGACAGATCCTCTGTTCATACACAGTATGAACAGCGATCTGTCATCTCCCCTGCACAGTCCCCTCCCCCCTTCAGTTAGAACACGTACTAGGGAACACAATTAACCCCTTGATCACCCCTAGTCTTAACCCCTTCACTGCCAGTGACATTTTTACAGTAATCAGTGCATTTTTATAGCACGGATTGCTGTATTAGTGCCAATGGTCCCAAAAATGTGTCAAAATTGTCCGACGTGTCCGCCATAATGTCACAGTCCCGATAAAAATCGTAGATCGCCGCCATAACTAGTAAAAAAAAAATTTATAATAAAAAGGCCATAAAACTATTTTGTAGATGCTATAACTTTTGCGCAAACCATCAATATACTCTTATTGCGATTTTTTTTTTAACAAAAATATGTAGAAGAATACATATCGGCCTAAACTGAGGAAAAAAATTGTTTTTTTATATATTTTTGGGGGATGTTTATTATAGCAAAAAGTAAAAAATAATGTGTTTTTTCAAAATTGTCGCTATTTTTTGTTAATAGCGCAAAAAATAAAGACCGCAGAGGTGATCAAATACCACCAAAAGAAAGGAAAAAAAGGACATCAATTTTGTTTGGATTCAATGTCGCACGACCGCGCAATTGTCAGTTAAAGTGAAGCAGTACCGAATCCCAAAAAGTGCTCTGGTCAGGAAGGGGGTAAAATCTTCCGGGGGCTATAGCGGTTAAATGAATATGAATTTATTGTCGGCCATTATTGACACCTTTAGCGCAAGAAAAGCTCAAGAAAAATGTATCCCTTTAAATTCTATGTATATCTTCACACTGGTCTGTTGGGCTTCCATTGTGGTGTTCCTGCTTGCTGCATTTTTGGTCAATCATAAAAAAAAAACGCAGAAAAAAAATACGCACCTCCAAGTTCAAAAGCATTGAAAATGCAGCAAGAGTGCATCATGAACGCACCCGCGTTAAGTTTTTTGATGCATTTTTTGAGTCACATGACCCATGAAAAACACACCATAAGCACAGTAAAATCATGGTAAAATTGCGTCAAAATCGAAGGGAATTCGCTGTACAATTGTGGTAAAATCACAGCAAATGTGCAGTAAAATCGCTGCAAATTCACTGTAAAATTGCGTGCGTTTTTGGTGCCATTATCGGCACCTTTTTCTCTTATCGGCCAAATACAGATAACCTGTTTCGGCGGTCGAAATTTTGGTGCCTCTCTAGATGCAGGGAAAACTGCATCCAATTTGCATAACTGTGAACCCAGCCTCAATGTGGAAGACTAAATCACAGCTGTTTTAAAGTGGTTGTAAACCCTTACACACCACTTTCCCCTACAGGTAAACCTAAAATAAGGCTTATCTGTAGGTACTAGAAATATTACCTATACCTGCACGATTTAGGAGATATTTACCATATACGCTTGCGTCGACTTCATCGGCACATGGCCACTGAAGAAAGGGCTCGCTTGTGCCATTTCTAAAGGGCCTGTGCCATGACTGTCGGCTCCCACGTGCATGCGTGGGAGTGACATCACGTGACTACGGCCACGGCCCCCGGAAGAGGGGTGAAGATGGATGTGGCCACCAGCGGGGACATCGCGGGCTTCGTTTGCAGGTATGTGGCACATAATGGGCTAGTATGCGATTCATACTGGCCCATTAGGCTTTTACTTTGCAGGGAACAAAATAAGAAGTAAAACCCATCAGGGATCAGGGTCTACTTTCTCTTTAAGGGTGCAATGGGCATTAAATAGCTCCTAAGGGCTAAGGAAGCTCTTTTCAGCTATTCAGGGATTGTTCTTGTGCAGCGTTCGCTGGGAACATGATTTTAGCACAGACTTTTTGATCATGGGTATCTTCTGGGTTTTTCCAGGGTGCCATCAAATGACGGCACCCCTGATGATGGCATAACATGAATATGCAGAAGTCAGTTTGTGCTGGGAGCATGCTCGATTGTGTGCCCCCGCCATAGAGACCGGGCTGTCACCATCTACTCCCGGTCTCAGACCAATGATCAAAAGCTGGTAAGACCGGCTCTGATCATGTGATTATTGTGATAGCCAATCACATTGATCAAGAGTGTTATAACCCATTTCCTCTCTGTGAATAGAAAAAAAGATACATTTTATATTTTTCTCCTTTGTAGAGGAGGTCTGTGTACAATAAATAAATAGAGATAAAATAGTTGGAACAAAGTTTGTTCTAGGTTAGTGTTAGGAGTCTATTTATAAATCATTTATTGCACGGATGTCAGAGGCATTTGTGCAAGTTAAATGTCTGTAAGAGATGCATTCATGTATCATCAGGTCTATTTGGGGCACGGCTTACCGTCACTGTGTGTGTCTATGGATGCACACAGCCTGGTTCAGGAGCGCGCCTGTACGGGGCGCCCCATTGCACCCAGCTTGGTAAGGTGATACTAATGCCGCGTACACACGAGCGGACTTTACGGCAGACTTTGCCCAGCGGACTTTTCGACGGACTTTACGATGGACTTTCTGAATGAACGGACTTGCCTACACACAATCAACCAAAGTCCGACGGATTCGTACGTGATGACGTACGACCGGACTAAAACAAGGAAGTTCATAGCCAGTAGCCAATAGCTGCCCTAGTGTGGCTTTTTGTCTGTCGGACTAGCATACAGACGAGCGGACTTTTCGACCGGACTCGAGTCCGTCGGATAGATTTGAAACATGTTTCAAATCTAAGTCTGTCCAACTTTTGAGAAAACAAAGTCCGCTGGAGCCCACACACGATCGAATTGTCCGACGAAATCCCGTCCGCCGGGCAAAGTCTGCCGTAAAGTCCGCTCGTGTGTACGCGGCATTAGAGCAAAGAGAATTGGACAGAAAAGGCGGGGGACTTCCAGAAGTGGAGGTAAGGGACTGTTGTGTGCAATATTATTGCAAAGAGCAGGTAAATATATTCTCTTTTTTATTTCAACAAAAAATAAAAAAAATAGCTTTCAATATCACTTTAATCTCTTAGAAAAATGACAGTGACATTTCTTCAGCTTGCTTGAATACTTCGAACATTTGTGCAACAGATATTACATATACTGTATATAACTAGACCCCTTAGTGCACATGTGCCGAACACAAGGCCCGGGGGCCCGAATCCGGCCCGATAGGCCATTTCATGTGGCCCTCACACCTCTCTCTTGCCACTGCGGCACCCCCCCTTGTCTCCGCCCCCCACCTTGTCTCAGCAGTCGGGAACAAAGAGGATGACAGAATTCCACCAGATCCTGCACTATTCTGTGAAGCCGCAGCACCCCCTCTCCACTTTCCCTGGTCTCAGCATTCAGCAGACTCCGGCAGCTGACTCCAGCCATCCTCTGCTCCTCCTTCAGACCCTGCACTCTCTGCTTCCCAACTGGGGGGGGGGCGATTGACAACTGATAGAAGTTGAAGTGGGGTGCTCTGGACATCTAGTTTTACATATACAACCTGCCCTTTGAAGGCAACCATAATGCTGATGCGGCCTGTGATTAAATTGAGTTTGGCTTAGTGTCTGTGTTACATTTAGGGTAAGTGTCAGTTTTAGCATCAGCATGTATAGGTAGGATATCTACTACTACTACAATCTATCTATCTATCTATATATGTATATCTATATATCTATATATATATATATATATAGAGAGAGAGAGAGAGAGAGAGAGAGAGAGAGATATCTCTCTCTATATATATATATATATATATATCTCTCTATATAGATCTATATCTATCTATCTATCTATCTATCTATCTATCTATCTATCTATCTATCTATCTATCTATCTATCTATAATTTTTTCTTTTTTTTTCTTTTACTATTTTTGGCTAGTTTTTCTTTGATAAAAAATCAGGAGACATCCATTAACATTTACCAACATATGAATGCTCAATTCATCCTGATAAAAAAAAAAAAAAAAACAAGGGCCTCTTGAGATTTTGCAAACTTTTAAAGGGTGACTGAAAAAATAGATATTGAAGTACTGGGAAATCGGAACTTAACCCTAGCTCTGCCACACAGTGAAGATCTGGCAGAAATGGGGACGGGTGAATATAAGGGTTGCTGGTTGGGCGATTAAAGGATAAATGTGCTAAAATTCCAGTTAACCTTTAAAAACTCAGTAGGTGAGGTCTGCCAGATAATAATTGCATTTGTCTAGAAGTAACATCTCCTTTTTAAAGTGGCTTATTTGAAGTCATTTCCCAGTGAGCATTGTTTAAAGTCTTCCTCGGTACTCCAGTGAATACGCTTTTCGAGAAGAACTCAGGTAAGCACTACTTACTAGATGCAAATAATGCTCTGCTAAAATCTTCCTGCTCTTGAAAACTTTACTTACAAATTGCCACAATCATTTCAGAAGAAGAATAACTTCTGTGACATAAATCTAACTGTTTTTAGACTCTTCATTCCTACAACTATCAGACATGTGAAAAATGAAAAATAAAAAAATAAGAACCAAAAGTTGGTCAGAAATTACTTTTGTACAGCGCAATGACGGTTTTGGACACTGATGTCATTACGCTATACGGGTTGCGCACATTTGCGGAAAATCTGTATACCGTATGTAAGCACCGTTAAACTGTTATATTTTTGGCCTTTTTATGGATTTGTTTATTGATTGTAATACATTTTAATATATTGACCTACATCAGGTTTTCTCAACCAGGGTTCCTCCAGAGGTTACTGGGGGGTTCTTTGAACAATGAGCAATTTCTGTTTCTCAGATAAATTCCAACTGACCCCAATGATCTTTTTAGCTATCTGTAGGGAGGGAAATTCTTTCCAATGACCACAAGTGTAAGGACCATTCTTTCCTTCGACCATCACACTGATGTATCATGAGTTGTAGATATAGTAATATTTAGTAGGGGTTCCCTGACACCGGAACATTATTTCAAAGGTTCCTCTGCGTTGAAAAGGTTGAGAAAGGCTGATCTACATAATCTGTACAATTGGAGAATGTTTTATTTTAATTTTTTTTTGGGAGGGGATAATCATATCGTCCTTTGTGTGTCATTCCTGGAGAGCACGTTGGTTGGAATTCCTGTATCCTGGCATGAGGATTGTACCATACAAAAGTGATTTCTCACCTTCTGACCAACTGTGGTTCATCCTTTTGGTAAGCCTTGATTTTGGTACACATAGGATGATGGTGATGATAGTTTCATAATGAAGGAGCCTGACTCCGCTTGCTGCAATGTGGACAAACTCTGGTAAAAGAGTATATACTGTATATATTTTTGGATGAAATGGCTTTTTTATTTATGTTTTCTTTTTTAAATACTGCAGTCTTTATAATAAATGTGAATGTCTTGTTCAGGATATCAGCAATTTCCCTCTTAGCAGTCAACCAACATCAGAAACAAAATAAATAAAATAGTTGTATGATATTTACATAACTCTGTTAGAGGTTATGGAACTTTGTTGTTTTAATGTGAGTTTAAACATCAACTTCTTTTTTTCTATTTTTGTTGAAGATTAAAAAAAAAAAACACGCGAAAAGTTAATTATACGGTATAATAAAGAGAAGGGGAGAGGGAAGAAGTTACACAGTGAGACTGTTTCCTTTGAGAGTCAGTCTGCTGGGTTCCCTGTAGCTCTCGCCGGTTCCTCCTGTTGACCTCCAAGTCATGGCAAGAGAGGGAGTGACATGGAGGTCAGCAAGAGGAACCAGTAGAAGAACGTGCTACTAAACCAGGGGTCTCCAAACTTTCTAAACAAAGGGCCAGTTTACTGTCCTTCAGACTTTAGTGGCACCGGACTGTGGCCAGTGAAACTAGATAATGCCTCAGGCTTAGTGGTGGGCGGGAGTAAAAATAATTACACAGCACCCCTGTAGTTGGGAGGGATAGTGCCTCATTATTGGTGTCAGTGGGAGGAATAGTTTCCCGTCATTGGTATCAGTGGGCGGCGTAGTGCCCCATCATTGGGAGTAACAGTGCCCCATCATTGGTATTAGTGGGAGGAATAGCGCCCCATCATTGGTATTAGTGAGGAGATTAGTGCCCAATCATTGGTGTCAGTGGAGGAAAAGGTGCCCCATCATTGGTGTCAGTAGGAGTGATAGTGCCCCATCACTAGTATCAGTGGGTGGAATAGTGCCACATCATTGGTGTCAGTGGGTGGAATAGTGCCACATCATTGGTGTCAACGGGTGGAAAAATGCCCGATTATTGGTGTCAGTAGGAGGAATAGTGCCCCATCATTGGTGTCAGTGGGAGGAATAGTGCCCCATCATTGGTGTTAGTGAGAGGAATAGTGCCCCACCACTGGTGTCAGAAGACAAATTTATGCTCCATCATTGGTGTCAAGAATGTCAGCTGAAACAGTGGGCAAGACTAATGCCGCGTACATACGACCAGTCTTTCCGTCACAATAAACACTGAAGGACTTTCCGACGGAGTTCCGCTGAAACTGTCTTGATCACACCAAAGTCCGAACGCGGTGACGTACAGCAGGTACGACGGAACTAGAAAAAGGAAGTTCAATAGCCAGTAGCCAATAGTTGCCGTCTCATACTTGCTTCAGAGCATGCCTCATTTTTGGTCCGTCAGAACAGCATACAGATGATCGGTTTTCCCGATAGGAATTGGTTCCGTTGGAAAGATTTGAAACATGTTCTATTTCTAGGTCCGTCAGAATTTTCGAAAGTAAAGGTCCGATGAAGCCTACACAGGATCGGAATGTCCAATGGAATGATTCCGTTGGACCTTTTCTGTCGGAAAGTCTGGTCGTGTGTACGCAGCATAAGAGGACTAAATCTTCCAGGAGAATGCATTATGTCATCAATGGACCTCATGATGTCTACTGAGGTCCACACCTACTTAATTCCATGAAAAAATTATGTTGTAAGAGTAGACTCTGATGGAGACCCTGATGTAAAGGGAGACTATGATGTGGACTGTCATGTAAGGGGATATTCTGATATAAGAGGGACTTCAATATAAGAAGAACTTTGATTGGGACTCTGATGTAAGGGGGAACTCAAGTTTATTGTGATTTTTTTTTTTTGCTTTGCTTTAAATAAATTTTTTTCTCTGTTGTTATAAATCCTATCATGCTGACAACAACAAAAAATCCAATTAATCCATTTAAATTTACCGTAATTTGTTTTTAAATTGATAGTTTTTGGCCCTCAAATATTTCTAAAATATACGATGTAGCCCTTGCACTGAAAAGTTTGGAGGCCCTTGGTATAGACCACCCTCAACACACATTAGGCAACCATGGTCCACTACTGTCAAAATCACCCTGAGAAATTCCATACAGCCGTTGCTGCATTTTATTGGATGTGGTTGCAAAGAGGCTGTAGGAGTTCTGCAGCACTAAGAAACACCACGAAAAAAAAAAAAATAGAAATTGTGTATGATACACCTGTATTTTTATTTTATTTTTGCATTATGTTATAGTGGAATGTTCGGCAGTTAATACCATGTTAAATAATATATACTGCGTACTGCCCCTCCTCCAGAAGAGTACAGTTTAAACTCAGTTTATGCTTCTCTGTTAAATGCAAATTGCTGAAGGGATGATAACCGATATTATCCCTGCCAAGAAGTACATTAAAATAAGCAGGTGTGCTGATTGAATAAAAATGTTGAACTCGGGTCATCGTATTGTGCGTGGTGAAGACAATAGGTTTTTATATATATGTATTTTTTTTTATCTTTTTGTTTTTAGGGGAGAGTTTAATTCTCCAGGGTATAATATCCAGCATGAAAGCAGATTTAATCATCATATTTCCCCTCCTAGGCAATGTACTTCTCTGATTTAATTACTGTGTTCTACTGCAAGCCGCCGTTAATAATTTTACATTGTCAACAACAGGTGCGGGCTGGAGATATGGTGGAGCATCCATCAGATGTGGTGTCTTTTGTTTTATACTTTTCTGAAACATTTGGAACCAAAACTATTGGCAAAGGAGACAAGTTTAACATTTCTCTTGGATATATTGGATGCTTCAGTGGCTCATATGCACATATGATAAATTTGGGGAACCAATCAATGTTGAGCTCACTCGAGAAGCGAAATATTCAATCCAAAAACTACCAAAAAAAAAAATGTAGAGACCTACCTATAAAAAAAGGATTTGCCTCCTTGTTTAGCTTCTTTGGTTTAAACTTAAGGCCCATTCACACTTATTTTCCCCTGTGCGATGCATTAACATGCATCATATTAACCACTTAAGGACCGCCCCACGTATATATAAACAAGATGTGAAAACATGGTTCCCATAACAGGGGAACAAATATACATAATTCATAAGTACGATGGAATAAAACTAATATAGTTAAATTCTTAAAAATATTGATGAAAATGGGAGGGGTTGCATCTTCAATAGCTCGATGCGTTTCGTCGATAAACCGACTCATCAGGAGCGGATGCTGATTGTCTGTAGGTAATAAAGGTGATCTAAATTAAAAGGCCCATGATATGGAAGATTTTACATGTAAAGATGCTTATATGGAGAGAGAGATGGTCAAATCCACAAACTTACATCCCATTGGAATATTAAACTCGAATGATCCTGGTATGCAAGAGTCACCATATCTCCAAGATGCTTACATTATGCATTGAGCATTTAACTGTCATATACAATGTTACGCAATTTGAAACTTATGTATAATAAATTCTTGCTTTTACATTGTGTTTGAGCCTGCCTCAACTAAAGTCCCATACTCTTTTATTATTTTTTGGATTTAGATTAGGGATGGAGGCGCACTACCCCCCCTCCCCTGTGCGCTTCATTTAAAGTCCCAGTATATGGAGATATACATTCCCCCATTCTGTCGCACGTATATATACTGCGGCAGGGAGGAAATCATGTACTCGTACCTGATTTTTTTTTTCCCGGGTCTGGTGGTGAGCACACGCGACGCTGGCGACCCAGTCCCGCTGTGATAGGACACAACAGGAGCCAATCAATGGGTCCGGCGGACCCTGATGTTCGCTGGAACCACCGATCGTTCCCAAGGCAGACAAAACGGTGGTCTGCTTATGTAAACAAGGCAGATCGCTGTTCTGTGACAGGAGAAGACAGTGTTCTGCTAAGTAGGAACATGGATCTCTGTCTTCTTACAGTACAAGCACCCCCCCCCCCCCCACAGTTAGAAAGAACCCCTTAGGGACATATTCAACCATTTGATTTTCCCTGATGTTAACCCCTTCCCTGTCAGTGTCATTACTACAGTGACAGAGCATATTTTTTTTAGCACTGATCACTGTATTAGTGTCACTGGTCCCCAAAAAAGTGCCAAAAGTGTCACGTAATGTCCGATTTGTCTGCCACAATGTCGCAGTCCCGCTATAAGTTGCTGATCACTGCCATTACTACCCTGTTTCCCGGAAAATAAGACCTAGCGTGATTGTCGGTGATGGCTGCAATATAAGCCCTACCCCCCAAATAAGCCCTAGTTAAAGTCCTTGTAGATCTTATTTTCATGGTAGGGCTTATTTTCGGGGAAACAGGGTAGTAGAAAAATAAAATCTATGAAAATTCCTTAAAAATATTCCATAGTTTGTAGACACTATAAACTTTGCGCAACCCAATCAATATACACTTATTGGGATTTTTTTTTTTTACCAAAAATATGAAGCAGGATACATATTGGCCTAAATTGATGAAAAAATTAGATTTTTTACATTTTTTTTATTGGATGTGTTTTATAGCAGAAAGTAAAAAATATTGTTTTTTTTTTTCAAAATTGTCGGTCTTTTTCAGTGTACATTCTACAAGAGATTGTGAACAGGCTGGTAAGTGTATGTTATTGCAAAAGAAACATTGCACATTTTTTCTGCAGTAAAGTGCTGCCTGATCACATTTTTTTCAACTTTAGCTCCAATTTTAGGCTTGGTTCACACTTGTGTGTGTGTGTGCACTGGAACAAGCATCCATTTGAGCGCATTTTCAGTAAGGCAGTGGAGTGGCAGTCCTTGCTGCACATGTGAATGAGCCCATACAGTGCCCTAGAAAATGTAATCTTTGATGAAATTCGTCGGTTGGAGCTACATGCTGACGTCATCACGTTCCCGTAAGTGGACCCATAAGTTAGTTTGAGCTGGTCTAGATTGCTGCTTTTACTGTGCAGTATCTCTTCTTTTATAAGTAAGTGCTTATTTTATACTATGTTTTTACACTGTTTGGAGCTCTTGGTCTCCTGTTTCTTTCCAAACATGGTGGAGGCTGATCGAGGTTACCTGTGAGCATTTTTTTGCACCCTGTTAGCAGTGGACCCTGCCAAAGAGAACGTCCTATTGAACGAAACGCGGCAGCGGGGAGCTACTAGTGGTGACGTCATGCCTCTGTACAATCCTGGGTCGGCAGCGGCTTTAATAAATTTGCAGTTGTATTTGTGGTTTTATGCTTATACAGATTCACATTAAATAATACACTATTAGAGTTTCTTTTTGGCTCCCAGTGAGCTTTGTTTATCCAAGCTCGATTCCACTTCACAGGGAGGGGGTGGCTGACCTCTAAACACCGTCTGAGAAGGACTATTTTTACATGTGAAGGTGTTTGATCTTCTCTTCACGATTTGTTTCACAAGATTTTACTTTGGGATTGGGGCTTTTTTTCAATATATGATCAATCCTATTATTGATGAACACTTGCACAGTTGCTTTTGTCTTGTTTGCTTTTCACCACGTTTATTGAATATATTGCGTTGCGCATTTTATTTACACTCACCGGCCACTTTATTAGGTACACCTTGCTAGTACCGGGTTGGACCCCCTTTGCCTTCATTTTTGATGGCATAGATTCAACAAGGTGTTGGAAACATTCCTCAGAGATTTGGTCCATAGTGCCATGATGGCATCATGCAGTTGCTGCAGATTTGTCAGCTGCACATCCATGATGATGATGAATCTCCCGTTCCACCAGATCTGGTGAGTGTGGAGGCCATTGGAGTACAGTGACCTCATTGTCCAGTGGTGAGATGATTAGATCTTTGTGACATGATGCATTATCCTGCTGGAAGGAGCCATCAGAAGATGGGGACACTGTAGTCATAAAGGGATGGACATGGTCAGCAACAATACTCAGGTAGGCCGTAGCATTTAAACAATGCTCAGTTGGTACTAAGGGGTAGATATGTGCAATTTGTTTTGTTCCGAATTCGTTTTTTATTGGGAAACGGGTCACACACCTGCTTCCTGATTGGCGGGGAGAAGATTTAGTGTGAAAATAGCAAAATTTTATTCGCTATTATCACACAACTGGGTGGGATCGGGGACGCAGTGCTCTGCGCCCCGAGCCCACCCTTTTTTGAAGCCTATTAGAGCCTCTGGCTCTAATCATGTGCTCCAAAAAAACCCCCGCCAGCCCCGCCATAGGAATTCATGCGCCCGGCGTCCTGAAAGGGGCCGGGCGCATGGAAAGGGAGGGCGGTGGCGGTGTTAGGGGGGGCGCCCACAATGCACAGGCCGCCACTGGTCTTACAGCAATCAATGCCTCAATAACAGAACGTGGATGTATTGCAAGAATTGATGTTACATTTTGGCTAGGATGTATCTTTAAATGATATCAGTAACACATTGAAGATGAAAAGTTTATGATCTTCAGAAAGTATATATAGGCTGCTAAGATATTCGGCAGCACTGCACAATTTGATTTTTAGCTGCTGCCAGAATAGAAGAGAAAATGAAATCCCCTTATAGAGATGTAATTATCCTTTAGAGGTGGATCTTGGCGCTTTGAGGATTTGACTCGTTAGTGGGCACCTAGACATTCTCCTTTTCCCAGATCCTAAATCACCCAGTTACTAGCTAACGGTAAGCGTCTAGCTCAGGAACCGTTTCAATCAACTTGAAAAGTAGGAACAATTATACTTTGGCCATATGTAATCTGCTTCCCAGATCTATGAATACTTAATATCACGTACAGCAACAGAGAAGCAAGACAAAAAAAAAGAAAAAAAGAAAAACGCTTTCGTATCTTAAGAGCAAATAGCTCAAATTCTGATGAGTTATTGCTTTTTATTGCAAATACAGGCTACTGGAAATTGCAATCATCTTTTATGAAAAGGCTGGCTAGTTTTTATTGTAGGGGAACGAAGATGGCCTTTGCATTTACTAACTAATATAATAAATGTAGAATTACTAGACTGACATGCTTTATTATTTATGCTGCCAGCCAAATAATGTCCTCATGGTTTCATGGACCTATATATTACAGACATTTGAAGTGAGCCAGGCATAGATCTCTTTTATGGGACCGGCTTATCAGATGCCCTCGCATTTAACAAAAAAGCGTGTCGTGGAGACAATGCTTGGGTCTGTGCTCAGGCATTTAATAAACAATTCCTAATTTAGCTCGCAACGCTTGGTATTGGAAAAAAGATAGAAGATCTGGAAATAACAGTTTTGCAGATAAACATTAACAAAGAAAACTTTAAATGAGCTCAACAATTTTTTTTTAAAAAGAGGACTAAAGTCAAGAAAAGAATAAAAGATAAAACAAAAAAGCAGATTACTGCAATACTCCCACTCTATCCAGAGATGTCTACCTTAGTCACTGGTGGAGCTTGAGGAGTCGCAATGGCAACCTCAAGCTTGCTCCAAGGTACCCATGTGGCCTCCCTGTTACACGGGGACAGGAACGACGGCAGCATTTACTGGAACCAATCCCTGTATTTTCCTCCTGTGGCCGCTGAAAAGCGGTTTCTCCTCTTTTCCCTCGCGCTGGCATTTAGTGGCCGCAGGAGGAAAATAAAGGGGATTGATTCCAGTAAATTATGCCCCCTCTGCCCCTCCTGTCCACGTTTTGCTTTCTTCTGCTGTGTGGGCCACCTGTGTGCCCCCCCTCTTCATCGCAGCGCTGCCGGCTTCACCTCCTCTCCTCTCCAAAGTGTGTTTTCACGATGAAAGATTGTATATTTTTTCCAATATCTTTTCCAATGGTGATAACGCTGGTGTGAGTGAATCTATGCCGCGGGGAGTCATCTCCAGGCTTTTATGACCATTTATATGTGCTCGTTTTGGATACACTTTTTTGGACACTTGTGTTGTTTTGTTTAGTTTATTCACACATTTTTATGGATGTTTTTACTTTTATTATGTCATATTATATATATCATATTGATTCTTTATTAGCACTGCTTTTTATTTGCACCATATATATATAGTTACATAGTAAGTCTGGTTGAAAAAAGACACAAGTCCATCTAGTTCAACCAAAAAAAATATATATATATATATAATAATAATACAATCCCATATACACAATCCTTCACCCACAGTTGATCCAGAGGAAGGCAAAAAAAAAAAAACCCTGCAAAGCATTCTCCAATTTGCTACAGCAGGGAAAAAAATTCCTTTCTGATCCCCCGAGAGGCAATCGGATATTCCCCGGATCAACTTTACCTATAAATGTCAGTACCCAGCAATCTACTGAACTGACCCGAACCACCTCTGGAGGGAGTCCATTCCACATTTTCACAGCTCTTACTGTGAAGAAACCTTTCCGTATTTGGAGATGACATCTTTTTTCCTCTAGATGTAAAGAGTGCCCCCTTGTCCTCTGTGATGACCTTAAAGTGAATAACTCAACTCCAAGTTCACTATATGGACCCCTTATATATTTGAACATGGTGATCATATCCCTCCTTAATCTCCTCTTCTCAAGAGAGAATAAATTCAGTTCCTCTAATCTTTCCTCATAGCTGAGCTCCTCCATGTCTCTTATCAGTTTGGTTGCCCTTCTCTGCATTTTCTCCAGTTCCCCGATATCCTTTTTGATAACTGGTGCCCAAAACAGAACTGTATATCCCAGATGAGGTCTTATGCCCCGTACACACGGTCGGATTTTCCGATGGAAAATGTCCGATCGGAGCGTGTTGTCGGAAATTCCGACCGTGTGTGGGCTCCATCAGACATTTTCCATCGGATTTTCCGACACACAAAGTTGGAGAGCAGGAGATAAAATTTTCCGACAACAAAATCCGTTGTCGGAAATTACGATCGTGTGTACACAAATCCGACGGACAAAGTGCCACGCATGCTCAGAATAAATAAAGAGATGAAAGCTATTGGCCACTGCCCCGTTTATAGTCCCGACGTACGTGTTTTACGTCACCGCGTTTAAAACGATCGGATTTTCCAACAACTTTGTGTGACCGTGTGTATGCAAGACAAGTTTGAGCCAACATCCGTCAGAAAAAATCCTAGGATTTTGTTGTCGGAATGTCCGAACAAAGTCCGACCGTGTGTACGCCCTAATACTAATGATTTGTACAGGGACAAAATGATATCTCTCTCTCTGGAGTCCATATCTCTCTTAATACAAGAAAGGACTTTGCTCACTTTGGAAACCACAACATGGCATTGCATTCTATTCTTGAACTTGCGATCTACCAAAACCCCCAGATCCTTCTCCACCATTGATTCCCCCAGTTGTACCCTCCCTAGTATGTATGATGCATGCATATTCTTAGCCCCCAAGTGCATAACTTTACATTTATCAACATTAAGGCTGGGTTCACACACCTATGCGAATTGCATGCGCATAGCAGGAGAATGTGACTGGCTCTCTATGGAGTCGGTTCACATATCTCCGCAGCAGGTCCAGTATGTTTTGCATGAAAAACGTGTGCCTTTTTTGGTCCATTTCAGGTCCGACTTCAGCCCAACATTCAGGATGAAATCGGACCTGAAACTGTGAACCAGCATGCACCGGAACCCCTGCTGTGCGACTGATGCAGCGATGGTGTGAACCCAGCTTAAACCTAATTTGCCACTTAGTTGCCCAATTAGACAGTGCATTGAGGTCGGCTTGTAAATTGGAGACATCCTGTAAGGACGTTATTTTACTGCATAGCTTGGTGTCATCTGCAAAGACTGAAATTTTACTTTTACACCACTTATAACTTTAGACCATTCAGAGTAAGAATCATTAACCACTACTCTCTGAATTCTGTTCTTTTGCCAGTTTTCTATCCATTTACAAATCGATCTTCCCAAGCCTGTAGACTTTACCTTACACATGAGCCGTGTGTGGGGAACTGTGTCAAATGCTTTTGCACAATCCAGATATACCACATCCACAGCCACCCCTCTGTCCAAGGTTTTACTTACCTGTTCATAAAAAGAAATCAGGTTTGTTTGACAACTTCTGTCCTTCAGGAGTAAGGCTCCATTCACACTAGCGCGTTTTTTGATGCATTTTGCATTTTGCAGAAATGCACGGGAATTTTTTTACATGGGTTCCTATGGAACATGTTCACATCAATGCCTTTTTGTTTCTCTGCATTTTTGGAAAGGGTCAAGGACTTTTTTTCATGCAAAAAGCAGCGTTTTGCATGTAATGGATTTCAATGGACAAGCATCAAAAACGCAAGTGCACCGTTTTTGCAGCGTTTTTGATGCGTTTTTGATGCGTTTTTGCCGTTTTTTTTTTTTTTTAATTTTTTTTAATTTTTTTTTTAGACTGTAAAAAAAAACTGTAAAAAAAAAAAAAAAAACGCAAAACGCAAATCGCGGCAAAAACGCCGCAAAAACGTTGCTCAAAAACGTGGCAAGCATGAAAAAAAAACCTCCAAAAACGCCCAAAAGCAACATGCATAGGTGTGAATCGAGCCTTACTCGTCTATGTGGTCTTTTATTAAACTCTCCAGTATCTTCCCGACTATAGAAGTTAAACTAACAGGTCTATAGTTACTTGGTAAAGACTTTGATTCCTTTTTAAATATGGGCACCACATTGGCCTTACGCCAATCCAGTGGTACTATTACCATCATTAAAGAGTTCCTAAATATTAGAAACAATGGCTTTAAAATGAAAGAGCTCAATTGTTTTAGGATCCGTGGGTGGATGTCATCTGGTCCAGGTGCTTTATCCACCTTTATTCTGTCTAAATATTTCTGGACAGTTGATTGATAATAAATGGCTTCAGCCAAACACTAACTATGAGTGAAAGAAAAGTTTTTGTGTTATCTGTCATATTCTCTGAAAAATGGACAAGAAATCATAAATACTGCCAGGGTATGTAAACTTATGAGCACAACTGTATGCTGGATGTGTGGAGTATCTGTATCCTTGCTAAAATAGTAGTCCTTTAGTATTCTGAAGGGGGCTCATAGAACTCTTTCATTGTATTATTGTGTATATACTCTGTTAGACGTGTTATCTGTTGCTGGGATCTAATAAAAGCTTCTCTGGAAAAGAACCAAGGTTGCCAGGAAGTTGCTTGAAAACGTTGCATTCTACAATCGCATCCTGTTTCCACCATATCTATTTATAATATTAGATATTACTCTAATTGATAACAGATGGTGGTTTTAGGGTGGTGGGCAGGGCTGCATGTGGTTTGAGGGTGAGGGCTGCTTTAGGGAAGCTTTTTTTAACCTTTTTACCCCAGGGGAACCCTTGATTGAACTAATGTTTAAGTCTCAGGGGACCCCTGCTAAGCTTAGTTCATTGGGGGTAATTGGGAAAATGTCCCTTAGATTGGTGGTGGTTAGTGTGGCCACATTGGGTCAATGACGTCATGAGCATACCTGCCTTCTTGCATACATGCAGTTATAGGGTAGCAAATGCCCCGGCTGTAGTTGTTTGGACCAACACTTAGAACTTTCTATCAGGTATATCTCAACATGAATTTGAACTGAACTCAAGCTTATCTTTAGTAGTAGTCAGTGGGAAAAATGCCTCCCTTCCAGTGGTGCTCAGAATGCCACCCTTGCATTCATACTGCTGGTTCTGCCAGGTGGCATCAGACATGAAACTATGTAGGCATCATTAGATGGAAGGTCAGTTAGCAACAGCTCAAGGAACCTCTAGCCACCTCTAGAGATACCATGGTTGAGAATGTAAAGCTGGCCATACATGGATCGAATTCAGCAAGGATCAGCCGAATTTTGATCCATGTATGGACAGGCTGATTGTACCCAAGTCGATCCATCGGTGGCTATAGCCGCTAGCAGTAATCATTGTGTTCTGCCAGCTGGGAAGGCTCTCTGCGCATCCCCGCTGATAGAATACAATAGCGCTGCGGCAGGCATTCCCCCATAAACACTAAATGTGTTTATGGGGGAATCAAGCAATTTTCTATCCCTCCACCCATGGTGGAAGGAAAGAAAATCAAATCCTCTATGGGCTGCCTAACATAAATGATGGTCAGAAAGATGGAGTTATCCTGTAAGAGAAATCCTGTGCTAGTCCCTGCCTATATGTCACTATCTCGATAATGTATAGTGATAAAGAGATGAATACAATTCACTATAAACAGCCTCCATGGGCCCATACAACGTGAATTCCCCGCGCCACTGATAAAATTAGATCTGGGCAATTGGCACAAATTATAAGGAATGAGAGAGGACAATGTTGCAGACGTACGCCTTGAGACACATTGTGAAATAATTGCCTTATTTAGTGGGTTTTCTAAAACATACAGCGAGATGTCACCGAGCTATTATCCGGCAGAGAGAATTATCCGCCAATGTATCAGCGGCTCCTCTTATTCCGTTAATTCTGTAAGTTGAAATGACAAATTCAGTATGGATAACACTTACGTCAAGTGCGGTATGGAGAACCTGCCGCCTCTTCTTCCAGCCCTGGTGAAACGCACTTGATAGATGAGAACTATCACAGGTTACCGAGGAACAATAGGCTGCTTAATGCAGGGACACGGTTACAGCAAGCGGCATCATGTCACGAATGTAAGTGAGGGGTTTTGGGCATCATCACTGTTCACAGCTTAGAAATATTGCTTGAAAAGAGAATACGGCTTAACGAATATGGAGCTCGATCTCTTCCTTACTGGGATTTTTCTACGGATTTGAAAGAGATTAAAGTCCAGGGCTCCCCTGCTCAGCCTGATAATAACCTAATGGGCCCATTTATGGAGGATTTACATCACACTTTCCATGTTAGAGATATCCATTTTTCTTAGTTTAACCTCTAATTAAAGGGTTAGTCCATGGAAAACTGGCATTTCAGTGTCTGTAGAAGCTGAGGAGTTAAATTCTATCGGGAACCATATTAGTGAGAGCTGAGTTCCCAGGTTTGCACCTCTCCTGTGCCCATTATGAAGCTTTTGTCGAAAGAAAAAACGGAATCGGCTGTCGAAAGCACCATACTAACGATCCGAAAATCGGCAGATCGTCTGTCGAACGGAATTTTACTTCCGATTTTCATATTGTGTGCACAGGCCTTAAGTCCATAGGGTTCAATATTGAGTTGACCTACCCTTTGCAGCTATAACAGTTTTAACTCTTCTGGGAAGGCCGTCCACAAGGTTTAGTAGTGTGTCTATGGGTATGTTTGACCATTCTTCCAGAAGCGCATTTGTGAGGTCAGGCACTGATGTTGGACAAGAAGGCCTGGCTCGCAGTCTTCGCTCTAATTCATCCCAAAGGTGTTCTATTGCGTTGAGGTCAGGACTTTGTGCAGGCCAGTCAAGTTCCTCCACTCCAAACTCGCTCATCCTTGTCTTTATGGACCTTGCTTTGTGAACTGGTGCACATTAATGTTGGAACAGGAAGGGGGCGTCCCCAAACTGTTCCCACAAAGTTGGGAGCATGAAATTGTTCAAAATGTCTTGGTATGCTGATGCATAAAGAGTTCCCTTCACTGGAACTAAGGGGCCAAGCCTAATGCCCCGTACACACGGTCGGATTTTCCGACAGAAAATGTGTGATAGGACCTTGTTGTCGGAAATGCTGACCATGTGTAGGCTCCATCATACATTTTCCATTGGATTTTCCGACACACAAAGTTTGAGAGCTTGCTATAAAATTTTCCGACAACAAAATCCATTGTCGGAATTTCCGATCGTGTGTACACAAATCCGACGCACAAAGTGCCACGCATGCTCAGAATAAATAAAGAGATGAAAGCTATTGGCTACTGCCCCGTTTATAGTCCCGACGTACGTGTTTTACGTCACCGCGTTCAGAATGATCGGATTTTCCGACAATTTTGTGTGACCGTGTGTATGCAAGACAAGTTTGAGCCAACATCCGTCAGAAAAAATCCTAGGATTTTGTTGTCGGAATGTCCGATCAATGTCCGACCGTGTGTACGGGGCATTACCCCTGAGAAACAACCCCACACCATAACCCCCACTCCAACAAATGATTTGGACCAGTGCACAAAGCAAGGTCCATAAAGACATGGATGAGCGAGTTTGGGGTGAAGGAACTTGACTAGCCTGCACAGAGTCCTGACCTCAACCTGATAGAACACCTTTGGGGTGAATTAGAGCGGAGACTGCAAGCCAGGCCTTCTCATCCAAAATCAGTGCCTGACCTCACAAATACGCTTCTGGAAGAATGGTCAAAAATTCCCATAGACACACTCCTAAACCTTGTGGACGGCCTTCCCAGAAGAGTGTCTATGGGAATGTTTGACCATTCTTCCAGAAGCGCATTTGCGAGGTCAGGCACTGATGTTGGTCTCTGCTCTAATTTATCCCAAAGGTGTTCTATTGGGTTGAGGTCAGGCCAGTCAAGTTCCTTCACCCCAAACTCGCTCATCCATGTCTTTATAGACCTTGGTTTGTGCCAGGCCAAACATTCCCATAGACACACTCCTAAACCTTGTGGACAGCCTTCCCAAAAGAGTTGAAGCTGTTATCGCTGTAAAGGGTGGGCCAACTCAATATTGAACTCTACGGACTAAGACTGGGATGCCATTAAAGTTCATGTGCGTGTAAAGGCAGGCGTCCCAATACTTTTGGTAATATAGTGTATATATGAAACTAGGGGCTGTCTCAAACCACAAAAATCCCTCAATAACTAAAATGATTGGCTGGAGCTAGAGATCGCACTGGACTGGTTCAGTTGATCTTAATCGGTATTTGTTGGTTATGCGGATAAATGGTCACCTCTCTTTGGAGGTGCGGGCTGCTACCTGGTGCAAATGCGATATCACTTTAGTTGCAATGCTATTTGGATGATGAGCAAAAAGCGTTCAATGTCCAAAGTGATATCACACCTAATGGGAAGTTAACAGTAATTTATTGGGAGTCACACTTGTACAGGTCAAGCCAATGCGTTTTAAGGAAACAGCAACAATTGCATAAAGGACAACTCTTCTGGTGGCAACTCAAAATATTAGGTTTCCCCCCACTTTCAGTCCCAGTGACAGTAGTCACCCTGACATATAGTGAGAGTGAATCTCCCTATCAGGAACAATAAACACCATACCAGAGAGCAATACAAACTGAACAGGGGTCCTGACGTCTCCCTACTCTATCCAAAACAAAAAAAAAAGTTTTGCCTTTGAAAATACTAGAATTTTTATTGTTGCCTTTCCCAGAAATGCGGCGTGCTTGTCATTTCCTTTGAGGGGAATAAAACTCATAACACTCATATCTTTTCTTTTTTGCGAGCTGCTATTCCCGTTCTCCATTATGTATAAAAGGTGAACAAAGGCAGGCATGTTTGAAGCCCAGACTAGGTGTCAACTATGGCTCCCTCCATAGATATAGTAGGTAAGTGAGCGTAGCCACCCAGGAACAGGAGGTGTGTTATTCACAGGACTACCAGGTGAAAATAAAGGGAAAAAAGTCTGAAAAAAAGAAAATGAATGTAGCCAACACATCTAATGCCCCGTACACACGGTCGGATTTTCCGATGGAAAATGTCCGATCGGAGCGTGTTGTCGGAAATTCTGACCGTGTGTGGGCTCCATCGATCATTCTCCATCGGATTTTCCGACACACAAAGTTGGAGAGCAGGAGATAAAATTTTCCGACAACAAAATCCGTTGTCGGAAATTCCGATCGTGTGTACATAAATCCGACGGACAAAGTGCCACGCATGCTCAGAATAAATAAAGAGATGAAAGCTATTGGCTACTGCCCCGTTTATAGTCCCGACGTACGTGTTTTACGTCACCGCGTTCAGAACGATCGGATTTTCCGACAACTTTGTGTGACCGTGTGTATGCAAGACAAGTTTGAGCCAACATCCGTCGGAAAAAATCCTAGGATTTTGTTGTCGGAATGTCCAAACAATGTCCGACCGTGTGTACGCCCTATTAGGGTTGCAATGCATTAAATTTTGCGGTGTAAAATAAGTGGGTGCCTCAAAATAATTACATATCTACAAGATATACAGTATCTCACAAAAGTGAGTACACCCCTCACATTTTTGTAAATATTTTCTTCTATCTTTTCATGTGACAACACTGAAGAAATGACACTTGTCTACAATGTAAAGTAGTGAGTGTACAGCTTGTATAACAGTGTAAATTTGCTGTCCCCTCAAAATAACTCAACACACAGCCATTAATGTCTAAACCGCTGGCAACAAAAGTGAGTACACCCCTAAGTGAAAATGTCCAAATTGGGCACAATTAGCTATTTTCCCTCCCCGGTGTCATGTGACTCGTTAGTGTTACAAGGTCTCAGGTGTGAATGGGGAGCAGGTGTGTTAAATTTGCTGTTATCGCTCTCACTCTCTTATACTGGTCACTGGAAGTTTAACATGGCACCTCATGGCAAAGAACTCTCTAAAGGATCTGAAAAAAAAGAGATGTTGGTCTATATAAAGATGGCCTAGGCTATAAGAAGATTGCCAAGACCCCGAAGAAACTGAGCTGCAGCACGGTGGCCAAGACCAAACAGCAGTTCAACAGGACAGGTTCCACTCAGAACAGGCCTCGCCATGGTCAACCAAAGAAGTTGAGTGCACGTGCTCAGCGTCATATCCAGAGGTTGTCTTTGGTAAATAGACATATGAGTGCTGCCAGCATTGCTGCAGAGGTTGAAGGGGTGGGGGGTCTGCCTGTCAGTGCTCAGACCATACACTGCACACTGCATCAAATTGGTCTGCATGGCTGTCGTCCCAGAAGGAAGCCTCTTCTAAAGATGATGCACAAGAAAGCTCGCAAACAGTTTGCTGAAGACAAGCAGACTAAAGACATGGATTACTGGAACCATGTCCTGTGGTCTGATGACACCAAGATAACCTTATTTGGTTCAGATGGTGTCAAGCGTGTGTGGCGGCAACCAGGTGAGGAGTACAAAGACAAGTGTGTCTTTTGCCTACAGTCAAGCATGGTGGTGGGAGTGTCATGGTCTGGGGCTGCATGAGTACTGCCGGCACTGGGGAGCTACAGATCATTGAGGGAACCATGAATGCCAACATGTACTGTGACATACTGAAGCAGAGCATGATCCCCTCCCTTCAGAGACTGGGTCGCAGGGCAGTATTCCAACATGAAAATTACCCCAAACACCTCCAAGACGAACACTGCCTTGCTAAAGAAGCTGATTTTCCAGTTCTGCCTAGTGACATGACAGAGATCTACTGCTCTCTGTCATCGAGAGCAGTGATCACTATCATGTCAGTGGTAGCCCATCCCCCCCACAGTTAGAATTACTCCCTAGGACACACTTAACCCCTTGATCGCCCCCTAGTGTTCAACCCCTTCCCTGCCAGTGTCATTTACACAGTAATCAATGCATTTTTATAGCACTGATCGCTGTATAAATGATAAAGGTCCCAAAATAGTGTCAAAAGTGTCCGATGTGTCCGCCATAATGTCGCAGTCACGATAAAAATCGCCGATCGCCGCCATTACTATTAAAAAAAAAAAATATTTGCCATAAATCTATCCGCTATAACTTTTGCGCAAACCAATCAATATACGCTGATTTATTTTTAACCAAAAATATGTAGAAGAATACATATCTGCCTAATCTGAGGGAAAAAACTGTTTATTTATATATTTTGTGGGGATATTAATTATAGCAAAAAGTAAAAAATATTGCTTTTCTTTCAAAATTGTCGGTCTTTTTTTGTTTATAGCGCAAAAAATAAAAAACGCAGAGGTGATCAAATACCACCAAAAGAAAGCTCTATTTGTGGGGAAAAAGGATGTCAATTTTGTTTGGGTACAACGTCGCACGACCGCGCAATTGTCAGTTAAAGCGACGCAGTGCCGAATCGCAAAAAGTGCTCTGGTCAGGAAGGGGGAGTAAAAATCTTCCGGGGGTGAAGCGGTTAAATGTAAATATGAAATCATGTTGCAGTTTTGTACAT
This sequence comes from Aquarana catesbeiana, assembly GCF_042186555.1. Taxonomy (NCBI): domain Eukaryota; kingdom Metazoa; phylum Chordata; class Amphibia; order Anura; family Ranidae; genus Aquarana; species Aquarana catesbeiana. The sequence goes on from NC_133330.1 coordinate 319,839,689, forward strand.
AACAGGAAACAAGAAACATGGGAGACATATTTGCATCATTTTACCCTTTCTAAAGTATTATTACCCTGGGGACCGCGCGCCAAATTATACATCATTGCCTAATCCACCTCTTATTCCTGTTAGTGGAGCTTAAACAACGACAGAGCGCTTTGTACTCATTATTACCGTCGTTATTTTGTATATCTTTATGATTTTTACTATATCACTTGAATTACATCTCCATGGAAACGACAGACCATTGCTTAAAATGGGTTTGAGCGGCAAATTAAAATGACAATAATGGTTGCTTTAAAACTGATGGCTTTGAAAATGGCTCCTTTCTCAATTAAAAGGACTGTTTAGATAGAGGCGAGATCGCTTCCGCAAGCGGAGTCTGTATTTAAACAGCCAAGTCTCCATTTACTCTATGTCTATATTGTAGCTCTTATGATCTCGGCATGATCGAGGTATTTGTGTAGAGGTGACGTCTGTTGTTTAATAAGAAATATCGGCTCGTCTTTTAGCACTGAGGGTGATATTAAAGTGATTCTAAAGGCTAAAGGTTTTTTTTTTTATAACTTAACCACCTCAGCTACAGAAGGTTTTACCCCCTTCCATCATTTAGCACTGCGCTATTTTATCTGGCAATTGTGCAGTCATGCAACACTGTACACAAACCACATTTCTATCATTTTTTTCACACAAATTCTTTTGGCTCTCTTTTGGTGGTATTTGATCACATCTGGGTTTTTTTGATTATTATATAATCAAAAAAAGACGTAAAATTTTTTTAAAAAATGTTTACCGTATATACTCGAGTATAAGTCGAGTTTTTCAGCACATTTTTTTGTGCTGAAAGTGCCCCCCTCGACTTATACTCGAGTCAAGCACTTTTCTGCAGCAAAAAATGTCATTTTCCGAACCGACTTTGGGGCCCCGTATCTCAGGGTCACTTGGTGCTAGGAACCCCAAATTTGGTGTGCCAACCCAGTGGAACTGGTACCACAACATATCCAAAGCTGGAGTTCCTAGCACTAAGTGACCCCGACATACGGGGCCCCAAATTCGGTTCGGAAAATGTCATTCTCTGCTGCAGAAAAGTGCTTGACATTTTCTGAACCGACTTTGGGGCCCCGTATCTCAGGCTCACTTAGTGCTAGGAACCCCAGCTTTGGGTATTTTATGGTGGTAGTTCCACTGGGTTTGCACACCAAATTTGGGGTTCTTAGCACTAAGTGGCCCCAAGATACGGGGCCCCAAATTCGGTCAACTGTGTCCATCTGCAGCAATGTCATTTTGGGACCCTTTGGGTTCAGAGACCCCAAATTTTGGCTGCAGCTAGGGGGCATCTAGGAACCCTTAACTGCCGAGTTGGAAGTTCGGGGGACCTATGACTGCAAATGGGCACAGTGAGGCTGCAAATGGACATTGTTGACCCTCTTTTCCACTTACAGTAGCTGTGCATTTCTCACCCTCGTCTTATACTCGGGTCAATAAGTTTTTCCCATTTTTTTGTGGTAAATTAGGGCCTCGACTTATACTCGGAACGACTTATACTTGAGTATATACGGTACTTTCCACTATAAAACATATCCAAAAAAAAAATCACATTTATTTATAAATATTGGCCAAATGTATTCTGCTACATGTTTTTGGTAACAAAAAAAAAAAACAAAAAAACAATAAAGCCTCGTACGCACGATCGGATTTTCCACCAACAAAACCATGGACTTTTGTCCGAAGGCGTTGGCCCAAACTTGTCTTGCATACACACGGCCACAAAATTGTCGGCCAACAATCACGAACGTAGTGACGTACTACATGGTTTTTCAGCTCTTTAGCGCCACCCTTTGGGCTCCTTCTGCTAATTTCGTGTTAGTAGAAGTTTGGTGAGTGTTGATTCGCGCTTTTCTTTTTCGCGTTTTTCGTTTAGCGCTTTTTCAGTTTGTTTCTCAACGGCCGTTCATCAACTAGACATGTTGCGGAATCGGAGGAGATAACGTGTTATTTATTATTGGCCTTGGAGTTATTGCTTTGACATTATTTTTTGGTTGAATAATAATGATTTGATTTGGTATATTTTCTATATTTTTGGATGCATAGAATGCACTTTTTGGTTAAGTTCTATTGGCAGATATCATGTCTAATTTTATTTGTTTTCTTTTTTTAATGCACAATAAAAAAAATAGTGTAGAATAATACTTGGCTATGTGTTTTACTTCAAATGACAGTTTGGGAGTCGGCAGTTACATTTAAAAAAAAACAATGTAAAATTAACAAGGGACACCAACATAGTTGTATCTTTGATCTTAAAAACTACGGGATAATGGTGTTGTGGTAACTTGCCCAAAAAACAAAAGCAAAAAACATAATAATATTATTCTTGATATCACTAGAAAAAAAAGCCTTTGAAAATTTGTTTGTAATAACTCCATCAGTATCACCAGCAAAGCAGCTTCATTATTATCCCATTAAAGAAGAAGAGAATTGTGCGCTGCATTTCAAGATTTCATAATTTGCCGCGTCACGAATGTTTATTCTCCATTACGAACGCTAGTTTACAAGACCGACCGCTTCTGGCTCGTCCTTGCTTCCGAGCATGCGTGTTTGTACTTTGGACTTTTGTCCAACGGACTTGTTCACACGATCGGAAAATCCGACAACAGACATTTTGTCTGTGTAAAATTTTAAGACCTGCTATCCAATATTTGTCCGCAGAAAATCCGTCAACAATTGTCCGATGGAGCGTACATATGGTCAGATTTTACGCCAACAGCCTGACATTACACATTTCCCGTCGGAAAGTCCGATCGTGTGTATGAGGCTTTAGTGTACACTAATACCTTGGATTACGAGCATAATTCGTTCCAGAAGCATGCTTGTAATCCAAAGCACTCGTATATCAGTGAGTTTCCCCATAAGAAAAAAGGAAACTCAGATGATTCGTTCCACAATCACTGCTGGTGTATTCAGTACTGTATGCGGCCAGAGGTGCCGGGGGGTGGGGGGGCTCTGGTGATGCTCGGAGACACTCAAGAACTGTTGACACTTTCGGGTGCTCCGACACATGTTACGCCCGCCCCACCCAGCTTGGGAGTGTGTCCCAGGCATCTCTTTGTGTCTCCGAGTTCTTCATCGCCCCCAGGGACCTCTGGCCACATACGGTAATACATACACCAGCGGCTTGAGTCCTGCTCATCTTGCGAGTCAGCGCTCGCAAATCAAGTCAGGATTTTTTTTTAAATATAGCTTATCTTGCTCGTGTTACTCGCAAACCGAGGTATCGCTGTATATTAATTGGCTTGCGTGAAAGTCATAGCGTTTATAAACTATGGTGTATATATACTGGAATTTTAGTTATTTTTTATTTTTTTACTACTAATGGCTGTGATAGTGTGGCGGACAATCTGACACTAACTGACACTGAGTAGGAACTACCGTATTTATCGGCGTATAACACGCACAGCCGTATAACACGCACATTCATTTTAAAAGGGAAGTTTCAGGGAAAAAAAACTTTACATTTTAAATAAGGAACTTTGAAGCAAAATAAGGGTCAGCGCCCATCTGCAGCCTCACAAGTGCCATCAATGCAGCCTCATCAGTCCACATCAATGCAGCCTCACCATTGCCATCAATGCAGCAGCCTCACCATTGCCATCAATGCAGCAGTCTCACCATTACCATCAATGCAGCAGTCTCACTATTACCATCAATGCAGCAGTCTCACCATTACCATCAATGCAGCAGCCTCACCATTACCATCAATGCAGCAGCCTCACCATTACCATCAATGCAGCAGTCTCACTATTACCATCAATGCAGCAGCCTCACCATTGCCATCAATGCAGCAGTCTCGCCATTACCATCAATGCAGCAGCCTCACCATTGCCTCAATGCAGCAGCCTCACCATTTGCCATCAGTGCAGCCTGATCGATGCCCATCTGCAGCCTAGAGGGGACAGGGAGGGGGGCGGGATGAGCGCCGACAAATTACATACAGTGAGAATCTCCTATGATAGACAGAACAGTGGTCCAATGGCAGCCCAGGAGATGGGACTTCCTATTACAGAGGCCGCCAAGTAAACAGGAGATTCTCACCTTATGTAATCTGATGGCGCTCGTCCCGCCCCCCTCCCTGTCCACGAGGCAGCTAAAATTGAAGTATTGGCGTATAACACGCACACGTTATTTGCACCTGGTTTTCATGGTGAAAAAGTGCATATTATACGCCAATAAATACAGCAACTGCCACTGACATCACCAGTGACACTAATACAGTAATCAGTGATAATACTATACACTGTCACTGTACTAATGACACTGGCTGGGTTAACATCTGGGGTAAATCAAGGGGTTAAATGTGTGCCTAACAATGTATCATGTGTGCTGATCTTTACTAAAGATCTCCTTGTTTCTGATCCCTGCGCTTGGCCATGTTGTGATAAATAAACTCAGGAAAAAAAATTGGAACCCGCCTTGGTTTTCTCATCTTGTGAAGCTCATTAGACTCTATTCAGCGCGGTATTTGTTGACCGCAGCCATAAACTACCTTTTTTGTACCTCTTTCCCACCCGGTCCTTTGTACTTTGGCCAACATTCACAGTGTTACAGGAAAACACTTTTCCTTTTAATGGATTCAGCGAGAGGGCATTAGGACAGCTTGAAGAAGCTGATTAGTCTGTCGCTTTAGAAAACATGTTTTGAAAAACACAGAATGTTTGGCTGGGCTCCTGATTCGTTAGCTAAATTTAAATTGGACTTTTTTTTTCTTGCATAGCTAATACATTTTATGTGCCAGATCGTTAACAAAAAAAAAGATACAAAGACATTTTAGTTTGATGTATGGGAGAATGTAATCTTTATTGGGTCAGGAATACATTGGATTGTGTTTAGAAGGTATTCTTTATTAAAGTTCCATTTAGAAATATTGATAATATCTATTAGATTGTAAGCTCTTCTGAGCAGGGCCCTCTTAATCCTATTGTATTGTATTATAACTGTATTGTCTCCCTTTTATATTGTAAAGCGCTGCGTAAACTGTTGGCGCTATATAAATCCTGAATAATAATAATAATAATAATAATAATATAATAGATAATAGAAATATTGATACACAAATAACATCTTTTCCGGCCTTTTGGGGCTTCTGGTGCCATAAACAACCAGTAGATGATTCCATGTAGATCATGTATGTTATCAACAGTGCCGGGGGAAGGTCAACCAGAGCCCAGGGTGACGATACCACCCCATCCCCCCCCCCCCCCACCTCCCCCGCTGACAGCTCCTGCACCCACCAATAGCATAGCTCCCAACTCTCCCTGATTTCGAGGGACTGTCCCTGATTTGGAGCAATGTCCCTCTGTCCCTCTTTCCTCCTCATTTGTCCCTCATTTTGGTCTGATCTATATAGATGTATATAAAATGCACTTTTTATCTATCAAAAAGTGTTTTCCAGCACTAAACCTTTCTTCTGATTTATATATTTCTGCATTTGTAAATTCCAAAAGCCAATATAAAGGAATAGTAGTGGTAAAAAAAAAAAGCACTTGTGGGTTTCACCCATCTTGTTTTTTTGTACAATTCTCCTTTAAGGGGGCGTGGCAAGGGGTGTGTCCTATGCCTGCATACTTTTGCTGATAGGTGTCCCTCAGTCCCATCTCAAAAAAGTTGGGAGGTATGCCAATTGGGTGGAGAAGGGGGTGGGGCCAAATAGTGGGGAGCGCCAACGTTTTTGTAAAGTTTGTGGCATGAAATGAAATAGTACACATGAAAAGTTTAACATCAGTGTACAAATATGAGGCTAACCGTGGTAAAGGAAAGAATGACCCTGGGTTGGTGGTGTCACTGAAATGGAAAAATGTTCCTGTATCAGTGGTGTCACCGAAAGGAAAAAAATGTCCCTGTATCAGTGGTGTCACCGAAAGAAAAAAATGTCCCTGTATCAGTGGTGTCACCGAAAGAAAAAAATGTCCCTGTATCAGTGGTGTCACCGAAAGAAAAAAATGTCCCTGTATCAGTGGTGACACCGAAAGAAAAAAATGTCCCTGTATCAGTGGTGTCACCGAAAGGAAAATATGTCCCTGTATCAGTGGTGTCACCGAAAGGAAAAATGTCCCTGTATCAGTGGTGTCACCGAAAGGAAAAAATGTCCCTGTATCAGTGGTGTCACCGAAAGGAAAATATGTCCCTGTATCAGTGGTGTCACCGAAAGAAAAAATGTCCCGTTATCAGTGGTGTCACCGAAAGGAAAAAAATGTCCCTGTATCAGTGGTGTCACCGAAAGAAAAAAATGTCCCTGTATCAGTGGTGACACCGAAAGAAAAAAATGTCCCTGTATCAGTGGTGTCACCGAAAGGAAAATATGTCCCTGTATCAGTGGTGTCACCGAAAGGAAAATATGTCCCTGTATCAGTGGTGTCACCGAAAGGAAAAATGTCCCTGTATCAGTGGTGTCACCGAAAGGAAAATATGTCCCTGTATCAGTGGTGTCACCGAAAGGAAAAATGTCCCTGTATCAGTGGTGTCACCGAAAGGAAAAAATGTCCCTGTATCAGTGGTGTCACCGAAAGGAAAAAATGTCCCTGTATCAGTGGTGTCACCGAAAGGAAAAAATGTCCCGGTATCAGTGGTGTCACCGAAAGGAAAATATGTCCCTGTATCAGTGGTGACACCGAAAGAAAAAAATGTCCCTGTATCAGTGGTGTCACCGAAAGGAAAAAATGTCCCGGTATCAGTGGTGTCACCGAAAGGAAAATATGTCCCTGTATCAGTGGTGACACCGAAAGAAAAAAATGTCCCTGTATCAGTGGTGTCACCAAAAGGAAAAAATGTCCCTGTATCAGTGGTGTCACCGAAAGGAAAAAATGTCCCGGTATCAGTGGTGTCACCGAAAGGAAAATATGTCCCTGTATCAGTGGTGTCACCGAAAGAAAAAATGTCCCTGTATCAGTGGTGTCACCGAAAGGAAAAAAATGTCCCTGTATCAGTGGTGTCACCGAAAGAAAAAAATGTCCCTGTATCAGTGGTGACACCGAAAGAAAAAAATGTCCCTGTATCAGTGGTGTCACCGAAAGGAAAATATGTCCCTGTATCAGTGGTGTCACCAAAAGGAAAAAATGTCCCTGTATCAGTGGTGTCACCGAAAGAAAAAAATGTCCCTGTATCAGTGGTGTCACCAAAAGGAAAAAATGTCCCTGTATCAGTGGTGTCACCAAAAGGAAAAAATGTCCCTGTATCAGTGGTGTCACCGAAAGGAAAAAATGTCCCTGTATCAGTGGTGTCACCGAAAGGAAAATATGTCCCTGTATCAGTGGTGTCACCGAAAGGAAAAAATGTCCCGGTATCAATCAGTGATGTCACCGAAAGGAAAAAATGTCCCTGTATCAGTGGTGTCACTGAAAGGAAAAAATGTCCCTGTATCAGTGGTGTCACCGAAAGGAAAATATGTCCCTGTATCAGTGGTGTCACCGAAAGGAAAATATGTCCCTGTATCAGTGGTGACACCGAAAGGAAAAAATGTCCCTGTATCAGTGGTGTCACCGAAAGGAAAATATGTCCCTGTATCAGTGGTGACACCGAAAGGAAAATATGTCCCTGTATCAGTGGTGTCACCGAAAGGAAAATATGTCCCTGTATCAGTGGTGACACCGAAAGGAAAATATGTCCCTGTATCAGTGGTGTCACCGAAAGGAAAAAATGTCCCTGTATCAGTGGTGACACCGAAAGGAAAAAATGTCCCTGTATCAGTGGTGAAACCGAAAGGAAAAAATGTCCCTGTATCAGTGGTGTCACCGAAAGGAAAATATGTCCCTGTATCAGTGGTGACACCGAAAGGAAAATATGTCCCTGTATCAGTGGTGTCACCGAAAGGAAAATATGTCCCTGTATCAGTGGTGACACCGAAAGGAAAATATGTCCCTGTATCAGTGGTGTCACCGAAAGGAAAAAATGTCCCTGTATCAGTGGTGACACCGAAAGGAAAAAATGTCCCTGTATCAGTGGTGAAACCGAAAGGAAAAAATGTCCCTGTATCAGTGGTGTCACCGAAAGGAAAATATGTCCCTGTATCAGTGGTGTCAATGAAAAGAAAAAAATTCCCAGAGTTGGTGGTGTCACTGAAAGGAAAAAATGTCCCCAAGTCAATGGTGTCATTGGAAGTAACCCCACTACAAAGCTCCTTCTCCACCCCCCTCCCCCTCTGTGCGATCTCCGCCCAGTAACTAAGCTGTCACAGGTATACTTGCAATTGGGAGCTTCCAATCATGTGACCACTAAGGCAGCCAATCACAGTCACATGATCAGAAAGCCTGTCCCTGCCTCCTGGCATTGGCTGCTTACTCCAACTCCTGCGTGCAAAGGCACACCCAGTCAGTAAAAATACATGGCATAAAAAGAGTGCAAAAACATTAATGTGTATATTTATAAAAAAAAAAAATCTTAGCTGATGGACCTGCAAACTGTATTCACTCTGCGCAAATGCTGGCAAAATCCAATGTTACTGGGCTGTTTTCTCTCCAGGTCTGATGTTCTTCATTTATAAGAGTAGCGTGAATGAGGTAACTGCTGCGTTATGGCAACTAGATGGCGCCAGCCATCATAGCAAAATAAGTATTTCCCATGATCATCAGCTCCATCTAGTGGCCATAATGTGGTATTTTTCTGATTCACTTGATTCTGTGTGAATGAATAGCATTCAATCTAGCAGGAAAATTACCCAATAACATTCAAACAAATGTACATGCAGATTTACAGAATGAACAGCTCTGTACATATTTTTAAATACACCCCTAAAAATACAAACACACGTGATATTACTAATTAAAGTATTATAAAAATCATTAGATGAAGTTGCTGCATTAGTTTTCTTATTTTAGGCTTTCTTACCTGGTGATCTAGCTTGTAACACGCCATTTGTATTAGAGATCCCCCAAGCTGGATGAAGGAGCACAGGGGGCACAATTGGATAGCAGCATTGTCAGCCTGGGGGGGGGGGGGGGCGGAATGTTAGATGGACTAGCAGATTTAAATACAGTAACAAACTGAAGCCAAACTCCAGCTAACACTTCAATTACAGAAGCTGTCTTGTTCCTTTTGGTTTTACAAAAATAAAAGCTGATCATTGTAAGCACTCCTGTCGGTGGTAAATGGTTTGTCTCAACCAAGTAGCTGCTACTTCTACAGGGGAGCTTGTTCTGTTGAAAAACGACAGACTTACCCGCCAGATCATTAGGTGAAAATAAAGGAAAGTAAATCTAAAAAAAGAAAAGGAATGCAGCCATCACATCTAGGAATTGGTAAGCTGCAATATGATAAAGGTTTGCTTTTGGGTTTAATGCGGCTTTAAGTAAACATTTCCAGTTTTCACTTATCTGTAGCTGGTTGCAGCTCTTCTATTGAACAAATCAGGCTAATCTCTTATTGGAAGGAAAGGAAAGGCCTGAGCTGAGATACCAGCTTGTCAGTGTGATTGTGGACTGTCAGCGCCATATCTCCACCTGAGATTGTAGAGTGGAAGTCTTGGTGTCCTCCCCCCCAGTCCCATCAGGATAAGCTTTCCCAGCTACTTAACCACTTGCCTACAGGGCATTTTTTACCCCCTTCCTGCCCAGGCCAATTTTCAGCTTTCAGCTCTGTCACGCTTTGAATGACAATTGCGCGGTCATGCAACGCTCTACCCATATGAAATTCTTATCATTTTTTTTTTCACACAAATAGAACTCTCTTTGGTTGTATTTAATCACTGCTGTTTTTTTTTTTTCAGTTACTAAAAAACAAAACAAAAAAGACAGAAAATTTGGAAAAGAAAAAAGTTTTTATTTTGTTTCCGTCAGTAAATTTTGTAAATAAGTAACTTCTCTCCTTCACTGATGGGCACTGATGAGGCGGCACTGATGGGCACTGATGAGGCGGCACTGATGGGCACTGATGAGGCAGCACTGATGGGCACTGATGAGGCGGCACTGATGGGCACTGATGAGGCACCACTGATGGGGTGCCACTTAGAGCCCTTTCACACTGACAGCGTGGCCGTGTTAGCGGTAAAGCGCTACTAGTTTTAGCATCATTTTAGAGGCGCTTTTCAGCCGCTAGTGGGGCGTGTTTAACCCCGCTAGCGGCCGACTAAAGAATGGCGCTTTGCAGGCGCTTCGGCGGTGCTGCCCAATGATTTCAATGGGCAGGGCACTTTAGGAGCAGTGTTTACACCGCTCCTAAAGCGCCCTAAGGATGCTACTTGCAGGACTTTTTTTAACGTCAACGCACCGCCCCAGGGTGAATGCACTCAGACTTTCACACTGGGACTGCAGAAGAGGCATTTTCAGGCGCTTTACAGGCACTACTTTTAGTGCTAATGAACCTGAAAAACGCCTCCAGTGTGAAAGGGGTCTTATGGGCACTGATGAGGCGGAACTGAAGGGTACTGATGAGGAGGCACTAATATACCGCACTGATAGGTGGCACTGATATGTAGCACTGATAGGCGACACTGATGGGCACTGATAGGTGGCACTGATGAGGGGGCACTAATATACCGCACTGATGGGCACTGATAGGTGGCACTGATATGCAGCACTGATAGGCGACACTGATGGGCACTGATAGATGGCACTGATGAGGAGGCGCTAATATGCCCCACTGATGGGAACTGATAGGCAGCACTGGTGGGCAATGATAGGCGGCACTGATGGGCACTGATTAGTGTCACTGATGGGCACTGATTGGTGTCACTGATGGGCACTGATTGGTGTCACTGATGGGCACTGATTGGTGTCACTGATGGGCACTGCTGGGCCTGTACTATAATCAGGGCACTTATGATCAGTGCCCTGATTACATATCTAGATGTCCCCTGCAAGGAGATGCTGCTGATTGGCTCTCCTCAGTGTCAATGTGAGGCGAGGAGAGCCGATTACTGGCACTTCCTTGTTTACATGTGACTGGCTGTGATTGGACCCAGCCGATCACATGGGTAAAGAGCCACGTCATCGGCTCTTTACCGAGATCAGAGTTGCGCCGTGTCCTAGAAACATGGCGCAGCTGCGATCGCCATGCTGCGCGCCCACTGTGGGCGTGTGAGAGCGGCGGTTCTGCGGCGCCATCATATGACGTCGTTCCAGAACGAGAGTGCCTCGCCGTCACCGTCATTTTACTATACGGTGGGGGGACAAGTGGTTAAAGTGACACTAACAATATTGTTTGTTTCATAGTCCATCTCGGATCCAAAGAGAAGGTGGCTACATTCCTACATACACTGGGACCATGGAGAATGAATGTAGCCTCCCTCTAATAGGAAGTCGGATCACAACAGAAAAAAAGAAAAAAGAATTCAAAATTTGGAGCAGACTGGAAGCAATAGAAGGGACTTTTTTTTAAGTTAACCGCTTCAGCCCCGGAATATTTGGCTGCTCAATGACCAGGCCATTTTTTGCGATTTGGCACTGCGTCGCTTTAACTGACAATTGCGCTGTCGTGCAACGCTTTCATTTGGTGGTATTTGATCGCCTGTGCGGTTTTTATTTTTTGCGCTATAAACAAAAGAAGAGCAACAATTTTTGAAAAAAACACAATATCTTTTTCTTTTTGCTATAATAAATATCCCACATTTTTTTACAAAAAACCCGAATTTTTTCCTCGGTTTAGGCCGATATGTATTCTTCTAGATATTTTTGGTAAAAAAAAAATCGCAATAAGCGTATGTTGATTGGTTTGAGCAAAAGTTATAGCGTCTACAAAATAGGGAATAGTTTTTCGCCATTTTTATTTTTTTATTTTTTTTTTACTAGTAATGGTGGCGATCTGCGATTTTTATCAGGACTGCAACCTTATGGCGGACACATCGGACACTTTTGACACATTTTTGAAACCACTGACAATTATACAGCGATCAGTGCTATAAAAATGCACTGATTACTGTGTAAATGTCACTGGCAGGGAAGGTGTTAACACTAGGGGGCGATCAAGGGGTTAACTGTGTTCCCTGTGTGTGTGTTCTAACTCTTGCATTGGGGTCGGGCACGCATGCGCCCCTAGTGGCCAAAAGGCGAAGCGACGTAACATAACTTCGTTTTGCCCAGCTGTGCCATTCTGCTGCAGTAAATCTGCGGCAGCTGGTCGGCAAGCAGTTAAAGAGGAACTCCAGTCTCATCCCCAAAAAAAATTAGAAGGCAGCAGCTACAAATACTGTAACTGCTGACTTTGCATATAAGGACACTTACCTGTGCGGAATCCAGCGCTGTCCTCACCAGAGCTGTGTCTTCAATCAGCCTCGGGTGCAGGCACCAACATCTCAAGTAAAGGAAACAGGAAGTGAAGCCTCGCCATTTTACAGCTGGTTTCCGACTCGCGCTGCTGGTCCCGTAGTCTTCTGGGACCTGTGAAGTGTCCCAGAAGAAGGCAGAGGAAGGGGGGGGGGGCAAATTTGGGCCAAAACCAGGTCCCCGCTCTCCCTCCTCCCAAAAAAGTTCAAAATGGCGCAATGGGGTTGGGGGAGGGTGCAAACAAGCGGAACCGCCCCTTTTGGGTGGAGCTTCGCTTTTAAGAAAACATACTGGGATTTTTTTTAACTAGAATTTAGTGTCTCATTAAGTCCTCCATAGATGGCTCAAAATCCTGATAAATCTGCCAAAATTGGAATGTGGTTGGCCCTTTAACACTTTCGCTGCCAGAGCTGCTTTTGCACATTTTTTTTTTTTTTTTTTTAATCTTTTTAGGACAAAAGATTAGTTAAACCCCCCCAAATATTATGGGGGAGATTTACTTAAACTGTTCCACACAGAATCGGGTGCAGCTGTGCATATTAACCAATCAGCTTCCAGGTTGTATTGTTAAAGCCTAATTTAACAAGCTTAAAGTGTTACTAAACCCAGGACCCTGCATTCACTATATCTGGTCTCCCACAGTACACAGAACATGGAAATGCAATTATTTTAGTAAATATAAACGGCTAAATATCTTTTCTCATCAGCAGTGTATAGCAGTCTTGTGACTTCTATCAGTTCCTAGTAAAGCTTGTAGGAGGAGTTTTCATTCGCCTCTGATCCTCTGTCTGGACAGTGCTGATTGGCCCCGTGCTGAAAAAAAACTCTCTAGCAATACACACCAAACTGAACATGTGCAGCTCTGTAAATATCAGGTTATTTTCAGTCAGTGGAAGAAGAGGATCTGTGCATACAGGATCAAACAGCCTTTATACATAATGCAGAGGATTAACCCCTTAGGTTCCACAGTGAGTATAACAAGCATGCTTTACTGCATATACAGACTGATTTTACTGTTGTAGGTTTAGTAACACTTTAAGTTAGAAGCCGATTGGTTACAATGCACAGCTGCACCAGTGTCTGTGTGCGCCGGCTTTAGTCAATCTCCCCCTATATATTTTCTAAAAGCAGAGACTCTGGAGAATAAAATGGTGGTAGCTTAAATTGTTTTTATGTCACACGATATTAGCGCAATGCTTTATCAAGTGTAACATTTCAGAAAAAGTACATTTAAAGTGATACTAAACACACACTGTTTAAAGTGGAGTTCAGCCAAATTTTTTTTTTTTTTAAGTCAGCAGCTACCAATGCTGTAGCTGCTGACTGAAATAAGGACACTTACCTGTCCAGGGCGCCCGCAATGTCCTCACCCGAAGCCGACCCGTCCTTTGGCTCCCGGGTACAGGCGCCAGCATCTTCAGTAAGGGAATCCTTTTCCCTACTGCGCATGCGCGAGTCGCTCTGCGCACCTTGACTGGTCACTGCTGTCTTCTGGGACCTGTGTGTCTCCCAGAAGACAGTGGGGGGGGGGGCAGAGGAGGGGTCGGACATGGCGTAGATCACCAGAGATTTGCAGTGATCTATCGCCGGAAGTAGGACCAAATACCTGTATTAGACAGGTATCTGCTCCCCTCTGAAAGGTGCCAAATGTGGGGGGGGGGACTGAATAAGTGGAAGTTCCATTTTTGGGTGGTCCCTTCTATTTCTGTATATATATGATGTCTCTGTAATTATTTTAATTAATAAAAAAAAACATCTCTTATCTTAGAATAAGAGGGAGATGAAGCCTCCATTAATCTACATGTAAAATCCTGCCCCCATTGTGTGTAGCTGGTTAGTGGGCAGGGAGGAGGAGGGGGAGTGGTCTGTCATTTACCACTGTGTATACGCCCACATGTGTGACTCTATAGTCACATAGGCTGCTCAGATGTATTAGGGAGGAAATGTTCAGCATAGAAACTCACTGTAAACTGAGCATGTGCAGAGTTGTCACCCCAGCTGCAAAATCCTAACTGCATTGGGGGACATGACCAGAACAGGGGGATAGAAAGCAGCAGGATCAACCAGGCTTTTTGCAGAATACAGAAAATGAATCTCATAGTGACTGAGTGAGTATGAACAGCATGCCGTACACCATTTATTGATAGTTTTTTATGATGTGGGTTTAGTGACATTTAAGTTAATTTTAGGTCACATAAACACAATATATTTCCCACTTTTTTGTGTTTAAAATGATGAGGTTCCATCGAGCAATTAAATACCCAGCAATTTGCACATTTCCACAAAATGACAGCAAACTTCAGCACACTATATTTTCCATAGGTGATGCTTTAAAACCACTACAGGTCATCAGCATTGATATAAAGTGTTACTAAACCCTGGACCCTGCATTCACTATATCTGGTCTCCCACAGTACACATAATATGGAGATGAAATTATTTTAGTAAATATAAACTGCTAAATATCTTTTCTCATCAGCAGTATATAGCAGTCTTGTGACTTCTATCAGTGTCTGGTTAAAGCTTGTAGGAGGAGTTTTTATTTTTTCTCCTTTGACTGTCCTATGAGGCTGACCCTCTGTCTGGACAGTGCTAATTGGCCCTGTGATGATCACATGCACTCGCCCAAGAGATTAAAAACTCTCTAGCAATACACACCAAACTGAGCATGTGCAGCTTGCCCCCAAGGCTCTGTACTATCAGGAGATGGATTGGGGACAGTGGAAGAAGGGGAAGATCAGAGAAGACAGGACCTTTTTACACAAAATGCGGAGGATTAACCCCTTTAGGTTCCACAGTGAGTATAACAAGCATGCTTTACTGCAGGGATATGCAATTAGCGAACCTCCAGCTATTCCAGAACTACAAGTCCCATGAGGCATAGCAAGACTCTGACACCCGCAAGCATGACACCCAGAGGCAGAGGCATGATGGGACTTGTAGTTTTGCAACAGCTGGAGGTCCGCTAATTGCATATCCCTGCTTTACTGCCTATACAGACTGATTTTACTGCTGTGGGTTCAGTAACGCTTTAATGTGGGGCCAACTGGCATGGATGGGTGAACCGCGCTGTGTACGGCGGGCCCTCAGACCCAGATTAATAATCGCAGCGCGAATTAAACGGCGGTAAATGTTACTCACAGATCCAGCAGCCGCCCCATGTATATTTTAAACGCGCCTTATAGCTCGCCCCTGCACACCGCACAGAAGTCACGGGATTAAATTCACAAAACAAACAGCGTAATGACTTCAAGATGGCACAGCTTTACGACCGAAGCCTCCACAGTGCCCCGGCTTACCCAACATCGGATCGCCAGCCAAGTGGTCTATGGCGCAGATGGCAGCGAGCAACGTGCCACGCTGATAAGGGGCCGGACCAACAGCTGCTGACAATTACGAATATGAGAACCCTCGTCAGGCACATCAAATAATGTCAGCGCAGGCAGATGAAATTAAGCCTTGCAAAAAAAAAAAAAAAAAAAGTGGAAGCCGCACTGCAGAAAAGAATTAGGTCGGGGTGTAAAAAAAAAAAAAAAAAAAAAACTTGGGAAAAACAGTTTATAACGAACAGGCCTATTAAAGCGGCATTTTTAGCCAACTCATGAGAACGCGGCTCATTATTAATCCATCTTTTTCAAGAGGAGATATTTCACCGAGTACAGAGAGAACATCATAACGTTTAATGGCTTCAAACAATAAAACATAAACAGAGAGCGGATATAGCCATGTACAACAGCAAGGGTTATTTATACAGCAGAGGCACGCAGGAACACGGCAAACACCTGGACTTAGTAAATAAAATTAAATCTACGTGTTAATAAAAAAATATATAGCATTGAAGAAATGATGATAGAATATTGAGCTATTTAATCTGTACCTGTACAGCAGTCGGGAAAATATAAAAGACGCACATTAACGCCTCTCTATAATCATTAATACATCATTAACCATATCAGCACCGGGCCAATTCTGACACTTCTCACATATATATAAAAACGTACATTTTTTTTTTTACTAGAAAATTACTTGGAACTCCTTAACATTATTTATATTTCTGGCAGGGGCCTTAGAGAATAAAATGATGGGTGTTGCAATTTTTTTATGTCACATGGCAGCAGTTTTTTGAAACGCACTTTTTTTTTTTTTGTTGGAAAAAATGCACTTTCATGAATTTTAGTGCACAAGAACACTATTGCCTCGTTTCCACTGAGCGGATCGGTTCGGGTCGGTACAGTTTGAATGGCCTAGAATGGTCCGGTCTATTCTGGTGAGCGTTTCCACTGCAAGTGGGACCACAAAGGGGGCCATACAGGGTTTAGAAAAAAATGCCTCAGCAAAGCACAGCAGAGGGTTTTCTGTCAGCCAATCGGTGGAATGTATCGTAGCTCTGCCCTAACCGAACCGTTCCATTTTCTATGGCCCCACATCTGAAGCAGGACCCTGAATGGATCAGTTCGGTTCGGTTGTATGGGCCGCTTACATAATGGAAACACCCAAAATAGCGTACCGAACCGAACCGATCCGCTCCGTGGAAACGAGGCATATGGAGGTTATTTACTAAAGGAAAATCCACTTTGCACTGCAAGTGCAGTCGCTGTAGATCTGAGGGGGACATGCAAGGAAAATAAAAAACAGTATTTTAGCTTGCACATGATTGGATGATAAAATCAGCAGAGCTTCCCCTCATTTCAGATCTACCCCTTAGATTTAGAGCGACTGCGCTTCTAAGTGCACTTTCAGTGCAAAGTGAATTTGCCTTCCGTAAATAACCCCCTATGGGGGAGATTTAGTAAAGGCAAATAGACTGTGCACTTTACAACTCAAGAGCAGTTGCTCCAGAGCTTTGCAAATGAGCAGGAGCTCTGCTGACTTCTATCATCCAATCACACTCAAGCAAAAATGCTGTTTCTTTTTAATTTTCCTTGCATGTGATTGGGTATTTTTTTGCAAATTGAAGCTTTGCCTCATTTACTAAGCTCTGGAGCAACTTGCACTTGCAGAGGGCACCTGCACTTTGCAAAGTGCACAGTCTATTTGCTTTTAGTAATTCAACCCCTATATAACACCCAATTTTTGGTGAAACATAAAAGATAATGTTATGCAGAGTAACTAGATACCAAACATGTCACACTTTACACCCGTGAAACGGTGCCAAATTATAGTACCTAAATTCTCTCTAGGCGAAGCTGCAAAAGCCTTTACAGGTTACCAGTTTAGAGTTACACAGGAGGTCTGGAGCTCGAATTATTGCTCTCGCTCTGATATTCGTGGTGATATCTCATATGTGTGGTGTGATCGCTGTTTACATTGCGTGCGTGACATTTTCGCTCAAACTCAGGGGTGATGGGACACTTTAAACTTATTTTTTCTAAATGTTATTATTTATTTTATTTTTTATTTTTTTATTTTTATCTTTACATTATCTCTTTATTTTTTTTTTTTACTTTTATTGCTAATGGTGCGCAGAGTAACTGGATACCAAACATGTCACGCATTAAAACTGAGTACACCCGTGGAACGGTGCCAAATTATAGTACCTAAAATCTCTCTAGTCGAAGCTTTAAAAGCCTTTACAGGTTACCAGTTTAGAGTTACACAGGAGGTCTGGAGCTAGAATTATTGCTCTTGCTCTGATATTCACGGCGATATCTTACATGTGTGGTGCGATCGCTGTTTACAATGCGTGTGTGACATTTTCGCTCAAAGTCAGGGGTAATTGGGGTGCTTTCATTTTTTTTTATTGTATTATTTATTTTATTATTATAGGTTTTTCTTTTTATTTATTTACACTGTCTCTATTTATTTTTTATTCATTTTTTTTTTTGCTAATGTTATGCAGAGTAACTGGATACCAAACATGTCACGCTTTAAAACTGAGTACACCTGTGGAACGGTGCCAATCTATAATACCTAAAATCTCTCTATGTGACACTTTAAAAGCCTTTACAGGTTACCAGTTTAGCATTAAACAGGAGACCTGGAGCTAGAATTATTACTCTCGCTCTTGTATATATGGTGATACCTCACAAGCGAGGTGTGATCGCTGTTTACATTGCGTGCGTGACATTTCCGCTCAAACTCAGGGGTAATGGGGCACTTTAAACTTATTTTTTCTAAATGTTATTATTTATTTTTTTATTTTTATATTTTTACATTATCTCTTTTTTTTTTTTTTTTTTTCACTTTTATTGCTAATGTTACGCTGAGTAACTAGATACCAAACATGTCACACATTAAAACTGAGTACACCCGTGGAACGCTGCCAAACTAAGGTACCTAAAATCTCTGTAGGCAAATCTTTAAATGCCTTTACAGGTTACCAGTTTAGAGATACACAGGAGATCCAGAGCTAGAATTATTGCTCTCGCTCTAATATTCGCAGAGATATCTCACGTGTGGTGTGATCGCCGTTTGCATGCGTGACATTTGCGCTTAAACTTGGGGGTGATGAGGACACTTACATTTTTTTTATTATTATTTATTTTATTTTTATTATTATTTATATATACATAAATATATATATATATATATATATATATATATATATATATATATATATATATATATATATATATATATATATATTTATATATATATATATATATATATTTTTTTTTTTTTTACTCTGTCTCTTTATTTCATTTTTTTTTTCATGTTTATTGGGATGAACAACATCTCTTGTGATAGCATGGGCCATGACAGGGTCTCTTTATGTAGAGATCTGGGGTCTTTTAGACCCTATATTTCTCCTCTGCTCTCCAAAGCCTCTGATGAAACTGAGATCGATTTAATAAGATGGTTTTACAAGCCGGTAACTGATTGTAAACAACAAACTGAACCTGGAAGTGATGAAATCCTCGTCGCTTCCGGTTTCTGACGTCACACAATGGGAGGAGAAACATCAGTCCCTCTCATCTTGTCCCAGGAATGGGATGCCGCCGGTAACCATCTTACCGAACTCCCTGATCGCTCGGGAGAGCCTGGTAAAGGCAACAGTACCGGCGGTTGAGGGTTGTAAAGATGCTAGAATTACTTTTACAGTGAAGGGAATCATCAGCTGAAAAAAATGATATCACCCCCTCCAATCCGTAACCGTACTGGTACATCGCTGGTCGGCAAGTGGTTAAACTTTTTTTTTTGTAAGCAATGCAAGAACCTAAATTTGAACTGGTATCAGCCTCTTGTACAGCAGGTCTGGAGTGTGAGAGGAAGAAGCAGCACAGGGCGCCAATCAGTTTAGGAGCATGCTGATAGGAGGAGAGAGATGAGCTCACACAGACCCATAGCTCTTCTCAACACTGACCTCCCTTATACATGGACATCCTGGGTGCTGGCCATTGTAGTCCATCTCTATTCTCTATTAAAAATATGAAAGAATATCAGCTGCACTCCACTCCTCTTGCAGTATTTTTTTAATAATCACAGCGGCGGCCCGTCCATTAGGGAGCTGCCCCCCCATCCATGCGTCCGGCTTCCCTGATGCAGGGTGCCAGACCATGTATTCCATTGGGGGGGGGGGGGTTGACGCATGTGATTAGAGCCAGAGTCTCTATTAGGCTTCAAAAAAGGAGAGCACTGCGCTCCGAGCCCACCTAGTTGGGTGACAATAGCGAATGAATAAACGTTATTGCCACACTGATCCTTCTCCTGGTAAATCAGGAAGTGGGTCTTGAGACCCATCACCTGATTGGCTGAAAGGACAGACAATCCTTTTGGATGCCTAGGAGGAGGAGGGAGGGGACGCACGGTGGAAGCCGCCGTGATGCAGAAGAGGAGGAGAGGACACAGGAGCCACACCCCGTCACCCGTAGGAGCCCGCAACCCACCCACCACCTGCCCGCAACCTAGGTGGGGTAAGTGCTGGGATTGAAGACCGACCGACCTACCTACCTAGAGCGGTCAGTTGGGTTGCCGCCGGCTGACCGGAGAGGGGGTGGTTGTTTGCCACCTCCAGGAAAAGAAACCACCAGCCGCCACTGCTATGAACTGACTGCACATAGAAATGGCTCCACCCAAAAACCAACCGTCCTTGATGCATTTCACCACTCCTGCCTTGCTCACACGGCCTATCCTTGTGAGCAACCCAGGAGTGGTAAACTGGGTCAAGGAATGTTGGTTTTTAGGTGAAGATATGCAGCAAATTCGTTGATTATTAAAAAATACTGCAAAAGGAGCTAAGTGGAGTGCGGCTGACATTCTTTCATATTTTTATATGAGCTGAGCTCTGGACCCACCCACAGCCTGTGACTGCACAGTGAAGGGAGAAGTAGCACAATGATGAGCTCATCTCTATGTCTGCTGTTCGCTTTCTTCTCCTGTCAGCATTGTTTCTCCTTTCAGCCCATGGACTGATTGGCTCCTTCTCCTGTCAGCCCATGAACTGATTGGCTCCTGGTGCAGAAGGGGTCTATGGTGCAGCAGCAGAACCTACTTTGTGCAGAGGGAGAGTGCTGTGTCCAGGTGGATACTGGCAGCTGAGCACAGGGAGCAAGTCAAGGTATACATGGGTCTACTCCAGGTCTTATACATAAGTGTCCACTGTCTGCACTCTACATTACTTATAGCTGATCCCTTAACTATGTTCTACATAGTACTAACCTCTGACCTCTGCATTACACATTACTTACTTTTGTGCTTTGCATTATCTACTCCTGTCCTTTGCACTCTGCGCTACTTATTCCAGCCCCTGCACTCTGCATTACTTACTTCTGACTTTTCAACTCTGCATTACTTACTCCTGACCCTTGCACTTCGCATTACTTATTCTGGTGCCTGCACTCTGCATTTTACTCCTACTGATACCAGAGTAATTTTACCTTCCCCCTAACGTTTTTTCCACACCCAATATTCAGCCCTATGTAGCCACTCCCAGGTTTCACCTTGTCCCATTATTCCTTATCCAGGATGTCCCTCTTTGTAAAAGTCTAAAGTTGGCACTGGTAGGTACGTCACACCAATCACTGACACCAATGCTGGGGGTTGTTATTGCAGACACTGACATCAGTGCTGGGGGTTATTATTGCAGACATTGACATCAGTGCTGGGGGTTATTATTGCAGACATTGACATCAATGCTGGGGGTTATTATTGCAGACACTGACATCAATGCTGGGGGTTATTATTGCAGACACTGACATCAGTGCTGGGGGTTATTATTGCAGACACTGACATCACTGCTGGGGGTTATTATTGCAGACACTGACATCAGTGCTGGGGGTTATTATTGCAGACACTGACATCAGTGCTGGGGGTTATTATTGCAGACACTGACATCACTGCTGGGGGTTATTATCGCAGACACTGACATCAGTGCTGGGGGTTATTATTGCAGACATTGACATCAGTGCTGGGGGTTATTATCGCAGACACTGACATCAATGCTGGGGGTTATTATTGCAGTCATTGACCATGGTGCTGAGGGTTTTTACTGCATACACTGACAGCAATGCCGGGGAATAATATTGCAATCACTGATGCCAATGCTAAGGGTTATTACTGCAGACATTGACAGCAATGCTGGGGAATGTTATTGCAGTCACTGACACCAATTCTGGGGATTATTAATGCAGTCACTGGAACCAATGCTGGGGAATATTTTTGCAGAGACTGACCCCAATGCTGGGAAATGTTATTGCAGTTTCTGACACCAATGCTGGGGGTTATTATTGCAGACGCTGACAGCAATACTAGGGGTTATTATTGCAGAATCTAGTTTATAGTCAGCACAATTTACTAACTAAATATTTATTTTCTTGATTGAGATTCTGAAGCAGGCATTTGTTTTATACATCTGGCATTTCACAATTTCTTGCGAAAAAATTCTTGGCACAGCGATCTCAAACTGTTGCCTATCCCCGGTCTAAAGGTTAGCTTTAAAGCAATAGAGGAAAGTAATAGATAAAACTCTGAAATGCGTGGGTCAGAGCAGAGGCAAATGAAAAAAATGCAAGGTTTCTTTCTAAATTATGTAGACTTAAGTTGAAGCGGCAGAGGTAATGAGTCTATTTTCTGAGCCGACATTCTGATGTTTAATACCACGAATGAGTCGGCCTGTTGTTTGTTTCATGTGGGCATTTTGCTGATGATTCTCGTAACATATTCACAAGTATTATCGGCGTGGAAGCAGGAAAACATAATCAGGGACAGATGAGTCATGTCCGTTCCTATATGGAGCTTTATGTTTGATTTGATGTTTTTATTTTTTTCGTTTTGTGAAATATGCTGATGACTTCCATTTACAGTTTATTAAGTTGGACTTAGGTTGCCTTCTCTGTGGATTTTACAGGATTTTGTATTTTTTCTGAATTCTACCTGTTTCTGGGAATAAATAAAGAGGCATCTGTAATAGTTTTGGGCCAGTTTTATTTATTTTATATTTTTAAACCAGAATTCCAAAAATAACAGCATAAATATGAATGCTTTGTGCATTTGTAAATTTATATAAATATATATATATATATATATATATATATATATATATATATATATATATATATATATATATATATATATATATATATATATATATATATATTTTGGGGCAAAAAAGTATTTAGTCAGCCACCAATTGTGTAAGTTCTCCCACTTAAAAAGATGAGAGAGGCCTGTAATTGTCATCATAGGTATACCTCTAACTATGAGAGACAAAATGTGGAAACAAATCCAGACAATCACATTGTCTGATTTGGAAAGAATTTATTTGCAAATTATGGTGGAAAAAAGTATTTGGTCAATATCAAAAGTTCATCTCAGTACTTTGTTATATATCCTTTGTTGGCAATGACAGAGGTCAAATGTTTTCTGTAAGTCTTCACAAGGTTGTCACACACTGTTGCTGGTATGTTGGTCCATTCCTCCATGCAGATCTCCTCTAGAGCAGTGATGTTTTGGGGCTTTCGCTGGGCAACACGGACTTTCAACTCCTTCCAAAGGTTTTCTATGGGGTAGAGATCTGGAGACTGGCTAGGCCACTCCAGGATCTTGAAATGCTTCTTACGAAGCCACTCCTTCGTTGCCCTGGCGGTGTGTTTGGGATCATTGTCATGCTGAAAGACCCAGCCATGTTTCATCCTCAATGCCCTTGCTGATGGGAGGAGGTTTGCACTCAAAATCTCATGATACATGGCCACATTCATTCTTTCATGTACACGGATCAGTCGTCCTGTTCCCTTTGCAGAGAAACAGCCCCAAAGCATGATGTTGCCACCCCCATGCTTCACAGTAGGTATGGTGTTCTTTGGTTGCAACTCAGCATTCTCTCTCCTCCAAACACGACAAATTGTGTTTCTACCAAACAGTTCTACTTTGGTTTGATCTGACCATATGACATTCTCCCAGTCCTATTCTGGATCATCCAAATGCTCTCTAGCAAACCTCAGACGGGCCCGGACATGTACTGGCTTAAGCAGGGGGACACGTCTGGCACTGCAGAATTTGAGTCCCTGGCAGCATAGTGTGTTACTGATGGTAGCCTTTGTTATATTGGTCCCAGCTCTCTGCAGGTCATTCACTAGGTCCCCCCCTGTGGTTCTGGGATTTTTGTTCACCGTTCTTGTGATCATTTTGACCCCACGGGGTGAGATCTTGCGTGGAGCCCCAGATCGAGGGAGATTATCAGTGGTCTTGTATGTCTTCCATTTTCTAATTATTGCTCCCACAGTTGATTTCTTCACACCAAGCTGCTTGCCTATTGCAGATTCAGTCTTCCCAGCCTGGTGCAGATCTACAATTGTGTTTCTGGTGTTCTTCGACAGCTCTTTGGTCTTCACCATAGTGGAGTTTGGAGTGTGACTGTTTGAGGTTGTGGACAGGTGTCTTTTATACTGATAACAAGTTCAAACAGGTGCCATTAATACAGGTAATGAGTGGAGGACAGAGGAGCCTCTTAAAGAAGAAGATACGGGTCTGTGAGAGCCAGAAATCTTCCTTGTTTGTAGGTGACCAAATACTTATTTTCCACTATAATTTGCAAATAAATTCTTTCAAAAATCAGACAATGTGATTGTCTGGATTTGTTTCCACATTTTGTCTCTCATAGTTGAGGTATACTCAGGGCTTTTTTTTTCAGGGGGAACTTGGAACTCAGTTCCACCACCTCTGGCTCAGACCCTTTGGTGCCTGCTCACCACAATCACTTGTAATCACAGAAGTCCGGTTTCTGTGTTTAGAAGTGACAGCTCTGTACTCTGTGTGTAATGCAATCCTGGTACTTAATGCCCCTTTAAGACCCTCCTACTGTTTTCGTGAAATTTGACTGAACACACCCACTATTTGATGTGATTTGGAGGGTGTGTGTGGGGGGAGGGGTTTTGTGGGGCCGTGGTTAAGTTCCAGCACCTATTGTTTGGGTATACCTATGATGACAATTACAGGCCTCTCTCATTTTTTTAAGTGGGAGAACTTGCACAATTGGTGGCTGACTAAATATGTTTTTGCCCCATTGTGTATATATATATATATATTATAAAAAAAAATGAATATCCCAATAAAAGATAAGATCACAAAACCATCTTTTGATGCAATATTTACCTTAATTTGGAGTCTTCCCTGCAGTACTTTTTTCTGTTGCTAGATGTCCTCAGTCTGACAGCCAGCATCATTCAACCCTGTTCCTCTGAGCCCCAGTTCATTTGGGACTTGCCTACAGCCTGTGACTGGACAGTGAAAAAAGAAGCAGAACAGTGATGAGCTCATGAGCTCTTCCTGATTTTGCTCTCCAGGGACAGCAAGAGGCTGATACAGGTCAAATGTGGGTTCATAACATAACAAATATGATTGCCTCGACAGCGAAGCGCTTTCCCTGGGGGGGCACTCGTGCGGGCGCGCTCTCGTGTCCTGCTGCTGCGTCCATTGACACAGACGGCAGGACCTAGCCCCGCCCCCCGGCTCCTGTTTCATTGGATTTGATTGACAGCAGCAGGAGCCATTGGCTCCCGCTGCTATCAATCTATTGAATGAGGACCAAAGACAGCGGCTGGAGCTGCTGTGCTCATCCCCACCGCTGGAATGATCGGGTTCAGGTAAGTAAAAGGGGGGCTCTGGGGGGAAGCTGCAGCACAGTAGGTTTTTTACCTTAATGCATAGAATGCATTTGCAACCCCTTGAAGTCCTTAGGTTTAGAACCCCTTAACAAGCTCCTTTAACGAGCCAGTGGCAGGGAGTTGGACTGATTAATTATTTTTATTTTTTTACTATTTTAATACATTTTTTTATTTACATGGCAACATTTAAAGCAGTATTAAACCTATTAAACCCAAAAGCAAACATTTATTGCATCACAGCTTACCAATTCTTAGATGTGATGGCTGCATTCGCTTTTTTTTTTAGGCTTTGTTTTTTCTAATTTCATCTGGTGATCCAGCCAGAAACTCTGTTGTTTTTTAAAAAGCACAAGCTCTCCAGCAGAATATATTAGTTTACCTGGATGAGACAAACCGGTTAACACTGGCAGTGGTGATTAAAATGATCAGCTTTTTTTTCATGCAAAACCTTTTCCAGTAACTGATTACAAAGTGTGAGCTGGAGTTTGGCTTCAGTTTGTTAGTGAATTTAAATCTGCTAATACATTTAAATCTACCCTCCCCAACAAGACTGATAATTCCGCTGTATGCTGTGCCTCCTGTGCTCATTCATCCAGAGTTGTGTCTCACTAATACAGGAGGTGTGTTACTGGCCAGATCGCCAGGTGAAAACAGAGGGAAAAAAAGCCAAAGAAAAGAAAACTGATGCAGCCACCACATCTAATGATTGGTAAGCT
The DNA here is from genome assembly GCF_042186555.1 of Aquarana catesbeiana. Taxonomy (NCBI): domain Eukaryota; kingdom Metazoa; phylum Chordata; class Amphibia; order Anura; family Ranidae; genus Aquarana; species Aquarana catesbeiana. Next base: position 319,865,681 of record NC_133330.1, read on the forward strand.
GCAATATATTACATTTTTGGTTTGGGGTTTAATACTGCTTTAAAGTGTATATAAGCCCTAATGATAAACTTTTTTTTTTATTTGCTCCCATTTGGCCTGTTAAATTTACCACTGAAAGCATTTGTTATATCTGCTTGATCAGTACTTCTTAATCTTGTCATAAATTCAGAGCTGTCCTGTATACTGTACAGTGCACACTTCCTGAGTTTAATAAGCCCTCCCAGTTCATATATTGGGATAACAAAATGATTAGTATCTGCGTTGTGGAAATAGAAGAGGGGGAAGTTTGAGGGGTTTAGCAAAAGATGACAAGGCAGGGCTGACACCATAAAAATGTTCTGTGTTGTCAGCCCACAGCAGGACTTAGTAGCTAAGAGCATTTCTGGCAGATCAACAGGTGTTGTGTTTTGTAATTGCTGGATAGTTAAAGGGATTAAAGTGATACTAAACCCAGTAATATGAAAATAGTTCATCTGCCCCAAACCCCCCCCCCCCCCCCCGCAGTGCCCACAGCTTATAAATCATCTTTTTACATTAAAATCCTGCCATATACCACGGTTACATGATAAACTGCACAGTTTCTCCGGTGATAAGAGTTCAGGTAGGAGGAGATTTTCACTACAGCCTGTATACACTTACCCCATCTATGTCGGGCAGCGTTTCACCCAGGCGATAGGCCTCACCGGCGGCTTCCCCTGCTCTCCGTGGGCATCACAGCAGCTTCTGCTTCCCCTGCTCTCCATGGGCGTCACGGCAGTTTCTGTTTCTTCCCTCCTCTTTGGTGGCCAATCGGGATGCTTCTCCTTTCAGGCCAATCGGGAAATGGGTCTCAGACCTGCTTCCTGATTGGCTGGAAGGAGGATCAGTTTTTCACCGCCCAGCAGGTGGGGTTGTATGGGAGCCGTTCACGGAGAGGAAGAGAATGCAGGCGGCCAGATGATCAGAGCGCCGAGGAACATCACTGCTTTCATTTCAATTGCCGTGTGTTCCCTGCACTCGCTGTCACATACAGCCCCTTCTCCTTGTCCGGGGACTTTGATAGACAGATCACCCATCTAATCCTGGGACGTGTGACTTATATCAAAGTGTCCCGGCCAGGAGGCGGGGCTGTATGTGACGGCGAGTGGCGGGAACATACAGCAATTGAAATGAAAGCTGTAATGTTTCTCAGAGCTCTGATCATCCGGCCGGCAATTCCTCTCCTCTCTTCCCCTGCACAGGCAAGCTGCATTGTTAGCCACAGGCTGCATTGGTGGTCACATCCTGCATTGGTGGACACAGGCTGCATTTGTTAGGCAGAGGCTGCACTGGTGGACACAGGCTGCGTTGGTGGACACAGGCTGCATTTGTTAGGCACAGGCTGCATTGGTGGACACGGGTAGCATTGTTGGGCACAGGCTGCATTGGTGGACACAGGCTGCATTGATGGACACGGGCAGGTTGCATTGATGGACACGAGCAGACTGTATTGATGGACACAGGTAGGCTGTATTGTTGGGCACAGATGAGGCTGCGCTGATGGACACAGATAAATTTGTTGTTAATATTTATTTTTATAACTTTATTCTGCATAAAACATTTTAGTGTAATTTCATGAGATAATTTTATGAGGGCGTGTTTAGGGGCGGAATTAGGGGTGGGGCAGGGTAGGGATTGGGTGGGGCAACTGGTGGTGAGTAACCATTGAGGCCTGGCTAGCAGCTCAGGACTTGAAATTTTGAGCCCTGTACATACCACCAAGTGTTCCAATTGTCTTCTCTTGTGAAGAGAAGATTCCCTTCCTCCGGTGGTGGTTGGTGGTACAGTGAGCCCAGGCCAGTATAACCTCTTCAGCTCCAGAAGGTTTTACCCCCTTCATGACCAGGCCATTTTTTTCTTTAACTGACAATTGCGCGGTCATTCAACACTACACCCAAACAATATATATATATATATATATATATATATATATATAGAGATATATATATATATATATATCTCTATATATATATATATATATATATATATATATATATAATTTGATCGCCTTCTGAGTTTTTTATGTTTTATGATATAAACAGAAAAAAAAAGAACAACCATTTTGAAAAAAAAAAAAAAACCTATATTTTTTACTTTCTGCTACAAAAAAAAACATATCCAATAAAAAAAAAATCAAATGCATTCCGGCTGACATCACAGAGCCGGACCAGGCTCAGGAAAGGCCGTGACCATATGGCCCTATCCGTCCGCATACCTGGACTGGCACCCGGCTTAGCCTCTCAGCAAGCCGCTGAGAGCCTGAGTCGGCCGCTCCCACCCCCTCCACAGCCCAGCGCCCCAGTGAGCACAGAGGAGGAGGGGGCAGAGCAGAGAGCCAGTGACTGACAGTCACCAGCTCTTTGCTCAGGGAGCTCTGAGAACCGAGCAATCAGCGGTGTTTGGTCGCTCGATTCTCAGCCTTAGCCAGCGGGGGACAGATGCAGCATCCACCTAGGTAAGTGTTATTAAAAAAAAAAATTCCCATACTTCTCTTTTAACACATTTTGGCCAAAATGTATTAAGCTACATGTCTTTGGTAAAAAAAAAAATCCCAATAAGTGTATATTGATTTGTTTGTGTGAAAGTTATAGCATATACAATTTAAGGGATATATCCTGGAACGTTTATTTATTTATTTTATACTTGTAATGGCGGTGATCAGCGACTTATAGCGGGACGGCGGGCCATCTGGCACTAACTGCCACTTTGTGTGAACTACAGTAACTGCCACTGACATTATTACAGAGATCAGTGCTAATTATATGAACTGTTACTGTACTATAGGAGGGGTGTATACAGTGGGGCTCAGAGGAGGACAAGTGCTGGAAAATACATCAAGGGTTATATGTAATTAAAAGCGAGTCCTGCTGATATGACACTGGGCAGGAAGGGGGCAAACATTTAGGGCGATCAGGGGGTTAAATATGTGCCTAACCAGTGTTTGTGTGTACTGTGTGCTGCTTTTACTGGGGATCTAGTTGTTTTCATCCCCTGATTAGTAGGGTATTAAAAAACAACTAGATACCCTGTCACCGAACACAGCTCTGTGTTGTTTACATTCACAGAGCTGTGTTTGGTGAAGTTTAGAGCCGATCACCAGGTGTCGGCGGTCAGTCACTATCCGGGATCTGGTGATCGTCATGTGCTGTGGCGAATCACAGCACAGCCAGGCGGGTGCCCACCACCTCCTAATGTAGAATCATGTATATATACGTGATTTTGCACAGCCGGCCCGCACTCTAGCAGTAGATGTACAGTGCACGGTCAGCAACTGAATAATGGCACACCCCAGCGGTCATGTCCTGAGGAAGTGGGTTGCATGATGCTGGGAACCAATTAATCTGAAGCCACCTTCTAGGTGACAGTGACCTAGTAGCGGCTGGTGCTCAATTTTCTTGGGGGGGCATTCTCCCAGCCAGCCAACCACATGATCCAAACAACCCCACCCCGTCGCTCGCCCGCCAGCCCATGCACTTACCCCATCCAGATGGCAAGTAGCCCCCCCAGCGTCTCCTCCCGAGTCCCGGCGGCCGCTTCTCCTTCCGGCCAATTTATGAGTTAGGACTCGTGGCCAAACGTCGAGTCTTAGGACTTCCGGCCAATCAGGACTCAGGACCCGCTTTCTGGTTGGACGGGAGGAGAGACAGTAAGACATTAGCAAATATTAATTCACTAATGTCACACAACTGGGTGGGCTTGGGGCGCAGTGCTCTGCGCCCCAAGCCCACCCTTTTGGAAGCCAATTAGAGCCTCCAACTCTAATCATGTGCTTCTAAAAAAAAAAAAAAAAGAAACATTGGAATCCATGTGTCCGGCGCCCTGCATGTAGATTTAGGGGCTGGACGCATGGATTAGGAGGGCGGTGCCCCTGCGCCCCTAATAGACGGGCTGCTACTGCAGTGACTGCCATAGTTTACCTAAACTCCAGCCACTGCATAATGCTTTGCGGTTGTAGGGTGCCTGTTCACCACTTCCTGTTCACCACTTCCTGTTCACCACTTCTTGTTCCCCACTTCCGGGACAGGAGCACCTTTGGGAAAGGGCAGGGACAGTCTCAAAACAAGGTCTGTCTTTCAAGTATTTGCTCTTTGCTGCCTGCTTAACTGGAGCCTTCTGGTGTATATTTTCTCAACAGTTTGTTTTAAGACATTCCCTTCAAAAACAAATCTATTTTTTATAGTTTGGTCTGTCCACATGTGTTGTACAAAAATTGCTTTAAAATGATCTTCAGATCTCCAAGTGCTGTTCAATTTGAGTCTCTGATAAAGTTTTTCATGGTCAAAATAGTCAATGTCACATATGATAAACTTCAAAAGCATTGTCTATTTTATCACCTCTCATCGCTCTAATTCCTTTTATAGTCTGTCAGTGAGCAATTGGAAAGTTATAAATCTTTAAATGGCACAAGAGTGGTGCAATATTTAGACGTTTACCAGCAAAACCCCTGAGACAAATGAGAGTTTTAACAGAGGCACGTTTACTTAGTTGGATTTTTTTTGTTCCCTTAAAGCTGAACTCCAGGCAGCCGGTTAAACATGCTGAAAAAATATAGAAATATGTGTTATTTTTCCTTACCTGCCAAAGGATTTGTCATTCTGAAGGTTGGGTTGTATTGCTTCTAAGCCCTTCCCCACACATGCCTATTGGGCCATCACTAGAATTGTCAGTGTTAACTGGCCAATAGTGCAGGGTTCAGGAAGGGGAGGGCGGAAAGTGTAGAAGTTTTGCCTATTAGAAGTGTTGTTGAGGTTGCAGCAAGTACCCTCTAGATTAGGGGTGCTTAACCCATGGCCCGCAGACCAGAGCCCTCTGATGTTACCCGCAACTGAAACCAGGGAAGTGCATGCCCATGCTCTGGGATGGCAAGAATGGCAAGTCCAGATTGCGATCAAGGGTTGCCGACCCATCATCCCAGAGCATCAGAGTGCATTGAGGCAGTGCTGGAAGTGGAAGAACCAGGCGGCTGCAGAGGGAGTATAAGCTGAATTAGTTAATGGTTCCTCTGTGGCACCAGAACAGGTGCATCTGAGCTACTACCTCCTGTGTAATGCCTGGTGAGCCTCAAGAACGCAACACTCAGCCTGGGAAATCTCTGCAAGCCTCCATGTAATCCATGCAAAAAAGGGAGAAAAGCTGAAGTCGGCTAAAATATCGTTTTATTATTGCATGTGAACAACAGTCAAAAAATCCAACGCGTTTCGGCCATCCGGCCTTAATCATGGCCTCTGTAGCATCGGCTCCTAGCAGTCTGGAGAGCAATGCAAGCAGAAGGCATAAGGGGAAAAAGTCAGTGCATTAAACATTAAACATCACATACAATGCACTTTTGCAATGGTTATATACGCACTTATAAAAAGGGTTATTAGGCGGCTTTCACACTGATCTGCTGGTGAAGCGCAGTGCATCTGCGGGTTAGCTGCACTGAGCCATAGACTTCTATTATATCCTGTGTGTTTGGTGCACTTTCATAAAGTGCACCACATGTGCAATATGTAATAAAAGTCTACAGCTCAGTGCAGCTAACCCACAGGAAAGCCACAGGTGCACGGCGCTGCACCCGTGGTCTGGGTAAACCTCAGCGCACCAGTGTGAAAGAAGCCTTATAGGGAGCTCATGACAGTAATGGCTTGTTCACATTTGAGGTTTGGGGGGGAGTAGCATAAAACCCCATAGTTCATTGTGGTCCGCCGCCGGTTACCAAATCACTGGACCTTGCTCTTTAAAAGGGTGAGCACCTCTGCTCTAGGTGCTTGCATATTATACCTGCAGCAATTTGGGACACTCACATCATTTATATATTATACGGTAGTACCTTGGATTACGAGCATAATTCGTTCCAGAAGCACGCTTGTAATCAAAGCGAGTTTCCCCAAAGGAATTAATGGAAATTCAGATAATCCATTACAGTGTCAATGCTAGTGTATGCAGTACCACATGTGGCCTGAGGTGGGGAGGGGTGCCGGGACACTTGGGACCACTCAGAGACCACTCTGAGACCACTCGGAGACGCTCTGGAACCGAGCGTCTCCGAGTTTCTCTGAGCGTCTACGGCGCCCCCTAACTCTGGCCACATGCGGTACTGCACACCCCAGAGGCTTGAATCCTTCTCGTCTTGAGAAATGCTCGTAAACCGTGTTACTCGCAATCCGAAGTTTTACTGTAATACTAAAACTTAAAGTATATGTGAACCCTTACCTGTTAAGAAAAAAAACATTGAATTTAAGGTAGATATGAAAGGCAACACATTTGTGTTTGTATGTATATAAAAAAAAAACATAAATACCTTTTTTTGCCCTTTCTTTTTTTTTTTTTTTACAAGTGACCACATAATCTCTGCTCTCAACTACATAAGCTGGGGGTGGGGACTGCACGGGGGCATGCCAGCAAGAGGCAGAGAAAGAGCAATACAGTGATGTTCTCAGTGAAGAGCTGAGCAAGGGGGCGTGTCAGCATAAGCCTTTGCCATTGGAGGACAGACAGGCTGTGCTCCCAGCACAGCCAGAAAACAGACCACAATGAGATGGATGTGTTGTCAAGCCTAGTATGGCCAGTTTGCAATAGGAAAGCAAGGGGGACCGGCAAAATCGCCAGGTATTTCACACAAAGGAAGTGATACAGAGAGAACAGGATTTTCAACACAACTACATGGTGCAACAGACACATTTCGGGAATATGAAATGTTGGGGTAACAAACACTTTAAAGTGATATTAAAGTCCATTTTTTTAAAAATAAACATTATACTTACCTGCTCTGTGCAGTGGTTTTGCACAGAGCAGCCCAGTTCCTTCTCTTCTCGGGTCTCTCGCCAGCACTCCTGGCTCCTCCCCCCTGCCGAGTGCCCCCACAGCAAGCAGCTTGCTATGGGGGCACCTCAAGCTGCTGCTCTGTGTGTCCATTCAGACATGGAGACACGGCTTGCCCCCTCCCCTCTCCCTCCTCATTGGCTTACTGACTTTAATTGAGAGCAGTGGGCGCCAATGGCGCCCACTGCTGTCTCAGCCAATGAGGAGGGAGAGTCCCCGGACTTCATGGCTCTTGTGCAACCAGGGCCATCTTAATAACATCATGGGCAAAGTAATGCACTAGGGCCCCTACCAGGGAGATGGTGACCTGCGGCGTGCTATGCGTGCGGTGGCAAGGATTGAGTGTGGCTAAATAATCCTGCATATTGGGCGTGGTTTTTTAGTCTATTTAGACACAACAAATACACAAAACCAAGAAATTATCACAAATCGAATTCACTTCCTATACACTCCTATACACACTATCCCGCCACCTCTACACACTGCTCCCCCCCCCCCCCCCGTATACAGTGACTCTTTTTCTCTGTACACACTGCCCCCCTCCTCCCATAATAAATGCATCTCCCATCTGCCATTTAGCAGCCTGTATTTATGTATGACTGTACACAATACGGGGGGGGGGGGGGGGCATGGGGGCACAGTAGAGGGGAGGTCAGGAGGGTACAGTATAGGGTTTAGTAATGTATAGTGTCAGGTTTTGATGGTATAGGGAAGTATAGCGGCAGGTTAGAGTAGTATAGGGCAGTTTAGCGGAAGGTTTGGATAGTATAGGGAAGTATAGCTGAAGGCTTAGATAGTATAGGGCAGTATAGTGCAAGGTTTGGATGGTATAGGGCCAAATAGCAGAAGGTTTGGATAGTATAGGGCAATATAGTGGAAGGTTTGGGTAGTATAGGGCAGTATAGGTGAAGATTTTGGTAGTATAGGGCAGTTTAGCAGAAGGTTTGGATAGTATAGGGCAGTATAGGTGAAGGTTTGGATAGTATAGAGCAGTATAGTTGAAGGTTTGGATAGTATAGGGCAGTATAGGTGAAGGTTTGGATAGTATAGAGCAGTATAGGTGAAGGTTTGGATAGTATAGGGAAGTATAGGTGAAGGTTTGGATAGTATAGGGCAGTATAGTTGAAGGTTTGGATAGTATAGGGCAGTATAGGTGAAAGTTTGGATAGTATAGGGCAGTATAGGTGAAGGTTTGGATAGTATAGGGCAGTATAGGTGAAAGTTTGGATAGTATAGGGCAGTATAGGTGAAGGTTTGGATAGTATAGAGCAGTATAGGTGAAGGTTTGGATAGTATAGAGCAGTATAGGTGAAGGTTTGGATAGTATAGAGCAGTATAGGTGAAGGTTTGGAAAGTATAGAGCAGTATAGGTGAAGGTTTGGATAGTATAGGGCAGTATAATTGAGGATTTGGATAGTATAGAGCAGTATAGGTGACAATGTGCCTTGGTCACTTACAGTATTGCTGGATGCAAAACTCCCGGGGCTGCTGTGTTCTCTCCTCCTCAGCTTGAGTGAACAAGTCTATAGAAGGAGTGGAGGAGGCGGCCACACCCCTGGCTCAGCCCACGAACTCCGGCTGCCTCTGAAGATACTGAAGATCTCAGAGGAACAGCCTAACTTGATTAAATGAGAGGGGAGTGTTACAGGCAGCCTCCCCTGCACCGCTGACACTCCTGCTGACCCGTTCGACTTGACAAAACAATACATGTTTACACACTGAGCTGCAAGGGGGCAGGGAAAGTGCAGGGGCCCCCAATGCAGCTGGGGCCCCTGGGCAGTGCCCAGGTGTGCCCGCTCATTAAGACGGCCCTGTGTGCAACATCGCTGGATCGAGATGGGGCTCAGGTAAGTATTAGGGAGGCTGAGGGGACTGCTGCACACAAGGTTTTTTATCTTTTTTTAAAAAAAAAGCTTCTGCCTTTAGAGCCAGTTCAAAGTGTTCCTAAACCTAAGAAGTAAAATTGCACTTTGAACTTTTTTCGCCATGGGTGCTAAAGGACCTTGTTCCAGCACCGGCGGGAGTTAAATCATCCCTGCTTGGCCAATGAAGACAGCTGAAGATCCAATACCTGCAAGAAGGTTGGCGAAGAAGTCAACATCGGCGAAGGAGCTTTAGCTCAGATGGGTATAGTCCTGTTTTAAAGCCCAACTCGAGGTAGATAAGAAATGACCCTTGCTATGCTCGTACTGCAACAGTAAAAAGCTCATTTTGTCTAGGGGAGAGGAGAAACAGTTTTACTTGATCCTCCACTCCCCCAGCAGGCGGCGCTCCCCAATGATCCGGTGGTGGACTGTCCCTCTGCGCTTTCACAACCAGAGCAGGGCTATAGATCCTGCTCTGGTCTTGATGACGTTAGGACCCTGGACCGGTGGAACGTGGGGATGCAGAAGCTGTGGGGAACAGTCTAGCTGTGCATAGGGGCGGAGGATCAGGTAAGTAAATCATCTTTTATTGTTCCCCTAGACCTAAACGAACAATTAACTTTTTAATTTTTTATTTGCTGAGAGTTGAGCATTAAGTACACAGGAAATAAGGAATTATTTTAAATACATTTGACAAGGAATTGTTTTTTTCCACTCTCCATTTACATTATCTTAACATCTCTAAATGGAAACAGGTGGAATACAAGAATTTCTTTCTGTTCAAAACAAGCAAAAAAAATGTATTTTGCTATTTTAAAAAAAAAAAAGTGACAGATTGAAACCAATTAAGATGATTAGCAGGAAAACATCGATGCATGGAGAAACTGCGATGTCTGCGACAAACAAAGCGCTTTTACTGACGCCATTGTGTAAGACGTAAGTGTTTAATTACAATGTGACAACAGGAGGTGAATTGGGAAATAATCTAAATACAACTAATGCAACATCACAATGAAATAGTGAATGATTAGGAAGCTGACAAGCTTCTTTTTGTTCAATTTGGAAGACACAGATGTGCTTATTGCAGTATGTGTTATGAAGTGTTTAATTTTAAAGGGAAACTAATTTCAAACATTATCTTTACCTAATAGAGCTAAGTAAAAGAAATATATGTACCAAAACCTATTTAATAGTCAATGCTGACAGGCTTTTGTTTGCATAAGATGGGTGTGTTGCTTTATCTCTTTTATGTCACTTCAGTAAAGCAAGGAAGCAGAAACCTCCAAAGTATATCAATATGCTTTTACCAAACAAGAATGCTATACATACAAACTACTAACAATTGTAGGAAAACAATACAAGACATACAGCATATTACAAATACGCATGCAGTACAACACACATGCACACACTACCTAACTTTCCTAGCAAATGAGCATTGACAATGGTTTGTATGCAGTAGGGATGCACAAGAAAGTTACTTAGCTTGGGTTATAGTTCATGATCCCTGTAACAAACAGGACTCCAGGTTCTACTCCAGTAATTACAGGAAAACTGGCCCTCTTGTACTGTAGATACAAGGTGAAGTTTCTTCTTTGGTCTTGTGAAGTCCCCTCTGGTACAGACCTTGCTTTTTTAGATCTTCTTCTTGTTAGGGAGCCCCCCTTTCAGCTTATGCTGCTGTCTTTTTATTTAGAAAGTTTGGGTAGCCATTCCCACATGAGCGTATCCCTTTACCTTGGCTAAATGCCTTAGCAAATGTAGCCTAATGCCCTGTACACACGACCGGTTTTGCCGTCAGAATAAACTCCGAAGGTTTCTCGGACGGAACTCCGATGGAATTCCGCTCAAGCGGTCTTGCCTACACACGGTCACACCAAAGTCCGACCATCCAGAACGCGGTGACGTACAACACGTACAACGGACTAGAAAAAGGAAGTGCAATAGCCAGTAGCCAACAGCTTCCGTCTCGTACTTGCTTCAGAGCATGCGTCATTTTTGGTCCGTCGGAACAGCATACAGACGAGCGGGTTTCCCAATAGGAATTAGTTCCGTCGGAAATATTTAGAACATGTTCCATTTCTAGGTCCGTCAGAATTTAAAAAAAAAACAGTCCGATGAGGCCTACACACGATCGGAATAGACGATGAAAAGCTTCCGTCGGACTTTTTCTGTCGGACATTCTGCTCGTGTGTACGCGGCATTATGCCCCGTACACACGGTCGGACTTTGTTCGGACATTCCGACAACAAAATCCTAGGATTTTTTCCGACGGATGTTGGCTCAAACTTGTCTTGCATACACACGGTCACACAAAGTTGTCGGAAAATCCAATCATTCTGAACGCGGTGACGTAAAACACATACGTCGGGACTATAAACGGGGCAGTGGCCAATAGCTTTCATCTCTTTATTTATTCTGAGCATGCGTGACACTTTGTCCGTCGGATTTGTGTACACACGATCAGAATTTCCGACAACGGATTTTGTTGTCGGAAAATTTTATATCCTGCTCTCAAACTTTGTGTGTCGGAAAATCCGATGGAAATTGTGTGATGGAGCCTACACACGGTTGGAATTTCCGACAACAAGGTCCTATCACACATTTTCCGTCGGAAAATCCGACCATGTGTACGGGGCAATAGAGTTGTCTTGAGAACAAAAGGTGAGCAGAAATCCCCCAATAGCCACGCCTGTTCTGGGAATAACTGTTGCACTTACTTGCTTTTGTGCCATCTGCGAAAGGAAGAGAATGAAAATTTCCCCAGTGGTACTCAGAGAACCAAAAATAAACTGGCAGGGATTTTATAGCTCATTCACAACGATACATTGTGGGAACAGGCAAAATATCTCGCTTTCCTGCAAGCACAAAAATGCACTTTCCCTTTGCATATGTGTGGTATGGTACACCCATGCATCTTGTAAATTTGTTTGTCCTCGCCAAAATGCATGCTACTATCGTACCTTACAGTTTGCTGCGGCCATTTGTGCGTGTTTCTCGTGCATAGGGCAACCCATTAAAATGAATAAGTTGCCCTAAATGCGATGTTCAGGAATGCACGGAAATGTGCAATAAAGCGTGGGTGCTCAGTCGCGCCTATTGGCATGAACCGACCCTTGACGTGATTGGTATACATACGCTGTATATGTTTAAAAAAATAAATAAAAGTGAAGTTTTGGATTAAAAAAACACTGATAAATGAAAAGATGTAGTAGAAGTTTTACTAATAAATTAATTACAATATTAAGTGCTTATATGCTAATGCTGGGTTCTGTGTATAATTAAAGGTACTTGCTAGAATGACTGTGCAGAAATATGGCATCAGAACAGGTTGTTTCCCCCGTCCTTGGAAAGTCTTCTTGTGCAGTCTGTAGAGACAGTTAATCTCCGCATTTTCTGCACCAAGGTATTTTAGAGTCTGGGTCATGGTCAGGCTGATAAGGTGTTCCAAAATAATAGAAATGAATGTCTCCTGTAATTGTTACTATATTCCCTATGCAAATTCTTACGTGAATGAGTTAAAATGGAAAAAGTTTATGCTTCAGAGGTTGCCTAAATGGCAACTGGCCACGACTACAGCTTAAAAGCCTCCCATTTAACAAAGATGTTAGGTCCTTGGTACATTTACTAGGTCCAGACCCTCCATGCTCAGTAATCTCTCTGCTTTCTAATCTTCACTTTTACTTTGTTACTTTTCTCTTTTAAATAAACTTTGCTGCAAGCAGAGGTTGTTGAATTCCTTATCAACACAATTTGAGAAAAGCGCCTAGACTTTCAAGGATTCAGCTTGCACTTCGCATATAAACGTCCCCCACTGTATTTAACAAAAGTCAAGGAAAGCATCTACTATCCCAATAAAAGAGAGCCACCCCGAAGATTGACAATCCCCTTTAATTCAGTTCCTTTAAAACGTGGCATATCTAGCAGAATTTCCTAGGTGTCGTTCAGTTAATTGGACAGCTCGGCTCTCCCAGGTTTGACACAGTCCACGCATAGCTTAGATGCATCACGTCTTTTTTTTTTTTCCAATAAATACTTGAAGTGTTTGAAAGGCTAGTTTATTTCCCTGGAGTTTCAATTTTCCTTGTGTAGGGTTCCAGACATGTACAATTGCAATTTTATAGCATTCTTTGTTATATAGACATTTCCCAATTAAGATAAGGTCTGCAACCTGTAACTTTCAGCACGAAAATAGCTCTTTGTTAGTTTAAGAGCAGTTAATGTTAAAGATTGCGGCAGGCACTGTCAGGTCGTGATGCCCACTGTGTGCTCCTCTGACCTTCACATAAGTAACAAGGAAGACTTTGAAATCATGGAAGAAAGGGAAGGAAATTAAATGGCAGTTTGAAAAGAAACGGAACGGCAGTCATGGGATTCTAGAGTGTTTGTTTTAAAGGCCAATTTCACTTAGAACTGATATTTAAATTTTGGGTGGACAACGAAGGGTTGAGCCTCCTCCAGCTTCTTATTATTCTGTGTGGCTCAAAAGGGGAGATTCCCTTACAGCAGTTTTTGTCTCCATCCCCTACCAAGGAACCATAGTGAAGGTGTCACCGGCATAGCTGGAAAATTCTTTGTTTTTTATTGAACTATATAAATCCATTAGGAGGGCGTAACTTCATCATTCTGCTTTCAGTTAGATTTGAACTCTGAGCAAATATAAAAGGCATCAATGAATGCAGCTCTGTAGTCATTAATACATCAATATTTGGCATAAGGGTGATTGTTATTCAATACAGCTCTAATCTACAAAATGAAAAAAATTATATATATATATATATATATATATACAGTGGGTAAAATAAGTATTGAACACGTAGCCATTTTTCTAGGTAAATATATTTCTAAAGGTGCTATTGACATGAAATTTTCACCACATGTCGGTAACAACCCATGTAATCCATACATAAAAAGAAACCAAAAAACAAATAAGTTCAGAAACTAAGTTCCGTGTAATAAAATGGAATGACACAGGGAAAAGTATTGAACACGCTAACTGAAATGCATTTAATACTTGGTACAAAATCCTTTGTTGGTAATGACGGCTTCAAGACGCCTCCTGTATGGAGAAACTAGTCTCATTCATTGCTCAGGTGTGATTTTGGCTCATTCTTCCACACAACTCTTGAAGGTTCTGTGGGCCTCTTCTATAAACTCTGATCTTTAGTTCTTTCCATAGATTTTCTATTGGATTCAAGTCAGGTGATTGGCTGGGCCATTCTAGCAGCTTTATTTTCTTTCTTTGAAACCAATTGAGATTTTCCTTGGCTTTGTGTTTGAGATCGTTGTCTTGCTGAAATGTCCACCCTCGTTTCATCTTCATCATCCTGGTAGATGGCAGCAGATTTTTACCAAGATGCTGAAAAACAGGCCCACACCATGATGTTCTCACCTCCAAACTTCACTGTTGGTATGGGGGTGTTTTTGGAGTGATGTGCCATTTGACCTCCAAACATGGTGTGTATTATGGCATTCAAAGAGTTCAATTTTGGTCTCATCTGACCAGATGATATTCTCCCCAGTATTTCACAGGCTTGTCTTAATGTTGTGCAGCAAACTTTAAAAGAGCTTCAACATGCTTTTTCTTCAGTAATGGAGTCTTGCGTGGTGAGCGTGCATACAGGTCATGGCGGTTGAGTGCATTGCTTATTGTCTTCTTTGAAACAATTGTACCTGCTAATTCCAGGTCTTTCTGAAGCTCTCCACAAGTGATCCTTGGCTCTAATGGGGCGTCCACACGGTCAGACTTTTCGACCGGACTGGTCTGACGGACGCGGACGGACGCAATCCGGCAAACAATCCGATCGTGTGGTGGGCTTCACCGGACCTTCAGCGGACCTTTCCAGTGGCAAATCAGACGGACTTTAGATTTAGAACATGCTTCAAATCTTTACGTCGTAACTCCGCCAGACCCAGAAATCCGCTTGTCTGTATGCTAGTCCGACGGACAAAAACCCACGCTAGGGCAGCTATTGGCTACTGGCTATCAACTTCCTTATTTTAGTCCGGTGTATGTCATGACGTACGAATCCGTCGGACTTTGGTGTGATCGTGTGTAGGCAAGGCCGGTCGTTAGAAAGCCCTTCGAAAGTCCGCCAAAAGTCTGTCGAAAGTCTGTCAGACAGGCTGTCGGACTTTTGTAGCTGAAAAGTCCGACCGTGTGTACACGGCATTAGACAACTCTTTTGATAATTCAGACAGCAAACCCCAATCCATATAATCTTTAGTCCTTGGTTCACATACTCCAAATCCAATCAAACTTCTTATATCCTTTTATCCACCACTGTGACTTGGGATAGTAGAGTGCAGCCTCCCACCACCTTATGGACATACACTCACCAGCTACATTTGCCCAAAAACCAACCAGTTTGTGCTAAAACGCATAAGATCCAATACGGATAAAATTGATGGACAAACGGAAATCTCCCAGCATATCCTCCTTCAGCTTGATGCTTGTCCATCCATTCATCTGTATTGGGTCACCAGATGACCCCACCACCGTGTTTACCTGTTATTCGGATAGTGACAGGACACTCACTGAATGACAGATAAACATGCGGACGGGGTCACCCAGTGACATCACCGGATGACCCAGTGATGTCACCAGTTGTGTTCGGTGGGTAGCAGGGTTTTTGTTTTCATGCAGGTCGGTGGCTTACGTTCATCGTGATTTATGTTGGATGTACTTCGGGCAATATTTCGTTTTTCGATTTGTCAAAAACTGTCTCTGTGTTTTTTTTTACTCATTGGTGAATGAGTAGAGATACTATGTACTCCATACTTAGTCATATAGGAGGGGGTGGGATCTGGGAGCGGCTTCCATATTCTGATAATTCACCCCCCCCGCACCCCCACAACCACCGGGCCAGGGTTGTGAGGAATAGGCTCTTGTCCTCATCAACATGGGGACAAGGTGCTTTAGGGGACTCATCCCTCCCTTTCCTGGCCTGCTGGGCTGCATGCTCGGATTAGGGTCTGGTATAGATTTTTGGGGGGACCTCATGCCATTTAAAAAAGAAAAATGTGGGCATGGGGTTCCTCTCAAATTACATATCTGACAGAAGGGCCTGGTATGGATTGGGGGGGCACACAGTTTTTTGTTTTTTTCTTTTAATGCTGGCACTTCATCGGAATCCCGATGACAGCAGATGATCATGATTGATAAGGACGCAGTGGCTGCCCGCTCCTTAACAACCAGCTATTCCGAAGGAAATGAACTGAATACTAAACATACAAAACTACTTCTAAAAAAATCGGGTTCATTAACGAATGTATTTAAAACATTCTTCCGTTTTTGAATGCATCCGAAGACAAAACAAAAGGAAATTTTCCCGCATTCACATGTTTAGCTGTCACACCTAAGTAGCCAATCGCGGCAGGACAGCACAGAATCCACTGGGCGGGGGGTATATGAATTGAGAACAAGGCTGCATGATGGGTAAAAAATGGTATAAAAAAAAAAGGCAGGGGGAATGAAGTTCCTCTTTACAAACCTCATTTGAAGAAGTAAATTATAAAATATAAAAATAAAGGCAGAAACCTAAAGTATTACTAAACCCAGGACCCTGCATTCACTATATCTGGTCTTCCACAGTACACAGAACATGGAAATACAATAGTTTTAGTAAATAAAAACTGCTAAATACCTTTTTCTCATCAGCAGTATATAGCAGTCTTGTGACTTCTATCAGTGTCTGGTTAAAGCTTGTAGGAGGAGTTTTCATTCTTCCCTGTTTGTCCTATGAGGCTGCAGAACCCCCGACCCTCTGTTTGGCTGCTGATTGGCCCTGTGCTGATCACATGCTCTCTCCCAAGAAAAAAAAAAACTCTCTAGCAATACACACCAAGCTGAGCATGTGCAGATTGCCCCCAAGGCTCTGTTCTTTCGGGAGATGGTTTGGGGACTGTGGAAGAAGGGGAGGATCAGAGAAGACAGGATCAAACAGCCTTTTACATAATGCAGAGGATTAACCCCTTAGTTTCCACAGTGAGTATAGCAAGCATGCTTTACTACATATACAGACTGATTTTACTGTGGTGGGTCTAGTAACATTTTAAGAATCATTTGAAACAATAGCGACCATGAAAATAACACTTTAACAGGAAAATTCCGATCGCACCATTACTTTGTCATCCGACCGCCGTGTTGTGAGAATGTGAAATGCTAATAGGCTTATTAAGCAGAAATGTGAGCCTATCACACGGCAGAAAATCAATTATTTTTAATTTTTTTTTTTTTTTTCCGTGCAAAGTATGCTATTTTCAATATGACATTTTCTCACTGTACATCTTTATGTGAGCAAGACGGTTTCTCGCGTACATCTGCCGCGCGGTATCTCATAAATGAGTAATTGTGTTAAAAATTCACATAATTCAGTATTCGGGGGGGAAAAGTAGGCCATGTTTTGTAAACATTATAATCAGAATATGTATTTATTGCCAGGAAGCGGGGGTAATGCACTGTTCAACGTACAGACAGACATCAATTTTAGTTGCAAAGAAATACGATTGCATGTGAAATATTTAAACAGTTTGGAGCCGCAGCTGTTTCCATTGGCTTTTCCCACTTTTAAGAGCAATTCGAGACAACCATCAAAAGCGTTTAGCAGTCTGCTAATGCAAACAACTGTGCCGAAGTCATCAAACATACTCTGTCTCTAAGGCGGGGTTCACACAATAGCAGGATGCTGAAGAGCATTATAACTAAAGGGAAGACTTTTTTTTTTTTTTTTTTTAAGATCTGTATCCTAAAGGAAAGAAAAGTTTTGGCTTTAGATATACTTTAAACATTTTAATGTCCTTGGGCCTTTTATAAAGGTTCTGGTCTTGAAGTAGTTAACTCAAGCTCAGCTTCAGCCATCAGCCTTGTATATTTTTT
Organism: Aquarana catesbeiana; assembly: GCF_042186555.1. Classification (NCBI taxonomy): domain Eukaryota; kingdom Metazoa; phylum Chordata; class Amphibia; order Anura; family Ranidae; genus Aquarana; species Aquarana catesbeiana. The sequence goes on from NC_133330.1 coordinate 319,883,246, forward strand.
TAGTAGGTGATTGGTGGTTCAGTAAAAGTGATCCGGGTGACTCTACAGCCACCCGATCATTTCTACAATAGTGAGAAGAGATGCCAAACCACCCCCAGCCTCGCCCGCCACACCCTACTCGTTCCTATGGAGAGCTGTTCCTAGGAGATGTTCCTATGGAGAGCATTGGACCATAGTAAAGAGGCCACACAGGAACATTGAAGGAGATCGAGGAACGACCACTCCCTGATCTTTCTGTGGCCAATGAACCCAGAAGAGAGACACATTTCACTTCTGGTTTCAGAGTGGTCTTTTCCAAGCTACTGTAGCCGGAGAAGCAGCTAATCAAGCATGATCTGTGCTTGATTAGCTGCAATAAAGGGGAAGCTAGACATTGAAAGTCTAATAGACCCCTGATGTCTCCATAAAGAGAATCTGTCATCTGCCTGTTATCACTTAGGGGGTTTGTTAGTCCCCCTTATTTTGTTAATAAAGTTAAAGTGGTATTAAACACGGACACAAACATTTATTATACTGCAGCTTTCCAACTTTTAGATGAGATGGCTGCATTTTTTATTTTTTTTAGGCTTTTTTAGGTCTCCACATATACACTATCTTACCAAAAGTATTGTAACACCTGCCTTTACACGGAAGAAGTTTAATTGCATCCCAGTCTTGGTCCGTAGGGTTCAATATTGAGTTGGCCCACCCTTTGCAGCTATAAAAGTGTCAACTTTTCTGGGAAGGCTGTCCACAAGGTTTAGGAGTGTGTCTATGGGAATGTTTGACCATTCTTCCAGAAGCGTATTTGTGAGGTCAGGCACTGATGTTGGATGAAAAGGCCTGGCTCACAGTCTCCGCTCTAATTCATCCCAAAGGTCTTCTATCGGGTTGAGGTCAGGACTCTATGTAGGCCATTCAAGTTCCTCCTCCCCAAACTCGCTCACTCATGTCTTTATGGACTTTAGATGCGATGGCGTCATTCATTTCCATTTTTAGGCTTTCTTTCTTCTATTTTTATCTGGTGATCCAGCCAGTAAGTCTGTTGTTTTTCAAAAGAACAAGCTCTCCAGCAGAATGTGTCAGTTACAGAGATAAGCCAATGTATGTAAACATACAAGAAAAAAGCATGACAGGACCTCTTAAATATGAGATCTGGGGTGAAAAAGACCTCACATCTCATATTTACACTTAAATGCAAAAAAAAAAAAATGGAATTTAAAATAAAATTAAAAAAAATATGTCCCTTTTAGGAGCTATGGGTGGAAGTGACGTTTTGATGTCCCTTCCGCCCTGCATTGTTATGGAGACAGGTAGGGGCCATCTTCCCCTCACTCGTCTCCATGCCCAGCAAGGGTGAAGATCTGATCGCCTCCGCCGCTGCCGACGTAAGCGGCGGAGGGCACCGGAGCGCGGCAGGAGGGGGGCCCTCTCTTGCTGCTGATAAAAGTGATCTCCACCGCAGAGACCTCTCTTATCGGAAAGCGGACTGCCGGCCGAAGAAGAGGATGCCGGGGTTATGGCAGCTAGCTGCTGCCATAACATCAATATCCCCCTTCAAAGTAAGGACGTATATTGGCGTGTGGCGGTCCGGAAGTGGTTAAAAGAGAAGTATGGAAATTCGTTTTTTTCCTTGAATTATACATACCTAGATCGCTCCAATGCTGCATCTGTCCCCCTCCGGCTCTTAGACTGAGAAGGGAGCAATCAAACACTGCTGATCGCTGGGTTCTCAGAGCTATCGGAGCAGAAAGCTAGTGACTGTCAGTCACCACTGTCTGCTCTGCCAACACCCCCACCACACACACACTCATTGGAGCGCTGGGGCGGGTGTGGCCGGCTCAGGCTCTCATTGGCTCCCTGAGAGGCTGACCAAGGTGCCAGTCCAGGTATGTAGTCACGATCTTGCCCAAACCTGGACTGGCTCTGTCATGTCAGCCTACAGCGGCTTCTGCCCGCTGTCTACTGAAGATGGGTCACAAGAGAACGAACTGCACTCCTGTGATCCATAGGAGAAGTACAGCCAAACAAGCTTTGGCCGTACTTCTCCCTTAAGCGCACCAGTGTGAAAGGGCCCACAGTGGGTTTTTTTTTCTGTTTCTTCTTTTTTCAGATATCTTTGAATATGATCTTTCCTTACCCAGCAACAATAGGAAGGGAGGAAGCCTTCTGTAATGGGGGTTTTAGGTTTTGAGAAGGTTCAGTTGGCTCGGTGTCATCAATCCCGCGGATGCTGCCAATTAGAAGACGTGGAGTGGCATATAGTAAATGAAACTCTCTAGTACTGACCCATTTCAGGAGAGTTAAGGCCGGGAGTGGTATAATTTGTTGCTAGTTCAGGAAGAGAATGGGCTAATTTATTGCGGTGGGGCACCTGGAATCCGCGACTCATAAATAACGACATCTACAGGAAATCTCCACTGAAGCCTGATTTCTGGCACTGCCACCAGAAAAATCCCAGTTCATCTAAGGCATGTATTTACTGCGTGACGCGTGTCAAAGGCATTGTGAAATTTACAGCTCATTATACATCAAACCGTAGCACACTTACAAAGGAATTTTATACCATATTACTCCTGTTATTATTATACATCTGAATGTCAATGGAGATATAAACTGTGGCTTTTTAAGTGCTTTTTAAGTGCTTATTTATGTGAATACGGAAAATAAGCTCTTAAAGGTGATTTCCACTCAACCTGCTAAATACAGAGGTGAACGACAGGTACAAGGTTGTTACCGGTATATACCGTATGTGAGTCCGCGAACTGTAGTTGTTGCCGGAGCCGCGTGACGTCACTCCCGCGCATGCGTGCGGGAGCCGTCGGTCATGGCACAGGGCAATGAAAGATACAGCATGGGTGGCCGTTCCTTCAGTGCGCATGCGCCGATGATGTCTATATAGTAAATATCTCCTAACTGTGGAAGTCTAGGAGATATTTGCAGGACCTATAGGTAAGCATTATTATAGGCTTACCTATAGGTACAAACAATCCAGGGAAGCTTACTTTCCTCTTTAATCATACGTTTAAGCCTCCCCCCCCCCCCCAACCAGAGGTCTAAACAAGCACTTGGAGGTTAAGGGTCAAGTCTTAAAGTAAAAAGATGAGTTTCCAGCTTCATTCCAACTGTCCCAAACTGCATATTTTTTACAGAATAATGAAGCAGAAAGTATTGAAGGGATCAGCATAACAGCCGGGGAACTAGCATTTTCAGAAGGTTAGCAATCACTGACCCCCTATTTTCCATAAAACAGGTTTATAATAATAATTAATAATTACCGAAACCTGGCTCCATGAATTCAACACTACCTCTCCAGCTGCCCTGTCCCACAGTGGCCTCCTCTGGACTCACTCCACCAGACCCAGTGGACGAAAAGGAGGTGGTGTCGGACTTCTCCTCTCCCCACAATGCACCTTCTAGGTTCTTCCCACACCTCCCTCTCTTTCCTCCTGCTCTTTCGAAGTGCACTACATTCGTCTACATTTTCTCTCCAGATTGTCTGAGGGTCGCAGTCATTTATCGGCCTCCTGGACCAGTGTCACGCTTTCTGGATGACTTCTCTGCATGGCTACCCTACTTTTTCTCCTCTGAAGTACCTGCCATCATCCTAGGTGACTTTAACATTTCAATCAATGTTAATACTGCAACCACTTCTCAACTGCTCAACCTCTCTTTTAACCTAACGCAATGGACCCACCACTCACTCCAATACTCTCGACCTCGTATTCTCCCATCTCTGCACTCCTTGCAAACTCTCTAACACCCCTTTTCCTCTCTCTGATCACAACCTTATCCGTTTCACACTCTCCTTGGCTCCTACCTCCCATGCTGCCAACCCACAAACCACTACCCGCAGAAACCTTCGCAACCTCAGCTCTTCCCTTCTTCATTCTGCTACTGATGGCCTTTACGACAAAATCGCACCCCTGTCCTGCCCAGACCTAACCACTGCCATCTACAACAATATGCTGTCATCCTCCCTAGACGTACTTGCTCCTCTTTCTACACGCAGAACCAGGCCCCCATCTGCCACAACCCTGGCACACAGACGACACTAGAAGTCTCAAGAGACACAGCCGTGCTCTTGAGCGAGCATGGCGTAAATCTAAGTCCCTGCAAGACTTTACCCTCTACAAATCTGCCGTTTTCAAATACAACTCCTGCCTCCACACTGCTAAACAAACCTACTACAACACTGTCATCAAAACCCTCTCATCCAAACCTCATCAACTCTTTTCTACCATTAATTCCTTACTTCCACCCCCACTGCCCCCACCCACCAACTTGCTTACCACTCAACAGATCGCCAACCATTTAAAAAGCAGAATCGACACCATTCGCAAGCAGATATCCAGCATTCAACTTCCTCCCCTACCCAACACATCAGGTCCAAACCACACTCAATACTCTCCTCCTTCTGCCCAGTTACCACCGATGAAGTTGATAAACTCCTCTCCATGGCCCACCTCACCACCTGTCCCCTGGACCCTGGACCCTGGCCCCTCACAATTACAGCGACCACCTTCCCACTCTATCCTAAACTCCCTAACCCACATCTTCAACCTCTCCCTCTCCTCCGGCATCTTTCCTTCCCTGCTCAAACATGCACTGGTTACCCTCATACTTAAAAAACCCTCACTAGACCCCACCTGATTGAATAACTTAAGACCCATCTCCCTGCTCCCATTTGCCTCCAAGCTCATCGAACGCCTTGTCCATGACGAATGAGTCGCTACCTCACAGACAACAACCTCCTACAGTCCGGCTTCCATCCACAACATTCTACTGAAACTGCCCTGCTAAAACTCACCAATGACCTACTTACTGCTAAAACCAATGGCCACTACTCCATACTCATACTCTTAGACCTCTCTGCTGCCTTCAACACAGTTGACCACCTGTTCCTCCTCAGCAAACTACACTCCCTTGGCTTCTGTGATTCTGCTTTATCTTGGTTCTCCTCCTACCTATCTCAGCGCACTTTCAGTGTCACTTACAACTCCATCTCCTCTTCCTCTCTCTCTTGGGGTGCCCCAAGGCTCTGTTCTTGGGCCCTTCCTATTCTCGCTCTATACCTCTTCCCTGGGCCAGTTGATAACCTCCCATGGCTTCCAATATCACCTCTACGCCAATGACACCCAGATCTATCTCTCCACTCCTAAACTCACCCCCTCGATCTCCTCACGGATCCCAAACCTACTGAATGACATCTCGGTGTGGATGTCACACCACTTTCTCAAACTCAATCTTTCTAAAACTGAGCTTGTAATATTTCCTCCTTCCCGGTCCCCCCCCATGATTTTACCATTAAGATCAACAGCACAACCATCGGTCCCTCCACACATGCCAGGGTGCTGGGTGTAATCCTTGACTCTGACCTCTCCTTCAGCCCCCACATCCAATCACTGGCTAAATCCTGCCACCTGCAACATCTCCAGAATTCGACCCTTCCTGACTAATGACACCACAAAGCAACTTATTCACTCCTTGATTATTTCCCGCCTCGACTACTGCAACTCTCTCCTTAATGGCCTACCCTCACCCAGGCTATTCCCCTTCAGTCTATTATGAATGTTGCTGCTAGACTAATACACCTCACTAACTGATCCGTGACTGCTGCTCCTCTCTGCCAATCCCTTCACTGGCTTCCCCTACCCCACCGTATAAAATTCAAAATTCTAACCACAACATACAAGGCCATCCACAACATCGCCCCCACCTACATCACCAACCTCATCTGCAGATATCGCCCAAATCGTCCCCTCCGCTCCTCCCAGGACCTCCTGCTCTCTAGCTCCCTTGTTACCTCCTCTCATACTCGTCTTCAGGACTTCTCCAGAGCCTCTCCCATCCTCTGGAATTCCCTGCCCCAGTATATCCAATCAGCCCCTAACCTGTCCACCTTTAGGAGATCCCTGAAAACTCACTTATTCAGTGAAGCCTATCCCACACCCACCTAACAACCCTATGAAATCATTCCCCGCATCTATAACCTTTTGTAGCACCACCCCCTCCCTTTAGAATGTAAGCTCTACGAGCAGGGCCCTCCTGTCCCTTCTGTATTGAACTGTACTGTAATTGTGCTGTCCCCCCTCTACATTGTAAAGCGCTGCGTAAACTGTTGGCGCTATATAAATCGTGAATAATAATAATAAAGCCGTTATAAAAATGGAACAATATGGGGTGGAGGATGCAGGGAAGAGTGCCACTCATGTGCTCCTAGGCTAACGTCCCATCTAAATGTAAACCACTACAGAGCATAAATACAGAAGTAGAAAACTGACGTTAATAAAATCTTTATACTCCCATCCAGAGGATGCAGGTTTAGAACTCGCCGTTAGATGTTTCCTGCTGCACATCTGTGCCTTAATGAAAGCGGAAATATTTTTCCTCCACGGTATCAGTGTTTATTGAAAGCTCTCGGTGTGATGTCTGCCACACAGACAAGAAAGGGAGACGAAGAATAAAAACGTATCACAGATCAGCCGTGGTGCCTCGCGAAATGCCGTGCGCATCTGTTCGTGACTGGGCGCTGCAGCTGCGATTAAGCGCATGAAAGCAGCCACAAGCTTTAGAAAAACCCGAGCAGAATGGTGTCATTGTATTACAAACGCCATTCGCAGAAAACGACTGTCACACCATTATAGAGAGATGCTCGGATCCTGCTATTGTTATTCTTCATCATTAACTGCAGCCGTTCTAGTTTTCTGCTGGAAAACTGATGACAAAGGAGGAAAAAAAAAAAATATGAAAGAATGTAAGAAATATTTTTTTACTCCTAATGGTCCTTTATACATAAGGCCCTTTCCCTCCGTTGGATTATTATGACAAGGCTTTGTAGGTGTTCATTGGAAAAGAACTAGAAAGGGATACGATAGCAATTGTTACTGTATACTGGAAATAAGTTAATTGGTTAAAAGAAAACTTCTGCCAGACAGCGAATTACTGCTACTAAAATACGACTGTCGTTATCTGATTTTAAAACGCACCCAAATTTAAAAAGTTAAAGATCTGGTTTCTTATAGGGAACATCTAGAAATGTTAACTGTAACCTAATAAATGTACCTGTTGTCTTAAATGCCACCTGAAGAAATAGAAGTGTACTTTCTTTGTCTTGCGCCTCATAGTTGTATATCTGCAGTGTGAGATCATCTAAGGCAACAATCTCCAAATGGTGGCCTTTATCCGGCCCTTGGGGAACTATTCCATCAAGTGACACCAACAATGACAGCCACAGTGGGGCATTATTCCTCCCACTGGCACCATTGAAAGGGCACAATTCCTCCCACTGGCACAAATGATGGGGCAAAATTCCTTCCATTGATACCAAGAATGGGCCAATATTCCTCCCAATTACACCAATAATAGGACAGGATTCCTTCCATTGACACCAACAGTGGGGCAGAATGCCTTCCATTGACACCAATGATGGGGCAGAATTCTTACCATTGACACCAACGATGGGGCAGAATTCTTGCCATTGACACCAACGATGGAACAGAATTCTTTCCATTGACACCAACGATGGGGCAGAATTCCTTCTATTGACACCAACGATGGGGCAGAATTCCTTCCATTGACACCAACAGTGGGGCAGAATGCCTTCCGTTGACACCAATGATGGGGCAGAATTCTTACCATTGACACCAACGATGGGGCAGAATTCTTGCTATTGACACCAATGATGGTGCAGAATTTCTTCCATTGACACCAACAATGGAACAGAATTCCTTCCATTGACACCAACGATGGGGCAGAATTCCTTGCATTTACACCAACAATGAGGCAGAATTCCTTCCACTAACAATAACAATGAGGCAGAATTCCTCCCACTTTCACCAACAATAGGGCAGAATTCCTTTCATTGACACCAACAATAGGGTACTATTCCTCCCACTGACACAAATGAAAGGACACAATTCCTCCCACTGACACCCACAGTGGGGCACTGTTCTTGCCACTGACACCAAACATAGAGCATTGTTTACTCCCTGTACTTGAGGGTCTAAAATGCAAGGAACTTCCTGTTTCTGTTTCATTCATTATGAGGGTCTGTGTGTTCCACACCTCTCATGCTGCTTCTTGATTAATTTTGCACTAGTCATCACGTTACCAGTCATGAGGGAGCAGCTCTAACATGAGGAATCAATCCCTGCTTCTCCACCAATATTTTCCCTTCCTCCAGAAGACACAATAATGCGATGCTCACTGTTCTCCTTGCTGGAGAGGAAACTGTAAGAACCTGCAATGCAAGGATTTCCCTGCTTCTGTTTCATTCATCCTGAGGATCTGTGCTTCCTCTACCTCTCATGCTGCCTATTGATCATTATTCCACATCAGATCACCAGTCATCAGTGGGGAAGCTCTAATATGAGAAAGCAAAGCCCCACTTTTACCGAGATGGCTGCCCCCACACAAAGAGATGGTGCAGCACAAGTCATGGTAGGTCAGCAATTAGTAAAAGATCAGCTGCAGGAAGACCACAGGCAATACTGGTGACTTGTTCTTTCCCCATTTGCCAGCTTCCACAGTAATTTTTCTTTTTAAAGACATACTATATACAAAATAATCAAGAAGAAATTTTCTGACCAGCAAGGGTAAAGTGGGTAAATTACAATCTTTTCAGCCCTCATTTTAATTTCTACTGAAGTAAAGAAAGTATTTGAAAGTACCAATCCATAAAACTATACCAATGTTTCTCAACCTTTATTTCAGCTGTGGCCCCCTTAGAATGAATGCTAAATTTAAGGACACCCCAGTCTAAATTGTAAAAAGCATAAATGTTACTTATCAGTCAGAAACCTTGATGAAATTGACTTCACATCAGAAGCCCCCCTTTACATCAGAGGTTCCCCCATCACATCACAGCAGGGATCTTCTGTTATTTCAGAGTTCCTCCTTTATGTCTGAGACATCCCATCACATCAGAGTCCACCCTATGCATTAGAGGCCCCCTATACACGTGTCCCCCCATCGCATCAGAGTCCCCTCATAATATCAGAGCCTCCCTGTCACATCAGAGCCCCCCCCCCATTACCATATAGTCCCCCATCACAGAGCCCCAAATTACACAGTTCCCCTATCATGGAGGTTTCCAGTCAGACAGCCCCTTCTTTACATCACAGCCCTACCTTTTGGCGGGAGGTGGAAGAAGTCTGGGGGAGATGGACTTCTGTCTACCCTTGAATGGTGGGGGTGGCTCTGCATGTCACCTGCCAAGGATAAGAGTCATGGGTTGCCTTGGTGTGAGCTAGCAGGCCACCATCACAATGGAATCAAATGATGCCGTACACTCCGGCCCTAGAGCGTCATTTGTTGTCATGGTGTTGGTGGCCAGCCCAACTGCACCATGGCAACTCATAATGCCGATCCAGAGAAAACTGGGTCCCATGCTCACAGCACCCCGAGGAACCCAGATGGCACCTATGTTGATAAACAGTGCCCTAGACCTGCAACATACTCCTTGATCTCCCTGGGTATCCCAGATTTTCTTAGACTCCGACCAGCCTCTCCCCTAGTAGAGAGAGAGAGAAGTGGTCCAAGAAATTTCATTAACTCAGATTTTTCAAGACATGGAACAGAGAGTTGGAGGCGCAGAGGAGAGCATTAGTCACACAGTGCTCTCTTCTCCGTGCCCTGGTTATCGCAGCTTGATTGGTTTGTGTGAAGAAGCTCCTGGAAATAATTGCTTATTCATACTGTTCTGGTCCTATTGGCACCAAGGGCAATGAGGGGATTTAGCAATGAACCCTTGTCCTTATTAAACACATCCCTCTAACCATGTCATCCCCATGCTGATACCTCTTTGTAGCGTCTGATGCATTTTTTACTTGCTGCCTGAAACCTCTTTACAGTGTGCAGTAATAATATGTAGAAAAAGGATTGCCTTAGCCTGATAGCTGCTGTTCTAACTTTGCCCATTGATCACAGTGGTTATTTCTTAAGTCAGTGTGAATAAATGTTGCTGAAAGCAATATGCTGCAGCAATCAGGGCCGTCTTTAAAGCAGAGCAAAAGGGGCAGCTGCCCTGGGCCCTGTCATTGTTGTGGGGCCCAAAGCAGCTGCCTCATACTTGGCAACTATCCCAGTTTAAATTCCCTTGAGGTTTTATTCCCGTGCTGTGTCCTGATATCTCAGTGTAAAGTTCTGTTACTAATGCTGCCAAGCTATGAGGTCATATTCACCATCACCTATACTGAATGCTGCCCACTAGGGAGGTAAAGTGCATGCTTGAAAGTCCTGACTACAACTGTGGTCATTAGACCTATCATCAGCCTGTTCTGCAAAGGTAAGCAAATTAGTGTCTGTGTGTGTGTGTGTGTGTGTGTGTGTGTGTGTGTGTGTGTGTGTGTGTGGGGGGGGGGGGTAGTGTGGGATGTGCAGAGGTACGCAGAGAAGGAATTACAGTTTGGGGTGCACAGGTGAGCAAGGAGGGGGATGTATGGAGATAAGTAAGGTGGGTGCAAAGATGAGCAGAGGAGGCAGGTAGAGTTAAAGGGGAGGGGGAGTGGAAAGGATGGTGGAGGTTTGGGGTGCAGAGGTTAACATGGGTTTAAGGATGCAAAGGAGTACTGACAAGGTGGATAAAGATGTAGGTCATGTGTAGAGCAGCCCATTCATTTCAATGGGCTGCTCTATGCTCTACAAATGCGGAAGAAACTCCCAAACACTTTTCCAAAATCACACGGTGCCAAGGCACATGTCAGCAGATGCATGAGGGTGTCATTACCAATTAATGGCACTGCTGTGTATCTGCTAAAGGGTAGCACGTTTCTGTGGTGTCAGGAAAGTGATTTTGCATGCTTTCCCAACACACACAAATGTGAATGCAGGCTAAATGTCTCAGTTACATTGGTGGTCAGTGTAAATCTTCTCATTACATTGGTGCTTGGTGTAGAATCCTTTCATTCACGCTAGTGGCCAGTGTGAATGTCCCCCTTACATTGGTGGTCAGTATAAATCCCTATTACATTGGTGGCCAGTGTAAACCCCTATTACATTGGTGGCCAGTGTTGAAACTCCTCTTTATATTGGTAGTCAGTATAAAAAAATCAGCATTGCCATTGATCACACCCTCCCCTCCCCCCAGCACTGCTACTGAGCCCAGGAGTCCTAGGACCCCTAAGAGTATTCTGTCTATCAATGGGCCCCTCACCTCCCCAGTCCATGGTGTGCAGGCAGTGAGGAGATGATGTGCTGTAACCTCTAGCAACCAATCCGTAAGCAGTAATGATGTCCAGTAACTTATAGCAACCAATCAGTGAGCAGTATTGATGTACAGTAATCTCTAGCAATCAATCAACAATCAGAAATGATGTGCTGTAACCTCTAGCAACCAGTCAGTAAGTGGTAATGATGATACACTGTAACCTCTGGCAACCAATCGCAATCGCTGTCTGATCTGATTCCGTAAATTGATTTTGAGTCTAGCTGCTTTTTCTTTTATGTCTCAAAGCAGGTGGAGAGCGAAACTGCATGGAGGAGGGGGGACACAAAATTTTTTTTGCCCAGGGTCCAATCAATATTAAAGACGGCCCTGGCAGCAATATAAGTTTTCCAAAAACAAAAGGCATTAAAATTGTTACTGAGCTGCAGCTGACTGACTTTGCTTAGCCTGAGAGAAGCACCCTCGCAGATAGCAAGCAATTGTGCTCCAGGTTTGAAAATGACTTGCTAAGCTGTTGCTAGACTTGCCTGGCTTCACAAGTTTGTTGCATAATTGCAGCACGTCTCCAGATCAGCTTTCCCTGCAAACATTCTGCAAGTCTGCTGCAAGTTCTGGTTCATTTATGTTGTGCAATAGTCATCCCACCACAGGGAGCTCTATGGCTGAATTTTCATTTTTCGAAGCGCTAGTGGAGAAAGTAGGAGTCCCATTTTTAAAGAGTAACTAACTCCAAATATCCCGGCCAACCATCTGGACCCCATTGCACATAGTGGCCGTGATGCCCCGTGCTAATGTTGTAGCAGTTCATAAACAGCTATAAGGTGTAAGAAGCACATCTCATTGGTCAGACTGGTCATGTGGCTGCCCTGGCCAATGAGCAATTGCCATACTCACTCTGGATTGAAAACTGGCTACAAGAGCGAGTTCGGAGGGTGGTGATAAATGGGGAGTACTCAGAATGGTCAGGAGTGGTTAGTGGGGTTCCCCAGGGTTCTGTGCTGGGACCAATCCTATTTATTTTGTTCATAAATGACCTGGAGGATGGGGTAAACAGTTCAATCTCTGTATTTTCGGAAACCTTCAAAAAGAGCTTAACAAATTAATGGGGTGGACAACTACATGGCAAATGAGGTTTAATGTAGAAAATGTAAAATAATGCATTTGGGTGGCAAAAATATGAATGCAATCTATAGACTGGGGGGAGAACCTCTGGGGGAATCTAGGATGGAAAAGGACCTGGGGGTCCTAGTAGATGATAGGCTAAGCAATAGCATGCAATGCCAAGCTGCTGTTAACAAAGCAAACTGAATATTGGCATGCATTAAAAGGGGAATAATTCCAGAGATAAAAAGATAATTATCCCTATGCTGTCCAGTTCTGGGCACCAGTCCTCAGGAAGGATGTACTGGAAATGGAGCGAGTACAAAGAAGGGCAACAAAGCTAATAAAGGGTCTGGAGGATCTTAGTTATGAGGAAAGGTTGGGAGCACTGAACTTATTCTCTCTGGAGAAGAGACGCTTGAGAGGGGATATGATTTCAATTTACAAATACCGTACTGGTAACCCCACAATAGGGGTAAAACTTTTTTGCGGAAAGGAGTTTAACAAGACACGTGGCCACTCATTAAAATTAGAAGAAAAGAGGTTTAACCTTAAACTACGTAGAGGGTTCTTAACTGTAAGAGTGGCAAGGATGTGGAATTCCCTTCCACAGGCGGTGGTCTCAGTGGGGAGCATTGATAGTTTCAAAAAACGATTAGATAAGCACCTGAACGACCGCAACATACAGGGATATACAATGTAATACTGACATATAATCACACACATAGGTTGGACTTGATGGACTTGTGTCTTTTTTCAACCTCACCTACTATGTAACTATGTAACTATTGCAGTGAACATACTGCTACACCATCGGCACAGGGCATCACTACCGCTAATTGCAATGGGGTCTGGATGGATGGCCAAGATATTTGGAATTACTTACTCTTTAAAAATGGGATTCATACTTTCTCCATTAGCTCATTTATCACGTCTTTTACCCTTTTGTACCATTTGCCCATCCGTTTTAGATTGTAAGCTCACTAGCAGGGCCACAGAACTCTTTAATGAATAAAAGAAAAGAAGGGACAATATGCTCACAAAGGAAATACATTCAAGTGCATGTGGTCCAGTGCTGAGACATGTGACGTCCATCAGAGGGACCAGTCCAGGAGGCAGGACAGCGGCCACGCAGGGTAAGTGGGAGATCCCTGCTCTGTGTAAACCAGCGGCTCTCCTCTCCCCATGCACTGGCAAGTCTGAGCTGATGGGCACTGTGAGGCTGAGGCGATGGGCACAGATCAGACTGCATTGATGGGCACAGATCAGACTGCATTGATGGGCACAGGTAAGGCTGAGCTTTTAGGCACTGATCAGGCTGCATTGATGGGCACTGATCAGTCTGCATTGATAGGCACTGATGAGGCGGCATTGATGGACACTGGTGAGGCTGAGCTGATGGGCACTGATGAGGCTGCATTGATGGGCACAGGTAAGGCTGCACTGATGGGCATTGATCAGGCTGCATTGATGGGCCCTGATGGGGCTGCATTATTGTGCACTGGTGAGACTGCATTGATGGGCATTGGTGAGGCTGCATTGATGGGCACTGATGAGGCTGCATTGATGGGCACTGATGAGGCTGCATTGATGGGCACTGGTGAGGCTGCATTGATGGGCACTGGTGAGGCTGCATTGATGGGCACTGGTGAGGCTGCACTGATGGGCACTGGTGAGGCTGCACTGATGGGCACTGGTGAGGCTGCACTGATGGGCACTGGTGAGCCTGCATTGATGGGCACTGGTGAGCCTGCATTGATGGGCACTGATGAGGCTACATTGATGGGCACTGATCAGCCAGCTCAAGTGAGCCCTCAGCCCAGACTCCGTGTGCTATCACTGAGGCCCGCCAGACAGCACTGGAACAGGCCACAGCCCAGCCAGGCAGTAACCAGCAAGTTTACACCCCATGATGCCGGGCATGGGCTGGACTTACTTTAAAATGTGGGAGGGGTTATCAAATTTACCTTCTGGACTGAAGCCCCTGGTCTTTTTCCCACCTAGCAACACCCCTGCATGTAACAATTCCCATCACGCCACGAGACATGTGTCCATCAGCTAGGGGACAGCATACATGTTTCAAGGGCGATGCCCTCTTTCTCAGAGCTAAAAAGTTTTTAGCTCTGAGGAAGAGGGCATCACCCTTAAAATGGACACGTGTCTGGTGGTGTGATGGGAATTATTACATGCACTTAACTGTATTTCCATTATGAGTATATTGTCACTTATTTTATTAATGAAAGAATCCTACGATAATGCACTAGGCTGCTGCGCCTCCTTCTTATGCTTGTTTTCTAGTACTGGTTTTTATCAAAAAGAAGAGGGAAAGAAGACAGATTTTCCAATTTTAGTTGGCCTGGTTATCAAGGACAGCTGACTACGGGCATTGCCTAGCTCATGGATGAGGCACGGGACATTTATGGCAGGCCAAGCTGTCCAGATGACTCTTTTTTTGTGGAAGGCACCTTAGTACTATTCAGCTGCATAGCAGACATGGCTTCAGATTGTCAGGGTGTAGACTATTGTACTGGACGGTCCTCAAGCAGCAGGTTTGATGATGGCCAAACCAATTTCGGAATCTTCATCACCATTTACAAGCATAGCACCACATCACATGTAAGGGAAAATTAAAATTACAAGGAAGTTATTTGGGACTTTAAATGAGGATAGTGGGGCTTTCCAGACCCCTCCTCCATCCCGATTCAATATTGAGGGCAATAGGGAAAACAGAAGGCGGGACTTTAAATGAGGATAGTGGGGCGTTCCAGACCCCTCCTCCATCCCGATTCAATATTGAGGGAAATAGGGAAAACAGAAGGCGGGACTTTAAATGAGGCACACGGGAGCAGAAATGTAAATTGGATAAAACAATCATTTTAATGAATTAATTTTTAACATTCATTTATTTTTACATATTTATGCACATAGCTATAAATTAGTATTTTGTATTTCATTAAAAGATGCATTCCAACAAGGACTTCTTTTTTAACAAACATAGGAGAAAAGGGACAATAGAATATGTATATAAGGGAATAATGTATTGATTTGTGACATATTGGGATGTCACATGAAAAAACAAGTAAAATCAATAAAGTGGAACATCCATACATGAGTACGGATTGTGTGCACATAACGGTACTTGGAAACTCTACGCGTTTCGGGACCTTAAAGCCACTCATCAGGAGCAAAACCATAGTGACCACCTATGAATATGGAGAACAACAATATTTTCATTGGTCTAGAAAACAAGTGGACAAATGTAAAACATGAAGCCCCACATGAGTACACTTGACCCACGGACTTACAAAAATATATCTGCGCAATGGTGGTGTAGCCGTAAAAGTCCAGCCGGCCAAGAGTGCCATACCCGGAGCCGAGGGAGCGCGTTCAGGCGACGCAAGCCCGACAAAGACAAACCTGGGTGGGTCAAGGTGGAAACAAGGCACAAAGGTGGGTGAGAACACCAAAAAATGGCCAGGAGTGGGCAAAGCATTGAAGGAACAGAAAAGGATCAATGGTGAATGAATGAGTGAAAAATGAAAGAGTGAATGAAGGGTGAAAAGGTAAAGGAGGGAGGAGCAAAAGTAGGGTAAAGAAAAGGGAGAAAAGGGAGAGAAATCGGAAGAACAAAGGAAAGGAGAAAACGTTCATTGAAAGTCCCGCCTTCTGTTCTCCCTATTTCCATCACATGTAAGGTCTTTGCTCTGGAGACTCTATCTATAGGCTCATTATGACAATCAAATATTACTTGTAGCTGAAGCACCTTTTTTGAATGTTCAATTTTCAGGTAAATTCTCAAGAGAAAATGCCCTTTGATTGGAATTTCTCAGCTTATAAAGGCGTAAAAGACCCTTATTCATGAAAGGGTCACACACTTATTTCATATAATAAAAACCCAGACTATGTAAATGCGCCTTCCCTTGTCAGACGGTATGAGTTTCTCCTTTTCAGAGTATCGGTGCCTCAGTGCGAAACGTTCCAACGCTATTGATAGGTCCCCAATATGAAAATGGATGTTCGCGGTTTTCTAATCTACAGTTAGCAGCCCCGCTGTCAGCTTATCCATGTGACAGGTAAAATTGTCTGCGGAGCTGCAAAGTGGGGCTGTCATTTGGACAGGCTGGACAGTAATGTGAACCGACGATGGAGGTTATTTAAAAATGGACTGTTCAGTCACAGCTGAAAGCTTCTCTTAACTAAAGAGCATTGCTTAATAAGCTGCGGATATCTCTTCTAGGCTGCACCCGGAACTCTTACAGCCCCTAATTTGGCTTTCAAAGTCATTTACTGCTCGCAAATAAACTGACCTTTTTTTTTTTGTTTTTCATTATAATTGGAATTCTGTAAATACTTGCAGACAAAAATATGCCTTGATAGTTCTACCTGCTACAGGCCGGAGTCTTCCAATTCAAGCGAACCATTTGGTCCTAAATATTGTCTAAGCTCAACTTCTGCTCAAGTCAGGATTCATCTCATCTCTCATGGTGCCAATTATAGATGAGCTCAGGTGTGTTTGGACACAAGCCCGAACCTGCCTGAGTTATCCACCAGAAAGCTGTCAAAGTTGCCAATCACAGGCAATGGAGGCATTTCCCAACCTGCAGCCACATGCATGGCCAGAAAAGGGGTGGCAGGAGGGGCAGCTGCCCTGAGCTCAATGGTTTATTGCAGGGATGGGGGCGCCCTAACCCTAAGGGAAGGGGGGGCGCAGTTTGGTATCTTTGCCCTGGGCGCTGAATGACCTTGTCCCGGCACTGGCCGCATGTATACGATAGGCGTGTATAAGTGTGACTTCAGGGCGGGGCATGCCTGGCTGTCAACTTTGCTAGATTCCTGGTGGGATAGCTCCGGCAGATTCTGACTTGTGTCCAAACCCGCTTGAGCCCATTCCTAATGCCAATTACTGTGCTCGCCATTTGATATTCTGGAGCCTCCACTTGTGTTAGGAGCTCTGCAATTGTCTGAACTGTTAAATGGCAGTGATAGGGCCTACCACTAAATTGGTTGTAAACCTGTACTTATACCCAGGGAAGTGACTGCCCTCAGGTATAGCTCCCAACTGTCCCTGATTTCGAGGGACTGTCCCTGATTTGGAACAAAGTCCCTCTGTCCCTCTTTCCTCCTCATTTGTCCCTCATTTTGGTCTGATCTCTATAGTTGTATATAAATTCACTTTTTATCTTTCAAAAAGTGTTTCCAAGTGCTAAACCTTTCATCCAATTTCTAAATTGCTGCATTTGTAAATTTCAAAAGCCAATATAAAGGAATAGTAGTGGTAAAAGAAAGCACTTGTGGGTTTAACTAATCTTTTCTTTTGTGGTATTCTCCTTAAACCACTTAAGGAACAAGCCTCATTTTGAGATATGTTGTTTACAAGAAAAAAAAATGTTTTTTTGCTAGAAAATTACTTAGAACCCCCAAACATTATACATTTTTTTTCTAACATCCTAGAGATGCAATACTTTCTGTCATACCGTATTTGTGCAGTGGTCTTACAAGCGAACTTTTTTTTGGAAAAAATAAATTTTTGAATTAAAGAATAAGACAACAGTAAAGTTAGCCCTTTTTTTTTTTATATTGTGAAAGATAATGTTACGCCGAGTAAACTGATACCCAACACGTCACGCTTCAAAATTGCACCCGCTCGTGGAATGGTGACAAACTTTTACCCTTAAAAATCTCCATAGGCGATATTTTAAAAATTCTACAGGTTGTATGTTTTGCGTTACAGAGGAGGTCTAGGGCTAGAATTATTGCTCTCGCTCTACCGATCGTGGCGATACCTCAGATGTGTGGTTTGAACACCGTTTTCATATGCGGGCGCTACGTACGTATGCGTTTGCTTCTGCACGCGAGCTCGGTGGGACGGGGCACATTTAAAACATCCCTTGTAATAGAAAAAAGCATGACAGGCCCTCTTAAATATGAGACCTGGGGTCAAAAAGACCTCACATCTCATATTTATACTAAAATGCAATAAAAAAATGGCCCTTTAAAAGCTATGGGCGGAAGTGACGTTTTGACGTCGCTTCCGCCCTACAATGGTATCTAGACAGGTGGGGGCCATCTTCCCCTCACTCGTCTCCATACCCAGCAAGGAAGAGGATCCAATCGCCTCGGCCGCTGCCGACGGCCCCGGTAAGAGGCTGAGGGCACCGGAGCGAGGCGGGAGAGGGGGGGGCTCTCTCCCACTGCCGATAAAAGTGATCTCGCAGTGAATCCACAGCAGAAACCACTATTATCGGAAACCGGACCGCCGACTGAAAAAGAGGATACCGGGGTTATGGCAGCTAGCTACTGCCCTAACAACGATATTCCTCTTCAAAGTTAGGACGTATATCGGCGTGTGGTGGTCCATAAGTGGTTAAGGGGGCGTGACAGAGGGGTCTTCAATGCCTACATACTTTTGCTAATAGGTGTCCCTCATTCCCAACTCAAACATTTGGGAGGTGTTGCCTCAGGTGATATACAAAGATGAAACAAATCCTCCTACATAAGTTGTAGCTGTGTATCTGCAGCCATTTCCTGTAGATCATTCAGCAGTGGCTAATTGGTTAGCATTTCCACCTTCCAGCACTAGGGTTGTCGGATTGAATCCCAACCACAGCACTACCAGCACAGAATTCTCCCTGTGCCTGTGTGGATTTCCTTCCAGGAAAGAAACACACACACACCGCATCAGACACTAATCAGGTGCACTGGGTTCAGGTGCTAACCTCGGCTCACTGCCGTTCACGATACAGAAGAGAAGAAGAAATTGGTTGCACACCGGACCATCAAATGCTTGAAAAAGAAGTCCCTTATTGCCGCTTGCCAGTCATATATGCAGGGTAGGGATAGTTAACGCGTTTCACACGGATATACCGCACTTGTTCACAACACCAAACTGATCTCCGTTCTGGCTATTTAAAGGTATGTCACTAATTGGAAACACACCTGAACAACATGCCCAAATCAGGAGAGCAGCTAATAAAGAAAACACTGACATTGGGATTAAAAACATTTCAAGAATAGTAAAATAGAAAAATAGTAATAAATTAAAACCCTAATAAATTAAATGAAAAAACCCCAAAAACATAACCAAATTGATCAAAATTAATCACCAATAAAGTAATAAATGAAAAGTTAGAAATGAAATGAAAATGGTGAAAAATAAAAACAGACCAAAAATACAAAAAACCAGCACATTGATTATACCAAAAATAGGAAATTAGGAAATTGTAGAAAAATAAGATATATAAAATCATTTCATTAGAGATAACTAGCAAAAACGATTAAACTAGTGAGTGATGACCCCATAAAGGTTATATAACCCAAAAAAAATGGAGTGAAGCATTCATGTTTAACCACTTCCCGACGATATACGTTGGCAGAATGGCACGGGTGGGCAAAAGGGCGTACAGGTACGTCCCCTTTAAGAAGCGGCACTGCAGGCGCACTTGCCCCCGCCACGTTTTCCGTGACCCTGACCGCGGGTCCCGCGGACTCAACGTCCACCGGGTGCACGCGATCGTGTCACGGAGAGGTAGAACAGGAAGATGCCTTTGTAAACAAAGCATTTCCCCGTTCTGCCTAGTGACATGACAGCGATCACTGCTATCTGCCATCGAGAGCAGTGATCGCTGTCATGTGTGTTGAAGCCCATCCCCCCCACAGTTAGAATCACTCCCTAGGACACACCTAACCCCTTCATCGCCCCCTAGTGTTTAACCCCTTCCCTGCCAGTGTCTTTTACAAAGTAATCAGTGCATTTTTACAACACTAATCACTGTATAAATGACAGTGGTCCCAAAATAGTGTCAAAAGTGTCCGATGTGTCCGCCGTCATGCCATTACTAATAAAAAAGAAATGAATAATAAAAATGCCATAAAACTATCCCCTATTTTGTAGACGCTATAAATTTTGTGCAAACCAATCAACGCTTATTGTAATTTTTTTTTTTTTTTACCAAAAATATGTGGAAGAATACATATCGGCCTAAACTGAGGAGAAAAATTGTTTTTTATATATTTTTGGGGGATATTTATTATAGAAAAAAGTAAAAAATATTGCTTTTTTTCAAAATTGTCGCTTTTTTTTGTTTATAGCGCAAAAGATAAAAATCGCAGAGGCGATCAAATACCACCAAAAGAAAGCTCTATTTGTGGTAAAAAAGGACGTCAATTTTGTTTGGGTACAGCGTCGCAGGACCGCGCAATTGTCAGTTAAAGCGACGCAGTGCCGAAAAACAAAAAGTGCTCTGGTCAGGAAGGGGGCAAATCCTTCCGGGGCTGAAGTGGTTAACGGTCACCACATCATGTATGTACGTACAAGAATTCTAGTAACTATTCCACAGAATTCAAATACGGTACCTAACATACCAATTATACAAGCAAAGATCGAAAGTCACAGCTGACATTATCTAAAGTTTAGAAGCATACATATATCACAGTCAGCGGGAGAAGATCAATTGCGTGATGTGTGGAAATGCAGAACATAGTATGACCGTCTCAGCCAAAATCATTATAAAAAGAGAGAGAGCGGTGGAAACGACTCACATCAATGTTCCACCAGACCAACAAAAAGTGGTACATATAGAAACCACAAGTTCACTGGAATATGGGAAGCCGAAGAAGAATAAGTCACCTAACAAGTGGCCCGGGGGAAAAAACCTGTGAACACTTGGACCGGGATGTTGTTAATCATGGTAATGTGTGACATCGACCTCCGAGCACCGTTCATTGGTTCCACCCCTACCCACCTCCAAGCACCATCCCTTGGTGCCACCCCTACCCACCTCCAAGCATCGTTCCTTGGTGCCACCCCTACCCACCTCCAAGCACCATCCCTTGGTGCCACCCCTACCCACCTCCAAGCATCGTTCCTTGGTGCCACCCCTACCCACCTCCAAGTACCATTCCTTGGTTCCACCCCTACCCACCTCCAAGCACCATCCCTTGGTGCCACCCCTACCCACCTCCAAGCACCGTTTCTTGGTTCCATGCCTAATCACCTCCGAGCACCATTCCATGGTTCCACGCCTACCCACCTCTGAGCACCCTTCCTTGTTTCCACCCCTACCCACCTCTGAGCTCCATTCCTTGGTTCCACCCCTACCCACTACTGCTCTTTTAGAGAATATATAACCAAGTATCATTTTGTGGTGCTAAGAAATTTGTATGGAATATGGTAATGATAACAAGAAAAGCAGTAAAATAGATCCCCTGCAGCCAGTAACAATATAGCCCCCCCCCCCCCCCACCAGCAACAGTAGATCCCTCTAACAACAATGGACCACTGTAAACAAAATTTCCCACCTAGCAACAGTAGACTTCCGGCAGCAACAACTAATCTCCACACAAGAAGATCCCTCCCTCAACAGCAGATCTCTCCCAGCAGCAACTGACCCCCTAGCAATATAAGACCCACCCCCAGCAATGGTAGGTCCCCCACCAGCAACAACAGACCACCTCAGCAACAATACATCCCCTCCTGCTGAAATAAATCCCCCAGCAGCCAGCATCAATAGACCCTGCAAAACACCCAGCACCCCTTGCCATTGCATACAGTCAGTGCTGGAGGTGCCGCAACTGCATTCCCCCTCGTTCCCGCTGAAAAAAAAGCCCTGCAGATAGTACATGTTACAATATACACAACATACCCGGTGTTGCAATTATAAAAAGAGGTCAGCCTGTGTTGCCTCCCATTGGAGGGTGAGCAGATCACATCACCCTTAGTGACGTGCTTGCAGCAGGAGCAGCCAGTCACCCCACAGCCATAGTTGCCCTTAAAATGCAACCAGGTTGTGGAGGTGATTTTAGTAGATCTAAACAAACTAGGTGACAAACAGTTTCCTAAAGTATGAGCACGTCTGGAAACAAAGTTAAATCCGTCTTTCAGAAGGTCAGCACAGATGTGATCTTCGAACAAAACGGGCAGGTACCTATACACAATCATCCTAATATCATTGAATTCTTCACTGAAGGGCGTACTGATAGTTGGTCTGTTTCTATTAAACTGTTTCCTATTTCCCACGCAATCAGTGCGCTGAGTTCCTCTTGGAAGATCTCTTCTATTTTTCGAATTAGCAATTGATAATGCCCTGTCAAGTTTGTATTTTGGATAGCCCCTTTGTAGAAAACGATGATAAAGAGACTGCACTTCCCTGTCATCAGTGTACTTGTCATTACAGATTCTGCGACCCCTGACAAATTTACCAACCGGAATACCTCTAATGGTATGTTGGGGGTGGCCAGACTTGGCCATCAGCAGGGTCTTCCCAGATAAAGGTTTTTTATAGAGACTAGTGTGAATGCATGTGTGAACCCCACACAAATAGACATCAAGAAAATTGATGTCCTTCCTATCACAATGTCCCGTAAACTGAAGATTCATATCTTTGTGATTAGGATGTATCAAAAATTGATCAAGAGTGCCAAGGCTCACATCCACAATGAAGATCAGGTCATCAATGTAGCGATAAAACATTTTAATAGAGGGTCTGAAGGGATTGGCAGCATCAAAAATGTATTTACGTTCCCACCATCCCGTATAAAGGTTTGCTCCCATGGCAGCACCGCATTTTTGGAGAAACCAATCTCCATTGAAGGAAAAATAATTGTGGGTTAATAAATATTGCAAAACATCCAAAATGAACTGCCTACATTCCTGACTAAGAGTGGTATCACGTTCCAAATACCAACTGATGGCTTGTAATGCTAGGTTGTGAGGTATCCTGGAATACAGGCTGAAAACATTGCAGGTGATCCACATAGAGTGGTCATCCCACTCCGTAGCATCTGCGATGTGGAGAAGATGGTTTGTATCCTTTAAAAGATACACATTGCAGATGCCACGGAGTGAAATGACCCCTCTTTGTGGATAGAGTGCATTGCATTTTGCAGCACTGCATATTGAAAAGGAAAGGTCATTTTTATAACATTCAATTACAATATGGCTTTTGTTGTAAATGTATATGCTATATTATTATTATTTCTTTTTCATTTTTTTCCCACAAAAGTGGAGTTAAAGTGGTTGTAAAAAGACAAGTTTTTTTTTTTATCATGCATTTTATGCATGAAGGTAAAAAACCTTCTCTGTGCAGCTCCCCCCCCCCAATACTTACCTGTGCCTCTCACACTCCTGATAAAAAAAAACAAAAAAACATAAAAGCCATAAAACTGAGAAAGGAGTAATCAAACACCATGATTGCTCGGTTCTCAGAGCTCCCTGAGCAAAGAGCTGTTGACGGTCAGTCACCGGCTCTCTGCTCCCCCCCTGTGATCACTGGAGTGCCAGGCTGTGGAGGGGGCGGGAGCAGCCGGCTCAGGCTCTCAGCGGCTGAGCAGAATGGCAGAGAGATGAGCTCATCAGTCTGCTGCTTCTTCTTTCACTGGCCAGTCACAGGCTGAGGGAGTGGCAAGACCCGAACTTGTTACTGAACTGCAGCAGGGAAAAATTGAGTCACCTGCCCTGCCAGACAGAGCTGTGTAAATCTCAGAACTGAATGTAATAGAAATACAAATCTTTTGGGAGGTCTTTAGCCTGAGGTTCATCTTTAAAGGGGTTGTAAATGCGGAAGGTTTTTTTTATCATAATGCATTCTATGCATTAAGATAAAAAGCCTTCTGTGTGCAGCAGCCCCCCTAATACTTACCGGAGCCCCCTGTCAATCCAGCAATGTTGCAGGATTGTCTCGGCTGCCTGGGACTCCCCTCCATATTGGTTGAGACAGCAGCACAGCGTCATTGGCTCTTGCTGCTGTCAATCAAAGTCAGCCAGCCAATGAGGAGAGAAAGGGGGTGGGTCCGGGCTGTGGCTCAGTGTCTGAATGGGCACAGGGAGCTGTGGCTTGGCTCAGTTGCCCCCCATAGCAAACTGCTTGCTGTGGGGGGCACTCAACAGGAGGGAGGGGCCAGGAGGGCCGAAGAGGGACCCAAGAAGAGGAGGATCCAGGCTGCTGTTTGTTATTTTTAACTAAAAAAAAAAAAAAGTCTTTACAATCACTTGAATGCAAGGAGCTTTATGTGGGTTTTTTTTTTTTTGCATTTTTTTCCATGACCCATATGTTTTTTATGCTTAAAATGTGGCCATTTAAAACAAAAATACTTACCTCTTTTTCTCTTTTCTTTGTGTCTTTCCAGCTCCCAGCACAGCCCAATACGGCATTACAGGACGAGCAGAAATCCTCTTTTCCTGTTGGTACCTCGTGTTGACGCTCTCTTCTTTCACGAGCATAATCTACCTGAAAAACGTCATTATACAATAAACACACAGAACCATACAAAAGGCTTTAAAGATGTCTGTGAAGGTGCTTATATTGACCGGATGAGATCTGGTGCGGTCTCTTTGAAGCGGCGCTGGATGTAAGCAGCCGCGAATACATGTGGGGGATGGCCGGCTTCTTTAGAATTGTTCATTTTTGTAAATACTTTAATTCTTCTTTTTTTTTTCTGATTAGCTGCATTCCCTTGTGACGCAGTACACATTGTCCCCTTTTTTTAAGAAAAACAAAAATGAAAAAGTCTAACTGTAACAGCTCTGAAATTACTTTTAGAGGCAATTAGTTGTGACTTCACATTTGTAATTTACAACTTTTTGGAAAAAAAAAAATAAGTTTGACGGCGATAAGTGTGGGCTGCGGTTTACAAATATAAAAAAAAAAAAAGAAACCCCTTAAACTTAAACAGGACCAGAGGATCATTGCACAGGAAAATAATATTATTTGACGTTCTGAGGCTTGCAGTCTCATGCCTTTTTTTTTTTTTTTTTTTGTGCGAAATAACATCTTGAACTCATGCATATGAAACAGTTTCTAGTTTAATGACAAAATATTGCCTTCAAAAGATTACAACCGTTTCCTTTAGCTAGATCAACTGCAAGTTTAATATGTTGGTATCCGCGGTCAGTATTATAAAAAAAAATAATTTTTCAAAGAACAAAAAAACACATTTTACGTTTATACTTGTATGTTTCGCATGGGTGTGCCTTCATAAAGTTTTAATTCGTTTTTTTTTTTGTTGTTTTTTTTTTTTATTCAGATGGGTTTTACTAGCTTAAGGGGGTTCAGTCTATATATATAAAATTGTTGAAATGTACAGAGAATATTTTTAGGAGTTCATCTCAAGCAGCCACCCAAGTGTGAAAGACTTCTATGTGTGCTAATAAAAATGTCCATTCTTCTGCCAATGTTCAAATGCAGTGTTCTTTAAACCCATTCAGAGTACACAAATTCCATGATTCTGACGTAAGGCGGCTTTTTTAGGCAGAAGAACAAAGCTTAAAAGATGGCGCGATAGCAGGGGGGGTCGTTTTGAGGTTGGGGTAGTACTGCGTGCCTCCTATCTGCATTGTCTATAGGACCCACTGGGGTTAGACTGGGCTATGTAAGTGATTAAAATGGGTGTACATCATAAAAAAAAGGTTTCCAGCATAGGTTCCACAAGAACAAGAGGACCCGAAAAACAAGGAATACACCAAACTTCCAGGAGCTCAGCTTCTGTTTCTGGACCACCATGGTTCCAAAGTGCAAAATGTTTTGGTGCTCCTTTCTAGATTTTTGGCCACATCCTTCGTATGAAGAGCAGAACTTCGAAACACCACACTTGAGAATTTTGATGGTGCCTTAGAGGAGATTTGTTGTGACAGAAATATGAAAGCTACCATTGCCAATCATTTTTTTAACAAGAAAAAGTTTCTGGGTCATCATCCTTAACCTTCGTTGTACTGCATTTTGAGTGACCTACCGCTTGCATCATTCTTGTTCCTGGTCAGTTGCTCTAAAATGTCACCAATGGAAAAACTATATTTCTGCCATGACAGATGCCCTTAAAAAAAGGACAGTTGAACATCTGGAAGTTTTTGTCATTTTTTGGTATATGCCAGATATGCATTTGCCCTTGGCCACCAACCTACAAGGATGACAAATTTTAGGAATAAAAATAGCCATTTGGAGTTCCAATGGGTAACTCGAGACTGGGAAAAGAATGATCTTAAATAGTTTTTGCTGCCCCATAACAGCCAATCACATTTAATTTTTCTTGTGTTCTCCTGCAATTTAATTTTTTTTCTCCAATTACTGGGTGGAGAAAAGGTCCCCAGGGAACAAAATGTAGTATGGTGGGGTTCCAAAGTACATTACTTTAGCATTACATTAGCGTTTTGGATCACTTAAAGAAGAAGTCTCACTTGGATGTTCTGTTCTACAGGGGACAAAGTATTACACGTCTAATGCCGTGTACACACGAGCGGAATGTCCGAAAGAAAAAGTCAGACGGGAGCTTTTCTTTGTTTATTCCAATCGTGTGTATGCCCCATCAGACTTTTTATGTCGAAAATTCTGACGGACCTAGAAAGAGAACATGTTCTAAATTTTTCCGACAGAACCAATTCCTATCGGAAAAACCGCTTGTCTGTATGTTGTTCCGATGTACCAAAAACGACGCATGCTCTGAAGCAAGTACGAGACGGAAGCTATTGGCTACTGGCTATTGAACTTCCGTTTTCTAGTCCCGTCGTACGTGTTGTACGTCACCACGTTTTGGAGGGGCGGAATTTGGTGTGACCGTGTGTATGCAAGACAGCTTGAGTGGAATTCCGTCAGAACTCCATCAGAAAAACCTTCAGAGTTTATTCCGACGGGAAAACCGGTCACGTGTACAGGGCATTAGTCAAGTTGTGAGGTCAGACAAGGCGCCCCCCCCCCCCCCCCCCCTTCCTCCACAGCTGTCCAACCAAAGTAGCAAGGAGTCGGCTGCTTTGACAGATGGCCCTTTTTCCTGTTTCCAAGCACCTAAAGCGGTAGTAAACCGCAGTTGATGGAAAAAAATAAATCCCTTGCAAGGCAATGCCATAATGTGCTAGTATGCGTCACAAACCCCCCCAAGAATGCAGGGTGAGACGGTGTCAGCTAAAATGTTCCATTCAAGCAGACAAGTGCTTAAAGATGGAGAAAAGTGCTATCTGTCAAAGCAGCCATCTCCCTGTTATCTGTGTGTTTGGACAGTCGTGGGTAAGAGGGTGCCTTGTCCGACCTTGAAGCTTGCCTTAAAAGAGAAGTATGTTTTGTTTTTTTTGCAGAATCATACTTACCTAGGTGGATGCAGCATCTGTCCCCCGCTGGCTCTAACACTGAGAACCGAGCGATCAAACACCGCAGATCGCTCAGTTCTCAAACCTCTCTGAGCAGAGAGCCCTGAGCTCTCTGCTCTGTCACC
This sequence comes from Aquarana catesbeiana, assembly GCF_042186555.1. NCBI lineage: Eukaryota > Metazoa > Chordata > Amphibia > Anura > Ranidae > Aquarana > Aquarana catesbeiana. The sequence goes on from NC_133330.1 coordinate 319,910,688, forward strand.
CCTCCCCCGCGCTCACAGGAGCGCTGGGCTGCGGAGGGGGCAGAAGTGGCTGGCTCAGGCTTTCAGCAGCTCACTAAGAGGCTGAGCCGCATGCTGGACCGTGCATGTGGGCGGATCCAGACTTCATTCTCGCTATCGTGCCCGAGCCTGGACTGGCTCTGTGAGGTCAGCCAACAGTGGGCTTCAGGCTGTCTACTGAAAATGGGTCACAGGAGTGCAGAATGAACGGCACTGCAAATGAGCTTTGGCTGTACTTCTCCTTTAAGCCAGCCATAGATAGAGTGATTTTCTTTCTGTTGCAGGAAAGAAAATAGTTGGATCCCTCCCGCCCGTGGGGGGGGCGTCAGGGGGAGCCATCCCTGCTGGGAGAACACACAGTTATTGTTCCTAGCGGCTATAGCCCCTGGCAATAATTTCATGAAAAATCCAATAGGCTGGCTGTATTGATTGATCAACTTGAATACAATCAGCCTGCCCGTACATGGTTTGAATCTCAGCCGGCTCCTGCTAAACTGGCCGATATTTAAACCGTTTATGGCTGGCTTTACACAGTACCTAGGAAGATGGGGCAATGCATTATATATACACTATATTGTCAAAAGTATTGGGACACCTGCCTTTACACGCACATGAACTTTATTGGCATCCCAGTCCTAGTCCGTAGGGTTCAATATTGAGTTGGCCCACCCTTTGCGGCTATAACAGCTTCAACTCTTCTGGGAAGGCTGTCCACAAGGTTTAGGAGTGTGTCTATGGGAACATTTGACCAGTCTTCCAGAAGCACATTTGTGAGGTCAGGCACTGATGTTGGGTGAGAAGGCCTGGCTCTCAGTCTCTGCTGTAATTCATCCCAAAGATGTTCTATCGGGTTGAGATCAGGACTCTATGCAGGCCAGTCAAGTTCCTCCACCCCAAACTCGCTCATCCATGTTTTTGTGGGACCTTGCTTTGCGTACTGATCCAAATCATTTGGTGGAGGAATGGAGATTATGGTGTGTGGTTGTTTTTCAGGGGTTGGGCTTGGCCCCTTAGTTCCAGTAAAGGGAACTCTTAAGGCATCAGCATACCAAGACATTTTGGACAATTTCATGCCCCCAACTTTGTGGGAACAGTTTGGGGATGGCCCCTTCCTGTTCCAACACGACTGCCCACCGGTGCACAAAGCAAGGTCCATAATACATGGATGAGCGAGTTTGGGGTGGAGGAACTTCACTTGAACCCTATGGACTAAGACTGGGATGCCATTAAAGTTCATGTGCGTCTAAAGGCAGGTGTCCCAAAGCTTTTGACAATATAGTGTAGTTCTTCCCTGTAAAACGAAACATATTAATAAAAATCCAAATCAGACTTTTTCAGTTATCAAAAACGTTTCAGTACATGCACTTTGGAAACCCATCATAATATGTGATCAATATGCCGATTTCAAGTTCCCTGTCTGTAGGATGCTCGCGTTATTCAGCAAAACTTTGTTTACAATTGCAGGGAAAGTCGTGCTTTTCCTATTGTCTTTTGTCCCACCATATTAGCCAACAACCATGAATCAAAATGTGCCACATCCTACTCTTCCAAAGCCTACCCAAGTCTACAAGCCACACCAAGTTTTTGAACTGATGCCTCTGTGACCAGCAAAAAATGAATAGTTTTATGAAATGTAGGCATTTTTGCAAACAGGCAGCCTTAAGATACCTCCACTGTGAAATCAATGGAGCACACCTTTTTTTTTTTGCTTTGAAGATTCCAATTTCCATTTTTTTTTTTAAATCTAACTTTATACACACTAGCCATTTTTTCAATCACATTTTTTGATCCAGGCCTATGAAAAACATCCTGCTTATCCGCCGCCATATCATCATTTATTTGTGATTTGTTTATGCTTTCTTTGTTTTTTAAAACCCGCACCATGCTGCCGTTTTTGATCTGTTTGGTTGTTTCTAACATTTCTTCCTGTTAAAAGCAGATTAAAACTCATTTGTTTCGTTATAATCATGGGAAAAGCATCTAGAAGCAAGAAAAAAAAAAAAAAACTTCAAAAAGATTAGAAACAGAAGTATTGCTTTGAAAAAAAGTATTACAAATGGATAAAATATCAGTAAAGTAATCCATGTTTATGTCTCATTCTCCCTGTTTTGTTGAAGCAATTAAAAAAAGCTTGTGTGCGCATACTGTTGCAGAAATGATGAAGCGTTCTGTTTGATGAACCGGAGGAAACGCAGATAGGGGGACAGGACTCTAGCGCCCTCTAGGGTTTAGCACCTATGCTACTACTCTTCCTAAAGAAAAAAAAAAATGGCCTTGTTCAACAGTGTCTATCACTGAGCTTCTTGGTATAAAACACCCACTCCATGTTTTTTCCGAACCCTGATTATAGCACAATTCTCATGTGTGTTTTGTGATTTCAGAGCTATTTCTCTTCAAAAAAAAAATAAATAAAAATAAGTATTATTCAAAATTCTTTTAAAAAAAAAAAAAATGTTGTGCAAACGAGAATGTGACAATCCATTTTATCATCCATCCAATACTTCATGGAATCTGTATTGTTTTGCACTTGATTTTGTACTGAATTTGTGAAACTAGCTAAAATAGTCAAGAAAAAAGTGGATATATTTGGAAATGGGTCTACTCAGCGGAAAATAAAAACTGGTAAAAACCATTCATATGTTTACTGACTCTGTTTGTGTCGCTCCTGTCTACGCCAGTGATTCTCAACCAGGGTCCTGTGGAACACTAGTGTTCCTCCAGAGGTTTGCTAGGGGTTCCTTCAGCACTGGGCAATTTTTGCCCCTCAGAAAAGTTCCCACTGACACCATTGACCTTTTCAGCTATCCGTAAGGAGGTAATTATTTCCAATGACCACAAGTGTAATGCACCGTACACACGATCAGATTTTGCGACAACTAGGGATGTCCCGATACCACTTTTTTAAGACCGAGTACAAGTACCGATACTTTTTTTCAAGTACTCGTCGATACCGATTACCGATACTTTTTTTTAATGTCATGTGACAGTGGCATGTGTGTCAGTAGTTTTTTGTTTTTACAATTTTATTTTTTACAATTATTTTTTTTAATTATTTTTTACAATTTATTTTGTTATGTTTTTTTTTTTTTTTTTTAATTCTTTCTTTTTTTTAAGGGGGGGGGGGGGGAGTGGACAGTGTCAGTGTGTTTTTTAATTTTATTTTTTATTATTTTTTACAATGAATTTCTATTTATGATTTATTGCAATTCTTTTTATTATTATTAGCCCTGTTGGGGGGCTTTGGTAAGATATCAGGGGTCTTAATAGACCCCTGACATCTCCCCTTTGAGACAGGGAAAGGGACTGAGGACACATGTTTCCCAGTCTCCTTCTCAGCAGCCTCAGCTGCACTGAAAATGAATGGAGAGGAGACAGAGGCTCCTCTCCATTCATAAACTGAAGCATCGTAAACACAGGTTACGATGTTTCAGTTATGTGAATGGACAGAGTCAGTTATCAGTGACTGTTCATTCAGAAAAGGAAGGAGCCAGATTTACTGCCTCCTACCTCCGCTCTCCATACTGAAAGATCGAGGGGGCAGAGGAGGAGAACGGAGGGGGACAGCAGCACGGAGGGGGCAGAGGAGGAGAATGGAGGGGGACAGCAGCACGGAGGGGGCAGAGGAGGAGAACGGAGGGGGACAGCAGCACGGGGGGGCAGAGGAGTAGAATGGAGGGGGACAGCAGCACGGAGGGGGCAGAGGAGGAGAACGGAGGGGGACAGCAGCACGGAGGGGGCAGAGGAGGAGAACGGAGGGGGACAGCAGCACGGGGGGGCAGAGGAGTAGAATGGAGGGGGACAGCAGCACGGAGGGGGCAGAGGAGGAGAACGGAGGGGGACAGTAGCACGGAGTGGGCAGAGAAGGAGAACGGAGGGGGACAGCAGCACGGGGGGGGGCAGAGGAGGAGAACGGAGGGGGACAGCAGCACGGAGGGGGCAGAGGAGGAGAACAGAGGGGGACAGCAGCACGGGGGGGCAGAGGAGTAGAATGGAGGGGGACAGCAGCACGGAGGGGGCAGAGGAGGAGAACGGAGGGGGACAGTAGCACGGAGTGGGCAGAGGAGGAGAACGGAGGGGGACAGCAGCACGGGGGGGTGGGCAGAGGAGGAGAACGGAGGGGGACAGCAGCACTGAGGGGGCAGAGGAGGAGAACGGAGGGGGACAGCAACACGGAGGGGGCAGAGGAGGAGAACGGAGGGGGACAGCAAAACGGAGGGGGCAGAGGAGGAGAATGGAGGAGAACAGAGGGGGACAGCAGAACGGAGGGGGACACGGAGGAGAACGGAGGGGGACATTGAGGGGGACAGCAGCAGAACAGAGCGGGACTGAAGGAGGATACAGGGACAGTCAGCGGTGATCGGTGCAGCTTTGGGGGCAGTTACAAGCACTGATCACCGCTGTGTAGATTTCACTAAAGCAGCTGATAGGGGGGGAGAGAAGTGGAGAAACGTCTGTCAGGCTTTATTGTGATCGGTGCTTGGAACTCCCCCTCTGTACCGATCATCCCTGACTGCCCAGGTATCGGGTGAAGCATTGGAGCATTTGCCCGAGTACAAGTACTCGGGCAAATGCTCGGTATCGGTACCGATACTAGTATCGGCATCGGGACAACCCTACCAACAACAAATGTTGGATGTGAGCTTGTTGGCGGAAAGTCCGACTGTGTATGCTCCATCGAACATTTGTTGTCGGACTTTCCACCAACAAATGTTGGCTAGCAGGTTCTCAAATTTTCCGCCAACAAATGTTTGTTGTCGGACTTTCCGATCGTGTGTACACATGTCCATCAGACAAAAGTCCACGCATGCTCGGAATCAAATACGAGCCGGAAGCGCTTGGTCTTGTAAAACTAGCGTTCGTAATGGAGATATTACATACGTGTTGTACGTCACTACGTTCATAATTGTTGGCCAACATTTGTGTGACCGTGTGTATGCAAGACAAGTTGGAGCCAACATCCTTCGAAAATTTTTGTTGTCAGAAAGTCCGATCGTGTGTACGGGGCATAAGGACCATTCTTCCCACTGACCATCACACTAATGTATTATGAGTTGCAGACTTCTAATTCTTAGCAGTTGAGACCAGAAAACTATTTCACGGGTTCCTCTGTGTTGAAAAGGTTGAGAAAAGCTGGTCTATGCAATGAAAATAGAGTGTAATTATCGCAAAGTAATTTAACTGCAGATTAGATATTTGGATTCTTGGGAATTGTGACATTCTACAAGGGGCGTTCAAGTGAAACTGGGACTTTTGAGATTTTATAATAAAAGGACAAATTGGAAACTGCATTTATTTTTCGACATACTCCCCTGCTACATTTATACACTTATCCCAGCGTTTAACCAATTGCCAACCATATAACTCAGATGTATGGCTGCATAACTCCCAACTGATTTTGAGGGACTGTCCCTCATTCTGAAAACTGTCCCTCTTTCCTCCTCATTGTCCCTCATTTTGGTCTGATCTATATAGCTGCATATAAAATTCACTATTTATCTTTCAAAAAAATGTTTTACAATGCTTATCCAATTTCTAAATTGCAAGGCAGATCGGCGTTCTGTCAGTAGGGAAGGCATAGATCCTGTGTTCCTGCAAAGCAGGGACACGGATCCATGTCTTCCCTTAGTAAAAGCACCTCCCCCCCCACAGTACACAAGCACTGGCTAGGCACACAGTTAAACCTTTGGTTACCCGTGATGTTACCCCTTCCCTGCCAGTGTCATTAGTACAGTTAGAGTGCATATTTTTAGCGCTGATCACTGTATTAGAGTCACCGGTCCCAAAAAAGTGTCAGTTAGGGGTTTATTTACTAAAGCTAGAGAGTGCAAAATCAGTCACATTTCTGCATAGAAACCAATCAGCTTCCAGGTTTTATTGCCAAAGCTTAATTGAACAAGCTGAAGTTAGAAGCTGATTGGTTTCTATGCAGAAATGTGACTGATTTTGCACTCTCTAGCTTTAGTAAAAAAAAAAACTCAGGCTGGGTTTACATTATCTTCGCATGCGGCTCCCAGCAGGGGGTCCGCTGTGTCCCCGTTCACTGTTTCTGATCCAATTTCATCCCAAATTTTTGGCTGAATTCGGACCTGAAACGGACCAAAAGACGCACAGGACCCCTGTACAAATTCGCACTGGAGCCGCAGCGGAGATATGTGAACCGCGTCTCCATAGAGAGCCGGTGAAAATTTCCTGCTATTGTGAATTGAATGCGGAAAACCCGCACCCGATTCGCAATAGTGTTAACCCAGCCTTAGGCTGGCCATACATGGGTCGAATTTCAAAAGAATTTGCAAAATCTGAAATACTTATCTAAGAATTTTCGTTCAAATTTCGCACCATTAGTGGGCTACAAGCAACAGCTGATTTTCATGCGGCCATCGAATTTGATTGATCAGGCATGTTGGAAATTTTTTGAAAAACAAACGATTTTCTAATCAATGATGGGTGGGTTGTGCGAGAAATGTAATCGAGAAAGAAATGCACGTTTGCAAGACAAGAAAATTGACGGAAAGAAAAGAAGATTCCCAGCCACGAAAATTCTTTTCTGTAGCAACAGGAGGTGAAATTGAAGGCTTGGTTGATCGAATTTCGAAATCAATCTTTCAGATTTTCAAAAGAAGATTCTTACGAAACTCGACCTAATCTATGGTCTGCTTTAGTGTCTGATATCCCATAGATTGTAGACACTATAACTTTTGCGCAAAGCAATCAATATACACTTATTGGGATTTTTTTTTTACAAAAAATATGTAGCAGAATACATGTTGGCCTAAATTTATGAAGAAATTAGATTTTTTTTTCATTTTTTTTTTTTATTGGATGTGTTTTAGAGCAGAAAGTAAACAAAAAATTGTCGGCCTGTTTGTGTTTATAGCGCAAAAAATGAAAACCACAGAGGTGATCCAATACCACCAAAAGAAAGCTCTATTTGTGGGGAAAAAAAGGACATTTTATTTGTGTACAGCGTCGCACGACTGCGCAATTGTCAGTTAAATTAACGCAGTGCCGTATCGCAAAAAATGGCCTGGTCACGAAGGAGGGTAAATTGTCCGGAGGGCAAGTGGTTAACTAATGCCTGGAAAGCTTCACAATGGAAAGATTTGTCAGTACGCCTGAACAATCCTAGGACAGCCTGTTTCACTTCGTCATCAGTGCTGAAATGCTGACTTCTGAAGAACTCTTTTAGTGGTCTAAACAGGTGGAAATAACTCAGAGCGAGGTCCGGGCTATAAGGGGGATGTGGCAATACCTCCCAGCCGTGTTGCTGTAATGTGCACGTAGTGCGGTGAGCAGTATGAGCTTGTGCGTTGTCCTGGAGAAACAGGATGCCCTTGGTGATCAAACCAGGCTGTTTTTTCCTGCAGACGCTTATCAACATCATTTAGAACACGACAGTGAGGCTCGGTTCACACTGGGGCGACTTGTCAGGCGACCTAGTCGCCTGACAAGTCGCCTCCCGTTCTGTGCTATGGAACCGTTCTAATCGGAGCGACGCAAGTCGCTCCGACTTAGAAAAAGGTTCCTGTATTACTTTGGGGGCGACTTGGGGCGACTTGCATAGACTTCTATGCAGAAGTCGTCTCGCAAGTCGCCCCGGCAGTCGTTTGCAGGTCGCCTCGCTGAGGCGACCTGCAAGTCGTGCCGCCCATGTGTGAACCGAGCCTGATATTCACTGTTGATAGTGGGTAGAAAATCCACATGAATAACACCACGTTTGTCCCAGAAAACACTTGCCTTCACTTTACCTGCAGAGACAATTGTTCAAAATGTTTTTGGTGGTGGTGAGTCTGTGGCGGAGCTGTTCCATGCACGCACTAACGCTGTTGTCTGCCATCTTGATTTACGGTCTCTGGACTGGCCCGCGACATGTGCGCCACCTACAGTGGATATAAAAAGTCTGCACACCCCTGTTAAAATGTCAGGTTTTTGTGATGTAAAAAAAATGAGACAAAGATAAATAATTTCAGAACATTTTCCACCTTTAATGAGATTATAAACTGTACAACTCAATTGAACAACAAACTGAAATCTTTTAGGTGGAGGGAAGTAAAAATAAAAAACTATAATTAATATGGTTGCATAAGTGTGCACACCCTTAAATGAATACTTTATTGAAGCACTTTCTGATTTTATTACAACACTCAGTCTTTTTGGGTATGAGTCTATCAGCATGTCAAATCTTAACTCAACAATATTTTCCCCTCTTCTTTGCAAAAACACTCCAAATCTGTCAGATTGCGAGGACATCTCCTGTGCACAGCCCTCTTCAGATCACCCCACAGATTTCCAATGGGATTCAGGTCTGGGCTGTGGTGGTGGCTGAGCCATTCCAAAACTTTAATCTTCTTCCTTTGGATGTATGCTTTGGGTCGTTGTCATGCTGAAAGATGAAGTTCCTCTTCATGTTCAGCTTTCTAGTTTTCTAGCTTTTCTAGCTTTCTAATGCTTTGTGCCAATATTGACTGGTATTTGGAACTGTTCATAATTCTCTCCACCTTGACTAAGGCCCCTGTTCCAGTTGAAGAACAACGGCCCCAAAGCATGCTACTGCCACCACCATGCTTCACCATGGGCATGGTGTTCTTTGGTGCTGTGCAGTGTTATTTTTGTACCAAACATATCTTTTGGAATTATGGCCAACCTTGGTTTCATCAGACCATAACACATTTTCCCACATGCTTTTGGAAGACTTCAAATGTGTTTTTGCAAAATGTAGCCAGGCTTGGATGTTTTTCTCCGTAAGAAAAGGCTTCCATCTTGCCACTCTACCCCATAGCCCAGACATATGAAGAATACGGGAGATTGTTGTCACTTGTACCACACAGCCAGTACTTGCCAGATATTCCTGCAATTCCTTTGATGTTGCTGTAGGCCTCTTAGCAGCCCCCCTGACCAGTTTTTTTCTCATCTTTTCATAAAGTTTGGAGGGACGTCCAATTCTTGGTAATGTCACTGTTGTGCCATATTTTCTCCACTTGATGATGACGGTCTTCACTGTGTTCCATGGTATATCTAATGCCTAATTCTTTTGTACCCTTCTCCTGACTGATATATTTTAACAATGAGATCCCTCTGATGCTTTGGAAGCTCTCTGCTGACCATGGCATTTGCTGTAGGATGTGACTAATGCCGCGTACACACGAGTGGACTTTACGGCAGACTTTGCCCGGCGGACGGGATTTCGTCGGACAATTCGATCGTGTGTGGGCTCCAGCGGACTTTGTTTTCTCAAAAGTTGGAGGGACTTAGATTTGAAACATGTTTTAAATCAATCCGTCGAAATCGAGTCCGGTCGAAAAGTCCGCTCGTCTGTATGCTAGTTCGACGGACAAAAAGCCACGCTAGGGCAGCTATTGGCTACTGGCTATGAACTTCCTTGTTTTAGTCCGGTCGTACGTCATCACGTACGAATTCGACAGACTTTGGTGGATTGTGTGTAGGCAAGTCCGTTCATTCAGAAAGTCCGTCATAAAATACATTGAAAAGTCCGCCAGGCAAAGTCTGCCGTAAAGTCCGCTCGTGTGTACGCGGCATAAGAAATCGTCAGGAAAGACCTACTAGAAGAGCTGAACTTTATTTGGGGTTAATCAGGGGCACTTTCTTAAATGATGGCAGGTGTGTGCTGACTCCTATTGAGCATGAGTTTAATGTGATTGCTTAATTCTGAACACAGCTACATCTCCAGTTATAAGGGGGTGTTAAACCCCAGGTGCCCATGTAATGCATATATGTGGCAGAAAAGAGGGTGGGCTTTAACTCATACCCGCCACTGATATGAGTCCATGAGCGGCCAAGATTTCTGTGTTGAGCGCATGCTGTTGAATACACCTTCTAATCTCTAGTAATGATCGGGAGCTGGCAGGACTGGCTCTCTATCATGACCTTCCTGTCCCCAGGCATAATAGCCCAGTTAAAGGGTTGTCGGGGCTGGGTGGAAAGGGATTGATTTCCTTCTTACAGACTAAGCATTTTCTGCAAGAAGACAAACACACCTGTTGATCCTTTCAGAGATAACCTGTACTTGTAACTACCAGTGCACTGAACTGATAGCTCCAACAACCTTATCAGCCTTTCTGGTTCTGTTCTCTGAACTACAGAGCACCCCCACCCCTATGTAAGTTCTGCGTTCTATATACCCACATCCTATTATTTACATACAGTATCTCACAAAAGTGAGTACACCCCTCATTTTTGTAAAAATTTTATTATGTCTTTTCATGTAACAACACTGAAGAAATGACACTTTTCTACAATGTAAAGTAGTGAGTGTACAGCTTGTATAACAGTGTAAATTTGCTGTCCCCTCAAAATAACTCAACACACAGCCATTAATGTGTAAACCGCTGGCAACAAAAGTGAGTACACCCCTAAGGGAAAATGTTCCAATTGGGCCCAATTAGCCATTTTCCCCGGTGTCATGTGACTCATTAGTGTTACAAAGTCTCAGGTGTGAATGGGGAGCAGGTGTGTTAAATTTGGTGTTATCGCTCTCACTCTCTCATACTGGTCACTGGAAGTTCAACATGGCACCTCATGGCAAAGAACTCTCTGAGGATCTGTAAAAAAGAATTGTTGCTCTACATAAAGATGACCTAGGCTATAAGAAGATTGCCAAGACCCTGAAACTGAGCTGCAGCATGGTGGCCAAGACCATACAGAGGTTTAACAGGACAGGTTCCACTCAGAACAGGCCTCGCCATGGTCGATCAAAGAAGTTGAGTGCAGGTGCTCAGCGTCATATCCAGAGGTTGTCTTTGGGAAATTGATGTATGAGTGCTGCCAGCATTGCTTCAGAGGTTGAAGGGGTGGGGGGTCAGCCTGTCAGTGCTCAGACCAAACGCCACACACTGCATCAAATTGGTTTGCATGGCTGTTGTCCCAGAAAGAAGCCTCTTCTGAAGATGATGCACAAGAAAGCCCGCAAACAATTTGCTGAAGACAAGCAGACTAAAGACATGGATTACTGGAACTGTGGTCTGATAAGACCAAGATAAACTTATTTGGTTCAGATGGTGTCAAGCGTGTGTGGTGGCAACCAGGTGAGGAGTACAAAGACAAGTTTGTCTTGCCTACAGTCAAGAATGGTGGTGGAAGTTTCATGGTCTAGGGCTGCATGAGTGCTGCCAGCACTGGGGAGCTACAGTTCATTGAGGGAACCATGAATGCCAACATGTACTGTGACATACTGAAGCAGAGCATGATCCCCTCTCTTCAGAGACTGGGCCGCAGGGCAGTATTCTAACATGATAACGACTCCACACACACCTCCAAGATGACCACTGCCTGGCTAAAGAAGCTGAGGGTAAAGGTGATGGACTGGCCAAGCATGTCTCCAGACCTAAACCCTATTGAGCATCTGTGGGACATCCTCAAATGAAAGGTGGAGGAGTGCAAGATCTCTAACATCCACCAGCTCCGTGATGTCCTCATGGAGGAGTGGAAGAGGACTCCAGTGACAACCTGTGAAGCTCTGGTGAACTCTATGCCCAAGAAGGTTAAGGCAGTGCTGAAAAATAATGGTGGCTACACAAAATATTGACACTTTGGGCCCAATTTGGACATTTTAACTTAGGGTGTACTCACTTTTGTTGCCAGCGGTTTAGACATTAATGGCTGTGTGTTGAGTTATTTTGAGGGGACAGCAAATTTACACTGTTATACAAGCTGTACACTCACTACTTTACATTGTAGTAAAGTGTCATTTCTTCAGTGTTGTCACATGAAAAGATAGAAGAAAATATTTACAAAAATGTGTACTAATTTTTGTGGGATACTGTATATCACATGAACAAGATTGCAGTCATGTACTTTATTTTAGGGCATATAGAAAATTATACCACATGAACAATGATATAAAAGCACGACATTTATTATGCATAGAAATTAAAATATTAAATTCACATATAGCCATTGTAGGGTTTTTTACACATTATTTCATCCAATGAACCACATGGGGACTCAACACGTGTTGAATTTTCTTCTTCAGAAGCACATGTGAATGAATATCAATGTCATGGAACCTAATCTCTTTCAAATCAAAAGTGTGCAAAGTCTGCTGGAACCAAATAGCTTTGAAACATCTTTTCAGAAAGGGGGACACAAAGGAGCGATGATGGGCTGAGAAAAAACATCAAATCCCTGCCAGGGGACATCATCACCAAACACACAGCCCCGTAATATTCAATGTTCCAAAAAGTCAGCTTTCCTATGTTTATCAATCAGGTGATGATATAGTGTCGCCCTGAAGAACTTCAAAGCAGACTGGGCACTCAATCAATCATGAAGTACAGCAAGTCATCTAGCTTGTCCAAACAATATTGCACAGCAGACTCCTCCATAGATAGTGTAGCAAGTGAGGATAGTCACCCTAGGACAGGATGCTTGGTAATGACAGCTTCACCAGGTGAAGAAAAGGAAACTAAAACAACCACCACATCCAAGGACTGGAAAGCTGCAAAATATTATACCATTGGTTTTGGGTTTAAGGAGGGTTTTTTTTGTTTGTTTCAAAATATTTTATCAGCCAATTTGATACAAGTTACAGACTTTTGTAATATTACTTCTTACTTATTAGGACTTCTGCTGGGAAATCTCCTTATACAAAGTATGGCAAGAGTGGGAGGGTTAAAAAAACTGCCTTGCCTCATCTGTCTACTGCAGTGGTCTCCAAACTGTGGCCGTGGGGCCGGATGCAGAACTTTCCTTGCTTTTTAAGGCCCTTGGAGCATTCCATTATATCCATTGACACCAATAGTGGGGCATAATTCCTGTTGCTGACACCAATAATGGGACACAATTCCTTCCGTTGACACCAATGATGGGGCACAATTCTTCCCATTGATACCAACGATGTGCCACTATTCCCCCAACTGACACCAAAGAAAGGGCACAAATCCTCCTACTGACACCAATGATGGAGCAGAATTCTTTCCATTGACACCGATGATGTGGCACTATTCCTCCAACCGCCACCAATGATGCGGCACTATTCCTCCAACCGCCACCAATGATGGGGCACTATTCCTTCCACTGACATCAATGATGAGGCACTAGTCCTCCCAATTACACCAAAGATAGAGCATTGTTTACTCCCACTGGACGCCAGGACATTTTACACCCTGAATGACAGTAAACTGGCCCTTTGTTTAGAAAGTTTGGAGACCCCTGGTCTGCTGTTTGGTCTAGGCAGATACACAGGTGTGGCTTAAAGAGTATTTAAAGCTGAAACTTTTTAAAAATGTTGCATTGAATGTAGCAGAGTTGGAAGCCTTTCAGGTTTTAATGGTTATGCCCTCGATAGGTAGAGTCGGCTTCTCCATTTTTCCAGCTGACCATTGTCAGATTGTTTCATAAGCTAGTAGACAGAAAACCCAAACCAGCAGGGCCTCCAAATTAAATCTCTCGGGAATTAATGATAGCAAGAAAAAGTACAAAATAAAACAAAAAAAACAAAGTCATAAATATCTGTAAGACCATATAGAAAAATCATTATGGGGCCCCATGTCTCTTTAAACTCCATTTCAAATGTTTTTCCTCTACAATGCTGGCTATTATTCATTTTTTCCCTTTCACAATATATACCTTTAATCCAAATGTCAATGCTCAATGCTATCGTTACTTGGATAAATCACTGTATAGGCAGACAGCTCTGGGCCCCTAAGCAGCTGCATAGTCTGCTATGAAAATAGTAATGTGTTATAAAAAATATATATATATAAGTGGCGTTTCCACTTACTTTATTTTGCTGTTTTGTGAATATTTCTGCCTCAATTTATCATTGAAAAAATGCCAACCAAGGGCTGTGCCTGACTTTAGTGATTCAGCCAGCCACCGGCAAACTACACTTCCAGGCAGGAGGACAACCTGATCTGGGAAGATCCTGGGATATGATGATACCTCAGGAGGTGACAACTGTACACACAATTCATAATGGAAAATGTTCATTCAAAGCAGCATGGTAACGCATGACCTTCCTTTTCAGAACTCATAGGGGTCCAGGTAAGCTAACCGATCACAGTGTTAACAATGCTTACAGGAGTGACCAGTCACCAGAACTGGAGCCAGATGGAGGAGCAAACTAAGGAAGTTAGGTAGCTTGATCAACAAAGAAGCGTTTACCTGCAATGGGACTCACCATTCCAGATTGGTCAAGGGATCTCTATTGACAATATACTTTCTCTTCTATGCCTATGAGTTCAGCTTTACACCCCAAGTGAACTATCAATTTAAAACAGCTAAATACATTCCAGGTGCATAAAAAACAAAAGGTGTTCAATATCTTAAATGTAATTTTCTTTATAAATCTGCCTGAGTAGAAAACCCTGTCCCCACCAGCATGATGTGTAGCAGGTCCCTTGTGACCAGTGGGGAGGCAGGAGTCTCTCTGCAGAGGTTATATCTTACCTTTGCCGCTTAAAAAAGAAAACGAAATGCTAGACCAGACATTCTTCATTGCAATATGTTTATTGGATTTTTTTTAAAGAAAAATGATAGATAGTATAAGCTGGTCAATGTTCTATAAATCACATTACGTAATGAGGTTTCAATAAAAAAGACCAAATCCACTACAGGTGGTGCCTTGGCATTATTCATCAACATTCAAAAAATTGAATGGTACACAAAAAAAGAAAAAACCTAGTCATCGTGTTCTCTAGGTGGAAAACAGACCAGACATTCTTTACATGGGTTTCAATGGAACCCTAGGGCTCCTTCAGAGTGTATTTTGTTTTTTTTTTTGAGCTGTGGCTAATTGGCCTCCCTTGTGTCTTCAAAGGTTCCAGGTCCATCACCACATAGCAGAGTCAGTGTCATGACACTAATGATCTTTTTAGCTGATTGTAATGCCGCGTACACACGATCAAACATTCAGACAAAACCGTGGATTTTTTTCCGACGGACGTTGGCTCAAACTTGTAATGCATACACACGGTCACACAAATGTTGTTGGAAATTCCGAATGTCAAGAACGCGGTGACGTACAACACGTACGACGAGCCGAGAAAAATTAAGTTAAATAGCCAGTGCGACTCTTCTGCTTGATTCCGAGCATGGGTGGACTTTTGTGCGTCGGACTTGGGTACACGCGCTCGGAATTTCCGACAACAAGGTTTGTTGTCAGAAAATTTGAGAATCTGTTCCCAAACATTTGTTGTCGGAAATTCCGACAGCAAATGTCCGATGGAGCATACACATGGTTGGACTTTCCGACAACAAGCTCACATCGAACATTTGTTGTTGGGAAGACCGTGTGTACGTGGCATAAGGGTATCATTGTAACCATCACTGTAAGTGAAGGCATTCTTCCCACTGACCACCAATGTAAGAGCCATTTTCCAAATTACCCCAATGGACTATTCTTACCAGGTATTCCTGGTAAGTTCCTGGAAAATTATCTCAATGATTCCTCCAAAAAGATTGGGAAAGACTATGTTAGACACGAAACACCTTTTTTTGTGTGTGTGTTCACCTGGAATATATTTAGCCAATTTAAAATTCAAGTTCAATTGAGCTTTAAAGCCTACATTCCAGGATCCCCCAGAATTTATAGGAAGGTTCACTTCTGCTCTTTGCATATCTTCCAGCTCTTTTTGCCCTTTTTTTTTCTCTTCTACTTTTCAAAATGTTCCAAAGTGACAGTCACATCCAGTGGTGGCCTATGGCAAAGTGTTCCTGTTAAAGAAACTTCTCCTAGCAGGGCACAATGATTGAGGAGCGTCTGTATGCTGCGAGTAGACCTGTACCCACTTCTGGAAATGGGCATTACTGGGCAAGTACTTAAAATGTGCTCCCCACTCCCAGAAATGAACACAATTCATGGTGACAGCATCTCTGGAAGACAACAAGGAGCGGCTGGGACAATCTGTAAAGATTGCAAGTGGTTGGATGACCCTGGGCATCATTTAAATTGGTAGTGGAGTGATGATTTGGGATTACCGGAAAATTGCATTACCAGCATGGGGAAAAGGATGTGCAATAAAAGCTACAGTTCTTATATCAGAATGGCTAAAGGCATGAGTAGCATTTTACATTTTGTAAGCTAGCATTTGGGTAATACAAAAAAAAAAAAAGTAAATTCCAGCAGATTTCAGAGTATTCAAGCATAGACTTCACATAAGACATTTTTTTATTATTTGGTGACTGAAGACTGAGAAAATTGGGGAATAGAACAACACAGGAATTTTTGCAGCCTGTCAGATTCAACCCTGCACTGGAAAATGAAAATTTTAAATATTGGCTAGACAGTCCTTTTTCAAATATTTCAAGAAATAGGACCCCTGTCTCTGGGTGTTACAGTGATAATCCCAAGAGGAGCTACAGCTCAGGTTCGGTACTGGGATACACTAGGGTCCAGGATCCCCTCCCTGGATCACACCTGTACCTATATACCTTTTCTGTATATATTCTGAATATATATCTGTATATTTATGATAAAGTATATACAGTGTCTTGAAAAAGTATTCATACCCCTTAACATTTTCCACATTTTGTCATGTTACAACCAAAAACCTAAATGTATTTTGTTGCTTTTTAATGTAACAGACCAACGCAAAGTGGCACATAATTGGAAGGAAAATAATAAATGGTTTTCAATTTTTTTTTACAAATAAACGTGAAAAGTGTGGTGTGCATTTGTATTCAGCCCTTTGTAGAACCACCTTTCACTGCAATTACAGCTGCAAGTCTTTTTGGGGATGTCTCTACCAGCTTTGCACATCTAGAGAGTGACATTTTTGCCCATTCTTCTTTGCAAAAGATCTCAAGCTCTGTCAGATTGGATTGAGAGCATCTGCGAACAGCAATGTTCAAGTATTGCCATAGATTCTCAATTGGATTTAGGTCTGGACTTTGATTGGGCCATTCTAATGCCCCGTACACACGGTCGGATTTTCCGATGGAAAATGTCCGATCGGAGCGTGTTGTCGGAAATTCCGACCATGTGTGGGCTCCATCGGACATTTTCCATCGGATTTTCCGACACACAAAGTTGGAGAGCAGGAGATAAAATTTTCCGACAACAAAATCCGTTGTCGGAAATTCCGATCGTGTGTACACAAATCCGACGGACAAAGTGCCACGCATGCTCAGAATAAATAAAGAGATGAAAGCTATTGGCTACTGCCCCGTTTATAGTCCAGACGTACGTGTTTTACGTCACCACGTTCAGAACGATCGGATTTTCCGACAACTTTGTGTGACCGTGTGTATGCAAGACAAGTTTGAGCCAACATCCGCCGGAAAAAATCCTAGGATTTTGTTGTCGGAATGTCCGAACAAAGTCCAACCGTGTGTACGCCCTATAACACATCAATATGCTTAGATTATGTTAGGGTCATTGTCCTGCTGGAAGGTGAACCTCCACTCCGGTCTCAAGTCTTTTGCAGACTCCAACAGGTTTTCTTCTAAGATTGCCCTGTATTTGGCTCCATCCATCTTCCCATCAACTCTGACCAGCTTCCCTGTCCCTGCTGAAGTATAGCATCTCCACAACATGATGCTGCTCCCACCATGTTTCATAGTGGGGATGGTGTGTTCAGGGTGATGTGCAGTGTTAGTTTTCCGCCACACATAGCATTTTACTTTTAGGCCAAAAAGTTCAATTTTGGTCTCATTTGACCAGAGCACCTTCTTCCACATGTTTGTTGTGTCCCCCACATGGCTTCTCACAAACTGCAAACGGGACTTCTTATGGCTTTCTTTCAACAATGACTTTGTTCTTGCCATTCTTCCATAAAGGCCAGATTTGTGGAGTGCGCGACTAAAAGTTGTCCTGTGGACAGATTCTCCCACCTGAGCTGTGGATCTCTGCAGCTCCTCCAGAGTTACCATGGGCCTCTTGGCTCCTTTGCTGATTAATGCTCTTCTTGCCCGGCCTGTCAGATTAGGTGGATGGCCATGTTTTGGTAGGTTACAGTGGTGCCATACGCTTTCCATTTTTGGATGATGGATTGAACAGTGCTCCGTGAGATGTTCAAAGCTTGGGATATTTTTTTTATAACCTAACCCTGCTTTAAGCTTCTCCACAACTTTATACCTGACCTGTCTGGTGTGTTCCTTGGCCTTCTTGATGCTGTTTGTTCACTAAGATTCTCTAACAAACCTCAGAGGGCTTCACAGAACAGCTGTATTTATACTGAGATTAAGTTACACACAGGTGGACTCTATTTACTAATTAGGAGACTTCTAAAGGCAATTGCTTTCACTAGATTTTAGTTAGGGGTATCAGAGTAAAGGGGACTGAATACAAATGCACGCCACACTTTTCAGATATATGTAGCGCTGGTCAGGGGCGTAACTAGAAATAGCAGGGCCCCATAGCAAAATGTTGTATGGGGCCCCCCTGCAAACAGCCCCCCCCCCACAGCTGCCCTAGTGTCAATGCAGCGTGACCTGTGCCACATATAGCGTGACCTGTGCACAATGCAGCATGACCTGTGCCCAATGCAGCGTGACCTGTGCCCCATACAGCATGACCTGTGCCCAATGCAGCATGACCTGTGCCCAATGCAGCGTGGCCTGTGCCCAATGCAGCGTGACCTGTGCCCCATACAGCGTGACCTGTGCCCCATACAGCGTGACCTGTGTCCCATACAGCGTGACCTGTGCCCAATGCAGCGTGACCTGTGCCCAATGCAGCGTGACCTGTGCCCAATACAGCGTGACCTGTGTCCCATACAGCGTGACCTGTGCCCAATGCAGCGTGACCTGTGCCCAATGCAGCGTGACCTGTGCCCAATGCAGCGTGACCTGTGCCCCATACAGCATGACCTGTGCCCAATGCAGCGTGACCTGTGCCCCATACAGCGTGACCTGTGCCCCATAAAGCGTGACCTGTGCCCAATGCAGCATGACCTGTGCCCAATGCAGTGTGACCTGTGCCCCATACAGCGTGACCTGTGCCCCATACAGCGTGACCTGTGCCCCATACAGCGTGACCTGTGCCCAATGCAGCATGACCTGTGCCCAATGCAGCATGACCTGTGCCCAATGCAGCGTGACCTGTGCCCCATACAGCGTGACCTGTGCCCAATGCAGCGTGACCTATGCCCCATACAGCGTGACCTGTGCCCCATACAACGTAACCTGTGCCCAATGCAGCATGACCTGTGCCCCATACAGCTTGACCTGTGCCCCATACAGCGTGACCTGTGCCCAATGCAGCATGACCTGTGCCCAATACAGCGTTGCCTGTGCCCAATACAGCCTGGTCTGCCTGTGCCCCATACAGCCTCACCTATGCAGAGGAAGAGGCAAGCCACCCGGATCAGCAGAGAGCGGGATTGCCCGCTGTATTAGCTTTCATTTGAATTTCCTGTCTTCCCGGGGCTCATCGTCACATAGCTCCTCTTGGCCTGACGCCTTTGATGACGTCACACGTCCCGCATTGGATTGGCGTTCTGTCTATCAAAGGCGCCGGGCCAAGAGGTGGAGCTATGTGACATGAGCCCTGGGAACATTGGAAGTTCTAATTAAAGCTCTTACATCGGGCAATTCAGCTCTCTGCTGATCCGGGTGGCTTGCCTCTTCCTCTGCACAGGTGAGGCTGTATGGGGCACAGGCAGACCAGGCTGTATTGGGCACAGGTCTCGCTGCACTGGGCACAGGTCACAGCTTGCCTCTTCCTTTCCTCTCTCTTCCCCTGGCTGGGAGACTGTGCTGGCGGTGCTCTCATCCTCACTGGGCCCCACTTGGCTGCGGGCCCCATAGCGCCCGCATGGGTCGCTATGGTGGTAGTTACGCCCCTGGCGCTGGTAGATTTTCAATCTACTGCTTATAGGTAAATTTAGTGGATTATCTGTTCATACATAGTCAGATTTGCCTCTGTTCCAGCTTGGCTGAGTTGCATGTAGTTTCACACTGTGCCTGTGGGTGTCGTTGTCACCATTGGTCGGTGTTGGAAAGGCAACATGTTGAAGTGTATGAGTGCTCCTCTGTCCCGGAGATAACTCGGTGGAGGTGGTTCTCCGAGTTGCATTCTAGGAGAGGGTATTTAAGGGACAGACGCCATGTTTCAGGGTTTATTTCGTGCCACCTGCTGGCCCTCCTGGCCGACAGGTATGTGTTAGGAGTACTTCCGCGTGGTCCTCCGACCGGGAGGCCCACGCTGCTGCAGCGTGTGGGTGGGCCCAGAAGCCTGTCTGGGGCCTACTGAAGCTGCAGGGGAATGGTCCTGGGCTGTCTGTCCTACGGAAAGAAGCTGGACAACTGAGAAGATCCCATGGGAGGACCCGTCATGGAAGGATCAGTGCTGGTCTGGAGAGGGGCCTGGTGACTCAGTTGGAGGACGTATCCTAAAGTTAACCTACCACATAGTATTGCCGGGTCGGCTTAAAGGTTCTAGTGCTGTGTTTGCTATCCATCGTAAACCATTACATCCTGTGGCAGAGGATCGTACGGGTTTCTATTCCATTCAAGTCTGTGGCAGAGACTTTTGTTCGTGCTGCGTACTGGCTGCTAGGTTAGTTAGAGAAACTTATCCAGGCGGGCAAAGATTCAACTCTAAGAGGAAAGTATATTCTTCTATAAGATTCCAATTTCTGATACTACACTAAGAAAAGGTATTTGAACTTCCCTGCAACTCTTCTTTTACCTCTTTCCTGCTACTTCCTTCAGTTACGTTTATTAAAGCATTGGAAAAGATACTCAAGTGTCCGGTGCCTACATTGTCTGGTATTAAACTTAATGGGACCCTAGACCTGGTTCTGGTGAAATTGAGGTAACAAAAGGTGAAGGTAACAGCCCGCTTTAAACCAGCAGCTCCACCGAGAGTTATTGCTACATATTTATTTGTAAAAAATTTTGAAAACCATTTTTGTCATTTTCCTTCCACTTCACAATTATGTACCACTTTGTGTTGGCCTATCACATAAAATCCCAATAAAAAACATTTCCATTTTTGGTTGTAACATTAAAAAAATGTAAAATTTCAAGGGGTATGAATACTTTTTCAAGGCACTGCATGTAGGGAATAGTTAATACCCATTTGTGGCGATTCCTTTTCATTTACTGTCTCAGAGTCACACCAGAAAGAAAGAGGAGATTTCTCTCTAGCTCGGGAAACCCCCTTTTTTCGACTGTTATTACCACAACAGAGGTCCCCATTGAACATTTTCCCCTGTTCTGGTGACAACTGTAACATTTGGGATTTCACTGTCTCTCCAGGACTATAGAGAAGGATTCTGCTCAGCAGGGAAACAGCCAACAATTAAAATGTGGTAAAAGTTATATCACTTCTACAATCTATTTTAAAATAAAATAGCTTTGGCTATAGATGTATTTAAAGGAAATCTCTGGACACATCATGCACATTCATTTTATAACGTCAGCATTGTATTACTAATACAAACAATAGGTATTATTGATCTAATATAATCTCCTTTAACATTGTGAGCTCCGCCTGTCTGCTGGCCGTCTCTTTACACTTCCTGGATTCTCCGCATGCTTTGCAGCTTCTCAGTTCCTAAGGACTACATATCCCATGGTACCTTGGTGTCTGCAATCAGTGATTCCTGTACTGTCTCTTGAAGCTCCTTCTCTCTACACCTCTGTAGTTCGGAAGGCAGGCTCTGTCAAATGTGTGACACAGAAGTGCCTCCTCATAGGGCATTGTGAAGAGATGTCACAGAATTCAAGGAAGGAAATGTGTGGGGATCTTCACAAACTTAGAAATAATTGAAATACAATGCGGAAATGAATATATGATTTTACATTTTGGCCATAGATATGCTTTAACAAATATGACTCTCATTGGTAACAGCTCCATATTATATATTTTAGCTGTGGGCTTATTTAGTAAAGCAGAGCAAAAAAGCAATGAGCCGTAACAAGAAGTCATTGGAATTTCATCTTATCAAAGACAAATCATTGAATAATGATCGGCACCTTGCCATTTGCCTTTATGAAATAACCTGAATTGAAGCTTCTTTGCACAGAGCAATTATTAGCATATCAGCACCATGGACAGCACAGTTGACTGTTGTAAAGTGAAAATTGTAGAGTATAGCTTATTTCCACTGATTTTTTTTTTTTTTTTAAGGGGAGTTCCAGCTTTTTTTTTTACAAAAAAAACAAAAAAAAAAAACAACCCCGTGATGGTCGCAACTAATCTAATACATAATGTAATTTGTAGTAAATGTACTTTATTTATAGGGGTTCATATACCATATAATGTGTTTTGTGGCTCATAAGGCATCTCTGCAGATTAAGTGTTTATCAGAGCTTCTGGTTTGGCTGAGAGTTCAGTTACTAGTGGTGGGAAGGTGTGGGGTAGGGGCTGTGATACACAAAAAAAAAAAAAAAAAAAGAAGCATGTAAGCCATGAAACGCTTTGCTGAGTATTTGATCTCTGTGACAGAGAAAGTAGTAGAAAGTGACACAAGGGTTCGCACAAATGCAGAGTGCAGGGCTTCGGTATATCGATTTTGGGCAGAGAAAATTGGGTTTTCGGCTTTGCAAAGAAGTAAAAGAATAATTGCCCCAGGGATTTTTTTGGAATTGCTTTACTGGAAATATCAAGGTAAAAGATGATTTCAAAACAGAAGGTGCCCCAGAACAGATCATAACATGTTACAATTTTTCTTAATGCACAATCACGTTTCTTTCTATATAAATTATGCAATGGTAAATATTGTAAATCATCAGCAGAACATAAAGAACATCATAATCTCAATGTGTTTCGTGAAACACAGTTCACTTCATCAGGAATCTTATGTCATTGACAGGGTGTCGCTAGTCATGGTGTGAGCACCGAAGAAAAAATGCTGTTACCTAAATCAAAAATATCCAACACATGAGGTGTCTATCCTGGGGGCTGTGAAGACAGGAAATTTGGCCCATGAACAAACCAAGGGGAACAATAAGGCACAATGAGAGGGTGAGGCTGAGGCACAAACACTGTGAACTTGTTTCAGCCTTAGAAACCACAGAAGTGCGAAGACAGGACCACCAATATTGTAGACATTCTAGCGCCGGGTTTTGACATTCCCAGATTGGGTTCCAGAGTTAGGTGACTTTGAAGAGCTTTGAGAGGGAAGAAGTCTCCAACCCAGTCCCCAGGTCTTGCTGAAGACTAGCAGTGCTTGTGTGCCAGTGAACACAGCTTTTTTAATGACAGGCTTGGGTGTAGTTCAGAGCTCACTTTAGGAGACAGATGTGCTCTGCTCAGGAGACAGTACTCCATGCTGGAGACAAGAATCTCCTTGTCTAGAGGAGTTTGAAGGAATGATAGAGTCGAGATGACTAAGCAAGTCCAGAAGTCTGGGAGGGAAATCTTCAACCCAGTGTCCAGGTCTTGCTGAAGACCAGCAGGGTATGCATGCAGGTGCACACAGCCTTAATAATGACAGGCTTGGGCATAGTTCAGGGCTTCCATTAGGTGACAGGTGTGCTCTGCTCAGGGAACAGTACCCCATGCTGGAGACAGGAGGCTCCATGTCCAGAGAAGTTTAGAGGACTGAGGGAATCGCGATGACTAAGCAAGTCCAGAAGTCTGGAAGGGAAGAAGACTCCAACCCAGTGTCTAGGCCTCGCTGAGGACCAGCAGGGTGTATGCAGGTACACACAGCCTTTATAATGACAATCTTGGGTGTAGTTCAGGGCTTCCATTAGGAGACAGATAGGCTCTGCTCAGGAGACAGTACCCCATGCTGGAGACAAGAGGCTCCTTGTCTAGAGAACTTTGGAGGCATGAGAGAGTCAAGATGACTAAGCAAGTCCAGAAGTCCGGAAGGGAAGAAGTCTTCAACCCAGTGTCCAGGTCTTGCTGAAGACCAGCAGACTGTGTGCAGGTGCACACAGCCTTATCAATGACAGGCTTGGGCATAGTTCAGGGCTCCCATTAGGAGACAGGTGTGCTCTGCTCAGGAAACTGTACCTTATGCTGGAGACAGGAGGTTCCTTGTCCAGAGGAGTTTGGAAGAAGGGGATGGAAGAAGTGTCCAACCCAATGACTAGGTCTTGCTGAAGACCAGCAAGGTGTGTGTGCAGGTGCACACAGCCTTTATAATGATAAGCTTGGGGATAGTCCAGGGCTCCCATGAGGAGGCAGGTGTGCTCTGCTCAGGAAACAGTACCCCATGCTGGAGTCTGGAGCACTGAGGGAGTCAAGACGGCTAAGTGAGTCCAGAAGTCTGAAGGAACCTAGAGGTCTCAGAGAACTGAGAGAGCCCAGGGTGTCAGGAGAACTCTTATCGAGAGCCCAGGCTGTGGGCTTGTGCAGCAGGGTTTAAAAGTTCAGGCGCTAGAGGTACCAATCGGTCCTTCAGTATAGCACCATCCACAGGGCTAATTCATCGAGTTGCAGGCTCCATAGATGTCCTGTGGTCACCAGGAAGTGAAACCAGTGTGGAAATAAAATGATTGAAAATGAAACAATATTGGGACAGAACCCTCCCCTCCTACCTCTATCACTGAGCCTGTTACCTAATTCCGAAATATCTACTCACCATGGACCAGATCCCGGCGGTTCCTGCAGGACAGAAGATCCAAGGCTGATATCTACATACGGTATGTTAAAGGCGACATATTCCTTGTATTCTGTAAGTGTTTTTTAAATCCTTTTATTAAATGTTCCCTCCTGTGATACTGCACTTAGTGGCGCTTCCCTTCCTTCTTCCTTCTTGTGCAGTGGGGAGCTGCGACTAAAAAAGACTGAGAGAGCCCGAAGAGCTGAGAGGTCCAGGAAAGCCGGGTGAGCTGAGAGAAAAGCACAGGAAGACAGATGTACTGTGTGAGATAATCTGAGAGACCAGTCAAATGCCCAAGGCCTAAGCATCAGTGCTGCTAAAAAGAAGAAGCTAAGTGGCTAGGTATTATTTTCACGTTTCCTGTTTTGACGTCAAAAACCCCTGTGTGGTCAACCGCTTTATGTTGGACTTTAATTTTATTTAACACAAGTGGACCAAAAAGTCCTAAAACACAGTTCTGACTAGCATGGAAGCATAAAGCAGCTACTGCCACTTAAATTGTCTTTTGAGACCATTCTCCTTTGGGTGCCTCTCCTACAAATATCACTATTGGGGACATTGGGGGGGATGTACCTCCAGCAGGATTTCATAAACAGAAATATAAAAGCTAGGACAGATATGGGGTTTCTTGACCTCTTTCAACCTTCGACCTGCCATCATGTACTTACATAAAATCACTGAGCTCCTTGTTAAATCCTAATATCTTTACAAACGACTGCAGAAGGGGGTCTTTAACCTCCGCATAATTTACAGGACATGCCGGAGGCGCTGGATCCAGAGGGGGAGGGGGGTGCCTTTAACAAGTGAAGCAATCAGAATGCCCCATAGGACTCTTTCCGCTCAAAACCCAAAATCTATTTCTTACCCGGAGCGCGATATATGAAGCTGACATCCTAACACCCAGGAGAACGGCTCCTGTTTTATCTCCTTCAGTCTTTGTAAAGTCTAAGCTGCTTGTTAATCATCTTCTCATTCATCCGTACTACCAAGAACCTGCCAAGACTTATATGACACCAGGCTCCTGAAAGATATAATCAGGTTTAAAGCGCTGGATTATTTATTAAATTTGACAAGAGAACAAGCAGTAAAAAGAGGAAAAAAATTTCAAATAATGATGTGGGTTCTTTATTCTGGCTCTAAAAAAAGGCATTTTTAGAGCATGAGTCATTTCCTGTTGCATTATTAATAAAGAAGATGACTTATACTGACAATATATATTATACTTACAGCAGAGTAAAACAAGGTGATACATATATTTTAGTTGAGCTCAAAGGTACACTCTCATCAAATGTGAATATGCTGCATTGAAATTCAGGGGACGCAGCCTAAGTGGCGCCAATTTCCATTTTGGCTTTTGCCTTCTGCACCTACATCTGAGTTCACATGGGTGAGTTCACACGGGATAAAAATATCCAGCTGATCTGAATTTTTACCGCCCACGGATGGCCTACGGACAAAATAGCATGGCGGGCGCTCAAGTTCGTACACATTGCCAAAGCTGCCATGCTTCACACAGTGCGAAAAATTTAAGCGGTAGTAATTTTTAACTCCACATACACTATATTATCAAAAGTATTGGGACACCTGCCTTTACATACACATGAACTTTAATGACATCCCAGTCTTAGTCCGTAGGGTTCAATATTGAGTTGGCCCACCGTTTGCAGCTATAACAGCTTCAACTCTTCTGGGAAGGCCGTCCACAAGGTTTAGGAGTGTGTCTATGGGAATGATTGAACATTCTTCCAGAAGCACATTTGTGAAATCAGGCACTGATGTGGAAGAGAAGGTCTGGCACGCAGTCTCCGCTCTAATTCATCCCAAAGGTGTTCTATCAGGCTGAGGTCAACTGTGCAGGCCAGTCAAGTCCCCCCCCCCCCACCTAAACTCGCTCATCCATGTCTTTATGGACCTTGCTTTATGCACTGGTGTGCAGTCATGTTGGAACAGGAAGGGGCCATCCCCAAACTGTTTTCACAAAGTTGGGAGCATGAAGTTGTCCTTCACTGGAACTAAGGGGCCGAGCCTAACCCCTGAAAAACAACCCCACACCATAATCCCTCCCCCCCAAATGATTTGGAATAAACTTCCTGACAACATTGCTCCTCCATAGATACAGTAAAGGGAGTGAGCCTCGTCACGCTAAGACAGAAGTGTGTGCCCTGCAGGATCACTGGGTGAAAAAAATGGCAAAAAATTCTGATAAAAAGAAAACTATTGGAGCCACCATGTCTAAGCCCTGGTAACCTACAATAGATTCAATTTTTGCTCTCGAATTTAGATATACCTTAAAGTAAAATTATGGCCTTCCATTGAAAATATGGTCTACAGCACTTTATTATAAGTTCATTTCCATTTTCATTTTTATCTTAGACCCCCAAATACTCGTTAATCCTGCCAGTAAAGTCCATCTAATGCAGCTTCCTGTGATGGGGTGGCAACAATGCTGCACTGCTCCTGAATTAAGAGCAGAGTTGTCACTCTCTTGTAGACTGGGCATTCTTGTACTATCCCAAAAATTGGGATATAAGATGTTACAGGCGGTGTGGCTATCAGGATTGTCACTGCTGCTGAATCACAAGCCTGTAGCCTGTCAATCAGCACCTAGCCACAAATACTCCTGCCCATTGCTTCTTGAATCGAGAATACTGCCTATGCTACTAAACCCCACCCTGGGAGCTGCAGTGTTTGGGGGGGGGGGGGGCATCTGGGACAGAAAATCACTGACTATGCTGCTAAACTCTACTCCTTTAAGGGAAATCTTCTTCTAAAACTATCACTTCAGCAAAATGTTAATCTCCTGCTCCCTATTGCTTGCTGTAGTCTCTCACGCTAACTTTCACCTAACTACATGATTATGAGAATGGAGAAGCCAGGATGAAGCACTAAGGCTTCATTTACAGTAGTGGCCAGGGGGACATAATGCAGTTGAGCATTTTACTGCCCCCCCGACCACCCAACTTTAACCTAAAATGGTGTCCAGCCACTGCCGGGCTTGCCACGACCACACTGCAGCTGCATCCAATGCAATGCATGTGGTTGCATTTCCTCAGAATCTCAATTGTTAAAGCTCCATTTACATTTAAGTGTTCCATGTATGTGCACATTCTCGCACACATTGCACTTGTGGTGCATTTATTGTTAATGGCACCCCAAGTGCAGACAGAAGATTTTTTGTATTTTTGTGTGTATCAAAATGAACAAAAAAACCAAAAGCATTTGTCACGTGTAAGGCTGCCTATTCAAATGAACGTGCTGCCCTATGCGCGCAGGGGTCAGGGAGCGGCCGTCTCAGCAGCTCGCTGAGAGGCTGAGATGCCTATCAGTCCAGGCACCTGGCGGATCCAGACTTCCATCGTCGTGATGACGTGGTGTCTGAACTGATCTTGGTGATGTCAGCAGAGAGCGGACTCTGCTGAAAACGGGTCACCGGAGTGCAAAACGAATTGCACTCCTGTGACCCATAGGAGAAGCCCAGAAGGAATGAGCTGTCTGGACTTCTCCTTTAAGAAGAAGAAAGGGGGACTAAACCAATTAGCCCCAACATACAGGTAAACTAGTATATATCATTTTACAGATATGAAACTACAAGTTCTAGTTACACTGGATTGCCACTAGATGTCAGCACAAAGATATTTATACACACTTAAAGTAGAAGTCCAATAAAATTCTAACTAAGTTTAAACTTACTCCCACCCTCATTCTAAGCCCTATACTAACTACTCTGTAAAAGGAAAGCTGTCTATACTTACCTACACTCCTAGTGCTGGCTTCAGTGTAGACAGGACACAGCCAACAATGGATGCCCTATACTAAGCCTATGGGTGACGTCATCACATAGGCATTGCAGTTGTTTTTGGCAATCTCTCCTTTTGGGAAATCATGTAACCACTGGACCAGAAGGCCTTCAGAATAGGTAAGAATACACATCTTTCCTTTACAGGGTAGTTATTATTATTAGGCTTAGAATGGGGGCCGAAAAAGGTTTAAGCTTAGTTAGTATTTGACTGGACTTTTACTTGAATGAAATCCAATGCAACAGTGATGGATGCGATAGGTGTTTCAGAACACACCACGTGTAGCGTAACCCCTAAGGAGCCACAAATAGAATGGGATCCCCCGGCCTGCATAGCCAGGCACACTGAATTTCCACAGTCACCTCAGAGTCAGAAAATAGTCTAGTATTTTTTTATTTTTTTATTGAGGGATATATCTTGGATAGGGATGGGAAATTATGGGATGCCCACTTGACTTCAAACAACTTCAGGGACACTTCTCCTACATACAGTCTATATACACTCTTCATGTCCTCCAGCAGACACACTATTTTGTGGATCTGACAAAAAGCACTCAGATTTAGAGAAACAGCCTGTTATAGGCAGGAACCCGAGACCCCTCTGAGTGTGTAGCAAAAAAATTCAGTGTCCAGCTGAATGATGCCTGTGGCTACTGATCCCAGCACCACCTCTTCAGTCACTGCCAGCCCACTTGGCTGTAGCTGCCCCTTTCACTAGCCCTCCTGGCTAACTTCTCCACACAGTCCTCCCAGACTGACACTCTCTCCACAGTCCTTCCAGACTGATCGATCACAGCCCACCCAGCTGACTTTTCAGGAGATCTCCTTGACATGGTGACCTACTCCGCTGTCCTCTTCTTGCTCCTGTGCCTCCAGGAAGGGATTCCTCCATGAGTTGTGGGGGATCCTTCCAGCACCTGAGTTCCAGGCCTGAGGTCACTCTCCCCCCACCCCAGATTAGGGGGCACCCTCAAGGGCCACGACAGCCTCTTCAGAACTCCATCTCCATCTTCCCATTGACTGCCCCTGCTGGCATGACTCATGTCTATTTCTGATGTGCCTACCCCCTTTCCAGAGCCTTTTTGCTGGGGATTGGTCGAGGACCTCATAAATATGCCAGGCAGCTCCTCCTAATCTACACCCAGTACATCTGGAGGCTTCTCTGGGGTTCCAGAGACAGGGGGAGGCACCAGAGAAACTGCTTGCTGAGTCATCCAGCCTCCCTGAGTCACTCAGCCCTGACCCAGATTCAGCCCAGGCCTGGCTCTCAGCCAAGCTAAATTTTCCTACACTACAGCTTACTCTACAAAATTACCTATCTACATATAGCACAGTAGAGGGTGCTACACCACGTATCACTTTTCAGAGGACAATGCAACTGTAAATGTGGCCTGAGTGCTGCAGGGAGAAGAGGAGGTCGACACTCACAGAAGTGTCAGTTTCTGCAGAGACTTCAGCCAATGATATCTCTTGATCAAAGTGGTGAATTTACTTCTCTACCGGTACAGCTGTCACTTTAACAAAAACAGTACTTAATTTAGAACAAAACTATTAAGCAATATTCTATAAACTGGTCGCAAGAAATCCCAACCAAATCCTTGGTGCCAGAAATAAGACAATTACAAACTGCTAAACCAAAAATTGTATTTAATCTATTATTTTATGTACATTTTATGCCCTTCCTCGTCAGGCAGTGGAGTAGCCACATTGACGAACAATCTTTTGTTTCAGCTTTTAATTATTTGGTCCACTAAACACTCATTCCCCCTCTTTTGAAGAGCTCACACACCACTTGTATATAATTTGCTTTAGTGAGATATCCAGTAACTGCATCGTGTAACGTTGTACAGGGAGATAAATTGTGTGTGACAATTGTAATAAGAGATGTATGGACTGGTTTCTGCTCAGACAATTGTTCTTCACAATGAAGAGTGGAGTTGTGCGGACTGTTAAATTAAAACACCAGCCAAACCTGGTTCTCTAGCTTTAGATAGAGTGGGGAACCGTTAAAACCACTATCAAGTTTCATCATTGCCTGTGTCCTCATTGGGGAGAATTGTCCGTATCTCGTGTACAAATGACAGTTGTCAGGCAACTAAATGGCAGTTGATAGGAGGTTAAAACTGAAGCTTAATCTGTTTATACAGTGGGGAAAATAATTATTTTATACCCTGCAGATTTTGTAAGTTTGCCCACTTACAAAGAAATTAAGGGTCTAAAATGTTTTATCAAAGGTGTATTTTAAATAATAGAGACAAAATATCAACCAAAAATCCAGAAAAAAACACGTTACAAATGTTATAAATTGAGTTGCAGTTCAGTGAGTAAAATAAGTATTTGATCCACTACCAAACAACAATAATTCTGGCTCCCACAGCCTGGCTACAGTACAGATTAGTTCTGTCAATTGAAGAAGGTGCTCCCAACGACAGCTCGTTATGTGTATTAAAGAGACCTGTCGACAGAATTACTTTCTTCCATTCAAACCTCACAATCATGGGCAAGACCAAAGAGCTGTCAAAGGACATTAGGGACAAGATTGTAGACCTGTATAAGGATGGAATTGGCTACAAGACATCAGCAAGAAGCTTGGTGAGAAGGAGACAACTGTTGGAGCGATTATTTGCAAATGGAAGAAATACAAAATAACCATTAATCGTCCTCGGTCTGGAGCTCCATGCAAGATTTCACCTCATGGGATAAGAATGATCATGAGCAAAAAGAGGGATCAGCCCAGAACTACATGGGAGGAGCTTGTGAATGATCTCAAGGCGGTTGGGACCACAGTCACCAAACAAACCATTGGTAACACAGTACGCCACCATGGATTGAAATCCTGCAGCGCCCTCAAGGTCCCCTCCTCAAGAAGGCACATGTACAGGCCCGTCTGAAGTTTGCCAATGAACATATAAATGATTCAGAGAAGGACTGGGAGAAAGTGCTGTGGTCAGATGAGACCAAAATTGAGCTCTTTGAAATTAACTCAACTCTCCATCAAAAAAATACAGACTATGACCCTAAGAACACTATCCTTACAGTCAAGCACGGAAGTGGAAACATTATGCTTTGGGGCTGTTCCTCTGCTAAAGGTACAGGGTCACTTTGCTGCATTAAGGGGCCAATTGACGGGGCCATGTATTGTAAAATCTTGGCTGAGAACTTTCTTCCCTCAGCTAGAACACTGAAGATAGGTCGTGGATGGGTCTTCCAGCATGACAATGACCCAAAACATACCGCCAAGGCAACAAAGGAGTGGTTTAAGAAGAACACATTAAGGTCATGGTGTGGCCTAGCCATTCTCCAGACCTTAATCCTATAGAAAATGTATGGAGGGAGCAAAAAACTTCGAGTTGCCAAGGACAGCCGAGAAACCTTAAGGATTTCGAGAATATCTGTAAAGAAGCGTGGACCAAAATCCCTCCTGAGATGTGTGCAAACCTGGTAACCACAAGAAACATCTTACCTCTGTGCTTGCCAACAAGGGTTTCTCCACCAAGTACTAAGTCATGTTTTGCTTGGGGATCAAATACATATTTTACTCACTGAACTGCAACTCAATTTATAACATTTGTATCATTTGTTTTTTCTGGATTTTTGGTTGATATTCTGTCTCTATGATTTAAAATACGCCTATGATAAAAATTATAGACCCTTCATTTCTTTGTATGTGGGCAAACTTACAAAATCTGCAGGGGATCAAATATTTATTTTCCCCACTGTATTTTGCCTTTTCTGATTTCTCTCCTCCCTCTGTTCTGTCCCACTTTCATATATTTTTTTATGACTTGTGTGTTGTTTTGTATTTTCTTTTCTTTCAAAATTAACAAAAAAAAATGTATCCACAAAACAAAAGGAAAATGCATTAGGTTATCATTGTTCAACTGACATCTAGTGGTGGGTTCTGTCCTCCCCTCCTATTTAGTGCTAGTTAGTTTAGTCCTAGCTAGACCCTCCCTTCTTCTTTCATGGTCACCTGGGTCAGTGTTAAACTTCATGTTCACTGAGGTGTTTGTAAATGCTTTTTTCCTAGCATGATAAAAGCAGCTTCAAAAATGCGCTTTAGCTGCAAACACACATTTGAGATGCCAGTTATGGGAATGAGGGACACCTACTACCAAACGTATGTAGGCATAAGACACGCCCCCCTGCCACACCACCTTAAAGGAGAATTTACCAGGAAAAGGTTAATGAAATCCACAAGGGCTTTTTTGTACCACTACTATTCCTTTATATTGGCTTTTACAATTTCCAAACGCAGCAATTTAGAATTTGGATGAAAGATTTAGCACTGGGAAACACTTTTTGAAAGATAAAAAGTGCATTTTATATACAACTATATAGATCAGACCAAAATTAGGAACAAATGAGAAGGAATGAGGGACAGAGGGACATTGCTCCAAATCAGAGACAGTCCCCGGAAATCAGAGACAGTTGGAAGCTATGACTTTTGGCCCTGGTCATGAAGGGGGTAAATTCTTCTGGAGTTTAAGTGGTTAACCACTTCAGCCCCGGAAGGTTTTACCCCCTTCCTGACCAGAGCACTTTTTACAATTCGGCACTGCGTCGCTTTAACTGCTAATTGCGCGGTCATGCAATGCTGTACCCAAACGAAATTTGCGTCCTTTTCTTCCCACAAATAGAGCTTTCTTTTGATAGTATTTGATCACCTCTGCCGTTTTTATTTTTTGCGCTATACACGGAAAAAGACCGAAAATTTTGAAAAAAAATGATATTTTCTACTTTTTGTTCTAAAAAAAATCCAATAAACTCAATTTTAGTCATACATTTAGGCCAAAATGTATTCGGCCACATGTCTTTGGTAAAAAAAATGTCAATAAGTGTATATTTATTGGTTTGCGCAAAAGTTATAGCGTCTACAAACTAGGGTACATTTTCTGGAATTTACACAGCCTTTAATTTATGACTGCCTATGTCGTTTCTTGAGGTGCTAAAATGGCAGGGCAGTACAAAACCCCCACAAATGACCCCATTTTGGAAAGTAGACACCCCAAGGAATTTGCTGAGAGGCATGTTGAGCCCATTGAATATTCATTTTTTTTGTCCCAAGTGATTGAACAATGACAAAAAAAAAAAAAAAAAATTACAAAAAGTTGTCACTAAATGATATATTGCTCACACAGGCCATGGGCATATGTGGAATTGCACCCCAAAATACATTTAGCTGCTTCTCCTGAGTATGGGGATACCACATGTGTGAGACTTTTTGGGAGCCTAGCCGCGTACGGGGCCCCGAAAACCAATCACTGCCTTCAGGATTTCTAAGGGCGTACATTTTTGATTTTACTCCTCACTACCTATCACAGTTTTGAAGGCCATAAAATGCCCAGATGACATAAAACCCCCCCAAATGACCCCATTTTGGAAAGTAGACACCCCAAGCTATTTGCTTTGAGGCATGTTGAGTCCATGGAATGTTTTATATTTTGACACAAGTTGCGGGAAAGTGACAAATTTTTTTTTTTTTTTTTTTTTTTTGCACAAAGTTGTCACTAAATGATATATTGCTCACACAGGCCATGGGCATATGTGGAATTGCACCCCAAAATACATTTAGCTGCTTCTCCTGAGTATGGGGATACCACATGTGTGGGACTTTTTGGGAGCCTAGCCGCGTACGGGACCCCGAAAACCAATCACTGCCTTCAGGATTTCTAAGGGCGTACATTTTTGATTTTACTCCTCACTGCCTATCACAGTTTCGGAGGCCATGGAATGCCCAGGTGGCACAAACCCCCCCAAATGACCCCATTTTGGAAAGTAGACACCCCAAGCTATTTGCTGAGAGGCATGGTGAGTATTTTGCAGCTCTCATTTGTTTTTGAAAATAAAGAAAGACGAGAAAAAAAATTTTTTTTTTTCTTTTTTCAATTTTCAAAACTTTGTGACAAAAAGTGAGGTCTGCAAAATACTCACTATACCTCTCATCAAATAGCTTGGGGTGTCTACTTTCCAAAATGGGGTCATTTGGGGGTTTTTTTTGCCACCTGGGCATTCCATGGCCTCCGAAACTGTGATAGGCAGTGAAGAGTGAAATCAAAAATTTACGGCCTTAGAAAGCCTGAAGGCGGTGCTTGGTTTTCGGGGTCCCGTACGCGGCTAGGCTCCCAAAAAGTCCCACACATGTGGTATCCCCATACTCAGGAGAAGCAGCAGAATGTATTTTGGGGTGTAATTTCACATATTCCCATGGCATGTTTGAGCAATATATCATTTAGTGACAACTTTGTGCAAAAAAAAATAAAAAAAATAAAAAATTGTCTCTTTCCCGCAACTTGTGTCACAATATAAATTATTCCATGGACTCAACATGACTCTCAGCAAATAGCTTGGGGTGTCTACTTTCCAAAATGGGGTCATTTGGGGGGGTTTTAAACTGTCCTGGCATTTTATGCACAACATCTAGAAGCTTATGTCACACATCACCCACACTTCTAACCACTTGAAGACAAAGCCCTTTCTGACACTTATTGTTTACATAAAAAAATAATTTTTTTTTGCAAGAAAATTACTTTGAACCCCCAAACATTATATATTTTTTTTAAAGCAAATGCCCTACAGATTAAAATGGTGGGTGTTTCATTTTTTTTTTTCACACAGTATTTGCGCAGCGATTTTTCAAACGCATTTTTTGGGGAAAAAACACACTTTTTTACATTTTAATGCACTAAAACACACTATATTGCCCAAATGTTTGATGAAATAAAAAAGATGATCTTAGGCCGAGTACATGGATACCAAACATGACATGCTTTAAAATTGCGCACAAACGTGCAGTGGCGACAAACTAAATACATTTTTAAAAGCCTTTAAAAGCCTTTACAGGTTACCACTTTAGATTTACAGAGGAGGTCTACTGCTAAACTTACTGCCCTCGATCTGACCTTCGCGGCGATACCTCACATGCATGGTGCAATTGCTGTTTACATTTGACGCCAGACCGACGCTTGCGTTCGCCTTAGCGCGAGAGCAGGGGGGACAGGGGTGCTTTTTTTTTTTTTTTTTTTTTTTTTCTTTATTATTATTATTTTTTTATCTTATTTTTAAACTGTTCCTTTCATTTTTTTTTTTTTTTTAATCATTTTTATTGTTATCTCAGGGAATGTAAATATCCCCTATCATGGCAATAGGTAGTGACAGGTACTCTTTTTTGCAAAAATTGGGGTCTATTAGACCCTAGATTTCTCCTCTGCCCTCAAAGCATCTGACCACACCAAGATCGGTGTGATAAAATGCTTTCCCAATTTCCCAATGGCGCTGTTTACATCCGGCGAAATCTAAGTCATAAAATGCTCGTAGCTTCCGGTTTCTTAGGCCATAGAGATGTTTGGAGCCACTCTGGTCTCTGATCAGCTCTATGGTCAGCTGGCTGAATCACCGGCTGCATTTTCAGGTTCCCTGTTGAGACAGGAGAGCCAGAGAAAAACACGGAAGACGTTGGGGGGGGGAGGGGCATTCCCTCCCACTGCTTGTAAAAGCAGTCTAGAGGCTAATTAGCCGCTAGGATTGCTTTTACATGAAAGCCGACCGCTGGCTGAAAAGAATGATACCAAGATGATACCTAAACCTGCAGGCATCATTCTGGTATAACCACTCAAAGTCGTGAATGGCGTACCTGAAGACAAAAAAATGGTTAACAATAAAGCACAGTAAACGGTAAAGTATAAAAAATTGCATACCTGAAAAGCAAACATGATAAAACATAATAACAATAAAACATTGCAGAATAGAATACAGTAAAAAAGAACAGAACAATAGAGAGAGAGAATAGAGAGAGAAAGAACAATAAAACGACAACTATTTTTTTTTTATTTTATATTTTTGTATGTGTTTTTTTTTTTTTTTTTTTTACACTTTTTTTTGTAACTAACTTTTATAACTGTAACCGGTTCCAGGTTCGGGTCTCTCAAAATGCGATGGCATCTTGGGAGACCCTGTGAAAGTGTGTCCTAGTCTGTGCAATGCTGTACCCTACGCTAATACTCAACTAGTGCATGG
This sequence comes from Aquarana catesbeiana, assembly GCF_042186555.1. NCBI lineage: Eukaryota > Metazoa > Chordata > Amphibia > Anura > Ranidae > Aquarana > Aquarana catesbeiana. The sequence goes on from NC_133330.1 coordinate 319,946,979, forward strand.
TAGCGTTCAAAATATTCACCAATGCAAAGACCAGGATTGTCAGGACAGGAGGGACAATAATAGCGGGTGTCACGCCTATATCCGCGCTTGCTGCAGACACGACATCTTTTTTGGGGGTTCGTTGGGTAGGGGTACTCGGGAGGACATAAAGAAAATGCCTCTCATGCAGCCGACTGCATTTGGTTGGGGATGTGAATGGGGGAAGTACGGGCGCTGCAGAAGCGGTGGGTTCCCAATTAGGATTGGCGAATGCAGCAGGAAGGGCACTATGGGCACGATGGGCCTGTGTTTGTCTTCTTGGTGGCAGCGGGACACTACTTGTGCTTGCCACCTCACCAGCTTGAACTGCACTTATGGGACTCGCCACGTCACCAAGTGTTACTGCAGTGCTGGTTTGACTACGACCGGGGTGTACTAGGCCGCTGGTGCTTGCCAGTTCACCAAAACGCTACCAAAAAAACTGTTAGCGATCGCAGGGATCAGGCCTGACTCTGCGAACGCTGCAGTTATGCGTTTAGTGTTTTGTAAGTGTCAGTGATCGATCGATACTGCACTTGGGTGGGCTGGGCTGGGCCGGGCGGAGGGGCAAAACACAGGTGCTAGCAGGTATCTGGGCTGATCCAGCTAACACTGCGTTTGTGGGAACCCTAAACTGCTGGGGACGCTAGTATAGATCTGATCGGATCAGATATTGATCCGATCAGATACTATACCACTAAGGGAGGCGTATGCTGCGTGCGTGGGTGTTAGCGGTACTGGCGCTAATCTGACGCTGCCTGGGGCTGGTGCTTGCCAGTTCACCAAAACGCTACCAAAAAAACTGTTAGCGATCGCAGGGATCAGGCCTGACTATGCGAACGCTGCAGTTATGCGTTTAGTGTTTTGTAAGTGACAGTGATCGATCGATACTGCACTTGGGTGGGCCGGGCAGAGGGGCAAAACGCAGGTGCTAGCGGGTATCTGGGCTGATCCCGCTAACACTGCGTTTTCGGGAACCCTAAACTGCTGGGGACGCTAGTATAGATCTGATCGGATCAGATATTGATCCGATCAGATACTATACCACTAAGGGAGGCGTATGCTGCGTGCGTGGGTGTTAGCGGTACTGGCGCTAATCTGACGCTGCCTGGGGCTGGTGCTTGCCAGTTCACCAAAACGCTACCAGAAAAACTGTTAGCGATCGCAGGAATCAGGCCTGACTCTGCGAACGCTGCAGTTATGCGTTTAGTGTTTTGTAAGTGTCAGTGATCGATCGATACTGCACTTGGGTGGGCTGGGCTGGGCCGGGCCGGGCGGAGGGGCAAAACGCAGGTGCTAGCGGGTATCTGGGCTGATCCCGCTAACACTGCGTTTTCGGGAACCCTAAACTGCTGGGGACGCCAGTATAGATCTGATCGGATCAGATATTGATGTGATCAGATACTATACCACTAAGGGAGGCGTATGCTGCGTGCGTGGGTGTTAGCGGTACTGGCGCTAATCTGACGCTGCCTGGGACGACGCATATCACCGCCAGGCGATCGGGGGGCTAAACCTTTATTCGGTAATAAACGGCGGGTGCCCTGACACTATAAAAAATAAACGAACTAACCAGCGTCACCCGTAACAGTTATACGGTGATCAGTGGTGAAAGGGTTAACTAGGGGGCAATCAAGGGGTTAAAACCTTTATTAGATAGTATATGGGGGTCCCTGTCGCTATAAAACGCTGACGGCGAACCTAAATATTTACGTCTCTAACTAGCGTCACCAGCGACACTAATACAGCGATCAGAAAAATGATCGCTTAGTGACACTGGTGACAGGGGGTGATCAAGGGGTTAAAACTTTATTAGGGGGGGTTAGGGGGGTATCCTAGACCTAAAGGGGGGTAATATTCACTGCCCTAACACTGTAACTGTCACAAACTGACACTATGCAGTAATCAGAAAAAAAAAAAAAAAAAAATACTGCTAATGTCAGTTTGTGACAGGGGGGGGGTGATTGGGGGGGGATCGGGGGGCGATCGGGGGGGGATCGGGGGTGTAAAGTATGCCTGGCATGTTCTACTGTGTGTGTGTGTGTTGTGTGGACTTACATGACTTCTCTCCTCGGCGCTGGACGGAAACTGCCAGACCGAGGAGAGATGACATCACATCCTCTGCCTGTGTGAAACTACACACAGGCAGAGGAGGATTCCCATTGGCTGGGAGCGATCGCGAGGGGGGGGCCACGATCGGATGGTCTCCCCCTCGCCTCCCGACGCTCCCAGTCAGATGCCGACCGCCGATGGCACCGGGGGGGGGTCCGATCGGACCCCCCGCCCGCGGGAGGCAGATCACGTACAGGTACGTGATTCTGCCTGCCCGTGCCATTCTGCCGACGTATATATACGTTAGGCGGTCGGCAAGTGGTTAAGGAGTGTATTTATACTAAAAAAATGCATAGCAATTTACCCAGTGAGTGCATATACATTTGTTCTGTTCGAATTGAGCCAAAAGCAGAAAACTGTATCAAATACTTACCTTTATTTTCCTTTCCTGATGCCAAACCATGGCAGCATACTAGTGATAGAGCTCTGTCTCTTGACCACTCCCTCAAGACCAGTGAATAGCAGAAAACTGCATAGTTTGCCGCCCCCCCCCTCCCCCCATTCTTTGTAACAAGCCACATCCCGAAACGTATTGTACAAGGGTGGGTCCGTATGCTGCTATGGTGTGGCATCAGGAAAGGAAAATTACGGTAAGTATTTGATACAATTTTCCGTATTCCTGACGCCAACATGGCAGCATACTAGTGATAAATAACTAGTTGCCAGGGTGGGTTCTGCTTGTCAATTGAATTTTTTAATTAGGATGAAATAGAAGACTGCATAGTCTTTCCTCCAAAGTACACTGTTGAGAAGGAACCCAGGTCTACTCTGTAATGCTTGAAAAATTATGCTTGGACGACCATGATACCTCTCTAAAGATGGATTCCATAGATGCCCTCAAACGGGCTGCCCATGAAGCTGCAACCGCTCTGGCAGAGTGCACAGCCACTGCTGACAGAGGGTCATAATCCCTCGTCCTATATGCACAACCAAGCCTGCTAGAGTCCAGGCAGTAGCATCTTATTCTTGATGATTTCCAACTGGAACAATGAAAGACTTATTAGATAATCTGAAAGGAGCAATTGTGGACAGATACTTCTGTAAAGTTCTGAAAACGTCCCATTCGTGTGACTTTCCTGTGTGATCTTCTGGAAAGTTAGGTACTGCACAGATGTCTGATAAGTTAGGTAATGCACTGATGACTACCTTTGGTACAAGATGACCTACAGGATGCAATGCTCCTCTTTCTGGAAAGAAAACAATATTTTTTTCTGGAGCTCCAAGAGCTTACATCTCAGACATCCTTCTGCCTGAAGACACTGCTTTGTAGGTAATGTGCCAAATCAGACGCTGCTCTGTTGGAGCAAATGGTTGAACCGAAAGGAAATTCAGCAACACTGATAGGTTTCACTTGGAAAAGACTCTCTTTCTTGGTTGTTGAATCCTCATGACTGCCTTCAAAAATTGTGCAACTAAAGGATCTTTGGCCATTTTATTGTTATTGCTGATACAACCGACACTTGCAACCTCAATGAATATGGGTTAAGGCCCAAGTCTAATCCGGGCTAGAGGTAGTCCAGGACAGCTGTTACCGGAGGCACAGTAGGATCAAAGTTTCGCCCTGCCGAGAAAAACGCAAATTTGTCCCTGATTTTGGCAAAGATGTTGTTAGTAGAGTCTTCCAGCACACAACAAAGTAGAAGGGAGGCTGGAGAACCTAGGTTCTCCAGTCTCCCCTTTCAGCTGCCCCATCCTGCATATGTGTGGAGAGGAATTGGCTTCTGTATCCTGATGTGAATGTCCAGGGAAAACCAAGGCCCCCGTGGCCAATATGGAGGCATGGCTATGACTACCATATTCTCTCTTGACAGCCTCAAGAGGAATCTCATTACGAGAAATTTTGGAGGAAATATATAAGCTAGATTGCAGTTCCAGGAGAGACCAGAGCATCTGGCCCATCTGCCTGGGGGTGTGAAAACCGCATTAGACATTTCCCAAGTTTGTGATTGCTGTGGGAAGCAAAGAGGTCTGTTTGTGGTAGGTCCCATCTGTGGACCAGCTTGGGAAAGACATGGGGTGTAGGGCCCACTCGTGATCTGGGAAGCTTGCATGTTAGTCGGTCTGCCTGTGTGTTCAGATTCCCTAGGAGATAAACTGTTCATGGAATTTGTAGGTGATTTTCTGCCCTGGACATTATGATTTTCATCTCAATAGCATATTGCTGCCAGTTCCTTCCTAGTATTAAATATAGGCAACCGCTGCCCTGCTGACCACCTGCAGAGGGACTGGTCTTCCCTTGATTCTGTGTAGCAAGATCAAAAAGTGCTAAAAAGGCTTAAAATTCCAGCGCATTTGAGACCATCCCCCTGGGTTGGGAATCTCTACTTGCCTTGATCGACAGTTCCTCGCAGAGCACCTTCCAGGCTATCTTGCTGACATGAATCGTAACAGTGATCTAGTCTAATGTCTCTAATGGAACGTGACTTCCAAGGTCTCTCTCTTTGGCCACCACCGCAGACTTCTACTCATACTGAGTGACACTGTTATTAACTGTGCTAGATTCTGTTTCCTCCTTTGAGCTAAGAATTCCATCTGAAACTGGCACAGGTGGCAGTGTGCCCAAGGGATGAAAACATTGTGTCCAAAAGAGGCACTGAGAAGCTGTCAAAAAAGCAGAAGCTACTGTTCTCAGAATTCCCTTCCTTACTGTCCCCGTTTTCTCTGGAGGAGGCAAAACAGAAGAATTGTCAGAGCGCCCCCAGGTACACCAACTGTTGCGTCGGAGAAAGTTGGCTTTTTTTTTTTTGAGTTAATGATCCGGCCATATCTCTGCAGGGTGTGTGTGAGGATCTCTTGGTGCATCATCAATTTTTGCAGACTTTTGGTTAGAAGAAAAATGTCGTCCGGGTAGTGGTGAAGCCGGACACCCTGTTCTCTGAGTGGAGCTAACAGGGCACTAAGAAATTTGCAAATAATCTCGCATAAGCCAAAAGGTAGACTGTTAAACCGAAGATGCGATCGCAACACATACATTTTTTGGAAAGAAGGAAAAAACTTGAAGATGTGAACCTAGGATCCTGAAGGTCCAGTAATACCATCTAGCCGTCTGGCTGCACTGTTTGAATGGACTCTAAGAGGATAAAACAGTTCAACCTCTTCAGATCTGTAATTGGAAACCAGCCACCATCTTTTGCCAACCACAAACAGCGTTGAATAGAAACCTGTATATTTTTCTGTGAATGGAACCGGGACGACCTGGGTCTGAAGTGTCTGTATGTATTGTAGCTGCCCACCTGGTTCTGTAGTGAATCTGGCCTCTTGGTGGGAGAGAACAGGTCTGGAGAAGGAGCAGTGAGGAATCTCTCAAAATGACCATGAGTGACTGATGACTTCACCCAAGAATCTGCACAACTTGCTGTCCAGGTACCCGTGCAGCGCGCCAATCTGACTCCTACTGCAAGAGGGGTGCCCTCTTCAAAGGGCTTAGTGGGTTCCTGCTGCATATTCAGGATTTTTGACTTATGGGCCTTGAGAAGGGTTGTCTGTTTCCTTCCATCCTCTACCTGGGACCCTGCTGGGAGAACAAAATTTTTGATCCCTTTTGCTGCCCATTTTGTGGGAGCAGACTAGACTTGCCACTGTCACTCCTTATATGGCTGTCTTCAGTTTACTACCAAACAGAGATTTTCTGTCATATGGTATCTTACACTAATTTTGCTTTGAAGAAGCAAACACAGTCCGAGGTTTCAACCATAGGGCTATCTTAGCCATGACCGAGTATAGCATTGGCCTTGCTGAGCACCTGAGTCCATTTCCGCCTCTCCAATAGTGTTTGTCGACACATTCATTTCGGCTAGGACCCCAATGATATCAGCTTTAGGGATTCCCTCTTCAAATGCTCCTTCTATATTCTGGGTCCAGAACCCTAGCCACTAGCCTCCGAGGTAGGGGCCACTGACGGATGGCAAGCCCCCCTGGCCACCTCTTTACTAGACTACTGCCGCATCTACTGCAGACAGATATTCAAGCTATGCTATATCTGATTCCTGACAAGGCTAAGTTTTGAATAGACGATTGTCCCCTTTTGCAACTCCTGCTTTATTACCTGCTGTAATTTTTTATTTTATTTTTTTCATGAACAGAAAAACAATTGCCATTGTGAAGAAAAGGAAAATACGGCCTAGGTATATGGATCCCTGAGGGAACAACTAAAACCAAGCAACTCTTCCTCTGATGAAGAGCTACTATTGTCTGCAAGCTGCTCACTTGGCAAGGTAGCAGACTAAGTGGATAAGGGCTACCTGCCTAAATGCCAGGTTGCTTTTCCAGTGGCCTGACTGTCAACTCTGGGGACTGCCTGCCCAAGATTATTGACATGTTCAATATTCACTTTGCTAAGTGAATAGCAGTGTCAGGAACTGAATGCCCGTGTCTTGAACCTGTGACCCCCACAGACTGGATCATGGCTTACCAGGCCTGCCACTGCAGCCTTTCTACCCTCTTTAATAATGATGGCATTTTAGGCATTGCCTGTCGACTGCAAACCCCTCCAGGCAGTCTTTACACACCAATTTGTTGGGAATGGGCATGGCACCACAGGCCCCGCAGGCCTTTTGCAGGATTCAGACTTGCATTCGCTTGGAAGATGCATTTGTCCACTCAGCCATAGCCAGAGCTGCTTCTATTGGGGCTCTGGCATTGCTCTGGGGAAGAGGAGGTAAGACGTCTTCCTTGGAATTTTTCCCTTGAGTGGGAGCGGCATCTAGGGCTACACTCCACTACTGAAGAATGTCTGTACTCTCTGGCTCTTGATCTTTTAGAGCGTGCGGGGCTGAAACAAATCAAAGCAATCCACATAAGGAGGCACTCTTTTTCCTGAAAACTTACCAACTACCTTTCGAATTTGAGGGTCTTTTAATATAAGTGGTGACTGGTTGAGGAAAATAGGACAGCCCGTTGAAATGAGGATAGCTGAAAGGAAAACAGTAACAGAGAGTGGGTTATATTAAAAAAAAAAAATTATTTGGTTGTTCTACTTGAAAATAACAGCAGAGGGCACGAGAGGGAAGCCTGCTGATTCAGACCAGGAAGTAGTCACAGCCAGGAGCCAAAGCATGGAGGCTGTGCATTGCCCAACAAACAAAGGCAGTCTGAACCTTCTGAATTGTCCAGGGAGAGCGAGAGACCCCCCCCATGACTCCCCCATCCACTGATGGCAAGAAAGCATCCCGTGCCCCAAGATGGAGCCCAGTCTTCCCCGCCGGGCCACGTGCATTTGCATCCCCGTGCAGCCAAAAGACATCATCAAGAGCCCCAGGCAGTGCGGCATGGATCCCTGCCCATGCAAGCAAGAGGGTGTCACAAAAACTTTCCAAAAAATGGAGACAAAAGGAGTCAAGAAATAATGAACCAAGGACAAAAGTAAGAGGAAAACACATATGGGGGACAGAAATAAAGGGAAAGGCAACCCTGTCTGGTACAAGGCTATTAGCGCATTTAGCAGCCCAAGCTCTGGGACTTCGCACTGGGAGAGGACAGCTACTGCACTGAGGCAGAGGTAGAGACATAGAACTGCTTACTCTTCACTGGTGCGGGGAGGTATGAGGAAAAAAAAAAAAGAACAATGGGGGGGGCGGCTAACTATGCCCTTATTTATGCTATTCACTGGTCCTGAGGGAGTGGTCAAGTTGCAGAACTCTATCACTAGTATGCTGCCATGTTGGCGTCAGGAAAACAAATTTAAAATAGAAAATACTGTATTTTGCCACTAGATGGTGCTAAGTATCATAGGAAATTCCAATTATACTTAGAGCCATCTAGTGGCCAAATGTGGTACTTTAAATCAATGAAAAATGTTCAGCTGGTACAGGAAATAGCTTAATAACCTTTGTTTTATTTGTCCTATTTGCACAGAACATGCAGTTTCAGTGGGTGAATTGCTATGTCAGTTTTTTATCAATATACCCTTAAATGTATGTGCACCAATGTTTTTTCCCCTAAATTTTACAACATAGTAAAAAAATAAAAATAAAAAAAAAAACCCCATTGGACTCAAGTTTTGAAATATTCTATTGAGTTAGTGAAGATTGCTAACCTGCACTTTTTCCAACTGACACACCCCACTAAATCCATGCAATTTCCTCCTCATTTGCAGTTATTGTTTATGACAGGCTCACCATTTCAGGTAAGATCTTAATAAGGATTTATAAAGAGAAAAAATCAAACTGTCTGCTAGTCATTCTTTAACCTTAATTTTTCTACATGACGGGTCCTCTCTGTAACCTTTTCAGCTGCTGGCTGTCACAGAGAAATATGGAACCTTTTAAACGGAAGAAGACAAGCTACATCACATTCCAAAGAGAAATATAGACAGATGCTTTATAAAATCTGCGAGTGCGGATTCTGAATATTGTAGATTAAAAGAGGAATACATTAGATTGCTTGTTTTCTAGTATGAGCTTTGCATTGTTGCTGACTGTATGTGTTTCTGTGTTTTAGTGCATTGGGGGCCCATAGGAGTCAAAAGCAGCACATTAAAATGCAAATAACATGCATTTTGATGAGTTTGCAACATGTATTAACAACCCTTGGTCAATGACTGTGTAGACCTCTTTCGAGGGGGGGTTATGAGAAATGCCCCCCTCCCCCCAAACAGGGTATTGCGCTGTTAAAGTTGGTAAAGTTGGCAGTGTCTCCCGATAGGACAGGGCCAATGTGAACAGAGGGGATTCCCTTCCTGCAAACTAATCAGCAATCTAATCAAATTAACTGGAAACAGAGGAACTACTGCAACCAGCATATAATATTAAACATAAGCATAACATAACATAACAGATGCACACCAGTATAAAAATGCAGGCTTTATATAAGAAAAGATTAATAATAGTGCATACAGTAAATTCAATGTGCAAACAGGTATTAAAGGGCCCAACAAGAGTCCCGGTGGAATTGTGCACATGTACCCAGGTGTATGTAGTACTTAATAAAAGATACCTTCAGATGAATGTTGCAGCAAAGTCCAGTTGCAGGGACCCCTGAAGATGATTGCAATATGGCGTACATCTTGATGCCGAAGACTTGAAGACAAGATCAGCAATGATGGGGAGATCCTCCAACTGTTGTCCAACCAGCCTGGAATGCAGATTCTCACCAGGAGAAACTGCGGTGTGATACTGAAACATAGAGTCAGCCTAGTAACTTCTAATCCATCATGCAACAGGACCTTTAATTACCAGAAGTGGCCATTGGATGTCTAACCTGGCTCTAGCCCAAGGGTCTCAAACCTTTCTAAACGAAGGGCCAGTCCTTACTGTCCATCAGACTTTGGGGGGGAGGGGGGGCAGGACTGTGAACAGTGGGAGAAGAAATGTCCTGGTGTCCAGTGGGAGTAAACAATGCCTTATTTTTGGGGTCAATGGGAGGATTTGTGCCCCATTGTTGGTGTCAGTGGGAGCAATAGTGCCCTATCATTGGTGTCAGTGGAAGGAAGTGCACACCATCATTGGTGTCAGTGTGAGGAATTGTGTCCCATTGTTGGGGTCAGTGGATGGAATAGGGCCCCAAGGGCCAGATAAAGGATAAAAGACTGCAGTTTGGAGACCTCTACTGTAGCCTATGATGGTTATTGAGCCCTGAGCTAAAACTAGTTCTTGAATCCCAGACCTGAAGGGACAGGGTTTAAAGTGATTGTAAAGTTTTTTTTTTAAAATAACAAACATGTCATACTTACCTGCTATTTGCACAGGGCAGCCTAAATTCCTCTCCTTGGGTCCTTCTTCGCTGCTCCTGGCCCCTCTCTTGCTATGGGGCACCCGAGTCGAGCTGCAGCTCCGTATGTCCATTCAGACACTGAGCTGCAGTTTGGCCTGATGGGTAAAAGCTATGTGAGCTGCCACACTAAGCCTAAATTAACCTAAAATAAACACAGGAGATATAACTATAATCAGCTGCCGGCACTTCCTACACTTCCCCAGATGGTGATATTGCAATCTATATAACACACTGTGCAGCGCTAATAAATATGGAAACAATACTATATAAATATATGAATCCAGTAAACACTATATATAACATAAATGTCTAAAGCATAACAACATATAAAGACTATAAATAAAGTGCTCATGCTCTGTGATATTGCACTCAGTCCTCAATGAGGTTATTAAACTAAACACCAACAGTCCATATATATGAAAATAAAGTGTTCGTGCTTCAATTAATCCTTGATAAGTGTTTAAACTAAACAGCAAAAGTCCATATTAACATCAACCATGTGATAATTGTGTCTTCATGCGTTGTGCACACATGGGACTCTTGTATGGAACACAGGCCACCTGCTACATCTGATAATAACCCAACTCAGAGGTCACTATTTTCTCCAGGTATGTTCAGAGACTCTCCTCATATACATCACATGCGGGAAATGACAGAGGCATGCAAAAGTGTGATAACGTTTAAAAAAATGTAATTGCAAACAGAACTCCACATATATATATAACTCACATTTCAAATAAATAAAAAAACGCCTTTTAAAGTGCTATAGTGCTGAGGGGTGATAGAGTCACCTGTAGTCCGGTTCTGCAGCCCCGGTTTACACAGCGTTCCCTCTGTCCTATTCCAGCTCTGCAACACTTCCTGGTACCTCTCTCGTCAGCCGATCAAGCTCCTCCTATCGGTTTCGTCACAGTCTCGTGACTTCCTCTGGGAATACTCAGTGGGAGAACAGCAAAAGTTCGGCCCAAACTTATGCTCGGGCCAAACCATTCGCCCATCCCTACCAAGAACCATCAAGAGGGGCACGAGAATGACCAAGGATCAAACCAATCTAAAACAATAAATAAATTAGCAACATAATAATATGCAAAATACAGAAATTTTTATTACATACAATGCATCTGAGATTAATACAGCATGTATAATCCTGTATCATATTGAAGATTTATCCCGTGAGAGCTATGTGCTTATTCAATATTCCATACTCTTTTTATATATATATATATATATATATATATATATATATATATATATATATATATATATATATATACGTATACAATTTGTGCAATTAATTTTGGCTATATGTATATACACCAAAGAATGAAGCTAGGGCTACTGGGTTTTTCCTTCGCCCTGAAAAATGCTCATTTTAATTTAATTGTGTGATATTTTTTACAATGTTAGAATATTAAAAACAACACATCTCACGTTTTAACTCTTCATGTGTGGGAGGGGGTGTTTAACCACCCAATGAAATCTAAATAAAGAAATCACACATGTAAAAATGAAGAGGCTGCACACACCAAAACATTTGTAATGTGGGAAGGTTCCCCCAAGGGATTTTTTAGCGGCAAAATAGATTAAATTGATCAGAAAAAGGGGTGACTTTACAAGGCTTGATCATATATTATACATTAATTTAATATCATCAATGGGAATCACACCGCAGGTGCTGCTTGTCTCTTCCTCTGGAGGTGTCAAGAGTGTGGCTTCTTGCAAGCCCCTTTGGACTGGATTCTGCCTTGGGGGGACGAGGATTGATCATGGATCCATCTGGAATATTTAGGAGGGTATCCCCTAAGTGGACCTTTAAGGCACTAACATAATTTGTAGAAAAAGCGTATTTTATTAAACATAATAAGCACGGTAAAAACAAAATAATATATTGGAATGGTTACAATTCCTGTGTACAAAGTACAAAATCACCACAATGATTGACTGTAAAATTCTCGTAATTCAACCGACGCGTTTCAAACTATCTATGTCTCCTTCTTCAGGATAATTTATAAGAAGGTCAATCATACATCTATAATGTAGTAATAAAAAGAAGTCAAATACAGAGTATGAAAAAGTGTACAGTGAGCAACATTAGTTATAGCATATATATTACAATAACAATGAATATTGTGTAGACTCACATATTTTGTGGAGATATCGTAGACGAAACATTCCAATTAAGCTATTTAAACACAAAGAGTATGAGCGGAAGGGTGTCTCCAAGAATCTGCCTGTTGGGGTAGCTGGTCTTCACAGCATACTTTAGTATACCATCAAACGAAAATTGAGTGCAGCCGGGCTAGCATGAGAGGCTTTGGACAGCTGACAACACTGAAGCCAAGGGAGGGCGTAGATCTATAAGTAAAAGTAATAAATGGTAATAAGGGACATATTAAATGGTATGATTCAGGTAGCTTACATTGACTTTTTTTACATTGATTTTTTGCTGAAAGCGATTTTATAACATGTACAAGCAAGATGTATAGAGAGAGGTTGTATTGAAAAGGTATATATGAAAATTATGTATATACATATGTATCTTACCTGCTCTCAATAAAAACAAGTAATTGTTGGAAGGTTGATATGGAACACTATATAGTTGGTGTTGCTGAAAGATAATATATGTATGACAGAGAGTGACTTTTGTGTATATATTTATGTATATACGTGTTTCAGTTTGATTTTATGAAATCATAATGATTCTTCATAAGCCAGCCTCTCCTTGTTTCAATATCATTAATGCAACCATGTAGGATATAATGGGGCAGGTTCGAGGTAATATAGATTACATTAGAGGTGACTTGTAAAATGTAATTGATGTCTAGTCCCACAAACGGGGTTAGACCATATATAATGTAATATAAATCGCACCATCTATGTGAGTAAATTACTAAGAGATGGATAAGCCCTATGATTGAGTTTGTTTGTTTTTTTGTAGAGGTTTATACTTCGGACCAGGCAGGCAGAGGGACATGTAAGGAGAACAAGGAACAGAGAGATTGGTTCCGATTTTGGGACAGTTGCTCCAAAATTAGTGCACAGTATTTGGGTGGGGCATGAGCATTAGTCACTCACAACCAGCTTTACTTGATCCCAGGAATTGTTTTAAAAACTGAACTCCGGGATAAGCAATTATTGTCTAAATGTATTCATCATGTTCTTCATGATGTTCTTTTGTATTTCTTCCAGATCCCTGCAGTAATCCAGTGTGAGACGTTTCCTTCCTGTAATCATGTAGTGGGTGGGGTCTACTGTGTCCCTCCCACCAGTCACTGCTGCTCTATCTCCTTGTGTAGGGTAACAAGACACTGGTCACCGCCCACACCCATAACTGGCCTTCACAGTAAGGAGCACATGGAGGGCATATACATACAAGAAAAAGACAATTCCATAGCTCAACTCACCAACCAGTCTGCTGACCAACCAAATTTACCTGTCTAACCGTATGTTAAAGGCAGGGGTTTAGTTAGCACACATTTGCAAACGCATGTGAAAGCTGCAAGGCCTCGTCAAGGCACCCTGTATTACTTGCAGTCCTAACACTAAATTTATAAGTGTCTCCACAGTGGAAGCACATGCATTGAATGGATAGGTGTGAGACAGGTGAGCCAGGAGGCCGCCCTAGCCCCCTTAAAGGGACAGGACACACACTGGACACCCAGCAAGAGCAGCAAAGGCGTCCAGTGTGTCCCCGACCCAAATATACAAACGGTAACAAGACACTGGTCACCGCCCACACCCATAACTGGCCTTCACAGTAAGGAGCACATGGAGGGCATATACACACTGGACGCCTCTGCTGCTATTGCTGGGTGTCCAGTGTGTGTCCTGTCCCTTTAAGGGGGCTAGGGCGGCCTCCTGGCTCACCTGTCTCACACCTATCCATTCAATGCATGTGCTTCCACTGTGGAGACACTTATAAATTTAGTGTTAGGACTGCAAGTAATACAGGGTGCCTTGACGAGGCCTTGCAGCTTTCACATGCGTTTGCAAATGTGTGCTAACTAAATCCTTGTGTAGGGTGATTGGTCTTGTCTCCACCCTTTCTGTAGTTTTATAGAGGCAGCCTGTAGTGGGTGGAGTCTACTCTGTCCCTCCCACCGGTCACTGCTGCTCTCTCTTCTTGTACAGGGTGACTAGTCTTGTCTCCGCCCCTTCCTGAAGTTTTATACAGGCAGCCTGTAGTGGGTGGAGTCTACTGGGTCCCTCCCACCGGTCACTGCTGCTCTCTCTTCTTGTACAGGGTTTCTAGTCTTGTTTCCACCCCCTCCTGAAGTTTTGTGCAGGCATCCTGTAGTGGGTGGAGTCTAATGGGTCTCTCCCACCGGTCACTGCTGCTCTCTCTCCTTGTGCAGGGTGACTGGTCTTGTCTCCGCCCCTCCTGTAGTTTTATACAGGCAGCCTGTAGTGGGTGGAGTCTACTGGGTCTCTCCCATTAGTCACTGCTTCTCTATCTCCTTGTGCAGGGTGACTAGTCTTATCTCCGCCCCTCCTATAGCTTTCTGCAGGCAGCCTGTAGTGGGTGGAGTCTACTGGGCACCTCCTACTGGTCACTGCTGCTCTTTCTTTTTGTGCAGGGTGATTAGTCTTGTCTCCACCCCCTCCTGGCATTTTCTACAGGCAGCCTTTAGTGGGTGGAGTCTACGTGGTCCCTCCCACCAGTCACTGCTGCTCTATCTCATTGTGCAGGGTGACTAGTCTTGTCTCAGCCTCCTCCTGTAGTTTTCTACAGGCATCCTGTAGTAGGTGGAGTCTAATGCGTCCCTCCCACCAGCCACTGCTGCTCTCTCTCCTTGTGCAGGGTGACTGGTCTTGTCTCCGCCCCCTCCTGTCATTCTTTGCAGGCAGCCTGTAGTGGGTGGAGTCTACTGGGTCCCTCCCACCAATCACTGCTGCTCTCTCTCCTTGTGCAGGGTGACTGGTCTTTTCTTTGCCCCTCCTATAGTTTTCTGCAGGTAGCCTGCAGTAGGTGGAGCCTGCTGGGTCCCTCCCACAGCTCTTCTCTCTGCACAGGCTATGTACAGCCCAGTAATGTAATATCTGGGTTTGCAAAAGCATTTTATGCACACAAAGTGGATTTATATATTTGTCAATATTGAGAAATATATTTGAATGAAAGTTTTTGTGCCCTGAGTTCAGCGTTAAGCTTACCGCAGTCCCAGCATAATGGAATGAATCACTTTGAGTTTGGTAATAGGTTTACCACTTGATGATTTGGCAAACTGTCTGGGAAACCTAAAGGGTAAGCATTGTGTTAATACACAGGCATGAATCGGTTCCAGCGAGGTGTGATCCATTAATCATCTATTTTCCCTTGCCCCGGGCCAGTGTGAGTCAGTACTTAAGAAAAGGTAATTTTCTCACTTCCCTGCGAGGAGAGCTCTGCCTGGCTGGAGAGGTACCGGGATTCTGCGGAGGCTAAGTTACTTACAAATCCTAATGATAAGCTGAAAAGCTTTTTTATTAATTCCATGGTATTAACTTTGATCATCGTTTATCAGATAAATAACATAAGAAATTAGCTCTTTAATTTTGCATGCGGGGAGAAAAGGATTTGCAACTTAATTGAATTCTGACTTGTGAATTCTAAATCAGGTGAGCAAACCTCAGTGGGGTATCGAAAACAGGAAAAAAAAAAACAAGAAAAAAACTGATACCTTTCAGCTCAAAAGCTCAGCTGGACGACGGCAATCATCTTTAGCATCAATTATTTTCTGTCCTGATCTGCTATCATAGCGATCTTATACATTTTATGGGCTCCATTAGCTGGAATAAGCTGGTCTGTTAAAGCTTTACTAAACCCACAAGCGTAAAATCAGTCTGTATATGCAGTAAAGCATGCTTGTTATACTCACTGTGCAACCTAAGGGGTTAATCCTCCGCATTGTGTAAAAAGGCTGGTTGATCCTGTCTTCTCTGATCCTCCCCTTTTCCACCTTCCCCAATGCATCTCCCAATAAGACAGAGTCTTTGGAGTCACTCTGCACATGCTCAGTTTGGTGTGTATTGCTAGAGAATTTTTGTTTTTTTTTTCTTGGGAGGATGCATGTGATTAGCACAGGGCCAATCAGCACGGTCCAAACAAAGGATCAGTGGCCCTGCAGCCTCATAGGACAGTCAGTGCAGAATGAAAACTCCTCCTACAAGCTTTAACCAGACACTGATAGAAATCACAAGATTGCTATATACTGTACTGACGAGAAAAGGTATTTAGCAGTTTATATTTACTAAAAGTATTGCATTTCCATGTTCTGTGTACTGTGGGAGACCAGATATAGTGAATGCAGGCTCCTGGGTTTAGTAACACTTTAACCTTACAGCTGAAATATATTCCCCAACAGCCATAAAGATTAGAATATAAAGGTACTTGTGTGCACCAGGTTCCTTAACAAAACCAGATATTACCATGCGTAGTCTGCACAGAGAGCAGAGCTGTGGGAGGGGCCCAGCAGACTCCACCCACTACAGGCTGACTGTAGTAATCTACAAGAGGGGGTGAAAACAAGACCAGCCCCCCTGCACAAAGAGAAAGAGCAGCAGTGACTGCTGGGAGGGACCGAAAAAGCTCCGCCCACTACTGGCTGCCTGCAGAAAATTACAAGAGGGGGTGGAGACAAGAAAAGTCAACCTGCACAAGGAGAGAGAGCAGCAGTGACCAGTGGAAGGAACCCAGGGTGGAGACAAGGCCAGCCTCCCTGCACAACGAGAGAGAGCAGCAGTGACTGGCAGGAGGGAACGAAAAGGCTCCACCCACTATAGGCTGCCTGCAGAAAATTACAAGAGGGGGCAGGGACAAGATAAGTCACTCTGCACAAGGAGAGAAAGCAGCAGTGACCAGTGGAAGGTACCCAGGGCGGAGACAAGGCCAGCCTCCCTGCACAAAGAGAGAAAGCAGCAGTGACCAATGGCAAGGGCCCAGGGCGGAGATAAGGCCAGTCTCCATGCACAAGGAGAGAGAGCAGCAGTGACCGATGGGAGGGACCGAGTAGACTCCGCCCACTAAAGGTTGCCTGACGCCTCTTGTATTTCAACAAAGTTTGCTTATCCCAGAGTTCAGCTTTAAAGTACCACTAAACAATATCCTTATTCTCCAAAAATAAGCCATACACATCCACTACTTAATGGCCCTGCATGCAGTGGCAGTGCGTACATTAAGGTCGCACAGGCGCCGCCCCCTCTCTTCAGCCACCACCTCTGATTCATTGCATGAATCTATCCTTGGGTTCTGTAGCCACCCCCTATTCAGGCATCCGGCCCCGTTTCGGACGCCGGGCGCCTGAATTCCAGCGGCGGGGGGTGTTTTTGAAGCACTTGATTAAAACCATAGGCTCTAATAGGCTTCAAAAAAGGTGAACTGCGAGCGCAATCCATTGCGCTCGCAGTCCACCCAGGTATGTTAGCAAAGCAAATGAATATTTGCTTTGCTAACACAGAACCGCCTCTCAGGGAATCAGGAGGCATGGATGTAATACCGGTCACCTGACTGGCTGAAGGCAGAGGCGATCCCATTGGCCGCTTCGCAGAACAGGAAGAAGACACGAACGGAGGACACAAGAGCCATCGCCGCGCTACAAGTTCCACAGCTTGCTGCCTGTCCCGCCACCATGGTGTGTAAGTGCTGGACAGACAGCGGGCGGATGGGGGGGGAAATATGGCTGTATATTATTGGCAGAGAGGCTGCAATGGATGGGGCATAGTTGGCTGCATTTGCTGGGCATAGTGACTGCATATTATGGGCACCGAGGCTGCGATTGATGGTCTCAGTTAGCTGCTTTTGCTGGGCACAGCAGCTTGCATATTATGGGCACAGAGGCTGCAATTGATGGAGCACAGTTGGCTGCATTTGCTGGGCACAGAGGTTGCATATGATGGGCACAGAGGCTGCATATGATGGGCACAGTTGGCTGCATATTATGGGCACAGTTGGCTGCATTTGCTGTGCACAGGGGCTGCATATGATGGGCACAGTGTCTGCATATGATGGGCAGAGTTGGCTGCATATGATGGGCACAGAGGCTGCATATGATGGGCACAGTGGCTGCATATGATGGGCACAGTTGGCCACATATGATATGCACAGTGGCTGTATTTGATGGCACAGTGGCTTCAATTGATGTTTTTGTTTCAGTATTTTTCAGAATTGCTCAGTTCGTTTGCACCCCCCAAAAATTTTGAGCACCAGTCCCCACTGGCTGCATGTATTTTTCATGAAATTGTTTCTTACTGCATTTTTCTGCCTCCTTGTAACGTCCTCAGTTAGTTTACAAAGCCCCCCTCACCCTCTCACTTTTGTTTGCTTGGAACAAGCAGTGCATTTTAGTTACACTGCTCTATGCACACTACAAATCTCATAGGCCACAGTCCATCTGGGAGTGAGCAGGAGAGGGTGGCTATGTTCCTACATTGAAGTAAGAATTTGTGGCACTTTTTTAACATAACATGAAAAACATATACATACCCACTGTAAACACGTAAAATCTCACAAATGCTTCATTAATGTAAATATTTTTTTAAAATCTAATAATCTAATAAATGTGAAATACAAAATTGAATAAGTGAAGCCAAGTGTCCATAAATAAATGTCCATACAAAACATCGTCACATCAATGTGACCAAATAACTTCAGATCCCAAAAATGCCTGAACACGTTTTAGAGCTCTACGGGACACTAACTGCTTACCAGATATAAAGACCCCTATACTAGGAGGTCTAACAGCACTCAAGCCTTATCTCAGCCACTGAGGAATGCAGTCCAGAGGCTTCTGTACCCAGAATCTCAGGCATATTTAACAATGCAGCAATCGATTTAAGAAAAAGAACACATGGCTGCCATGGTGTAGCATATCAATTTGCTTGATTTAAAAAAAAAGGAAAGGTATTCACAAAATTAGATCGAGTAAACTGAGCACCTCTCTGCTGAACAGGCATGATGACATCAGCAATAGCTCCATCCTACGCGTTTTGTCACAATAGACGTCATCCTGGCGAACATTGCTACATGCAGTGGGTACAGATTTAATGAGCCTCTTGGAATGGGTGACCGGCTCCAAACACACACTGTCTGCATTTGGGATCGCCTCCCCCTTTTCTGTCAAATTAGGATGAGCGGCTTTGTCAGTACAGCCATTGTGCCCCCATAGAGAAACATGGGCTGTCTGCATGCAGCCTCAGCTGCATACGCAAGATGCTCATTCACTCTGTAGGGGCCACAGTGCTTGTGTAAATGAGGCCTTAAATTGCTGTCTTTTTTCCAGCTGTTACCTCGTTGGGGAAATTTTCCCCCATATCCTGTTCGCTGTGACACCTATACAAGAGACAGCAAGACAGACAATACAGAGACAGCAATAAAACATTGCCAGATGTTGCTGTTGCCTTCTCATATTGGTGATAATTACACACCCTCTATTTCTTTTATGGGAGTAAGACTATGATTATACTTGCAGTAAGATTGCCATGCCTCTGAAAATCAATCCACGTTTGGAGGCCCTTGACAGGCAATGATATATTGCCTACTCATCATCTGTTTTTAACCAGTTATTTAAAGCCCAAGTCCGGGCAAAAAAAAAAAAAATTGTCCCATGCATTCGGGGTTTACCCGCACTGCCTGGGTCAACTGCTCATTTTGTCTAGGGGAGAGTAAAAAGCTGTATACTCACTCCACTGGCAAATGGCACTTTCTCCCGATCCAGCGGTGGACTGTTCCTGACCTCTTCATGTCCAGTGCAGGTCTATGGGCTTGATGTTGTCAGGAACAGTCCTCTGCACAAGACCGTTAGACCACGGGGGTGTCAGAGAATGCCTACAAGACATTTGGCTCGCAGAAATGCACATGCACGTGGAATTCTTATCAGAATAGGGAGCAGGCGCACGTATGCGCAAAGTATTGCACACAAGTGCACGCACACAGGCTCTCACACAGTGCATGTTGGCAGCAGACGGGCTATTTAAGAATGCTTCTGCTCATGCTTAAGTGCTGACTGGTCTTTCAGGTGTTCCCTGCATCCTGCTTTGTTCCTGTGTGTTTCCCTCGTTGCTGACCCAGCTTGCCCCTGACTTGATCTTAGAACCTGTTTCTGATTTGTAGCTTTATCTCTGACCCCTGCTCTGTTCCTGACTTCGGCTCTGCTTATGATTCGGTACCTCGATGCTCGCCTGTTGATGACTCTGGCTATTCCTGTGACCATGCTTCTACCTCCGATCTTGGCTGTCCTTCCTGCTGGAGTGCTTACCTAGCTCTCCACTGCACCTGCTCTGCACTTCACTGATAGTTCTGACAAGCCACACGTCTTGAACCTGCAGCACAAGTACAGTGCCCCTTTAATCAGCTACTGTTCCTGTCCTGATGGTCCACCTGCTTCCCGGAATCTCCTGCTCCAGCTGCAAGTTCTCTTTTCAACATCTACTGGCACTGGCGTTCCTCCTGTCCCTTGGTACCCTCCGTTCCACTCTCAGTGGGACCAGGGCTGGAGATATAAGAGAGGCCAACCTCGTCATATCAGTCTCCTATCAGGTACGTGACAGGGGGGCAGAATCTACAGGATTGGAGGATTAGGTAAGTATATCTCCATTCTCCAATCCCCTAGACCAGTCTCCAAACTGCGGACCGGGGGCTGGATGTGGCCCTTTGCTTGCTTTTATCTGGGCATTGGGGCACTATTCCATCCACTGACACCAACAATTGGGCATGTGCCCTCCAATTTACACCAACCAATATGTCCTCCCACTGACACCAATGAAGAGGCACACTTGTTCCCAATGACACAAGCAATAGAGCACAAATCCTGCCAATGACACCAACGACAGGGCACTGTTTCTTCCATTGACACCAACAATTGAGCATATGTCCTTCAATTTACACCAACCAATATGTCCTCCCACTGACACCAATGAAGGGGCAAAATTCCTCCTAATGAGACAAACGATGGGGCACTATTCCTACCACTACACTAACAATATGACCCTATTCCTTTCACTGACGCCAAGGATGGGGCATTGTTTACTCCAACTGACCCCAGGACATTTTCTACATCCACTGGTCTCAGTCCGTCCCTCAGTCTGAAGCACAGTATACTGGCCCTTTGTTTAGAAAGTTTGGAGACCCCTGTAGGAGACAAAAACCTGCAGTTGACCAGTGCAGTGCATGCACAGCCCCACTAAAGCAAAAAATCCTGTTAATGCCCCCCCACCGCTGGTTGCACCTTTCCTTTCTAGCAGAGTGAAATAATGCATGTGCTGCTGCAGAAGGTGGGGGAGGGGCATAAAGCAAATGGACAAAACACAAGTTTGCTTTAATCTTGCAAAAACTGGTCTCTTTTCAAGTTGAAAAAGTTGAAGTGAGGAGCCGACAAATTAGTAGCGAAAAAAAAAACAACCCTTGAAATGCACTAACTTTTCCAAGGTCACGAAAACATTTTAAAATGCCATCAAATCACCAGGCAGAATTATTACACAGTTAACGCTCTTAACCTCTCAGCCAGCCTGAAATACTAATGGGCATCATGTTTTTCGTCGCTCATGTGGTTTTCCCACAATGCACATTATCTATCATATAACAAGGTCATAAAGTTAGGGCTGAGTTTTATCCAGCCGCTCTTTCAACAGCGGTATAATGAAAGGGAATTTAATTGCACAAAATGGCAGGTTCAGTAGGTTAGATTGTCTAAATTTAACAAAAAATGTAGAAGCAAAAAAATCACAAGCTAGCTGAAAGTCTTGTTGACTTTATTTGTTCTGTTTTTTTTTTTTTTGTGAGGCTAGAACATGAGTACGGTTTCATTCTTAAGTGCTGTAAAGAAAACAAAACTTCAAGTCTTTAAAGTTTTTAAAGTGCTCATGTATTGGATGGCCATGTCAACCCAAAAATACAGACCTGTCTCACCCTCAATGACTAGAAACCTGACCTGGCCAACTTCCTTGTATAGTTGCTGGGTTTCCCAAATTTTGAAAAACACTTTGCATTTGTCCATATGAGGAATTAGAAAAATATACATGGGCCAGAGTGGAAATCAGAGGTACCACATTCCTTTAACCGGTTCCCGACCAGCTCACGTACTTTTACTGCTGCAGAATGGCTCTCCTGGGCGTAATCCCGTATGGGTACGGCTTTGCCCAGGAGAGCCACCAGAGGGCGGGTGCGTGTTGCCGGAGATGCCCGCATGCATCCGCTGCACAGCAGGGGACCTGATGCTCATGGACAGTGGGCACGATCGCCGCCGGCCACCGCGAACGCGTGCACGAGAGCCAGCATGGGGATTTGTGTGTGTAAACACACAAATCCCTGTGCTGTCAGGGGAGAGGAGACATAACGTGTGTTCCTACTAAGTAGGAACAACGATATGTCTCCTCCCCTAGTCAGTCCTATCCCCACTGTCAGAGCTGGGCTCAGCCCTTCCTTCTCTGAGCTGGCCACTGTCGGCTAATTGCTAGCTCCCATCTCTCTCCACAGTTACTCACCTGTTGATGATATCCTGCTCGTCAGTCCTGCCTACTTAAGCCGTCCAGTCCAGAGGAGCTCTGCCTTCGCCTTGGTCAACATCACAAGAAACATCTCCTGCCTTCCTGGTTAAAGACTGGCTTTGCTGACATCCCTTCTGGCTCCGGATCGTGCTTGCTGTTCCACCCCTTTGATCCCTGACTTCTGGCTTGGCTGACTATCTGAACTTACTGAACTTGGCTATGTTTTGACTACGATTGTTCTTTTTACTTTTATTATTAAACAAGTGTGATTTAACTGTACTTCTGTCTCGGTCTGATTTCATGGTTTCTGACACCGACACAGTTAGAACACACTGAGGGAACACACATTTAACCCCTTGATCGCCCCCTAGTGTTAACCCCTTCCCTGCCAGTGACATTTACACAGTGATCATTGCATATTCATAGCACTGATCACTGTATAAATGTCAATGGTTCCAAAAATGTGTCAAAAGTGTCCGAACTGTCCGTTCGCAATACCCCTAAAAATCGCAGATCACCGCCATTACCAGTAAAAACAAATAAAAAATGCCATAAATCTTTCCCATAGTTTGTAGACGCTAGAACTTTTGCACAAACCAATCAATATATTGCGATTTTTTTAACCAAAAATAAATAGAAGAATATATATTGACCTAAACTGATGAAGAAATTATTTTTTTTTAATTTGGGGATGTTAATTATAGCAAAAAGTTAAACATTGTTTTTTTTTTTCAAAATTGTCACTCTTTTTTTGTTTATAGAGCAAAAAATAAAAACCGCAGAGGTGATCAAATACCACCAAAAGAAAGCTCTATTTGTGGGAAAAAAAGGACATTACCGTCGTTTTACCGGCGCTTTTTCGGCCGCTATCTGGGCGCTTTTAACCCCTGCTAGCGACCGAAGAAAGGGTTAAAAGTGCCCATGTTGCGATGCTGCCAAAGCACTTTGCAGGTGCTTTGGCAGCGCTGCCCATTTATTTCAATAGGCAGGGTGTTTTGAGAGCGGTGTATACCGGTGCACCGCCCCAAAGATGCTGCTTGCAGGACTTTTTTTTCCCATCCTGCAAGTGCACCACCCCAGTGTGAAATGACTCGGGCTTTCACACTGGGGAGGCATGAGAGGCGCTTTTCAGATAGAATGAATGCATTCTATTCATTAAGATAAAAAGCCTTCTGTGTGCAGCAGCTCCCCTCTGTCCGCCTAATAACTACCCGAGCCCCATCTCTGTCCAGCGATGTCCACGAGTGACTCGGCGCTCCGGGACTCTCCCTCCTGATTGGCTGAGACACAGCAGCGTCACCATTGGCTCCCGCTGCTGTCATTAAAAGTCACTTAGCCAATCAAGAGAGTGAGGGTGTGGGGACGAACCGTGGCTCAGGGTCTGATTGGACACAGGAAGCTGCAGCTCGGCTCGGGTGACTCCATAGCAAGCTGTTTGCTGTGGGGGGCACTAGACAGGAGGGAGGGGCCAGGAGAGCTGAACAGGGACCTGAGAAGAGGAGCAAATCCACTGAACAGATAAGGTAAGTATAAAATGTTTGTTATTTGTACGGAAAAAAAAAAAACAAGACTTTAAAATCACTTTAGTTTTTTCATTTCTAAATTTTGCAGTCCTTCTGCATTCCCACCTTAAGACCTCTACATTTTCAGTTCATCCGCAGCACAGAAATAGATTCCACGGTGAATGTGTTTTGGATCACAGACCTGAGCGTTTCCTGCGTTCCCTTCATGTTAATGAGCCGGTTTATTGCAGAAGTCTGAAGTTTATAGGAACCGCAGGAGGTAGCAATGCTTCATTAGGATTTGAAAGCTGTAAAATTTGAAAGGATAGTTCTATTCTTTCTGATCTCGAATTATGTAACCGAGAAAGGCGTCGGCATGTAACTTCTACAAACCCAAAGTAACTCAGAATGTTTTCATTTTCACACTTTGCAAAGACCATCTGGGATGATTCTGTGGGAGGGATATCAATATCAGGATGAGTACAAATGAATAGATAAGAAGAGAAAGCCTTTGACTGACCACCATACATGGAATGAGAAACAATCAATCATAGATGCAATTGTTTCAAATGATTCTTCACTCAAAAAAAGAGATACAACATAAAAAATATTGATTTGGTAGGCTGATGAATCATTCCGATCGTTTACATACAAATGATCATTTACTGCAATCTCTTTCTGAAAGATAGGATCTTCAACACTCAGAGGTGGATTGATTGCTCTATGGCCTCCAGGTTGTTTTCAATTCATGGCCCCCTGGCCAGTTTATTGAGATCATACATAATGGTCAATGTACAAAGACATTTGTGTTTCACTAATGCCATGGATTAGTGAAGTATTCCTGAAGGGTTTGAAATGTGGTATCTGAATGTCATGTTAAGTTTGAAAAGAGCTGAAGCATTTCAACACCTTCCATTTAAGTCTATGGTAACGCGCCACAACAGCGCCAGCATGCGTTTGTGGTGCGGTCTTAACGCCCCAAAAAAAGTCAACTATGCTGCAAACGCGCATAGGGCGTTTTTTGGGAGCATTTTTAACACTCATTAAATGCACCTATTAAGGCGCATTAATGCCACAGGCGCTTTTGATAAGCGTCAGTATTTTGAGAAAGTGTGAGCAAGCCCTTAAAGGGATTGTAAAGCTTCGTTTTTATTTTATTTTTTTAAATAACAAACATATCATACTTACCTCCACTGTGCAGTTGGTTTTGCACAGATTGGCCCCGAACATCCTCTTCTGGGGTCCCTCAGCAGCGCTCCTGGGTCCTCCCCGCTCCTCCCCGCATCGAGTGTCCATGTTGGAGAAGCTCTCTCCTATGGTGGACACCCGTGCTGGTGCGCTCCCGAGTCCTGCATCTGTGTCCATTCACGGAATGCAGGACTCAGCTCCACCCCCCGGCGCCGCATCATTGGATTTGATTGACAGCAGCGGGAGCCAATGGCTGCGCTGCTATCAATCTATCCAATCAGGACACGAAACACCAGCTAAAGCTGGTGTGCTCGTTCACGGCCAGCGAAGGATCGGGGCCAGTTCGGGGGGGGCTGCAGCCACAGTAGGTTTTTCAAATTAATGCATAGAAGGCATTAAGGTGAAAAACCATGAGGGTTTACAACCCCTTTAAATGTAATCTTAAAGTGTTAATAAACCCTCAACAGTAAAATCAGTCTGTATATGCAGTCAAGCATGCTTGTTATACTCACTGTGGAAACCAATCCTCCGCATTGGGTAAAAAGGCTGTTTGATCCTGTCTTCTCTGATCCTCCCCTTCTTCCACAGTCCCCGATCCATCTTTTGATAGTACAGAGCCTCGAAGGCACTTCAGTGCCATCAGTGCTTTCCTTTTTCAACATATCCTCATCCCAGGTAAGCAGCAATACACAGCAATATGGAGAAAAACTTTATCTTTTCTACTCTTGTATAATGAATTTATAATGCTCTGGGCTTCACACTTCCCACGGTGCACACAGGAGGAGAGGGGTGGGAGGAGAAGGAGCAGATCGTCTGTCTCCATTCCCATCCATGGGAGGGAGGAGGAAGGAGGGAGGGGGAGCCTATCAGTGCAGGCTCTGGGCTGTATAAGAGAGATGCTCTCAGCTCAGAGTCCTGCAGACGTGGCACTGATGGCCACTGATAGGCAGCATTGATGAGCAATAATAGGTGGAACTGATAGGTGGCACTGATGGGCACTGATAGGCGGCATTAATGTGCCCTGATATGTAGCAGTTATAGGCAGCACCCATGGACACTGATATGCAGCACTGATGAGCACTGATATACAGCACTGATGAGCACTGATACACAGCACTGATGAGCACTGATAGGCAGCACTGATGAGCACTAATTGGCGGCATTGATGAGCACTGATAAGCAGCACTGATCGGCTGCACTGATGGGCACTAATTGGCGGCAAAGATGAGCACTGCACTGATAGGGGGCTTTGATAAGCACTGATAGGTGGCACTGATAGGCAGCACCGATGAGCACTGATAGGTGGCACTGGTGGGCACTGATTGGCATTGATGGGCTGCACTGATGGGCGGCACTCATAGGCTGCACTGATGGGCGGCACTCATAGGCTGCACTGATGGGCGGCACTCATAGGCTGCACTGATGATCAGAGCCTTGATTGTCAATGTAAACAATGTACTGACAGTCTTGCTGGTTTCCTTACACAGACACAGTGTGGGAGGAAAGGACTGCCGATTACTGGCAAGTCCGTTTACATGTGATTGGCTGATCACATGGTAAAGGGCCCCTGTGATTGGCCCTTTACCATGATCTGTGATCAGCTGTGTCTGAAGGTCACCAATAGTGCAGTGATCCTCCACCGCTTTACACTCACCAAAAAGTGGTTAAACATTAGCATGTAATCACAGCCTTTCTTGCAAACACATATAATCCACCATGGAACTCCCACTTCAGATAACTAGAATGGGGTCCTGCGCGGACAAAGCTCACCACACAGAGCCCAGAGATAAGGTGTATAGTGTAGCATTTATTCATAAAAAGGCCAGCTAAAACAAATCATAAGTATCCACATGGAAACAAATACATTCAGAAGCGCCAGGCTTATTAAGATGGGCGCTGATCCAAGACTCGGTGTGACATCAGCACGTAAGGCCCCAGCTTACGCGTTTCGTGTGCATGCACATCCTCAGGGGATACACCTATAACTCCTAAAAAAAATATGCCCTTTAGGAACACCCACCTTTCATTGAACCCACCAATCAATCCAACTCTATGGCCCTATTTTGTATGGAACTTTTTTAGCCCACAGTAATCTGCCCCTATTATAAAAAGGCTTGTTGGTTGGGCTTGCCCCCCCCCCCCCCATGGTCAAAGGTCCCTAGTCCTCCCATGAGTATCCTTTTTGCTGTGTCAGACAATATAGGATCAATGCTTCCAGGTACAGGTTGAGCGAATCTAATTTGATTATCCTAAAGGATACCTAAACCCGAGAAGAAGAATCTATTGCAGGTTACCAGTCTTATGATGCAGTGGCTGCATTAACTTTAAATTTCCAAGCTAATAACATTTTCAGCAAATACAGAAAAAACCTGTTAATCTTGCCAGAAATGTCATGTCCTTGTCACATCCAGTGACCTAAACTGAAAGCATAGACAATATTATCTTCTTTCAAGCTATCTTCTTTACCACTTCAATACCGGGCACTTTCCCCCCTTCCTGCCCAGACCAATTTTCAGCTTTCAGCGCTGTCACATTTTGAATGACAATTACTCAGTCATGTAACACTGTACCCAAACAAAATTTTTATCATTTTGTTCCCACAAATGGAGCTTTCTTTTGGTTGTATTTGATCACCACTGGGGTTTTCCTTTTTTGTGGCTAAACAAATTAAAAAAGACCAAATATTTTGAAAAAAAATTTCAATTTTTTTTTTTGTTATAAAATTTTGTAAAGTATTTTTTCTCCTTCACTGATGGGCGCTGATGAGGCTGCACTGACGGGCACTGATATGGAGGCACTAATGGGCAATGGTGAGGTGGCACTGATGAGGTGGCACCGATGGGCACTGATGATGAGGCACTAATATGCAGCACTGATGGGCATTGATAGGTGGCACTGATGGGCGCTGATAGGCGGTACTGATGGGCACTGATAGATGGCTCTGATAGGCAGCACTGATGAGGAGGCAATGGTGGGCTTTACTGCTGGGCACTGATTGGCATCTACAATGGGCACTGATTCGCACCTCTAAAGTTCATACCTGGTGGTCCTGGGTGACATCCCTGTTGACCCTGTGTGGGCATCCCTGGTGGCCCTGGGTGGACATCCATTGTCAGCATCCCTGGTGGCCATGGTTGGCATCCCTGGTGTTCCTGGGTGGGCATTGGGATAATCAATCAGCGCAGACCCCCCCTGTCAGGAGAGCAGCCGATCGGCTCTCCTCTACCACTTGCATCTGTCAGACACGATAGAGAAAAAGACGATTGGACACAGCTGATCACGTGGTAAAGAGCCTCCATCAGAGGCTCTTTACCCAGATCGGAGCTGCGGTGTGTCAGACTGAGACACCACATCAATGATCACCGCGTTGTGCGTCCCCGCGGGTGCGTGATTGAGGGGAATCCTGATCACGTCATATAACGTCCGGTCAGGATAACAGAACCACTTTGCGCACGTCATATTGCTATATGGCAGGCAGGAAGTGGTTAAAGTATAAATTCCCCCCTTTCCACACCATATAATGGGGATAAATAGAGGAAGACCTCTTTGTAGTCCACATTAGGAAAGCAGCCTGGATGTTAACCATGGCTCCTCCAGGGATACATTGGAGTGGGTGAGCATTAAAAAGAAAACAAATGCAGCCACCACATCTAAGGACTGCTGTAGTTCAGCTGTAATATATTTCATTGTTGTTTTTGGGTTTAGATATACTTTACGGGGAGCAATACAAAAAGTGACCTCTTAAGACTTTTGAAATTGAAATTGACTTACTATAAACAAAAATTTAAAGTGTTATTAAACCTACAGCAGTAAAATCAATCTGCATATGCAGTCAAGCACGCTGGTTATACTCGCTGTAGAACATAAGGGGTTAATCCTCCCCTTCTTCCACAGTCCCCAATCCATCTACTGATAGAACAGAGCCTTGGGGTCACTCTGCACTATGCTCATTTTGGTGTATATTGCTAGAGAGTTTTTTTTTTTTCTTGGGAGAGTGCATGTGATCCACGCAGGGGAATCAGCACTGTCCAGACAGAGGGTCAGGGGCCCTGCCACCTCATAGGACAGTCAAAGGAGAATGAAAAATCCTCCTACAAGCTTTAACTGGACACTGATAGAAGTCACAAGACTATATACTGCTGATGAGAAAAGGTATTAGCAGTTTATATTTACTAAAATAATTGCATGGCCATGTTCTGTGTACTGCGGGAGACCAGATATAGTGAATGCAGGGACGTGGGATTAGTAACACTTTAGGTGTCGAAATGTTAGCACCCCCACAGGTCTTATAAACTGCCACTGGCATTATATGGGCACGTCTCACCAAGAGTAGACATATACTCAGGGGCAGACTGACCATTCGGGCACTCGGGCCTATTGCCCGGGGGCCCCATGAGTTGTCAGTCCGCCCCTGCATATACCCATCCTCTCTGCATCACCAGGACCCTTTCCAGTCTTTACCCTGACTGGCCTGCCAATATGATGTCCCTTTTCTCCATCCTGGATAGTACAGCTCAGTGTTGCAGGGAGTATGGATATTTTTAAAAGACTCTTGGATGTGCATCTTAACCACTTCAATACCGGGCACTTCTGCACCTTCCTGCCCAGTCCAATTTTCAGCTTTCAGCGCTGTCGCACTTTGAATGACAATTGCGCGGTCATACAACACTGTACCCAAACTAAGTTTTTATCATTTTGTTCCCACAAATAGAGCTTTCTTTTGGTAGTATTTGATCACCTCTGGGATTTTTATTTTCTGCTAAACAAATAAAAAAAAGACCGACAATTTTGAAAAAAATATTTTTGTGTTTTTGTTTCTGTTCTGCATTGACGGGCACTGATAGGTGGCACTGATATGCAGCACTGATGGGTACACATAGGTGGCACTAATGGGCACTGATAGGCAGCCATTGTGGGCACTGATTGGCATCCATTGTGGGCACTGATTGGCAACCATTGTGGGCACTTATTGGCATCCCTGGTGGTCTAGGGTGGCATACCTGGTGGTGACTAGTGGTAGCATCCCTGGTGGTCCTGGTGGCGTCCCTGGTGGTCCAGTGTGGGCATCCTTGGGGGGGCTGCACTGATAATCAATCAGCACAGACCCCTCCTGTCAGAGGAGCAGCCGATCGGCTTTCCTCTACTCTCTCTACTCTGTCAGAGACTCTTTACCTAGATCGGAGTTGCGGTGTGTCAGACTGACACAGCGCAACAACGATCGCCGCAATGCGCGCCCCCAGGGGCGCGCAGCAGCTTGATATCCTGCCGATATCCTGGCGACGTCATATGACATATGGCGGCGGCAAGTGGTTAAAGAACACAACGTACAGGGATATGGGAAACAATTATAGACACTGACACACGTACACCTACACAGTTTGAACTGGATGGACTATTGTCTTTATTCAACCTTACCTACTATGTAACTATGTAACTATATGTAACCCTGTTTGGGTGCTTTTATTATGTATTGTTTATTCAGTAAATTATTTCCCACTGTGCGCCTCCCTAGCCAGTTATAAATGAATGGATTGCATGTTTTTTTCTCTTTTTGCTGTGTACAGTAAACCCATGACAGGTCTTCAGCTATGTTGTCTAAATCTCTCATGTTTTACTGCATCACAGCGAGAAATCGCATAACCTCCAGCAAAGCTTGCTCCTATCTGAAAAGCGTAAGTGAATTATATAATAATAATCCCAAACAGTCTTAAAACTAACAAGCCTTAAAAAGAGTTCTTTTTCTTGCAATACAAATCATCATCCAGTGCAGTAAAACAGATCTCAAAATTTGTTCTGCGCCACCACCAATGACAGGATTGTAACTCACCCCAAAATATCGACCCACCTAAAAAAAAACTAGATATTTGCAATACCCATGGTCTCTATCAGGCCCGGACTGGGACAAAAAACCAGGTCCGGGCCGGGCATTTTTTCCAAGGGGTGAGCGTTCGTGGGGGGAGGTTGCTAAGGAAATATTCACGGAGTAAGTGGTCTACACTGTAATGTAAAGGAGCACTTTGATATAAAGGGAACCGCACTATAAAGGGGCACTGTAATGATTACAGTTCCCCTTTACATTGCAGTATCCTTTAAAGCACAGTGCCCCTTTACATTACAATGCCCCTAGCAATCTTAGCCCCCCCATCACAGTGCCCCTTTACATTATAATGCCCCTAGCAATCTTAGCCCCCCATCACAGTGCCCCTTTACATTAGAATGCCCCTAGCAATCTTAGCCCCCCATCACAGTGCCCCTTTACATTAGAATGCCCCTAGTAATCTTAGCCCCCCCCCATCACAGTGCCCCTTTACATTAGAATGCCCCTAGTAATCTTAGCCCCCCCCCATCACAGCGCCCCTTGCAGTCACGCTTATTAATATAATTACCCACTTGTTAATATGAAAAGATTCCTGCTCTCTAGGCCGATATCCAGCTCCTCCCACCCCCTGCTCTGCTGATAGGGTGGCATCATTTCCCGGGGCAGGAGAGGAGACACGGGCATGACTG
Organism: Aquarana catesbeiana; assembly: GCF_042186555.1. Classification (NCBI taxonomy): domain Eukaryota; kingdom Metazoa; phylum Chordata; class Amphibia; order Anura; family Ranidae; genus Aquarana; species Aquarana catesbeiana. The sequence continues at coordinate 319,978,472 of NC_133330.1, forward strand.
CATAGCGGGAGGTGAGCGGCACCTGCTGTCTGTGTTAGCTCTGCCTGGACCACGGTCACTTACCTCTCAATGTGCGGCCCGGTAACCAACAGGCCACGGACTGGTACCATTCTGAGGGTTGGGAACCCCTTCATTATCCAGCTCTTGTCATGCAGCCCGGCGGTCCCATCCTGGCAAAGTATTTGGAGAGGTCTCTATCAGTGGCGACCAGTGGAAAATGTTTTGGGGGAGCAGCAAACAGTATGCCACCCCCCCGGTTGGTCGGTCGGCGAGTAGCACCCCATCACCGGCAGCTTCCCCTGCTTGGCGGCGGCGGCCTCCTGTTCTCCTGCTCTCCACGGGTCATCGCGGCAGCAGCCGTTTCCTCCCTCCTCCTCGACGGCCAATCAGGAGTTTTCTCTTTTCGGCCAATCGGAAAACGGGTCTCACTCCCGCTTCTGATTGGCCGGATTGAGGATCTAGTGTAAGACACTTGGGAGGGCTCCGTACGCATTCTCTGCGCTCTACGCCCACCCTATTTTGAAGCCTATTACCGGCTCTAATCAGGTGCTTAAAAAAAATTCATGTGCCCGGCATCCTGAAAGGGGCCTGGACGCATGAATAGGGGGTGGCCGCCACAGCCATGGATAGATTCATGCCATGCGTGAATCTATCCATTGCATAAAGGGGGTAGCGTGGAGAGAGGGGGCCGCGCCCGGGCGCCCCTAATGGATGGGCGGCCCCTGGTCTCTATCACGTTTTGACCATAGATTGTACCAGAATTCAGAGCGCGGCTTCGAGATACTATGCAAATGTGTCCACATTTAGTAGGACCTTTGCTGGCTAGCAAAACTGGGCACTGGAGTATACTATTTTATGTGCTTAGTGAATTACTCCTGTGTTGTGCCCCTCCCTTGCTAGTTATGAACTGATTGAGCGGCCTCCTGTTTTTCACTCTCAGCCTCTCTTACTTTCCGTCTACAAAGTGTATCTACCTAATTAATTTTAAACTGAGCCTTGTTAACTCAGCTCTGTGTTATCAGTGGTTGGTCCATGGAGACTAATTAAATGTGTGATTACTTCTAGTTGCAAAGATAATGATAACATTTTGGACAATGGCTCCTCATTAGTTGTTTCCTTTGGTTGCATTACTAAATTTTGCGCAGTAGTTTACCAACTTTCTCGAATATTTCTGGAAGCTAAGGTGGTAATTACACAATACTGTTCTTATGTGGGGTTTTTTTTATGTACAGTGTTGACCATAATAATTCATTTATATGAATCCAATTGCAAACAATGCAAACTGAGTCTATAGGGTAAATTGTGCAAATATGAAGCCCCCCCCAAGTAGTGATCTCTCTTAAGAAGCCCACACATGTCATTTTTTTTCCTTCCATCTTCCCCCATCAAAACAGTCAGTGTTGTTGGAGGAATCCCTTCCGTAGCACTATTTTGCTCTGTGGGCACTGATTACATGTCAATTCATCTTCTATCACGCCGACGACGAGCTGATGGGACCTCGTGATGTCAGAGGAAGGCGGGGTCACCCGTTTACGTCACCGAGTGGCCCCGCCCTCAGCTAAATAAGAGCTGTCACCAAGAAGAAGCATCACTCGGCGGGAGACTCCCATGGAGGCGGAGCTGTTGCTTTTTTTTTTTTTTTTTTTAACGGCTCGTCGGCGGCATGATAGAAGATGAATGGACATCGCGGGACATTTTTATTTTCTTATCTTTTAATAAAGGACTTGTCCCTAAGTGTCTCCTGTATTTTTTTACTATTTTTGACACTTTTTTTGTGAAATGGTAGGGGTACAATGTACCCCATTACCAATTCACATGGGGGGGGTCGGGATATGGGGGTCCCCTTGTTAAATGGGGCTTCCAGATTCAGATAAGCCCCGCCCGCAGACCCTCACAACCACAGGGCAAGGGTGGTGGGGATGAGACCCTTGTCCCCATCAACATGGGGACAAGGTGCTTTGGGGGGGTACTACAAAGCACCCTCTCCATGTTGTGGGCATACTATAGACACCCCCAGGCACAATATTTAAAGGAATATTTCATTTTTATTGTTTCACGTTAAGCATTATTAAAATCACTGCTCCCGAAAAAACATCAGTTTTTAAAACTTTTTTTTGCATTGATACATGTCCCCTGGGGCAGGACCCGGGTCCCCAAACACTTTTTATGACAATAACTTGCATATAAGCCTTTAAAATGAGCACTTTTGGTTTTTCATGTTCGTGTCCCATAGACTTTAACGGTGTTTCCCCCTAACACCACATATTGTTCGATGTTCACCAAACAACCAAACTTCGGCCCGAACTTATGCTCGGGCGGAACAGTTCACCCATCCCTAATTATAATGTGCTAGTATGCATTGCATACTAGCACATTATGAAAGACTTACCTGAAAACAAAGCCCTCCAGTGGCGTGCTGTCATTGCTGACAGGGCTTCCATCTTCACTCGGACTTCCTTTTTACTGTCAGCTGTCATTGGATTGCCTGAGCCACGATGACGTCACCCACGGCCACGGCACCGCTCTCTCAATGGATGGGATGGCATCCATTGAGAGTGCAGTGTGCATGTGCCCGATGACATCACCGGTGCTGCTAAAGTAGATATCTTCTAAACAGTGCACTTTAGGAGATATTTATTGTACTTACAGGTAAGCCACCTGTAGGTATCAAAAAAAAAAAAAAAAACCTTTACTACCACTCCAAAGTAGAACTTTAGGTTCTGCTAGACCATTTCAGGCTGGCCCCTTTTGCAGGTAAAGCTACGTAAAACATTAAAAATAAGTGCCTATACTGTTTATAAATCCAGTAATACACTGTCTCACCCTGCACAGCACATGCTCAGTTGCTTTCCATTTTTGGCACTGTTCCTTGCTAAAGATCATTATTTTTAATCAAATTGTTATGGGTAAAGTTCTGCTTTAAGTTTCAGAGAGTGAGAATATGTAAAATTAAGATAATTATAATTATAAGGGGCTATCATTCTACTGTAATATTCCCTAATTAGGGGCATAAAAGTATGAATGCATGGTACTTTTTGTTTAAGTGTATTACCCTGTTTCCCCGAAAATAAGACCTAGCGTGATTGTCGGTGATGGCTGCAATATAAGCCCTACTTCCCAAATAAGCCCTAGTTAAAGTCCTTGTAGGTCTTATTTTCAGGGTAGGGCTTATTTGGGGGGTAGGGCTTATATTGCAGCCATCACTGACAATCACGCTAGGTCTTATTTTCGGGGAAACAGGGTAGTAGTAAGATATTGATATTAGAATGCATTGAAAGTTTGTTACATTTTACTATGTAGTAAAGCAGGGAGTCTGCAAGTTTTTCAGTACAAGGTCCACATTAGACATGTGCAATTCATTTCTGTCTGAATACAAACGAATCGTCAATAGATCCATCATCAATCATGACGCCTGCCAAACCCCAAAAAATGTAAAAATAAAAGCACTCCACCTCCTGGGAGGCCTCCCGTCGTCTGTCCGCTCTGTGCTTTGACAGTTCTTATATAAGCAAGGGGCGGGACCACCCAACTATGTCACCCAGTGACACCGCCCCCTTCTGATGTCATGTGACATCACGTGACATCAGCAGGGGGTGATGCCACTGGGTGACGTAGCTGGGTGGCCCCGACCCTTACCTATATGAGAACTGTCAAAGCGCAGAGCAGGCAGATGGCATGTAGCCTCCCAGAGGGCAGGGCGTTTTTTTTTTCTATTTTTAGGGTCCTGTGGGTGTCGTGATTGACGATGGATGTACATTGAGGGACACTATTTTTTTTATTTTTTAATCAAGGATTTGTCAAAAACTGTTTTTTGTGGTTATTATTTTTTGACACTTTTTTGGTGAATGAGTATGGGTATGATGTACCTGATACCCATTCACATGGGGGGGGCGGGATCTGGGCCCCCCCTGCCCGCAGACCCCCAGGACCACAGCCCAGGGTTGTTGGGAAGAGGCCCTTGTCCCAATTAACATGTGAACAAGGTGCTTTGAGGTGGGGTGGGGGTGCAGAGCTCCCCCTGCCCCAAAGCACCAACCCCCCATGTTGAGGGCATGTGGCCTGGTGTTTTCCAGGGTGGGGGAGCTTACTCGTCCCCTCCCCTTTCCCAAACTGCCGTGTTGCATGCTCGGATAAGGGTCTGGTATGGATATTGGGGGGGACCCTACACCATTTTTTTTTTTTTAATGTTGCTATTGCCGGGAAATGCCGGCACTCTTTATCTTTACATTCATCTGTCAGTGGGGAAACCTGGTTGTTAAGGATGCTTGCAGCTGGCTTCACAGTCAGCTATTTCACACAGAATTCAGATTGGTCAATCGTTTTTCGTCTAATTCTAATCGTTTTCTGAAAAGTTGGAATTCATTAGAATATTAATAAATGAAATAAATTTTAATAAAAACGAAAAAAAATTTAATGAAAACAAAACAAAAGGAAATGAATTCCGAAACCAAACTAAACGAATTCCATAATGAAACGAAATTAGTAACATAACGAATCTATCCGAAACAAAACAAATTTTTCCGTTCTGCACATGTCTAGTCCACATCATATATTTTACAAAAAACTGTTTTATAAACTAAAAAAATCTAATTTAAATTAATGTATGTGTTTTCCTTGGTGTGTTTTTGTAATCAGCATATGATTTAGAGCAATAAAAAGAACATTTCAGCTAAACAAAGCAAAGAAATTCTAAATAAAACTTTTAATCAGAGTTCCCATCAGAGCCCCCTTTACATCAGAGCCCACTTTACATCAGGGGCCCTGTCCAAGTCCCTCTTATATCTGAGTTCCTATCTGAGTTTCCCTTACATCAGAATCCCACCTTACACAGAAGCCATTGCTCCCAACTGTCCCTGATTTCGAGGGACTGTCCCTGATTTGGAGCAATGTCCCTCTGTCCCTCTTAACCCCCCATTTGTCCCTCATTTTGGTCTGATCCATATAGCTGTATAAAAAATGCACTTTTTATCTTTCGAAAAGTGTTTCCCAGTGCTAAACCTTTCATCTAAATTCTAAATTGCTGCATTTGTACATTTTAAAAGCCAATATAAAGGAATAGTAGTGGTTAAAAAAGCCCCTGTGGATTTGATTAACCTTTTTTAGGGGGGGTTAATTCTCCTTTAAGGGGGTGTGGCAGGAGGCGTGTCCTATGCCTGCATACGTTTGTTGGTAGGTGTTCCTCATTCCCATCTCAAAATGTTGGCAGGTATGCCAAAGCCCCTCCCATACATCCGTGTCCCAATCAGAACTCTTACATTTGGTTGCCCATCTGAGTCCCTCTTACATCCAAGTCCCCATCAGAGTCCCTGCTTCCACCTGGATCCCCATCAGAGACCTCTCTAGTATTGGATATCTTTTTCCTTGTTCTACTTGACTCAAAGCACAGACTCAGGTTATGCCACGTGGTATTTTTTTTTTCAGGGACACTTTTTTGCATACAGGGACACATCATTACATACAGAATAAGAATAGTTTTCAAAGAGCAAAACTATATAAATTACATTATTATTCATATTTTGTAATAAGTTACTTATCCTGTAATCATGAATTATTTAGCAATAAATGCATTTTAATTTTGATTTAATGCAATTACAGAAGTAGATCGCATTTTTGAAAGTTTAAGAAGTACCAAGCAACATTTTAACAAATTTGATTATTTACATCCACTTGTCTTAACTTTGACAAATCGATAGTAAAAAATATAGAAGAGTAGAAAGCGGGACTTTGATGAAGCACGCGGGAGCAATAGAACAAATAGAATAAAAATCGCTTTTAGTTAATTCAGATTATCATAAGCTTGTCATATTAAATTATTTGAATTATTATATGCATTTTGCTATACATCAATATATTTATAGTTATTACAATTCATTAGAACCAAATATTGCACATTAATTGGCATTCCAAAAAGGAGTTGATATATATTGTAGGATACATGAATTGATTAAAACATAATTACACGAAGAAACAATAGTAGTTGTACATATTAATGTCAGACAAAAATAACACTGAATTAGAATAAGAAAAAAGAACAAACGAAAAGGAACGGCCATCAAAAATTCATAAATATATACACTTGGTTGTTGTTGGCTCTACGCGTTTCAAGGCCTTATAGCCTATCATCAGGAACAAAACTGTGGTAATTATCTATAAATAAAGAAAACAATAATCTTTAGATAAGAAATAAGCCCAGAAAGACAGAAAACAAACCATGGACATCAGAGATCCCCCCATGAGATCAATCAGCCCGCACACTTACATGTGGGTCCTTGCAACAGTGGTGCGGCCATGAAATTAGTAGACCATCCAGAAAAGTCCCGTCCGGGAGCTGAGAGGACACGATGAGGCAAACAGTAACCCGACATGAGCCCTGCCCCACGTGGGTCAATGTGTAAAAATTGATAGTCGTGAATGAGGTACCCTGATGGGAGACTGCAAAAAAAAAAATATATATGAATTATGACAAGGTGAAAAAAGGATAGAAGTTGAAGGGTGAAGTGAAATAAGAATGTAACAAAAGTGAGGTGGGAGAGTGTAAGTGAGTTGCAGGTCAGAAGAGAGACAAAGAAGAAACAGTCAAGGGTAAGAACTAGTAGTGGGTAAAGAACAAGAAGAAAATGGATACCTGTGTCTCGATGGCAGGGAGCCAAAGAGCCTAGGTGCGTCATGTAAAAAATCAATATTTCATGGCCGAAAATGTTTTTTAACAGAGCAGCCCGGATCCTCCTCTTCTCATGTCCACCCGCCAGCGCTCCTGGCCCCTCCCTCCTGTTGTATGCCCTCAAAGCAAGCTGCTTGGGCACCCAAGCAGGCATGCTCCTGAGCCGGGTCTCTGAGTGTCCATTCATACACTGAACTGCGGCTCGGCCTCGTCCCCTCCATCTCCTGATTGGCTCACTGGCTGTGATTGACAGCTGTAGGAGTCTATGGCTCCCGCTGCTGCCAAAGGCCAATCAGGAGTGCAAGTCCCCGGAGAGCCAAGGCTCTCGTGGACATTGGTGGGTTAAGAGGGGGCTCAGGTAAGTATTAGGGGGGCTGCTGCACACAGAATGCTTTTTACTTTCATGCTTGGAATGTATGAGGGTAAAAAACCTTGTGTCTTTATTAGACACGTGCACTGCCAAAAAATGTGTTTGTTTTTGTTAAATTTATTTATTTATTTCGTTTTTTGGGGGTCATTCATTATGATCGAAATTCGTAAAGTTGAGAATTCGCAAATTCGAAATCCAAAAATTTGGAAATTCGAAAATTCTGCAATTCGGAAGACCGAAAAATCTAATATTCGGAAATTACAAGACTTCGTAAATTCGAAAATCTGAAAATGTGAAAATAAGAAAGAAAATCCGGAAATTAGAAAGAACTACAATCTAAAAACTCGAAAAGCCAAACATCCGAAACAATACCTAATAATAACTAACTATTAAATTATAGGTATTGGAATTTCCTTTCAAAACTGGGTGTTAATGAACGTAAAGAATATGAATTTATCTGAAGTTTCGAATTATCCAAAATAACGAATGCCACAGCTAAACGAATGGAACGTAACAAATTAATAATAATAACTAATAATACATTTTTTTAATTATTATTATTTATTATTATTAATTTGTTACGTTCCATTCGTTTAGATACGGCATTCGTTATTTCGGATAATTCGTAACTTCAGATAAATTCATATTCTTTACGTTCATTAACACCCAGTTTTGAAAGGAAATTCCAATACCTATAATTTAATAGTTAGTTATTATTAGGTATTGTTTCGGATGTTTGGCTTCCTTACGTTCATTAACAGCCATATTTTAAAGTTAATTCCAATACCTATAATTTAATAGTTAGTAATAGTTATCATTAGTTAGTTAGTTATTATTTCAGATTTTCGGGTTTTCTAGTTTTCGGATTTTCTTTCTTATTTTCGGATTTTCATTCTTATTTTCGAATTTCTGATTTTCGGATTTTAGAATTTCAGAATTTTCGATTGTCGATTTTAACATTTCTGGATTTTTGTTCTTATTTATGAATTTACGAATTTTTGAATTTACGAATTTTCGAATTTACGATTTTCGAATTTCGGAAAAATTAGTTAAATGGGTTTTCGTTAATTTGAATATTTTCGAATTAATGAATATGTAGAATTTTATTGAAAAACAAATTTGGAACTAAACGAATTGCACATGTCTAGTCTTTACAACTACTTTAAATCATGGTAGTTTAGAGGTGAAGGGGCGTAGTTCTTACCTGATTGGAGGCTTAAGATCAGATGGGCAGGGAGGAGCCACAAGGGTGGTTCGTGCAAAGAATACTCGGATTAATTCCAGAAAGTTTAGGCGAAGAGAAAACGCCCCCTCCTCCCCGCCCTGTACTTCGGGTTCCTGGGGTAATAGGGGTTGTGGGGTACTATTTCGTAGATTACGAATTTATAGGCAGAAAATACTTAATTTAAAAAAAAGGAAACGTTGTCCCAGCAGTTTAGTGGGTCAGGGGGTCTTTGGGGGTCAGTGTGTAACTATATTGTTACAAAAATGGTGGCCCATCTAGGATATGGTGCTTCCACCTGGTTGGTTATCCCAGGAGCTACGACCCCTGGGTGAAAATATAATAATGTGTGTGGTCGTAACGTCTTCTAACCGGTCAGGGTGTGGCTGAGGACATGGGCGATTAAGTTATAAAGTGTGCATTAACCACCTGCCCTCTGGAAGATTTACCCCCTTCATGACCAGGCCATTTTTTGCGATACGGCACTGCGTTACTTTAACTGACAATTGCACGGTCTTGCGACGCTGTACCCAAATAATATGTATGTTTTTTTCCCACAAATAGAGCTTTCCTTTGGTGGTATTTGATCAGCTCTGTGGTTTTTATTTTTTGCGCTAAAAAACAAAAAAAGAGCGACAATTTTGAAAAAAAAAAAACAACATCTTACTTTCTGCTATAAAACATACCCAATAAAAAAGTTTTAAAAATTCAATTTCTTCATAAATTTAGGCAAATATGTATTCTACTGCATATTTTTGGTAAAAAAAAAAAAAAAAAATCCCAATAACCGTTTATTGATTGGTTTGTGCAAAAGTTATAGTGTCTACAAAGTATGGGATAGATTTATGGAATTTTTATTTTAAAATATTTTTTTTTTTACCAGTTATGAGAGTATATGGCGGCAACCAATGGCTTATAACGGGACTGCGATATTGCAGCAGACAAATCTGACACTAACTGACACTTTTTGGGGACCAGTGACAATAATACAGTGATCGGTGATAAAAATATGCACTGTCACTGTACTAATGACACTGGCTGGGAAGCATAGCTCCCAACTGTCCCTGATTTCGAGGGACTGTCCCTGATTTGGATCAAATTCCCTCTGTCCCTCTTTCCCCCTCATTTGTCCCTTATTTTGGTCTGATCTATATAGTTGTATATAAAATTAATTTTTTTATCTTTTTACATAGTTACATAGTAGGTGAGGTCAAAAAAAAGACACAAGTACAAGTCCAACCTATGTGTGTGATTATATGTCAGTATTACCTTGTATATCCCTGTATGTTGTGGTCCTTCAGGTGCTTTCAAAAAGTTTTTCCCAGTGCTAAACCTTTCATCCAATTTCTAAATCACTGCAAGTGTAAATTTAAAAGTCAATATAAAGGAATAATGGTAAAAAAAAAGCACATGTGGGTATAACCAATCATTTTTTTTTGCATTATTCTTCTTTAAGAGGGTGTGGAAAGGGGCGTGTCCTATGCCTACATACTTTTGTTAATAAGTGTCCCTCATTCCCATTCAAAAAAGTTGGGAGGTATGGGGAAGGGGTTTACATCAGGGGCAATTAAAGGGTTAAATGTGTGCCTGACCAGTGCTTTACTACTGTGCGGGAGGTGCTTGTACTAGGAGCAGGGGCGGATCCAGGGGGGGGGCAACAGGGCAATTGCCCCCTGAAAATATTACCGACGGACTCCAGTCCAGTCCCAATTCTCCCTCTCTCACATCAGTATCATCAGCGGCGCAGAGAGAGAGAGAGAGACTCTATTGTCATTACGCCGCACTGGAGCCTGGAGAAGATGGCGGGAGGAGGTGGGTGGAGCCACGCCCCTGGCTTGGTCTCTAGTGTTCCCTGCACTCGTTGCTAAAGCCTGTGCCGCCTGGCGTTTAGCAACCAGTGACATCAGTACGTCGGAGCCGCTCCTAAGGAGGAGGAGAGCCCCAGCATTCAGGGCGGAGCCTTCTTCCTTCTCCGCCCCTAAGCTGAGTGAGAGTGTTGGCTCCACCCACCTCCTCCCTCCTTTACGGCAGCGCGGCGTGAACACAGGGTGCAATCTCCATTCATCCCGCATGGGAACCCCTCCCCCACCAGAGCACCAAAATATTTTAATAAAAGTGAGTACAAAATAATTAATGAATGTGTAAAATCGCAAAATACATGTGTGGCATATAAAAAAAAAATGCTGCCCTTTTTTGTTTTGTTCAATCCTAACTACTTCAGCTCCAGAAAGTTTTACTCCCCCCCCCCTCATGATCAGGCCATTTTTTTGCGATACTGCGCTGCGTTACTTTAAGTGAAAAAAAGACTGACAATTATGATTAAAAAAAAGCAATATTTTTTACTTTCTGCTATAAAAAAAGTCTTCATCAATTTAGGCCAATTTGTATTCTACTAGACAGTGGGGACGGAAAGTATTCAGACCCCCTTAAATTTTTCACTCTGTTATATTGCAGCCATTTGCTAAAATCATTTAAGTTCATTTTTTTCCTCATTAATGTACACACAGCACCCCATATTGACAGAAAAACACAGAATTGTTGACATTTTTGCAGATTTATTAAAAAAGAAAAACTGAAATATCACATGGTCCTAAGTATTCAGACCCTTTGCTGTGACACTCATATATTTAGCTCAGGTGCTGTCCATTTCTTCTGATCATCCTTGGGATGGTTCTACACCTTCATTTGAGTCCAGCTGTGTTGGATAATATTGATTGGACTTGATTAGGAAAGCCACACACCTGTCTATATAAGACCTTACAGCTCACAGTGCATGTCAGAGCAAATGAGAATCATGAGGTCAAAGGAACTGCCTGAAGAGCTCAGAGACAGAATTGTGGCAAGGCACAGATCTAACCAAGGTTACAAAAAATTTCTGCTGCACTTAAGGTTCCTAAGAGCACAGTGCCCTCAAATTCCTTAAATGGAGGACGTTTGGGACGACCAGAACCCTTCCTATAGCTGGCAGTCCGGCCAAACTGAGCTATCGGGGGAGAAGAGCCTTGGTGAGAGAGGTAAAGAAGAAGCCAAAGATCACTGTGGCTGAGCTCCAGAGATGCAGTCGGGAGATGGGAGAAAGTTGTAAAAAGTCAACCATCACTGCAGCCCTCCACCAGTCGGGGCTTCATGGCAGAGTGGCCCAACGGAAGCCTCTTCTCAGTGCAAGACACATGAAAGCCCCCATGGAGTTTGCTAAAAAAAACACCTGAAGGACTCCAAGATGGTACGAAATAAGATTCTCTGGTCTGATGAGACCAAGATAGAACTTTTTGGCCTTAATTCTAAGCGGTAAGTGTGGAGAAAACCAGGCACTGCTCATCACCTGTCCAATACAGTCCCAACAGTGAAGCATGGTGGTGACAGCATCATGCTGTGGGGGTGTTTTTCAGCTGCAGGGACAGGACAACTGGTTGCAATCAAGGGAAAGATGAATGCGGCCAAGTACAGGGATATCCTGGATGAAAACCTTCTCCAGAGTGCTCAGGACCTCAGACTGGGCCGAAGGTTTACCTTCCAATAAGACAATGACCCTAAGCACACAGCTAAAATAACGAAGGAGTGGCTTCACAACAACTCCCTGACTGTTTTGAATGGCCCGGCCAGAGCCCTGACTTAAACCCATTTGAGCATCCCTGGAGAGACCTAAAAATGGCTCCACCAACGTTTACCATCCAACCTGACAGAACTGGAGAGGATCTGCAAGGAGGAATGGCAGAGGATCCCCAAATCCAGGTGTGAAAAACTTGTTGCATCTTTCCCAAAAAGACTCATGGCTGTATTAGATCAAAAGGGGCTTCTACTAAATACTGAGCAAAGGGTCTGAATACTTAGGACCATGTGATATTTCAGTTTTTCTTTCTTAATAAATCTGCAAAAACGTCAACAATTCTGTGTTTTTCAGTCAATATGGGGTGCTGTGTGTACATTAATGAGGAAAAAAATGAACTTAAATGATTTTAGCAAATAGCTGCAATATAACAAAGAGTGAAAAATGTATGGGGGTCTGAATACTTTCAGTCCCCACTGTATATTTTTGTTAAAAAAAAAAAATCCCAATAAGCGTATATTGATTGGTTTGCACAAAAGTTATCATGTCTACAAAATAGGGGATAGATTTACTGCATTTTTATTTATTTATTTTATACTAGTAATGGCGGTGATCAGCAATTTTTAGCGGGACTGCGACATTGCGGCAGACAGATCGGACACCTAACTGACACTTTTTGGGGACCAGTGGCACCAATACAGTGATCAGTGCTAAAAATATGCACTGTCACTGTACTAATGACACTTGCTGGGAAGGGGTTAACATCAGGGGTGATCAAAGGGTTAACTGTGTCCCTCGGGGGTGCTTGCTAACTGTGTGGGGGATGGATTCACTAGATGAACAAGATCACTCTGTTCATCTCTGACAGAATGGCGGTCTGCCTTGTTTACAGCTGTTCTATCTCTGTGGGGAGCAATCGTGGGTGGCCGGTGGACATCGCTTCCGCCGGACCCGCTGATTGGCTCCCCCTCTGGCCAATAAGCGCACGCCTTCGCTGGCTATTGCACAAAATGGTGTACAGGTACACCTTATTTTCTGGCAGTGCCCCTCCCGAGACTAGACTCTGGATCCGCCCCTGACTAGGAGAAGGCATTGATCGGTGCCCCTGCTTAGCAGAGACACAGGATCCATGTCTTCTGTAGTGACAGAATGGCAATCTGTCAAAGTAATAAATGTGTGCCTAGGGAGCACTTGCTAACCGTATGGGAGTATGTGCTTTTACTATGGGAAGGCAGAGATCCATGTTCCTGCTTTGTAGGAACACAGGATCACTGCCTTCCCTTCTCACAGAACGGCAATCTGCCTTGTTTACATAGGCAGATCGCCGTTCCGCCTGTGTCCCGAACGATCAGCGGGTCCTGGTGGACGTCACATCCACCGGACCTGCTGATTGGCTCCCGCTGTGTCCAATCACAGCGGATCGCCGGTGGCGCGCGTGTGCGCCCTAGACCCAGGAGTGCAGGATCACGTACAGGTACATGATCCTGCCCAGTGGAGCCGATTTGCCGCCGTATATTTACTGTATATGGTCGGCAAGTGGTTAAAGCGGAGGTTCACACAAAAATTGAACCTCTGCTTTTTGGAACCCTCCCCCCCTCCAGTGTCACATTTGGCACCTTTCAGGGGGGAGGGGGGTGCAGATACCTGTATAATACAGGTATTTGCACCACTCCCACGGGAGTCTACGCCACTTCCCGTCCCCCCCGTGCTGTCTGCTGGGACACACATGGGTCCCAGAGACAGCAGGGACCGTTCTGATTGTGCGGCGCGACTCGCGCATGCACAGTAGGGAACTGGGAAGTGAAGCCGCAAGGCTTCATTTTCTGATTTCCTTACAGAAGATGGCGGCGGCAGCACCCGAGAGCCGAGCGACGGTTCGGCCTCGGGTGCCGACATCGCTGGACCCTGAGACAGGTGAGTGTCCTTATTTTAAAAGTCAGCAGCTGCAGTATTTGTAGCTGCTGACATTTAATTTTTTTTTCGCGGGACTCCCTCTTTAAGGACCCCCAAAGACCCCTTCCTGGTTGCAGTGTTGAATTGCTTTAATTGATGTTATTTTTTCGTTTGTTAACAAAAGGTCTGCTGTGACCATTTAAACCCATGTCGCGCAGTTCGTGTCCGAGGTCGACAAATCTTTTAGTCGTCTTTTTTCCCCCGTGGGAAGCAGGGCTCAACATCATTACCTGTATGCTGTCTTAATCGTTTAAAACATTTTCTTTTTTTAAGACCATTGAAATAAATTCCTGCGTGCCTTAAGGCAGCGCACAGAGGGGGAAGCGTAATGGTTGCAAAATGTTACATAAACATAAAAGTGAAATTGTTCATTTGTATAGGCGGCATTGCTTATGCGGAGTTAACAGTAAAGCGAGGAATCGTCTCCGATGTTTCTATTGTGCGGTGCGCCTATTCATAAACTGCAGATGATTATATGAGCTGTAATGCTGCAGTTCACACCGCCAAGTGAACTGTATAATAGATACGGCATTAACATGTACAGTATGCCTAACCAAGGGCAGTAGAGTAAGAGTGGCAAAATATGTATACAAATGTAACAATGCCATTATATTATTGCATATTTTGCAAGCCATTGTGATAAGAATGTGTGCGCTCCCAGCACAGAACAGTGGAGCCGTCTGATGTATAAATGCGTAGGAAATACATATACAGCACGTTTACCTTCTTGGTTCACTGCTCCTGAAGAAGTCAACTGGACGAAACGCATTGGAAAGATTGGGGCCTTGTGATGTCATCAGGCATGAGAGGCGTGCAGCCGCACATCCATACTAGGAAGCGATGAGGACTCCTGAAAAAGATACGGCCTTTTTGGACCTGTATCAGGGATATCAGTGCTATCTGCAACCCTAGCAGATGCTCAGATGTCACTTGATACAAGTGATACTCTATAGTATTTCCCCTTTGATCCTCCCCTGACAGCTGCATAAAATGTTATGTAGTGAGGTGCTGGGAAGGGGTGGAGGAGCTGGGCCAGCACAGACAGTAATTAGACACTCTCAGAAGCCTATGACATGCAGGGAGGGAGAGGGCTGTGCTAGGAAAATGACTCTTCTGGCCAGCTCTGTCACATGACCACGCTGACCAATGACAGCCAGTTATTGCATTATTATGCTGCTACACAGCTTCCGGGGCTGTGTATGGAGTTTACAAGTGTGTGGATTGGTACACCTTCAGATATACGACACGGTATTAAATGCATTTATATAGGGGAGGGGACGGGGCAGATACAAATAAATACGCATAGGCCGCAATGTTTATTACATTTAAAGGGATAGGAGACATTGTATGGGCCACTAAGAAGATCATAGGGGGGGCTAATGGGATTCAGTTATCCAGTCTGAGGAGTCCGATGATCTGTGAACATTATAATGTAACAAGTAATGAACATTGCGGTCTATATCATTTGTTTCCATCGGGTCCCCTCCCATATATATATACCCGTGTAATACTGTCAATTTAGATTAGTTAAAAAGGGAGAGGAAGAAACCTGCGCTACCAAGCAAAGAAAAAAATTATATATAATAACTGCAGCTGCAACATATACCACAAATATCAGTGAGGTGTAGACCAAAATTATATAAAAAAATGTGCGCTTGCATTAAATGATATATCTCATTATATCAGTGTTCATATATAAGATCATGAAGGAAAATGACTCCAAGTGAACAGTATCGCTATACTATACAGTATAGATAATGTGCAAAATCAATGCTAAGAATTCATATATATTGATTACAATAAAATTACAAGGAATTAAAAAATTAAAAAAACATACAATTCATAACACTAAATATAAAGAAAAGTGCAGAGAATAGTATTCAGGCTCAGTCCAACCCAAAGTGAAAAATTGAAGATTTGGAATTGCATAAAAAAAATTCAAAATTGCACAGGTAGAAAAACGCATATCCACAATTCATTCAATGCATCCCATATGAGTGGGGGGAAAAGTAGAAGGACGTGAAGAGACTTCCAGCCACCAGTGGATCCAAGGGGTAATAAAAGATGTACCCTTACCAGACAAGTTGGACCTCCTTTATAGCAAGGTTGTATGGGCATGCAGATATGGCCCTCTACAGGGACAGATGGATGAGGAATCAGCCGGCATGCACCGCATACAGCAGGGAATAATTCCGGTACTTCAGCATTGAAAGAGGCACTCACTGTGGTTGACACAGTTTTGCGAACTTCACACAGTACTTCCTGCACATCAGCATCAACATCTTTAGGGTATCTGGTGAGTTGACTTTCTGTATCTTCAGGAGTTGCTGGGTTACTGATGTCCACACACAGCTCTGATGTTCCTCTTCTTTTCTAGAAGAACATCAGGAGCTGGGGAGAAAAGAAGAGGAACATCAGAGCTGTGTGTGGACATCAGTTGAAGGCAATTCTGGAGCACGATGTCGGACTGGGCAATGTACCTTTCAGGCATGGATCTCAGTTGGGGTCAGTCAAAGGGTGTTCAGACTGATACCGGAGTGCAGTATGCACCAGAGGGTCAAGTCGCCCTGTATACAGTCAGAGGCTACGAGGTGCTGGGGCTGATCCGTGAGAAGTGTGCTAGTCTGACCCCCCGCTAAGGCCTTGGAGCATGTGTGGATGTTGCAGAAAACACTTGTTTGAGATCGTCTCTACCACACACCCCCAAGGATTTGGCAGATGAACCAGAACAAGGATGTTGCTGTCCCTGCTGGAAGCGGTACTCGGAGTTTACCAGCCGTCGCCCAAACCGGGCGAGAAGCTGCTAACATTGGATCAATGACTTCCCCTGGGCTCCACATGTTGATCGCTCCTAGGAGCAGGGGTCAGGCTCAGCTACTCACCCTGCCTGAACCGCCCGAAGGGAAAATACCAGAATCGGGTAAGCCAGTGGAGAATGAAAGCGCTGTGCCTGAGGGGAAATCGGAGTCAGTTGTCCATAAAAGGGGTGCCTTTGAGGCATGTGTGACAATGCCAATTGTATCCAGCTGTGTACTGGACCGAGAGTGTTCTAACATTACAGAGCCGGACATCTTGCTGGTTGGTCTATTCGAGTCCGATCTGAATGCGATACTGGGCAGCGAAGAATGGAGTGAAAGTGATGAGGAATTAATGGAGGGTATAGCAGAAGATTGCCAAGAACGTTGGATTCCTAAAATCACCCGTTACTGCAGAGAGAGACTCAGCACCGAATGCCCTCAATGCTTTGATTCGAATCTGGTATGGGAACCTTTATACCCTGCCCATGGAATCGTAGATAAGTAATCGTAAAAAGCTACAAGGGATAAAGTTACGATGATGTAAGGTTGCTAGTATGCGCTGAGTTTTAGAGACTGTATTCCGTATTGTTTGTCTCTCTTTGTAAGGGAGGCAAGGTTCACTGCAGGTGAAGTTGCAACAGTTTCACCGCCTTAAGAATTGTGTAAGCAAGTTGTTACTACCGAAACATGGAAAAGAAGCGGGGTTCGGAAGCCCCACTGTGACTTGTTCTGAGTCTATTCATTGATTTTACGTTAATAATATTAGTTTCACAAAGAGACTTTAAATGTTATCACTACGGTGAATGCTACAAGAGGAACCATGATTCTGACCGAACCTAGGGCTTTACTAGCAATTGTTATGGAAATGCTACAGCTAGCTCGCTGGGGAATTATAAATGTGCACCTGTAGAGTAACAGACACTCTGCTGAGGTTACTCCAGTGTCTTTATATTAAGCTATTGAAAAGAGAAGTACCTCTTAGTGTGAATGTCTGGGGCTACGGCCGTAAAAGTAATCTAGGCAGTGTAACCATTTGTGAAAAGCCAGATTCCAGATATTAATGGTGAAGTCTTATCAAAGCAATACCTTGTGGATTACAAATGTGGGTTATGTGATGTCAAGGATGCTCTGCTGATAGTTACCTTGCACACCCATTTAATATTTTACTAATGGGAAAATCCCAGAAAGCTGTAACGCCAGGACTGTGCTGGACTGAATGCTGCCGGCAGTTACAGGGAACAATCATTTGAGCCACGTTGGCTAAAAGATTAAGTTGTTGGGGTGTTTCACCCTGAAGAGCGATCTGTGAACTTGAGCAGGTTGTTGGTTACAAAAGAATGAAGAAAGTATGTCTTTGGCTGCCATGTGGGCAGACTGAAGATATTCTTGCAAGGGGACCTGTGTCCTGAAGTGTGGTTTCTTGCAATTTGGCCTGACTGCTTGTTATTTGAAATGCAGTTATCCCCTGTGCCTAGAGTTCCTTTTGGAGAAGAAAAGGGAATTACTGGGAAGTGTGGTCTATCTGAAGTGAAATCAGATGGATGGTAACCGGTCATGGACATTGAACATGTAATTAGTTAGAATAGGCTGTTATAGGAAAGTGATTGCCTATTTCTTCAAATAATGGACTCACACACTTATATCAGGACTGTCACTGATCGAAGTATTGCTGAAAGTTTGTAGTTTTATACTGATTATGGAAGGAGGTGCCATTCTTATATAGAATGGGGCCTGCTTTCCAAAATATAAATAATGTAGACATGTATCAGATGGTTTTACATTTTCATGCTGCATTCGGCTGAGGAGCAGTTTAAATCACTGTATATATATTGCACCAAGTTCTTATAGAGTAGGATGCATTTTGCATTGTTCTGATTTCTCTCTTTCAGGTGCTGCTGTGTCGGTGCGTCTTCCCTGGCTAAGAAGAGACAGGGATCTAGCCGGACAATAACCCTAACCCTCATTTATTTGCTATGACTGTATATCTTAGATAGATAGTTAGGTGATAGCATTATTGCTTACTTGCCTTAAAATGTACATAACAATTTTTCATATTTGAATGTCATACGTGACTAACTGTTTTCTTGTGATACCAATGTTTATTCATGTGGCATGCCACATATGTTATTCTTCTGTTATACTGTTAACCCTTTCCCTGTTTCCCCACCTATCCCAGTTTTTGCCAGGACATTCGCTCTCAGGCTTGGGAGCTCAAATTATTTTTCTGCAAACTCTGAGACATAGTTTCCTGGGCAGGTGGAGGATGTAGCGTCCTGGAGTTTAGCCAGGGAGATCCTCACAAACTTGCCAAGACTAGTTATCTTCGTCGACTGATAGGGATCTATTAATTTCTCCCTAAGCCTAGCCTTGTTGCACATTTCTCTTCTACCACTAGGTGGCCGGGTACTTGGTGGTACTAGATATGAGAAGGGCAACCTAAGGTCAGGTTATGGGTATGTGGGTGTACCAGCCAACGGGCAGGGGTTTTCTTTAATCCCTTGGCCTGCTGGGAAAGCCTATATATTCGGGTGAGGTCAGGTGATCTGTGTTCTGTGCCACCTGGACTGCCATCTGGGTGGACGGGTGTCATCTGTCCCGGACTGCTAGGCCGGAGATTGGGCCTATCTCAGGGGCATTTGGCTGCCAGGCTGTGGGAGGGCCTATCCAGAAGTAAGAGAGCAGCGCAGGGTTGGGACTGCAGCTTGCAGTCCAACCAAAAGTGACAGTTCTGCCGGCCGGAGAAACCCTCCAAAAAAAACACCTTATAATAATCAAACTTATATGGTAACATTATTGAACAAAAAGTACATACAATAAAAGTCCATGAAATAAACAAATGTGACAGTGGATGTGCAAAAAAAACATGAGGGCTTTAAACACAAATTCCCAAAATGATACTTTATAGTGTTTTTCCACCTCGTGCTCTTGTGACATGCACCGCACTCACCAGACTCCAATGACTCCCTTACTGTACAGCAAGAGAAGTCCCAACCACTTTGTTGGTCACTGTGGGACCTATCTCAACATTCTAGAGGGCTCCTGGCTTGGATCCTGTCCCCTCCTTAATGTGATCCTGTTTTTTCTCCAATTAGTTCAGTGGGCAGGAAGTAAGTAAGAAAAAGAGATGAAACCTCTTATAGTGGAAAATCTTTTTACTTTATTAGTTAAAAAGTTTGTTAAAATGTTAAAAACGTCACAAAAAACGCCAAAAGACCTCCACATCGGTCCTCTATTGACCAAGCAAGATGGATGCCGCCTATAGCTGGGCGTTCGTTCCACCTACGGGCTGGAAGTGATGCACCGGAACGCGTTTCGTCATCAATAGGCAACGTCTTCAGAAGCAGTAGGTTTCTCCATGCAAAAAACAGCATTTGGAACAAAACATAGATGTCTTGCCTCTCCCTCAGCCTGTGACTGGACAGTAAAAGGAGAAGCAATAGACTGATGAGATCATCTCCCTGTCACTCTGCTCTCTCCTTCTATGTGTATCCTTCTTGCACGACTGACTGGCTCCTTGTGCTGCTTCCACCTTCCACTAGTCTGCTGTGCAAGGACTGCAATGGGCTGATATCAAGTCAGATTTAGGTACATACACAGCTTGCATTGAAAAAAAGATACATTTAATATTGTATTGATGAATACAGAGCTTCATTAATTTGTGTCTTTTATATCTGTATGGAGTTCATCTCTAATTACTATAACAGGGTCACCAAAGAATAAACTAGACCAGGAGTGCAGCTGGAATGCATGTTCGCTCCCCCGGCTATGTAATCTGCATGAATCTTCTTGCTACCTCTGATTTATTTGATGAGATAGTTACTGGCTGCCTGGTTTGGGCAGCAGAGGCCGGGATGAAGTAGCCCAGCTACAAGGCTTTGATGTGAGCTAGTGCTACAGTCTCGAAAGGTTACACATTAAAATTTAATAACAAAACTAATGAGGCATTTCAGCACGGCGTTGGATGCTGAACCTCAGAAAAAATCATTGTTAGAGAGCGATACAGAAGTTAGTATAGCGCTGGAGCCTGAGCTGATGCGAACCAAAATATATTTTTACGCATTCTGGAATATTCATCATAAAATAAACTGTCTTAATTTAGATTTTGCTTTCAACTCATCCCATCTGCTGAGGCAAAGGAAAACGTATGCTCTCCGTTGAGCCGGAGAACATTTCTTGAAACACAGACGGGAACGTCAATATTCTTTAGATGAAATATTCACTCAGTCTCGGGTTTTAAGCAAAAGGAAAAACAGTGACGCAAATTACCGTTATGTTGCAGAACGATATGGAAGCTAGCGGGTAGCGAGGAGCGCAATTCCGGAACAAAAATGGGGCCGTGATCTTGTTACATTGTAATTTACTGGTGATTAACCAATTCAAGACCAGGCCTATATCTGGCACTTGCTGCTTCCAAGTTAAAATCAGTATTTTTTTGCCAGAAAAAGACTTAGAAATATATATATATATATATATATATATATATATATATATATATATATATACTTATATTTATATTTATAGCAGAGACCCTAGAGAATAAAATGGCGGTTGTTGCAATAATTTATGTCACACTGTGTTTGTGCAGCAGTCTTTTAAACACAATTTTTGGGGGAAAAAATACACTTCAATGAATGAAAAAAAAACTAAATAGTAAAGTTAGCCCAATTTTTTATACGATGTCAAAGATGATAGTACGTCAAGTAAATAGATGCCTAACATGTCATGCTTTAAAATTGCGCACACGCGTGGAATGGCGACAACCCGTGGTACCTAAAAATCTCCAAATACATTTGCGGGCACAACTTATGTATGCGGGATAGGGCGCCTTAAAAAAAATATATATTCTTTTCTTATTTATTTGATTTATTCCTTTTTACGCGGTCCCTTTAAAAACATTTTTTCCTGATCACTTTTATTGCTGTCACAAGGAATGTAAACATCCCTTATGGCAGTAATAGGCAGTGACAGGTACTCTTTCTGGAGGTAACTCTGTTGGCAGCTGGGAAGGATGCAGGACAGGCTTCAGTGTTATTGGAGCTTGTTCCGCCACCACGCCTCCAAAATGCTAGTGGTGATTCTGCCACAGCTCTCTCCCCCACTCCCTCCTCTTCTTCTTCCTCTATGGCCTCTTCTGCAGATTTGCCCTCTGAACCAGCGGTGCTCCGTAAGCGTTCAAGGGGCTACACAAACAGTCGGGCTAAAAGATGCCATGCAGTGCTTGAGTTGGTCTGCCTAAAGGACAGGAACCACACTGGGGCAGAGATTCTGTCAGCTCTGCAGGGGCAGGCTCAGAGATGGTTGATGCCATGCCAGCTTCAGCCAGGAATGGTTGTATGAGACAATGGCACCAGCCTTCTCTACGCCCTCCGACAGGGACACTTGACCCATGTTCCATGTTTGGCACACATCCTGAATTTGGTGGTGCAGCGGTTCTTGAGCAGGTATCCAGGCTTACAAGATCTCCTGAGGCAGACCAGAAAAGTCTGTGGTCATTCCCGCCGATCATACAATGCCAGTGCTAGGCTGGCTGACATTCAAAGGGAATGCAACCTGCCCACCAATCACCTCCTTTGTGACATGCCAGGTGGAACTCAACGTTGGCAATGCTGCAGCGGCTGCACACACAGCAGAGGGCCATCAATGAGTACCTGTGCGAGTATGGCACCAGCAGAGGATCAGGGGAGCTTGGCTTCTTTTTACCACGCCAGTGGCTACTGATCAAGGATGCATGTACTGTCCTGTCACCATTTGAGGAGGCCACAAGGATGGTGAGCAGCGACAGTGCATGCATCAGTGATACTGCCCCTCTTGTCTTCCTGTTGGAGCACACGCTTTGTGGAATCATAGGCAGGCACTTGAAGCAGAACAGCAGGAGGAAGAGGAGGACTTCCTTACCTCTCAAGGACCCCTTTATCCAGATAACTTTTCTGCGGGCCCGCCAAACACACAGGAAGAAGAGAAGGAGGAGGATTGTGTCAGCATGGATGTAGAGGATAACACTCAGCAGCAGTCTTCAAGGGATGGTTTTTCAGTCCCAAGAAACCCAAGGAGTTGTACGTGGCTGGGAGGAGGTAGTTACAGATCATGTGATCCTTAGTGACCCAGAGGACTCAGAATCGAATGCCTCTGCAAACTTACGCTGCATGGCCTCCCTGATTCTGCAAAGCCTGCGAAAGGACCCTAGGATTTGTGGTATCAAGGAGAGGGATCATTACTGGCTGGCAACCCTTCTTGATCCACGTTACAAGGGTAAGTTTGCAGAACTCATCCTGCCTTCGCCAAGGGAGCAAAGGATGAAACATCTTCAGGAGGCCTTGAAGAAAGGTTTGTGCAACTCATTTCCAGACCCTGGGAGGCTACAATTTCCTGGTGCTGGACGTGTTGCTGAGGCTTCGTTCAGTCAGAGGAAGAATGGTGGAGAAGGTGGCTGACCGATGCCTTTAAACAATTTTTCAGTCCTCAGCGCCAAGGTCTGATCGGTTCAAGCAACCATAGCCAGTGTCTGCATTATATGGTGCAGGAATATCTAGGGGCAAGAGCAGACTTGGAGACCTTTCCAACAGAGCATCCACTGGGTTACTGGGTCTAGAGGATGGACCACTGGCCAGAACTAGCTCAATATGCAATTGAATGAATGAATGAATGAAGGATTTGTAGAGCGCTGCAAATGCGAACTGAATCGCCTCAAGGCGCTAGAATGCGTTCTCTGTTGCCAGCTTCTTAGAAAAGGAAGGTCTTTAGTTTTTTCCTGAAGGCCTGATGGTTTTCTTCCATGCGGATGTGGGTCGGAAGAGCGTTCCATAGTCGAGGTCCTTGGACTGCGAATCTTCGTTCTCCCTTTGCTTTGTAGCGATATTTGGGAATGATGAGGAGGTTTTGGTTAGATGATCGAAGGCTGCGATTGGGTGTGTAGTGTTTTATTTTCTCCTGAAGATATAGCGGAGCGTTTCCTTGTATGCATTTGTGGGTGAGGCAGAGGGTCTTGAATTTGATCCGATTCTTTACGGTTAGCCAGTGTAGGCACTTTAGGGATGGTGAAATAGATTCCCAGGGTTTTTTTCCTGTTAACAGTCTTGCCGCCGTGTTTTGAATGAGTTGTAAGCGCGCAAGCTGATATTGGGGTAGTCCTATGTAGAGCGAATTTGCGTAGTCGAGTCAGGAATTGATGATTGTTCCCACAACTGCCGCTTTGTCTTCTTCTGGGATGAAGGGGATGAGCCTGCGTAGGAGGCGGAGGAGATGGTGGGATCCGCTCACCACTGATCCTATTTGTGCATCCATTGTCATTCCTGAGTCAAAGATGACTCAGAGACTCTTGGCTTTGATGCTTGGAGCGATGGTCTGTCCGAGGATGGTGGGAGGTGTCCACGGGGTCTTAATTTTGGAATTTTTGTTGGCATTTAGGAGAAGAAGTTCTGTTTTTGAACCGTTAAGTTTGAGGGAGCTGATGGTCATCCAGTCATCAGTTGAATTGAGGCATTCTTCTAATTGTTGATGATGGTTTTTTTGTCCGGTGATGCGAAAGTAGAGTTGGGTGTCATCGGCGTATGAGTGGAAACAGAGGTCCATTCTCCTGATGATATTGAGAAGTGGGACGATGTAGATGTTGAATAGCACTGGTGACAGGGGTGAGCCCTGAGGAACTCCGCAGGAGACTGCCCGGGTTCCCGAGGTGAATGTTCATAGTTTCACTATCTGAGAGTGATTTTCTAGGAAGGATGCAAGCCATTTTAGAGCCGGACCTGTGGCTCCTGCCACTTCTGAGAGGCGGACAAGTAAAGTATTGTGGTTCACTGTATCAAATGCTGCGCTGAGGTCCAACAGTACCAGGAGACTAGATTCTCCATCATCTGCTGCTTCAAGGGCGTCGCTCCATATTTTGAGGAGTGCTGTTTCTGTGCCATGGCCCGGGCGGAAGCCTGATTGCAGCGTGTCCAGGAGTTGGTGTGTGTCCAGGTGGCGTTGTATCTGCAGTACTACTGCTTTCTCCATAATCTTGGAGATGGTGTTGAGGCTTGTTATCGGTCTGCGGCAGTTAGGGTCCTTAGGGTCAAGATTGGGTTTCTTCAGCATCGGTTTGACGATGCCTTGCTTGAGGGAGGTTGGTACAGTCCCTTCTTTGAATGATTGATTTATGAGGTGTGTAAGAGTAGGGGCCAGGATGTCGGAACATTCTTTAAGGAGTTTTGTGGGAATGATGTCGTTTGGGGATGTGCTGTCTCGAAGGCTTCTGATGATGTTTATAGTCGTGTCAGCGGTGATAGGAGACAAAGAAAAATTCGGTGGTTGTGTGATGTTCGTGTTAATATCCTCTTTTTGCTTTGGTTGAATGAGGTTGGTTGTTCTTTTCTGATGAATTGATTTCCGGATGTTGTCGATTTTGTCGATGAAGTAATCTGATAATTCATTGCAGAATTCTTGAGTATTGTTTCCGGGTGGCTCTAAGCAAGTCGGGTTCATTGACTGAGTGACTAATTTGAAAAGTTCTCGCGGACGGTTTAGGGCAGTTGAGATGGTGTCAGAGAAATGTTCTTTTTTGGCTTTGAAGATTGCCTTGTGGTATTTCACAGTAAGTTCTTTGTAGTTGGTACGGTTTTCCTTGGTGGGATTTCTTCTCCATGCTCTTTCAGCTCTTCTACGTTCCTGCTTGAGTAGGGTGAGCGTGGCATTAAACCATCTCAAGTTTTTATTGCGGATAGGTGTTCTGCGTTTTGGCGGCACCGAGTCTGCTGTTTGTAGTAATACCTTGTTTAGGGAGTTGAGTGTTTGTTCCGTTGAGAGGTTTGAGTTTAGCAGAAGTATTTTATTTGATAATGTGGTTTTGAAGAGTTCGGAGTGTAGTTTCTTCTGGGATCTATTCCAGTTTGTTGTTGTTGCCCGTTTCTGTTTTTGGGAGGTGGTGTTGATGGTGATTTTGAATTTGATGGCGTGGTGGTCCGTCCACGGTAGTGGAGTGTTGTCCAGTATGTGGATGTCCATATTCTGTTTGAAGATGAGGTCTAGAGTGTGTCCTGAACCGTGTGTGGGAGCATTTATCAGTTGTTTCAGGCCCAGTTCTTCCATTTGGTTGACACAGGCGATTGCGATACGGTCTTGGGCAGAGTTTGCCCAGAGGTTAAAATCCCCAAGTACCAGCAGGTTTTTGGTTTTCAGGGTGTGTATTGAGAAGAATTCGGTGAGTGGAGTAAGGAGATTGGTCTTTGGTCCTGGTGGTCTGTAGCATAGTAGTATGTGAATGGTGTCTTGAGGTGTTGTTTGAAGATGCAGTGAGAGAGTTTCCATGAAAGGCACTGAGTTCTGTAAAGTTGGTTTGGTAAACCCAAGGTGCGATTTGAAAATCACTGTTAGGCCTCCTCCTTTTTTTCCTATTCTATGCTCAGTTAGGATACTGTAGTTTTCGGGCACCAATTCAGTTAGGATGGTGTTGCAGTCAGGTGTTAGCCAGCTTTCTGTAATGAAGAGGCAGTCAATGTTGTTTTCGATGATAAAGTCGTAAATTTCCAGCCTGTGCTTGACTGCAGATCTGGTGTTGATCATGGCGCATGCTAGTTGTTGTGGTTGGATCGATGTCTCCCTGTTTCTGATGGTTGATTGTGGCTTGGTCCTTAGTAATTGTTCTTTTTTCAGTCTTTTTTGAGTGGCGGTTGGCAAAATTGAGGCAGCGTTTCTTAGCCTGTGAAGGGCGTCCGCTGTGTATTTGAAGTTGCACATGATGAGGAGGCAGAGTTGTTGAAGGAAGGTTGATCTAATGATGATGATGATACTGATGTAGCGATGACGAGCTTGCTGGAGGATGTAGGGATCAGATGGTCACCACTGCTTCTGGAGTGGTGTGGGTGACAGGTTAATGTGGTGCGGAGGTCCTAGCGGAGGTGGTGTGCCTACCACCCTCTTGTTGATCCAGAGGAAGGCGAAAAACCTCCGCTGCGATAGCCAATTGCGCAGCAGAGGAAAAAATTCCTCGGTGCTTACCTGTAGGATGGTGGGTGGTGCGGTGGCTGCATCTAGGGCGATCTGCGGTGGATTGGCCTCAGGTGAATCACCAGTCACCAGTGCCCTCTGTGGTGAGGTCCAGTAGCGGGGGGGGTGTTCCAGGTGTGGAGGGGCACGGGCTCTGTTAGACGAGAGTGGGAGGGGGGGTGTGGCTGACGGAGCTGGGCCGCAGCCGTGGTCTGTCCCACCAACCTAGCGGCTGGATCGGGGTGGCTAGACCGCGGCTGCGGTGGTGTCCGGGGGGGGTAGAACTGGGCGGCTGTGGGAGGGGGTCCAGTCAGGAGGTGATGCGGCCGGAGTGCTTGCGGCCTTAGGAGGGAGGCCCAGAAGCTGTAACGTTCAGCCTAGGTGTAGCAAGATGGCCGCCGGCTAGGCCCAAGCGGTGGACTGGCCGGCAATAGGAGTACTAAGATGGCCGCCGCCTAGGCCCGAGCCGCGGGCTGTCCTAGCGTAGTTACCCGGGCCCTTCTGCTGTAGTGGGCGGGTAGATCCGGTGTGGATAGGCTGGCAGGAGGGGGGCGCGGGTCCGCCAAACGAGCTACCTGGCGGTAGGTGTGATGTGCTGCCGGGCAATCAGCCGGAGCTAGGCCGGAGCCGCGGAGTGTTCTGAGCGGCCGGCCGGCTGGCTGAGTGCAGCGCCCGGATGTAGGTCAGTGAGGGGGGGTCCTGGCGTACCCCTGGAGGGGGCGACGGCTCAATCTGGATCCGAGGATGGGTGGCTGGATGCCAGAGCTGAGAGGCCGGGTGGCCGAGGCTGAAGTGTAGGGTGGCAGTGATGTCCTGCCAAGCTAGCAGCTGGAGCTAGGCCGGGCCGCAGAGGATCCTGAGCGGCCGGCCTGCTGGCTGAGCGTGGCACCCGGAGAAGGTCAGTGGGGGAGGTGGGAGAGGGATTCCGGAGTGACGTTCGAGGATTCACGGAGGGGTGGTCGGATGCCGGAGCTGGTGGTCGGATGATCGGAGAATGTAGAGGAGAGGCGGTGATGAGATACCGGTTAGCAGAGGAGCTGGCCGGGGCCGCGGGTGTCCTAAGCGGTCGGCCGGCTGGCAGGATGTGGCCCTCGCATGTAGGTCGGGGAGGGGGGGCCCGGTGGCCACTGCAAGGGGATCAGGAAGATCCAAGGGGATGGCCATATGGCCGGAGCTGGGTGGCCGGATGGCCGGAGCTGCTTCAGGGAGCTGCTACAGAGGTCTGCTCTCCACAGTGTCAGCACACAGCTACTGGCCTGTCCTGCATCCAGCGTGCTTTCTGAATGCACATTCACTGCTGCTGGAGGGTTTGTAATAGATCAAAGAGTGCGCCTGTCCACAGACTCCGTTAAAAGCTTATATTCATAAAAATGATTCAGTCTTGGATCAGCAGCTATCAAGAACCTGATGCTGTAACTCATTTAATTTGCTTTGGATGTGGGATCCCTTGAAGACTGCCTATGCTGATGATCCTATTCCTCCTCAATCTTGATGATGCTAGCTTCCAACAATATTTTTGGTTTATGGCACCACCACCACCACCCAAGGCCCAATTTTTCTGCCCCTGTTTAACAGGGGCATGTGATTACAATTATTGATATGATATTTCACAGCAGGGCCCATTCCTGCGCCCAACAAGAGTAACTGTGAGAGCTTACAGTGTTGTGGCACTACCACCACCACCAAAGGCCCAATTTTTCTGCGCCTGTGTTGTAGAGGAAAAAGTATTTTTTTAACTAAACTTCCGCTTTAAGGCTTAAAGACTTTCGATATATCCTTTTTTTAATTCTGGGTTTAATACCACTTCAATAGAATTTCCTTTTTTGTTTTCTGAGTGTGTCTACAGAATTGTAAATATTGTATCTATTTTGTAGCCATCTATTGAATCGATTCATGTTCAGATTTGTCAATGGGCTGAGAACCCTGTGTATTAGAACTCGCAGTATAGGCCATGTAGTCAAGCCTTTGGCTGTAATACTGGCAGAGGTCCATGTTCCTGGAACCTCTGGAAAATAAGCTACTTTGAAGACTTTGGCTCTTCTTTTAAAGAACCCTTTTGCAATGTAGACTTTTTTAAAAACATGAACATGCAAGGTCTGCTTATCTTTAGAAGCCTCACTGTCCATGTAAAAATTAAAAAGTTATATTAAAAAAAAAAATTAGGAGAAAAATTAAAACATTTTTTTACCTTAGGCTACATGTACTTGGGCATAAATATAGGAATATGGCCATAGAGCTTACAGCGCCCAGTAGCCCCAGCTGCGGCACATTTCTGTCCATATAACTGTATTACATAATACTTGGTGTGCCTTCATGTAAACACCAATACTCCTGATTACACGTGTACATGCATGGATGTATTTTTCTGAACATGATACTTGCTTTTGTAGCCTAGGGTGAGACAGTTTGGCCTCCAGAGCTCTGTAAATACAGGCGTTTTATATGGTCTGTATAGGAATACACCTGTATTTATGTCCATGTAGCCTTGCACTCCAGCTGGACTTAGACTTTTGGTGGCCAAACACATAAATTATATTGTCAAAAGTATTGGGACTCCTTCCGTCCTCTAATGGCATCCCAGCCTTAGACCGTAGGGTTCAATATTGAGTTGGCCCACCCTTTGCAGCTATAACAGCTTCAACTCTACTGGGAAGGCCATCCACAAGGTTTATTAGTGTGTCTATGGGAATGTTTGACCATACTTCCAGAAGGTCATCCCCAAACTGTTCCAACAAAGTTGGGGGCATGAAATTGTCCAAAATGTCTTGGTATGCTGATGCCTATTGGGTTGAGGTCAGGACTCTGATCAAGCCAGTCAAGTTCCTCCACCCCAAACTCACTCATCCATGTCTTTATGAACCTTGCTTTGTGCACTGGTGCGCAGTCATGTTAGAACAGGAAGGGGCCATCTCCAAACAGTTCCCACAAAGTTGGGAGCATGAAATTGTCCAAAATGTCTTGGTATGCTGACACCTTAAGAGTTCCCTTCACTGGAACAACGGGGCTAAGTCCAACCCCTGAAAAACAACCCCACACTATAATCCCCTCTCCCAGAAAAGTTGAAGCTGTTATAGCTGCAAAGAGTGGGCCAATGCAATATTGAACCCTACAGACTAATGCCCCGTACACACGGTCGGATTTTCCGATGGAAAATGTCCGATCGGAGCGTGTTATCAGATATTCCGACCGTGTGTGGGCTCCATCGGACATTTTCCATCGGATTTTCTGACACACAAAGTTGGAGAGCAGGAGATAAAATTTTCCGACAACAAAATTCGTTGTCGGAAATTCCGATCGTGTGTACACAAATCCGACGGACAAAGTGCCAGGCATGCTCAGAATATATAAAGAGATGAAAGCTATTGGCCACTGCCCAGTTTATAGTCCCGACGTACGTGTTTTACGTCACCGCGTTCAGAACGATTGGATTTTTCCGACAACTTTGTGTGACCGTGTGTATGCAAGACAAGTTTGAGCCAACATCCATCGGAAAAAATCCTAGGATTTTGTTGTCGGAATGTCCGAACAAAGTCCGACCGTGTGTACGGGGCATAAGACTGGGATGCCATGCCTGTAAAGGCAGGCGTCCCAATACTTTTGACAATATAGTGTATCAACGATTAATTTTGACTATAAATTGCCAAGAACAAACTGTGCTACTAAACCAATTTTGTGCAATAAACTAATTGAATAAAAGCAGCAACTCTGCGCTGAGATACTATACACAGTTCTCATACAATTACATCAAAAAAGAGTCATGTTCAAATGTGATATAAATTAAGTGAATCAACCAATGTGAAAAATAAAACAGATGTCTTGTAAACAAATGTTATATAAGAAAAGTACAATGTGAGAAAGAAAGATCCTCCTCTTACGTGTTCAAAAACTCTTAAACATGTGATCAACCTCTTTCACCAATGAGAAAAAATTTCTAGTTGTACGACCACCACCAAATGGAAAGAATACACGCTTACCAGTTGTGGTGTGACCCCCCCCCCAGCTTGTAATAGGGTACCTGGGCCTGGATCCCCTTATGGTAATTCCTCCAATGGCTGATAGTTGTAACTGGTTACCACTCAAGTACAGTGGCGACCTATCCATTATGGGTGCCCAGGCGCCGCCCCCTCTATCCATAGCCGCATCCTAATTAGTGCTCTATGATCCACATGCTGCTACCCCCTAGCCCCAGATCTTTTATAGACCTAGCAACGCCCCTGCCCATTGGTAACAAAGAAGAGCACTAACTGCCAGGGGAGCACAGAATAAGGTAGGTATATCACCTTACTCATCACCCCTCTGTGAAAATGACCACTTAACCCTTGCCGTACAGGGAGGGGCATCACAGGGGTAATTTTAAACCCTAACCAAATAGTAGTGTAGTAACCCACTGAAATCCTTCTTTGATCTGATGCCGGTAAACTGAAATCTGATTGGTCGCCATGGCTTATTACACTTTATGCTTCGTTGCTGCTTTATTGAATACACTCCTGTCTTGAGATGTCTTTGTCTGGCATAATTGAATTACAGCTAATTCTCAGTCTGACACGGTGCATGTTTAGTATTCCGCCCGTACAGTACAGGACTCTCCAGGAGCGTTTATGCAGAGCTCAGACTGGGAATCATGCCGTTTCAGTATGATGAATGAGAATGATTTAACACCTTTCAAAAAAAGGTACCGCAAATTGGGTTTAAAGATCTCTCCTTTTTGTAATTAGATTATAAAGGATTGACATCTAGGGGAGCTTTTATCCGGTTTATAAACAAAGGACTTTATTTAATAGCTCAAAGTGTCCAAAGAGCAACAACCCACAGCGACCAAATCAAAAGTCCTCTGCCGATGTTCTTCGGATCGCTTTAGGTTGCTGAGACTTGTGGTGGTCTACAGGACATTTTTTTTATTTTTAATATTCAAATATTTTTATGGTTGAACTTAACGGACTTGTATCTTTTTTCAACCAGATTAACTATGTAACTATGTAAAAGCAAACTCACCAATCCATCCATGTCTCCATGCTTGATTTTCTTGGGAAATCACTTTGATAAACACCCCCCTAGCATTTCTAGCCAAGGCCACCTTGAATAAGGATAAATGATTCTTAAGGCATTTACTTTCCTGGAATCTATCTTCCTTTAGCTCAGGCATGCAGGAAGGTAGGTGTGCTTAGCTGAGAAAGCTCCTCCCTTCCTCCAGATGAAAGAAGATAAAAATGCCCATGAAAACTCTTGGGATGTATGCAGGGCTTTTTTTCAGCCGGAACACGGGAACGCAGTCCCTGCACCTCCAGCAAATAATGTATGTAATGGCAAGGGGTGCCGGGTGTGCTGGAGGGTCTATTGATGCTGGTTGCTAGAGGATCTATTGTCGGTGGTGGGGATATATTTCTGTGTGGGGGTTTCTTATCGCTGGTGGGGGGCTACTGTTGAGGGAAAGGTCTATTGTTGCTGGCTGCTGGAGGATATATTGATGCTAGCTGCTGGGAGGTCTGTTGTGGCTGATGGGGGTCTCTTGTTGCTGGGGTGGTATTTTCTTGTGGGGGGGGCCCTTTGTTGCTTGGAGGGGGAGTCTATTGTTGTGTGGGGGATCTATTGTTGCTAAAGTGGGGTCTATTGTTAATGGAGGATCTATTGTTGCTTGGGGGGTCTACTGTTGCTGGGTTCGGGGGCTATTGTGTTGCTCACTGCAGGGGATGTATTTTACTTTCTTTCTTGGTATCATTAACAAATTCCACACAAATAACTAAGTGATACTTGATTCTGTATTCTCTAAAAGGGGCGGTACTGGGAGGTGGGTAGGGGGT
This sequence comes from Aquarana catesbeiana, assembly GCF_042186555.1. Lineage (NCBI taxonomy): Eukaryota > Metazoa > Chordata > Amphibia > Anura > Ranidae > Aquarana > Aquarana catesbeiana. The sequence goes on from NC_133330.1 coordinate 320,010,781, forward strand.
GGAACCAAGGAACGATGCTCAGAGGTGGGTAGGGGGCGGAGAAAAAGGATGACTCAGAAGGAGGGAGTTCCTGCACCTATTCTCTGAGAAAATAAAGGTGGATGTATGACATCATTTTGCCCTAGGCCAGAAACCAGGAAGCAACTGAAGAAATGTAAAAAAAAAATGGTTTAAAACAAGTTAATCTAATATACCTTCCTATCCATTTACTAATTCCAGCGGCATAAGGATTAAAAATAGTTCATGTTGATTGAGAGAGTTCAGTTCTGCTTTAACCGCTTGCCGACCAGCGCACGATGAAGTACGTCGGCACAATTGCACGGGTGCGCAAATGGACGTATCTGTACGTCCCCTTTAAGACGCAGCATTGTGGGCGCGCGTGCGCCGCTGGCTGGGCATGCACGCACGCCACGTACTCCGTGACCGTGCCCACGGGTCCCGCGGACTCGTTGTTGGCTGGTGTCCCGCGATCCTGTCACAGAGTGGCAGAACGGGGAGATTCCTATGTAAAAAAGGCATTTCCGTAAACTGCCTAGCAACATGAAAGAAACCTACTGCTCCCTGTCATCGGGACGGGAGCAGTGATCTCTGTCATGTTGTAGTGAGCCCATCCCCCCTACAGTTAGAATCACGCCCTAGGACACACTTAACCCCTTGATCACCCCCTAGTGTTTAACCTCTTCCCTGCCAGTGTCATTTACACAGTAATCAGTGCATTTTTATAGCACTGATCCCTATACAAATGACAATGGTCCCAAAAGAGTGTCAAAAGTGTCCGATGTGTCCACCACAATGTCGCAGTCATGATCAAAAAAATAGCAAATCTCCGCCATTACTAATAAAAAATAATTAATAAAAAAAAATGCCATAAATCTATGCCCTATTTTGTAGACGCTATCACTTTTGCTCAAACCAATCAATATACACTTATTACGATTTTTTTTACCAAAAATATGTAGAAGAATACATATCAGCCTAAACTGAGAAAGAATTTTTTTTATATATATATATTTTTGTGGGATATTTATTATTGCAAAAAGTAAAAAATATTGCTTTTTTTTTCAAAATTGTCGCTCTTTTTTTGTTTATAGTGCAAAAAATAAAAACCGCAGAGGTGATCAAATACCACCAAAAGAAAGCTCTATTTGTGGGAAAAAAAGGACATCAATTTTGTTTGGGTGCAACGTCACACGGCCGCGCAATTGTCAGTTAAAGTGACGCAGTGCCGAATCGCAAAAAGTGCTCTGGTCAGGAAGGGGGTAAAATCTTCCGGGGCTGAAGTGGTTAATGATCGTTAGACATGAAGATATAGACTATATAAGAATCATCAGGGTTCATCTTGCAACATCCTGTGACTATCACCTTAAGTCAAGTTAATAAATAATATGATCTGAGCAATAAAAAAGTCATCTATCTTTCCAGTGCAAGTGCATTACGATCTTTGCTGACGCATGACTTCTGCTTACATTTCAGAGTTTGTTTCTGAAAAAAACATGTCTGACATTTTCAAGTATCTGGTCAATTTTTCTTTTTTTTTTTTTTGTTAGAGGCTTAAACCAAGTCGGATTCAGAGATATACTCTGCTTGCTTAAAAAAATTAAAAAAAATACAATAATAAATACAAAGATAAAATACAATTTAATGACGTGTTAATGGAAACATTATAGCAGACTACGAATGAGACATTTTCTGGGTTCAGTTCAGGGTGAATTCGGCCAACTTTACTGGAGTTTGAATGCCAAATTAATAGGAGACGAATGTTAGAAACAGGTAATTGCAATTTACTAGGTTATCAGGAAAAATGTTGACAAATGGCATGGGGGGCTGCGTACTGCCCTGGGAGATATGCACCAAAGCAAAATTCTCTTTTGGTGCCCAGTGTATGGGTGACCTCCATGAACCCCTGTACCCCCTAATCCCCACCAACCCCCCCCCCCCACCGCTAACCCCACTCTGTCTTCCTATTCTTCCTGTCTCTATACCATTTTCATTTTATATCTTTTTTATATTGTTCTGCGAGACCAGTAGCAGAGGACTAAATGCTCCTGCTGCTTATGTTTCCCTGCAGACAGGCTGGGAAAGATCAGGATCATGTGACAGCTGTATAACAATTAGGAAAAGGGTACTTCAATGATTTTTTCTAAATTAAAAAAATTGCAGTGCCATCATCCACATACAGAAATAAGAGGTGCAATAGGCTCCATTTACAAAGCGGTATTTTCTTCTTTTGCGGTGAAATAGCTCACGGCGGGTTTAAATTTTTTTTTTTTTGCAATTCACAAAAAACACCACTAAAATACCGCTTGCAGTATTTCATTGAAATATGTGGCATTTATCGCATGAAACCATGCTGTATTTTATCTCATGCCATATCCAGTGGGATGGATACAGTGGAGAAGAATTAGAACACTGTCAGTTTTTTTTTTTCTTAGGCCCCTTTCACACTGGGGTGGTTTGCAGGCGCTATTGCGCTAAAAATAGCGCCTGCAAACCAAGCCGAAATAGCCGCTGCTGTGTCTCCAGTGTGAAAGCCCCGAGGGCTTTCACACTGGAGCGGTGCGCTGGCAGGATGGGAAAAAAAGTCCTGCTAGCAGCATCTTCGGAGCGGTGAAGGAGCAGAGTGTATACACCGCTCCTTCACTGCTCCTGCCCATTGAAATCAATGGGGCAGCACGGCAATACCGCTGGCAAAGCGCCTCCGCAGAGGCGATTTGCGGTGGTTTTTAACCCTTTCTCGGCCGCTAGCGGGGCGGTTTTTCCGCCGCTAAAACGACGGTAAAGCGTCGCTAATAATAGCGGTGCTTTACCGCCGATGCACCTCCCGCCCCAGTGTGAAAGGGGCCTAATAAAGAAATAAAATGGTTTTAACCGTAGAAATATGCCAACTCACGTCAGTGCGCTCCCTGCAGCATATGTATTAATTTAAAAAGCAAAAATATGTGACTAGAATACCAGTCAAAGGGAAACTGCTTTTGGGACACACGTGGTGTAAAATTAATTAAGTGAATACAAAATATCTTTAAAAATGTCAAATATTGAAAGAAAATGGTATAAAAAATTACACTAATATATAAATACCCTTCTTCCACCAATAAAAAACACAATGTTAGTGGAAGAAGGCTATTTATATACTGTATGTGTGTAATTTTGTATACTATTTTCCTCTAGAAACCTCTGGAGAAACCCTAAGCTTCCATGGAACCATGGTTGAGAAACCTGGCTTTAAATTCATTTTTGCTGTGATATTTGTCAAAAACCCCTTTAAATCCTTTTCATGCTGTATTTACTGACAGTTTTAAGTGTTTTGTGGTAAATACCGCAAAATTGTATAGTGATATGACAGTTGCAGGATAGCATGCAAAATTTAGGGAAAGTGTGCCCGGATACCTGAATACCTTCTGGTTCTATGAATGGAGCCCAATGTATATTATTATTATAGACAATTTATATAGCGCCAACAGTTTACGCAGCGTTTTACAATGTAGAGGGGGGGGGGGGGGGTCAGCACAATTACAGTACAGTTCACCCAAATCGTCCTCCTACTCTCAAGCTCTCTCGTCTCCTCCTCTCATGCTCGTCTCCAGGATTTCTCCAGAGCCTCTCCCATCCTCTGGAACTCGCTACCTCCACCGGTCCGGCTATCCCCTACTCTTGCTACCTTCAGGCGATTCCTGAAGACTCATCTCTTCAGAAAAGCCTATCACGTCTCCAACTAATCTTCTACCACTTCCATCAGCTCATTCCCCACAGTTACAACCTTTTGTACCACCTGCCCCACCCTGTTAGATTGCAAGCTCTTCTGAGCAGGGCCCTCTTAATCCTCTTGTAATTTATTCTATTATAACTGTATTGTCTCCTTTTTATATTGTAAAACGCTGCGTAAACTGTTGGCACTATATAAATCCTGTATAATAATAATAATAATAATAATAATCATAATAATAATAATAATACAGAAGGGACAGGAGGGTCCTGCTCGTAGATCTTACATTCTAAAGGGAGGGGGTGGTGGTACAAAAGGTAATAGATGCAGGGAATTATTTGATGGGGATGTATATTGAACAGTGTGTGTTTATTATTACTTTAAATATATTATATTTTTTTGTCTTGGATCCAGATATACTTTAAAGCAGCCATTATTAATTGGGACTCATTGAAACCCAAAGTTTCTTCCAGATATTGCTAGGGGTTCCTCACATTTGATGATGACTGTATAGTTTATGGGGTCAGTCCCATCTGGCACAGATGACTTTTTTAGCTGTCTGCATTTTGACCAGTACTGTTACGGGGGTTTCATCCCACTAAACACCAAAGGAAGGGAATTATTTTCACTGATCACCAGTTGGTTTTAGCACAGGTTCCCAAGACCTGAAACATCATTTCAAAGGTTCCTCTGGGGGAAAAAAGGTTGAGAAAGGCTGCTTTAAAGTATGTCTTTTACTTTAACTGTGATAGCGTTTTTTTTTTTTTTTTTTAATTGTGTAGATCCTACTGAAACATTCATATTTTCTATTCTTTATTCTACGGCATCAACACTGACCTTTCTAACTCTGCGGCCTTGAATTAGGATCAACCATTGAAACCAGCTTCCTCATCCTTGGCTTTAAATGGCTAGTGACCTCAAACCAAGGTTTCATTTTTCTTGTAATGGAAAGTGGCATGATACAGTATAAAAGAAAAAAAACATATAATTTTAATTGGTTGCTTGCTGGCTTCAATTAGATTAAAGTCAGCGGTGGTTTTCAATTTACGAGCAGCTATAACACATTACATTTATATCATGAAGGTAGAAATTACAAAGTGATTAAGGATAACTGCATGGACCCCGAATATAGCCAATGTAACAGCGCATGGAGAGGGCTCTTCTCTGTGTGCTCTCAGTACTGCCAATCTTCCCAATGGGTATTATTGTATAATACTGGTGTATAGTTAGTAATTATATCCGTGCATGTGCAGGCTCTGCTTTATTTTAGTAGTGCTAGACAGTGGTTGTGCTGCACTTATCATCTCTTGTGTTCAAGTCTATGGGTTTGGCCTAAAAAAGCAAACTTTCTATATAGCTAACTATCTTACTTTTGAATACAGTTGGGGAGAATTAGAAGCCTTGTCAGGTCTTTATTGCTCCAAATCACCAATCCATACAACAATGTCTCCAATCGCCAAGAAGGTGTAGAGTGTGCTTGGTCAATGATGGTGCCATCAACTGTTCTTTACTAGAAAAAGCCAGCATGCTATGTGCAAAAGCAATATATTTTACTGAAGTCCCATACAAAAGATGGAATAAGGGTCCTACACAAAACATTGACCATGTTTTATATGGGATTTACCTAAAATATGTTGCATGTTAACATGGTATGTTGCTTTTTTCTAATAATGGACAGTTGAAGGCATCACCGTTGGCTGAGCACCAACTACATCTTCTTGACAATTGGAGACAATGAGGTAGATTTGCCAAAACTGACAGAATCTGGTGTAGCTGTGCATGGGAGCCAATCAGCATCCAGATTTTCTTGTCAAAGCTTAAAGCGGGATTCCGGACGTAAAAAAAAAAAAAAAATTAAAAGTCAGCAGCTACAAACACTGTAGCTGCTGACTTTAAATAAGTACTTACCTGTCCTGGGTGCCCCCAATGTCGGCCGCCCGAAGCCGACCCGTCCCTCGGCTCTCGGGTCCCGGCACTGCCATCCTAACTAAGGGAAACAGGCAGTGGAGCCTTACAGCTTCACTGCCCGTTTCCTACTGCGCATGCGCGAGTTGCGCAGCGCTTTGTGAATGGGACGCGATGTGTTGTGGAACACACACAGTTCCCATAACACACCGCGCCCCATTCCCCAGAAGACAACGCGGGGAGGAGAAGAGACAACATCACCGTGGCACAGGAAGAGGCAGATTAGGAAGACTGCCTAGCAACAGCTATTTCGCGTAAGTAAAAAAACATTTTTTTTCTTTTCCTCTATTTTTTTAGGTATTTTTTTTGTGCAATTTATTTTTTCAGGGTGGATCTCCACTTTAATGGAACAAGCTGAAGTTGGAAGCTGATTGGTTTCTATGCACAGGTGAACCAGATTCTGCACGCTCCACTTTTAGTAAATCTCCCCCAGTGTGTTATAGAGAGGCCATTTAGAGCAATGAAGACCTGTCAAGGGTTGTTATTTTCCCCTACTGTTTTCAAAACTAAGAAAATGATCTTTACAGAGAGAGTTTTTTTCAGCCATGTCAGACCCGACCCATAGACTTGTGCTCAAAGGGAGGAGCAGTAGAACACAGCCACCAACATTTCGGAGAAACAAAGGTCCTCTTCATCAAGGTGACCTTGGGTTGTCATTTTGATAAAGAGAGATATTTGTGTCTACAAAATGTTGGCCATGTTTTATATAGTAAATACAATTTATATACATTATATTACCAAAAGTAATATACGCACATGAACTTTAATGGCACCCTAGTTTTAGTACATAGAGTTCAATATTGAGTTGGCCCACCCTTTGCAGCTATAACAGCTTCAACTCTCCTGGGAAGGCTGTCCACAAGGATTAGGAGTGTGTCTATGGGAATTTTTGACCGTTCTTTCAGAAGCACATTTGTAAGGTCAGGCACTGATGTTGGATGAGTGTCAGAAACCATGAATCAGACTGAGACAGAAATACAGTTAAATCACACTTGTTTAATAATAATGAAAAAAGGTAAACAGAGTAAACATAGTCAAAACATATCCAGAGTTCAGGAACCGGAACGGATAGTCAGACAAGCCAAAAGGTCAGGGAGCCAGAGATGAGCGTAGTAGTACAGAAAGCAAGATCTGGAGCCAGAAGGAATGTCAGCCAAGCAAGTCTTTAACAGGAACACAGGAGAGCGTCTCTAGAGATGTGAACAAGGTGAAGGCAGAGATCATCTGGACTGGACGGCTTAAGTAGGCAGGACTGGAGAGCAGGATATCATCAACAAGTGAGTCACTGTGGAGAGATAGGAGCTGGCAATTAGCCAACAGCTGAGTGGCCAGCTTTGAGAAGGAAGGGCTGAGCCCAGCCCTTACAATGAGAAGGCCTGGCTCGCAGTCTCCACTCTAAATCATTCCTAAGGTGTTCTGTCAGGTTGAGGTCAGGACTCTGTGGAGGCCAGTCAAGTTCCTCCACCCCAAACTCGCTCATCCATGTCTTTAAGTACCTTGCATTGTGCACTGGTCCAAATCATTTGGTGGAGGGGGGATTATGGTGTGGGGTTGTTTTTCAGGGGTTAGGTGAGGTCCCCCAGCCCCCTTATTAGCTTTGTTGCCCTTCTCTGGACTCTCTCCAGTTCCAGTATATCCTTCCTGAGGAGAGAACTAGTGATCAGAGCTGGACGCATACCCAAGATGTGGCCAAACCAGAGTTTTGTAAAGTGATACATTTATAGTTTTATCTTTGGAGTAGATACCCTTTTTAATGTATGCCAACAGTCCACTGGCTTTGTTGTCGCAGCTTAGCATTGCATGCTATTGCTGAGTCTGTGATCTATAAGGGACCCCCAGATCGTTTTCCATCCTCGATTCTCCCAGATGTTCTCCCCCTAGCGAGTAACTTGTATTCATATTTTTAGCTCCCAAGTGCAATAATTTACATTTTTCAACATTGAACCTCATCTGCCATATAGCTATCCACCCTTTTATTTTTTTCACAAAGGTTTATGTAAACGTGAACTCCAAGACATTGAAGGGGGCCATATAGTTATATAGGGTCCCTATCAGATCAAAGTGATACTAAGAGGATTCTCACCTGATACATAGTGAAGGCATCAACCACAATGTGGCGGAATCAAAGTCCAAACCAGCAATAAAGATAGATTCTCATGAAATACGGTATAAACCGTCAAAATTCAAGGTATCTAGAAATACAGGCGGTATCAACAGTTAGCCAGACACACAATCAGGTACATGATGAAACAATATTTGTGAATGGCACTTACCAAGTCACAAGAGCGTAAATATTCTTAAACCTGAGATGCTTTAACTAAGTGTTAAATAGATAAAAAGAGCTCTCCAAGCTCAAGAGGACAAAGCATCATCTAGGGAGAGATAGTATAGAGAGCTACTAAGCACAGGTGTAAGCCATAAGAGCATATAGGATAGCATTAGTGAATAGGTTAAAAAAGAGGACCCACCTATATCACATGAGTGTGGCAGATGTCCCAATTGGGGAGGCCTATTGTTACGGCCCTAGTAGTTAGTGAAGAGTAACAAATTGTAGGTCTACAACAATATATAGATAAAGGGGGGGTTCAACAGATTATTTAATAATGGAAAGAATGAATGGCTGGATAGCCGCACTCCAAATATTCACCTTTATTGAAAAGTTAAAACCGAGGCATCAAAGGTAAGTACAGACTAACTGCACTGCTGCTGACATGTTTCACACCAGGCACGGTGCTTAGTCATAGCTAGCTAATAGGCTGCAGAGAGGGGTGGAGAGACGCATTCAGGGCGGAGTCGGTACACATCGTGCACGTCAGCACGGCCACATCAAATGCTCGCCTCAATAGGGCCGGGAGAAGGGGGAGGGTCAAACCAACGGCAAGTGACACGCAGCGCACCAACGTTGCACATGCGCTATGCCATCTACCTGCAAATATGCAGGACGCTATTGGTGGATGCCCGTCTCCTTTTTGTGCTCATATTATTCTCTGCATATTTTTAGGATTTTTCATGATTGAATCCTATCTCACAGTGGCCTATAGTTGTTTCCTCTACCCAGTGGATGTATTACAGTCATCAGTTTATGTATACGTACCACTCTGACATATACATGGATTTTAATTGAGACTCCTGCTCTTTTTATGTCTGTCTAGTCTTGTGGGTTACCCCTGGACACAGGCTCACCAGGCAAGCATATATGTGTTTGGTGTTGTTTTCTGTTTGTTTGTCTTTTGTACATGTTATTATAATTATATGTATCTCTCTTGGATACGTGCTGAAGTAATTACCTTTATGCTCATACAGATATATACAATATGTAATACTCGTATACAATTTTTTTGCTTTGTTTTTAAATATACCAGCACCTACCCAGTATTTGTCCTGAGGAAGCTAATATCTAGCGAAATGCGTCAACAAGTTTTGGAGGTTATATTGGATCAAACTTTCTTTATTAGACATACCATTAAGATCCACAGATCCAACCTTCATAATTGCATTATTATTGGGTAACTGGTAACTGTGTCCATTTAGGGTGTTGGGTGTTAGACATGTGCACAGCCAAAAAAATTCTTTCATTTTCGTTTTCGTTTCATTAGTTTATTATTTTTTTCGTTTTTCGGGTCATTCGTTACGATCGCGATTCGTAAATTCGTTCATTCGTAAATTCGTAAATGCGTTCATTCGTGCATTCGTACATTCGTAAATTCGAACATTCGCTCATTCGTTCATTCGTACATTTTACATTTGTACATTCGTAAATTCATACATTCGTAAAATCGTACATTTGTAAATTAGAAAATTCGGAAATTTGTAAATTCTAAGTTTGAAAATCCAAAAACCCGAAAATTCAAAAATCTGAAATAGTAACTAACTATTAAATTCTAGGTATTGTAATTTCCTTTCAAATTTGGATGTCAGTGAACGTAACAAATACGAATTTATCCGAAGTTACGAATTATCAGAAACAAATTCTGCATCTAAACAAATGGAACAGAACAAATTAATAATAAATAATAATAATACGTTGTTATTATTATTATTGTTATTTATTATTATTAATTCATTACGTTCCATTCCGTTTTTTCGGATAATTCCTAACTTTGGATAAATTTGTATGTGTTACGTTCACTAACAGCCAAATTTGAAAGGAAATTACAATACCTATAATTTAAAAGTTACTAGTAATTACTAATAGTTAAGTTATTATTAGTTAACTATTATTTCAGATTTCCGAATTTTCGAATTTACAAATTTACGAATTCACTAATTTACTAATGTACGAATGCCCGAATTTACGAATGTCCAACTTTATCGAATTTAAAATAAAAAAATTTGTTAAACGGGTTTTCGTTAATTCGGATATTCCAGAATTAACGAATTTGTCGAAATTCGTTAAAAAACTAATTCGGAACTAAACGAATTGCACATGCCTATTGGGTGTATGTTTTCTATGTTTTTTAATCATGATGTAATAAAATTTATAACTTTCTAGTTAGTTCTCCTCTCATTATGTGCCCACTAAGTCCACCTATTATTTGAGTTTCTCAATCCTTATGTACATGTTCCACCTGTGTTCATGGTAGAACATGTAACATGTTCCAGCAGCTGCAGCCTTTCCCCCCTTCCGCAGTGACAGTGGGCGGGCATCTTCTCCGGGCGCCCGCTGTCACTGTTTGAAAAAACTGTGGCCGTGCGGGACTCTGCCCACCCAGCCACGTCATTCATTTACAGCCCCCTGTGAATGGGAAACTACAAGTCCCGACACAGCCTTTGTCAGCTTGTAGTTTCAACGAACTACCACGGTGGTTCATTCATTCTTCCTGTAAGTGTGTATCTGCCTGCCTGTACGAGATATCAGCACACAGATACGGTGAGAAGTCTGTAGGAGTCCTGCATGGCACCTGCAATCAGCTGATCATGAGTGCAATCCTTTCCAGGCTCCAAGTGAGAAAAATAATAAATGCACTTTTTTTTCTACCTGCAAAAAGATGTGCATTTATTATTATTCTTTTAAAAAGGTGAACTTATCTTTTAATTACCAGCCACTGGGTCCATTTAATGTGTACGATACCAGTGTGTAAATAATCAATTTGAGCAATCCAATAATATGTCAATGAAATTAATTAGAAAAGTTGCTAGCCAACCCCCATAAGTGATTCAGACCTTATTGAACTAATATATACAACAGAATGATGTAGCGCAACTTACAAAATATAACCACAATATAATAAATGTGCCAACAATTGTGCAAAAAATGTGTACAAAAAAAAAATATAATCCAATGTATATCCAGAAATATCAAAGAAAGAAACGATAAAAGTGCAAACAATATATGTGTATACAAAAAAATAGTCCCAATGTATATGCAAAAATTTCCAAAGAAAAGAAAACAATATCCATTTTGAATCCAAAATCTGAATCAATAACTAACTAGTAATAACTAATATTACTAACAATTAAATTATAGGTATTGGAATTTCCTTTCAAATTTGGCTGTTAGCGAACGTAATGAATACGAATTTATCCGAAGTTACGAATTATCCGCAAATAACGAATGTGGCATCTAAACGAATGAAACGTAATGAATGAATAATAATAAATAATTTTAAAAAATGTTTTATTATTTATTTTTATTAATTTGTTACGTTCCATTTGTTTAGATGTGGCATTCGTTTTTATCGGATAATGCGTAACTTTGGATAAATTCATATTTGTTACGTTCAACAGCCAAATTAGAAAGGAAATTCCAATACCTACAATTTAATAGTTAATTATTATTAGTTATTTAGTTAGTTATTATTTTGGCTTTTTTCAAACTTTTGGACTTTAGAATTTTGGGATTTTCGTTCTTTCAAATTTTCCCAAATTTTTGAATTTTGGGATTTTGAATTTCCGAATTTTCAAATTTATTCGAAATAATGAATTTCGATCATAACAAAGGACCCGAAAAACTAAAAAAAGAAACAAATGAATTTTTTGGCATAGCACCATACTACCAGAGAACTCTGTGTTTTAGTGTGTTCTTAAGTTATCCAGAAGGATAACTAATTGGCTTTTGGCTTCTTAAGCATAAGGTATTCCTATGGGGGAGCCAGGCTGTCTGAGGTAGCCATTGTCTATGATACAAGGATTAGCTCTAATGTCTGAGGTGGCCGTTTGTCTGTGATTATGTGAGATGACCTTATCTGGTGGTTTTCTTCATAAATTCAGTGTGTTTCTCTAATAAAGGAGTTCTTCTTCTGGTTTGCTCCAAAACTAGTGTCGCCTAGTTCTTTGGGGTAACTATAGCCAGATTCACGGACCTCGTGTTCCAGAGCTTGGGAAGCAGCTTCTTGGCGGAGATACCCAGTCGGGGTGTCCGGAGTTCGTCACACCAAGCTTAAAGGGTACTCAGTCTTGCCCAGTGTTCCAAGCATTAGAAGAGAGTGGGGAAACCTCATATAGTGCAGTATTTTTCATTGGGATTAGTAATACACTTACATTAGCAATAACAATGCAAGCCAAAGGAAACTGAAATGGGGAACGCCAGTCTGCATTCCAACATGCGTTCCAAAAAGCGGAAGTGACGTCACCGAAAGTCCCAGCTCATCTATAGCAACTTTTGATTTTCTATTTGTCACCTTAGACTGCTGTTTTCTGCTTTGGACAATAGAAGAACCCTCCTCTTCACCTCATCTTCATAACATTAGGGGAGGTGTTCTGTAGTTCACAGAAGAGAACTGTGCAGGACTGATAGGGGTAGAAGCTGAAAGCAAAGGATGTTAGGAGCTCTCAGGATTTCTGGCAGGATCAACATCTATTCTTTTTTTTTCTGTACATTTTGCCTTAAGAATCATTCAAAGAAAATATGTATGTATTAGAAAGATGTATTGGAAAACATACACTATATTCTATATTCCCAGACATTGGCAGGAAAAGGTGCAGGTACTCAGGGGCGGCCCATCCATTAAGGGCGCATAGGCGCTGCCCCCCCTATCCATGCCGCCGCCCTCCTTTCAGGAAGCCGGGTGCATGAATTACAGTGGCGGGGGTGTTTTTTTGAAGCACCTGATTAGAGCCAGAGGCTCTAATAGACTTCAAAATAGGGTGGGCTCCAGACGCAGAGCATTGCATCCGGAGCCCACCCAGGTGTGTTGCAATAGCAGATGAATATTCGCTATAGTAATGCCCCGTACACACGGTCGGATTTTCCGATGGAAAATGTCCGATCGGAGCGTGTTGTCGGAAATTCCGACCGTGTGTGGGCTCCATCGGACATTTTCCATCGGATTTTCCGACACACAAAGTTTGAGAGCAGGAGATAAAATTTTCCGACAACAAAATCCGTTGTCGGAAATTCCGATCGTGTGTACACAAATCCGACGGACAAAGTGCCACGCATGCTCAGAATAAATAAAGAGATGAAAGCTATTGGCCACTGCCCCGTTTATAGTCCCGACGTACGTGTTTTACGTCACCGCGTTTAGAACGATCGGATTTTCCGACAACTTTGTGTGACCGTGTGTATGCAAGACAAGTTTGAGCCAACATCTGTCGGAAAAAATCCTAGGATTTTGTTGTCGGAATGTCCGAACAAAGTCCGACCGTGTGTACGGGGCATATCACTGATCCTCCTCCCGGCCAATCAGGAAGCGGGTTCGAGACCCATCACCTGATTGGCTGAAAGGACAGGCAATCCTATTGGACGTCTAGGAGGAGGGGAGAAGACTCACGGTAGGAAGCGAGGAGGAGGAGAAGACACAGGAGCCCGATGCCCACTACTGCCTGATACCAGATGCCCGTCGATGCCTGACACTGCCTAATGCCAGATGTCCACCGCTGTCTAATGCCCGCCGCTGCCTGATGCCCGCCGATGCCCACCGCTACCCGATGCCCGCCACCTAGATGGGGTAAGTGGCGGAGGACCGACCGGCAGATGCGGGGGGGGGTGTTTGTTGTTTGACGCCCCCCACCCAAAAAAACAACCACCAGCCGCCACTGCAGGTACTCTTCTCTTGCACGCCACCCCCTACTCGCCTCCCAGTTCTGCCCCTTTTGAAGAATACAGAACCAAATATCATTTTGTGGTACTGAGTAATTTGTATGGAATTTGTGAATTATACTGAATCAAGAAAAGCAGTAAAATAGATCCCCTGCAATCATCAACAATAGACCCCCCCAGAAACAATAGACCCCCCCAGGAACAAAAAACTCCACAGCAATAAAATATCCCCACAAACCACGGACCCCCCCCCCCCCCCAACAAAATACCTCCCCAGCAACAATAAATAAACCTCAGGAAAAATAGATCCATACAAGCAACAATAGTTCTCCCAGGAGCCAGCATCAATAGACCCTCCAGCAGCCAGCAACAAAGGACCCCTCCCTCCAAAGTAGATCACACCAAACAATAATTGACCCCCTTACAACAACAATACAGTAGCTCCCGCACCAGCAACAACTGACCTCCCCCCCACAACAGTAGATCTCCCCCCAATAGCAATAGGTCCCCCAACAGCCAGCAACTAAGGACCCTCCAGCACACCCCAGTTCCCCCCCTTGCCATTACATACATTAGGTGCTGGAGGATCTGGAGGTGGTGGAGGTGCTGGAACTACGTTCCACTTCCTTCCCACAAAAAAAAGCCCTGAACATGGGTCAGCTAAAAAGCCAAACTCATCCTGTATAGGTGGAATATCCAAGAACGCTGCTCCACTCCACCAGAACATAGCCCTCCATACTGAACACCGCGTGACTGAATGACAAATCTTTCTATTGTGTCCTCTGCCATTTTTAAAGCCCAGTAAATATGTTATAATAGAAGATAATACCGACAGAGGCTCTGAGCATTGTGTCTGGATTGTAATTGCTGAAAGCAGGGACACGACACAATGATTTTCTATATACAGCCTTCTCGCGGGCTTATCATATTAATGCCATGAATATAAATTGTTCACATGGGGAGACGACTGATTAGAAATTAATGTTATTGTCATTTACTTTTACACTGTCTTAAGATTAATTCAGTGTTATTTTAATGAATTGTATTATCATGATTTCCTTGTGATTTTGTTCTTCAAGGTTATATAAAGAGCAGTTGTGATTGTGATTGATGTTTATAACACACAATATTTTATATTTAATAAGACAAACAGCAATTATAATAGACATAGATAGATAGATAGATAGATAGATAGATAGATAGATAGATAGATAGATAGATAGATAGATAGATAGATAGATAGATAGATAGATAGATAGATAGATAGATAGATAGAGTACTGTGCAAAAGTTTTAGGCAGGTGTGAAGAAATGCTGTAAAGTAGGAATACTTTCAAAAATATATATTTTAAATGTTTATTTTTATCAATTTACAAAATGTAAAGTGAGCAGCCAGAAGAAAAATCTACATCAATATAAAATATTTAGTGTGACCACCCTTTTGCTTAAAACCAGCATAAATTCTTACACCTCCACACTTTGTACACTTGCACAAAGTCAGGGTTTTTGTAAGATTAGAGTCAGCGTATGATTAACCAATTATATTGTAGCACCCTGATGTTTAGGCAGGGTTGCTAGTACATTTATTTGCCAAGGGATAGTTGCCTTGTCTAAATAATAGGAGGTCAATTGATTTCATCCTAATTCTGGAATTGCTGCACTTCTCTCTTCTGTTACTAGATGGCCGGGTTCCTGGTGACATTAGATAAGACAAGGGCATGCAAAGATAGATTTGGAATGAATGGGTTGTCTCAGCCAATGGGAAGGGATTTTCTTAGTCCCTTGGCCTGCTGGGGGAGCTTATTTATTTGGGTGAGGTCAAGTTATTGGGGTTCTGTGCCACCTGGATGGCTGTCTGGGTGTACATGTGTTATACTGCCCCGGGCTGCTAGGCCAGAGCCTGAGGTCTATCCCGGGGACATCTGGCTGCTAGGCTGTCTGAGGGCCTACCCAGAAGCAAGAGAGCAGCACAGGGTTGGGACTGCGGCTTGCAGTCCAACCAAAAGTGACATTTCTGCCGGCCGGAGAACCTGTCGTGGTCAGAGGTAGAGGAGAAGTTGTCGCCACTAAGGGACCAACCACCTTGTTACCAGGGACCACAGTGAGTGGCTGAAGCAAGTACAAGAGCAGTATTCCCACCAACTGGGGACGATAAAGAATTGGGAAACTTCAGCAGTGTCAAGACAGGGACCCAGCGGAGGTGATGCTTGCAGAGCAGTGTTGTGTGCCAAGCCGGAGACTGAGCAGACCAGTGGAGTGATGCTTGAGGAGTATCTGTGAGTGCCAAGCTAGGGACCCAGCAGGGACGTGAGGCTGATGCTTGAGGAAGATACTGTGTGAGAAGATTGGAAGAGCTCAGGGGATCCAGTGGCAGTGGATCAGCAAGTCTAGTGAGAGAGACTGGGAGCTCAGTGGAGTGAAGATCTAGAAGAGGAGATTGTAGAAGAAGTATAGGAGTTTATTACAACTTGTGTTAGAAACTGTTATAAGACTGTTGCCATAGTAGACAGTGATCCTACTCATTCAAATGTGGTGTCTTGCTGGATGCATTTCCCTGCATGGCTGTCTGCTATAGAAATCTCGGAGTCTGTCAAATTAACATTGCAACTACTAAAGGGTGTGCTGGCCCTAACCCTCTCTCCCCCAGTAAATCAATATACACTCACCTTTTAGGTACACCTTACATAGTTACATAGTTACATAGTTAGTCAGGTTGAAAAAAGACACATCCAGTTCAACCTTAAAAACAATAAATATATAAAATAAAAAATATCGTACAATCCAATATACCCAATTTTATACCCTCAGTTGATCCAGAGGAAGACAAAAAACCCCAGCAGAGCATGCTCCAATTTGCTACAGCAGGGGAACAAATTCCTTCCTGATCCCCCAAGAGGCAATCGGATTTTCCCTGGATCAACTTTACCTATAAATGTTAGTACCCAGTTATATTCTGTACATTTAGGAAAGTATCCAGGCCTTTCTTAAAGCAATCTACTGAGCTGGCCAGAACCACCTCTGGAGGGAATCTATTCCACATTTTCACAGCTCTTACTGTGAAGAAACCTTTGCGTATTTGGAGATGAAATCTCTTTTCCTCTAGACGTAAAGAGTGTCCCCTTGTCCTCTGGGTTGACCGTAAAGAGAATAACTCAACACCAAGATCACTATATGGACCCCTTATATATTTGAACATGTTTATCATATCCCCCCTTATTCTCCTCTTCTCAAGAGTGAATAAATTCAGTTCCTCTAATCTTTCCTCATAGCTGAGCTCCTCCATGCCTCTTATCAGTTTGGTTGCCCTTCTCTGCACTTTCTCCAGTTCCCCGATATCCTTTTTGAGAACTGGTGCCCAAAACGGAACTGCATATTCCAGATGAGGTCTTACTAATGATTTGTAGAGGGGCACAATTATATTTCTCTCTCTAGAGTCCATACCTCTCTTAATACAAGAAAGGACTTTGCTCGCTTTGGAAACCGCAGCTTGGCATTGCATGCTATTATTGAGCTTATGATCTACCAAAACCCCCAGATCCTTCTCCACCACGGATTCCCCCAGTTGTACTCCCTCTAGCATGTATGATGCATGCATATTCTTAGCCCCCAAGTGCATAACTTTACAGTCTGGTCAGTAGTACCAGTCTGGACCCCCTTTTACTTTCAGAACTGCCTTAATTCTTCGTGGTATAGATTGAAATTAAATTGAGCTGCAGTTCAGTGAGTAAAATAGCAAAGCAAAACAGGACTTAGTACTTGGTGGAGAAACCCTTGTTGGCAAGCACAGAGGTAAGACGTTTCTTGTAGTTAGTTTCCAGGTTTGCACACATTTCAGGAGGGATTTTGTTCTACTCTTCTTTACGGATCTTCTCTAAATCCTGACACTTTGCAACTGCAGGTTTCAGCTCTCTCCATAAATTATCTATAGGATTAAAGGGGTTGTTGTATCCTATGCATTATGGTGAAAAAACTTCTGTCACTGAGCACCCCCCCAGCCCCCCCCCACCTGAGCTTGTTGGTTCCCACTCCAGAGATGCGCACACCCTCTCTGGCCAGTGTTTTGGCTCTTAATTGGATAGATTGATAGCAGCACAGCCATTGGCTCCCGCTGCTGTCAATCAAATCCAATGCTGTGGGCACCGGGGGGGATGGAACCGAGTCCGGCTTTCTGTGTCTATGGAGTACGCACGCGCAGTAACCCCCAGGAAGAGTGCTTCTCCTAGGTGGTTTCCTGATGCAGGGAGGACTGTGGTCCCAAATGCATTGAGATCATTCACAAGCTCCTCCTGTGTAGTTCTGGGCTGATCCCTCACTTTTTCTCATGATCATATCCTTACCCCATGAGGCAAAATCTTGCATGGAGCTCCAGACCAAGGACGATTGATGGTTATTTTGTATTTCTTCCATTTGCAGATAATAGCTCCAACAGTTGTCTCCTTGTCACCAAGTTTCTTGCTGATGGTCTTGTAGCCTATCCCAGCCTTGTGTAGGTCTACAATCTTGTCCCTGACGTCCTTTGACAGCTCTTTGGTCTTGCTCATGATGGTGAGGTTTGAATGGAAGAAACAGATTCTGTGAACAGGTGACTGTTATACACATAACGAGTTGTCGTTAGGAGCACCCTCTTAAATTGACAGGACTAATCTGTGTACCACATGAGCACATACTGTAGACAGTCTGAGGGAGCCAAAATTATTATTGGTTGGTAGGGGATCAAATGCTTATTTTACTCACTGAACTGCAACTCAATTGCATGTTCTCCCTGTGCCTGCATAGTTTTCCTCCGGGTACTCCACTTTCCTCCCACACTCCAAAGACATGCAGGTAGGTTAATTGGTTCCTGTCTAAATTGGCCCTAGTATGTATGAATGTGAGTTAGCCCCGGCTCACACTGAGGCAGCGTGACCTGCAGCGCGACTGCCTCAGGCGACCTGGACACGACAGGGGCGGCGACTTGCAAAACGACTTCTATATAGAAATCTATGCAAGTCGCCTCAAGTCGCCCCCAAAGTAGTACAGGAACCTTTTTCTAAGTCGGAGCGATTTAGGTTGCTCCGATTAGAACGGTTCCATTGTACAGAACAGGACGCTACTTGTCAGGCGTCTAAGTCGCCTGACAAGTCGTCCTAGTGTGAACCGACCCTTAGGGACCTTAGATTGTATCATGTGTTTTTTTCTGGATTTTTGGTTGATATTCTGTCTCTATCATTTAAAATACACCTTGATAAAAAATTTATAGACCCTTCATTCCGTTGTAAGTGGGAAAACTTAAAAAATCAGCAGGGGATCAAATAATTATTTGTGCCACGATAGATAGATAGATAGATAGATAGATAGATAGATAGATAGATAGATAGATAGATAGATAGATAGATAGATAGATAGATATTGGATCCATATATATAAAATTAGATAGAGCGTTAAATAGATATATAAAGTGAGAGATAGATACTGTATCCACATATAACAAATTGGATGATAGAAAGATATTGGATATATATATATATATATATATATATATATATATATATATATATATATATATATGTATGTGTGTGTGTGTGTGTATATGTATAGAATTATATAGATAGAATTAGATATATAGAATTAGATACTGGATAGATAGATAGATAGATAGATAGATAGATAGATAGATAGATAGATAGATAGATAGATAGATAGATACTGTATGTGGATGGATTGGTGGATAGATGCAGACACATATATAGTTTATACTTTGCACAGAGACAGCATTTCGGTGTGGCCAGAGATAATGTATGAGACCTTTCATAGCAGAATGTTACTTATCAGAAATAATAAATGTGGCGGGATGGTGGAGGAAGAGATCCTGGGGAAGATTATGCCTTAAGTGGTTTTCTTCAGCTGTCAACTCTGCTTTTATCACCAGCAATAATCCTGCGTACGGCCTGTGTGTATCTCCGGGTAGTTGGCAGGTCCATGCTCTCACCTTGTATACTGCAGACACACATGTACAATCCCTTCCCCCAAATTTGGAGGAGCTGAGCCCACATAGCTGGGCATGTCAGCATGTCATTCAAGCCACCCAGAATTCAGAGGAAAGCCGGCATTTATTTTCAATTTTATTGTTAAGTTGACCTGAAAGTGATTTTCTCTGTGACAGTCACAATGTGTCTTGACGCTGTTCCACATTTGAATTAACATATTTCATATACAGGTAGGTGCGGCCTCTGGTGGCTACCTGTATGTCAGACAATGTCAACTTGTCAAACTATGTCAATGTAGCTAAGTTATAGAATGAACTCAAACCTGCTCGGGGTAATGCATCACAGCAAAACGTACAGACGTCAAGAGGAAATTAGGGCCTATTCAGGATTATTTGATCCATTGCCCTTCTCATCTTGAGTCTTGATGACCACTGCACCCCCCCAATTGCTTCTCCTGAAGTCACATGGTTACCCAAAAGTGTATAAAGAGCCCAAAAGAAATGTTAATGTGATTGTAAATGATGACCTTGTAAAACAACCTATTCAGTTTAAAATAGTTGTGAAAGGCAAAGCATTTTGTGTATTGATTAAAAAAAAAAAAATATGTGTATATTATATATGTATATGAGAGAGAGAGAGAGAGAGAGAGAGAAATAAAAATAAGAGAGAAATAAAAATAATATATAAAAAAAAACATTATAAATACCTTCTTTCCCATTTTTATAAGTGATCACATTCCCTCTGTTCTCAGCTGCATAGGAACTGGGGGGAAGTAGATACAGCAGCACACTGAGCTTCCCAGTGAAAGGTTGCACGGGAGTGGGGGTGCCAGGACAAGTGTGATCATTGGAGGAAAGCAGGCTGAGTTCCCAGCACAGCCAGAAAACAGATCGCACTGTGCTCTCATGCCTAGTGTGGTCAGTTTTTAATAGGAAAGCATAGGGACTGGCAGGCACACCAGGGATTTCACATAAAGGAAGCAATGCAAAGAGAACAGGATACTTTTTCATACAAATATATGGTACAGCAGGCACATATCAGGAATATGAAATGTTGGGATAACAAACACTTTACGTCTTCCCTACACTTTCCGAAACTTGAAGTTTATGTCTAGTTTCAGATCTAGCAGGGAAGGGTTAACACCTCTGTCAGTTTATTTGTTTGCTGTTTGCATCCTATTGGGAAGATACACCCTCACTTCCTGTCAAGGAGATGCAACAGGAAGTGAGAAAAAAATCTGCAGAAAGTCTGGGGACTTTCCGTTTTATACAGTTGTCACAGGTAAAGGTTTCACTACTTGAAGATTTCCCATTACTTCCTGTTTCGGTGACTACTGCAAAATTTTGCATTTCCCATCTCTTTTTTGTCTCAGTGGCAATGGTCATCACAGGAAAAAAAGAAACGACTAATCTATATAGAGATACAGATGGCAGAAAAGGGGTTCTAATCCTTGCCTATTCTATCCAGAAAAAAAGCATTGAATATACATACAGTTTAAAAAAGAAAAAAAAAAAACTTAAAATGGTTGTAAACCCTTACATGCAGTATAGCCAGTGAAGTGACGGGCCTCAGGTGATGCGCAGAGATTAAACAAATCCTCCTACATAAGTTGTATCTGTTTATCTGCAGTCTTCTCTTCTCTACATTTGATCAAAGTCCATAATGTATAAAGATTGTCTTAGATTTTAGAAAAAAAAGGGGGTGGAGAGCTGAAGTTACACTCTGCAGAGCTCAGTATGGAAAGCTCTGAGAGCAGATTAGGGGGAAAGGACACCCCCCCACCCCTTTCACACAGAACACAGGAACAGAGCCGAGGCTGTCAATCGCAGGCTGTGTGCTGGAGGTCCCTCCCCTGTCACCTTTTTTTCTCTTGGTGTCAGGAAAACTTGTGCCTATCACTATCTGTGTATAAAACGCAACCAGGTTACACTTTACAGAAAATTACAGCAGCTGCAGATTAACCACTTCAGCCCCGGAAGATTTGGCTGCTCAATGACCAGGCCATTTTTTTGCGATTCGGCACTGCGTCGCTTTAACTATCAATTGCGCGGTTGTGCGACGTTGTACCCAAACAAAATTGACGTCCTTTTTTCCCCACAAATAGAGCTTTCTTTTGGTGGTATTTGATCACCTCGGCAGTTTTTATTTTTTGCGCTATAAACAAAAGAAGAGCGACAATTTTGAAAAAAACACAAAGGAGGTTATTTACTAAAGGCAAATCGACTTTGCACTACAAGCGCAAAACTACAAGTGCAAAGTGCACTTGAAATTGCACTGAAAGTGCACTTGGAAGTGCAGTCACTGTAGATCCCAGGGGGACATGTAAGGAAAATAAAAAACAGCATTTTAGCTTGCACATGATTGGATGATAAATCAGCAGAGCTTCCCCTCATTTCAGATCTTCCCCTCAGATCTACAGTGGCTGCAGTTCCAAGTGCACTTTCAGTGCAATTTCAAGTGCACTTTGCACTTGTAGTGCAAAGTGGATTTGCCTTTCGTACATAACCCTCAATATCTTTTACTTTTTGCTATAATAAATATCCCAAATTTAAAAAAACAAAAACATTTTTTTTCCCTCAGTTTAGGCCGATATTTAGTTTTCTACATATTTTTGGAAAAAAAAAAGCAATAAGCGTATATTGATTGGTTTGCTCAAAAGTTATAGCGTCTACAAAATAGGTGATAGATTTATGGTATTTTTATTACTATTATTATTTTTTTTACCAGTAATGGCGGCGATCAGCGATTTTTATCGGGACTGCGATATTGCGGCGGACAAATTGGACGCTTTTGACACATTTCTGGGACCATTGACAATTATACAGCGATCAGTGCTATAAAAATGCACGGATTACCGTGTAAATGTCACTGGCAGGGAAAGGGTTAACACCATGGGCGTCTACAGGTAGGGGCAAGGGGGGGGGCCTGAGTGACCCCCCTGGAATCGGCAAGGGTCCGCCGCGGCTGCATCTGTAGCTGTGCTGACTCTCTGGGTTTGTGCTAGTCGGCTCCATAGCTGCCGCTGATCATTGTGTCATTGAGCTTACAGAGCTCTTTACTGCCACCTCTGGCTGCTTCCTGTATGTGCGCCCCTCGTGTGTGCTGTAATGTATCACAGGGATATGTGGAAACAGGACCTGGGACAAGGAAGACCACCTTACAAGTGGGGGCTGTGAGTACAAGTGAAGGGAGGAGGCTGTTTGTGTACAGAGGGGGCCAGAGCTGTGTGTGTGCTTACAGATGTATGTGGGGGTCTGACATATATACAGCTGAGTGTGCATATACAGGTATGCTCAGTGAAGGGGGGGTGCCAAATATAGATAAGATCATATCATCTGTCCTGTATACAGCTATATACACTCATCTGTATTCCTCCATCATCACTGACTGCACACTGCACATATAAGTCATCTTTCCTGTATATATAGCAGTATATACCCACCTTCCTTCCTGTATATAGAGACATTCCTCCATCATCACTGACTGCAGATATACATCATCTATCCTGTATACAGTTATATACACCCACCTTCCTTCCTCTATATACTAATACCATCCAACCCCTCTATATACACATATTGTACACCCTCCGTACTTTACAGGCCACATTTGATGGGCACATGCCTGCGCTTCATGGGATAATGACTAAGCCCCTCCCCTTCATGACATTATTGAAAAGGGGCAGAGCATGGGTGACCTTAAAATGATGCCCCCTCCTGAAAAAAGTTCTGCAGACGCCCATGGTTAACACTAAGGGGTGATCAAGGGGTTAACTGTGTTCCCTAGGCGTGTTCTAACTGTAGGGGGAATGGGACTGACTAGGGGAGGAGAGAGAGATCGGTGTTCATACTTAGTATGAACACACGATCTCTCTCCTCTCCCCTGAGAGAACCGGGATTTGTGTGTTTACACACACAGATCCCGGTTCTCGCTCTGTCACGAGCGATCACGAGTGCCCGGCGGTCATCGCACCCGCCGGGCACTCGCATCGGCTCCGGGCACACGCTGCGCCTTCTACTGCGTGTTAAAGGGCCGACGTACAGCTACGGCGGCTCGCCCAGGGGAGCCAACCTGCCGCAGTACAACTGCGGCGGCTGGCCCGGAACTGGTTAAAAAGGAAAGGTCATTTTTTTTTTTATAACGTTCAAATTCAATATGACTTGTGTAGCAATTGTATACGCTGTATAATTTTTTTTTTTTAATTTGTTCCTTTTTCCCCCATGAAAGTGGAGTTACCCTTTAACCACTTGCCGACCGCCTAACGTAGATATACGTCGGCAGAATGGCACGGGCAGGCAGAATCACGTATATATACGTGATCTGCCTCCCGCGGGCGGGGGGTCCGATCGGACCCCCCCCCGGTGCCATCGGCGGTCGGCATCTGACTGGGAGCGTCGGGAGGCGAGGGGGAGACCATCCGATCGTGGCCCCCCCCTCGCGATCGCTCCCAGCCAATAGGAATCCTCCCCTGCCTGTGTGTAGTTTCACACAGGCAGAGGATGTGATGTCATCTCTCCTCGGCTCGGCAGTTTCCGTCCAGCGCCGAGGAGAGAAGACATGTAAGTGCACACAACACACACACACACACAGTAGAACATGCCAGGCATACCTTACACCCCCGATCCCCCCCCGATCGCCCCCCGATCCCCCCCCAATCACCCCCCCCCCCTGTCACAAACTGACATTAGCAGTATTTTTTTTTTTTTTTTTCTGATTACTGCATAGTGTCAGTTTGTGACAGTTACAGTGTTAGGGCAGGTAGTATTACCCCCCTTTAGGTCTAGGATACCCCCCTAACCCCCCCTAATAAAGTTTTAACCCCTTGATCACCCCCTGTCACCAGTGTCACTAAGCGATCATTTTTCTGATCGCTGTATTAGTGTCGCTGGTGACGCTAGTTAGGAACGTAAATATTTAGGTTCGCCGTCAGCGTTTTATAGCGACAGGGACCCCCATATACTACCTAATAAATGTTTTAACCCCTTGATTGCCCCCTAGTTAACCCTTTCACCACTGATCACCGTATAACTGTTACGGTGACGCTGGTTAGTTTGTTTATTTTTTATAGTGTCAGGGCACCCGCCGTTTATTACCGAATAAAGGTTTAGCCCCCCGGTCGCCCGGCGGTGATATGCGTCGCCCCAGGCAGCGTCAGATTAGCGCCAGTACCGCTAACACCCACGCACGCAGCATACGCCTCCCTTAGTGGTATAGTATCTGTACGGATCAATATCTGATCCAATCAGATCTATACTAGCGTCCCCAGCAGTTTAGGGTTCCCGAAAACGCAGTGTTAGCGGGATCAGCCCAGATACCCGCTAGCACCTGCGTTTTGCCCCTCTGCCCGGCCCACCCAAGTGCAGTATCGATCGATCACTGTCACTTACAAAACACTAAACGCATAACTGCAGCGTTCGCATAGTCAGGCCTGATCCCTGCGATCGCTAACAGTTTTTTTGGTAGCGTTTTGGTGAACTGGCAAGCACCAGCCCCAGGCAGCGTCAGATTAGCGCCAGTACCGCTAACACCCACGCACGCAGCATACGCCTCCCTTAGTGGTATAGTATCTGATCGGATCAATATCTGATCTGATCAGATCTATACTAGCGTCCCCAGCAGTTTAGGGTTCCCACAAACGCAGTGTTAGCGGGATCAGCCCAGATACCTGCTAGCACCTGCGTTTTGCCCCTCCGCCCGGCCCAGCCCAGCCCACCCAAGTGCAGTATCGATCGATCACTGACACTTACAAAACACTAAACGCATAACTGCAGCGTTCGCAGAGTCAGGCCTGATCCTTGCGATCGCTAACAGTTTTTTTGGTAGCGTTTTGGTGAACTGGCAAGCCCCAGCGGCCTAGTACACCCCGGTCGTAGTCAAACCAGCACTGCAGTAACACTTGGTGACGTGGCGAGTCCCATAAGTGCAGTTCAAGCTGGTGAGGTGACAAGCACAAGTAGTGTCCCGCTGCCACCAAGAAGACAAACACAGGCCCGTCGTGTCCATAGTGCCCTTCCTGCTGCATTCGCCAATCCTAATTGGGAACCCACCACTTCTGCAGCGCCCGTACTTCCCCCATTCACATCCCCAACCAAATGCAGTCGGCTGCATGAGAGGCATTTTCTTTATGTCCTCCCGAGTACCCCTACCCAACGAACCCCCCCAAAAAAGATGTCGTGTCTGCAGCAAGCGCAGATATAGGCGTGACACCCGCTATTATTGTCCCTCCTGTCCTGACAATCCTGGTCTTTGCATTGGTGAATGTTTTGAACACTACCATTCACTAGTTGAGTATTAGCGTAGGGTACAGCATTGCACAGACTAGGCACACTTTCACAGGGTCTCCCAAGATGCCATCGCATTTTGAGAGACCCGAACCTGGAACCGGTTACAGTTATAAAAGTTAGTTACAAAAAAAAGTGTAAAAAAAAAAAAAAAAACACATACAAAAATATAAAATAAAAAAAAAAATAGTTGTCGTTTTATTGTTCTTTCTCTCTCTCTATTGTTCTGTTCTTTTTTACTGTATTCTATTCTGCAATGTTTTATTGTTGTTATGTTTTATCATGTTTGCTTTTCAGGTATGCAATTTTTTATACCTTACCGTTTACTGTGCTTTATTGTTAACCATTTTTTTGTCTTCAGGTACGCCATTCACGACTTTGAGTGGTTATACCAGAATGATGCCTGCAGGTTTAGGTATCATCTTGGTATCATTCTTTTCAGCCAGCGGTCGGCTTTCATGTAAAAGCAATCCTAGCGGCTAATTAGCCTCTAGACTGCTTTTACAAGCAGTGGGAGGGAATGCCCCTCCCCCCCCAACGTCTTCCGTGTTTTTCTCTGGCTCTCCTGTCTCAACAGGGAACCTGAAAATGCAGCCGGTGATTCAGCCAGCTGACCATAGAGCTGATCAGAGACCAGAGTGGCTCCAAACATCTCTATGGCCTAAGAAACCGGAAGCTACGAGCATTTTATGACTTAGATTTCGCCGGATGTAAACAGCGCCATTGGGAAATTGGGAAAGCATTTTATCACACCGATCTTGGTGTGGTCAGATGCTTTGAGGGCAGAGGAGAAATCTAGGGTCTAATAGACCCCAATTTTTGCAAAAAAGAGTACCTGTCACTACCTATTGCTATGATAGGGGATATTTACATTCCCTGAGATAACAATAAAAATGATTAAAAAAAAAAAAATGAAAGGAACAGTTTAAAAATAAGATAAAAAAATAATAATAATAAAGGAAAAAAAAAAAAAAAAAAAAAAAGCACCCCTGTCCCCCCTGCTCTCGCGCTAAGGCGAACGCAAGCGTCGGTCTGGCGTCAAATGTAAACAGCAATTGCACCATGCATGTGAGGTATCGCCGCGAAGGTCAGATCGAGGGCAGTATTTTTAGCAGTAGACCTCCTCTGTAAATCTAAAGTGGTAACCTGTAAAGGCTTTTAAAGGCTTTTAAAAATGTATTTAGTTTGTCGCCACTGCACGTTTGTGCGCAATTTTAAAGCATGTCATGTTTGGTATCCATGTACTCGGCCTAAGATCATCTTTTTTATTCCATCAAACATTTGGGCAATATAGTGTGTTTTAGTGCATTAAAATGTAAAAAAGTGTGTTTTTTCCCCAAAAAATGCGTTTGAAAAATCGCTGCGCAAATACTGTGTGAAAAAAAAAAATGAAACACCCACCATTTTAATCTGTAGGGCATTTGCTTTAAAAAAAATATATAATGTTTGGGGGTTCAAAGTAATTTTCTTGCAAAAAAAAATTATTTTTTTATGTAAACAATAAGTGTCAGAAAGGGCTTTGTCTTCAAGTGGTTAGAAGAGTGGGTGATGTGTGACATAAGCTTCTAGATGTTGTGCATAAAATGCCAGGACAGTTCAAAACCCCCCCAAATGACCCCATTTTGGAAAGTAGACACCCCAAGCTATTTGCTGAGAGTCATGTTGAGTCCATGGAATAATTTATATTGTGACACAAGTTGCGGGAAAGAGACAATTTTTTATTTTTTTAATTTTTTTTTGCGCAAAGTTGTCACTAAATGATATATTGCTCAAACATGCCATGGGAATATGTGAAATTACACCCCAAAATACATTCTGCTGCTTCTCCTGAGTACGGGGATACCACATGTGTGAGACT
This sequence comes from Aquarana catesbeiana, assembly GCF_042186555.1. Classification (NCBI taxonomy): domain Eukaryota; kingdom Metazoa; phylum Chordata; class Amphibia; order Anura; family Ranidae; genus Aquarana; species Aquarana catesbeiana. Next base: position 320,038,534 of record NC_133330.1, read on the forward strand.
TTTTGGGAGCCTAGCCGCGTACGGGACCCCGAAAACCAATCACTGCCTTCAGGCTTTCTAAGGCCGTAAATTTTTGATTTCACTCTTCACTGCCTATCACAGTTTCGGAGGCCATGGAATGCCCAGGTGGCAAAAAAAACCCCCAAATGACCCCATTTTGGAAAGTAGACACCCCAAGCTATTTGATGAGAGGTATAGTGAGTATTTTGCAGACCTCACTTTTTGTCACAAAGTTTTGAAAATTGAAAAAAGAAAAAAAAAAAATGTTTTTTCTCGTCTTTCTTTATTTTCAAAAACAAATGAGAGCTGCAAAATACTCACCATGCCTCTCAGCAAATAGCTTGGGGTGTCTACTTTCCAAAATGGGGTCATTTGGGGGGGGTTTGTGCCACCTGGGCATTCCATGGCCTCCGAAACTGTGATAGGCAGTGAGGAGTAAAATTAAAAATGTACGCCCTTAGAAATCCTGAAGGCAGTGATTGGTTTTCGGGGCCCCGTACGCGGCTAGGCTCCCAAAAAGTCCCACACATGTGGTATCCCCGTACTCAGGAGAAGCAGCTAAATGTATTTTGGGGTGCAATTCCACATATGCCCATGGCCTGTGTGAGCAATATATCATTTAGTGACAACTTTGTGCAAAAAAAAAAAAAAAAAAAAAAAATTTGTCACTTTCCCGCAACTTGTGTCAAAATATAAAATATTCCATGGACTCAACATGCCTCAAAGCAAATAGCTTGGGGTGTCTACTTTCCAAAATGGGGTCATTTGGGGGGGTTTTATGTCATCTGGGCATTTTATGGCCTTCAAAACTGTGATAGGTAGTGAGGAGTAAAATCAAAAATGTACGCCCTTAGAAATCCTGAAGGCAGTGATTGGTTTTCGGGGCCCCGTACGCGGCTAGGCTCCCAAAAAGTCCCACACATGTGGTATCCCCATACTCAGGAGAAGCAGCTAAATGTATTTTGGGGTGCAATTCCACATATGCCCATGGCCTGTGTGAGCAATATATCATTTAGTGACAACTTTTTGTAATTTTTTTTTTTTTTTTTTTTTTTTGTCATTGTTCAATCACTTGGGACAAAAAAAATGAATATTCAATGGGCTCAACATGCCTCTCAGCAAATTCCTTGGGGTGTCTACTTTCCAAAATGGGGTCATTTGTGGGGGTTTTGTACTGCCCTGCCATTTTAGCACCTCAAGAAACGACATAGGCAGTCATAAATTAAAGGCTGTGTAAATTCCAGAAAATGTACCCTAGTTTGTAGACGCTATAACTTTTGCGCAAACCAATAAATATACACTTATTGACATTTTTTTTACCAAAGACATGTGGCCGAATACATTTTGGCCTAAATGTATGACTAAAATTGAGTTTATTGGATTTTTTTTAGAACAAAAAGTAGAAAATATCATTTTTTTTCAAAATTTTCGGTCTTTTTCCGTGTATAGCGCAAAAAATAAAAACGGCAGAGGTGATCAAATACTATCAAAAGAAAGCTCTATTTGTGGGAAGAAAAGGACGCAAATTTCGTTTGGGTACAGCATTGCATGACCGCGCAATTAGCAGTTAAAGCGACGCAGTGCCGAATTGTAAAAAGTGCTCTGGTCAGGAAGGGGGTAAATCCTTCCGGGGCTGAAGTGGTTAAAGGCTTTACCAGTCTCTTTGAAAATAGCCCCCCCCCCCAAAGGTTTTTACATCGGCATCCATCACATGACCCAGGCCTCAGCACAGGTCACATGACCCGTATCAGTTGATGCAGGAGTCTCAGTATTATAGCAGAAAACTTTCCATTGCAAGTGATTTTTTTTTTTTTTTCTAGCGTATACATAGTAGATTGGCTGTTAATGCAATTTGGGGTTTATATTGTACTTTGCGTCCACTTTGAACATCCTCCACTGAAAAGCAGCATGGCATTTGATAAAATTAGAATTTATCAGATTAGTGTGTGATAAAGTAAACACGCGTTATATCATAGTCATATTGCAGATGGCGAGAGATGAGTAATAAATACAATGCTATTTGTAGAACTGCCTCCTCTGGAACTCAATAAACAGAAGAAATGACATCTTTAAAGTATCATATGCATAAACTGTGTTTAATACTTTCCAGACAAAACATGCGTTAAGTTTCTATAAGAAAGTTTCAGATGGAGTTTAACCACTTCAATACCGGGCACTTTTACTTTTTGAATGACAACTGCGCCGTCATGCAACGCTGTACCCAAACAAAGTTTTTATCATTTTTTTTTCACACAAATAAAGCTTTCTTTTGGTGGTATTTAATCACTGCTGGGTTTTTTATTTTTTGCTAAAAAAGGAGCGAAAATTTTGGAAAAAAAAGAAGACTCTTAATTTCTGCGCTGATGGGCACTGATAGGCTGCACCGATGAGGCGGCACTGAAGGGCACTGAGTATGTGGCACTAATATGTTGCACTGATGGGCACTGATAGGTGGCACTGATGGGCACTGATCGACGGCACTAATGGGCACTGATAGGCAGCACTGCTGGGCACTGATAGGCGGCACTAATTGGCACTGATAGACAGCACTGATGGGCACTGATGAGCGGCACTGATAAGCACTGATGAGGCGGCACTGAAGGGCACTGATGAGGCGGCACTGAAGGGCACTGATTATGTGGCACTGATGAGGAAGCACTAATATCCCACACTGATGGGCACCGATAGGCAGCACTGATAGGTGGCACTGATGAGCACTGATAAGCGGCACTAATGGGCACTGATGGGCCGCACTGATGAGCACTGATGAGGCGGCACTGAAGGGCACTGATTATGTGACACTGATGAGGAGGCACTAATATGTCGCACTTATATGTATATGTAGGCACTTATAGGTGGCACTGATGAGCACTGATAGGCAGCACTGATGGGTGGCACTGATGAGCAGGCACTAAAAGGCAGCACTGATTGGTGACACTGATGGGCACAGACTTGCATTAATTTCTGGGCACTGTTGGGGCTGCACTGTAATCAGGGCACTGCTGATCAGTGCCCTGATTACCTGCACAGTTCTCCCCTGCGAGGAGATGCCACTGATTGGCCGAAAAACGGCACTTTCAAGTTTACATGTGATCAGCTGTGATTGGACACAGCCAATCACATGGGTAAAGAGCCGCATCATCAGCTCTTTACTGGGATTGGGGTTGCACTGTGTCCTAGGGAAAAGGAGCGATCGCCACACTGCGTGCCCCTACGGGCACGTGAGAGCGGTGACACTGGGGTGATGTCATATGACGGTGGGCAGGAGGAGGTTAAAGAAGAGGTCTCACTTCAATTTTTATGAATGTCTTCTGTTCCCCAGAAGACAAAGTGCATGTAGTATTATGTCCCAACTGAGATTTTTTTTTTTCTTTTTTCAGGTCGGTGGTGGCAGCAGAACGTCGTGATTGACACGATGGATCTACACTGGACATAGTTTTTGTTTTTTAATAAAGGAATTGTCAATAAATGACAATTTTTTGGATCAAAACTAATGACATGTGCGATTCAGATGCATTCCCATAGAAGGCAATAGCTGGGAATTTACATCTGAACTGCACTGAAGTGATCAGATAATGCACAGGACTCTTTTTCAATTCGCAGCAAATTCGCATTGGTGCTGCACCTCATATTCACTATATTACCAAAAGTATTGGGACGCCTGCCTTTACACGCACATGAACTTTAATGGCATCCCAGTCTTGGTCCGTAGGGTTCAATATTGCGTTGGCCCACCCTTTGCAGCTATAACAGCTTCAACTCTTCTGGGAAGGCTGTCCGCAAGGTTTAGGAGTGTGTATATGGGAATGTTTGACCAATCTTCCAGAAGTGCATTTATGAGGTCAGGCGCTGATGTGGACAAGAAAGCCTGGCTCACAGTCTCCACTCTAACTCACCCCAAAGGTGTTCTATCGGGTTGAGGTCAGGGGATTATGGTGTGGGGTTATTGTTCAGGGGTTGCTTACTTCCAGTGAGGGGAACTCTTAAGGCGTCAGCATGCAAAGACATTTTGGACAATTTCATGCCCCCCAACTTTGTTGGAACAGTTTGGGGATGACCTTCTGGAAGAACGGTCAAACATTCCCATAGACACACTCCTAAACCTTGCGGACAGCCTTCCCAGAAGATTTGAAGCTGTTATAGCTGCAAAGGATGGGCCAACTCAATATTGAACCCTACCACTGAGACTGGGATGCCATAGTGTATATGCAGCAGCAATAAGTTGGGCTTTAACGCCCATATGCCTCACATATGCATGATTGGACAGCCAATGTTTCTGTACTGATACAGACACCCCAACACAAAGACCAAGCTGTCAAAGACAGCTCTAGGTACCCACTAACATTGGGACCAGCTCCAGGTCATGTGACTACTGTGACAGCCAATCACAGTGGGGATTTGATCCTTCCCTCGCCCGTCTTGGGTGTACAGATGAGGCCATGGGGCTGTAAAAAAGCACCTGTAAAAAAGTGGTAATGTTAGTAATGTAACATTCATGTCATGTATATTAGGGAAAAGCCTTCTCATGGTCTTTGAAGAAATATATACTGTGAGTATAATGTTTGTACGAAGGAATGTTTTATGCTGGATAGGACCCAGCTGCGGTGAAGCCCACATGTCTGTCGCTAGTATTAATCAAGATTTGCAGAGAGATCTTCTATTGATAAATGGGTTTGGCAGAAATTGATGTTGGAGAAAACACGGCCTGATTGCAACGGATTGAATAGCGATCGCCTTGCAAAGAAGCAGAGGCCCGCATTATCTGGCCAGGCTGGGAGATGCAGTTTGGCTCCTTTTTTGTTCGGCATAACAATATTCCCACAGATAAGTGATGTTACTTTGTATCTTTAGGATAATGGAAAGAATGAGCCCGGCAATGTTCTATTGTACCATCTGGCTTGATTTTCTTTGCTCGAGGTTGTGTACATCTTTAGAATATTGTCAAGATAATGTAACAGTAGATCTCTGTAAGCAGATACAACATGCTCTTTTGATGCTTCTTTTTTATAATAATCACATCCCACTGGAGAAAGACAGAGAACAGTCTGTTAAAAGGCAGAAAAAGCTATGCGGTGGACACAAGGAAGGAAAGGGGATACAAATAGGGGAGAATGGCCCCTCCCCAGTGTGCTTCAACATAGAAATTTTAGTAAAGTGGTGTTAAAGCTGATCTTTGGGCACAAAATATTGAATTGAAAGTGTTACTAAACCCACAACAGTAAAATCAGTCTGTATTTGCAGTAAAGCATGCTTGTTATACTCACTGTGGAACCTAAGGGGTTAATCCTCCACATTGTGCAAAAAGGCTGTTTGATCCTGTGTGCACAGATCCTCCTTTTCTTCCACTGACTCCAGAACAGGTCCGGATAAAACAGAGTCTATAGAGTCAGGCTACACATTCTCAGTTTGGTGTGTATTGCTAGAGAGTTTTTACTTTTTCTTGGGAGAGGACATATGATCAGCACAGGGCCAATCAGCACTGTCCAGACAGAGGGTCAGGGGTCCTGCATTCTGATAGGATAGCTCAGTGCAGAATGAAAACTCCTCCTACAAGCTTTAACCAGGAACTGATATAAGTCACAAGACTCCTATATACTGCTGATGAGAAAAGGTATTCTGCAGTTTATATTTACTAAAATAATTGCATTTCCATGTTCTGTGTACTGTGGGAGACCAGATATAGTGAATGCAGGGTCCTGGGTTTAGTAACACTTTTAATATATTCCTCAATATCCACAAAGCATATAACCCACTTTGTATGCAACAAACGTCTTTGCCACCCCAGCTATTACTTTGTAGATGTGTCAGTGACATCATCACTACATACATATATATCCCATGCAGAGATCAGAGCTGTGGGTTGGACCCAGCAGGCCCCACCTACTACAGGCTGACTGTAGAAAACTATAGGAGGGGGGCGGAGACAAGACCAGTCACCCTGCAAAAGCAGAGAGAGAAGCAGTGAGCGGTCTTTATTACAGGACGCTTCTGCACAGAGGTTCAGTCCCTATGGGTGCACTCTACCATCTTTCTAAAACCAGGGCGCCCCTTGGTTAGTTCATTTGACGACTAGACTGCTCAAGATGGAGTGCGCTTGACATGTGTAAGGCAGCCCATACATTTTTGCAATTTTTTTTTTTTTAAAGAAAATGCCTCAATTCCCCCCATCCACACAATAGATGTGAATGAGGGATCCCCTCCCGCTGTGCTATTGCATTCTGAAAGCTGGTAGCCTTCCCTGCCATTAGAATACAATGATCGGTATTGCTGGCTATAGCTGGTGGCACTGATCATTTGAGAATAACCCTACAGGCTGATTATACGCAAGTCAATCAATAGTTCGACTTGTGTACAACCAGGCTGCCAGTACATGGATCGAAAATTTGGCCAGTCCCTGCTGAACCAGCCAAGTTTCAATCCATGTGTCGCCAGCTTAAAGGATAAGTTCACCTTTTGTAACATGTTACATCCACATTCAGGGTGTCACATGTAACATGTTACAAATCCACCGGCCCCCGCACCTCCCCGTCTCCCCAATGTCATGTCTTCTCCCCCCCCCCGCGCTCTGCCAGAATCTGCATTCATTCACAGAGTTCTGTGAAGTTGAAAACTACAAGATCCATCGGCCTTTGCAGCTGTCGGCTTGTAGTTCTCAATGGACTACCACGGCACTGTTGAGTGCTATAGTAGTTCATTGATGCTTCCCGCTAGTGTGTAACTGTTTGGCCGTATGATGTACACACAGAGCCATGCATTGCACCCACGATATGCTGATTGCGGGTGCAATGCTCACCAGGCTCCCAATTAAAAAAATAACAAAATGCACATTTTTTACCTGTAAAAAGATGTACATTTATTTTTATTTTTTTATAAAGGTGAACTTATCCTTTAATTAAACTCAAAAGAGCTCTAAGGGACCCCTTCACTAGTTTAATATACAGTGAATACTCCTCTCTCACCAATGGATTTTAGTATCTGATTCTGCAGATCAGTTGCAATATATATATATATATATATATATATATATATATATATATATATATATATATATATATATATAATGAAAGCAAAAATTGTAAAAGAAACTTTGATGAACTTGATTTTGTTTTAGGGGGTCGTGTTTTGGGGCTTTCATTTATCTTGGTGATTTATTGGTTTTAATTGTAGTGCAAGAAATGTGTTCACTTAAACCACCTCACTCTATTTTACTCACATTTAATGCCCCACCCCCTAATCCCCATAGATGAAATAAAAGTTAGGCATATGCAATTTGGGAATATTATCTGTGATTACAAATGTACTGCGGCTCTCACATAAATTTCGGTCCAGCCTTGCTTGTCTTGCTGCTGGCCAATTTTCCACTACTTTCCATTATTTTATTATCTGACTTTTGATTCTTGTAGTAAAACTCAAATAAAAAGAGAAATAAAATGCGGAGAGACACCAACTTAAAGCTACCGTATCAATAAATTTATTAAAGAAAAAAGTTATTAAAATGTCAAGTGCAAAATGCATCAAATCACCACAGCGCCATATCACCACCAAGGTTCCCTCCCCATACATAAATCTATGTCTTAGAATCTCCACCTGTCCCCACTAAAAACCCACCTGGCTCAATACACTATCCCTAGCAGATTGTGTTGCCAAAAATAGTGTCAAATAACCACTCTGATCAACGTGTGCCCTCGTTGATCTCAGCATATGTCAATATGTGTGATGTATACTATAGTAGGCAACACCATTGCACAATAAGTCAGAGCAGGCAAACAACTGAATAGCAACATTTACTAGGCCTACATGTACTATAACCAGTATAAAAAACATATATATAACCCATCTGCAAAATATACTTATATTCACTAACGTCACAAAAAGTGTAAGTCAGGAATCTATCCTTAAAGAGAGTCCTGGAGCAGAGGAAAGGACAGGATGAGCACAGGTACAGCATGACTAATGGAGACTGAACAGTCATGCTTTAGGAAAGAAAAATTTGTCCCCTTTAAGAAAAAGGGGAGGGGCCGGGAGCAGGGAGGTGCTCGGGTTCAGTTAAGAAAAGAGGAAAGGGAATGACGTCACTCGTGAGCGGCGGAGGTGAAGATTGCCACTCACCTGCCCGAGTTTGGGTAATAGAGAGGGGGGGGGGCTGTCAGGACAGCCCGGCAGTGGTGGGTCTTTGGAGGAGGAGAAGATGGATGTTATATGTATATAACATAGTTGGTACCCATCTATGGTATGGGGGTTCTCTGGTACCTTCCGGTTAACGAGGGGTTAACCAGGAAAGGGTAAAAGGTACTGCGAAGGTTGGGTAACGTCTCTGAGTCAGGGTGCTGGCGACTGGAGGCCTAAAGTTTAAAGAAGTTGGTCGCAGTGACCAGTGGTGTGTTGTTTCCCTTGAAGACCCCAAAAAGTACCTAAAAAGTTTATTAACGGTTATTTAAAAAATATTATTTATTTAATTTTATGGTAATTGTTAATAAAAAGGCCGTCAAGGCTATTTACACCAAATCTTGTCACGTCATTTGTGGGGGATTTGGAAGGGTTAGAGTTGATCAGAGGTCATGAATAGCTTATAAAGAATCATGAGACCGGAACTATAAAGGAAGTATGCAGCCCCCCAAAAATATATGTATATATATTGGTGTGGTTCCATGGAGTGGATGACTTCTGATATAAGGTGGACTGCGTTGGCCAAATCATAGCACTAATACATCATGTACATGCCCATAAACACCCAGCCGACCATCTGTATTATTAGTAAGAACACTGCAGGGCTGTTGAAAAGTCACTGGCCCAGACTATGTCACTAAACAAGCCATAGGTGAAAAGCAATGATGCCCTGCTAAGTCTGCCGTCTGGCTGGACTATAAATGTCCGTGAGGTACTGAGTGTCCAAGGGGCAGTCAGTATTTGTTTGACCAGGACGTCCACCATGTGAGATTGCTGCACCTGCTCACTCAATCCCAGACAAGCTGTATGGTAACATGCGGGCTGAGTCATACGTAGAACACCGAGCAGTCTACACCTATGCTAAGCTGGAACCATATGGTGATCTCACCCACTCCTGTTGATTTTTATCCGTTGCATAGTCCATTCACGGTAGGATAACACAATGGGCTGCATACTCCAAGGCCTGAAGGTAAACGCTTAATCCAATACGGACTAGGCACGCTCTCCCACCCAACATAGGAAGTGCATATGGCTTCAGGGGGTGGACTCCGTGATGTCAGCACGTTTCATCCCTATTGTGCAGGACTTCCTCAGGACATAAATTTTGTAGTAAAACACCTGCCTGTACTTGTTGTCTCTAGCAGATTGTGGCCTATTATCCCTGATTAAAATTATCCTCCTGTTGCCAATTTTAGTGCTGTATCCTCTGCAATATCCTTAATTCTTGAAGTAAAGCCCTCACTTGTGCTTTTGTCCCTAGTAAATTTGGACCTTGCTATTTACAATTGTCTTGCTACTGGCCAATTTTACACTGCGTTGTCATCTGTGGCCTCTTAATTCCTAATGAGAGTTGGATAAAAATTGGCCAGCGGCATTACAGTTTTTGCATCAGCGAGAGCAAGGGCAGCCTCAGTGAATTACTGGCAAATTTTTATCTTCCGGTAAAAGCAAGTGTGTTACTATTTGATGAAAAAGCATGTGTTGCTGCTGAATTTATGTGACAAAAGCCTTTGCCTTCAAACTGAAATGAGTCAGAATGGGGTGCTGCTGCTGTGTGTCTCTGAATCTTTTATAATTGTACTGTTCCATAACACCACGTATAGCTTTAAGGCATCCCCAAGCATGTTTATTAAAGAATTTGTGTATTTTTTAATGTTTCACTTGAAGCCACTGGAGAAGACTTTCTCCCCACTATACTGTATTTAAAAAATGCTCAACTTCCCATAACTTTTCAGATAGTAATTGTCCATAACCAGGGCTTTTTTTCTCAGAATAGGTGCAGGAACTCCTCCTTTCGAGTCACCCCTTGACTCTGCCCCCTGCCCACCTCCGAGCACCATTCCTTGGTTTCACCCTTTACCCACCTCCCAGTACCACCCCTTTTAGAGAATACAGAACCAAGTATCATTTTGTGGTGCTAAGTATTTTGTATGGAATTTGTTAATGATAACAAGAAAGGCAATAAAATAGATCTAGCAACAATGGACACCTCAGCGACAATAGATCCATCCCAGCAACAATGGACTCCCAACAGCCAGCAGCAGTAGACCCTCCAGCAGCCAGCAACATTAGACCCCTCTCTCAACAGTAAATCACTCCCAGCAACAGTTGACTCTCTGCCTCATAGGACCCACCCCATCAAAAATATATCCCCCACCAGCAACAATAGACCTCCCCAGCAACAATAGACCCCCCTGCAAAAATATATCCCCTTCAGCAACAATAGATTTACCAGTAGCCAGCATCAATAGACCATCCAGCAGCCAGCAACAAAGACCACACCCTCAACAGAACATCCCTCCCAGCAACATAAGACCCTCGCCAGCAACCATAGACCCCCCTCCTGCATTAAAATAGATCCCCTCCAGCAGCTATAGATTCCCCAGCAGCCAGCATCAATAGACCCTCCAGCACACTCCAGCACCTCTTGTCATTACATACATTCAGTTCTGGAGGTGCCGGAACTGCATTCCCCTGCATTCCTGCTGAAAAAAGCCCTGCCCATAACCCCTAAAATGTCCGGTATTTAAAAAGATTCATCCCTATAGACATCAATGGAATTTGCCTCTATGTTTTGGTCTTCTGAATTCCAAACAAGATTTGCCGAACCCTTGGTGAACCCAACCCTGGCATATTCGCCCTTCACTACCTACTATATCCAAATAAAAAAATTGGCTTTTGACATTAATTAACGCACATACAACTGATTGCTAAAAATATGACTAGTAATTTTTTTCTCCTTTAAGCAAGTTAATCAATGCATTTATTACAGATGGTATTTTCATGGTTATTGCTAAACTCCAGCTACCAAAGAAGATCACGGATGCTCTACTTGAAAATGTACAGAGATTTACAAAATAATCGGCTTGTTTTGTATGCCTTTCCAGATGCCGGTTCATGATTAGGCTCTGGGAAAGCATTTGCTCAGAAGGGTTCATTAAACATATTAGCGTTTGGCCAGGACGGAGTCTTAAAATGCAAAAAAGAAAAAAGTAGCGTAGATAGGTTGGCGGCAAAGCAGACATTATTCCTCCTACAATGGATTCGTTGTCAGTGCCTTGTTGTCTTGCCTACACACATTAAGTTTTTTTTTTCTCCCGCTGATTACATGCAAGTCCTCAACTCAAGATAACTTTTTGCAAAACAAGCCCCGGAGGTAAAAGGTTAATTACCCCCAAAATTGTTGCAAAATATGTGATAGGAAGCAGGAGGCAATTAGAGAGAAGAGAGTAGAAGAGGAAGGGGGTGGTGGTGGTAGGCCGAACACAAAAGGCATACTGTATATGATGTGCCATGGATGCTTGGAACAGATCCAACAGAGGCAGGAAAACATAGAAAAAATAGAAATGCTACAGAGACACAGAAGAAGACGTGTTACAAAGGGTGAGCGAAACACATCTCCGACTCAAAAGAAAGAGATAATGAATGTGTGGCATCGGACAATAGCACAATAGAAATTAGCATTGCCTTTTATCTCTCTTATAAAACGATTCATTACCCCGTTAAATAGGGAATTGTGAGGCGATGAAGGACGCCACTTCACTCAGCGAGGCGACGGACACATGCGGCTGCGTCGGCGATAGGTCTCGTCGTTTGAAAGCACTCTCTGTTCGCCTTGTTTACTTTGCTTCTCCTCACTTTGGACGTGGTGCTTTGAGCTACGTCCAAACAGTAAATGCTTTTCTGTTTGTGCGGGGTTTTACGATGAAGTGGCGGCGGAAGCGCTAAGGCTCCTCGCCAGCCTTTTCGAGAGGACTGAGTGTGCCCTTATCGCTGTTTTTTTACTTTCTGCAAATTGTCATCTGCTTGATAGTAAAACTGTCAATAATGTTCCAAGAGGTTTGGCATTTTGTTCATATTTGCACTGGGGAGTTTTGCATTTGCATGCGTTTGCACGTACATACAGGTTTATGTTCCAAGTGGTTTCAGGGTTAAATGTTGCATTGAAGCTCAAAGGTACATCCTTTCCCATTTCCTACCGGTGATAAAATTACAGTGCATGGTTCACTATTTTCAGGTGTACACTATGTGTTCAAATTTGTGGACACCTGACCATTACACCTATATGAGCCCATTAGACATCCAATTCTATGACATTGGCCTTTAATATGGGGGTCTCTCTCCCTTTCAGTAATAACAGCTTCCACTTCTCTGAGAAGGTTTGTCATAAGATTTTTGACTGAGTCTGTAGGAATGTGTGTTGATTCATCCTAAAGAGCATTTGTGAAGTCAAGTACTGATGTTGGATGAGGAGACCTGACTCGCAGTTGGCGTTCAAATTCATTCCAAAGATTTTCAGAAGGGATGAAATCAGGGACCTGTGTAGGCCACTTGAGGTCCACTACACCAAACTTATCAATATGCCTTTATGGAGCTGTTTTTTTGCACAAGGCAGAGCACAGTCATGTTGGAACAGAAATGGTCTTAACAAAACTGTTGCCACAAGGTTGGAAGTGCACAATTGTCAAAAATAGCCATTCTCAACCAAGTTTCCATGGAACCCTAGGTTTCCTGCAGAAGTTACTTGATCTGCGCATGATTGACCTCCCATCTGATGGTTCTTGCATATTTCCTGGTCCAACACCAGTGGTATGACAACAATGATCTTTTGAACTGTCTGTAAGGAGGGTACTCTTCCATTAACCACCAATGTAAAAGACATTTTTCCAACTGACCTCTCATCAATTATTTTTAGCAGGGTTCCCTGAGACCTAATGCCGCGTACACACGGTCGGACTTTTCGTCTACAAAAGTCCAACGGACGCCGACGGACTAAAGCTGGCTGGTAATCCGATCGTGTGTGGGCTTCTCCGGACTTTCAGCAGACTTTTTCAGCCTCAAATCCGACGGACTTTAGATTTGAAACATGCTTCAAATCTTTACGTCGTAACTACGACGGACCCCGAAATCCGCTCGTCTGTGTGCTAGTCCGACGGACAAAAACCCATGCTAGGGCAGCTATTGGCTACTGGCTATGAACTTCCTTATTTTAGTCCGGTGTACGTCATCACGTACGAATCCGTCGGACTTTTGTGTGGTCGTGTGTAGGCAAGTCCGTTCGTTAGAAAGTCTGCTGCAAGTCCGCCGAAAGTCCACCGGAAGTCCGCCGGAAGTCTGTCGGACAGGCTGTCGGACTTTTGTAGACGAAAAGTCCGACCGTGTGTACGCGGCATAAAAGTTAATTCAAGTGTTCCCCTTGGATAAAATGGTTGGCAATAGCTGGTCTAAAATGTCTTTTTATGCTGTAGCTTTAGCTGTACCCTTCACTAGAAACACCTCTACTAAATCATTTTGAAGAATGACCACAAATTTTGACCATATATAGCGACTGTAAAGTGTACATGTACTTAATTTTAAACTTGTCAAAATCTTAAGAGCAGACAGTACAAGCTGCCTAATTTTATATGCATTAGTTATAGTAGAATTCTCTATACGCTTCTTTGATTTAAAACACTGTGGGGGGGATTTACTAAAACTGAAGAGTGCAATATCTGATGCAGCTGTGCATGGTAGCCAATCAGCTTCTAACTTCAGCTTGTACTTTTAGGCTTTGGCAATAAAACCTGGAAGCTGATTGGTTTCTATGCAGAGTTGCATCAGATTTTGTACTCTCCACCTTTAGTAAATGACCCACTGTGTATCATAAACACTTTCCATTTTTTTAATAAAATATTTATTTTCACCTTTTTTCATCCTTTGATACAACTGAGTGTTGCTAATTTCTGAAGCCTTTTGCAGTTACTGCCTGTGTATGTTCATTTCACAATGGCTGCATGGCATTTCTCAGGATGGGTTTCCTGATGTTGACAACAAGACCATGTCTGTGTAATGTGTGTTAAAACCACCACTTGCAGTCTCTATTAGAACCCCCTATAACAGGGTTGTGGACGGGGTTGTACCAGCATACTTAAAAACACATTTCTTCAAGCAAAATTTTAATGTCTGTCAACAAGGCACTTTTTCAATAGCAATATAACATGAGCTTACAGAGCACAGAATGCCTAAGGAGCCCTTCCCTTACATACCACAGAATGCCTAAGGAGCACTTCCCTTGCATACCACAGAATGCCTGAGGAGCACTTCCCTTGCAGACCACATAATGGAATGCCTGAGGAGCACTCTCCTTACAGACCACAGAATGCCTGAGGAGCACTTCCCTTACAGACCACAGAATGCCTGAGGAGCACTTCCCTTACAGACCACAGAATTCTTGAGGAGCACTTCCCCTAAAGACCACAGAATGCTTGAGGAGAACTTCCCTTACAGACCACAGAATGCCTGAGGAGCACTTCCCTTACAGACCACAGAATGCTTGAGGAGCACTTCCCTTACAGACCACACAATGCCTGGGGAGAACTTCCCTTACAGGCCACAGAATGCCTGAGGAACACTTCCCTTACAGACCAGAGAATGCTTGAGGAGCACTTCCCTTACAGACCACAGAATGCCTAAAAAGCACTTCCCTTACAGACCGCAGAATGCCTGAGGAGCACTTTCATTTTTTAACACTGTTCCCATTCTCTACCTAACCAGCGATGCTCTATACCTGACCTACCTCCACACTGCGGGCATGCCAGATGATGCAAAAACTGCTACTGAAGCACTTTTGTGTCAAGATGACTGCCAAAATCTTGCAGGATTTTGGCATAGGAAATGTCAGCCTCATAGGAAATGGCTGCCTTAAGCCCACATTAGGTGACAAATTAGTCCACATTGGTTCCCTGCCAGTGTGAAAAAAAGGCACAGTGCCATTTTACAGGTCGGTGGAAAAACTGCAGTCCAACACCTGCCTATAGGGTGACAACACAGAAGCACATTTGGGAGACAGGGACAGACAGTTGAGCATGATAGTTCTCTGCTGTAAGCCAATCCTCCCCACCGCCATTCGAGCACCAGGTGCCAGAATGCAAAATGAGCCATCTCTGCTAGCAGACTCAAAGGAGGAAAAGGAAGCCACTGCACACTAGAGGAATCACTAGTATCTGTGTCTAAGGTGTAGGAGATCCACAAGCATAGTAATGACAGCCCCACCCTAAGACATCCAACGTGTTTCATCCAATGTGGCTTAGTCTTAAAGAGTAAAGGCAACTACAGGTTGCCTGCAGAAAACTACATGAGTGGGCAGAGACAAGACCAGTCACCCTGCACAAGGAGAGAGAGCAGCAGTGAGCGGTCTTTATTACAGGAAGTTCCTGCACAGAGGGAAAGTCTCACACTGGATTACTGCACAGATCTGGAAGAAATACACAAAGCACATCAAGAAGGAGGAATACATATGACTCTTGTGTCTAGATATTTGTTTAGCCCAGAGTTCAGCTTTTAAAATATTAACCCTTGAAATCACATGTTAAAGCTTGAGATATGAGATTAGATTTACAAGTGAAGTGATTTTAGTTGTACCCTATGTACCATACGTTCATTTTAAAAATGCAAACATTACTGTAGGAGGTAGAAGATGGAGCACATATTAATAAATATGACAGCATTAGCTGTTCCCTGACACCAACATAACAAGCGGGAGGAATTATGTCGTGACTCACATAATAACTCTGCAGATGTTTGTCTTCTCGTATCTGCTGCCATCAGAGTTGCACACTAGAAAATGTAGCAGATTCGTGCAAGAAAAATAAAACTTTCCTGAAGGTTTACATACACAAACCTAGAAATGGCAGACAGTCTTGTAAATTACATGAATGAAGAAGTGTATATCCTTCCTGACTCTGAATAAGGTTTCCATCAAATTTTACGATCCATAAATTCACTTAGATTGGGTTGCCTTATAATAATTGTGTGCTCTAGAACCCTGCACTGAAGGAGATACATTAGGTAATATCACCCATCTCTACTCAGTAGTGTATTTAGGTTTTGTGCTGCCCTAGGCCTGACTAAACTCATGCACCCCCTAATTTAAATATGATCCACCCCTTCCTATCAAGACCACACCCCTTGCTGTTTAAGACCCGCCCTGAAATTTTCGAGTGGGGACACTAGTTCTGAGGGCCTGGGGGGGGGGCAATGGATTCCCATAATTTGCATAGATTTCCTCTCACTTACTGTTTGGCTATGGGGCAGGAAGTGAAGGGAAATCTCTGCAATGGGACAGGGATGGTAAAAAATAAACTGACGGGGGCTATAACCCTCCCAGATTGAAAAGAAAAAGTGTGGCTCTACTTTAAGCACAAATTTCTGATAATTTTATAGAAAGGACTAAGAAGACATAACCATGCCAATGGTGCAGCAGAAAACATATAGCACAGTGAGGAAGGTTTGTGGTCCAGGATGATAGGAAAGTCAAAATTAGAAGCGCCCCCCCCCCCACAGTTGCAGAATGCCGTCCTCCCACATACCGGAAGCAGCGCGACCGCTTTATGGGAAGAAGTTGCTGATGCCGGGTTTCCTCACTGCTGCACAGCCAATCACACAGCATTTCCTTCCTGCACCCAGACACAGAAATCAGTCCTTTGTCTTTTTTTTTTTTAGGGGATGATAACTTGGATGGGGTAAGGGATTATGGTATGCCCAACTTAAAAATGTCCAAAAAACACAACCAGGGACAACTTCCTCCCCATTTACAGATTCCTCTTCTTCCTTCCTCCTGAACAAACTTGGTTCCCTCTTCAGAGTACTTGCTGGCTCACTCCTGGGGAACTAACAGTATATTTGTTAGCTCAGCAACAGTCCATTACAGGCTAGGCCCTCTCAGTCCCTTAGTGAAGTAGCACTTATTGAGTTAACACCTTGTATCACCTTCCGCCTTCCTGTAGACACTGACCCCAGTTCTACTGCCTGCAGAAAAGACCAGCCCACCTGAATGCTTTCTCCTTCCAGTCCTCTCGACTGACACACATGGAGATTCCCCAGGGCAAGTTTGGATGAAGACTTGGCACACCGCTGTCTTCAATAGAGACCTGCTACAGCTGGCAGTCTCTCCCCTTATCTGTCCCTGTACCATGCTGATTTATTCACTGTCTCTCCTTGCTCTCTCTGCTGCCTCTCTGGTTAAGATCCCTCCAACTGCCTCCTGTGGTAGGATCCTTCCAGGCCAGCCACCCAAGCTCCAGTCCAAGGTAACCCCAGTAAGGGGTCCCTCAAAGGCCACCGATAACCTCCCTTAGCACTGCTTCATCTTCCACCCGACTCTCCTGCTGGCATGCTCATCCAATATTTAAAGGAGAAGTCCAGCATAAGCCCTTTTGACTGGGCTTCTCCTATGGGTCACAGGAGTGCAATACATTTTGCACACCTGTAAACCGTTTTCAGCAGAGAGCAGCCTGAAGTCCGCTCTCTGCTGACACCACAGAAATCAGTCCAGGCACCGCGTCATCCCGACAATGGGAGTCTGAATCTACCAGGTGCCTGGATTGATACCCCTCTCAGCCTCTCAGCGAGCCACTGAGAGGCTGAGATGGCTGCTCCCCGCCCCTCCACAGCTCAGTGCTCCAATGAGCGTGGAGGAGCAGAGCAGAGAGCTGCTGATCACCAGTCAGCAGTTCTTTGCTCGGAGAGCTGTGAGAACAGAGCCATCAGCAATGTTTGATCGCTTGGTTCTCAGTGCCGAGGCACCGGGGGGGACATATGCAACATCGTACTTATGCTGCATCCACCTAAGTAAGTATGATGGACGAAAAACTCCCAAACCTATACTTCTCTTTTGAAGGCTCATTTAGTCCCCTGCCAGGCCCATTCCTGGGGATTGGCTAAAGGCCTCCAAATATGCAGAGCAGCTCCTCCTAACCTCCTCCCACTATCTTCCAGAACATTCTCTGACATTCTAGAAACAGGGGGAGGCACCAAGGAGCTGCCAGGATGAGTCATCCAGCCCTGGCCTCTAATAACCCTGACCCAGAGTCAGTGATTCATGTTTATCCCTGGGCCAGACTATAATTTGCCTACTCTCACTTCTAGTAGCACACACTAGAGGGTGCTACATAAGAACATTTTAAATGATTTTGGACTCTTTCACCACTTGATTTGGTGCACAGGATATGTGTTTTGATACCCTCTGGTAGGTGATGCTGGCTGTCCCAGGAGGCAGAATGTAAGTACCAGTTTATGGTATAAGCCAAGAAAACAATTCAAACTTTGTTGTGTATTAATATTTGCTTTACTAAACAGCCTGCACATACAAGTGCAGTAAAAACAATTCATAGCATACAAAGTATCACAAAATATGCATACAGTATATACATGCCCAAATTAACTATCCTTCCCAGCAAATTAGCATGGGCAATGTATATAAGATCATACATTAAACATTAATTGATTTAGTTTTTTTCTGGTAATGGAGTCTTCTCATGGCTCCTTGCTTCTCAGAGTCCTCCAACAGAGCTGTTTCGTCTTCAAAGTCTCCAGAACAACTGCTGCTCCTTTGTTACCTTCCTGAGCACATGGCTTGTTCAAAATCCTTTCCCCTACCCCTCACTTCCTGTACATCATTTCCTGTCCTGAGTTTCACAAACTATCCAACGGCTTCATTTGCATATCAAAAGGGGAGGCCTAGCTTCCTAATGTAACTAATTCATTTATATCTATGCTATAAAAGTCATCAAAAAATAGCCATAGCAACACACTTCACCAAAGCTGCAGATTGAGGAGATGGTCTGGAAACCTTTGCGGTCCCTGGAACTCTTCCCTACAACTGCCACCTGGTCCTGATCCCTGGGATTGCCCCAACAGAGGGTAGCAGATACAGGAGGGCTACATTGCATAGACAGGAAACCAGAGCGCAGTCGGGATCAAGCATGGGTGGCAAGCATTGTATTAAGCCCTTGCCTATCAAATTATGTATATAAATCGACTGGTATTCAAGGGGTTGATACAATTTTTAGAGCCGACCAAGGGCTTTCAGGTAAAAGTGATCCAGGTGGCTCTAGAGCTGCCCGATCACTTTCTTGGGGATCTGAAGGAGCACCCCACATCCTCATCCCACCGGTGGCGCCTGCCATTGTTTCTGGGCTTTCCTGTTCCTGACACTATTTCCATTGAAACTACTACTATTTTATTCTCCAGGGTCTCTGCAGATTTTAACATGTGTGGAAAATTAAAAAATTTAAATATTTCCCCTAGTAAACAAGTGATTAAGATTGTCTATTGAAATTATCGGGCTGCCAGTTCACCCAAAACATATGAAAATTGAATATGACCCTATTTTTCCAAGTACTGGGTGCATTGGGGTGCCATTCACCATTACCATGATGTGTCAGTGCAAATGGGCACTTACAGTTTTAATAAATCATTTTTCCGGTATGCAAATTTATGGCATTAAAATCATACAGTGCATCCGGAAAGTCTTCACAGCGCTTCACTTTTTCCACATTTTGTTATGTTACAGCCTTATTGCAAAATGGATTAAATTCATTATTTTCCTCAAAATTCTACAAAAAAATCCCCTCTAATGACAATGTGAAAGAAGTTTGATGGAACTCTTTGCAAATTTATTAACAATAAAAAACAAAAAAAAAATCACATGTACATAAGTATTCACAGCCTTTGCTCAATACTTTGTTGAAGCACCTTTGGCACCAATTACAGCTTCAAGTCTTTTTGAGTATGATGCTACAAGCTTGGCACACCTATTTTTGGGCAGTTTCTCCAAATATTCTTTGCAGGACCTCTCAAGCTCCATCAGGTTGGATGAGGAGCGTCGGTGCACAGCTATTTTCAGATCTCTCCAGAGATGTTCAGTCGGGTTCAAGTCTGGGCTTTGGCTGGGCCACTCAGGGACATTCATAGAGTTGTCACCGTAGCCACTCTTTTGTTATCTTGGCTGTGTGCTTAGGGTCGTTGTCCGGTTGGAAGATGAACCTTCTCCCCAGTCTGAGGTCCAGAGCGCTCTGGAGCAGGTTTTCATCAAGCATGTCTCTGTACATTGCTACATTCATCTTTCCTTCAATCCTGACTAGTCTCCCAGTTCCTGTCACTGAAAAACATCAACACACAGCATAATGCTGCCACCACCATGCTTCACTGTAGGGATGGTATTGGCCAGGTGATGAGCAGTGCCTGGTTTCTTCCAGACATGATGCTTGCCATTTAGGCCAAAGCGTTCAACCTTTGTTTCATCAGATCAGAGAATTTTGTTTCTCAATGTCTGAGAGTCCTTCAGGTGCCTTAAGGCAAACCCCAGGTGGGCTGTCATGTGCCTTTTACTGAGGAGCGGCTTCCGTCTGGCCACCCTACCATACAGGCCTGATTGGTGGAGTGCTGCAGAGATGGTTGTCCTTCTGGAAGGTTCTCCTCTCTCCACGGAGAAACACTGGAGCTCTGTCAGAGGGACCTTCAGTTCTTTGTCACCTCCCTGACTAAGGACCTTTTCTCTCGAATGCTGAGTTTGGCCGGGGAGGCCTGCTCTAGGAAGAGTCCTGGTGGTTCCAAACTTCTTCCGTTTATGGATAATGGAGGCCACTGTTCTCATTGGGACCTTCAATGCTGCAGACATTTTTCTGTACCCTTCCGCAGATTTGTGCCTCCATACAATCCTGTCTCGGAGGCCTACAGACAATTCCTTGAACTTCATGGCTTTGTTTGCGGTCTGCCATACACTGTTTTTTTGATTCCATATTTTTATTAGATTTTTAAAGAGTACATTGTACAATTAAACATTGTACGTCGTGCAACGACGTCTGTATAACAATCATAGATATGAACTTCTATCCACAAACCGGGATCTAGTAAAAACATATATATACTAATGTAAGTAATAGTCGTGTCATTTCGTTAATGCTAACAGGAATAAAAACTCTGATAGGTCTTATTCGGTCCACTTCACAAGTGTGTCACCCCATGTGGGACCTTTAGTGGCACAGGAGTGAAGCGGACCCTTCTGTGGTGGACACGAAAGTTCCAAACAATGGAAAAGGAGGAAAAAGAAAAACTGAAATTTTTCAGTTATAAAGGTATCATAACATTCTTAGATAGTGATGGGTATTGCTCGGTCAAGAAGGAGGATCAGAACAGCCGTTTGTTTGTGCGCGGGGTGCGCAGTTTCTAGTCCAGTCGGTCCAAGGTTGCCATGCTGTGCGTATTTTAGTGGCTTGCCCAGATAGTGTGGCTGTGGTGGTCTCGTAACTGTAGTGTAGTGATACCAAGTCTGTGACTTGCGTAATCGTCAGATGTGTGTCAGATTTCCAGTGTCTAGCTATATTGAGTCTGGCTGCCATGAGGATGTGGGTGATTGTGGATTGGAGGGGGTGAGGAAAGTCCTCAATAGTGAGGTTGAGGATCGCTAGGGCCGGTGTTGGAGGGGTCGTGATTTGAGTGATGGTCGAGATTACGTGGAAGGTGTCTTCCCAGTATTTGCGGAGTTTGGTGCACGACCAGAAGACATGTAATAGGTCGCATGTGGAAGATTTACATCTCCAGCAAGTATTAGGGATTTGAGGGTTAAAAGATGTTATGCGGGCGGGGGTCAGATACCATCTTAGTGTAATCTTCTGTGTGAGTTCCCATAGGGCCGCGCATTTGGTGGATTTGTAGATAGTCTTGAGGGCTTGTTGCCATTGTGTATCTGTAAACTTTTTGGCAAGGTCTTTTTCCCAGGTGTGGTGGGGTGGCATTTTGGTAAAGGTACGTTTTTGGTGTAGATTATTATAAAAATATGAGATGCCTTTGATTTTTGTGTCGGGGTCGGTGAGGTATTCCCAAGTCTTGGGGTGTATATTATAGATGGGGAATGGTATATTTTGCAGGCAGTGACGTATACGGAGGTAGGTGAAGTATTCGGATGCGGGTATGTCGTATGTGGTTTGAAGTTGAGGAAATGATTTGATGTGGTTTTCTTGTAGTATGTCTTGTATGTAGTTTATACCTTTAAGGATCCAAGATGAAAGTGAGATTTCTGGCATTAGGTGGAGTAAGGATTTTATGGGGATGTGGGATTGTGGTGTGGTGGGAGAGTATTGCATTTGGGATGACGTTTTTTTCCATGCCTGTGCTGAGGCTTTCACGGTGGGAGACAGGGATTTCGGGATTGGAGCGCCTAGGGGAATGCTTAACAGCCATGTTTTTAGGTTTGGTCTTATGAGTGAAGATTGTTCAATGTGGCCCCATAGAGTGGACGGGGATGGTTTAAACCAGCAGGGTAGTTGGGCCAGAATAGCTGCTAGGTGGTAGTCTTCAAAGTCTATTGAGCTCGAGCCTCCTACCAGTCTGTGTTTGATCAGTTTTGTATGGGCACATCTGGGTCTCTTTTCTTTCCAGAGGAATTTATTAAACAATGTCTGAAGGGATCTGAAGAATGTGGTGGGTAGGGGGATAGGAATGGTTCGGAAGTAGTAGAGTATCTGGGGAAGGCAGATCATTTTAAAGGCCGCAAGGCGACCTGTCCAGGAGAGTTCGTGTTTCGCTATGTTTTGTGTGGTCGCTTGAATGTTTTGGAGGAGTGGCAGAAAGTTACATGTATAGAGTTTTTTAGTCGTCCTCGGTAGTTGTATGCCTAGATATGATATGTCGGAGTCTGCCCAGGCGAATGAGTATTGGGCTTGTAGGAGGTTTCTTATAGTAGCGTCCACCTTGATGTCTAGTATGAAGGATTTAGTCGTATTGATTTTGTAATATGATATCGAGCTAAACCAATTTAGCATCTTTTGTACTTCTGCCAGGGAAACAGTCGGGTTGGTGAGGATGAGGATAACATCATCCGCAAACAGGCTAATTTTGTGGTGGTGAGGGCCAATCTTTATGCCCGAGATGTCGGCGTTAGAGCGGATATGTTCTGCTAGGGGTTCCATGACCATG
Organism: Aquarana catesbeiana; assembly: GCF_042186555.1. NCBI lineage: Eukaryota > Metazoa > Chordata > Amphibia > Anura > Ranidae > Aquarana > Aquarana catesbeiana. The sequence continues at coordinate 320,061,436 of NC_133330.1, forward strand.
TTGAATATGAGGGGGGATAGGGGGCAACCTTGGCGGGTACCGTTTGTAATTGGGAATGGTCGGGATAGCATGCCTTCCGTGTAAACCTGAGCTTCGGGGTTGGAATATAAAGCCATAATGGCACCGAGAATCTGGCCTTGAAATCCAAACTTCCGGAGGACCGACGCTAGGTAGGACCAGTGAACCCTATCGAACGCCTTCTCTGCATCCAGGGAAAGGAGCAGAGAAGGCGTTCCGGTGGACTCAGCGTGATGAATAAGGTTAATCATCCTCCTGGTGGCATCTGAGGCTTGTCTGCCTTTTGTGAATCCTGTTTGGTCTTGGTTTATAATTGTGGGCATAATTTTGAGTAATCTTGTCGCTATAGATTTGGCATATAGTTTGAGGTCGAGGTTGAGTAAGGAGATGGGACGGAAGTTTTGGGGGACATTCGACTGTTTCCCTGGTTTCGGTATCGTGATAACTAACGCTTTTAAATATTCTGGCGAAAAGGTAGAAGAGGAGGCAGCATTATTGAATAGGTCACTAAGATGTGGGATCAATTGTGAATGAAATTGTTTGTAATATTCCCCGGTTATTCCGTCGGGGCCTGGTGCTTTCCCGCTGGGGAGGGAGTGCCATACACTGTTAACTGTGGGACCTTGTATAGACAGGTGGGGGCCTTTCCAAATCATGACTAATCAACTGAATGTACCACAGGTGGACTCCAATCAAGTTATAGAAACATCTCAAGGATGATCAGTGAAAACATGATGCAGCTCAATTTTTTTTTTTTTCATTTTTTATTTTTAATAAATTTGCAAAGATTTCAAACCAACTTATTTCATGTTGTCATTAGGGGGTATTGTTTGTAGAATTTTGAGAAAATAATGAACTTATTCAGTTTTGGAATAAGGCTGTAACATAACAAAATGTGGAAAAAGTGAAGCGCTGTGAATACTTTCCAGATGCACTGTATGAGCCGCCCCAAAACACTGTCTTTTACTGCAATTACATACTTCCCAACTTTCTGAGATGGGAACGAGGGACACCTATTAGCAAAAGTAGGCATAGGACACAGACCCCTGCCACCTCCCCCCCCACACACACACACCCTTAAAGGAAAATTGAGAACAAAAACATTGGTTAAACCCACATGTGCTTGTTTACCACTACTATTCCTTTATATTGGCTTTTGGAATTTACAAATGCATACATTTAGAAATTGGATGATAAGTTTAGCACTGGGAAACACTTTTTGAAAGATAAATAGTGCATTTTATATTCAACTTTATAGTTCAGACCAAATTAGGGATAAATGAGGAAGAAAGAGGGACAGAGGGACAAATCAGGGTCAATCCCTCAAAATCAGGGACAGTTGGGAGCTATGCAATTATAACTGAGATCCAGGTATGATATTTATGGCATACTTACATTGGTCCAGCTTGGCACGATGTAAGCATGCATATCTCATATCACTGTAGTAGTCAACTGTGCTGAGAGGCTTCCCTCTGCACACTGATCCCAGGGAGACACTAGCTTGTCACTGCCACATCCACAGAATACCTTGTTTTTTTTTTTTTATTATTTTTTTTTTTTAGGAAAACAAGGTATTCTCTGATTGGACACGGGGGGAGATTGTGACATCCCCACCCCACATTTCCACCTCGTCCAATCAGAGAATTCCTTGTATTCATTGACAAAATACAGGGTATTCTGTGAATAATAGCAGTACTGAGCAAGCAACACCATGTGGTCAGTGTGTAGAGGTGAAGCCACTTGGCATGGGACACAGAAGATTGATGCTATCACTGAAGTAGCGCCAATTACTACAGTGATAATAACCTTCCCCAAGGGCCTCCCAGGTATGAGATGTGCACACTTGCATTGTGCCACGCTGGACCAATGTAAATATGCAGTAAAGATCATACCTAGAGTTCAGTTTGAATAATAATATACTAGCCCCAAGGCCATCTGCTCTTGTCCTTTATAGCCCCTCCATAGGCATTTAGACTCATTGACGTCACAGATCCTGGGTGACAAGCATCTTATAATTATATGTACCTCCAGCTCGGCTTGTAAAGATATCTGCGTTCTTCTGTGTCTATAGTCTGCTGTTTTCTTTGTTCAAGCTTGAAGGGCAAAAAGCAATTTCCAAGAAGGACTACATCGGTGATGAAACAATGCAATACAGTACAATCAGCCATGGCTACTATGGAATTCAAGTTCAGCCTTCAACACGTACAAGCCTGATAATGCTATGTATCTGTATGTATGGATCGGTAATAGTTGTAGAATTTTCAGCTCCACTTCATTTTGAAATAGCATAATACAGTCACACTTAATGCTGCACTCCAGATAATTCACTAAATACATATACATTACTGTGCAAAGGTTTTAGGCAGGTGTGAAGAAATGCTGTAAAGTAAGTATGCTTTCAAAAAGTATATTATAATTATTTATTTTTATCAATTTACAAAATGCAAAGTGAGTGAACAGAAGAAAAATCTAAATCAAATCAATATTTTGTGTGACCACCCTTTGGCTTTAAATGGCAAGCAACAATTCTTACACTTGCACACGTTGTACACTTGCAGGGATTTTGTAGGATTAGATTCAGGTGTACGATTAACTAATTATATCAAGCAGGTGCTTATGATCATCAATTTCATATGTAGGTTGAAATACAGTCATTAACTGAAAGTAACAGCTGTGTAGGAGGTTTAAAACTGGGTGAGGAACAGCCAAACTCTCTTACTAAGGTGAGGTTGTGGAAGACAGTGTCATGTCACAGGTCATACAACATGGCAAGACTGAGCACAGCAATAAGACACAAGGTAGTTATACTGCATCAGCAAGGTCTCTCCCAGGCAAAGATTTCAAAGCAGACTGGGATTTCAAGATGCGCTGTTCAAGATCTTTTGAAGAAGCACAAAGAAACGGGCAATGTTGATGACAGTAGACAAAGTGGTTGGCCTAGGAAACTTAATGCAGCAGGTGAAAGACATATAATGCTTACTTTCGTTCAACATTGGAAGATGTCCAACAGTGACATCAGCACAGAACTGGCAGAAACCAGTGGGACAGGTACATCCATTTACTGTGCAGAGAAGTCTAGCCAGAAGTGGTCTTCGTGGAAGAATTGTAACCAAAAAGCCACACCGTGGACATGAGAACAAGGCTAAGCAACACAACTAAGCATGAAAACATAGGAACTGGGATGCAGAAAAATGGCAGTGGGTGCTCTGGACTGATGAATCAAAATGTTAAACTGAAATGTTGGCTGTATCAGGAGACTGTTTGTTTGATGAAGAGCTGGATAGTGTCTGCAGGCAACAGCGAAGAGGCAACAGTAAAATTACATCACTCTTGTTGACTTTTTGAATTTTTTATCTCTACCTTCTTAGTACAACCTACGCAGATTGTCACATCGGCTCCAGCGAAACCCGAGCAAGACACTCCTCACCTCTACGCTTTGGGATCTATTGTGGATTATCTGCAACCTTCTTCTAGCAGTGAGTACCGACTACCATCCAATGCCACTCACTTGTTTTTGCTACAATGACTATCACAATACTCTCCCTAAACACCAGAGGCCTTAACCGTCCTGCCAAACATACCGCATTATGGAAAATTGCCTCAGACCACAAAATGTGATGTTCTGTGCGTCCAAGAGACGCATTTTGCTCAGGACGCACAACCCCTATTTCAAAATAAATGTTTCCCTTACATATTCAAGGCCTGCTGCCCACAGAAAAAATGTGGAGTACATGTTGCCTATTCTGGCACTTCTCTACTTCATGTAGAAATCATCATTTTTTTGCTAGAAAATTACTCAGAACCCCCAAACATTATATATGTTTTTTTTAGCAGACAACCTAGGGAATAAAATGGCGGTCATTGCAACTTTTTATCTCACACGGTATTTGCGCAATAATTTTTCAAACGCCTTTTTTTTGGAAAAAAAACATTTCATGAATTAAAAAATAACAAAACAGTAAAGTCAGCCCAATTTTTTTGTATAATGTGAAAGACAATGTTACGCCGAGTAAATAGATACCTAACATGTCACGCTTTAAAATTGCGTACAATCATGGAATGGCGCCAAACTTCATTACTTAAAAATCTCCATAGGCGACGCTTTAAAATTTTTTACAGGTTACCAGTTTAGAGTTACAGAGGAGGTCTAGTGCTAGAATTGTTGCACACACCCTAACGCACGCGGTGATACCTCACATGTGTGGTTTGAGCGGCGTTTACATATGTGGGTGGGACTTACGTGTGCGTTCGCTTCTGAGCGCAAGCTACCGGGGACAGGGGCGTTTTAATTTTTTTTTTTTTTATTATTTTAATTTTTTTTTACTTCATTTTTTTTATTTTTACACTTTTTTAACATTTTTTTTTTTATTACTTTTATTTCTATTACAAGATGTAAACATCCCTTGTAATAGGAATCTATGTGGCAGGTCCTCTATATGGAGAGATGTGGGGTCAATAAGACCCCACATCTCTCCTCTAAGCTGGAAAGCATGAGATCGGAAAAAAAAATGTCACCGATCTCACGCTGACAGCCGCGATCGCGGCTTCGGTTATTTCCGGGTACCCACGGTCATAGAGATGACTGCTGACCATCTGTTCACCAGTCATCTCTATTGTCAACATCTGGCGCCGGCCGATTCATTCTCCGGGTCCCCGATGGCACGGGAGAGCCCGGAGAAGCACCGGATGGCGGCGGGAGGGGGGGGCGTCCCCTCCCGTCGCCTATAAGAACGATCAAGCGGCACTATGATCATTCTTATCGTGCACAGAATCGGCGGCTGAAAAGAATGATATCTGAATGATGCATCTAGCTGCAAGCATCATTCAGATATCACCCCACAAACTAGAGGACGTCATTTTACTATAGGCGGGTATTGAAGTGGTTAAAGACTCAGTAACCTTTCACCTCCAGCACAGCATTTGTGACACAAACGGCCGCTACATCATCTTGATATGCACCATTAACAATACCCATATAACAATCCTGAATATTTATGCCCCCAACCAGCGGCAAATCCACTTTCTCAAAGACACTCTCAAAAAGGCAAAACAAATACAGAAAGGACACTTACTTATATGCGGCGATTTCAACCTGGTCCCAGACCACCACATGGACTCCACTTCAAGCCCCAAATGCTTTGAATCTCCCTTGAACAAATTTATCCACAGCAATGACCTCTATGACGTATGGAGATGTTATCACGCAGACGAGAGGGACTACGCCTATCTGTCTCCACGCCACAATACTTATGCCGCGTACACACAATCGGACATTCCGACCACGTAATCCTGGGATTTTTTTCCGACAGATGTTGGCTCAAGCTTGTCTTGCATACACACGGTCACACAAATGTTGTCGGAATTTCCGATCGTCAAGAACAAGCTGACGTACAACACGTACGACGGCACTATAAAGAGGAAGTTCAATAGCCAGTGCGCCACCCTTTGGGCTCCTTCTGCTAATCTCGTGTTTATCTTGTGTTAGTAGAAGTTTGGTGAGAAACGATTTGTGATTTTCAGCCTTGTGCTTTTCAGTTCATTGCTGCTCTTCAGTTTGTGCTTGTGGGTTCGTATCTGTTTTTCAGTGTGTGTAGTCAGTTCGCATCTGGTTTTCAGTGCGTATTTTTATATTACGTATTTGATTACCATTGCGTTCTTGTCTGCTCGTTTCTGATTTTCAGCTCGCTCTTCTCAGGCCTTTCTGATTTTCAGTGCGTTCTGTTAGTTCATTCTGACTAGCCAACCGTTTTGAAGCCATGTTGCGGGTACGTACTCATCGTAGAGTTCATGCTGTGCAGGGGCTTGGTGTTGGGGTTCTTACTTTGACCCAAGTCCAGTCCATGAACGGGGCGAGGAGGAGTTTATGGACGAAGAATTGTTTGCTCCAGCGTGACCAATTCTCTCATATGCCTTTGTTGCGGGAGATCCGTGAGAATAATTCTGATGATTTCAGGAATTGGATGACGGACCACGTTTTTCACCATCTGTTGGCTTTGCTGTCCCCTTATATTACGAAGCAGGACACCTGCATGTGGCAAGCCATCACTCCCAAGCAGAGGCTAGTTGCCACCTTGCAGTACTTGGCGATGGGCAGAAGTCTGCAGGACATCAAGTTCTCAACAGGCATCTCCCCCTAGGCTCTGGGAATCATTATTTCGGCCATCATTCAGGTCCTGCAGAAGGACTATATTAGGGTAAGTTTTATCCTTTAACACCACATTATATGTATTTCAATAAATGTATTTTTAAAAGAAATGTGTATTTTAAACTGAAAAATATTTCCTTTGATTTACTGCTTGCGTTTCTTTTAGCTGTCTCCTAGGTTCTCCAATGTGTTTTTTTGTGGCCGTTTTCTTTAATAGTTCCAACGTAATTTCTTTGATACATGAGGTGTCAATCTCTTCTTCAGCTAACTATTATGTTGCGGGTCTGCTACACACATACCTTGTTTTTGTTGTTAATGTATGTATTGCATTAATGATAATAATATTCATTATTTTCAGCACCCTGAATTAATTTTTTGGAGTGACAATAATGGCCTGATTGATGCAAATTATAAAGCACTGTGGGTGTTATTTACTAAAGGAAAATCCACTTTGCACCAAAAGTGCGCTGCAAAAGTGCACTTGAAAGTGCACTGAAACTGCACTGAAAGTGCACTTGTAGTGCAAAGTGGATTTCCCTTTAATAAATAACCCCCATTGTCACTGTAAACACCAACTTAAGCAAAAAACTGCTATTGGGCATTGAAAGAAGAAGCTACACATTGTTGAGTAGAATTTTTTTTACTCTGTGCACATTCACATGTGCATTTAGAAAAGTGAACAAACCAACATATTTTTTGGAATGTATATTTTTTTGGGGACAGTAGAAATACAGGCATGTTTTTCAAAACATAAAACAATACACAACTCAGGAACTTACAAAGTTCAACTTTGATAAATTGAAGGCAATACCAGACATTAGTATGTCCAAACTGTGTTGATATTGCCTTCATCAGATGGGGTGATGTCACGCCTGTGAAAGCCAAATTTTGAAGATGCACACAAATTGTGAGTCAAAATGAGGATTTCACTCCTGATCCCATGCCTAAGGTCAACATGTGCTAGCTCCCATCATGGGGGATCAATGGACATGTTTCGGGGGTACAACCCCTTTCTCTCAGCTACTTGAGGAGGAAGGGGTTGCACCCACAAAATGTGTACCTTGATATTTCGTGATGACAGATAGCACATGTTGACACACTGTGTGCATCTTCAAAATTTGGCTTTCAACATTTTTTACAAAAGTTCTAATAAAAATTAAACAAAAATTTAAAATTTTGGTGTGTTTTATATTTGGCCTAAAACATCAATGATGTTTTTGAGTCTTTTTTCAACCTCAGTGATGTCTTCTGTTTTTGAGTCTTTTTTCAACATCAGTGATGTCTTCCTTGATCTTCTGTAAATCCCAATTGCACATCATGATCTCCCTGATGAGGAAGTGTGCGAAAGAACATCCACATCACCTAAAATAAAAAAAACCACACCATGTATTATAAATATGCAGGCATACATCTATTACCTGAAGCTATGGTCTCAGACACTCACCTGTTGTGGTCACTATTTCGCCCACTTCATAAATCTCTCCTTCCTCCACATCCTGAGGTTGTGGTGTGGTGACTTCCCCTTCTTTAGGAGGTAGTGGGTCCCTGGTGTCCTCTGACGTCCCGATTCTTTTCTCCCCTATGTGAATAAAAAATATGTATACTTAGCACACAGATATTTGAGGCAAGAAATAGGAATATGAAACATTGCTTGAAGTGTCGTACAATTGTCTGTTTTGGCAGAGTTCCAAGCTGAAGACATGATTTTTTCCCTTTCTTCAAGCTGGAATACTTACCTTTTTGGGTAAAGTTTCACACATAGAGACACCCCTAGTATTCACTGGATCACCTGTGTGGGACACCCTAAAAAGTTTGTTCTGGTGTCCCATACTAGTGCTTCTGCGTCCAGATGTGTAAACAGCTGCTGAGTGCCCTCTCTTTACACTGAATCAAGTTTGCCTTTCATTCTAGTTACAAACCCATCTAGACAACAATGTCCTAAACTTCTTTTAATCCAAACAGGCATGAACAAATGTAGTTAACCTGCATCTGCCAAAAACATCGTATTAGTGGGCAAACGAACGATGTTTACTACGAACGATTACTGCGCCCACGAACCTGAAACTTGCCATTTTAAACTGTACAACAGTAAAGAAAAGCACATGGAGCAGCACGAACGTAATAAGAAGAATAAGAACACACGACAAAATACTTACTTTTTTGCAGCACTTTCTTGATTCTTCTGTACTGATCCTGTTCCCTCAATTTGAGGTCTGACCATCGTTTCCTCAGTTGATCCTTGGATCGGTGGACCCCAAAATTCTTCTGCAGACTTTTCACAACTTTAGTCATGATCTTGGTATTTCTGACATTTGGGTTTGGGTAAGGTCCATGCTTCCCATCATAGTTGGCCCTCTTCAAGATGTCCACCATCTCCACCATCTCTACAAAAGACATATTTGAGGCCTTAAATCTCCTCCGGGATCGGACGTTTGTGGCCTCCCGCGCTTTCATCGTTGCTGCTGTCTTCGTGCACTTGTTCTTTCTCTGCCATGTGCTCTCCCACTGCGCCAAAGAGAAGGGGCAAGGAATATGCTATAAAGAAGGTCGGGGGCGGGCGGAGTTTCATGCATGCATAGTGTATATAAAGCGTAACATGCGTGTGTCGTACATACAATCTGTGAGCGGAGGACAGAGTAGCAGAAGCGCTAACGATGGTACAATTTGAACTTGGGGCATCAGTGGCCTATACTGCTTAGAGATTGAGGACTATATTGGAACAAGTTTATGCGAGTTTAGCCTGACATTAGGGTTTGTCTTATGTTGTGTCTTGCAGATAAAATGGATTGATTCAACGATCATGATTTCCTCCCCCAATTCATTGATTTGTACAGAGAGCTGCCCTGTCTGTGGCAGACAAAACACCCCTTTTATACAAATCGACTAAAGAGAAAGGCAGCACTGGATAAATTGCTGAAATTTGTGAAGTCGCAGATCTCCACGGTAAACATCGACTATTTGAAGTGCAAAATCTGTGGCCTGAGGAGCACATATAATAGGGAGTGCAAGAAGGTCCAGGATTCCAAGAGATCAGGAGCAGCAGCAGATGAAATCAGGCCATCACTCTCAACCCTTCCTTCCACTCTTCCCTCCACCCCAGCTGAGGCTTCTGACATCCAACCTGGGCCTTCCACCCAGGAAGAAGATGTGGAGGAGCCCAGCTTGAGTCTGGTATAGCATTGGTCAACATATTTCTCAAACTTGTGTGTGACTGATGAACAATAAACTAAAACTATGTCCCTTTTTCATACACAGGAAATCCTCAGCCAGAAGGAGGCTGTAGAAAGTGGCAGCCAGGAGGTGGCAGAGGAAAGTGGCAGCCAGGAGGTGGCAGCGGAAAATAGCAGCCAAGAGGTGGCAGCAGAAAGTGGCAGCCAGGAGGTGGCGGGGGTAAGTGGCAGCCAGGAGGTGGGCCCGGCCCAGTAGCCTGACCGAATCCTAGGTCTTTCCCCTCCGCCTTCAACAAAAAAGGCCCAGGAAGGGGAGTAACGTGGAGGAGTCAGCACTTGGGTTAATTCAGCAGGCTTCTGCGGCCCTCAGAACCCCCCCAGTCTTCTTGAGGCCTATGCCTTCATGGCTGGCAACAAAATGCAGGAAATAGAGGTGGGCCAACGCCTCTTTTGTGAGGAAGTGATATATATGGCCCTAAATAATGGGCTGAGGGGCAAACTCACAAGCAAAACCCACCTGTGTGAGTTGGACCATCCTCTTCCTCCTGCACCTCCTGCCACAACTCCAACAGCAGAGCCACAGCCTGGAAACAAGCGTGGAAGGAAGCGTGGAAGGAAGACAAGAGAGTGACGGCCTGAGTTCGGTCTGGTCTGGCAAAGACGCAGGCTGTTGTAAGCCCACAGACTGGGGACATATATGTCACCTGCTGCTGTTCCCGATCTCTCGGAGTTCTGAACCGGATTGTGCTCCTTATTAAATGGACTCCTCAGGCTCTCAATTTTGCCTGTCAAATAGTTGTTGTGTGCCCTGGGGTACAAAGGCTTCGCCAATTTCACCAGTTTATCCAGCGTTGCCTCCCTCTTTATTTTGTTATGACTCCTAATAAATGTCTATTTTTTTGTCTAAAATCATTGGCTATGTGTTAAAATTAAGAAAGAACGGCTTGTTTGTGAGTAGGCAGGTACATTTCAAAAAGATAATGTCAAATTAACAAGGGACACCAACACCAACCAATCTCCTTTAGGTTAAAAAATAAAGATAATAATGGTGTTGTGGTAACTTGACGCACAAAACGAAAAAAAATATTATGGAGATCACTAGAAAAAAAAAATAAAAAAACAGGAGATCTTGATTTAAAAAAAAAAAAAAAAAAAGATTACTATAAACAAAAATTAAAAACATTATTCTGGAGATCTGGCGAAAAAAAATGTATTCATGAGATCACAAGAAATAATAAAGAAATCAGTTTGTCAGAACTCTGTGTGAATATCAACTGCAAAACAACTTCATAATTCTACCATTACGAACGCTAGTCTTACCAGACTGAGCGCTTCCTTCTTGTACTTGATTCAGAGCATGTGTGGAATTTTGTGCGTTAGAATTGTGTACACACACACACACACGGAATTTTCGACAACGCATTTTGTTGTCGGAAAATTTGAGATCCAGCTCTCAAATTTTTGTTGTCGGAAATTCCGACAAAAAATGTCCGATGGAGCCTACACATGGTCGGAATTTCCGACAACAAGCTCACATCGAGCATTTGTTGTCGGAAAATCCGATCGTGTGTACGCAGCATTATTCTCGCATATACATCTTTCTGACCGATAAATCATTGCTCCAGAAAATGCAATCTTCATGCATCCACACTACGACACGGTCGGACCACGCGCCTATAACCATAACCTTAACTGATACTGTATCTCACCCACACACCTACCTGTGGAGGGCCAAAACTTTCTTGATACAAAATCCCTCATATGCAAATGAACTTACAAAACATTTAGTAGAAATCTTTTCTACTACCTCAGGTTCGGTGTCCGACCAAGCAATAGTCTGGAACGCGCACAAAGCAGTAATCAGAGGTTTGTTTATGCAAATGGGTTCTAGAGCTAAGAAAAAGAGGACACAACAATTGGAAGCCCTGTCAGAAGCCATTACTGATTATGAAAACCAAAACAAACTACACCCTTCCCCAACCCTAAAAAATAAATTATTCACACTACACCAAGAGCTTAGGTCTCTCCTTTTAGAATCCTATGAAAAAATGCAACGCAAGCTTAAGGCCACCACTTATACCACTAATAACAAAGCAGGAAAAGTGATGGCTCTCCGCATTAAAGGAAGGCGCCTCAAATCCAAAATGGCATTTCTTTATCACCCACACACAAAGGAGAAACGTTTAAACCCCCAATCTATAGCTAATGCATTAGCCTATACTATAGTAATCTTTACAACATCGAAAATGATGCCAAAACACACAAACCCACTAAAACTGAAATAGATAAGTTCTTTTCCCACATTATTCTTCCTACCTTGACACTCCAATGTTTGACAAACCTGAATGCACCATTTACAGTTGCAGAAATTTCTAAAGTGATATCAGAAATGCCCAATAATAAATCCCCAGGCCCAGATGGCCTCACTGGCGAATACTATAAACAATTCCAAAATATACTTTCACCTTACTTGTGCTCTCTCTACAACAGTGCTGCCTCCTCTTCATCTTTCCCAAGCTTTCGGCATTGGTAGTGACTTTACCTAAGCCTGGTAAAGACCCAACCTCCCCACAAAACTTCCGCACATTCTCCCTACTCAAGAACGACATAAAAATCTATGCCGAACCTATAGCGAGTAGACTAATTGATATCTTGCCAAAATTAATCCACAAAGACCAATCAGGCTTCACTAAGGTTCGCCAGGCTTCCGACACCACAAGAAGACTGATCAATATAATTCACCATGCAGAAAATATGCACACACCTTCCTTGCTCCTCTCCCTAGATGCCTAAAAGGCATTTGATAGGGTACACTGGCATTACCTGCGCCAAGTCCTTCACAAATTTGGATTCCAGGGCCCCATTCTCAATGCCATAACTGCCTTATACTCATCCCCTTCCGCACAAGTATATACATCTGACCTACTAACTACACCTTTCCAAATTACAAACGGCACCAAATAGGGATGCCCCCTTTCCTCTTTGATTTTCATTCTCTTGATGGAACCATTAGTGGAACATACAGTGGGGCTAAAAAGTATTTAGTCAGCCAGCATTTGTGCAAGCTCAACCACTTAAAAAGATGAGAGAGGCCTGTAATTGTCATCATAGGTACAACTCAACTATGAGAGACAAAATTTGGAAACAAATCCAGACAATCACATTGTCTGATTTTTGAAAGAATTTATTTGCAAATTATGGTGGAAAACAAGTATTTGGTCACATACAAACAAGCAAGATTTCTGGCTCTCACAGACCTGTATCTTCTTCTTTAAGAGGCTCCTCTGTCCTCCACTCATTACCTGTATTAATAGCACCTGTTTGAACTTGTTATCAGTATAAAAGACACCTGTCCACAACCTCAAACAGTCACACTCCAAACTCCACTATGGTGAAGACCAAAGAGCTGTCGGAGTACACCAGAAACAAAATTGTAGACCTGCACCAGGCTGGGAAGACTGAATCTGCAATAGGCAAGCAGCTTGGTGTGAAGAAATCAACTGTGGGAGCAATAATTAGAAAATAGGAGACATACAAGACCACTGATAATCTCCCTTCATCTGGGGCTCCACGCAACATCTCACCCTGTGGGGTCAAAATGATCACAAGAACAGTGAGCAAAAATCCCAGAGCCACACAGGGGGACCTAGTGAATGACCTGCAGAGAGCTGGAACCAACATAACGAAGGCTACCATCAGTAACACACTATGCTGCCAGGGACTCAGATTCTGCAGTGCCAGACGTGTCCCCCTGCTTAAGCCAGTACATGTCCGGGCCCAACTAAGGTTTGCTAGAGAGCATTAGGATGAACCAGAAGAGGATTGGGAGAATGTCATATGGTTAGATGAAACCAAAGTAGAACTGTTTGGTAGAAACACAACTCGTCGTGTTTGGAGGAGAGAGAATGCTGAGTTGCAACCAAAGAACACCATACCTACTGTGAAGCATGGGGGTGGCAACATCATGCGTTGGGACTGTTTCTCTGCAAAGGGAACAGGACTACTGATCCATGTACATGAAAGAATGAATGGGGCCATGTATCGTGAGATTTTGAGTGCAAACCTCCTCCCATCAGCAAGGGCATTGAAGATGAAACGTGGCTGAGTCTTTCAGCATGACAATGATCCCAAACACACCGCCCGGGCAATGAAGGAGTGGCTTCGTAATAAGCATTTCAAGGTCCTGAGGTGGCCTAGCCAATCTCCAGATCTAAACCCCATAGAAAACTTTTGGAGGGAGTTGAAAGTCCGTGTTGCCCAGGGACAGCCCCAAAACATCACTGCTCTAGAGGAGATCTGCAAGGAGGAATGGGCCAACATACCAGCAACAGTGTGTGACAACCTTGTGAAGACTTACAGAAAACGTTTGACCTCTGTCATTGCCAACAAAGGATATATAACAAAGTATTGAGATGAACTTTTGATATTGACAAAATACTTATTTTCCACCATAATTTGCAAATAAATTCTTTCAAAAATCAGACAAAGTGGTTGTCTGGATTTGTTTCCACATTTTGTCTCTCATAGTTGAGGTATACCTATGATGACAATTACAGGCCTCTCTCATCTTTTTAAATGGGAGAACTTGCACAATTGGTGGCTAAATACTTTTTTGCCCCACTGTATTATGGGGCGTACACACGGTCGGACTTTTCGTCTACAAAAGTCCGACAGCCTGTCCGACAGACTTCCGGCGGACTTTCGGCGGACTTGCGGCAGACTTTCTAACGAACAGACTTGCCTACACACGACCACACAAAAGTCAGACGGATTTGTACGTGATGACGTACACCGGACTAAAATAAGGAAGTTCATAGCCACTAGCCAATAGCTGCCCTAGCGTGGGTTTTTGTCCGTCGGACTAGCACACAGACGAGCACACAGACGAGCGGATTTCGGGGTAAAGATTTGAAGCATGTTTCAAATCTAAAGTCCGTCGGATTTGAGGCTGAAAAAGTCCGCTGAAAGTCCGGAGAAGCCCACACACGATCGGATTACCAGCCAGCTTTAGTCCGTCGGCGTCCGTTGGACTTTTGTAGACGAAAAGTCCGACCGTGTGTACGCCCCATTAGAATGAACAATCTAACATCAGGATTTACCATTGCATCTCCCGAACATAAGATCAGCTTATTCGCTGACTATGTAACTAAGGAATACAACTGACAAAATCAACCAAAACTCTTTTCCACACCAACTATCTCCCTTTCCGCATCAAATTACAGGAAGAACTCCAAAAATTGGCAAAGCATGAATTTTCCTGGGCAGGCAGACTGACAGCATTCAAAATGATGCACCTTCCTCAGCTCTTATACTTATTTAGGACCTTACCTATCCCAATCCAAACTTCTTACTTTAAATCCATGCAGTCCATACTATCGAGATTCATATGGAAAGACAAAAGATGTGCTCACATTAAACTAGTAAAGCACAGATCAGTGGGTGGTACTGGGTACATGGACTTTGGTGACTACTACTGGGCCACCATCCTCACACAACTTAAAGGCTGGTTTCAACACCCACCTGACACCCTTTGGGGACACATAGAATCCTCCTATACTCTGTGTGAAACACTAAAAACATGGCTATTAAGCATCCACTTCGGGCCAAAATCCCCTCATATTTTCCCCCACCTATGATAGTTTCAGTGAAAGCATGGCAAAAACTCACCTCCTTATCTCAGTCCTACCCTGGCAATGAAACCCTTAAAACCCCCCTGTCCATATTGCAAAAATTCACTGAAGACCCGCCCCTTATCCACTGGACAAATAAAGGCATACTCTACATAAACGATTTGCTCACAGACTCAGGCCCCAAGTCCTTCTCCTGTCTGCAAAAAGAATATAAACTTACGGGCATGGAATTATTTAATTACCTCCGTATATCCCATTGCAGTATCTCCCCAACTGGCCATGCAAAATTCCCCACCCAGCATGTGTAGACCTCAACACCCCTGCAACCACTCCGAGAAGCATCTTGTTTTTTTACACTATATTCCAGAAGAAAACGACTTTTTGTCAAACCAGACTATTACAAACTATGGGAGCATGACCTAGGGACCACATATACTGATGGATTAGGGCAAACAAAATGACCTATAAGATTACCCGCTGTTCCACATTATGGGAATTATCCCAGAAGATTACCCTACGCTGGTACCTGACTCCAGACAAACTATCACACTTTAAATACCAATCTTCTAACCTCTGCTGGAGACAATGTGTGAAGAAAGGAGATCTTCCACACACTTTGGAACTGTACAAAACTCACAACTTTCTGGTCCTCCATTTTTTGCCTCATCTATAACATCACCCACACTCCTACCTCTCCCTCTCCAGCCCTAGCCCTGCTAAACCTGGACATGGAAAAACCTACCAAACATTTCCAACACACAATCACCCATATCCTCCTGGCGGCATGGCTCTGTATAAGCAGAAAATGGAAATCAATCACACCCCCTACCCTATCAGACGTGGTAGAATTGCCCTATTTGCATTGCATGTACGAACTTACAGTATAATGGCTGCTAACATGGGAAATCTTGCCCAGACACACACAATGGAGTTGGAGTTTGTTATAGACACCACCCAATGTTAATGAAGAGGTGGAGACTCAGCTCCTTGCACAGATGGAAAGGGCTGCAAGGGCTGGGACAATGATAATAATGGGGGATTTTAAAGAGGAAGTAAATCCTGATGGGTTTTACTTCCTCTTTATTTTCCTGAAAGGGTAAAGCATAATGGGCTACTATGCATCGCATAGTAGCCCATTATGTATCACTTACCTGAAAACAAAGCCTGTGATGTCACCACTGTCCCCGCTGGCTGGAAGTGTCCATCTTCAACCCTTTTCCTTCTGGCGCCGTGGACTCCTGCTCTGTGACTGGCCGGAGTCACGTGATGTCACTCCCACGCACGATCATGTCATGATCCCTTTAGAAAGGGCACGATCGTGCCCTTTCTAAAGTACGCATGACGCCGGCGCACGCATATATTATAAATATCTCCTAAACCGTGCAGGTTTAGGAGCTCTTTCCAGCACCTACAGGTAACCCTTAATATAGGCTTACCTGTAGGTATGGTTGTACAGAGTTTACAACCACTTTAACTACCCGGAAATTAAGAGAAGAAATGAAGAGCCAAATCGGACTAAAATGGACGAAAGTATAATAAAATTAAATTTTATTCAGCAAATCATTACAAACAAGTCAAGTAGAAAAAAGTTTAAAAACATACAATTCAAACATAATGATCGTAAATATATGGTGTGAACAAAAAGTTGACACCAAATAGACAGCAGTGAGCCCCTGTGCGTCAACGTGTTTAGCTGTTTTGTTTCATCAGGACACACTCGGGGGTTGTTGGAAGAAATAGATCTCACTATCTATGAAAAAACACATTAATCAGACATTGTGTAACAATGACAAATGATAAAAGCTTTAGCCGCTGCCATATCCAGAAGACATACATACAACATACACAACCACAGCTACCTTAACCCCATACGGATGTGGCCATAGGAGTGTTGTTCCAATTTTTTGCTACCTGGAAATTAACTGGAGTAATGGCACTGCTGGATCAGTTAAAGGGCAAAAATTTATAAACTTATTACAGGACAATTTTATGGTCCAGTTTATTGAGGCCCCAACTAGGAATGATGCTCTGTTGGACCTGGTAATCTCAAACCATGCAGAACTTATTACTAATTCATAGCCGACCTGTGCTTGGGTTATGTGTTTGTAGCCTTGGTTTTACTAGTAAGTATGGGATGACCGGTTCTGGCTTCTTGCTGTATCCCTTCATAACCGCTACTCTAATTACTTTATCTGTATTTACAGACAGCAGCTATGCACATCAGCCCCTGATGAAGCGAGGAAAGCTCGCGAAACGCGTCGGGTTAGAGATGTACTATGCATACCTGTATTATATGTATTACTATTTATTCATGGCTATGTTTTAGGATTATCATGCAATGTTGCTGTTTTATGAACCTGTTTCATCCATGCCTATACCCTATTATGGATTATGCTGCTGTATTCAATAAATACTTGTACCTTTATATTTGTCTACCCTTTGATCACCATTTACACCTCATTTAAAGTCCCGTGGGCGACTTTCATTTGCTTTTTTCTGATATTAGGGATGGAGGTGTTTTATGTTAGGGGTCAGTTCCCAGACTTTCCTTGTAAATTTGTACCCAGGTGGAAAACACCATAATGCCCTGGTCTGATGCTGACCCTAGATCCTAGGGGCTACATGGGTTCGGCTACTACTGAACCTCCATGACCCTTACTAGCATATCTTTATATTATTGTTTATATAATCTACCATGTACTTGTAGACCTAGCTCCTCCACTGCGCCCGTGTTCGGGTTGGGCGGTGTGTTTTACCCCCCGGGAGCTGCGATGCACAAATGGGGATTCATTTCCCCAGCTGTCCCCGTCTCTCTGGTTTTTCCGGAGGGGCGGGGCCACCAGTGCATCGGCGTCATGCCTTTCCACGCCCACCTGGGGATGTCTGCATTACAGCGGCCCCCCCTTTTTGATGGGCGGGATGTGTCATCCTGAAGGGGGCTGGGGATCGCGAGTGCCTGCCTCTTTGCGGCGGGTGCGTTACGATCCCCTTTGCCCCACCTGACGCATGACGTTAGGGGCGGAGAGCCCGGCGGATGTCCGGATATAAGGCTGGGGGTGTCAGCATGGCAACTTCTCTCTCACTATTTCTCCTACACTCAGTCCGGACGCTGCATATTTTGGTAAGCACTCTACTCATTTACTCTTGCATAATTACCTGCACTCCACAGCGGACCTATCCTCACTTGCTGCTTTTGATTGATTCCCTTTATTACACTGTGTTTCTTTCCACACGGAAATACTTCTCTAGTTCATTACACCATCAACTAATTTGTCCTCCTCTTCACTCTGTTTCATCTTTCCCCCCCCCCCCCCCCTTTCACTTTCTCTTCCTCTCTCCCCTGGCCCTGTTCTTCCCTTCTTTTTTCTTTCTTCTTTCTTCTCCTGTTTGTCTTTTCCTATCAGTATCCACCTCACCTCCCCCTGCTTTCCCCTCTTCCCCCTCCACTCTCTTCCCTCTTTCATCCACTCTTCTACCTTGTACCCTCCTTTTTCCCTCTGCTCTGCGGGACACCTTATGCATATCATGCAAGCAGCACATATGTATATCTCTATGACAATACCAATGTCACTACTTTAGATCTTGTCTATCAACATATCTTGTATTTCATGTCACGATATACATTTCATACTTATTTACTTTTTAACTATATATTACCACATGTTTACATTCCATACAGAGAGCTGCCCTGCAGTACATTTGGGAACAATCTGGGTTCACGCCCTCTTCTCTTCTCTTCACTCTGCCATGCTGCCCCCCCCCACGCCTGGCCCCGGTCCTCTGGTTGGTTCCTCGGCCCCTTCAGCTCCCGGGGGAGATGCTCTCCGCCGACCTGTGCTTGGGTTATGTGTTTGTAGCCTTGGTTTTACTAGTAAGTATGGGATGACCGGTTCTGGCTTCTTGCTGTATCCCTTCATAACCGCTACTCTAATTACTTTATCTGTATTTACAGACAGCAGCTATGCACATCAGCCCCTGATGAAGCGAGGAAAGCTCGCGAAACGCGTCGGGTTAGAGATGTACTATGCATACCTGTATTATATGTATTACTATTTATTCATGGCTATGTTTTAGGATTATCATGCAATGTTGCTGTTTTATGAACCTGTTTCATCCATGCCTATACCCTATTATGGATTATGCTGCTGTATTCAATAAATACTTGTACCTTTATATTTGTCTACCCTTTGATCACCATTTACACCTCATTTAAAGTCCCGTGGGCGACTTTCATTTGCTTATTACTAATTCATATAAAGGAACATCTGGGTAGCAGTGACCATAACATGATTTCATTTGATGTTAGCTGTAAGCAACAAATACATACGGGAAAGAGAAAAACACTTAACTTTAAGAGAGCAAATTTTCCAAGGATGAGGGCTGCTCTCCAGGACTTAAACTGGGAGGGAATATTGGCATTGATGAACACAGAACAGAAATGGGAATTCTTCAAAAAGACTGTTGGTGAACTCACTGCAAAGTATATTCCCATGGGCAATGAGATTAAAAGGCTAAAAATAAAACCTATTTGGCTCATGGCCGAAGTTAAAAAAGCTATAAACAATAAGAAAAGAGCTTTTAAAAAATATAAAAATGAAAGAACACTATTGTCATTTAAATGTTATAAAGAATATAACAGAATATGTAAAAAGGAAATCAAGGACGCAAAAATTCAAAACGAACGACAGATTGCAAAAGATAGTACGGCAAACCCCAAAAAATTCTTCAAATATATTAGTAGTAAAAAGGTCAGGTTTGAGCATGTAGGCCCTTTACAAAATAATCGAGAATGGGTGACTGGGGACAAAGAAAAGGCAAATGTATTAAATACTTTCTTCAGTTCTGTGTATACAAATGAGCATGGAGGAGCTCATGTCATAAATGGGGATGGTATTGACACAGCACAAATGATCCACAATGGCTCAAAAGTGATATGGTCCAAAAATATTTAGACAGAATAAAGGTGGATAAAGCACTTGGACCAGATGGCATCCACCCACGGATCCTAAAAGAATTGAGCTCTGTCATTTCAAGGCAATTGTTTCTAATTTTTAGGGACTCGTTAATGACGAGAACAGTACCACTGGATTGGCGTAGGGCCAATGTGGTGCCCATATTTAAAAAGGGAACAAAGTCTTTACCAAGTAGACCTGTTAGTTTAACTTTTATAGTCGGGAAGATACTGGAGAGTTTAATAAAAGACCACATAGATGAGCTCTTGCTGGAAAAAATTATTTTAAGCAACAGACAGCATGGATTCATGAAAGACAGAAGTTGTCAAACAAATCTGATTTCTTTTTATGAAGAGGTAAGTAAAACCTTGGACAGAGGGGTGGCTGTGGACGTGGTATACTTGGATTTTGCAAAAGCATTTGACACAGTTCCCCACACGCGGCTCTTGTGTAAGGTAAAGTCTACAGGCTTGGAAATATCAGTTTGTAAATGGATAGAAAACTGGCTAAACAAATTCAGAGAGTAGTGGTTAATGACTCTTACTCTGAATGGTCTAAGGTTATCAGTGGTGTACCCCAAGGTTCAGTGTTGGGACACTTACTTTTTAATACCTATAAATGATATTGGGTCTGGGATTAAAAGTACCATTTCAGTCTTTGCAGATGGCACCAAACTATGCAGTGGAATAACGTCCTTACAGGATGTCTCCAATTTACAAGCTGACCTCAATGCACTGTCTAATTGGGCGACTATGTGGCAGATGAGGTTTAATGTGGATAAATGTAAAGTTATGCACTTGGGGGCTAAGAATATGAATGCATCATACATACTAGGGGGAGTACAACTGGGGGAATCCATAGTGGAGAAGGATCTTGGGGTTTTGGTAGATCATAAGCTCAATCAAACATGCAATGCCAAGCTGCGGTTTCCAAAGCAAGCAAAATCCTTTCTTGTATTAAGAGAGGTATGGACTCGAGAGAGAGAGATATAATTTTGCCCCTGTACAAATCATTAGTAAGACCTCATCTGGAATATGCAGTTCAGTTTTGGGCACCAGTTCTCAAAAAGGATATCAGGGAACTGGAGAAAGTGCAGAGAAGGGCAACCAAACTGATAAGAGGCATGGAGGAGCTCAGCTATGAGGAAAGATTAGAGGAACTGAATCTATTCTCTCTTGAGAAGAGGAGATTAAGGGGGGATATGATCAACATGTACAAATATATAAGGAGTCCATATAGTGAACTTGGTGTTGAGTTATTCACTTTACGGTCAACACAGAGGACAAGGAGGCACATTTAGAGGAAAATAGATTTCATCTCCAAATACGGAAGTTTCTTCACAGTGAGAGTTGTGAAAATGTGGAATAGACTCCCTCCAGAGGTGGTTCTGGCCAGCTCAGTAGATTGCTTTAAGAAAGGTCTGGATTCTTTCCTAAATGCACACAATATACTTGGGTACTAACATTTATAGGTAAAGTTGATCCAGGGAAAATCTGATTGCCTCTTGAGGGTCAGGGAGAAATTTTTTCCCCTGCTGTAGCAAATTGGATCATGCTTTGCTGGGTTTTTTCACCTTCCTCTGGATCAACTGTGGGTATAGGATTGGGTATATGGGATTGTTTGATATCATTTTTTATTTATTTATTTATTTATTTATTTATTGATTTTTATGGTTGAACTGGATGGTCTTGTGTCTTTTTTCAACCTGACTAACTATGTAACTATGTAATGTGGCAGCCCTGGTTCCTATGGAAGGCTCACAACCCTTGAACTCTGATAATCCCCCCCCCCCCCCCCGAGGTTCATTTCTACAGCAACCCCAGAGTTCTCCTCTTTCTCTGTTCACACTCACTGTATACTCTTTCGAATAGTATCAAAGGATATATTGTATTGATTAATATGAAACTTGGCAATTGTACCGAGTTAATACACTATGACTTTTGGCTTATCTGTGCTCCCAAGATCTGATTTTGTACTAGTGTTTAAAACTTTACCCTTACCATGGTGATGTATTTTTTTTTCTTTTGCTTTTATCATTTATCCATTGCTCAAAAAGTTCAAAACATTGTTTGTATGATGCTCTCTATGTAAACTCAATAAAAAAACCTATTGAAAGTAAAAACTGTGTGCAAGTGTACCTAGAAGAATTGATGCTGTTTTGAAGGCAAAAATTCCTCCCTTAACAAATCCCCCCACCCCATCACAAAGTCTTCACAGTCATCTTTGATCCAGGGCAAACTGGTTCTCTTGTGCCCGATACCTTGGAGGAACCCAAAGGGTACCTCATGGTGCCACGGCACCCTGATTAAGAAACATTGCTTTTAGCTTGGAGAAGCTAGGATGCTGCAAAAGAAAGGACTTTCAATGCTGCTTTCTCCTGTTCTCTGCTTCCCTGAACTTTCCAGTAGGAAAAAGTTAACAGTGGACAGGACAGTCTTCAGCCAGACTGTTAGCTTGAAGAAGGGATGGGGATGGTGGTGGTGGTGGTGGGGTGGAGGGAGCAGTGGAGTGCATTGTGATTCTTGGGTATAGGGCTGTGTGTTTCTTTTGATATACACAGTGTAGGAGACTCTGCATGAATATATGGCTCCAGAGGATGCTTGCAAGAGAAAGGAGCCAACCTGAAACAGGAAACCTAAGGCAGACGCCATGGCACCAGATTTAACTGGAACATAGGCAGGGAATAAATGATAAAGCTGCATGCTTAGTAAGTGATTGAGGCTGGGTTAACACTAGTGCAAATTGGATGCGGGTTCCCCCGCACCCAATTTGCATGACAGGAGATTGTTACCATCTCTATATGGACCCGTTTCACATATCTCCGTGGTGGCCCAGGAGCGGCTTGCACAGGAGTCCTGTGCGTCTTTGGCTCCTTTCAGGCAAAAATTCAGCCCTGATACATCTCTGAAACAGAGAACAGGGACGCACCGGACCCCCCGCTGCAAGCCGCATCCGGAAATGTTGTGAACCCAGCCTGAATCAGCTGCCGAAAGTGCTTAAAACCTGAGGGTGTAATATCACTTTAATTTCAGCACCAAGGTCAGATACTGATAATGGGAAGCGGTGGACGGCTCTGTCCATGGTGCTGATAGGAAAGCTTGTGGCTGAAGCTCTACTTTCCCTTCATAATAGTATATCACATGGATTTCATAAAATCTAATACAACAATCAGGTTGGTGAGTAATGGTACTCAGGTACGGCTCTGTGAACTATTACTGAATCATCTCTGAGTCAGTAAGTCTTCAGTGAGGAGTCATAGTTGCTAAGAGGAAAACGATGACTTTCCCATGAAGTGAGCAAACCTACGACTCTCCCTTGCTGGTGTAAGAAGAGATGTAACATTTCTTGAAATTTGGAAGCCATGGGAAAGAAAATTTTTTTTTCCAGAAAAAAAATTGAAATTTTTGAAAAGAAATTCAGTGTGGAGTAGTTGTACAAATTGAAAGTAGCTTTGTTACATTGGAAAGGTGAAATGCGTCAATGTAAGTATATTAACCGCTTGGAGTACGGCGGCAGAGCGGCTCTCCTGCGCTGGATCACGTATCTAGTACAGGATCTGGCACTTTGGGGGATGGGGGCGCCGGCGCGCTGGCTATGCTGCGATTAGTCACAACACGAGTCGGTCAGTGGGTGCCGGCCAATGATTGACCGCCAGCGCTCCCGCTGATCGGCGAAAATGATGGCAAGACAGAGCTCTGTAAATGTAAACAATACACACCTCTGTCCTGCCCGTGGGGATTTGCCGGTTTTTGTTTCCCTGCAAAGCTCATCCCTTAGTTAAAACAGCACACAGTGAATGCACCAAGCACTGTTTGGCACACATTTAACCCTTTGATTGCCCTAGATGTTAACCCCTTCCCAGCCAGTGTCATTAGTACAGTGACAGTGCATATTTTTAGCACTGATCACTGTTCTAGTGACACTGGTTCCCACAAGGTCTCAAAAGTGTCAGTTATTGTGAGATTGTCTTCTGCAATGTCGCAGTCTTGCAATAAGTCACTGATCGCCGCCATTACTAGTACACAAAAAACAATTCCAGTATATACCCCATAGTTTGTAGATGCTATAACTTTTGTGCAAACCAATCAATATACGCTTATTGGGATTTTTATTACCAATAATAAATAGCAGAATACATTTTGGCCTACATTTATGAAGAAATTAGATTGTTTACATAATTTTTATTGGATGTGTTTTATAGCAGAAAGTAAAAAATATTAATTATTTAAAAAATGTTCTGTCTTTTTCTATAGCGCAAAAAAATAAAAACCGCCGAGGTGATCAACTGCCACCAAAAAAAAGCTGTATTTGTGGTAAAAAATGATCTAAATTTAATTTGTGTACAGAGTTGCATGACCGCGCAATTGTCAGTTAACCGCTTGTCGACCGAATACTGCATATATACGGCGGCAAGGCGGCTACCCTGGGCAGGGTATCAATAGGAAACCTGTACGTGATCCTGCACTTCCGTGTCTGGGACGCGGATTGGCTCCCGCCATTCAGCGGGTCGCGGTTTTGTGAGATCGACGTTCTGTGAGAAGGGAAGGTTGTGATCCATGGATCTCTGCTTTCCCATAGTACAAGCACCCCCACACACCGTAAGCACTCCCTAGGCACATATTTAACCCTTTGATCGCCCCTGATGTTAACACCTTTCCTACCAGTGTCATTAGTACAGTAACAGTGCATATTTTTAGCACTGATCACTGTATTGGTGTCACTGGTCCCCAAAAAGTGTCACTTAGTGTCCGATTTGTCAACTGCAATGTCGCAGTCCCGCTATAAGTTGCCGATCACCGCCATTACTAGTAAAAATTTAACAAATAAATAAGAATTCCATAAATCTATCCTATAGTTTGTAGACACTATAATTTTTGCCCAAGCCATTTAATATGCACTTATTTGGATTTTTTTTACCAAAAATATGTAGCAAAATAAATATTGGCCTAAATTGATAAAGATTTTTTTTTTCCATTTTTTATTGGATACGTTTTATAGCAGAAAGTAAAGCTGGCCATACACCTATAGATTATCTGTAGATTTTCTATGGTTAGATAGAAAATGTGCAACAGATCTCTCCATGTTCGCTAAACTGTGTGGATGGAGGAATCTCCCACTTTTTCCATCTAACCATAGAAAATCTGCAGATAATCTATAGGTGTATGGCCAGCTTAAGAAATATTGTTTTTCTTTCAAAATTGTCGTTTTTTTTTGTTTATAGCACAAAAATTAGAAACCGCAGGGGTGATCAAATACCACACAAAGAAAGCTCTATTTGTGGGAAAAAAGGACATACATTTTATGTGGGTAAAGCGTTGCACGACTGTCAGTTAAATTAATGCAGTGCCGTATCGCAAAAAATGGCCTGGTCATGAAGGGGGGGGGGGTAAACCTTCCAGAAGTCAAGTGGGTAAAGTATTATGCTTGAAATAAAAGTACAGCTTATTCAGTAAATAAGCTAAACTTGCTTTTAAAATTTGTATTTTTTATTACAAATCGCATAACAAGGACTGTATATGTTGGTCCAGAAGCATATATTGCTCTTGCAAGATCTTGATGAATGTTCACCTGATTTTCAGGTGTCATTTTCTCTATAAATGAAGGGATTGTGTATTTTTGGGAGGTCGTGGTTTGCAATACTTCCGTACTTGAAGATGCTGCTGGTGGAAAAACACTTTGTGATGATCCAGAAGCAGCAGAAAGAAGGGGGTCATTTACTAAAACTGGAGAGTGTAAAATCTGGTGCAGCTCTGCATAGAAACCAATCAGCTTTCAAGTTTCATTGTCAAAGCCTAATTGAACAAGTCGAAGTTAGAAGCTGATTGTGATGGGGAGCCTCTGACATGATGGAGTCCTTTGACATGAATGTGGGACTCTGATGTGAAGTTCATTTCATCAAGATGGTTGTGTGCATCGTCCCAAGCTCAGGTTTCCTATTGATAAATAACATTTATGGTAGGGATGAGCCCGATGTTCAACTCGAACATCGAGTGTTCGCCAAATACCGAACATTATGGGGTGTTCGCGGGAAATTCAAGCGCCTGCGGAACACACCATAATGAACAGCGAGACCTGCATGCTTTGGCCAATCACAGTGCGCTCTGCTGTGAGAGCCATGATTGGCCAAAGGCAGGGTGCCTTTGGCCAATCATGGCTCAGGGGGTTAAGTCCATGCCTCACACTATGTAAGGCTGCTTACACAGCAGTCGTACATAGTTTTATGAATGAGAGCAGCAAAATGACATTTGTAAAGGAAAAAATGTCATTTAAAACTGCTCGCGGCTGTAATGTATTGCCGAATCCCGGCAATATAGATAGAAAACATTGAAAAAAAAACGGCATGGGTTACCCCCCTCTGTCCATTACCAGGCCCTTCAGGTCTGGTATGGATATTAAGGGGAACCGCGCACCAAAATAAAAAGCACGCAACCTGGCAGGCCACAGGAAAAGGGGAGAGATGAGAGAGTGCCCCCCCTCCTAAACCATACCAGGCCACATGCCCTCAACATGGAATGGATGCTTTGGGGTCCACCCCAAAACACCTTGTCCTCATGTTGATGGGGACAAGGGCCTCATCCCCACAACCCTTGCCCGGTGGTTGTGGAGGTCTGCGGGCAGGGGGTTTATCGGAATCTGGAAGCCCCTTTTAACAAGGGGACCCCCAGATCCCGCCCCCCCTATGTGAATGAGTAGGGGTACATTGTACCCCTACCCATTCACCAAAAAAGTGTAAAAATTTTAAAAATTACAGTAGACAATTTGGGACAAGTCCTTTGTTAAAAAATAAAAAGTGTCCTGCGATGTCCATTCATCTTCAATCACAGCGTCCGATGGATCGAGAAAAAAATGGAAAAAAATCCGCCCCCCTATAAAATCAGACGGTTGCGGGGTCACCAAGGATTTACTGTATATTACAGGAGCAAGCAGTGTTAAATTACTTTTTTTCGTTTAGAAATGTAATTTTGCTGTGGTATTATTCTAAACACGGGAAAACTGCGCCACTTTACAGGCATACTATAGACACCCCCTCAGGCACGATATTTAAAGAAATATTTCATTTTTAGTGTTTCACGTTAAGCATTCTTAAAATCACTGCTCCTGAAAAAACTGCTGTTTTTAAAACTTTTTTTTGCATTGATACATGTCTCCTAGGGCAGGACCCAGGTCCCCAAACACTTTTTATGACAATAACTTGCATATGAGCCTTTAAAATGAGGACTTTTCACTTTTCACATTCGTGTCCCATAGACTTTAACGGTGTTTGCGTGTTCGAACAAACTTTTTGCATGTTTGCATGTTCTGCTGCGAACCGAACAGGGGGGTGTTCGGCTCATCCCTACCATAGACACGCTCTCTCTCATGCTTGTTCATGAGATAAGGAAATCAGATGTCAATCACGGCAGTGGGGGATGTGGAGACACACATTTATCTGTGAGTTGTTTTTTATCTTAGTAAAAAAAGAAAAGAGGATTGCTCAGAGCTGGATTAACTGTTCATGGCAAGACTGGGCACAGATGACTTGACATCCTCTACTCTACCAGGTAGAAGTCCTCATGAAAAAAAAAGAATGTTTACATCCACTTTAAAATACATTTCTAGCATGCCAGCACTTCTGATGAAAAATAATTGTCATGTATCTGGTTGAGGTGACAAGAGGGCATCCCTCTTGTCCTGTTTCCCCTGGGGATGATGACAGGGTATAACAGGGCACAGAGTGGCATGGGTGCTTGTAGATATCTGGTAGCAGATGTGAAGCTGAAGATACATAGAGCAGCAGATGTAGGATCTCGGGTGCATGGTCAGATAGGCAGGAGTCAGCAACAATTGGGTGGCAAGAGTGCAGCATCAGGAGCAGAGTCAAAGCCAGGCCAAGGTCAGTATCAAGCAGGTGGAGAAGGTACCAGAACAGCAGGCAGAAGGCAAAGTCAGGTTCACAAGCTGGAGTCAGCAACAAGGGTTGGGGAACAAGCAGAATCAACAAGCCAGGTCTGGATACAATAGTACACAGGATCAGGTCACAGGCAGAAGAAACTGACTCAGCATTAATCCCGCGTTCTGTATGACTTTAAATAGACCTC
Source organism: Aquarana catesbeiana (assembly GCF_042186555.1). Lineage (NCBI taxonomy): Eukaryota > Metazoa > Chordata > Amphibia > Anura > Ranidae > Aquarana > Aquarana catesbeiana. The sequence goes on from NC_133330.1 coordinate 320,089,429, forward strand.
TGGGTGCCAAAGTCCAGCAAGCATGCACACTTATGCACATGAGCACGTGCAGCATGCTAATGCTCACGTGTATGCACATGTGCTTGTGTAGCTACATGCTGGATCCTAATTCTATGCACAGTTCTGCACGCATGCGCATTCCTTTGAGCACGGGCCTGAGCATGGGTTTGAACATGGTTTTCCTGACAATAATTATAATGATCAGTCCACTTTAGGTATTCATATTTTCCAAAAAGTGACAGTTATCTTTAGTTAGGCTCAATGAGGTTTGAACACAGAAGTCAAATGGCTAAAATAAAGATATTTATTCTTGAATTAAAATGTGAAAGCTTGGTCCATTGTAACTATGGCTAGTATGTTTGCATATATTACACTATATTACTGAAAGTATTGGGACGCCTGCCTTTATACGCACATGAACTTTAATGGAATCCCAGTCTTATGACCCGTACACACGGTCAGATTTTCCGATGGAAAATGTCCGATCAGAGCGTGTTGTCTGACATTTCGACCGTGTGTGGGCTCTATCGGATTTTCCGACACACAAAGTTTGAGAGCAGGCTATAAAATTTTCCGACAACAAAATCCAATCGCATCAATTCCGACCGTGTGTGGCCAGTTCCGACGCACAAAGTGCCACACATGCTCAGAAGAAATTCCGAGACGGAACAGCTCAGTCTGGTAAAATTAGCGTTCACAATGGATACAGCACTTTCGTCACGCTGCAATGTAAAAAATGGTTTAATACAGCGCACTCTCTTCTTCTTTATAATGTGAGAAGAATGAAGTAGTTTTGCTGCTCATATTCACACAGACTTCTCACAAACTTCTTTCTTTATTATTTATCGGGGTTCCCTCAATATATTTTGATTTGTCACATCTGACCAATTTTTTTTTGTTGTTTTTAATTGTAAAAAATTTTGTTTCAAGGCTGTTATTTTTGGTAATTTTTTTGGCTTTTTATTCCAGAATATTTTTGTGTGTGTTTTGTGTGTCAAGTTACCACGACACCATTGATATCTTGTATTATTTAATCTCAATGAGATTGTTTGGTGTTGGTGTCTCTTGTTAATTTCACATTGTATTTTTGAAATGTACCTGCTTCCTCACCAACAAACTGTTTTTTTTTTAAGGAAAACACACATAGGCGAGTATAATTGAACCAAAAATTCCTTTATTAAGGGTTTAGAACCAAACAAAGAGGGAGGCAACACTGGAGAAACAGCAGAAATTGGTGAAGCCTTTGGCCCCCAGGGCACACATCAATAATTTTACTGCAAAATTGGTGGCCTGAGGAGTCCATATCTAGGGGAGTGCAGTCTGGTCCAGAAGTCACAGAGATCCGGAAAGCAGCAGATGACATCTGTGTCCCCAGGCTGTGGTACTACAAGAGACTGCATCTTTTGTGAGACCAGACTGAACCCAGGGCCATCACTCTCTGGTCTTCCTTCCATGCTTCCTTCCATGCTGTGGATGTGGTGGTGGAGTTGTGGCAGGAGGAGGAGGAGGATGGTCCAACTCAATCACGTCGGTATTGGGTGTGATTTCGCCACTCACCCCCTTAGTTAGGGCTTTATAAATAAGTTTCTCACACATGAGGCGTTGGCCCTCCTGCATGCCCTTCAGTTTGGTTGCACCCATGCAGGCAAAGGCCTCTTCAGGAGTGGGTAAGGCTTTGAGGGACGCAGAAGCCTCCCGAATGAGCCTGAGCGCTGAATCCTGCATGTTACTCCCCTTCCTCGGTCTTTTGTATGGAAGGCGGAGGGGAGGAACCTGCGATTCGGTCAGGCTCCGACTGATCCCAGGCTTCTCCTGGTTGCCACTTAGCCCCGCCTCCTCCTGGCTGCCACTAACCCCCGCCTCCTCCTGGCTGCCACATTCCACAGCCTCCTCCTGTGTGGCACATTCCACAGCCTCCTCCTGGCTGAGGTCTTCCTATGTATGAAAAAGGGACATAGTTTTAGTTTTTTCTTCATCAATCACACACAATTGTCACCTCATGACTGTTGCAAATTGAATGTTAAGAAATATAACTGATGATCATTATGAGCCCAGCATTTTTCATTCTTGTCCCAAATATTTTTGCCCACTACTGTCTATTGATATGTAAAACACTTTAATAAATCTGCAATTAGTGATCAATAATAACATCTAGTAAACATCATTTATGTTTTGCAAAGAAATCTGTAGAAGAATGCTATACCTGGCTCCAGCTGGGCTCCTCCACTTCTTCCTGGCTGGAAGGCCCAGGTTGGACATCGGAAGCCTCAGCTGGGGTGGAAGGAAGAGTAGAAGGAAGGGTTGAGAGGGATTCCCTGACTCCAGTCTGGTCTGACAGAAATCGCAGTCTCTCATAGTACCACAGCCTGGGGACATAAACGTCATCTGCTGCAACTCCTAATCTCTGGGAATCCGTGACCTTCTTGCGCTCCCTAAGATAAGTGCTCCTCAGGCCACCAATTTTGGCTTTTAAATAGGGGATGGTTGCCGTGGGGCTTCACCAACTCCAGCAGTTTCTCCAGCGCTGCCTGCCTCTTTTGTTTATTATTATAATGTGGATGTTTCACCTGCCACAGGCAGGGCAGCTCCTTGTACTTGTCTATGAACAGGGGGAGGAAGTTGTGGTCATTGAAGCCATCCATTTTTTCTGCAAAACACAACACGAGACAAACCCTAATGTCAGGCAAAACTCTCCTAATCTTGTTACAATATAGGCCTCAATCTCGAAGCAGTATAGGCCCAAGTTTAGATCTTACCTTCGTTATCACGATCGGCGCCTCCGATACTCCTTCCTCCGCTCACAGATCGTACGTACTACGCACGCGTGTTACGCTTTATACACACTGCGCATGCGTGTAACTCCGCCCGCCCCGACGTTCTTTCTAGTCTATTCCCCACCCCTTTTCGTTCGGTGCAGTGGTGGAAGAGCACATGGCGGAGACACAGCAGGTGCGTGCTAATTATAGCAATGAGGAGGAGGGGGAGGAAAGCCCGGAGCCGTAAACGTCACGATCCAGAAGGAGAAGATTTAAGGCCTCAAATATGTCCTTTGGGGAGATGTTGGAGATGGTCAACATCCTGAAGAGGGCCGACTATGATGGACAGTATGGACCTTACCCCAACCCCAATGTCAGAAAGGCCAAGATAATGGCGAAAGTGGTCAAGAGTCTGCACCGGAATTTCGGGGTACGACGAACGAAAGATCAGCTCAGGAAGCGGTGGTCGGACCTCAAATTAAGAGAACACGAGCAGTACAGAAAGATCCGGAGAGTGCTGCAAAAAAGTAAGTAGTTGTGCTGTGTTCCTATTCTTTTTATGTTTATTACGTTCGTGCTGCTCCATGTGCTTTTCTTAACTGTTATCCAGTTTAAAATGACAACTTTCATGTTCATGGGCACATTATTCGTTCGTATCAAACATTTTTCTTTCGGCCTATAAAACACCATTGTTTTGGCCATATGCATTTGACCACATTTTTTAGGGCCTACTTGTATGAAAATAATTTGGTTGTGTAGATGGGTTTGTTACTAGAATGAAATGCAAACTCGATTCTGTGTAAGGAGAGGACACTCAGCAGCAGTTTTCACATCTGGACACTGGAGCACTAGTGTGGGACACAAGAACACCCTTTTTATTAGGGGGCCCACACAGGTGTTCCAGTGTATACTATAGGGGGGTCTCCATCTGTGAAGCTTGTACAAAACAGGTAATGTATTGAAGCTTGACAAAGGACACTAAAAATTCTACATCTTGGAACTCTGCCAAAACAGACAATTGTACCCCACTTCCAAGCAATGTTTCATATTTATAGTTCTGCCATCAAATATCTGTGTGCTAATTATACCATTTTTTTAACATAGGGGAGAAAAGACTCGGAGGACACCCCTCTTCCGAGGAGACCAGAGACCCCCCACCTCTGGAAGAAGGGGAAATCCCCCAAAGACAAGAAGAGCAGGAGGAGGAAGATGTGGTGGAACTAGTCACCACAACAGGTGAGTGTCTGCGACCACAGGCTCAGGTAAGAGATGGATGCCGGCATATTTATAATACATGTTTTTTTTTGGTTTCTATCTTTTTAGGTGATCGTGATGTTGCGGATCCAGGGAATTTCACCTCGGAAAGTGCCCAGATCCTGATCGGGGAGATCATGGGGTGTAATGTTGCATTGGAAAACATCAAGAAAAACATAAATGATGTTATTCAAAAAAATAAGAACATCATTGATGTTTTGGGGAGAGTTTAAAACCCCTCCAAAGCCCTTTCTTTTATGGTGTGCTACAATGTTCTAAATTTTTTGCGAATTGTAGAAAATCCAAATTTTGAGGATGCACACAGTGTGTCAACATGTGCTATCTGCCATCACGGGAGATCAATGGACGCGTTTTGGGGGTGCAACCCCTTCCTCAATAATAAAGTAGCTGAGAGGAAGGGGTTGCACCCCCAAAACACGTCCCTGGATCCCCCATGATGGCAGGTAGCACATGTTGACATTCAGGTATTTGTGTGCATCTTCAAAATTTGGCTTTTCCGGGGGTGACTTCACCCCATCTGAACGCAATATCAAACACAGTTCCTAAATACTCATGTCTGATATTGCCTTCAAGTTCTACCAAATGTGAACTTTGTAAGTTCAAGATTTGTGTCTTTCTTGTGTGTTTTTAAACATGCCTGTTTTACCTTAAATGGACATTTCTACTTTTTCTAATGCCACCCCAAAATTTGTTATACAACAAACATGTTGGTTTGTTTTAAAAACCTTTTCTAAACGTACATGTGATTGTGCAGGTATTAAAAAGATTACATAGTTACATAGTAGGTGAGGTTGAAAAAAGACACAAGTCCATCAAGTCCAACCTATGTGTGTGATTATGTGTCAGTATTACATTACATATCCCTGTATATTGCGGTTAATCAAGAATGTGTGGATTATTGTCTCAACGCTTCAACACTTTTGGGGTGCTCTAATTGGTGTTTTCTGTGACAATGGGTGTTATTTCCTAAGTTAAAATCCACTTTGCACTACAAGTGCAATTTCAAGTGCACTTGTAGTGCAAAGTGTCTTTGCCTTTAGTAAATAACACCCAACAGTGCTTTGTATAAGGTTACACAATCACGCCATTTTCAGGACTCACCACATTTCTGTCAGGGTCAGCTAAAACAAACGCAAGCAGGAAATGTCACCAAAGATTTGCTTAATTTTTTTTTTATTTGATAAAGGTTTCACACATTGTCTGGCATATTGATAGCCCCCCTAACCGCAAAGAATTCAAGGTATCTTAGCCGGACATTACGGGTACTCAGGGGGGGCAAGCCAGGACGGCCACTTTCAAGCGCCGTCAGGGTTGGTTCATTTTGAATTCCAGCCTCAGGCCCAACTGAGCCAGCATAGTTGGCAGAATGTTGCCGTAAAAAGTTGTGTAGAACACAGCACGCCAGGATAATATGATTCCGTTTATACTCCGCCATATGTATGGGTGTAAGAAATAGGCGGAATCGGCTGGCCATGATTCCAAACGTGTTCTCCACCACTCTTCTGGCTCTGGCCAGCCGGTAATTAAAAACCCTCTGGTCTGGGGTGAGGGTCCTCATCGGGAATGGCCGCATAAGATGGTCCCCCAGCGCAAAGGCTTCATCCGCAATGAAGACGAATGGGAGTCCTTTCACATTGTCTTCTGGAGGTGGCAATTCCAAGCTGCCATTCTGGAGACGCCTGTAGAACTCGGTCTGGGCGATGACTCCACCATCGGACATCCGGCCATTCGTAACCACGTCCACATACAGGAACTCATAAGTAGCCTAAACCAACGCCAACATCACAATACTATTGAACCCCTTATAATTATAATAGTACGACCCCAAGTTGGGTGATGGGATGATGTGGAGGTGTTTCCCATCAATTGCCCCTCCGCAGTTAGGAAAGTCCCACCGCTGGGCAAAGTGGGAGGCCACAGTCTGCCATTCCTGTGGCGTGGAAGGAAACTGTTGAGGAAAACCAAAAAAAAAATTAGTCTTTTTGCACATAAACATGGAAAGCTGATTAGACACAAACATTCTAGGCCAACATCAAGATAAAATTTATTTATGGGAATTTTTAAAGACCAAAGTTTAAGGTACACCTATCATATCCCCCCCCCCCCTCTCATGGGCCATTTCTAACATTATAGGGGGGGGGAGCTCTTGGCCAGGTAATCCTCTCCACTTCATTGAGAGATGAATGGGTATTACTTTGAACAGCCCCTCCTTAGTTACACTATTGGCAGCCCACTGGACAGGTAAGAAGTGTCATAATACAAAGATATAAATACACGTTGTACACATTTTAGCACATTTGGACATTCTGCTATTACCTATCATGATAATAATAGGATACAAAAAATGTAAACAGTACCATTTGAAAGTATACAGGCAGGCCCTTGCACTACATGCTTTGGGGAATTCATCCATAAATCTGACCACTAAAGAGATGGGTATAGTGTGTATTGGTTTGGCCAAGTCAGCAGATGATTGAGAATAGATAGAGAATTGTTATCAGCTGACTTGGGGCAGTTGGGGGGAGGGAGGGTTCCAAATGATTTGGGGAACCCCCAAAAAAAAGCCTCTGGAACTCTGCATTAATTTAAAGCACAAATCACATTTCAAAACATTTTAGGGGGTGTTTGGGGTAAAGCGCTACTATGGAGCTGATAAAATACATTGTTAAGTGACTACATGAAGTGAATATAGGGCCAGGAGAACATGCTGGGGAGGTAAGTGAAGGAAAATATGTATTAAGGATAAAAAAAAATAATTACATAAAAATCCAGCATGCATGAGAACAAAGGGGACATTCACAGCATATTACAATCATGGTAATTAGGAAATGAGGAAAGAAATACAATATATTATCAAACATTAAATACAATTAAATGTGATATTAAAGGATAAAATTCTTACCTTAATATAGTCCTTCTGCAGGACCTGGATGATGGCAGAACAGGTCTCTGGGATAATGATACCCAGAGCCTGGGGGGAGATGCCTGTCGAGAACTTCAAGTCCTGCAGGCTTCTCCCTGTCGCCAAGTACCGCAGGGTGGCGACTAACCTCTGCTCCGGAGTGATGGCTTGCCTCATGCAGGTATCCTGCCTGCTAATATAGGGGGTCAGCAAAGCCAACAAATGGTGAAATACGGGGTCCGTCATCCGGTGAAAGTTCCTGAAATCATCAGGATTATTCTCACGGATCTCACGGAGCAAAGGCATATGACAGAACTGGTCACGCTGAAGCAACCAATTCTTGGTCCATGAACTCCTCCCCACCCTGTTCATGGACTGGACTTGTGTCAAGGTCAGGACCCCAACACCAAGCCTCCGCACAGCACGAACTCTACGAGGAGTACGTATACGCAACATGGCTAGAAAAGGTCGGCTGCTCAGAACGAAGTAACAGAACGCACTGAAGAACAGCAAGGCCTGTGAAGAGCGACCTGAAAAACAGTAATGAACGAACAAGAACACAATGACAAGTCACACGTAGCTTGCTTGCACGCACTGAAGAGCAGATACAAACCCACAAGCACAAACTGAACAGCAGAAAACGATCTGAAAACCACGAGTCTGAAAAAGCGCGAATCGTCTCTCACCAAACTTTTACTAACACGAGATTAGCAAAAGGAGCCCAAAGGTGCCGTGCTTGGTTCTGAACTGACCTTTTCTAGTCTCGTCGTACGTGGTTTACGTCACCGCGTTCTTGGCGATTGGAAATTCTGACAACTTTGTGTGATCGTGTGTACGCAAAAAAAGTTTGAGCCAACATCCGTCGGAGAAAATCCTAGGATTTTGTTGTCGGAATGTCCGATCAATGTCAGACCGTGTGTACGGGGCATTAGTCTGAAGGGTTCAATGTTGAGAGTCAACCTGATAGAAAACCTTTGGGATGAATTAGGGCTGCGGAAATTAACGATTAATTCCTCCATTAATCGTTAATTTTTTTGATCGATCAAAATTCTCTTGATCGGTACTCACCTCTCCGCCGGCTTCCGGGTCTTCAGGGAGTTCCGTTGAAGATCCGGTGACGTCACGGACATCAACGTCACCGGACTCCTCCCCCCTTCCCCAAGTGCCTCCATCTGCTAACGAAGGCCTCACAAACCAAAGCTGGTTTGTGAGGACCTGAGGCAGGTGTCCTACCTGGAGAAACAGTTGAAGTCACCAGCCGTGGCTCTACATTCTGCAGGGAGAGTGATCTAGAGCTCCAGGTGGAGTGTGGACAAGGAGATGAAGGTCCAAATCCAGGAGGTGGAGGAGAGGTGAGCAAGGTCTAACCTTGTACGGTGCTGAAAATGATTCAGGGATCTTATCCATGTATAGTTATCTTAATGCAGCAAAATTTGACCCTTCAATAATCCCATGGTCATCATAAAGTGTATCTAAAGGCCAAATAGTTGGATCCTCTTGGTGGGGAAATCAACAAAGAAAAAGGAGGAGATGGCTAAATAGTTTTAAAAAGGAGACAGAATCTTTTTTAGGTTTATCAGTGATGGATGGAAAAAATACCATGGCATCACTAACATGAAAACTGGGTACAACACTTGTGGGGCGGTGCAGCAGCAGTAAACACTTAGATTCCAGTTACAGTAGCAGAACTGTATTGAAGTTGATTGAAGTTCAATAAAACACAACTACCCAATGAACTAGTGTCGGGTGATTGTATATAGTGTATACCACATTTACCACTGACTAATGCAGAGTTGAAACGCAAGGAGATCAGCTAAAAGTAGCTGGATCTGTATGTGTGTTATAATTAATCGAAATTAGTCGAATAAAAAAAAAATAGATAAATCGAACACGAAAATTTCAATCAGTAACAGCCCTAGGATGAATTAAAGCAGAGACTGTGAGCCAGGCCTTCTCGTAGAAAGTCATTTACTGACCTCATAAATGCTCTTCTGGAAGAATGGTCAAACATTCCCATAGACACTCTCCTAAACCTTGTGGACAGCCTTTCCAGAAGAGTTGAAGCTGTTATAGCTGCAGAGGGTGGGCCAACTCAATATTGAACCCTACGGACTAAGACTGGGATGCCATTAAAGTGTTTGTAAAGTCACTATGTGACTTTACATGTATTTAATGCAGATATGCAGCCATTAACAAAACTGTATGTGTTTGTTAGAAATGAAAAGGCAAAATACCATTTCTGGTAGGCCAGCACAGGGGATCACATGACCGCACAGCTGGAAACGGTATTTCGCCATTTCTAACAAACACATACAGTTTTGGTAATGCCTGCATATCTGCATTACATACATTGAAATGTGCTGCATTATACAGCAGAATAGAGGCTGGAGAGGCGGGGAGGAAACGCTCTAATGCTGACAATGAGGGAGGGGGGAGAGACTGTCAGAGGAGAGACAAGAGCTGCAGATGACGAGGCACATAGACTGACCACGATAGTCAGGGCTCAGCAGCTATGATTATCGTGGTCAGCAGAGGCTGGGGGACTCAGGAACTGGCAGGATCAACCAGGTTTATTACAGGTTAGGAAGAGAAGAATTACACAGCACAAGCGCTGTGCTGTTATTCATGCCTTAAAGGAACAGGATCCTAGTTTATTATTTACTGTTACAAACACTTTAAAGTTCAAGTGCGTGTAAAGGCAGGCGTCTCAATACTTTTGACAATATAGTGTATGTAATTATGGCTGGTATGTTTGCATATAGAAGATGGCCTTGTGTATATACAATTGACATTTCCTAATTGGAGGAGTCAATCTTTTGAATACGGCTCCTGCAAGGAAAAAAATATAAACACTATAGGCAGCCCTGCATGCAGCCAAAGCATTGGCATCTTGTCATAAATGTTTAGCATGCATGCACTTCAGATGAAAAAAAAATTATAATGATTGGTTCAATTTAACCACATAAGGACCGGAAGATTTGCCCCCTTAATGACCATTCCATTTTTTGCGATACAGCACTGCGCCGCTTTAACTGACAATTGCGCGGTCGTGTGATGCTGTACCCAAACAAAACTGATGCCCTTTTTTTCCCACAAATAGAGCTTTCTTTTGGTGGTATTTGATCGCCTCTGCATTTTTTTTGTTGCGCTATAAACAAAAAAAGACCGACAATTTAAAAAAAAAAAACAATATTTTTTACTTTTTGCTATAATAAATATCCAAAAAAAATGTAAAAAAACAAATTTCTTCATGAGTTTAGACCAGCATGCATTCTTCTACATATTTTTGGTAAAAAAAAAAAAAAAAATGTGTTAAAGCATATATTGATTGGTTTGCGCGAAAAGTTATATCGTCTACAAAATAGGGGATAGATTTATGGCATTTTTATAAATTTTTTTTTTTTACTAGTAATGGCCGTGATCTGTGACTTTTAGCGGGACTGCGACATTATGGCGGACATATTGGACACGTTTGACGCATTTTTGGGACCATTGACAATTATACAGGGATCAGTGTTATAAAATTGCACTGATTGTTGTATAAATGTCACTGGCAGGGAAGGGGTTAACACTAGGGGGCGATCAAGGGGTTAAATGTGTTCCCTGGGAGGTGTTTCTAACTGTGGGGGGAGGGGACTGACTGGAGGAGGAGAGAGATCACTGTTCCTAATCAGTAGGAACAGACGATCACTCTGAACTCCCCTGTCAGAACGGGGATCTGTTTGCTTACATTGACAGATCCCCGTTCTGGCTCTCTGTGGATCGATCGCGGGTGGCCGGCGGACATCGCGGCCGCCGGCCACGCGCATCAGCTCCCCCGCCGAGGCAGGCCGTGCATGCCGGCCTTGGCTGTTAAAGGGACAGCCTCTACAGCTACGGCGATTCGCGGGAATGAGCCGACCTGCCGCCGCATGATGATGGCGGCTGGTCGGCAAGTGGTTAAAGCGGAATTAAACCTTCCTATCATTTTCAGCCAAGGAAGCTGCCATCTTAGCCTCTGTTTGACCTGCAACTGCCATGGTGCTGCACATGTGATCAGTTATGACACCAACCATTGGCTGGTTTGACACTTTGGTTGAGAGAACAAGCAAATGAGACAGTTACATTCCGGAATTTTTTAAACCGTTAAATCGATGGGCTTAGTTCTGCTTTAAGTATAATAATAATTATAATAATAATTATACTATAATAATAATAATTATATAATAATATAATAATTATACTATATAATATATACATACACACAGTGGGGACAGAAAGTATTCAGACCCCCTTAAATTTTTCACTCTGTTATATTGCAGCCATTTGCTAAAACCAGTTCATTTTTTTCCTCATTAATGTACACACAGCACCCCATATTGACAGAAAAACCCAGAATTGTTTCCATTTTTGCAGATTTATTAAAAAAGAAAAACGGAAATATCATATGGTCCTAAGTATTCAGACCCTTTGCTGTAACACTCATATATTTAACTCAGGTGTTGTCCATTTTTTCTGATCATCCTTGAGATGGTTCTACATCTCCATTTGAGTCCAGCTGTGTTTGATTATACTGATTGGACTTGATTAGGAAAGCCACACACTTGTCTATGTAAGACCTTACAGCTCACAATGCATGTCAGAGCAAATGAGAATCATGAGGTCAAAGGAACTGCCTGAAGAGCTCAGAGACAGAATTGTGGCAAGGCACAGATCTGGCCAAGGTTACAAAAAAAATTCTGCTGCACTTAAGGTTCCTATGAGCACAGTGGCCTCCATAATCCTTAAATGGAAGACGTTTGGGGCGACCAGAACCCTTCCTAGAGCTGGCCGTCCGGCCAAACTGAGCTATTGGGGGAGAAGAGCCTTGGTGAGAGAGGTAAAGAAGAACCCAAAGATCACTGTGGCTGAGCTCCAGAGATGCAGTCGGGAGATGGGAAAAAGTTGTAGAAAGTCAACCATCACTGCAGCCCTCCACCAGTTGGGGCTTTATGGCAGAGTGGCCCGACGGAAGCCTCTCCTCAGTGCAAGACACGTGAAAGCCCGCATGGAGTTTGCTAAAAAACACCTGAAGGACTCCAAGTTGGTTAGAAATAAGATTCTTTGGTCTGATGAGACCAAGATAGAACTTTTTGGCCTTAATTCTAAGCGGTATGTGTGGAGAAAACCAGGTACTGCTCATCACCTGTCCAATACAGTCCCAACAGTGAAGCATGGTGGTGGCAGCATCATGCTGTGGGGGTGTTTTTCAGCTGCAGGGACAGGACGACTGGTTGCAATCGAGGGAAAGATTAATGCGGCCAAGTACAGGGATATCCTGGACGAAAACCTTCTCCAGAGTGCTCAGGACCTCAGACTGGGCTGAAGGTTTACCTTCCAACAAGACAATGACCCTAAGCACACAGCTAAAATAACGAAGGAGTGGCTTCACAACAACTCCGTGACTGTTCTTGAATGGCCCAGCCAGAGCCCTGACTTAAACCCAATTGAGCATCTCTGGAGAGACCTAAAAATGGCTGTCCACCAACGTTTACCATCCAACCTGACAGAACTGGAGAGGATCTGCAAGGAGGAATGGCAGAGGATCCCCAAATCCAGGTGTGAAAAACTTGTTGCATCTTTCCCAAAAAGACTCATGGCTGTATTAGATTAAAAGGGGCTTCTACTAAATACTGAGCAAAGGGTCTGAATACTTAGGACCATGTGATATTTCAGTTTAATAAATCTGCAAAAATGTCAACAATTCTGTGTTTTTCTGTCAATATGGGGTGCTGTGTGTACATTAATGAGGAAAAAAATGAACTTAAATGATTTTAGCAAATAGCTGCAATATAACAAAGAGTGAAAAACTTAAGGGGGTCTGAATACTTTCCAACCCCACTATACATATATATATATTATATTATAATAATAATACTTATTTTCCAAAAAGTGACAGTTCTTTTCAGTTAGGTCTAAAGAGACCTAAATACTGAAGTCAAATGGCTAAAATAAAATACTTATCCTTGTATTAAAACTTGAATTCTATATTGCTTAGTCTATTTTACTATGGCTGGTATGTTTGCCTATGAAAGACGGCCTTGCGTATATATATATATATATATATATATAATTAAAATTTTCTGGGTGGAGGAGTCAATCCCATTAATTCAGTTCCTGCAGGGAAAAAATAAAAACTCTATAGACATCCCTGCATGTAGCCAGAGCTATGATATCTTACAATATATGTGTATTCTCTTTGGTTTAGTGATGCTTGCTGGATCCCACCCAGACGGATGACACTCAGCAGCAGACACGGCGTACATGTGCTCGCCGAACGTGCCGGAGTCTAATGGCTTATGCTATTAGTCTAAGAAATATATTTTGTGTTTTTCACTGCGCATTAAATGCGTGACTGAAATTACAAGCAGCCGCGGCCTGCAAAAGGAAAAAAAAAAAAAAAAAAGACATGACGAACCGATGTAGCGCTGCAATACAGGCCAAATGTCTCTGGGTTTCAAAAGGCAGTCTTCCACGGGCTTTGATCGGAGCGCTCGCAGGGGTTAAAGCACACAGCTTACAGCATGCTCACAGCCTTATTACATTTGGGATTTCAAATAAAAGTAAACTGCTCGGCAACCTGAAAATGTTCGAAGACAGCGACCATCTGGCCATCGCGCTGTAAATATATTTTTTTGAAATGCGGCGTTGAGCAGGTGGTGAGGGTATTTCTCTTAATAAGATTTATTAGGGCAATAAATAATGTTTATTGAACACAGAGAAAAGACAAAAAAAAAAAAACAATAAAGCTAGAAAACCCCGGGCAGTTTCGGATCACCTTTTTGTTTTGTTGGTGGAGAGGTGTGAAATATTACTTACCGGTGCTGAAACCAGGGAATGCAGCGGTCACAATGCGCCCGGATTAAGCGAGGCTCGTGAAATTCTAAATATTGGTGTTCTCTGCGAACTGACGGCAAAATCTGACACGCTTTTGAGGAATACAGCTCAGCATTGACAAGCTGCCAAAAGTCACTAAATACAGGCCAAAAAGCTAAATGCACATTTACGGAACTCTTTATTTATTTGCCAATAGATTTCTGAAGCTGGTGGTGATTCAACCCAAAGCTACATGGGTGCATGGCATAAGCAAGTTGACAACAAGTACAGCCTGGTTCTGCAGGTCTGAGACACTGCCCCACCTCTTCCCTGTTTAGCAGAGTCTGTAAAACTGCCCCACCCCTTCCCTGTTCTGTTGAGTCTGTAACACTGCCCCACCTCTTCCCTGTTCTGCTGAGTCTGTGACACTGCCCCACCTCTTCCCTGTTCTGCTGAGTCTGTAACACTGCTCCACCTCTTCCCTGTTGTGCTAAATCTGTGTCACTGCCCCACCTCTTCCCTGTTGTGCTTTGTCTATGACACTGCCCCACTTCTTCCTGTTCTGCTGAGTCTGTGACACTGCTCCACCCCTTCCTGTTTAGCTGAGTCTGTAAAACTGCCCCACCTCTTCCTGTTCTGCTGAGCCTGTGACATTCCCCCACCTCTTCCCTGTTCTGCTGAGTCTGTGACACTGCCCTACCTCTTCCCTGTTGTGCTTTGTCTATGACACTGCCCCACTTCTTCCTGTTCTGCTGAGTCTGTGACACTGCTCCACCTCTTCCTGTTTAGCTGAGTCTGTAAAACTGCCCCACCTCTTCCTGTTCTGCTGAGTCTGTGACACTGCCCCACCTCTTCCCTGTTCTGCAGGTCTGTGACACTGTCCCATCTCTTCCTGTTCTGCTGAGTCTGTGACACTTCCTCACCTCTTCCCTGTTGTGCTGAGTCTGTGACACTGCCCCACCTCTTCCTGTTCTGCTGAGTATGTAACACTGCCCCATCTCTTCCTGTTCTGCTGATTCAGTGACACTGTCCCATCTCTTCCTGTTCTGCAGGTCTGTGACACTGTCCCACCTCTTCCTGTTCTGCAGGTCTGTGACACTGCCCCACCTCTTCCTGTTCTGCTGAGTATGTAACACTGCCCCACCTCTTCCCTGTTCTGCTGATTCAGTGACACTGTCCCACCTCTTCCTGTTCTGCAGGTATGTGACACTGCCCCACCTCTTCCCTGTTCTGCTGAGTCTGTGACACTGTCCCACCTCTTCCTGTTCTGCTGAGCCTGTGACACTGTCCTACCTCTTCCTGTTCTGCTGAGTCTGTGACACTGCCCCACCTCTTCCTGTTCTGCTGAGCCTGTGACACTGTCCCACCTCTTCCCTGTTCTGCAGGTCTGTGACACTGCCCCACCTCTTCCCTGTTCTGCAGGTCTGTGACACTGTCCCACCTCTTCCCTGTTCTGCTGATTCAGTGACACTGCCCCACCTCTTCCCTGTTCTGCTGAGCCTGTGACACTGTCCCACCTCTTCCCTGTTCTGCAGATCTGTGACACTGTCCCACCTCTTCCTGTTCTGCTGAGCCTGTGACACTGTCCCACCTCTTCCCTGTTCTGCAGGTCTGTGACACTGTCCCACCTCTTCCCTGTTCTGCTGAGTCTGTGACACTGTCCCACCTCTTCCCTGTTCTGCTGAGTCTGTGACACTGTCCCACCTCTTCCCTGTTCTGCTGAGCCTGTGACACTGTCCCACCTCTTCCCTGTTCTGCTGAGTCTGTGACACTGTCCCACCTCTTCCCTGTTCTGCTGAGTCTGTGACACTGTCCCACCTCTTCCCTGTTCTGCTGAGTCTGTGACACTGTCCCACCTCTTCCCTGTTCTGCTGAGTCTGTGACACTGTCCCACCTCTTCCCTGTTCTGCTGAGTCTGTGACACTGTCCCACCTCTTCCCTGTTCTGCTGAGTCTGTGTCACTGCCCCACCTTTTTTCTCCACACCATCAATGCCATTGCATCACCTCTTACTGCTCCCCCTACATCTCAGATTTCTGTGCCGGCTGTGGTGGAGGCATATGCTTCAAGGGGGTATGGGTAAGATGTATACAACTGGATGGGGCGCTTTACAGTTTTAGTTCTGGGTAGAGCTGAGAGGAATTAAAGCACCTGTTTTTATTGCTGTCTGTGTGTCCGTTAAGAAGTTTTACCTTCTCTATTTGTCCTGGTGATCACTATCACTAAAAGTGAAAGCAAAAGAAAATACCAAATTGTAAGTTGTCACCAGAACATGAATAGAGGTGAAATCTTCCATTGGGGACATTGGTAACCCTGGTGACAACCAGGGATTTCCCTAACTTTGGAGTAATCTCTTGCTTCCTGTTGTGGCTATGGGGCAGAAATTGAAGGGAAATCTCCCTATTGTGACACAGATACACTATACTGTCAAAAGTATTAAGACACCTGTCTTTACATGCACATGAACTTTAATGGCATCCCAGTCTTAGTCCGTAGGGTTCAATATTGAGTTGGCCCAACCTTTGCAGCTATAACAGCTTCAACTCTTCTGGGAAGGCTGTCCACAAGGTTTAGGAGTGTGCCTATGGGAATGTTTGACCATTCTTCCAGAAGTGCATTTGTGAGGTCAGGCACTGATGTGGATGAGAAGGCCTGGTTTGCAGTCTCCGCTCTAATTCATCCCAAATGTGTTCTATCGAGTTGAGGTCAGGACTCTGTGCAGGCCAGTCAGATTGGTGTGTGGTTGTTTTTCAGGGGTTGGACTTGGCCCTTTAGTTCCAGTGAAGGGAACTCTTGGGGTGTCAGCATACCAAGACATTTTGGACAATTTCATGCTCCCTAGTTTGGGGATGGCCCCTTCCTGTTCCAACATGACTGCGTACCAGTGGACAAAGCAAGGTCCATAAAGACATGGATGAGCGCGTTTGGGGTGGAGGAACTTGACTGGCCTGCACAGAGTCCTGACCTCAACCCGACAGAATACCTTTGAGATGAATAGAGCGGAGACTGTAAGCCAGGCCTACTCGTCCAACGTCTTGTGCCTGACCTCACAAATGCACTTCTGGAAGAATGGTCAAACATACCCATAGACATGAGGGGGTGTGCCAGGTGTGCCTCGGCATACTCTAATCACTATGTGCAGTGCCAATTCCCCCTACTGCCTGCCCCCCCCCCCCCCGGTTGCCCTGCCCCGCAGTGCTTCTGGCCTCCCTTCTCTCCCCCTGGCTGCTGCGGGGGATGCTTCAGGATAGAGAGTGGGGGAAGGGGCTAGTAAATATGTAATTTACTGGCCCCTTCCTTTTCTAAATGAACACACTGAACACAATTGCTCACTGTGTCCATCCATAACTAAAGCATAGTAAACTTTACTATGCTTCAGTTTGTGAATGAACAGGAAACCCCTCAGCACAGAGCACTTCCCATTTATTTACTGCCTGAGGCTGCAGAGAAAGGCATGTGTGTTTGAGCTTTGGGGTGCACACCCTAATGCAATAGAAGGAGCACACCTATGTGTATTGTGGACAGTCTTCCCAGAAGACTGCAAAGGGTGGGCCAACTCAATATTGAACCCTACGGACTAAAGGCCCGTACCCACGATACGAAAATCGGAAGTAAAATTTCGTCCGATCAACGATCTGGCGATTTTCGGATTGTTAATATGGTGCTTTCGACAGACGATTATGGTTTTTCGTCAGACAAAAGCTGGATGTGCAGACTAAAATTGAACTCAACATCCGATTTTCGTTTAATTAGTACGGTTTTCGTCCCAAAAAAAATAAATCGTAAGAACAAGACTACGCATGCTCAGAAACGTAAGAATACATACAAAACTAATCAACACCTTACATCACTTCTGACGTTGTATTCTGTTGTACGAGAATTTTCGTATGGTGAGTAACCTCTTCACTTTCGACTTGAGACCAGCATGCCACAAAAAAATGGAGGAACGGTCATCTGAAAATCTGATCGTGTGTACGAGGCTTAAAGCTGAGTTCCAACTGTGAAAAAAAAAAAAATTTTAGGATGAATATCTTAATATTTAAAAGTTTTTCATAGCACTTACGTGTCTCTGTTTAACCACTTGCTTACAGGGCACTTAAACCCCCCTCCTATCCAGACCAATTTTCAGCTTTCAGCGCTGACGCACTTTGAATGATAATTGCGCGGTCATACAACACGGTACCCAAATGACATTTTTATCATTTTTTTCCCACAAATAGAGCTTTCTTTTGGTGGTATTTGATCACATCTCCAGTTTTTACTTTTTGTTAAAAAAATGTAAAAAACTGAATTTTTTTTTACATTTTTAAAATTTTTTTATATTTTGTTATAAAAAATGTAAAACAGGTCATTTTTCTCCCTCATTGATGTACGCTGATGAGGTGGCAGTGATGGGCACTGATAGGCGGCAGTGATGGGCAATGATGGGTGGCAGTGATGGGCAATGATGGGTGGCAGTGATCGGCAGCACTGCTAGGTGGCACTGATTGGCACTACAGGTGGGCATTGATAGGTGGCACTTGTGGGCATTGATAGGTGGCACTTGTGGGCACTGTTAGGTGGCACTGTGGGCACTGCTATGTGGCACTGTGGGCACAGTTAACTGGCACTATTAGGTGGCACTGATGAGGCAGATGTGGCTATTCCACTTTGGGACCGATGTCCCTCACATCCGAGCCAGTGATCGGCTTTTTTTTCTACTCACGCTGTCAGCGTGAGTAGAAAAAAAAAACGATTACCGATCTTTTGTTTACATCATGTGATCAACTGTCATTGGCTGACAGCTGATCACATGGTGGGGGCCGGGACCGGCCCCTTACTTAGATTGATGATCACCCGAGTCTCAGTGACTCGGTGATCACAGCGCGCTCGGCACGCACCCTGCAGGGCGCGCGCAGGGCACGTGCACAGGGGAGGCCATCATATGACGGCCTCCTGGGAATTCAGGTCCGCGCTGTGGCCGTCATTCGGCCATAGCGCGGATGTGAAGTGGTTAAACAGTGCTCGATGGCCGATTTAATTTAGAAAGATCTCTTTTATTCTTTGTTCTTGTATTTTACCATCTTGCTTGTGGGCACGTGAAGCCCACAAGCACTATCTTCCAGGCTCTGGTGCAGCTGAGCGACCAGAATGCACCGCCCATTCTCGCGCATGTGCCATATGTACGGCGCGGCGCCGTACGCTTCTGACATTGACATCACAACAGGCAGCATCCTTGGAAGTGCCCGCTCCCGTTGTGATGGCAACGAAGCCCAGTGACTCCTAGGAAATGATGACAGACATCTCCCAGGAGCACTAGCGAGCACGAGCGCTGAGGGAAATGACGTCAGGCGCCTTGGAGAGGAAGAGGCAGATTACGAGGGACCCCCTAGCAACAGACCTGAAAAGGTGAGTAAAAAAAAAAAAAATTCCGAAGGTTGCTATTTGTATTTAATGCAGCTGAAAAATGTAAAATTTGTTTTATGACTGGAACTCCGCTTTAAGACTGGGATGCCATTAAAGTTACTGTGTGTGTAAAGGCAGGCGTCCCAATACTTTTGACAATATAGTGTATCATAAAATGCCAATTCCCTGATATATACAGATGTCCACTAGATGGAGCATTTGCAAAATATGCATATGAAATATAACAATCAAAATATGGAAGAACAAGCTATTACAAAATGTGAAAGTCCCATTCCAAAAAATGACTGTGAAGTATATGTTACCGTAATAACTCAACACATACACTTCCTGAAAACCCAACACCATCCCCCTTAAAACAAGGATACGCGCTTTACTA
This sequence comes from Aquarana catesbeiana, assembly GCF_042186555.1. Taxonomy (NCBI): domain Eukaryota; kingdom Metazoa; phylum Chordata; class Amphibia; order Anura; family Ranidae; genus Aquarana; species Aquarana catesbeiana. The sequence goes on from NC_133330.1 coordinate 320,108,977, forward strand.
TGATTTCACTTCCATAAAAATGTAAATTTCCACTTATTTCATTAAACTCCATCAGCATATGCACGTTGATTCGTCCCCGAACGCATGCCTCGTAGTTCTTCTATTTTGCAAAGCCGCACTTTTACAACTCCTAATAGCTCATTATATATGATTGAGGCCCGTTCTGGACCAATACAGTGATCTCCGGAGTTTTGTTAGATACAAAAACAATGTTGCGGGCAAACGGTTCCCGGCGAAAAGGATTTGATTTCCGACAATGCAATAGTTGCAAATGCTAATGTTATATATTTGGAATCCCGGGCTGCAGTTCATTAAACAAAATTGTGTAAAAATCACAGAACTGCACTACAAGTGAATTAACATTACGCCACAGTGCTTAATCACAGGCCGTTAATAGGAATTTTCTGGAAAATGCCCAAATAATGATACTTCTGACAATTTCAAGGGTGCTTACCTTAATTATGAACTTTTGCTTTATGTAAAGAGCATGTCAGTCTTAATTACTCATCTTGTTAGTATTTCGGAACGAAACTAGCTCAGATCAACAGCAGTGCGCTGTGCTGAGTATTTGGAGAAAGGTCTAATCACATCTCTGTCCATGTTTGTGTATTACTTGGCAAGACAAAGCCTCCTATGGATAGTTTTTGTTTTTTTGTGCATTGGTGTTTTTTTACCCCCCCCTCGTCAGCTAGGTCTCTGCAGAGTTCTCCAATCAGATGCATTTTTAATGTCTCGGGTTTCTGTAATATTAATTTACATGATGACTTTGATACAATGATTACATTAATGAAGTGTCAACAGTGAAGGAGCGCATTTGAATATTCACATTTGATATTCCGACTGCAGGTTTGTTCAACTGAGATGTAAAAAATGAGGCCAGCTCTAATATAATGAATAGCAATGGGTGGAGGACAAAGTCACAAAAGAGTCCATGCAGGAGAACATTTAAGCCCCCGATCAAACTACTAAGCAAATAAAAACATATTCACTGTGTATCTAGAGCTTCCCACCTGCTCTGTAAGGAAATTAAAAAAAAAAAAAAAAAAAGAAGAGGGTAACAACACACGTTTTTTTTTAAGGTGCCATCAAAATGGCACTATAAAAAAAAAAATCTTTATTGGAAAAATATACAATATGTGAATAATAAAATATCACCATGGACTTAAAGTGGTTGTAAACCTCAGACATGAAATATGAACAAAGCATATCCCTCTATACACCCTGTTCCAAATTATTATGCAAATTCTATTTCAGTGTCACAAAGATTAAATATTTTGCTTTTCAGTTTAACTCATGGATGGCATTATGTCTCAGGGCTCTTTTGATCACTAAAAACAATCTCGGACACCTGTGATAATTAGATTGCCAGGTGAGCCCAATTAAAGGAAAAACGACTAAAGGAAGGTGTTCCACATTATTAAAGTAGAGGGCCACCCTGAAAAAAAAAATTGCACCAAAAATCCTAAAAAAAACAAAAAAAAAACATTTGAAAAAAAACATTTTTTTAAACTTACCTGAACCCTTGTTGCTAGGCAGTCTTTCTAATCTGCCTGTTCCTATTCCGCGGCGTGTTCTGCTCCTAGCTGAGTGGCCCCGTTGCCTTCTGGGAACTGTGTGTGTTCCCAGAAAACCACAGGGCCATTCACAGATCGCTGCGTTGCTCGTGCGTGCGCAGTAGGAAACTGGCAGTGAAGCCGCAAGGCTCCACTGCCTGTTTCCCTTACCTAGGATGGCGGGGCCGGGACCCGAGAGCCGAGGAATCCCGCTTTAAGCAGAGCACCTTTTTCAAGCAATATGGAGAAGAAAAAGGATCTCTCTGCTGCCCGAAAAGAGTGAAATAGTTCAATGCCTTGGACGAGGTATGAAAACATTAGATATTTCACAAAAACGTAAGTGTGATCATCGCACTATTAAGAGATTTGTGGCTGATTCAGAGCACAGACGGGTTTCGTGCAGATAAAGGCACATTGAGGAAGATTTCTGCCAGATCCATGCATCGGATCAAGAGAGCAGCTGTTAAAACACCATTACATAGCAGCAAACAGATATTTGAAGCTGCTGGTGCCTCTGGAGTCCCACAGACATCAAGGTGTAGAGTCCTTCAGAGTCTTGTATCTGTGCATAAACCTTCCATTCGGCCACCACTAACCAATGCTCACAAGCAGAAATGGCTGCATTGGGCAGAAAAATACATGAAGACTGATGAGTGCCATGCAACCCTGGATGGTCCAGATGGATGGAGTAGTGGATGGTTGGTGGATGGCCACCCTGTTCCAACAAGGCTGCGACGTCAGCAGGGCGGTGGTGGAGTCATGTTTTGGGGCCGGAATCATGGGAAGAGAGCTGGTCGACCACTTTAGGGTCCCGGAAGGTGTAAAGATGACCTCTGCAAAGTATGTGGAGTTCCTGACTGACCACTTCCTTCCCTGGTACAGAGGGAAGAACTATGCTTTCCGTGATAAAATTATCTTTATGCATGACAATGCACCATCTCATGCTGCAAAGAATACCTCTGCATCAATGGCTGCTATGGGGATAAAAGGAGAGAAAGTGATGGTGTGGCCTCCATCCACCCCTGACCTCAATCCTATTGAAAACCTTTGGAGCATCCTCAAGCAAAAGATCTATGAGGGTGGGAGGCAGTTTACATCCAAACATCAGCTCTGGGAGCAGGGGCGGACTGACCATTCGGGCACTCGGGCACTGCCCGACGGCCCCATGCCACTAAGGTTGCCAGCCTCAATAAAACCAGGGACAGTATGTAAAAATCTGTGTTTTTTTTTAAAAATCCCAAGATTATAGCTGCCCCGCCTCTCCAGTACCTTTTCAGTGTGTGTATGTGTATTCTGTGTGTGTATACTGTGTGTGTATATTGTGTGTCTGTGTGTGTATACTGTATGTGTGTGTATACTGTGTGGCCCCATAATCTATTGCCAGGGGTCCCCATAATCTCCTATTGCCTGGGGGCCCCATAATCTCCTATTGCCCGGGGGCCCCATAATCTTCTCCTATTGCCCGGGGGCCCCATAATCTTCTCCTATTGCCTGGGGGCCCCATAATCTTCTCCTATTGCCTGGGGGCCCCATAATATCCTATTGCCCGGGGGGCCCATGAGTTGTCAGTCCGCCCCTGTCTGGGAGGCCATTCTGACATCTTGCAAACAAATTCAAGCAGAAACTGTCCAAAAACTCACAAGTTCAATGGATGCAAGACTCGTGAAGTTGCTATCAAATAAGGGGTCCTATGTTAAAATGTAACGTGAAATGTTGTTCAAAGTCTGATTGAAATAGCTTTTGATTTCAGTAAATACGCTGCAAACACAACAAATGACAATTATCAGTTCTTTACGACCTATAAAGTTGTAAATTTGAAACTTCCTGTGCGCAATAATTTGGAACAGTGCATTGTAAGTTTTTTTATTTTGAAAAAAAAAAAACTGTTATTATTAGGAGGTTTGTTCAATAAAATTTGAATTGTACTCTTAATAGTTGATAACATGAGAATTATGCTGACTGTTGTTTACATCAATTATTTAGGTAAATGAGAAAAATATCATTGGCAAAATAATTTGGAACAGGATGTAGTATGTACTTATCTCAATTAACCACTTCCTGACCGGCGCACGCCAATGTACGTCGGCAGAATGGCACGGCTGGGCAAATGGGTGTACAGGTAAGTCCCATTGAATTTCCCGGCATGCCACTGCATGTGTGCTGGCCGGGAGCTCCCTGAGTCGGGTCGCGGGTCCCGCGAATTCGATCGCTGTGGGGATACCCGCGATCGCCTCACGGAGAGGACGAATGGGAAGATGCTAATGTAAACAGCATCTCCCTGTTCTGCCTAGTGACAGTGTCACTGATCCCTGCTCCCTGTCATCAGGAGCAGAGATCAGTGATGCGTCACAGCTAGCCCCCCCCCCCTACAGTTAGAAAACACTCCCCTAGTACTGTCTTAACCCCTCCCCGCCCCCTAGTGGTCAACCCCTTCACTGTCAGTGTCATTTACACAGTTCAGTGCATTTTTATAGCACTGATTGCTGTATAAATGACAATGGTCCCAAAAATGTGTCAAAAATGTCCGATGTGTCCGTCATAATGTCCAAGTCACAATAAAAATCGCTGATCGCCGCCATTACTAGTAAAAAAAAAAATATTAATAAAAATGCCATAAAACTATCCCCTATTTTGTAAACGCTATAACTTTTGCGCAAACTAATCAATAAACGCTTATTGCGATTTTTTTTTTAACCAAAAACATGTAGAAGAATACATATCGGCCTAAACTGAGGAAAAAAATGTTTTTTTAATTATTTTTTGGGGATATTTATTAAAGCAAAAAGTAAAAAATAATGTGTTTTTTTTTTCAAAATTGTCGCAATTTTTTTGTTTATATCGCAAAAAATAAAAACCGCAGAGGCGATCAAATACCACCAAAAGAATTCTCTATTTGTGGGAAAAAAAGGATGTCAATTTTGTTTGGGAGCCACGTCGCACAACCGCGCAATTGTCAGTTAAAGCGATGCAGTGCCGAATCGCAAAAAACGCACTGGTCAGGAAGGGGGTAAATTCTTCTGGGGCTGAAGCGGTTAAGAGCACTAAGTGTGATTTTTTTTTCTGCTGCCTTCTTCTGCTATTAGCGTGAATCACTTCTGACTAGGGTTGCACTGATACCAATCGGTGCGGATACTAAGCATTTGCACAAGTATTTGTACTCTTGCAAATGCTCCGATACCTGAAACCTATTTTTGTAGGCTTGGTTCTTTCAGCTGTCAGTGGGATTCCCCCAGTGACAGCTAAAATGTTAAAAAAAAAGAAAGCCAACAATTATGGGTTGTTAAGGAGCGGGGCCGCCGTGTCCTTAACAACCGATGCCTTGTTCAGTTGTCAATGGGGTTCCCCTGTTGACAGCTGAAGTCTAAATTAAGTCCCTCAAAAACAAAACAAAAAAAAAAACAGCTGAGCAATGTTTATCAACAACATTGCTCATCTTCTGAAACAAAATATAAAAAGAAACATTGGTGTTATTTACGAAAGGTAAATCTACTTTGCACTACAAGTGAAAAACTACAAGTGCAAAGTGCACTTGGAAGTGCAGTCGCTGTAAATCTGAGGGGTAGATCTGACATGAGGGGAAGCTCTGCTGATTTTATTGTCCAATCATGTGCAAGCTAAAATGTTGTTTTTTATTTTCCTTGCATGTCCCCCCTCGGATCTACAGCAACTGCACTTCCAAGTGCACTTTCAGTGCAATTTCAAGTGCACTTTGCACTTGTAGTTTGCACTTGTAGTGCAAAGTGGATTTGCCTTTAGTAAATAACCCCCATTGTTTCTTTTTGTATCTTTCTGTTTATTCATCTACAGATCAAAGGGATGAACTTCAATCTGCAGATGAAGTCAGTTTAAAGCAACCTGTCAAGTAAAAAAATATATAGATTTTTTTTTATTAACCACTACAGCCCTGGAAGGTTTTACCCCCTTCACGACCAGACCACTTTTTGCGCTGCAGCACTGCATTATTTTAACTGACAATTGCACGGTCATGCAACGTTGTACCCAATCAAAATTGATGTCCTTTTTTTCCCATAAATAGCACTTTTGGTGGTACTTGATCACCTCTGCGGGTTTTATTTTTTGCTATAAACAAAAAAGAGAGCGACAATTTTGAAAAAAAAAAAAATTTTTTTACTTTCTGCTATAATACATATCCAATAAAAAAAAATGAAAAATCTAATTTCTTCATCAATTTAGGCCAATATGTATTCTTCTACATATTTTTGGTTAAAAAAAATCTCAATAAGTCTATATTAATAGGTTTGTGCAAAAGTTATAGCATCTACAAACGATGGGATATTTTTATGGAATTTTTATTTGTTTATTTTTTTACTAATAATGGCGGCGATTTTTAGCAGGACTGCGACATTGCAGTGGACAAATCGGACACCTAACTGATACTTCTGACACTTTTTTGGGGTCCTGTGACACTAATACAGTGATCAGTGCTGAAAATATGCACTGTCACTGTACTAATGACACTGGCTGGGAAGGGGTTAACACCCGGGGCAATCAAAGGGTTAAGCGTGTCCCTAGCTGGTGCTTACTAACTGTGGGGGGGATTGCTCTGACTGGGAGAACAGAGAGATCGGTATTCCTGCTTAGCAGGAACACAAGATCTCTATTTTCTCCTCTGTCAGAACAGTGATCTGCCTTCTCTCTGTGGAACGATCGCGGGTGGCCGGCGGTCATTGCTTCTGTTGGACCCGTTGATTGGCTCCCTCTCTGTCCAATCAGCGCGCATGTGCACATCTGGTGGCACGAATGCGCCCCCAGAGGCTACTACACTAAGCGACGTACAGTAAATGTGTGGAAGGCGGTCCAGGAGGGGTTAAATGGGAGTGGTTAACCCTTAATTTACTTTAATCTGCCTTAATTAACTTCATATTCTCCTCCATTGAATTAATATTTCCCTGCTGATTTATTTCTTTTTTGTTCTTTTCTATTTTATAAACTATTATAATTTAAAACACCTTTAACATATATTTACATGTTTCACATTGAAAAAAGCACACACTTTAAAAAAAAAAAAGTTTATAAATAACTTTCAACGCTTTGTACCATTACTGACAAATGAAGTGTAAACAAAACAGCTGCGATAGGTATCGGCATCAGCGAGTACTTAAAAAAAAGTATCCGTACTCGCACTCATTGTAAAAAAAGATGGTATCGGTGCATCCCTACTCCTGACAAGTATTCCTGACACCAAGAGAAAAATGGTGACAGGGGAGGGACCTCCAGCATATGTGTGCTGTGGGAAGGGGGTGTGTCCCTTCCCTCCAATCAGCTCTCAGTGCTCTCCTTACTGAGCTCTGCAGAGTGTAACTTCAGCTCTCCGCCCCTTTTTTTTCTGAACTCTGAAACAAACTTATAAATTCAGAACTTTGAATGGATGTAGAGAAAAGAAGATTGCAGATAGACAATTGTATTTGTCTTATGTAGGAGGATTTGTTGTATCTCTGTATCACCTGAGGCCGGTCACTTCACTGGGTACATGTAAGGGTTAACACTCACTTTAAATATAGTATCACCAGTTTGGCGTTAGTATAGACGCATTTTAATTACAAGTTAATACCATCTTGTACATCCATATCATATCACATGTAAATCTTATTACTGAAATTGGTTCCAATTAACCTCTGGCAAACACACAGTTTACATTAAATATACATGATGAAGATGATATGAAGAGGTTATACATCGAAGTACAAATAGGGAGCCCCCTTGGACTTTTTAGGCAGAGAGTATATTGGAGGTAAATTTGTTTTAAAAGGCAAAATTGCCACTTTTATTGAAAACAAAACATGGTAAAAAGGGTACACATAGCCTTGCAGGCAAAAGGTACATAAGACACAATGTATACAAAACAGTGCAAAATGTACACAATACAATTGGAATGATCAAACCCAATAATGACAAGTATGCCCAGGTACTGCCGGAGTCATGCTGTGGTTAGTCCTTAGAGCTTTCTTGCATATGTCCCAACATGTTTCCGAATTAGGGCCAGTTCACACCGCATGCAGTCCAGTGCTTTTTTTTCCTGCATCAAAAACGCATGGAAAGTAGGTTATACGGTTTCCAATGGAACAGTTCACACCAGTGCAGCCAGTTCCAGAAAAAAAGTAGAACACGTTGCATTTTTCCTGCACTGGACAGTACTGGAACGCAGTAAAATGCATAAAAACGCACTGGAATGCATAAAAAATGCAAACGCACTGGTCCCTAGTATAGTGGGGAAAAACGTGAAAAAATAGGAAAAAAGCACCTAGAATGCATCCGGAAACGCATCAAAAACACACTGGAACACGTGAAAAACGCACATTCAGAAACGTATCTGGAACACGTGAAAAACGCACATTCAGAAACGTATCTGGAACAGATCTGGAGTGCGTTTTTATGGTGTGAACCAGCCCTTAGTTTATTTTCCTTCATTAGGAGAGATTATATTCTGGGTGATTTTTTTCTCACTTTTTGAAATATAAACATAGTCTTATAATAATCACACTGTAGTACACTCTAAAATATATAAACAATCAGCGCACCCCAATAAAATGAACACAATAAATCAGTCCGCTAGCTGTACACCAAAGGGAATTTTACATAACCCACAATAAGTATAAAAAACATATAAAAAGGTGCAGCGCAGAAAAGAGGACATCAAGATATAATTGATAAAACAGACATCATCAGTCCATAGCTGGAAAACGAAACGTTCTTAGATAACAGGTAAAGGTGAAGAGGAGACATCCTCCCGGTGGAAACGTATGAAAAATTCTCCAACACGTGAATGAGCCCCCCACCAACACGTAAAATGCACGCTCACCTCACGACATTGACCCCTGAACAAACAGGATGGTCAAATGAGCTGTTTCCCTCTACTCTGGGAACGGGAATGAAGTACGCAGGAAGATCCCAGCCGTCACAGATGTATTCAGTCCTACATGAAAGATATACAACACATCTAAGTGCTCACCGTATATTTAAAACATAGCCATCTTTATTGAAAATAAACTCACATTATCCTCCTCCTAAAACGAGCAGTAGAGAAGCATATCAATTGAAAAGCTGGCTATCCCGTCAATGCGAGAGGCTCTAAGTACTCGGATAGCAGCGGGTGACATCACACAGCGTGTCTCCTTTCCCCCGTACGCGTTTCGTCCTACGGGACTTCATCAGCAGGGCCTGAATACATCTGTGACGGCTGGGATCTTCCTGCGTACTTCATCCCCGTTCCCAGGGTAGAGGGAAACAGTGCATTAGACCATCCTGTTTGTTCAGGGGTCAATGTCGTGAGGTGAGCATGCATTTTACGTGTTGGTGGGGGGCTCATTCAAGTGTTGGAGAATTTTTCATACGTTTCCACCGGAAGGATGTCTCCACCTGTACCTGTTATCAAGGAACGTTTAGTTTTCCTGCTATGGACTGATGATGTCTGTTTTATCAATTATATCTTGATGTCCTCCTATCTGCGCTGCACCTTTTTATATGTTTTTGATACATGATGTAAACAGGACCAATAATTTCACAAAATCAATTACAAAATATTCATAGCTGTTCTAATACTTACAAATAAAAAGTTAACAACACTAAAATGAGGAACAAACACATGAACCTATGAGGAATCCCAAAATGGCTTAAATGATCCGCTTATGGGACACCGGGTGGGTAAGTGTGCGCCTTGGATGAGTACTCTGCAAACATCAACAAGAAAATGCCCCATAGGCTACACCAGCAATATAGGTAGTGGTATCTAAAGCCAAAAAGAGGGGCATGTTAACATAAACATACAGTAAAACCTTGGATTGCGAGCATAATCTGTTCCAGAAACATGCTTGTAATCCAAAGCACTTGTATATCAAAGCGAATTTCCCCATAAGAAATAATGGAAACTCAAATGATTCTTTCCACAACCATTTATTCATAAGTCCTTCAGTTTATATTCCATATAAAAAGATTATAGCAATTTGACCAGGTTGTGTAACCATAAAATGTCCATCCACAAATAGAAGCCTCCACAAGGGGATTAGAAGCAAAATCCAGCAGAAGCTACAGAGTATAAAAGAGAACAGAGGCGCCTCTAAGTGTAGCAATATGTCGCTAAATGTTGTACCTTCACCATATTGCTACACTTAAAGGCGCCTCTCTTCTCTTTTATACTCAGTTGTGACATGACGCTACTTGTATATCAAGACATCGCTTGTAGATCAAGTCAAAATTAATTTTAAAATGTAGCTTGTCTTGCAAAACGCTCTCAAACCAAGGTTTTACTGTAGTTGAAAAAGTTTCATAAAGGCACATAGCGCTTTATGATAGGAAGACAGGGACACAGAACAGATTGAAGCAGTGTCTCCCTATCAAAAAATTACTATACCTTAAGACAAGCTGGTGCAAAAATTCTACCACAACGGCAGTGCTCGATTCAAGACAGACCTGCCCAGTGTTGGTGGTTTATGTACAGGGTTTCCCACTAAGGGAGCCAATCCTCAGAGGGGGAGGTGCTGGACACTTGGAGCCAAACAAAAGCCGCTTTATGAGCGACTGGGGCCAAGAGCAGCGTGGTTCTCTAATAAATTGGCGCGTGGAGTATCCACCCCCTAGGGGCAGGACGACGTCACGCGCCAGCACATCACCGGCGTTAAAAAATTCCCCGACCGCGTCAAGGATGGACACTGTGGGGATGGGTAGGAGCTTCTCCCTGCAAGTAGGCCGTGAGGGCAGCAGGAAGTGATGACTCCAACGCTGTCCACCGGCCATGCGCGGGTGGAGCCTACTCGCTGGGTGGTGTATGCACAAACTCCACAGGGAACACCCATAGTGCCACCCAGTGGGCCATGCAGTCATGACAGCCAAAATGGGTATAACACATGATACAGAGGGAAACACAAGAACATGGTAGTACAAAAACATGTGATAAGGAAAGTATATTGAATAATGTTAATAAAGATAACCATATAACTAGGGCGGCGGCCATGGTCAAAATTGGAATTATAATGAGGGAAGAAAGTGTCAGACGATAGTGTAATTCGGTCTGCCTAACGAGGAATTACAGATTTAGCTTGCATCCCCCCCGATAGCCTTTTTGGCTTTAGATACCACTACCTATATTTTTGGTGTAGTTTATGGGGCCTTTCTTGTGGATGTTTGCAGAGTACTCATCCGGGGCGCAAATCTACCCACCTGGTGTCCCAATGCGGATCATTTCACCCATTTTGGGATTCCTCATTGGTTCATGTGTTCGTTCCTCATTTTTGTGTTGTTAACTTTTTAATGTAACTATTCGAACAGCTATGAATATTTTGTAATTGATTTTGTGAAATGAATGGTCCTGTTTGCATCATGTACTGCAGTGTGACTATTATGAGACTATGTATATATTTCAGAAAGAGAGAAAAAAATCACCCAGAATATAATCTCCCCTGATGAAGGACTATACACTAATTCCGAAACATGTTGGGACATGTTCAAGAGATCCCTAAGGACTGACAACAGCACGACTCTGGCAGTACCTGGGCATACTTGTCATTATTGGGTTTGAGCATTCGATTCAATTTGTATTGTGTACATTTTGCACCAATTTTGTATACATTGTGTCTTTTATACCTTTTGCCTGCAAGGCTATGTTTACCCTTTCTTCCATGCCTTGTATTCAATAAAAGTGGCAACTTTGCCTCTTAAAACAAATTTACTTCCAATATACTCTCTGCCTAAAAAGTCTAAGGGGGCTCCCTATTTGCACTTAGATGCATAATCTCTTCATGTCTGAATAGGATGTTGGCAGTTCCATACACCCATTCCCCAAACACTATTTTCTCAATTTTTGGGTAGTGGATACCCACATAAGTCCCCACTCTTTCCCTGGGATATTGGTGTGTATCTTATTCTAGGCTGTTTTGACATTACTTTTTTATTCTCCATCTCCCCCCCCCCCCTTTTTTTTCCTGACCATGGCATCCTACCAAGGACACCAATGGGTTACCTTTATGTCTAAACTGCATCATGATTTTGAACAAAAGGAATTACTAGAATCTGAAATTTTCTTTGTTTTTTTTTTCAACCTAAGCCAAATCATGGAGAAGAAATCTCTATTACGTTGGCATATAAAATCGTTTGAGGACTATATATCTAAATCCATTTGGACTCAGGGTCCAAATTTTTCCCTCATTTGATAATATTGACCCTATATTTAAAACTTGGGGAAATAATCTTAAACAATGCTCAAAAACTATGATGTCATTAGTAATTGAAGAATACCGTAAACGTATAATTGATTTGGATGCTGAAATCGAGAAATTACGAAACCAAATGATATCTCTACAGACTCGTGCACTTTTCCCTGACTTTGAGGTCAAACTCAAAAGTCATTTGGAAAAATTTCATAAAGACATCTTGATTAAAAAAGATAAGAAATTCCAGCGAGACACAAGGGCCTTTCAAGAGGGAAAGGCATACACAATCAAACTAATAAACATACTTTTTCTAATGTATCTAGATTGAGTAAGCATATGGATGTTCCTGAGATGTCTGTAAATTCATCTGCCTCTTCTTTCTTTTTTGTACCCAATCTTCCACACCGCACAAAGGTGCAGACGACATAAACACCATCGTCATGGTGATGGGTCACATGATAATTCCTTTCATATGGACGGTTCCTCTTCACGGTCAGGTAACAGTTATAGGAGTCATTCCCGGAATAATATATGTGGTGACACGCCCGACACACATACCCCCTCTAGTAATAATGGGTCATTCCACAATGTGTCAAATAATACACCCTTTACTCCATACCCACATCAACCAACATTGGGTATCTTTTTAGGATACCACTTCCCCACTTTCCATCGGAGCTGATCGGACGAGTTCTTTTATCTTTCCCTCCCACCCCCCCTTTTTTTCTCCCATCCTCACCTTATGGTGTTTTGGATACTTCATACCTCCCAGGTGTTTTTCACCACGCTACATATTTCAAAGATATCCACTCTTGACTATCACGACTTTGGTAATTAAATGTATTATAATGTTTGATCTGTTATTCCATCATGCAATAAGTGAACATATGATGTACAAATACTTGCTAGTTTGTGTATTAATTTTAATGTACCTCCCAGTACCAATAGGGTCTCCTGAGGAAGCTAACAGCGAAACGCGTAGTGATCCATTGATGCTGACGCTGTGATCCCTTTGGCTGGCCTTCAGAAAGAAGATTACTGTTATGACAGCACACTCTTTAATTCTCAGGCCACCCGTACAGGTTTCCTTGTCCAGCCTTCAGTCCTATATGGGAGACTACACACTATGGCATACCTATGTATTCACCCTTGCTGCATGTTTTTATCATGAGATTTAATACATTTTGATATTTTATTTTACCCTTGAGTAACATTTCTTCCTTACTGGGATTATAGTGGCAGCCTTCAAAGTCCACCTTTCCATTTTCGCCACAATTTTCTCTATATTATGAAAGTTTGACAAAAATGTATGCGGCTTAACACACACAAGCGGAATGTCCGACAGAAAAAGTCCAACGGAAGCTTTTCATCGTATATACCAATCGTGTGTAGGCCTCATCTTTTCTCGAAAATTCTGACGGACCTAGAGATAGAACATGGTCTAAATATTTCCGAAGGACCCAATTCCTATCGGGAAAACCGATCATCTGTATGCTGGTCCAACGGACCAAAAACGACGCATGCTCTGAAGCAAGTACGAGACGGAAGCTATTGGCTACTGGCTATTGAACTTCCTTTTTCTAGTCCCGTCGTAAGTGTTGTACGTCACCGCGTTCTGGACGGTCGGATTTTGGCTTTGGGTTGACCGTGTGTAGGCAAGACTGCTTGAATGGAATTCCGTCAGAGAAACCGTCGGAGTTTATTACGACGGCAAAACCGGTTGTGTGTACGCGGCATTAAAGTGAATATCTAAAAACACCTTTATTTATTTTGTTAGTTTTGGTTTTGGGCAGAGTGGAGAAGGAAGAGATTTGTACATTTGAGTCTGCTAATTCACTGGATTAAGATATTATTTGCAGATGGGTTTATATGCCTGAAGTGGGAGTCTGTTTGGCCCTGAAATGCATTGGATTTTTTTCTGCTTTTGACCAATTTTATCAATAAAAACATTAGACTCTTGGACATTTGTTTGGTGCTTTAATTGGACTCTATATAAGTCTTTACTGTGGTCAGTTATCCCAATATTTCCCTTCACTTTTGCTGTTAGAACAGGAAATTATGGGAAATCCCCCCAGTTGGGACACTGAATGCAAAAAAACCCACTTTTTTCTCAATTAGTTGGGATTGGATTAGACAGGTTATTACTGTCTACTACAGGGGTAGGCGACCTCGGCCCTCCAGCTGTGGTGAAAATACAAGTCCCATGAGACATTGCAAGACCCTCACAATCGCAGGCATGACTCCTAGAGGCAGAGGCATGATGGTTTTTGTAGATTCACTACAGCTTGGCGTACTGAGGTTGCCTACCCCCGGTCTAATGTCTGAGTCTTCCCATCCCTGTTGTCACTGGTGAAGTGAAATTTCCCCAAAGGAGTTACATTAAAGTGGAGGTCCTGCTGAATTTTTTTTTTTTTTAAAGGCAGCATCTACAAATACTGCAACTGCTGACTTTTAAAATAAGGACATTTACCTGTCCAGGGCGCCCGCAATGTCGGCACCAGAAGCCTTGTGGCTTCACAGCCTGGTTTCCTACTGCGCATGCTCGAGTAGTGCTGCGCGCTCCCACAGGTCCCTGCTGTCTTCTGGGACCTGTGTGTCTCCCAGAAGACAGTGGGGGGGAGTGGAGAGGGCACCGGGTATGGCATAGATATCCGTGGGTACCCGCGGATATCTATGCCCTGAAGTTGGAGCAAATACTTGGATTATACAGGTATTTGCTCTCCCCTCCCCCCTGAGAGGTGCCAAATGTGACCCCGGAGAAGGGGAGGATTCCGAAAAGTGGAAGTTCCATTTTGGGGTGGAACGCCAAAGAAAACCAAATTACAGAAATTTTTAATTTTCCCAAATATATCCAAAAAAGTTTTGGCTGGGGTTGAGCTGTGTATGTTTGCTGATCTCATCCTCTATGGTGGTGGCTGTGGTGAGAGAAGTGTGGGGTCCCAAAGAGACACATGTAGACAGAGAAGGATTGGTATACCAGCTTGGTTGTATTGCGGTTTGACTCTTCTTTACCCCAGTGTCCTATAGAAAAGTGATGTCCCTCTACAATATATATTGACACAACATCCCCGCAGTAGTAGGTTGGTCAATGAATTTCTAAAGGACGGGATTTTTAAGGTGTCAACTCTACATGAACCCTAAGTACATTTCATTCCCTTTTTTTTATTATTATTTACAATTCAATGAAAAAGAGTCCCATAAACAGATCATAGAACATATGTAAAAGTCAAATGCTCCAGCATAGATTTTTACACATGTTCTATGATGTGTTTATGGAATATTTCTGTATTAAGATGTAAATTATATATATATATCTATATCTATATAGATATATATCTATATCTATATCTATATATAGATATATCTATCTATCTATATATATATCTATCTATATATATATATATCTATATATATATATATATATATATGTATATATATATATATATACGTATATATATATATATATATATATACGTATATATATATATGTATATATATATATATATAGGTATATATATATATATATATATATATATATATATATATATATATACATTATACATATATATATATATATATATATATATATATATATATATATATACATATACATATATATATATATATATATATATACATATACATATATATATATATATATATATATATATATATATATATATATATATATACATATACATATATATACATATATATATGTATATATATATTTTTTTTTTTATGGAATGAAATGTACGTATTGTTCATATTGAGATGTTCTTTCAAAATGTATTGCCTAACCTCTTTACCCTCATATTAAAAGCGTTAATCTTTTTTTTTTTTTTTTAAGTTTGGTTGTTACAGTAAAAGTTAGAGTCCAGGAAAGAAAAAAAGAAAAAGAAACATGCCTTGCAGAGTTGAACTCATGACTGGTTGATAACACTTAATAACACTGTATTTCATCCACTTTGTTTTAGACACAGGCTTTTCCATTCCCAAATTACTGACAAGTAAATTGTGTTTGTCAAAGTGTGCAATACACAAAAAAAAAAAAAAAAAAAACCAACCCAAAATTAAATGTTTTCCTTCTGCCAGCACGTCCCTCTCTGATAACACCCCAGTAGTTAGTTTCGCACAGCCTGGTACACAGAACATCTGGAAGGAAATGATATTAATATTTCTTTGTTCCTTAAAAATGCTTATTGATTTTGTGCTATTGTTGTGTCCTCCATTTAGCGCACAGCTTGGAGCGCCAATGATGATTGTTAAATTATTGCAATTATGTACAGAAAGAAAAGAGGAGAATATGGAGATGAAGGCATCTGAACACCTTTTGTGTCACACTTGAGATTGAGAATGAAATATTTTACCTTTTAACGATGAGCTTCACGTTGTTCGAGCCATCTTTGTTCTTGCTACAGGTGAAACTGATTAAAAGCTGTTTGGTTTGATTGCCTTGGAAATAAAAATAACTTACAAAATGAAGACATAGAATTTACAGTAGATTTTTATAGATGGATTGTACATTAGGTTTGCTTGCAATTTCCATTTAATTTTTTTTTATATCTTGTTTCTTAATAAAAGTTCAGTACCTGTAAAACGTACTGTTGTTTGTGAACTGTTTGTTCATTTATAGATTTTGTTTTCTAAATCAACACTCAAAACTCATTTAGACATAAAGATTTTTAGAGGAACCACATCAAAGACAAGACATATGAGCCAGCAGGAGGAACCAAAGAGGTGGAAACCAGCAACACAGCCGAGTTTTAAGCAGAGCTTTTTTTCTTAAACAATAGTTGCAGGAACTCCCCCCTTCTGAGTCACTTCTTGTCTCCGCCCCCTACCCACCTCCGAGCACCCTCCCTTTTGTCCCACCCCTTACCCACCTCCGAGCACTCTCCCTTTTGTCCCTACCCCTACCCACCTCTGAGCACCCTCCCTTTTGTCCCACCCCCTACCCACCTCCGAGCACCCTCCCTTTTGTCCCACCCCCTACCCACCTCCGAGCACCCTCCCTTTTGTCCCACCCCCTACCCTCCTCTCAGTACCGCCCCTTTTAAAGAATACAGAACCAAGTAATATTTTGTGGTGATAAGTAATTCATATAGAATTTGTTAATAACAACAAAAAAAAGCAGTGAAGTAGATCCCCCGCAGCCAGTAGCAACAGACCCTCCCCAGCAACAACCCCTGTATTCCCCCAGCAACAATGGACCCCAGCAGCAACAACAGATTTTCCAGCAGCCAACCCAGCATCAATAGACTCTTCCGCAGCCAGCAACAGCAGACTCCTCCCTCAACAGTAGATCCCTTCCAGAAACAATTGACCCCCAGTAACATAAGCCCAACCAGCACTAATAGATCCCCCACCAGCAAGAATAGACCTCCAGAGCAACTATAGACTTCCCCGCAAAAATTGATGCCCTCCAGCAATAATATATTCCCCAGTAGCCAGCAACAATAGACCCCCTTCCTCAACAGTGGATCTCTTCCAGCAACAATTGGCCCCCCAGCAACATAAGCCAGACCCCCCCCCCAGAAACAATAGATCCCCCACCTGTAACAATAGACCACCATGAAAAAATAGATCTCCTCCAGGAACAATAGATCCCCCAGCAGCCAGCAACATTAGACCCCCTCTGTCAACAGTGGATCACTTCCAGTAACAATTGGCCCCCCAGCAAGATAAGCCACTCCCCAGAAACAATAGATCCCCCAGCTGCAACAATAGACCCCCATGAAAAAAATAGATCTCCTCCAGGAACAATAGATCCCCAGCAGCCAGCATCAACGGACCCTTCAGCACACCCCAGTATACCTTACCATTACATACATTCAGAGCTGAAGGTGCCAAAACTGCGTTCCCCCGCGTTCCCGCTGAAAAAAAGCCCTGGAAGTCACGAGCTACTGGAATGTTAAGTATTTAGCACCTTCTTTGATAGACTGACATTATTTCTTATCAAACCTGTACTTAAACAACCAAGTTAAGTGTATACTGTACCTTGCAACAATATTCCAACTTAAAGGTCTACAGTTACTGGGTGAAGACCTTGATGCCTTTTACAATATAGCTACCACATTTGTTTTATACCAGTTCATTGGTTCCTTAAGATTTGGAAACTCTGGTTTTGATATAACTGATCTCACCTCTTTAAGGTCTCAAGGGTGAAAGCCATCTGTCCAATGTGCTGTTTTCAAATGTAAGTTGTCCAGCTGTTAGTGGACCATTCTTGCATTGAGCCTCACTGGCGCATCCTTGTTTGGTACATTAACATACACAAATCTGTGATCTGATGGTCTTAGGGCTTCTAAATGCTCAGTACCTGTTTTTTGCTAATAATATGTTAGAGAATGTTTTCATTCTTTTTTTTTTTTTTTGTAGCTCTTGGTTTATTCTTTGTAGCTCCTAAATAATGGAAGTGTTCCTTCAGCTTAATTGTTTAAATGTTTTATTTATTTTTATGTTTTTTTATTTCAGTTACTTATATAGCGCCGTCAATTTACTCAGTGGTTTACATATACATTGTACATTCACATCAGTCCCTACCCTCAAGGAGCTTACAATCTATAATCTACAAACAACATACAGTATTTAAAGTGTATGTGGATCCTAACAATGAATTACTCCTATTTGCTCCCTTTTTGGCCTGCTAAATAGACAATTGAATATATTTTGTTATATTTGTTCAATAAGTGCAGAAAATACATATTAATTTTGCCATAAATCTTGTAAACTGGTAACTTCCTGTGCTCTTTGCAAGGAGGAGTTATGGAGATGGGGGGAGGGAGATAGGAAGATGTGATGGAGATGAGGAAAGGTCGATGTTTTTTGTTTTTTTTGTAATTTATCAGAAATATATTATTATATTTTTGGCACATAAACATCTATTTTCTTGTGCATGCAGAATGTTTAAAGGTAAAACAAAACACGTTTGCCTTGAGGTACACTTAAATAACCAACACCTTTAACCACTTGCCAACCACCTGCCGCAGTTGGTGGCATGGCTGCGCAAAACAAAGTACTTGTACATCGTTCCGTGCAATAGCCACTGGGTGGCGCGCGCGTGCGCCCATTGGCCACAGGGGGAGCCAATTAGTGGGTCCAGTGGATGCGATGTCCGCCAGGAACCTGCCGATCGTTCCCCAGAGAAATAGAACGGCGGTCTGACGGTGTAAACAAGGCAGACCACCATTCTGTCAGGCATGGATACTGTGATCTTGTGTTCCTGCTAATCGGTAATCAGTTAAATAACAAACATGTCATACTTACCTCCACTGTGCAGTTCATTTTGCAGAGTGGCCCCTGATCCTCGACTTCTGGGGTCCCCCGGTGGCGCTGGTAGCTCCTCCCCGCATCATATAACCCCCTAGGATTTTCTAATTTACGAACTTTTGAATTTACGAATCTATGAATTTTCGAATTAAGGAATTTATGAATTTTTGAATTTACACATTTTTTAATTTAAGAATTGCAATCATAACGAATGACCCGAAAAACGAAAAAAAAAAAACAAACAAATGAAACGAAAACGATGCACATGTCTACTAGTAAAAAAAATAAATAAATAAAAATGCCATAAATATATCCCCTAGTTTGTAGACACTATGGGGTTGATTTACTAAAGGCAAAAAAACTGTGCACTTTGCAGAGTGCAGTTGCCTTCTGCAAGTGCAATTGCTCCAGAGCTTAGTAAATGAGGTAAGGCTTCAGTTTGCAAAGAGTACCCAATCCTGTGCAAGGAAAATTAAAAGAACTGAATTTTTGCTTGCACATGATTGGATGATAGAAGTCAGCAGAGCTTCTGCTCATTTACCAAGCTCTGGAGAAACTGCTCTTGAAGAGGGCAACTGCACTTTGCAAAGTGCACAGTCTTTTTCCCTTTAGTAAATCAACCCCTATAACTTTTGCGCAAACCAACCAGTATACGCTTATTGGGATTTTTTTTCACCAAATTATGTAGCAGAATACATTTTGGCCTAAAATGATGAAGAAATGAGATGTTTTACATTTTTTATTGGATGTGTATTATAGCAGAAAGTAAAAAATATTGTTTTTGTTTTTTTTCAAAATTGTCGCTCTTTTTTTTTATTCTAGCACAAAAAATAAAAACTGCATAGGTGATCAAATACCACCAAAAGAAAGCTCTATATGTGGGGAAAAAGGGACATACATTTTATTTAGGTACAGCGTTGCATGACTGCGCAATTGTAAGTTAAAGTAACGCAGTGTCGTATCACAAAAAATGGCCTGGCCATGAAGGGGGGGGTAAATCTTCCAGTCCTTAAGTAGTTAATAAACTAACATGACTCTGCAAGTCACAAATAAACTATGAGCATCCAATATTGTTATAGAATCATAACATTGGCGATACATCTGTCATCACTAGGGATGAACTTGGATTCGGATCCGCATTCAGTCTGAACCCAGGTTCAGCTGAACTTGAAAGTCATGTCATTCCTGAGCCAATCAGCAGTGGCCGGGATATTCTCTGCTTTGCAGCTGCTCACAGAGGGCTTAAAACCAGAATCATTTAAAGCTAGCAAAAAAAAGGCCACCACACGTGTCATCTTTAGCATGAATTCCTTTTTTTTTACCGTGTTATATGTACGGACAGCTTCCAATATAAAAGAAACTTCTATAAAAGCTTTCATCCAATCACAATCTGTTGAGTCTTCTCTCTCTTTTTTCCTATTATAGGTGACTCAAACGGGCTCCTGAAGAAGCATTCAATTGCGAAACATGTAGAGCTGTATTAGTTTGATGTCTCATATGTTGAACAGAGGGCCATGTTTCCCCCTTTTTGAAGGGAAACCCCTCTGTAGGCTATGACCTATGTTTGAGAGAGTACCAGCTATTGCCCTGCAATTTATTGCAATGTTTTAATATGTCTGTGTTTTTGGTTTCATGTACTTTTTGTATAATAAAATATTTATTTTCAATTTTATGATTGGTGCCTACAAAGTCCATTTTTCCATTTCCTTTGCTTTTTTGAGAATTTGTAGACGTAGGACGTTGGCACTGCCTTACCTATGAAATCTCCACAGTCCATCCTGTGGTGAGATTTGGTATTCCGGTTCTTGCTTCAGTATGTTTGTCCCAAGCATTTTTAAAGAGTAACTCCACTTTTGTTGAGAACAATAATACTCATTGCATTGCAAGGATTTAAAAAAAAAACTTTGTTGCAGATTCCTACCTTTTGTTATTATGGAGAAATAGCTGTGTGTTTGTATGTGTCCATCAATCTGTATGGGAGTGCTTTTGTAATTATCAGTCAGCTGCTGCACCTGCAGGGCTCTAATGGGGAACGTGGCAGGGTCGGCGTCCCTTTAGATGTGATTTCCAATTGGGTGTATCTCACCAAAAATGACATTTTTGTTGCAGGGGATGCTCAAAATCTGATTTGTATCTTAGTGCAGACTTCTGGTAAAATTGGTAAGCCAATCACACAAACAGGAAATTACATACCTGGGGGGGGGGGGTGTCCTGTACACCATCTGTAATCAGAACACCTCCAGGTTACCATATTGCATTTTACAGAAAATGACAGCGGCTGCAGATTGAAAAGGAAAGGCCATTTTTAATAACATTCAATGACATTTTGACCTGTGTAACAATTGTATAAGCTCTATTATTATTTTTTTATTTGCTATTTTTTTTCCCATGAAAGTGGAGTTACCATTTAGACCCTTTTCACACTGGAGCGGTTTGCAGGCGGTATTGCGCTAAAAATACCGCCTGCAAACCGCCCCTAAACAGCCTCCACTGTTTGTTCAGTGTGAAAGCCCGAGGGCTTTCACACTGAAGCGGTGCGCTGACAGGACGGTGAAAAAAGTCCTGCAAACCGCTTCTTTGGAGCGGTGAAGGAGCGGTGGTGTATTCATCGCTCCTTCACCGCTCCTGCCCATTGAAATCAATGGGACAGCGCGGCTATACCGTGGCAATACCGCAGCTATAGCCGCACTGTACGAGTGATTTTAACCCTTTTTCGGCCGCCAGCGGGGGTTAAAACCGCACCGCTAGCGGCCGAATACAGCTGCAAGAACGACGGTACAGCAGTGCTAAAAATAGCGCTGTTGTACCGCCGACGCCCCCACCGCCTCAGTGTGAAAGGGGCCTTACACTTACTCACTTACTGTTGACTCACTACCTCTGCTGAAAGTCTGTTCCAATCAGCTACCCTTAAGGCCCCTCTCACACTGGGGCAGGGGCGTTGTCGGCGGTAAAGCACCGCTATTGTAAGCGGCGCTTTACCATCGGTATTCGGCCGCTAGTGAGGCGGTTTTACCCCCCTGCTAGCGGCCGAGAAAGGGTTAAAACCACCGCAAAGAGCCTCTGCAGAGGCGCTTTGCCGGCGGTATAGCCGCGCCGTCCCATTGATTTCAATGGGCAGGAGCGGTGAAGGAGCGGTATACACTCTGCTCCTTCACCGCTCCAAAGATGCTGCTAGCAGGACTTTTTTTCCCGTCCTGCTAGCGCACCGCTCCAGTGTGAAAGCCCTCGGGCCTTTCACACTGGAATTAAAGCAGCGGCACTTTTGGGTCGGATTGCAGGCGCTATTATTAGCGCAATAGCCCCTGCAAACCGCCCCAGTGTGAAAGGACCCTTAGAGTAAATTTATACTATGTAAGGCTGGTATCAAACTTTCCTTCTGCTAGTTTGAGGGCATGTCTGTCCACATGTTCTTGATCTTATCATCCAGGACATGGCAAGAAGAGAAATGTATTTGACACGTTCTGTCAGGGCACTTTGGTGAATAATTTACCTTTAGTTACACATCCACACCAGGGACATCCAGGAGGACACCTTCTGAATTACTCTTAGATGAATGACACTTGTGTTCTATTTGTATCATCAAAATTCCCCTACACAGTAGCATACCTCCCAACATTTTGAGATGGGAAGGAGGGACACCTATTAGCAAATGTATGTAGGCATTGGACACGCCCCTACCACGCCCCCTTAAAGGAGATTTAACCAAAAGAAAGGTTAATAAATCCACAAGAGACTTTTTTCTACCACTACTATTCCTTTATATTGGCTTTTTAAAATTTACAAATGCAGCAATTTTAAATTTGGATAAAAGTTTCTGCAAGAAGCACTAAAAAACACATACCCTGTTTCCCCGAAAATAAGACCTAGAGTGATTGTCGGTGATGGCTGCAATATAAGCCCTACCCCCCAAATAAGCCCTACCCTGTTTCCCTGAAAATAAGCCCTACCCTGAAAATAAGACCTACAAGGACTTTAACTATGGCTTATTTGGGGGGTAGGGCTTATATTGCAGCCATCAACGACAATCACGCTAGGTCTTATTTTCGGGGAAACAGGGTAGGTGGGAACCAGGCCTTAGGGGGGGTCTTCTCCTGTACTGTCCCTAGACAGGTCTCCATCCCTACCATCCACTGCCAAAAAAATAGCTCCCACATCAAGTTGTTCAAGTTGTTGTCAATATTATGCTTATGGTGTCCCTATGGGGCATCTGAATGATAGGTAGGCAGCTTCTGAAAACAGAGAGGTGATCTCAGTCACCTTGGGTTGTAGAGGCAAAACTGTGATCTGGAATTGAAGCGCCAGGCCAATAGTTTGAGTCCAAAATAAGGTTTATTCCAAATGCTTATCAGGTACAGGTGCCAATGTGTTTCGGGGGGCCTTTTTCTGCGACTAAACGAAATATTTGAGTCTGAAGTTAAAGAGGAGCTCCAGGCTCCCCCCCAAAAAATTAAAAGTCAACAGATATAAATACTGTAGCTGTTGACCAGTCCAGGGATCACCTGAGCTGATTCTTCAATCGGCTTTATTTGCAGGGACCTGCATCTGAAGTAGGGGAAACAGGAAGTGAAGCCTTGTGGCTCAACAGCCTGTTTCCTACTGCACATGCACGAGTCGCGCTGCGCCTTGTGCATGGTTCCATAGTCTTCTGGGACCTGTGATGTGTCCCAGAAGACTGCAGGAGGTGGCTGTACTGTCAAAACCAGGTACCAGCTCCAACAAGCGGAACTTCCCCTTTTGGGCGGAGCTCTGCTTTAGGTTCATTCCAAATGTTGATCAAGTACAGAAGTCAAAGCATTTTGGTGGCCACACATCACCTCCTTCACCAGGGCTAAAACATTGCTAAAGGGCGTATTCCTATGTTTAAACTTTCATGTCATGTTTTAGCCTTGATGAAGGGGATGGACATGGTCAGCAATACTCAGATGGCATTTAAATGATGTTCAATTGGTACTAAGGGGCCCAAAGTGTGCCATGAAAATATCTCCCTAAACCAATATCCACCACCACCAGCCTGAACCATTGATATAAGGCAGGATGGATCCATGCCTTGCTGCTGGAACCCAGGGACACACATATGCTGTCGCTAAATGCCAGTCTTATCAATAAGTACTGGTGGTTTTAGACAGCATTCCTCCCTTGGTATTGAGTCCACTGCAGAACTTTGTTTTTTGGTCCTTGAATGCCCCCTATGGTCACCTTTAGCATATGGTTCTCTGGACACAGATAGACACGTGTGACCCTTTAGTGATTTGACCAATATTTCAAGAGACCAAGAAGGCTTGTACCTCTAGTTGGACAGCATCCCCTGAAGAAGCCCGATATATGGGTGAAACATGTTGGGAACTCCATCTTATAATGCTGTATCCATAAAATCTTATTGATCTGTACTTGCCAATTGTTGTGTTTTAACATTTTTTAATTTTTTTTCTAAAAAAAAAATCTTACATATTATAGTTGTTACTATTTTTCAAACTAATTTGCACCTTAAAAATTCCAATCCCTCCTTCTACATTTAACTAATTAAGGGATGTGGTGCTGTTATCAAGTTGATCTGTCCATGATCAAAAAACTCTTCTTCCTCCATGCTTTCATGTTGTTTACGCCAAATTCTTACTCTACCGTCTGAATGTTGCAGCTGAAATCGAGACTCATCAGACCAGGCAATGCTTCTCCAATCTTCTATTGTCCAATTTTGGTGAGCCTGTGCAAATTGTAGCCTCAGTTTCCTGTTCTTATCTGACAGGAGTGGCACTTGGTGTGATCTTCTGCTGCTGTAGCCCATCTGCTTCAAGGTTTGATGTGTTGTGCGTTCAGAGATGGTATTCTGCATACCTTGCTTGTAACGAGTGGTTATTTGAGTTACTGTTGCATTTCTATCATCTGGAACCAGTTTGCCCATTCTCCTCTGACCTCTGTCATCAACAAGGCATTTTCCTCCACACAACTGCCGCTCACTGGATATTTTCTCTTTTTCGGACCATTCTCTGTAAACCTGAGAGATGGTTGTGTGTGAAAATCCCAATAGATCTACAGTTCTTGAAATACTCAGACCAGCCCGTCTGGCAACAACAACTATGCAACGTTCGAATTCGCTTAAATCCCCTTTCTTCCCCATTCTGATGCTCGGTTTGAACTTCAGAAAGTCGTCTTCACCACGTCTAGATGCCTAAACGGCTTGAGTTGCTGCCATGTGATTGGCTGATTAGCAATCTGTGTTACCAAGCAATTGAACTGGCCGGTGAGTGTCTGTAGTCGTAGTGGTGCTGGTGTGGGGCTGGGCAGATAAGAGTAAAAAGAAATCCAAAGCAGCCACCACATCTAAGGACTGATAAGTTCTTGGAATTAAATACAGTGGAACCTCGGATCGCGAGTAACGTGGTAAAGGAGCGTTTCGCAATACGAGCAATTTTTTTTTTTTTATATCCTGACGCGGTTTGCGAGTTTTGTCTCGCAAAACGAGCAGATTCAAGCCTCCGCGGTGTGCAGTACCGCATTTGGCCAGAGGTGCAGGGGCGCCAGTGACACTCGGAGCCATATACTGCATTTCCAAGTGTTTCCAAGCACAGAGGAGCAGTCTCCGAGTATTTCTGAGTCTCTCCAGCGCCCCCCCCTCATTTCTGGACACATGCGGTATTGCATGCAATAGAAGTCAATGTGGAATGAATTATCTTCGTATTTCATTGACTTCTATGGGGAAACTCGCTTTGATATGCGAGTGCTTTGGATTACAAGCATTCTCCTGGAACGGATTATGCTTGTAATCTGAGGTTCCACTCTATACTTAAAGTGATTTCAAAAGCTGATTATTTCAATGGGAAATCTGTTTTTTTCTATTCTATGGATTGTCATCTGCCCTTTTTTTTTCTTTCCTGAACAATTACAATCTTGCTGTCAGTCATTGCAGTGTATTTATTACCGCAGCGATCCTCCACTATCAATGATATCTTAACATATGCATTATTTATGCAAAAACAGCAGAATGGTTTGACATTTGTCCCGAACATATCTGCTACTTAATTACAAGCCTGCCCTGCGTGTGCTGAAAAAAATGCAAATTCCCGGCTCCGGAGCCTCTATGTAATATCATTCGGCACAGTTTGACGTTCGTCTAGGATCGCACAGTAGGGCCACCCCACATTTGGGAAAAATCATTTAGTAGAATTATAGTCTTCGAGAGGCGAGCTACTTAAGAGCAAATCAGGTCAAAAAGGCATTTGAGATCATGATGAGAATATGGGAATAATTTATCAGTTCTGAAACGTAATACTACAGTGCCAAGTGCTAACTGTTAAATCAAACATTTGCATAAAAGTTCCCTTTTAGAAATCAAATTGCTTGGTGGGAGCCATTTGTATTGTGTGATGTACGGGGGCTGGCTGGGTGACACGCGGAGCAGCTGAACATCCAACGCCGCCAGTCGTAAGCTCGAAAAGGCAGACATACTGACCTTGCAAACGGCCCCTCCTAACAGACCAGGACACACAATGAAGGGCTCAAAGGGAAAGGACTTTGTATTTTTAGTATCCTGAGTTATTATTATAACGTTTTTGATTAGTCTGCCATTCTTTGCTGTTTTTAACTTTTATTGCTTACTGTTTTTTGTGTGAATTGAGTAGACGTACTCCTTACTCATTCACCTAGAAGCAGTGATGGCGAACCTTGGCACCCCAGATGTTTTGGAACTACATTTCCCATGATGCTCATTCACTCAACAGTGAAGTTGAGCATCATAGGAATTGTAGGTCCAAAACATCTGGGGTGCCAAGGTTCACCATCACTGACCTAGAGGGTGGAATCTGGGGCTCCCTTATTGTTACATTAGGCTGCCAGATTCTGATAATCCCCCCTGTCTGCAGACCCCCACAACCATCAGGCCAGGGTTGTGGGACAGAGGTCCTCATCAACATGGGATCAAGGTAACCCCCTAGACATGTGCGGTTTGTTTAGTTCCAAATTAATATTCAGACAAATTTTTCGTTATTCAGAGATTGGGATATATCCGAATTACAATATAAATTTGTATATATAATATTTAACAAATGCTCCGAATAACAAAACGAAATTCGTCCGAATTTCGTAAATTCAAATTAAAGTTTACATTGAACTCCAGTCGAATTCTAACTACACCCATTGCTGAAATCAAATGCCCTGTACACACGATCGGACATTCCGACAACAAAATCCATGTTTTTTTTCCGACGGATGTTGCCTCAAATAGAGAGAGAGAGGTCACCGCTCCAGGTAGGTCAGCCGAAGCAAAAACTTTTCCTCTAGAACTGAAGAGCCCCAGGTGCTGGCTAATGCATATAGCAAATGAATGTGAATGGAAAACTCTGGACAGCCGCACTCCAAAGAAAATTTCTTGTGCCTTTTATTGAAAAATTGGGATCACACTGTACAAGCCACAGCATGATACAAACAAGAACTGACGCGTTTCATACTACAGAATGTGCCAACTCATAGCTTATGTTGGCTCAAGCTTGTCTTGTGTACACACGGTCACACAAATCTTGTCGGAAATTCCGATCGCCAAGAACGCGGTGACGTACAACGCGTACGACGAGCTGAGAAAAATGGAGTTCAATAGCCAGTGCGGCTCTTCTGCTTGATTCCGAGCATGCGTGGAACTTTTGTGCGTCAGAATTGTGTACACACGATCGGAAATTTACGACAACGGATTTTGTTGTCGGAAAATTTGAGATCCAGATCTCAAATTTTGTGTGATGGAAATTCCGATTGAAAATGTCTGATGGAGCCTACACACGGTCGGAATGTCCGACAACAAGCTCCCATCGAACATTTTCCATCACGGGGAACGGGGTACGGGGCAAAAGACTGTGGGGTTGATTTACTATAGGCAAATCCACTTTGCACTACAATTGCACTGTTATGCCGCGTACACACGATCGGACTTCCTGTCGGAAAAAGATATGATGGCTTTTCTGATGGGATTCCGCTCAAGCTTGCCTTGCATACACACGGTCACGCAAAAGTTCGCTGAACTTATGACCGTCAAGAACGCGGTGACGTACAAAACACTTCGACGAGCCAAGAAAATGAAGTTCAATACTTCCGTGCATGCGTAGGAATTTTGCGCGTCGGAATTTGTACAGACGATCGCATTTTCGGATAGGAACGTGGCATAAGTGCACTTGGCAGTGCAGTCGCTGTAGATCTGAGGGGGACATGCAAGGAAAATAAAAAACAGCATTTTTGCTTGTACGTGATTGGATGATAAAATCAGCAGAGCTTCCCCTCATTTCAGATCTTCCCCTAAAGCAACTGCACTTCCAAGTGCAATTCTTGCAGAGCACTTGTAGTGCAATGTGGATTTCCCTTTAGTAAATCAACCCCAGTGTGTGTTATTAGAGTACCATTTCGATATAATGTTGTTTTTGTTAAGCCAAAGGTGATTTAAAGAGTCATTGTAATAATTTGCTAAAGATTTTTCTTTTGTTTGTTCACTTTGCTGCATTAGAACCGAAAACAATATAACATTTTCATTTCGACCGATTCGAAAATTTATCAATTTGAACGTTTCGAATCGGAAAAAAAAGGAAATTTGAAAAAAAATTTGGAAAGTCCAAATACGAATTGAATGAATCAACCATATTTAACTAAACAAAACAACTTGATTAAGGAATCAAAACTAAACTAAACAATTTTTTTCGTCATGCACATGTCTAGTACCCCCTTCCCCATGTTGAAGGCATGTGGCCTGGTGTGGTTCAAGAAGGAAGGGGTGCATTCTACCTCCCATTTCCTGGCCAGCTAGGCTGCATACTCGGATAGGGATCTGGTATAGATTTAGAGGGGTGGACCTTATGCATCTTTACTTTATTCTTGTATGTGATCCCTCCTCAAAATTTATACCAGGGTCGAAAGCTCTGGTATAGAATTTGGGAGGGACCATTCTCAATTTTTTATTTATCTTTTGTTATTTGCATTGGGTCCCCCTTTACATCCATTCCTAACCATCATCAAGGACAAGGGTATGGTATAAATCTTTAATGGGAACCCCACGCTTTTTTTTGTGTGGTGTCCCCCATTAACAGCTATACCATCTATACCAGATTCTCATAAAGGATAAGGGTCTTTCCTATGCTGAAGGCATGTGGCCTGGTATGGTTCAGGAGGGACTCCCCCCCCCCTTTCTTGACCAGCCAGGCTGCATGCTTGGATGAGGGTCTGACATGGATTATTGTGGGGGGGGGACCTCATACTTTTTTCTTATATTTTCATGGGATTCCTCCATATAATTAATGCTATGGCTGAAGGATATGCAATGGAATTTAAAGGCTGCCCATTCTCTGTTTTTTTTTTTGCAAGGGGTCCCCCTTGACATCTAAATCAAAACCTCATCAAGGATAAGGGTATGGAATGCATATATCATGGAAACTCCACACTTTATTTTTCTTTGGGGGGGATCCCCCATTAACCACTTCAGCCCCGGAAGGTTTTACTCCCTTCCTGACCAGAGCACTTTTTACAATTTGGCACTGCGTCGCTTTAACTGGTAAGTGCGCGGTCATGCAACGCTGTACCCAAACAAAATTTGCGTCGTTTTTTTCCCACAAATAGTGCTTTCTTTTGGTGGTATTTGATCACCTCTTTTTTTTTATTTTTTGTGCTATACACAAAAAAATAGTGACAATTTTGAAAAAAAAACTATATTTTTTACATTTTGCTATAATAAATATCCCCAAAAATGTTTTTAAAAAACACATTTCTTTATCAGTTTAGGCCAATATATATATTCTTCTACATATTTTTGGTAAAAAAAATTGCAATAAGCGTATATTGATTGGTTTGCGCAAAAGTTATAGCGTCTACAAATTATGGGAAAGATTTATGGCCTTTTTTTTATTATTATTTTTTTTTACTAGTAATGGTGGTAGTCTGCAATTTTTATCGGCATTGCGACATTGCGAAGGACAGATTGGACACTTTTGACACATTTTTGGGACCATTGACATTTATACAGCAATCAGTGCTATAAAAATGCACTGATTACTGTGTAAATGACACCGGTAGGGAAGGGGTTAACACTAGGGGGCGATTAAGGGGTTAAATGTGTGTTCCTCCCTAAGTGTGTTCTATCTGTATGGGGATAGGACTGAGTAGGAGAGGTGGCATATCGCTGTTCCTACTTACTAGGAACAAACGACATGTCTCCTCTCCTCTGACAGCACAGGGATTTGTGTGTTTAAAAACACAGATTAACGTGCTAGCGCTCGTGCACGCGATCTGGCCACGTGCATCGGGTCTCCCCCCTTGCAGCGGGCACGCGCGTGCACCCTCTGGTGGCTCTTAAAGAAAACCCGTACGGGGTTTTGCACAGGGGAGCCATTCTGCCCCCGTAAATACACACGGGCCAGTCGGGAACCAGTTAACATCTATACCAGATCCTCATAAAGGATAAGAGTCTAGTATAGATAAAGGGAATCCCTGGCCACTGTGTTTACAGAGAAAAGTGTCGGGAAGCTGTCATTTGCCAGCAATTTAAACCACAGCATTTTGTTTTTGTAAATGTCAGTTTTGCTGCAGTAGGTTGTATACATTGTACAGGTTTAGGGCATCCTCCAGACATGTTGTAGACGTAAAAGAATCTGGCATTTTTAATGTTTCACTGAATTCATTATGCAATTTTATCCCACTTTTTTTTTTTTCTTGCTTTAATACATGTTGCAGCCCTCTATGACATTTGTTTGATAATCCCTTGCCAATTGGCCTAGAAAATTTCCATTATTGTTTTTTAAAATTTGGCTTCATTGCGATTCAAATTCAGCACCTGAACTTTGGTATTGTTCGCCAAACCCGGGTGCGTTCAGCTTATCGTTGTTCTACAGATGGGAGGCTTTTACAGGGAGATAAAATTCATAAAATATCTTAAATTCAAATATAACCTCATGGGAAGATTGTTGCTTAAATAAATGGTCTGGAGTCTCTTTAGGGCACATAACTTTGTAGTGTAATAGTGATGGTGTATGAACCAACGTGGTCTGGCAGACTCTCATTTGGACTCTCACAACTTCACAGTACTTGACACCAGATATTTCTCAAGCTTACCTTACTAGATCTGCCATATATAAAGAGGCAGTTAACTGCTATGCAGGTGGAATTTAGATTGAATGTAGCACCCTCCTAGATAGGTGCTACAATTAGATAGATTTAGTGTTGGCTCACTGTGGTTTGTGGCGTTATGATTTTGATTAGGTCAATTTAGTTGCTCACTGTAATAAGTTTGAGTGGTTAGGTCTGCTCAGTATGCTCAGCTGATGGCAACTAGCTTCCTCTGTTTCCAGAGAGCTTGGAAGGTTTCTGGGTCATAGGTGTGGAGTTATGCAGACGGCAGCATGAATATTGATGTAGTCTGAGTCAATTCCAAGAAGCTGGCCCTGAAGGCATGCTGGAAGACTGTAAATATTCTGTGAGCACACTGGGATCTGGGTCTTTTCCTGGAGTAGATCAGTCCAGACTGGAGGGGGCTTGCTGCCCTCCAGGGCATTGCTGCCACATTTCTGCTGTTGCAAAGCCTAAGGTGGGCGAGCTGATGAGCTGAGGACCTGGATGTTGAGACCCTGAAACTAGAGAGTGCTGGCTGAGTCTGCTGAAGATCTGGTCTGGTATCACTGGAGATAGACTTCCCTTAAAAGATGGAGCTGTCCTCAGGCCTTGTGTAAGTACAGATGGTTCTGAGAGATCTTAGAGACTTTTGGGCTGCTGCCACACCTCTAGTTTAGAGAGTCAGCTGTCGGTCTGTTTAAAGGGGACACCAGCTGGTGTTCTGAAGAGTTTAGTCCAGCTAATCCTCTGTAAAAGGTACTCTGCTCTTGTGGCTGTAAGAAAAAAGTTAACTACTACCACCTCAAAACTAAAGTCCAATGTTTGTTGCAAGCACAGACTTTATTACAGCTCTTCCAGAAAAAATACTCAGTCCTCAAGTGTTTTTCGAGTATCCAACTCACATTCAACAAAAACACCCCTATTTAAAGTTCCCTAGGATGAAACGCGTCGTTTACCGCTTGCCAACTCTGCATATTGCGCTTGTCCATATTACTTGGTGATCACATAGATTTTATTATACATCGTTATGATGTCAAAAACTATTAAAATAAACCCTTGTATATTTTTGACCTACGGCATGTGGAAGCCTTCTTTTTTATGAGTCTATTTCCTATCGGTTAATGGAGGAGAGATTCGTGGGGGTCGCTTGGATTTCCGGTTCGAGATCCTGTTTCCATTCCATGCCTGTTTGACACATCGCCGCTGGCATGTGTGCCCACATCTTCCGGTAAGAACTACCTACCCCTTTCCTTGGGTGGTGGATGCACAGTCCCGCGTGTTTCTTCTACACTATCATCCTCAACTATATTGACTATTATTTACTCCCTCACACTTGTATAGTGCTTTGTGAGTTTATTCCAACACGGATGTTTGTGGACTTGTCCTTTATATTTTGTCTGGGATTACCTAGGTCAGTGATGGAGAACCTTGGCACCCCAGATGTTTTGGAACTACATTTCCCATGATCCTTATGCACTCTGCAGTGTAGTCGAGCATCATGGGAAATGTAGTTCCAAAACATCTGGGGTGCCAAGGTTTGCCATCACTGACCTAGGTCATTGTGACCATTCAGTGAATGCAACCCTTAGCACTTATGCACTTTATTATTTACACGCATTTACTATGGTGATGTACGATTTGTATGCACTTTATTGAGTATATTCATTTATGCTATTTGCATTTCATGCAATAGTGTTTATTCACTTATTATTGACACCATTGTGTTTGTGTTTTGCCTATTTGCACAATTTTTTAGCGCTGCACTTTTCTTCATACAACAAAAACAACACCCCTAGACTGGCCTATGGAGAAATGTATTAATGTGCCTGGCTGTGGGGCAAAGCTTTTGGAGAAGACCTGGACAGTATTCTGGCAGCTCCTATGGGAGTAGCACTACATGTAAAAAGAGCGGGGCTTAATATCACTAAAAACATAGAAGGCCCATTCACACTATGGCAGCGCAACTTATTGCACCAAAGATTATCTGAATCAGTTATTCCAACAAAGCCCACCACAACACAGATGGCTCAGATCTGTGCATTGTGGCACACTATAGTGCACATGCAGTTTACTATACTGTATTTTTGCATTGAATAGCACTGCACAACACCATCACCTACATATGCCCATGCATTATTGCACCTTGTGGTAACATTTAAAACCCAGGTTTTCCTGCTTGTAACCATAATGACGTGTGAATGGGCCTGAAAAGTTACCATCCA
The DNA here is from genome assembly GCF_042186555.1 of Aquarana catesbeiana. Taxonomy (NCBI): domain Eukaryota; kingdom Metazoa; phylum Chordata; class Amphibia; order Anura; family Ranidae; genus Aquarana; species Aquarana catesbeiana. The sequence goes on from NC_133330.1 coordinate 320,142,253, forward strand.
TCCTCCATTGTCTGAAACATGTTAGGATGGCAGAAATGGTGAACGCAATGGAGCCTTATTTGGTTCAGAGTTCTCTGCCACTCCCACAACCTGCTCGGCACCGGCTTCCTTCCCCGGAACAGAAATAGAATTCACTGAATTTGTCCCAGGACGGTTGGACTGGAGGTATGCGTATCCAGGTTTCAAGCAGACTGAAACCTGGACATATGTGTCAAAACCCAGACTTACTAGGTCACAACCGGATAGGTGGCAACCCTACTCCCATTACAGTCCTGATTTCTGGTGTGGGATTATGGGAGGTTAAAACTGATTTCAGGAGATTAAGTTAGAAATATGAAAAAAAAAAAAGACATTTAATCATTTTTTTTTAATAAATGCATACCACGACAAAAGGGTGGGATTTTATATCTGCCTGGAGATCTACGTTAAACAGCAAGCGAGTCGCTGGGAAGAGATTTTTTTATGAGGCGGCAATTGCTAGTCATAGACTTTAATGTTTGTCAAAAAGGGCATTAAAATGTCAATGGTCCGGCTCCTGTCTGCACCTAATCTTACTCATTACAGTATTGCTATTTCACAAATAGCTCTACTCTTAAAAATTCCAGAGAGACAGAGAAAATTTTGTTGTTAAAACCAATTACCAACTCATTATGGCTCCATATATTCCTCACATTGCAATTTAATTTGCATCTTTTTCACAACACCGTTCATTTTCCAGGTATGAGCTGAAAGATTACTTCTTCTGTTCCACTTCATTTTAGATATATAACGTATCATTTTCTCCAGTGGACAATGTCATCTGATGCATGCTTGTATATATTTATTGCAAAAATGGCTTTAGATATACTTTTAAAATAGAACCAAGAGCATTTTTTTTCACTTTGGGTAGAGTAAGGGAGGGTTATAACCCCTGTCAGTTTTATTTTTGCCATCTGTGTCGCCATTGAGGAGATTTCCCGTCAATAGCCAAAACTGAAAGTGAGGAAAAAATCCCTCCAAAATGAAGGAATCCCGGAGTGACACCAGGACAAGTGCCCCCATTGGAAGATTTCCACTCTATTCCTCTTCTGGAGACAACCAAAAATTTGAGATTTTCTTTCACTTTCACACAGACAGCAATAACAACCTGACAGAAGTTCTGATCGCTTCCCACTCTATCTAAAAAGAGCTCCAGGTTTGATAGGTAAGTTAGTGTCAGTGTTAGTATTAGACATGTTCAATTCGTTTCGTTCCGAATAAGTCTTTGAACTAATTTCGACAAATTCGTTCGTTCGGAAATATCCAAATTAACGAAAACCAGTTAGGCAAACTTTTCCAAATATTCAGAAATTCGAAAATTCATAAATTTGTAAATCGAAATTCCAAAAAACCTGAAGATTCGAAAATCTGAAATAATAACTAATAATAACTTAACTATTACTAACTATTGAATTACAGTATTTATTGGTGTATAACATGTGCTCCAATTTTAGGAGGGAAGTTCAAGGAAAAAAACGTACATTTTAAATAAAGAACTTTGAAGCAAAATTACCAGCTCATCAACACACCCTGCTCAGTGCCCATCTGCAGCCTCTAAATTGCCCATCAACACACCCTGCTCAGTGCCCATCTGCAGCCTCTAAATTGCCCATCAATACACCCTGCTCAGTGCCCATCTGCAGCCTATAAATTGTCCATCAATACACCCTGCTCAGTGCCCATCTGCAGCCTCTAAAGTGCCCATTAATACACCCTGCTCAGTGCCCATCTGCAGCCTCTAAATTGCCCATCAATACACCCTGCTCAGTGCCCATCTGCAGCCATTAAATTGCCCATCAATGCACCCTGCTCAGTGCCCATCTGCAGCCTCTAAATTGCCCATCAATGCACCCTGCTCAGTGCCCAACTGCAGCCTCTAAATTGCCCATCAATGCACCCTGCTCAGTGCCCATCTGCAGCCTATATATTGACCAACAATGCAGCCTGTTCAGTGCCCATCTGCAGCCTATATATTGACCAACAATGCAGTCTGTTCAGTGCCTATCTGCAGCCTCACCTTTCCCATCATTGCAGCCTCGCCAGTGTTGGATTATCCCTGCTGGCTCCGAGGGAAGAGGAGGAGTGAGCGCCGCTGAATTACACAGAGCTGCAATCTCCTGTGTACCCGGGCTCCGTCACTCACAGCCACGCCTGCTGGCCCTGCTCATATGATAGACAACAGTGGCCCAATGCGGGGCCAGGAGATTGCGGCTCTGTGTAATTCAGTGGCGCTCGCTCCTCCTCTTCCCTCGGAGACAGCAGGGATCGGTGTATAACACGCACCCACGATTTTCCCCTGATTTTAAGGGGAAAAAAGTGCGTGTTATACGCTGATAAATACGGTATATGCAAAAAAGGGGAGAAGGGTGGGACTTTGAATTAGGTGTGTCTAGTGGAACCAAACAAATCCACTTATGTATAAGCAACTGTATATTTATTAGTAAACCAAATAATGGCATAAATAGAATAGAGTGTAACATGCATAGAAGCATATGAAGTATCAATATACATAGTATAAATTGTAACCAACATGACACATACAAAATAAATATTGCACATCATGATCCCCCAGGGGGGTAAACATTGTCACTTGATCAGGTCTAATACAAAAGTAAAAGCATCTAAAATTAAGTCCAGGAGTAGAAGAATTTATTTTTTGGTGGTGGGTCATGGTAATGGCATAAAAAATATAACCTCAGAGCAGTGGCGTAGCGTGGGTTGTCAGCACCTGGGGCAAGGCAAGTAATTTGCGCCCCCCCCCCCCCCAACCTGCAGACTTTTAGCTATCCCTGAGTCCCTTCAAATACAATAGTACTAACCACTACACTGAGAACTACACTGTCCACTACACTACATTGTCCACTACACTGACCACTATACTATACTGACCACTATACTATACTGTCCACTATATTACACTGACCACTACACTGTCCACTATACTACATTACACTGTCCACTATACTACACTACACTTGACCACCATACTACACTGACCACTATACTACACTATACTAACCACCATACTACACTGTCCACTATACTACACTACACTGTCCACTATACTACATTATACTGACCACCATACTACACTGACCACTATACTACACTGACCACTATACTACACTGTCCACCATACTACACTGACCACCATACTGCACTGTCCACCATACTACACTGACCACCATACCACACTGTCCACCATACTACACTGTCCACCATACTACACTATACTGACCACCATACTACACTATACTGACCACCATACTACACTATACTGACCACCATACTACACTGTCCTCCATACTACACTGACCACTACACTACACTGACCACTACACTGACCACTACACTACACTACACTGACCACTACACTACACTATACTGACCACCATACTACACTGTCCACTATACTACACTATACTGACCACCATACTACACTGACAACTATACTACACTGTCCACTATACTACACTATACTGACCACCATACTACACTGTCCACTATACTACACTATACTGACCACCATACTACACTGACCACTATACTACACTGTCCACTATACTACACTACACTGACCACTATACTACACTGTCCACTATACTACACTGTCCACTACACTAACCACTACACTACACTATACTGACCACCATACTACACTGTCCACCATACTACACTGTCCACCATACTACACTGACCACCATACTACACTGACCACCATACTACACTGACCACTACACTAACCACTATACTACACTACACTGACCACTACACCACACTGACCACTACACTAACCACTACACTGACCACTATACTACACTGACCACCATACTACACTGTCCACCATCTTACACTGTCCACCATCTTACACTGTCCACCATACTACACTGTCCACTACACCAACCACTATACTACACTACACTGACCACTACACCACACTAACCACTACACTGTTCACCATACTACACTGTCCACCATACTACACTGTCCACCATACTACACTGTCCACCATACTACACTGACCACCATACTACACTGTCCACTATACTACACTGTCCACTACACTAACCACTACACTGACCACTATACGACACTACACTGACCACCATACTACACTGTCCACCATACTACACTACACTGACCGCTATACTACACTGACCACCATACTACACTGTCCACTACACTAACCACTACACTGTCCACTATACTACACTATACTGACCACCATACTACACTGACCACTACACTAACCACTACACTACACTACACTGACCACTACACTGACCACTACACCAACCACTACACTAACCACTACACTGTCCACTATACTGCACTGTCCACCATACTACACTGTCCACCATACTACACTGACCACCATACTACACTGACCACCATACTGCACTGACCACCATACTGCACTGTCCACCATACTGCACTGTCCACCATACTGCACTGTCCACCATACTGCACTGACCACCATACTACACTGTCCACCATACTACACTGACCACTATACTACACTGACCACTATACTACACTATACTGACCACCATACTACACTATCCACTATACTACACTCCACTGACCACTATACTACACTGACCACTATACTACACTACACTGACCACCATACTACACTACACTGTCCACCATACTACACTGTCCACCATACTACACTGTCCACTATACTACACTATACTGACCACCATACTACACTGTCCACTACACTATACTGTCCACCATACTACACTGTCCACTATACTACACTACACTATACTGACCACTATACTATACTACACTAACCACTATACTGACCACTATACTACACTATACTGTCCACTACACTGCCCCCCATAGTGACACTACACTGACCTCCATACTATACTACACTACACTGTCCTGCCTACAGTCTCTCTCTCTCGCCCCCCTCCCTCCCTCCCCCTCCCAGTAACAAGACTCTCACTCACCTTCTTATCCTGGCTGCATCGATCCGGAGGAGGAGGAGGAGGAGAACACAGCGGCGGCTCACATTCTTCTCTCCCCTGCGCTCTGCTTGCTGCCATGTTCAGTATCCAGCGCCCTGTGATTGGGCGTATGGGGGTCATGTGCGGAGGCGGGACGCCTCACATGACCCCCATACACCCAATCACAGGGCGCCGGACACTTAACATGGCGGCCGGAGCCCGGGGACACAAAATTAGAAATTAGGAGGAGGCAGCCAGTGACACATACTGGCGCCCCCCTAAATATCGCGCCCGGGGCCACGGCACCCCCTGCACCCCCCACGCTACGCCACTGCCTCAGAGAGTGTACATTATCTTTAAAGTAGTTGTAAAGGCAGAAGGTTTTTTTTATCTTAATGCAGTCTATGCATTAAGATAAAAAGCCTTCTTTGTGCAGCAGCCCCCCTCAGCCCCCCTCAGCCCCCCTAATACTTACCTGAGCTCCATCTAGATCCAGCAATGTTGCAGGAGTGTCTCGGCTGCCCGGGACTCCCTCTCCTCATTAGCTGAGACGGCTCAGGAGACCCCATAGCAAGCTGCTTTCCCTGGGGGCACTCAACAGGAGGGAGGGGCCAGGAGCACCGAAACGGGACCCGAGAAGAGGAGGATCCGAGCTGCTCTTTGCAAATCCACTACACAGAGGAGGTAAATATAAGATGTTTGTTATTTTTAATTAAAAAAACCCAGAGATTTTAGGATCACTTTTCACTTTGGCGGGATCATGCCGACCTGCCGCTGTAAAATGACGGCTGCTGGTCAGCAAGCGGTTAAATGGTACTGGAACAGATATTGGACAAATTAGTGCCGTTTTAAAATGGCTTTTTTGTCAGCAGGAACGCAGGCGAACGCAGTTCTGGATCCTCCAATACTGAATGTAATGGCAAGGGGTGCTGGAGCTTTTATTGACACTGGTTGTTGGGGTATCTATTGTTGCATACAAATTACTCGGAAAGGGGGAATTCCTGCACCTATTCTCTGAGAAAAAAAAGCCCTGGTCACTAGAACTCTAGCAGTTTAGGCTGAAATCCAAGCAAATATAAAAGACACTCTCTATTTATGGATACAATCAATAAGGGCTGGTTCAAGGGGTGGGCAGAAGGGACGGTTGCCCTGGGCGCAGCGTTTATTGAAGAGATGGGGGCGCCACAAGCTCCTTCTACTATAAGGCTGACAGGAGTAGTGACAGCGGCATCACTACTCCTATCAGCTTAGTGCTGGAAGCGGCAAGGAGAGGAGGGGAGAGCCGGGAGGAGGCGCAGCCTGTGCTCTCTCTCCCTCCTACTCATAAGATCACACCTAATGAAGGGTGGGGGGGGGGGGGGCGGTGGGGTGCAATTTGGCATCTTTACCCTGGGCACTGGATGATCTTGTCCCAGCATTGCATTCAATGTATTTTTTGTAAATTAACGCATTTAAAAGTACCTGAATTTGATTTTGTATCACCCCCTTGTGATCCACTGAACAGTAGAGCTCAGACTGGGGAAGGGAGAAGCAGCACAAGGTTGAGTTGTGCTGCAGTGCTAATCTGCTAACAAGGAACATGGTAATAGGAGTAGAAAGTAGAATGACAGAGAGATAACCACATCAGTCTGCTTCTTCTCTTTTCACTGTCCAGTCACAGGCTGGGGGGAAGGACAAGACCTGTTAGCATTACTAAAATGCAGCAGAGAAAAAATCAGGTCTCCTGCCCTGCCAGAGACGGCAGAGCTATGTAAATCTCAGGGCCGCATGGACAGAAAAATAAATTCTTTGTCAAATAAAATATCTCCTCTGTATGCATTTCATTGGTGTATTTAGATGTTTGCCCAAAGTTCAGCTTTAAAAGCGCCATCTTGTTAATAGCCTAATCTCTTCTTATGTAGTTCTCCTTATATTGCGCACTTGTACTGTGATGTGCAAAAGAGCACCGCTAGGTTATATTTTAATGGACATGTCTCTTCACAATCCAGTGATCTTTGTGGAAGCCGTAAGTCTAAGTTGTTGGCGTTTTTATGGCGTCCCTAATGGCATTGTTCAAAAATGGCATCTCCGATTAATTTGTATGACATCATCCACTGCCATGAGCCGAAATTTATGGGGCAGCAACGAGGCAAGAGCAGCTGAGTTATAAGTCTCAATTATCCTTCGTAGAGGCTGTTAATTATGCTCCAGTAACTCCCACTTCTGAGTCGCAATCGACCAGACAGCCTCCTTCTCCCTTTGTCCCCATCACAAATGATATTGTCTCTGATGCCTTTCCATAATGAACCCCCCCACCCCCCTCCCAACTATGCTCGTAAAGAAACATTTCAGTCGCAATATATCTTTGTAAAATTAAACAGATGTAATTGCTGGCCCTTTTAGTGGCTCGAGGATGTAATCGTTTAAAAAGTAGCTTACGCAACATTTTTGAGGAAGAATAAAGCTAGAGCTTAAAGGAGAAGGACAAGTGATGAAAAGCTAGTAATAAATCATTCATAAGGGATGCTGTTTACCTGTGCTTGTTATGTCGGGATGAACTGCTGTGCAGAAAGGATTTTGATCAATATTATTACCACTTACTATAATCTAAGAAATGGGAATGTATTAGCTTAGGACCTACAGGTTAACCTAACTCAGGACCTGAGGTCAACCCAACTTAGGGCCTGATGTCAACCTAACTTAGGACCTGAGGTCAACCCAACTAAGTGCCTGATGTCAACCTAACTTAGGACCTGAGGTCAATCCAACTTAGGACCTGAGGTCAACCCAACTTAGGGCCTGATATCAACCCACCTTAGGACCTGAGGTCAACCCAACTTAGGGCCTGATGTCAACCTAACTTAGGACCTGAGGTCAACCCAACTTAGTGCCTGATGTCAACCTAACTTAGGACCTGAGGTCAACCCAACTTAGGACCTGAGGTCAACCAAACTTAGGGCCTGATATCAACCCACCTTAGGACCTGAGGTCAACCCAACTTAGGACTTGATGTCAACCTAACTTAGGACCTGAGGTCAACCCAACTTAGGGCCTGATGTCAACCCACCTTAGGACCTGATGTCAAGCCAACATAGGAACTGATGTCAACAAAAATTTGGACTTGATGTCAAGCCAACTAAGGACCTGAGATCAACCCAACTTAAAGAGAAACTAAACAGTATCTGAGCACCACAGATTGAAACCACTATTCATTTGTAATATTCAAAGTAGTATGGTGAATCTAAAAAGTGTACAATTACACAGTACATACAGCTCTCCTAGGAGAAGTGCAGAGTCACTAAGTCCATTGGAATCTTCATCTGTATCTGTAGACCATGAACAGGGTATTAGAAGGGAGGAGGCAACTGGATGAATGAGAATGTAATCGATGGATGGATGGCTGAGAAGGAGAAGGGACTGAGACAGGAACCTCTGCAGATCCCGCAGAAGATCTGGGTAGGATCACCTCAATGCAGAAGCATACGAACTGTAGGGTGCTGAGGTTAGTATCAAATTAAAAACACTTTATTAAAATAAGCAGCATACAGTTGTGCTCAAAAGTTTGCATATCATGGCAGAAATTGTGAAATGTTGGCATTAATATTGAAAATATGACTGATCATGCCAAAAAACTGTCTTTTATTTAAGGATTGCAATCACATGAACCATTTAATATCACATAGTTTTTTGGATCCTTTTAAGACCATAATGATAACAGAAATCACTCAAATGGCCCTGATAAAAAGTTTACATACCCTGGAATGTGTGACCTTGGTACAGACACAGAAAGTGGCACACACAGGTTAAAATGGCAACTAAAGGTTAATTCCCCACATTTATGGCTTTTTAAATCACAATTAGTGTCTGTGCATAAATAGTCAATGAGTTTGTTAGCTCTCACATGGATGCATTAAGCAGGCTAGATACTAAGCCAAGGTTGAGCAGAAAAGACCTGCATAACAAGGTAATGAAACTTTACAAAGATGGAAAAGGATATAAAAAGATATCCAAAGCCTTGAATATGCCAGTCAGAATTGTTCAATCACTTAATAAGAAGTGGAACATTTGGGGATCTCTTGATACCAAGCCAAGGTCAGGTAGATCAAGAAAGATTTCAGCCACAACTGCCACAGGAACTGTTCAGGATACAAGGAAAAACCCACAGGTAACCTAAGGAGAAATACAGGCTCTGGAAAAAGATGACGTGGTTGTTTTTAAGGAGCACAATACGATGATACTTGAACAAAAAAGTGCTGCATGGTCAAGTTGCCAGAAAGAAGCCTTTACTACACAAGTTCCACAAAAAAGCCTAGTTACAATATGCCCAACAACACATTGACATGTCTCATTGATTTTTTATGGCATTGGCGCAGTAAAGGCTTCTTTCTGGCAGCTCAACCATGCAGCTCTTTTTTGTTCAAGTATTATTGTATCGTTGTGGCTGCAATCTTTCTTGGTCTACCTGACCTTGGCTTGGTATCAAAAGAGCCCCTAATTTTACACTTCCTAATAAGGGATTAAACAGTACTGACTGGCATATTCAAGACTTTGGATATCTTTTTATATCCTTTTCAATCTTTGTAAAGTTTCATTACCTTGTTACACAGGTCTTTTGACTGTTCTTTTCTACCTACTCATGGCTCAGTGTCAAGCCTGCTTAGTGCATCCAAGTGAGACCTAACAAACTCGACTTGACCATTTATACACAGACACTAATTGTGATTTAGAAAGCCACAAATGCGGGAAATGAACCTTTAATTGCCATTTTAACCTGTGTGTGCCACCTTCTGTGTCTGTACCAAGGCCAAACATTCCAGGGTATGTAAACTTTTTATCAGGGCCATTTGGGTGATTTCTGTTATCATTATGATTTTAAAAAGGATCCAAAAAACTATGTGATAAAAATTTGCTTCATGTGATTGCTATCCTTAAATAAAAGACAGTTTTTTGGCATGATCAGTCATATTTTTAATATTAATGCCAAAATTTCACAATTTCTGCCAGGGTATGCAAACTTTTGAGCATGACTGTACTTACATTGAAGTTAGCATGAAACAGCATGGATAGGAAACACCTGAGACCAAGCAGCTATGATCAGTGTGAGGCTGTAGGCATCACTAAGGAAACAGAGACCAAGGATGACAGGACGCCAGCCAGCTCAAGGTATGGATAGTGGTGGCGACGTCCTCAGCAGTATACGAGAATTACAGCTGTCAAAATGTCTAGTGGATGTTGGGAAGAGGAGGTGTGTATGACAATTGTATTTCCAGGGACTTCACCCTCTTTTTCAAATGCATATGAGGTCAACCCAACTTAGGGCCTGATGTCAACCCAACTTAGGACCTGAGGTCAACCCAACTTAGGACCTGAGGTCAACTCAACTTAGGACCTGAGGTCAACCCAACTTAGGACCTGAGGTCAACCCAACTTAGGGCCTGAGGTCAACTCAACTTAGGACCTGAGGTCAACCCAACTTAGGACCTGAGGTCAACCCAACTTAGGACCTGAGGTCAACCCAACTTAGGGCCTGATGTCATCCTAACTTAGGACCTGAGGTCAACCCAACTTAGGGCCTGATATCAACACAACATATCTTGAGGTGTGTATGACAGGTGTATTTCTGTCCGTTTCTGGCTGAGTACCATACTATGATCACCTTTTATTGATACTTCTTGTGAGTGTTTTTTAATCTTGCGTTAATAAATCTATACTCAAATACTACACTCAGGTGGCGCCTCCTCCCCCCCCCCTCTTCATTTTCATGTAATTTCGGAGCTGAACACACTCTCAGGATGGCTGCCTCTGCTACTCAATTGACTTTTTCATTGACATTTCTATACATGCACTTATGGACTGAGATAATTTATCCCCCCTCCCCCCCCTTTTTCTTTTATCTATATCCCTCCTAGAGACTTCCTTGATTGGGAATACATTCTCTGTGCGCCAGAACTTTCTGCTTTTTATTTTGTAGGGAAGAGGAGCGCTCTGACAATGGCTATTAGAGCCTGGAGCGGTGATGTCACCAATGGGCTTCAATGGCCCATCTGTTGTCAGTGCTCCCTCCTCTCCCCTGCTGCTGCCGCTGGCTGACACAGGGGAGTGAGACCAGTGTGGCCTGAAATCTGGTAAGTATGTACATCTTTTTAACACAGGTTAGTAAGCATAGAATTTAGGAGATGGGGGGGGAGTTTTAAGAGTTGCCAGGGTCTTCTCGAAATTTTACTTTAAGGCAACCTATTCATTAGACTGGGTTTCCGATTTACCAGAATGGATGGAAACAAAAAAAATGTACACATGTAGGCAGCCAAAATCATATCTCACCCAACGTTCTGCATAAAAGTCAAGCTTGCCCCTTCCTTTGAGCCATCCTATTGGTCAGTGAGCCTGCTGGTCAAAATCAAGGATCAATAGGAAGTCAGGGGCAGGACCAAGGTCAACATTTACAGGAAATATTGAGAATTTCACATAACTACAGCTGCCCAAATCTCTGTGTCTATTGATCCTTATGACCATTTTTTTCCCTAACATTTACTTGTTTAAATTGCCCAGGTCTACAGTGATATGTTCATTTACATAAAGCTAATCATTTTCACATATATATCTAAAAAAAAAAAAAAAAAAAAGTAAGACAATTATATCCTTTTAATTAGACAAGCTGGTGTGTATTGGAGCCTTCTCCTACCCATACCGTAATTGGAATGGTTTTGTTTCCAATATTATAGAAAAGACAGTAATTAGACACTATGCAATATATTCCTTTATTTCAGTTAATATGTGCAATTTAGGTGAAGTGATTTGAATCTGGTAATTATAACTTAATTGTTCCCTAATTAGTGGAAAACATGTAGGTGGGCAGATGTTTGCAGAAATTCAAATGGCCACTTGGAATCAAATGGATACGGAAGGATTTAAACGTTCCATAGGAGGGGGAGGTGCTGGCATATCAAATCGGTAGACAACGCCGGAAAACAAAATGTGTAAGAAAAATTAGAAAAATGAGATTAAAGTATGTAAGTGTGGGCAGATCGAAAAGACCCAGGTTTGATCCCGTAAGATATTCATCAAAGTCAAAGGCCCAAACGTATGTTTTGGTGTTTTTTATGCTCCAGATCAGCGGTCTCCAAACTGTGGCCCTGGGGCCGGATGCGGCCCTTTGCTTGCCTTCATCCGGCCCTTGAGGCATTATCCCTGTCACTGACACCAACAATGGGGCATAATTCCTGCCAATAACAGCAACAATGAGGCACTCGTCCTTCCACTGACACCAACGATGGGGCATAATTCCTTCCACTGACAACAAAAATGGGGCACTATTCCCCACACTGACATCAACTGTTTCTCCCCCTAATACCAAAGATCGGGCATTGTTAACTCCCACTGGGCACAGTCCGGCCCCCTAAAGTCTTAAAGACAGTAAACTGGCCCTTTCTATAGAATGTTTGGAGACCGCCCGATCTATAGTAGGGGTCTTCAAACTTTTCACATCGAGGGCCACATTGTCTATTTTATACACATTCGCGGGCCGAAAAAAAAATGAATCCACAGTAGCAGAATATAATTGAATTTGATGTATAGACAGAAAAATAATTTAGTGGGATTTTATGAGTGCCAGGCAAATAGAGCTACTCATACAACAAAGTAAATAAAATTATCACAGTTTATTGAACATAGAACAAGTTTAAAAGTTGTATTGGCTACACATTGAATCACATAGACATCAGTACACATCAAATTAGATGAAAAAAAGTCACTCAGCAATAGTATCCCGACATGTTTCGCCTGCTAGGGCTTCCTCAGGGGATGTTTGTTGAGAGACAAGGGTAGATGTGTCACTGCATGAAACAGAATACAGTTAAAGACCATATAAAGATATTATATATAAGAGAATTTGACAGGCAGTATTGATCTGCATCAGAGTCTCTCCATAAATCTTTGTCCCTATCAGGGTCCCCCATATGTGTCCACCATCGGGGTCCCCCCCACGTGTCCCCATCAAGGCCCCTGACAAATGTCTTTATCGGTCCCCCCCCACACATGTGTCCTCATCGAAGCCACCTATACGCGTCTTTATAGGGCCCCCCCCACACACGTGTCCCCATTGAGGCCCCCGACACATGTATTTATTAGGGCACACACACATGTGTGTCCCCATCAGAGCACCAACACACGTGACCCCATCAGGGCACCCCCACACGTGTCCCCATCAGGACACCCACACACGTGAGTCCCCATCAGAACACCCACACACGTGAGTCCCCATCAGGGCACCTTCACAAGTGTCCCCATCAGGGCACCCCTACACGTGTCCCCATCAAGGCATCCTACACACATGTGTTCCCATCAGGGCACCCACACACGTGAGTCCCCATCAGGGCACTCACTCGCGTGAGTCCCCATCTGGGCACCCACACACACACGTGTCCCCATCAGGGCACCCACACACACGTGTCCCCATCAGGGCACCCACACACATGTGTTCCCATCACGGCATCCACACATATGTGTCCCTATCAGGGCACCCACACACATGAGTTCCCATCACAGCATCCACACACACGTGTCCCCATCAGGGCACCCACACCCGTGTTCCCATCACGGCATCCACACACACGTGTCCCCATCAGGGCACCCACACATATGTGTTCCCATCACGGCATCCACACACATGTGTCCCTATCAGGGCACCCACACACGTGTTCCCATCACGGCATCCACACACACATGTCCCCATCAGGGCACCCACACACATGCATCCCTATCAGGACATCCACACCCATGTGTCCCCATCAGGGCATCCACACACATCTGTCTCCATCAGGGAGTTCACACATGTGTCCCCATCACAGCCCCAACCCCCATGTGTCACCATCAGTGCCCCCCCTCATATAAACACACACACATGTCTCCCTATCAGAGCCCCACCACGTGTCCCCATCAGATCTCTAACTGCCCCTCCCCCCCCTGTCCTTCCTATGTCTGTCAGTCTCCCCGTCTATTTGTGTCCACCTTGCATTTCCTGTTTCCATCAGTTTTCTTTACCTGTGCCTGTAGTGGAGGGTAAACTGGCTGTGCTTCCCGGCTCCAGCCCCGCTTACACAGACACGCCGAATGAAGAATTACACTGATGGGAAAGGCGGGGTGGAACATGGGAGGTGCGGCATGTCTGCAATGACGTAATTAATTGGTTGCTTAGGACCAATTAACCAACAAACAACACAGTGAAGAGCTGGGAGGGTCGAGCTGTATCGGGTTGTGTGATGTGCGCTGCATACTGCCAGTGGGTGAGTATGCAGCGCACGTCCAGTAACCTGACAAAGCTTGAGAAGAGGCTGTGCCTGCAGGTCTGAGGACTATACCTGCGGGCCAGAAAAAATTACCTTGCGGGCCGGATGTGGCCTGCGGGCCATACTTTGGAGACCCCTGCTGTAGAGCATTCTTCCCGCGTCACTGTAGATCTTCTCCTCTCTTACGAATGCAGCATTTTTCTGGGGACACCGCAGAGCCTGTGTCCGGCTCAACCAGCACAGCCATGGGTTGCCAACTCATTCCCAGTAGCAATGGGCTCCATTCACAAAGTGGTATCTACCAGTTTAAGAAATACCGCTCAGTGTTTTTCAAAACTTTTTGGGCATTCACAAAAAACCACTAATAATATACCGCATGCACTATTTTTATGAAGTGACGCTGTATTTTAGTAGTTAATGGGAAAAGGGCCTCTTCCCCACAACCCTGGCTTGTGGTTGTGAGGGTCTGTGGATGGGGGGTTTATCGGAATCTGGAAGCCCCCTTTAACAACGGGGCCTCCAGATCCCCACCCCCCATGTGAATAGCACCCCTACTCATTCACCAAAAAAGGGCTCAAAAAGTAAATAACAAGGCAGACATAGTTTTTGACAAGTCCATTATTTAAAAAAAAAATGTCCCTTAGTGTAGATCCATTGTCAATCATTGGTGACTGCCACCACGATGGGGACCTAGATGGTGTAAGTTTGGGGCTGGTGACCGACCGACCCGGGGGCTTGGCGGGGGTTGCAGGTGACCCGACCTGACTGGGGTGCATTGTTTGATGCCCACCCCCAAAAAATATACCACCAGCCACCACTGCAACCAACACTATAACATCTCAGTTAGCACCTGCTTACATGCTTCTAAAAGCTAAACAGGCTGGGGGGAGGGGGGGGGGAATATGATGGGAAGAGGGAGTTGAAATGAATTTATGTCTTACATGTCAAAGCACAGGTACACTTTAAAATAAACTTAAAGTGTGTGAAGACCCTAAAGACAATCTTCTATTACTTGATTCATTTTGGTCTGTCAACTATACCATAAAAAGTGCTTTGCTATATCTGTTTGCAAAAATGCAAAGAATACCTGTTGATTCTGCCAGAAATGTGTGAGCTCATAACTTCCTGTGTTCTTTGTCTTTGTTATCAGGTAACAACAATGCTGCGCCTTAATAGATACAGTACAGTGAGTGAGTGTTGTCACCTTCAGGAGTGTTGTCACCGACAGGAAGTGTGTTACTGGCAGGATCCCAAGGTGAAAGCAAAGGGAAAAAACTAAAAAGAAAATGAATGCAGCTACCACATCTAAGGATTAGCAAACCCCTTTTTTTAATATGTTGTTTTTTCTTTTTTTTATATTTTTTAATTTATTTTTTAAGAAAAGTTTATTGTGATTACTAATATGTACATGGGGGGGGGGGGGTTATATTTTGTATTGATTGTAAGTATACAATTATAAAAAAAAGATCTGATTAAAAGAAAAAAGGATTAGTAAACTACTATATATATACTGTACACACAGTATGTCACAAAAGTGAGTACACCCCTCACATTTTTGTAAATATTTTATTCTTTTCATGTGACAACACTGAAGAAATGACACTTTGCTACAATGTAAAGTAGTGAGTGTACAGCTTGTATAACAGTGTAAATTTTCTGTCCCCTCAAAATAACTCAACACACAGCCAATAATGTCTAAACCGCTGGCAACAAAAGTGAGTACACCCCTAAGTGAAAATGTCCAAATTGGGCCCAAAGTGTTAATATTTTGTGTGGCCACCATTATTTTCCAGCACTGTCTTAACCCTCTTGGGCATGGAGTTCACCAGAGCTTCACAGGTTGCCACTGGAGTCCTCTTCCACACCTCCATGATGACATCACGGAGCTGGTGGATGTTATAGACCTTGAGCTCCTCCACCTTCCGTTTGAGGATGCCCCACAGATGCTTAATTGGATTTAGGTCTGGAGACATGCTTGGCCAGGCCATCACCTTTACCCTCAGCTTTTTTAGCAAGGCAGTGGTAATCTTGGAGGTGTATTTAGGGTCGTTATGTTGGAATACTGCCCTGCGGCCCAGACTCTGAAGGGAGGGGATCATGCTCTGCTTCAGTATGTCACAGTACATGTTGGCATTCATGGTTCCCTCAATGAGAGCATCTGGTCGTGGCCAGTTTATGGTGAAATGATCTTCTTCCCACTTCTGGATTATGGCCCCAACAGTTCTCACTGGAACATTCAGAAGTTTAGAAACCCTTCTGTAACCAAAGCCACTAGTATGGTTTGCAACAATAATGCCCCGTACACACGGTCGGACTTTGTTCGGACATTCCGACAACAAAATCCTAGGATTTTTTCCGACGGATGTTGGCTCAAACTTGTTTTGCGTACACACGGTCGCACAAAGTTGTCGGAATTTCCGATCGCCAACAACGCGGTGACGTCAAGCACGTACGACAAGACTAGAAAAGGCCAGTTCAGAACCAAGCGCGGCACCCTTTGGGCTCCTTTTGCTAATCTCGTGTTAGTAAAAGTTTGGTGAGAGACGATTCGCGCTTTTTCAGACTCGTGGCTTTCAGATCGTTTTCTGCCGTTCAGTTTGTGCTTGTGGGTTTGTATCTGCTCTTTAGTGCGTGCAAGCAAGTTCCGCGTGACTTTAATTAGTCATTGTATTCTTGTTCGTTCGTTACTGTTTTTCAGGTCGCTCTTCACAGGCCTTGCTGTTCTTCAGTGCGTTCTGTTACTTCGTTCTGAGCAGCCGACCGTTTTCTAGCCATGTTGCATATGCGTACTCCTCGTAGAGTTCGTGCTGTGCGGGGGCTTGGTGTTGGGGTCCTGACCTTGACACAAGTCCAGTCCATGAACAGGGTGGGGAGGAGTTCATGGACCAAGAATTGGTTGCTTCAGCGTGACCAGTTCTCTCATATGCCTTTGCTCCGTGAGATCCGTGAGAATAATCCTGATGATTTCAGGAACTTCAGAATGACGGACCCCGTATTTCACCGTCTGTTGGCTTCTCTGACCCCTTATATTAGCAGGCAGGATACCTGCATGAGGCAAGCCATCACTCTGGAGCAGAGGCTGGTCGCTACCCTGCGGTATTTATCTCCCCCCAGGCTCTGGGGATCATTATCCCAGAGACCTGTTCTGCCATCATCCAGGTCCTGCAGAAGGAGTATATGAAGGTAAGATTTTTATCCTTTAATATCCCTTTTTTTGTATTTAATGTTTGATAATATATTGTATTTCTTTCCTCATTCCCTAATTACCATGATTGTAATATTCTGTGAATGTCCCCTTTGTTCTCATGCATGCAGGATTTTTATGTAATTATTTTTTTTAGGTCCTTCATACAGATTGGCCTTCAATAACCTCCCCAGCATGTTCTCTCCTGGCCCTATATTCACCTCATGTAGTCACTTAACAATGTATTTTATCAGCTCCATAGTAGTGCTTAACCCCAAACACCCCCTAAAATGTTTACAAATGTTATTTTAGCTTTAAATTCAGGCAGAGTGGCAGAGGCTTATTTTTTGTGGTGTCCCCAAATCATTTTTAGTAACCCTCCCTCCCCCCAACTGCTAAGTCAGCTGATCCCAATTCTCTATCTATCCTCAATCATCTATCTGCTGACTTTGCTAAACCCATACACACTATACCCATCTGTTTTGTGCTCTGATGTATGGATGAATTACCCAAAGCATGTAGTGCAAGGGCCTGCCTGTATACTTTCAAATGGTACTGTTTAAAGTTTTTGTATTCTATTATTATCTTGATAGGTAATAGCAGAATGTCCAAATGTCCTCAAATGTGTACAATGTGAATTTATATCTTTGTATTATGACACTTCTTACCTGTCCAGTGGGCTGCCAATAGTGTAACTAAGGAGGGGCTGTTCCAAGTAATACCCTGTATTTAGGCATTCATCTCTCAATGAAGTGAAGAGGGTTACCTGTCCAAGATTTCCACACACCCCATAATGTTAGAAATGGCCCATGAGAGGGGGGGGGGATATGATAGGTGTACCTTATACTTTGGCATTGTTAAATTCCCCTTAATAAATGCTATCTGGAGGTTGCCCCATAATGTTTGTGCCTAATCTGCTTGCCATGTTTCTGAGCAAAAATAGTAATGTTTTATTGTTTTCCTCAACAGTTTCCTTCCACGCCACAGGAATGGCAGACTGTGGCCTCCCACTTTGCCCAGCGGTGGGACTTTCCTAACTGCGGAGGGGCAATTGATGGGAAACACGTCCACATCGTCCCACCACCCAACTCGGGGTCGTACTATTTCAACTATAAGGGGTTCAATAGTATTGTGATGTTGGCGGTGGTGTCGGCTAATTACGACTTCTTGTATGTGGACGTGGGGAAGAATGGCCGGATGTCCGATGGTGGAGTCATCGCCCAGACGGAGTTCTACAGGCGTCTCCAGAATGGCAGCTTTGACTTGCCAGCTCCAGAGGACAATGTGGAAGGACTCCCATTCGCGTTCGTCGCTGATGAAGCGTTTGCGCTGGGGGACCACCTGATGCGGCCATTCCCGATGAGGACCCTCACCCCGGAACAGAGGGTTTTTAATTACCGGCTGGCCAGAGCCCGAAGAGTGGTGGAGAACACATTTGGAATCCTGGCCAGCCGGTTCCGCCTATTTCTGACACCTATCCATATGGCGGAGTATAAACTGAACCATATTATACTGGCGTGCTGTATTCTCCATAACTTTTTAAGGAAACATTCGGCCAACTATGCTGGCTCAGTTGGGCCTGAGGCCGGAGTGATACCTGAAACACTGACGGCGCTTGAAAGCGGCCGTCCTGGCTTGCCCTCCCTGAGTGCCCGTGATGTCCAGTTACGATACCTGGAGTTCTTTGCGGGTAGGGGGGCTATCAATATGCCTTCAAATTTGTGAAGCCTTTTTCAAATAAAAAAGCAAAAAAATGAAAATCTTTGTGGACATTTATGCTTGTGTTTGTTTTAGCTGACCCTGACAGAAATGTGGGGAGTCCTGAAAATGGCGTGATTGTGTAACCTTATACAAAGCACTGTTGTCTGTTATTTACTAAAGGCGTATACACTTTTTATATTACAAGTGCTCTTGAAACTGCAATGAAAATGCTCTTGTAGTGCAAAGAGGATTTGCCCTTAGGAAATAACCCCCATATTCGCTGAAAACAGCAATTGCATCACCCCAAAAGTGTTGTAGTGTTGAGACAATAATCCACAGATTCTTAATTAACAAACTTTTTTATACCTGCACAATCACATGTGCATTTACCAAAGGTTTTTAAAACAAACCAACATGTTTGTTGTATAACAATTTTTGGAGGTGGCATTATCAAAAATATAAATGTCCATTTAAGATAAAACAGGCCTGTGTAAAACCAACAAGAAAGACCAAAAACTTGAACTTACAAAGTTCACATATGGTAAAACTTGAAGGCAATATCAGACATGAGTATTTATGAACTGTGTTTGATATTGCGTTCAGATGGGGTCAAATCACCCCAGTAGGGATGAGCCGAACACCCCCCTGTTCGGTTCGCACCAGAACATGCGAACAGGAAAAAAGTTTGTTCGAACATGCGAACACCGTTAAAGTCTATGGGACACGAACATGAATAATCAAAAGTGCAAATTTTAAAGGCTAATATGCAAGTTATTGTCATAAAAAGTGTTTGGGGACCTGGGTCCTGCCCCAGGGGACATGGATCAATGCAAAAAAAAGTTTTAAAAACGGCCGTTTTTTCAAGAGCAGTGATTTTAATAATGCTTAAAGTCAAACAATAAAAGTGTAATATCCCTTTAAATTTCGTACCTGGGGGGTGTCTATAGTATGCCTGTAAAGGGGCGCATGTTTCCTGTGTTTAGAACAGTCTGACAGCAAAATGACATTTTGAAGGAAAAAACTCATTTAAAACTACCCGCGGCTATTGCATTGTCGACAATACACATAGAAGTTCATTGATAAAAACGGCATGGGAATTCCCCAAAGGGGAACCCCGAACCAAAATTAAAAAAAAAAAATGACGTGGGAGTCCCCCTAAATTCCATACCAGGCCCTTCAGGTCTGGTATGGATATTAAGGGGAACCCCGGCCAAAATTTAAAAAAAAAAATGACGTGGGGTTCCCCCTAAATTCCATACCAGACCCTTCAGGTCTGGTATGGATTTTAAGGGGAACCCCGCGCCAAAAAAAAAAAAACGGCGTGGGGTCCCCCCAAAAATCCATACCAGACCCTTATCCGAGCACGCAACCTGGCAGGCCGCAGGAAAAGAGGGGGGGACGAGAGTGCGGCCCCCCCCTCCTGAACCGTACCAGGCCACATGCCCTCAACATTGGGAGGGTGCTTTGGGGTAGCCCCCCAAAACACCTTGTCCCCATGTTGATGAGGACAAGGGCCTCATCCCCACAACCCTGGCCGGTGGTTGTGGGGGTCTGCGGGCGGGGGGCTTATCGGAATCTGGAAGCCCCCTTTAACAAGGGGACCCCCAGATCCCGGTCCCCCCCCTGTGTGAAATGGTAAGGGGGTACAAAAGTACCCCTACCATTTCACTAAAAAACTGTCAAAAATGTTAAAAATGACAAGAGACAGTTTTTGACAATTCCTTTATTTAAATACTTCTTCTTTCTTCTATCTTCCTTCATCTTCTGGTTCTTCTGGTTCTTCTGGCTCTTCTGGTTCTTCCTCCGGCGTTCTCGTCCAGCATCTCCTCCGCGGCGTCTTCTATCTTCTTCTCCTCGGGCCGCTCCGCACCCATGGCATGGGGGGAGGCTCCCGCTCTTCTCTTCTTCTTCATCTTCTTCTCTTCTTCTTTTCTTCTCTTCTTCATTTTCTTCTCCGGGCCGCTCCGCATCCATGCTGGCATGAAGGGAGGCTCCCGCTGTGTGACGGCGCTCCTCGTCTGACAGTTCTTAAATAACGGGGGGCGGGGCCACCCAGTGACCCCGCCCCCCTCTGACGCACGGGACATGACGGGACTTCCCTGTGGCATTCCCCGTGACGTCACAGGGAAGTCCCGTCAAGTCACCGTGCGTCAGAGGGGAGCGGGGTCACCGGGTGGCCCCGCCCCCGTTATTTAAGAACTGTCAGACGAGGAGCGTCGTCACACAGCGGGAGCCTCCCGCCATGCTAGCATGTGTGAGGAGCGGCCCGGAGAAGAAAATGAAGAAGAGAAGAAAAGAAGAAGAGAAGAAGATGAAGAAGAAGAGAAGAGTGGGAGCCTCCCCCCATGCCATGGGTGCGGAGCGGCCCGAGGAGAAGAAGATAGAAGACGCCGCGGAGGAGATGCTGGACGAGAACGCCGGAGGAAGAACCAGAAGAGCCAGAAGAACCAGAAGAACCAGAAGATAAAGGAAGATAGAAGAAAGAAGAAGTATTTAAATAAAGGAATTGTCAAAAACTGTCTCTTGTCATTTTTAACATTTTTGACAGTTTTTTAGTGAAATGGTAGGGGTACTTATGTACCCCCTTACCATTTCACACGGGGGGGGGCCGGGATCTGGGGGTCCCCTTGTTAAAGGGGGCTTCCAGATTCCGATAAGTCCCCCGCTCGCAGACCCCCACAACCACCGGCACGGGTTGTGGGGATGAGGCCCTTGTCCTCATCAACATGGGGACAAGGTGTTTTGGGGGGCTACCCCAAAGCACCCTCCCAATGTTGAGGGCATGTGGCCTGGTACGGTTCAGGAGGGGGGGGGCCACACTCTCGTCCCCCCCTCTTTTCCTGCGGCCTGCCAGGTTGCGTGCTCGGATAAGGGTCTGGTATGGATTTTTGGGGGGACCCCACGCCGTTTTTTTTTTTTGGCGCGGGGTTCCCCTTAAAATCGGGTCTGGTATGGAATTTAGGGGGAACCCCACGTCATTTTTTTTTTTTTAATTTTGGCCGGGGTTCCCCTTAATATCCATACCAGACCTGAAGGGCCTGGTATGGAATTTAGGGGGACTCCCACGTCATTTTTTTTTTTTAATTTTGGTTCGGGGTTCCCCTTTTGGGAATTCCCATGCCGTTTTTATCAATGAACTTCTATGTGTATTGTCGGCAATGCAATAGCCGCGGGTAGTTTTAAATGAGTTTTTTTCCTTCAAAATGTAATTTTGCTGTCAGACTGTTCTAAACACAGGAAACATGCGCCCCTTTACAGGCATACTATAGACACCCCCCAGGTACGAAATTTAAAGGGATATTACACTTTTATTGTTTGACTTTAAGCATTATTAAAATCACTGCTCCTGAAAAAACGGCCGTTTTTAAAACTTTTTTTTGCATTGATCCATGTCCCCTTGGGCAGGACCTGGGTCCCCAAACACTTTTTATGACAATAACTTGCATATTAGCCTTTAAAATTAGCACTTTTGATTTCTCCCATAGACTTTTAAAGGGTGTTCCGCGGCATTCAAATTTGCCGCGAACACCCCAAATTGTTCGCTGTTCGGCGAACTTGCGAACAGCCAATGTTCGAGTCGAACATGAGTTCGACTCGAACTCGAAGCTCATCCCTACACCCCAGGAAAAGCCAAATTTGGAAGATGCACACCAATTTACGAATGTCAACATGTGCTAGCTGCCATCACGGGGGATCAAGGGACGTGTTTTGGGGGAGCAAGCCCTTCCTCGCCGCTACTTTATAATTGAGAAAGGGGTTGCACCCCCAAAACGCGTCCATTGATCTCCCATGATGGCAGATAGCACATGTTGGCACACTGTGTGCATCCTCCAAATTCGGCTTTTCAAATCATTGCTAAAATATTTAAAACATTGGACCACACTAAAAAAAGTGATTTTGTGGGGTTTTAAATTCACCCCAAAACATCAATTATGTTATTATTTTTTTGAATAACATCATTTATTTTTCTCTGGATGTTTTGCAATTCTACATTACACCCCATGATCTCCCCGATCAGGATCTGGGCACTTTCAGATGTGAAAGGATGTCGATCCCTAACATCACGATCACCTAAAAAGAGAGAAACCACACAAAAACAGGTATCAAAAATCTGCCACCATCCATCTCTTACCTGAGCCTGTGGTCACAGACACTCACCTGTTGTGGTGCCAATTTCCACCACATCTTCTTCCTCCTCCTGCTCTTCTTGGGTTGGGGGTATTTCACCTTCTTCCATAGGTGGGGGGTCTCTGGTCTCCTCGGATGAGGGGTGTCCTCCAAGTCTTTTCTCCCCTATGTAAAACAAAAATGGTATAATTAGCACACAGATATTTGATGGCAGAACTAGAAATAGGAAACATTGCTTGAAAGTGGGGTACAATTGTCTATTTTAGCCGAGTTCCAAGATGTCGCTTTGTTATTGTCCTTTGTCAACCTGCAATACTTTACCTGTTTAGTACAAGCTTCACAGATGGAGACCCCCCCTATAGTATACACTGGAGCACCTGTGTGTGGCCCCCTAATAAAAAGGGTGTTCTTGTGTCCCACACTAGTGCTCCAGTGTCCAGATGTGAAAACAGCTGCTCAGTGTCCTCTCCTTACACAGATTCTAGTTTGCATTTCATTCTAGTAACAAACCCATCTAAACAACCAAATATTTTGCATCCAAGTAGGCCCTAAAAAATGTCTGAAAATGCATATGGCCTAAAGAATGGTGTTTTAGAGGGGTCCAAAAAAATGTTTGATACGAACGAATAATGGGCCCAGGAACATTAAAATTGACATTTTAAACTGTACAACAATTAAGAAAAGCATATGGAGCAGCACGAATGTAAGAAAGACAAAAAGAATAGGAACACAGCACAACTACTTACTTTTTTGCAGCACTCTCCGGATCTTTCGGTACTGCTCGGGCTCTCTTAATTTCAGGTCCGACCACCGCTTCCTGAGCTGATCTTTCGATCGTCGTACCCCGAAATTCCTGTGAAGACTTTTGACCACTTTCGTCATGATCTTGGCCTTTCTGATATTGGGGTTGGGGTAAGGCCCATACTTTCCGTCATAGTCGGCCTTCTTCAGGATGTCCACCATCTCCAACATCTCCCCAAAGGACATATTTGTGACCTTAAATCGTCTCCTTCTGGATCGGGACGTGTCCGGATCCAGGCTTTCCTCCTCCTCGTTCCTGTAATTATCACGCACCTGCTGTGACTCCGCCATGTGCTCTTCCCCCACTGCGCTGAACGAAAAGGGGCGGGGAATAGAATAGAAAGAACGTCAGGGGCGGGCGGAGTTCCACGCATGCGCAGTGTATATAAAGCGTAACACACGTGCGTATTACGTACGATCTGTGAGCGGAGGAAGGAGCATTGGACGCGCCGATCGTAAGAACGAAGGTAAGAGACAAACTTGTGCCTATACTGCTTCTACATTGAGGCCTATATTGTAACAAGATTAGGAGAGTTTTGTCTGACATTAGGCTTTGTCTTGTGTTGTGTCTTGCAGTGAACATGGATATGCTATTGAAAGACAATGACTTCATGTCACTATTTATTGATATGTTAAGGGAGCTGCCATGTCTGTGGGAGATTAACCACCCACATTACAAGAACCAAGCAAAGAGGAAGGCAGCACTGGAGCAATTGTGTAAAATTGTGAAGCAGGTGATCCCCACGGCAGACATCACATTTTTGAAGATCTTAATTGGTGGCCTGAGGAGCACATATGTAAGGGAGCGCCAGAAAGTCCTGGATTCGCAGAGATCAGGAGCAGCAGATGACATCTATGTCCCCAGGATGTGGTACTATGACAGGCTGCATTTTCTGGCAGGCAAGACTGAACCCAGGCCATCCCTCTCCAGTCTTCCTTCCACGCTTCCTTCCCCCCCAGCTGAGGCTTCTGACGCCCAACCTGGGCCTTCCAGGCAACATGTGGAGGAGCCCAGCTTGAGCCAGGTATAGCATTCCTCTAAATATTTCTGCTTGTCCAATCAATGATGTTAACTAGATGTTAGTTGGGAGTACTAATTTAGGATTGTGATTGATGAAGCAAAAAATAAAACCATGTCCCTTTTTCATACACAGGGAAGTCTCAGCCAGGAGGTGGCCGGGCCGAGCCGCCTGCCTTATCTGCAGGTCCCTCCACTCGCCCTGGAAAGAGAAAGTGGCAGGAGGAGGAGTACCCTAGAGGAGGCTACCAGAGGACTCTTTTGGAGGGCTACAGAAGCCCTGGAAGCACCACACACCGTGGAGGAGGACATTGCTGCCATCATTGCCTCAAAAATGCAGAGGATGGAGG
The DNA here is from genome assembly GCF_042186555.1 of Aquarana catesbeiana. NCBI lineage: Eukaryota > Metazoa > Chordata > Amphibia > Anura > Ranidae > Aquarana > Aquarana catesbeiana. The sequence goes on from NC_133330.1 coordinate 320,167,680, forward strand.
AGGGACAACAACTCATGTGTGAGTTGCTCATATTGGAGGCTCTTAACAAAGGTATGAGGAGCCAAATTACATCTCAGACACACCTTTGCGAACTCACAGATGGTCCTCCTCCTCCTCCTGCAGGTCCTCCTCCTCCTTCTTGTCCTCCAGGTCCAACTTCTCCTCCTGCCACATCTCCAACTGCACAGCCACAGCCCGGAAGGAAGCGTGGAAGGAAGACCAGAAAGTGAGGACCCTGGGTTCAGTCTGGTTGGCCGAAAGATGCAGCCTCTTGTGGTACAACAGCCTGGGGACACAGATGTCATCTGCTGCTTTCCGGATCTCTGCGAATTCTGGACCAGACTGCCCTCCCTTACATATGGACTCCTCAGGCCACCAATTTTGATGTTGAAGAATTGATGTCTGCCGTGGGGGTCCCAGGCTTCGCTAATTTCTCCTGTTGATCCAGTGTTGCCTCCCTCTTTGTTTGGTTCTGAGCCCTTAATAAAGGAATTTTGGTTTGAATTATACTCTCCTATGTGTTTTACTTCAAAAAGGACAGTTGGTTTGTGAGGATTCAGGTACATTTTAAATATACAATGTGAAATGAACAAGGGACACCAACACCAAACAATCTCCTTGAGATTAAATAATAAAAAGATATCAATGGTGTTGTGGTAACTCGACACACAAAACACACACACAAAAATAGTCTGGAGTAAAAATAAAAATAACATTGAACAAAGATCAGCCTTGGAAAAAATACAAACATAAAATCTAAAACAAAAATGGCTTAAAATACTAAAAAAAAAAAAAAAAAAAAAAACATTATGTCAGATGTGACAAATTACAATATATTCAGGGAATCCCAATAAAAAAACAAAAAAAAAAGTTTGTGAGAAGTGTGTGTGAATATGAGCAGCAAAACTACTTAATTCTTCTCACATTATAAAGAAGAAGAGAGTGCGCTGTATTAAACCATTTTTAACATTGCAGCGTGACGAAAGTGCTGTATCCATTGCGAACGCTAAGTTTACCAGAACGAGCTGTTCCGTGTCGGAATTTCTTCTGAGGATGCGTGGCACTTTGTGCGTCAGAACAGGCCACACACGGTCGGAATTGACGCGATCGGATTTTGTTGTCGGAAAATGTTATCTCCTGCTCTCAAACTTTGTGTGTCGGAAAATCCGATGGAAAATGTCCGATGGAGCCCACACACGGTCGGAATTTCCGACAACACGCTCCGATCGGACATTTTCCATCGGAAAATCCGACTGTGTGTACGGGCATAAGGCTGCAAAGGTCTTGAGAGAGCTCTTTGCTTTTACCCATCATGAGATGTTTCTTGTGTGACACCTTGGTTATGAGACACCTTTTTATAGGTCATCAGCTCAGATTGAACCAGCTTATATTAATTTACACTGACAAGGGGCAGGATTGCTTTCTAATTACTGATATATTTCAGCTGGTGTCTTGGCTTTCCATGCCTTTTTGCACCTCCCTTTCTTCATGTGTTCAATGCTTTTTCCCTGTGTCATTCCCATTTATTACACATAACATAATTTCTGTACTTATTTGTTTTGGTTTCTTTGTCTGTATGGATTGCATGGGTGGTTACCGACATGGTGAAAATTTCATGTCAATAGCACCTTTAGAAATAGATTTACCTAGAAAAATGGTGACGTGTTCAATACTTATTTTACCTGCTGTATATACACTCTGTTGTCAGAAGTATTGTGACACTTGCCTTTACATGTACATGAACTTTAATGGCATCCCAGTCTTAGTCCGTAGGGTTCAATATTGAGTTGGCCCACCCTTTGCAGCTATAACAGCTTCAACTCTTCTGGGAAGGCTGTCCACAAGGTTTAGGAATGTGTCTAGGGGGCCAAGCTTAATCCCTGAAAAACAACCCCACACCATAATCCCCCCTCCACCAAATGATTTGGACCAGTGCACAAAGCAAGGTCCATAAATACATGGATGAGCGAGTTTGGGGTGGAGGAACTTGACTGGCCTGCACAGAATACTGACCTCAACCTGATAGAACACTTTTGGGATGAATTAGAGCGGAGACTGTGAGCCAGGCCTTCTTGTCCAACATCAGTGCCTGACCTCACAAATTCACTTCTGGAAGAATGGTGAAACATTCCCATAGACACACTCCTAAACCTTGTGGACGGCCTTCCCAGAAGAGTTGAAGCTGTTATAGCTGCAAAGGGTGGGCCAACTCAATATTGAACCCTACGGACTAAGACTGGGATGCCATTAAAGTTCATGTGTGTGTAAAGGCAGGCGTCCCAATACTTTTGACAATATAGTATATATACAGTAGCTCACAAAAGTGAGCACACCCCCTCACATTTTTGTAAATATTTTATTATATCTTTTCATGTGACAACACTTGAAAAGATATAATAAAATATTTACAAAAATGACAAAGAAATGACACTTTGCTACATTGTAAAGTAGTGAGTGTACAGCTTGTATAACAGTGTAAATTTGCTGTCTCCTCAAAATAACTCAACACACAGCCATTAATGTCTAAACCGCTGGCAACAAAAGTGAGTACACCCCTAAGTGAAAATGTCCAAATTGGGTGCAATTAGCCATTTTCCCTCCCCGGTGTCATGTGACTCGTTAGTGTTACAAGGTCTCAGGTGTGAATGGGGAGCCAGTGGGTTAAATTTGCTGTTATCGCTCTCACTCTCTCATACTGGTCACTAGAAGCTCAACATGGCACCTCATGGCAAAGAACTCTCTGAGGATCTGAAAAAAAAGAATTGTTGCTCTACATAAAGATGGCCTAGGCTATAAGAAGATTGCCAAGACTCTGAAACTGTGCTGCAGCACAGTGGCCAAGACCATACAGCGGTTTAACAGGCCAGGTTCCACTCAGAACAGGCCTCATCATTGTCGACCAAAGAAGTTAATGGCACGTGCTCAGCGTCATATCCAGAGGTTGTCTTTGGGAAATAGACGTATGAGTGCTGCCAGCATTGCTGCAGAGGTTGAATGGGTGGGGGGGTCAGCCTGTCAGTGCTCAGACCATACTGCATCAAATTGGTCTGCATGGCTGTCATCCCAGAAGGAAGCCTCTAAGGATGATGCACAAGAAAGACCGCAAACAGTTTGCTGAAGACAAGCAGACTAAGGGCATGGATTCCTGGAACCATGTCCTGTGGTCTGATGAGACCAAGATAAACTTATTTGGTTCAGATGGTGTCAAGCGTGTGTGGCAGCAACCAGGTGAGGAGTACAAAGACAAGTGTGTCTTGTCTACAGTCAAGCATGGTGGTGGGAGTGTCATGGTCTCGGGCTGCCGGCACTGGGGAGCTACAGATCATTGAGGGAACCATGAATGCCAACATGTACTGTGATATACTGAAGCAGAGCATGATCCACTCCCTTCTGAGACTGGGCCACAGGGCAGTATTCCAACTTGATAACAACCCCAAACACACCTCCAAGACGACCACTGCCTTACTAAAGAAACTGAGGGTAAAGGTGATGGACTGCCCAAGCATGTCTCCATACCTAAACCCAAATAAGCATCTATGGGGCATCCTCAAAAGGAAGGTGGAGGAGCTCAAGGTCTATAACATCCACCAGCTCCGTGATGTTGTCATGGAGGAGTGGAAGAGGACTCCAGTGGCAACCTGTGAAGCTCTGGTGAACTCCATGCCCAAGAGGGTTAAGGAAGTGCTGGAAAATAATGGTGGCCACACAAAATATTGCCACTTTGGGCCCAATTTGGACATTTTCACTTAGGGGTGTACTCACTTTTGTTGCCAGCGGTTTAGACATTAATGACTGTGTGTTGAGTTATTTTGAGAGGACAGCAAATTTACACTGTTATACAAGCTGTACACTCACTACTTTACATTGTAGCAAAGTGTCAATTCTTCAGTGTTGTCACATGAAAAGATATAATAAAGTATTTACAAAAATGTGAGGGGTGTACTCACTTTTGTGAGATACTGTATATGTATGTATGTATGTGTATATATATATATATATATATATATATATATATATATATATATATATATACTGTATATACAGTATATATATTTTTTTGTTCTTGGATTTAGATTTTTGTTCTAGGTTTTAAATAAAAACAACTTGAAGTAATTGCTTACTGAAACTACTCTGCGGTTTCCCTTTTATACACTTGAAGAGATTTTTGAACACGACTCACATAATTTTGTAAATTATATTATATTATTAGACTGTATTAGTGGCATTACATAACTTACAGATATCAAAAACGAAAAACCAGAAACGCTGCGCTGTTTTATTCCTTAAATGGTTTATCAAATAAATAATTTATGTTCCCCCCTCTGCCTATAACATATATTTTTATAACTGCCGTATTTGTTTTTCTTCCTAAAATACTGTAATTGCTCTAAATTACAGTACTTTAAGTAATTCTGGAGTAGCCCAGCAAAACCACCATCAGCACAATAGGTAAAAATACCGGTTAACCCTCATCTCAAGTGGATTATTATACTTTTTCAAGGTGAAAGGGATGAAGAAAATAATGGAGCAGACCCTCTGTTGTTAGTATAATGATTGACATCATTCCCGATACGGTCTATGCATCTGTGTCATCTTAAAATATATTTAGTATTTTTCATAAAAGATTTTTGTTTTCTATTTAGTAGACAGCAGCTTGGAAAGGAAATGGAGAATTCAGACGCTTGATTGAGAGTTTCTAAGAATGATTGAGGATACAATATAAAATCTCCTATTGGTTTTATTTGTATTTATTTGATTTATTTTCTTTGTTTTGTTATAAATTAAAATTGATTACATTTTGAATAGAGTTGAGAATGGTGTACATTTTTATATCTATTGGAGGGATTTCCTTACATCCTGTTTTGTAGACTCAAAGCAAGTGGGAGAAATTCTTTCCAAAATGAGTGAAATTTCCTCTTAAGTTGGCCATACACTAGATTTTCTAAAGGGACAGTCGTACAAATATGAGTCCAAACATTCGTCCAAAAATTCTCATTAGTACATTTGATGACATGATGAATGCCATTCAAATGTACTTCAATAAATGTTTGCTTTTACCATTCGACTTTGGCGTGAATTCACTTTTGGAAATGTGTTCATCTGAGAAAAAATTTCCATCCTGCTCCTTCGGATTTTAAGGATTTTATGACGTAAAAAATGAACATTGATCTGACCCCACTTACGATTAGAAAATTGAACGTACAAAAAAAAAAGGGGTCCAAAGGGTACCACATCCATGATATAGCTAAAATACAATAAAATAAAATAGACTTTACTGGGTACCAATTGCAGACAATATTTAATTTAAATCTTTTTTTTTTTTTTTTTTTTTTATAATACATTTGATTTTACACATCGTCCCCAAATGGTACTGGTAAAGTATGATTTATTTTCTTGTATTGTAGAAAATCAAGCAAACGTTCTTAAAAATATTTTTTTCTTGCAGAATGCTACTATTGTATGGCCAACAACAGAAAGTTTTTACTTGAACAAGTGTCCCTGCTGGAAGATTTAAGTTCCATTCCTTGTTTGGTGTAAACTCAACATTTTGGATGTTCCTTTTATTTCTGTCCTGGTGATAATGCTCACCAGGACATATAGAGAGAGAGTGTATCTTCCAAATGGGAGGCAGAGACAGTAATAAAAACTTTCTTAATTTGGGACATTTTTCAAAAAAGCTTACCGTAATATAGTAAATTACAAAAAAAAAAACTATTTCTTTTACAAATAAAAATGTATTGAAGTAGCAAAACTGGCCACCTTGGATCAAACATTTCAAATTAAAAAAGAAAAAAGGAATTAAAAAAAAACTCTTATGTTACCCTAGATAAACATGATAAACTTGCATATAATGTATGGCATCAAATATACACTATATTGCCAAAAGTATTTTGACGCCTGCCTTTATACGCACATGAACTTTAATGGCATCCCAGTCTTATGCCCCGTACACACGGTCGGACTTTGTTCGGACATTCCGACAACAAAATCCATGGATTTTTTCCAACGGATGTTGGCTCAAACTTGTCTTGCATACACACGGTCACACAAAGTTGTCGGAAAATCCAATCGTTCTAAACGCAGTGACGTAAAACACGTATGTCGGGACTATAAACGGGGCAGTGGCCAATAGCTTTCATCTCTTTATTTATTCTGAGCATGCGTGGCACTTTGTGCGTCGGATTTGTGTACATACGATCGGAATTTCCGACAACGGATTTTGTTGTCGGAAAATTTTATATCCTGCTCTCAAACTTTGTGTGTCGGAAAATACGATGGAAAATGTGTGATGGAGCCTACACACGGTCAGAATTTCCGACAACAAGGTCCTATCACACATTTTCTGTCAGAAAATCCGACCGTGTGTACGGGGCATTAGTCCGTAGGGTTCAATATTGAGTTGGCCCGCCCTTTATAACAGCTTCAACTCTTTTGGGAAGAAGTCTCCGCTCTAATTCATCCCAAAGGTGTTCTATCGGGTTGAGATCAGGACTCTGTACAGGACAGTCTAGTTCCTCCACCCCAAACTCGCTCATCCATTTTTTTAATGGACCTTGCTTTGTGCACTTCCAATGAAAGTTCAAGAATAATTACCACCTATACCAATGATCACAGTAAAGTCAGGCATATATGCCAAAAATATTGGCATTTATTAACTTCTGACCCCATTATAGGTCCTTTTGTAACCCCAACGCCATTAATCACCTACAAACGGGCCACTTCTGTGGGTGATTTGCTGGTTCAGAGCAAATTCCGAGGCCTAGAGAGAGGCGATCCATGCATAGCAGTGGGCACATTCCAGTGTGGATCTTGCTCTTACTGCAAATACATGGACACTGGAAAAAACATCTATCTGCCTAATGTTATGCACTTTGTACCTAAACACCATTCCAATTGTCAGACCATGGGAGTAGTTTACATGCTATTATGTAGCTGTAACTGTTTCTATGTGGGCAAAACGATACAAAAATTATGGCAGAGACTTTACTGCCACATTAGGGCTATGCAAACAGCCGACCCTGGTCTTCCATTAGGAAGACATGTGGCCCAAGTACATGATGGTATTTGTCCAAAAATATCTGCTCTTGTGCTCAATCGCCTACACCCCAGCTCTCACGGCGGAGACTTTAACAAAATTCTCCTGCAGCGAGAGCTTCGTTGGATATCAAATCTCAATGCGACTTTCCCACCTGGCCTTAATGAAGCCTTCAATCTGAAACCCTTGCTTCCAGGCTTTGCTACAGGTGGCTATGATAAGGAACTTTCTAATTTTCCACTTTGGGATCATCTTAGGTGTATTAGTTGTATTGGTTTACCCTATTATCTTCTGAAACGATTTATATTGTATGCGTTATCATTGTGTTCAGGGCCGTCTTCAATATTGATTGGACCCTGGGCAAATGTTTTCTTGCCCCCCCCCATACAATTTCACTCTCCACCTGCTCTGAGACATACAATAAATAGCAGCTAGACTTAAAATCAGTTTACTGTATCAGATCAGGCAGCGATTGCGATTGGTTGCCAGAGGTTACAGTGTATCATTACCGCTTACTGACTGGTTGCTAGAGGTTACAGCACACATTACGGCCCACTGATTAGTTGCAAGATGTTACAGCACATGATTTCTGCTGGTTGATTGGTTGCTAGAGATTACTGTACAGTAATACTACTCACTGATTGGTTGCTAGAGTTTACAGCACATCATCTCCTCACTGCAGGGGGCATGATATATATATGAATGCCACCTTTATTTACATATCTATGCCGCTATATCTATATCGGATACTGCTATTTACATATGAATGCTGCTATTTACATATGAATGACGGTTATTTACATGTAAACACAGGGTCTGCAGGTGAGTCATCTGTACACAACAATAGGGCAGAGCTGGGCAGCATTAGTAGTAGAACTTCACACTGAGATATCGGGACACAGCACAGGACTAAAACTTCAAGAGACAAGGGAATTTAAAATGGGATAGTTGGCAAGTATGAGGCAGCTGCTTTGGGCCCCACAACAATGACAGGGCCCAGGGCAGCTGCCCCTTTTGCCCTGCCTTAAAGACAGCCCTGATTGTGTTGCTGCTCCTCATTTATTTTTGAAATATCACATGTTTCTCTCATTGTTTATAGATTTTGTTTTTAATTTTCTAGGAACACTATTATTTTGTACAGATGTCTATCCCACGTTCCTTCAGTCCAAGTACATTGGAAATCTCCCACTAATGTATATAATTAAATACTTTTTCTTAGAAATTTCATTAAACTAGTTGAGCTGGTTGGGCTTAGATTTCCCTTTCTTGTTCCTGGTTTTCCCTGTAGGTGTGGCTCGTTGGCATGTTTTTGCAGCACCTATGCACATGTGCCTGACCGAGTGTCTCGCGCCTGCACACTGGGCCTTTTTTCACCTATGCCCTGATGTGCTGCCCTCTCTCCGTGTCAGCGGCCTTTGTCGATGTCTGACGTCATCGTGCTATTTTGCGTGGTGACGCCGGACGTAGTGCAGGCCGGGGAACCATGATTGGTTGATGTTTCTAACACACACCTGTGTTTCTGTAGTGTGTGCCTGGAGCCTTCATTTCTCATTAAAGTTCATTCCCTTCTCCTGGGTTCAGGTACACTTAACGTGCAGGATTGGCTACTCTTCTATACCACTCCCATTATACTGACTATTTCATTCAGGTAAGCACAACATACCCCTGCTACACAGCCGAGATGAGCTTTGCTCCCACACAGTCCTCAGTGAATTGCCCAGATAAGGTTTGTAACCTATTCCTCTTCTAACAGTATTTTTATGGGTTTTTTTTCCTTGTTGCATTCTCATTTACTTTTATTCATTTTAATTTTTTCTAAATCATTCGGCTACAATATGGCCTTTCCATTTGCTCCCTACTATGTAAGAGAAAATGTCCCCCCCTTCCTACTTTTTATTTTTGATTTCTTGATTTATACTCATACGCATACCTGCTTACGGTATATATATATATATATATATATATATATATATATATATATATATATATATATATATATATATATGTATATATTTTGTCTCCTTGTCACCTTATAGATCTGCATCTTCCATGCCTTTTTTGGCGGTTCTTGTGAGTTCTGACCTGCCATTCTGCCTGTTGATACTAGGCTAGCCCCATTTACAACTAATGCCGCGTACACACGATCGGACTTTACGGCATACTTGGTCCGGCGTACCGGATTTTGTCGGACAATTCGATCGTGTGTGGGCTCCAGCAGACTTTGTTTTCTCAAAAGTTTGACGGACTTAGATTTGAAACATGTTTCAAATCTGTCCGACGGACTCGAGTCCAGTCGAAAAGTCCGCTTGTCTGTATGCTAGTCCGACGGACAAAAAGCCACACTAGGGCAGCTATTGGCTACTGGCTATGAACTTCCTTGTTTTAGTCCGGCCGTACGTCATCACGTACGAATCCGTCGGACTTTGGTTGATTGTGTGTAGGCACGTCCGTTCATTCGGAAAGTCCGTCGTAAAGTCCATCGAAAAGTACGCCGGACAAAGTCTGCCGTAAAGTCCGGTCGCGTGTATGCAGCATAAGGCTCAATTTTATATTTCAATCAATCTCCCGCCAAGAGCTCAGTAAACTCTATCCCATTGGAGTCAGTTTTGAATAGCATTCCAACCCAATGGACCTATGGACGTGGGAATCCATCTCTTCACACCCTTGCTGTGTACTACTGTTACTATAGAGGAACATATGTCCTGTGAGTACCAATTGATCTAGCATACACTCTGATGCATTTTCTGCCTTTTTTAAAGTGAAGTTTTGTCCGTTTGTTTATGTTATTGTTCATATACATGCAAGATACACTTATTTATATATATGTATGCACATGTTTCTCTTTTGATAGAAATGCAACAATCTGCTTTACCCGAACCCCTGAAGAAGGAAGTACATATCATAAAAAGAAATTAATCTTTTTGTGTTTTTCCGAAACATGTAGGGTTTGTGTTGCAGCTCCAATCCGACTTTGACTGTTTGGTTTGTCATAACCTGTGGTTGTTGCAGCACTTCAGCAGTTGTATTTTGACACTATTGTTCCCACTGTACTAATGTTTTTAGATGTCAGTATGCTTTTTGTACATTGAATAAAATTTTCATATTTTATATATTTTTTCTCTCTACTCTATTTGCATCTATAATTTATTGACACTCAGTGGTCTTCTGCCCACAATATCCCTTTGGGGCATCTTTGTATTTTGTGCACTGGTGAGCAGTCATGTTGGAACAGGAAGGGGCCATCTTCAAATTGTGCCCACAAAGTTGGGAGCATGAATTTGTCCAAAATGTTTTAGTATGCTGACACTTTAAGAGTTCCCTTCACTGTAACTAAGGTGCCAAGTCCAACCCCTGAAAAACAACCCCACACCATAATCCCCCCTCCACCAAATGATTTGGACCAGTGCACAAAGCAAGGTCCATAAAGACATGGATGAGCGAGTTTGAGGTGGAGGAACTTGACTGGCCTGCAACCCGATAGAACACCTTTGGGATAATTTAGAGCGGAGACTGCAAGCCAAGCCTTCTCGACCTAACATCAGTGCCTGACTTTACAAATGCGCTTCTGAAAGAATGGTGAAACATTCCCATAGACACACTCCTAAATCTTGTGGACAGCCTTCCCAGAAGAGTTGAAGCTGTTATAGCTGCAAAGGACGGGCCAACTCAATATTGAATCCTACGGACTAAGACTGGGATGCCATTAAAGTTCATGTGCGTGTAAAGGCAGGTTGGATATTTGGATTAGATATTCCTAGTATATATCTATCCCTCCGCAGGATGGTAGTCATAACTTGATAGTAAGAATATCTGGCCTATAATTCATTCCCGTGTGTAATCAAACTTATATGTAAGCTGATTTTCATGGAGTACAGTTGGCAAATGAGAGCGTGTGACCATCTAAAGTTAGACAAGGTTGAATCACAGTGACTTAAGTAGCATAATATTGACAAATGAGCCTCTTTTGTGGCACAAAAAAGGAACACATAGAAGTGGGATATGTGTATTAGCACTCCTATCGAATCACAGTTCATCACATTTTAGAGCTCAGAATGCCCAAGACACAAGGAATATAATAGTCAAATGTAAAGTCATGTTAGGGATGGAAGCCCAATTGGCATAAAAAGTGTAGAGTTTGTAGACCTAGGATTGTTCAATGTATAAAACGGTACCAACATTCCAAGTATAAGCAATATATACGAGAGAGAAATTAAAATGAAAGAAAAGCCTAACTATAGCTATTCTTAAAAATGTCCCCTTCCCCCTCCTCCCACCTATCCTGCCTAACCTGTATAAAAAGATCTGTGTTCTTACCTATTTTTAAGATTTTTCCCCTTATTGATCAGGCCATTTTTTGCGATACGGCACTGCGTCGCTTTAACTGACAACTGCGCAGTCGTGCAACAATGTACCCAAACAAAATTTACTTCCTTTTTTTCCCACAAATAGAGCTTTCTTTTAGTGTTATTTGATCACCTCTACGTTTTTTATTTTCTGCGCTATAAACAAAAAAAGAGTGACAATTTTGAAAAAAAAAAATATTTTTTACTTTTTGCTATATTAAATATCCCCAAAAATGTTTTGATGTTTTAAAAAAACACATTTCTTCATAAGTTTAGGCCAATATGTATTCTTCTACATATTTTTGGTAAACAAAATTGCAATAAGTGTATATTGATTGGTTTGAGCAAAAGTTATAGCTTCTACAAACTATGGAAAAAATTTATTGCATTTTTATGGCATTTCTATTCACTTATTTTTTTTACTAGTTACTTATTTTTTTTTTTACTAGTAATGGTGGTGTCGGGGGGGATGGGACTGACTGGAGGAGGAGACATATCGCTGTGCATAATTACTACGAACCGCAGATCTGTCTCTTCTCTCCTGTCAGAACGAGGATTTGTGTGTTTACACACACAAATCCCCGATCTGACCCTCGTGCCCGTGATCGCGAGTGGCCGGAGGCGATCGCACCCGCGCATCGGGTCCCCCGCCGCGTGCCTTCTGTGGGTCTTAAAGGAGCCGACACACGGGTAGTATGGGGTTTCGCGGGAACTAACCACTTTGCCGACGTATATGTGCGTGAGCCGGTCGGCAAGTGGTTAATCAGCATCGGTCCAGTCATGTGATCCTGCAGCTCCATCTTCCCTGTGTCAGTGCACGGCAGCTGCAGGGGAGATGAGTGCCAACAACGGCTAGGCTTCGGGAGCCCATGGGTGATGTCACAGATCCTGGAATTCAGTAGATTAAAAATAGGTAAGTGTACTGTCCTTTTTTTTACAGGTTAGGCAGGATAAGTAGGAGGAGGGGAGAGGGAACGTTTTTAGCAACAGATATTGTTGAGGTTGTCTTCCACTCTAAGGGACTTTTATGGTACTAGAGAAAAGTCATAAAGTACATACGATGTAATAAAAATTGATAGTTTTTATTTGAACAGTCATACAATTGCACATGATCGAGCATGATAAAGCAAGACCAGGGGCGGACTGACCATTCGGGCACTCAGGCACTGCCCAGGGGCCCCATGCCACTAAGGGGCCCCATCAGGGTTGCCAGGCTCAATTAAAACCAGGGACAGTATGTAAAAATCTGTGTTTTTTTGTAAAATCCCAAGATTATAGCTGCCCTGCCTCTCCAGTACCTTTTCAGTGTGTGTATGTGTATTCTGTGTGTGTATACTGTGTGTGTATACTGTGTGTGTATACTGTGTGTCTGTGTGTGTGTGTGTATGCTGTGTGTGTATATTGTGTGTCTGTGTGTGCATACTGTATGTATGTGTGTGTATGCTGTGTGGCCCCATAATCTACTATTGCCTGGGGGCCCCATAATTTCCTATTGCCCGGGGGCTCCATAATCTTCTCCTATTGCCCGGGGGCCCCATAATCTCCTATTGCCCGGGGGCCCCATGAGTTGTCAGTCCGCCCCTGAGCAAGACTCACACATAGTAAACATTATAAGAACTACACCACCGTGCTCATATTACCCATGTTCCCTGTCTAATATTCTAAATAATGAGAATACCATCTTCTAAAAGCACATTATTTATAGTATAATCGCAACATTATTGGAGAAAGATCCGTTTTTCGTTGAATATTTCCCACTTCTTCTGGAATGGAAGAACAAACAACAGTACATCACCCAACTCCAGTTGTATAGATACCAGATATTTCATGTCCCAGGGCTAGTGCTCAAGTATATGGCCACCAATCGAAGTATGAGTCACCAATCACATAAGCCACTGTTGCGTTACATAGTTACTGTCAGGGGATGTTATACACAACATCCAAAGCAGGTGATCAGATCGCTGGGCTGCACCAAGGAATCAGGGACAAACGAGTAAATAAAGAAAGTATGTTTATTGTCAATGATAAAGATACACGTGAAAACAAGACAGCAAACCAAAACAAGTAAATGGTGAAAACACAGCAAACCCCAAAAACCCACCTAACTATCTATCTAACTAATATAATACACAAGCAAGGAAACCAACATGAAATAAAAAAAAAGGCATGGGTAAAAGCGACAAGGGAACAGAAAACAGGAATAATAAAGCAGACCAAGGAGCAGGGAACAGGAAAAAGGGTACAAGGTCAGGATACACAAACGGGGTTCAGGAACAAACAGGAACAAACAGGAACAGGCTGGAACAAGAGCAGGTACTGGCAGGGACAAGGGCTTAGCAGAGGAATACTGAAGCACTGGAGGTTAGTTCAGGGCGGGTTTATATAGTCCAGCAAAACCATGACAGGTGTGCTTGATGGCAAGTCTGCAGACCAGGCAGGGAGACCCCCGCTGGTGGCCACTGGAATTACACCCTTTTGGTGCTGAATGTAATAGTGCCACCAGCAGGAGAAACCGGAGATGACACCGTTCCTGACAGTTCCCCCTCCTAAAGGAGTGGCCTCCGGACACTCCATTCAGCCCTGGGTACGACAGTCCGAGTGGGTGCAGAAACACCTTAAAATGTTTCCCTACAGAGTCTGCGGACTTCTTCGCACTTCCAAGGTCAGAGTCTTTTAGTTCAATGGGGGACGTGCCATCAGAGTCTGAAAATAGGACACGTACCCCACCACCCGGGTCAGGAAGTTTGGATCTGGAGATGAAAATTAGCAGGGTAACGGGAAAGAAACCATCGGAGGCAGACCACACAGGAGCATTACATTCAAGCCAGGCGACAGACAGGATTGACCCAGTGGCAAGATGGCCATCAGTCAGGAACAGTTTTGGCAGGCACCATGTCATCAAGCTGAGCAGAAAGCAGAGGTACATCACGCTGGGCAGCAGGCAAAAGCACATCGAGCTGGGCAGCAGGCAAAAGCACATCGAGCTGGGCAGCAGGCAAAAGCACATCGAGCTGGGCAGCAGGCAAAAGCACATCGAGCTGGGCAGCAGGCAAAAGCACATCGAGCTGGGCAGCAGGCAAAAGCACATCGAGCTGGGCAGCAGGCAAAAGCACATCGAGCTGGGCAGCAGGCATGGGCACCTCAAGCTGGGCAGCGGGCTCATCAAGCTGGAGAGCAGGCACTGATACTTCTGGCTGGAACACTGGCACCTCAGACTGGAACACTGGCACCGAGACATCAGGCTGGAGGGCTGGCACAGAGACATCAGGCTGGAGGGTTGGCACCGAGACATCAGACCAGGCGGCAGGTACTGGAACTTCAGACTGGGCAGTAGGCCCATCAGGCAGAACAGCAGGTGCTGGCACAACAAGCTGAACAGAAGGCACATCGGACTGGATAGCAGGTACTGGAACTTCAAACCGGGCAGCCGGTACTGGAACTTTAGACTGGGCAGCAAGCACAGACACTGGCACATCAGGCAGAACAGCAGGTGCTGGAACAACAGGCAGAACAGCAGGTGAATCGGACTGGATAGTCGGTACTGGAACTTCAGACTGGGCCGTGGGCACAGGCGCTGGCACGTCAGGCAGAACAGCAGGTACTGGCACAATAGGCAGAACAGCAGATACATCAGACTGGATAGCAGGTACTGGAACTTCAAACCGGGCAGCTGGTACTGGAACTGCAGACTGGACAGTGGGCACAGGTGCTGGCACATCAGGCAGAACAGCAGGTACATCAGACTGGATAGCAGGTACTGGAACTGCAAACCGGGCAGCTGGTACTGGAACTTCAGACTGGGCCGTGGGCACAGGCGCTGGCACATCAGGCAGAACAGCAGGTACATCGGACTGGATAGCAGGTACTGGAACTTCAAACCGGGCAACTGGTACTGGAACTGCAGACTGGACAGTGGGCACAGGTGCTGGCACATCAGCAGGTACATCGGACTGGATAGCAGGTACGGGAACTTCAAACCGGGCAGCTGGTACTGGAACTTCAGACTGGACAGTGGGCAGAGGTGCTGGCACATCAGGCAGAACAGCAGGTACATCGGACTGGATAGCAGGTACTGGAACTTCAAACCGGGCAGCTGGTACTGGAACTTCAGACTGGACAGTGGGCACAGGTGCTGGCACATCAGGCAGAACAGCAGGTACATCGGACTGGATAGCAGGTACTGGAACTTCAAACCGGGCAGCTGGTACTGGAACTTCAGACTGGACAGTGGGCACAGGTGCTGGCACATCAGGCAGAACAGCAGGTCCATCGGACTGGATAGCAGGTACTGGAACTTCAACCCGGGCAGCTGGTACTGGAACATCAGACTGGGCAGCAAGCACAAACACTGGCACATCAGGCAGAACAGCAGGTGCTTTGGACTGGATAGTCGGTACTGGAACTTCAGACTGGACAGTGGGGACAGGCGCTGGAACATCAAGCTGGAACAGATCAGCTGGTGGGGAGGCAGGATTGGATACTGGCATGATGGTATGGGTTGGAAAAAACTTCCGCTTCTTTTTGCTTTTAGCCACTAGGGATCTATAAGTGGGTACAGGGCTGTAGGTAGGGAATGCAGCTGGTAGAAGCGAAGAGTGAAAGGATGGCAAGACAGAGGGAGTAGGTTTTGAAGGGAGATTTAGTGGAGCTGATGGAGGCAGTTGAGAAGCATCAGGGGAGTTAAAGGCAGGGTAGGTGCAACAGGAGGAAACAGGGTACTGGTATTTCATTGGTAGAGAAGTATATTTGGAGCTAACAGAAGCTGAATGCAACAGACTTGACCAGGCCTGTATTAATGATTGCACTGCATCAGGTTTGCACTTGGCTTGTCTGACCAGAGACTGCACTGATTCAATGCATTTTGCAAGCACCTGCTGAGGACAAGCTGAATATTGTTCAAAAAAAAATGCTGAGTCATCCTCCAACAGCCAAACTAAAGATTCTACCTGAGCTGCACTAAAAGGGGGTGTATAGTCATCACCTCCCTCAGCGACATCAGACAGGGCCAACTCAGTACAGATCTTAATTAATGGTTGCACATCTCCAAACAAAAAACTGCCTTGCTCAATAAAAACATGAGCTAGGCGGATGCATTCTAACAATTGTTCCCTAGTGTATTCAGCCAATGTCTGATAACAAAAGTCTCTGTCATCAGTTGCCAGGAGCGATAAATACAAAATACTTTCAAAATCCATCTTTCAACAATAGCTGGGACTGAGGCTGGGTTCACACTGGTGCGACACGACAGCCGTCCTACTTTGGATCCGACTTTGCCCTGCGACATGAAGCCGGCATGTGTCCGACTTTCAATGAACGGGGATCCGACTTGGATCCCCGCCAATGCCGGCACTGTGTTTGGTATGAATCTTTAGGGGGGAACTCCGCGCCAAATTTTAAATAAAAAACCGGCATGGGTTCCCCCTCCAGAGGCATACCAGGCCCTTGGGTCTGGTATGGACCTTGAGGGGAACCCCCTACGCCGAAAAAACGGCGTGGGGGGGGTCGCCCCCAATCCATACCAGACCCTTATCCGAGCACGCAGCCCGGCCGGACAGGAATGGGGGTGGGGACGAGCGAGCGCCCCCCCCCCTCCTGAACCGTACCAGGCCGCATGCCCTCAACATGGGGGGTGGTGCCTTGGGGGAGGGGGCGCGCTGCGGCCCCCCCACCCCAAAGCACCTTGTCCCCATGTTGATGAGGACAAGGGCCTCTTCCCGACAACCCTGGCCGTTGGTTGTCGGGGTCTGCGGGCGGGGGGCTTATCGGAATCCGGGAGCCCCCTTTAATAAGGGAGCCCCCAGATCCCGGCCCCCCACCCTATGTGAATGAGTATGAGGTACAGCGTACCCCTACCCATTCACCTAGGAAAAAAGTGTCAATTTAAAAAAAAACACTACACAGATTTTTAAAGCATTTTATTAGACAGCTCCGGGGGTCTTCTTCCGACTTCGGGGGTCTCTCCGGTTCTTCTCCACGCTCTCCGGATCTTCTGCCGGGCTCCTCCGCTCTCTTCTGCTCTTTTGCCGCTCTTTTGCTAAAGCGGAGGAGCCTGGTCTTCAATCTTCTGCCTTCTGCCCTCTTCTCCTGATGTTGACACGACGCTCTCTGGGGCTAGAATGCTCTCTGTGCGCTCTGCTCTGACTTATATAGGCGGTGACCCCGCCCCCTTATGCCGTCACAGTCCCTGGGCATGCTGGGACTGTGACGTTTTAGGGGGCGTGGTCATCACCCGATGACCATGCCCCCTTATGCCGTCATAGTCCCAGCATGCCCAGGGACTGTGACGGCATAAGGGGGCGGGGTCACCGCCTATATAAGTCAGAGCAGAGCGCACAGAGAGCATTCTAGCCCCAGAGAGCGTCGTGTCAACATCAGGAGAAGAGGGCAGAAGGCAGAAGGCAGAAGATTGAAGACCAGGCTCCTCCGCTTTAGCAAAAGAGCGGCAAAAGAGCAGAAGAGAGCGGAGGAGCCCGGCAGAAGATCCGGAGAGCGTGGAGAAGAACCGGAGAGACCCCCGAAGTCGGAAGAAGACCCCCGGAGCTGTCTAATAAAATGCTTTAAAAATCTGTGTAGTGTTTTTTTTTAAATTGACACTTTTTTCCTAGGTGAATGGGTAGGGGTACGCTGTACCCCATACTCATTCACATAGGGTGGGGGGCCGGGATCTGGGGGCTCCCTTATTAAAGGGGGCTCCCGGATTCCGATAAGCCCCCCGCCCGCAGACCCCGACAACCAACGGCCAGGGTTGTCGGGAAGAGGCCCTTGTCCTCATCAACATGGGGACAAGGTGCTTTGGGGTGGGGGGGCCGCAGCGCGCCCCCCTCCCCCAAGGCAACAACCCCCCATGTTGAGGGCATGCGGCCTGGTACGGTTCAGGAGGGGGGGGGCGCTCGCTCGTCCCCACCCCCATTCCTGTCCGGCCGGGCTGCGTGCTCGGATAAGGGTCTGGTATGGATTGGGGGGACCCCCCACGCCGCTTTTTCGGCGTAGGGGGTTCCCCTCAAGTTCCATACCAGACCCAAGGGCCTGGTATGCTCTTGGAGGGGGAACCCATGCCGGATTTTTATCTAAAATTTGGCGCGGAGTTCCCCCTCAAGATGATCTTAGCACAAGTCGCGTGCCGAAGTCGGATCATGCGAGACGGCAATCCGACTTTGATCCGACTTCAATGATAGTCAATAGGCTGAAGTAGGATCAAAGTCGGACCAAAGTAGTACAGGGAGCATTTCTAAAGTCGGAACGACTTGTGTCGGACCAGTTAGGACGGCTCCCATAGGGAAACATTAAATTTCACACGTCATGCGACATGAGCTCCCAATGTCGGAGCGTTTGTCGGACCAGTGTGAACCCAGCCTCAGGCCCCAATTCCCAGGTGCAACCGATCTGATTGTATGGCTTCAGTATTCTGTCAGGGGATGTTATACACAACATCCAAAGCAGGTGATCAGATCGCTGGGCTGCACCAAGGAATCAGGGACAAACGAGTAAATAAAGAAAGTATGTTTATTGTCAATGATAAAGATACACGTGAAAACAAGACAGCAAACCAAAACAAGTAAATGGTGAAAACACAGCAAACCCCAAAAACCCACCTAACTATCTATCTAACTAATATAATACACAAGCAAGGAAACCAACATGAAATAAAAAATAAGGCATGGGTAAAAGCGACAAGGGAACAGAAAACAGGAATAATAAAGCAGACCAAGGAGCAGGGAACAGGAAAAAGGGTACAAGGTCAGGATACACAAACGGGGTTCAGGAACAAACAGGAACAAACAGGAACAGGCTGGAACAAGAGCAGGTACTGGCAGGGACAAGGGCTTAGCAGAGGAATACTGAAGCACTGGAGGTTAGTTCAGGGCGGGTTTATATAGTCCAGCAAAACCATGACAGGTGTGCTTGATGGCAAGTCTGCAGACCAGGCAGGGAGACCCCCGCTGGTGGCCACTGGAATTACACCCTTTTGGTGCTGAATGTAATAGTGCCACCAGCAGGAGAAACCGGAGATGACACCGTTCCTGACAGTTACATCACTTATCTAGTTGAAAAAAAGAGAAAAGTCCATCCAGTTCAACCAACAGGAAAAAAAAAAAAAGAAAACCAACACACTCAAATAGAAAACCTCCATATACACATCCAATACCCACATTTGATCCAGAGGAAGGCAAGGAAAACTCCAATAAAGCATCATCCAATTTGCTCCAGCGAGGAAAAAAAACTATTTCCTGATCCCCCAAGAGGCAATCTGATACTCCCTGGATCAAGTTTACCTATAAATATTAGAATCCAATTATATTATGTATATCTAGGAAATAATTTAGGTCTTTCTGGATCTTTCCTGAAAAAAAAGCAATCTACTGAGCTGACCAGAACCAGCTCTTGAGGAAGTCTATTCCAAATTTTCACAGCTCTTACTGTGAAGAAGCCTTTCCGTATTTGAAGATTAAATCTCTTTTCCTCCAGATGTAAGGAGTGCACCCTTGTCCTCTGTGAATAACTCAAAACCAAGTTTACTATATGGACCACTTATACATGTTGATCATATCCCTCCTCAATCCCCTCTTCTCAAGAGAGAATAAATTCAGTCCCTCTAAGCTTTCTTCATAACTGAGCTCCTCCATGCCTCTTATCAGTCTGGCTGCCCTTTTCTGCACTTCCTCCAGTTCCCCAACATCCTTTTTGTGAACAGATGTCCAAAACTGAACTACATATTCCAGATGAGGTCTTACTAATAATTTGTACGCGGGCAAAATGATCTCTCTCTCTCTCTCTCTCTCTCTCTCTCTGTCTCTCTCTCTCTCCATATACTGCTCTTAGTACAAGAAAAGAGTTTGCTTTGATACCATATAAAAATAAAAGCTGGGGAAGGAGCCATGCAGTTGGCGGAAGTACACCAACCGTATAGGAGAGAGAGAGCTGTGCTGTGCGTCAAGCCATGCTGTACTAAGCCACCTTGTGCCGAGCCATGTTGTGTCAAGCTGTGCAGTGTCAGAGAGAGTAAAGAGTGGGTTGCTGTGCTGGCACTGGAACCAGGAGGCTGATCTGAATGGGGACATCTGCATTCAGAATTGCTGTTGAAGTTGTCATTACATTCGCTGCCATCTGCTGTACCCACCCCCACCATAAAGACCACTTGCTGCCATTAGAGGACTGCCTACAGAGGAATCCGGTGAGAGGGTCTCTGACCTGCATTACAGTTACAACCACCTGTTAACCCTTTTCTTCAAAAGCCATTTCTCCCCATCAACACTATCACACTTGCAGTTGCACCCACTGCTAGGCAGGGGCCATCAAAGACAAATATGAAGCAAAAGGCCATTAGAACACCAGAATGCTGACTTTGCTATTCATCTTCCTCCCGTTGCTGTTTAGGATTCTAGTTCTGATACCCCCAACTGCCCCTGTGAACTTGCTCAACTTTCTGCATTGCTGTCTTAAGAAGTCTACATGTTTAAAAAGGCCAAGTTTACACTAAACTGCTGCAAAATGCCACACTTTGAGTCATCGTCATCATTCTGCATGTTTTAAAGGGCCCCAACATAGCCGGCAGAGGTTCTCCATAAAGACCTGTCCAAGTCACTCTATTCCTGAGGGCAGAACTGGGTTGCTTTTACTGAATTTAAATTTGAAGCTCTAATCCTAGCCCTTTTTGTCTGAGAGCCTTTAAATGACTTAGTCTGTTACATCTTTCCATAATTCTATTTGGTCAATTGAGAAATAACCTTTCATATGGAGAGCTACTGTTTACACTCATATTGTTGCAGTATAAGCTGGGTTAACACTAGAGGTACATCTGTTGAGTACACTGTATCTGTTACTGTTGTGTTTATGTGCACTGATGTTGATGTACTAATCTGCTTTTTTACATTTATGATTTTAAAGCGGAGTTCCGCCCACATTTTTCACTCCTCACCATGCAGTACTAATGTGCATCCTTAAAATGAATTGGCATTTTATTTTTTCTGTTCACTTACCTGATTTATGCCTATATCTTCTATATTCACTTCCTCCTTTAGCTTCTGTGGCACCATACGTCATTTCCAGTTTTGCATTGACTCCTGGGAGATCTTGGTCATCTTGGCATGGCACTGCTCCTGCAACATTTAACATTGGCGTCTATGGAAAATCTTGGTCAGCTTGGCATGGCACTGCTCCCGTAACATTTAACATTGGCGTCTATGGAAAATCTTGCTCAGCTTGGCATGGCACGGCTCCAGTAACATTTAACATTGGTGTCTATGGAAAATCTTGGTCAGCTTGGCATGGCACGGCTCCAGTAACAATTAAAATTGGCTTCTATGGAAAATCTTGGTCAGCTTGGCATGGCACGGCTCCAGTAACATTTAACATTGGCTTCTATGGAAAATCTTGGTCAGTTTGGATTGCACCACACTGCACATGTGTGAGATCGGCAGGTGCATGCTGGGTAGCTCGCATGCACAGAATCCAGGAAGAAGGACACTGTGGCCCACACTGGAGACGGCCGCGCTGTGCAAGAACTTCACAAAGTTAGAAAACGATGCTGCACAAATAGAAAACTGGGCATAGTTTACAGCATACCTTTGTTAGATTGCATGAGGCATGAGTATTCTAGGAGTATTTTTATCTTCAAAGTCATATTTCTGCCGGAACTCCGCTTTAATCTGTCAATACAGTCTGCTTATCTTTGAGCAATTCTTGAATGTCTGCTGAGAGTTCCCAAACAAGATAGTCTGGTGGTGTCAGCGAGGGTGAGGCTAGGGCTAGAAAGAGCATAGGGCCCAATATCACTAGTGGCTCCTACGCAGTAGCAGCAGGTACATAAGGGGCACAGGGGCACTGCTCCCCTAGTCTGCATGCAGTTTGCATACAGTGCGCCGGACTCAAAGTTTTCTATGAAGTTGTTTTTTTTTTCAAGCACATGATTAGAGCCTGAGGCTCCAATTGGCTTGAAAAAGGTTGTCACCCATTTGTGACACTAGCGGATCTATATTCACCATTGGTTTCCGGCTTCTTCTTTGGGCACCAGGCAGCTAAGCAGGTTGGCTATGCTGCTGTATGATGTAGATGTGAGGCTGCTTGAAGTGGCATTGCTGTTTTTGCGCAGAAGTTGCTGCCCCCCCAAAAAAGTTTAGCACCAGCCGCCACTGCTCCCACGAGGGTAGCGCTACATATGTAAAGAGAAAATACGATATACAATAAAAAAGGAATAAAATGGAAAAAATATGAACCTATTAAAAAAGATATTCAGCAAGCAAAAAAAAACAAATGATTTTCCCTTGTAGAGTTTTTTTGTTTCATTATTACATACCTATTTTTTTTCTTTTGTAGTTCACCATTCAAGATATTTCCCGTGGGGGGCCACTGATTCATCGACTGAGTTGCCGACAAAAGCACAAACATGGCACAATATGGTGATTTTACATTTCGTGTTCTATAGCATTGTGCAGTCATTAGGGGTTTAATTGTTAAACACATAAACATTATGGCACCTCTCCATAAATAAAGCAATATCTCATTTATTCTTCCAATGTGGTTTTTATTGCCTTTATGTGCCAGGTTTGAATTATGCATTAATAAGCCTGTGGGACATAATAGTTTTATGCTTTGAACGGGAGCTGAGCTGTGTACACCATCCACAGACCAATAGTCTTACAGAGCCTTTCACTCTCCCAGCGTGACGGCCGCAAAAATTCAGTTTTAATCGCGGGGCATAAGTTCAGACGGTTACAAGCATTTCAATTTTCCCTTACCGTCACCCTGAGCTTTTCCAAATTTTTTTCCCTTATGAAGGCTTAACGCAAGGTGAGAAGCAAACCGCGCACTCGGATATTTACAGCGCTTATTCTTGAGGTCCTCGGCTGGGGTGACTGTCAAAAGTTTAACAGCTCACACAAGGGGAGGAAATGTGTCATGAAATATATGGATGTTATTTTCAAATTATTGAAAAAGTAAAAGCTTAAAAAGAAGCAGTCATGGCTGAGCTTGGTCCAGATTTTTTAATCTATTTATTTCTACATTAGTCTTATGCTGACAGCTTACTAAAGTGGACCTTCGCTCCCCAAATTCTCTTTAGCTCCCTACAGGTCAACCCCCTGCAATATAAAAGGCCAATTTTTTTTTTTCAGTTCTAATTTTTTCCTGTTTGGCTCTGCCCCTCTCCACCATTATGGCCTGCCCCTGCAGCCTCCTAATATATCTCCACCATATACTGCAGGAGAATGCAAGAGCGAGAATACACAGCTTCTGTTGGGTGGACCTGGTGGCACGTCATCAAGGGCTGGTTGCAGAAATAACTGGCTCTCAATGACATCAGAGAAGAAATATGAAAAAAAAGGCATCCAAGAGGCTCTGGGACTTTTATATTAGTTTATCCAAAGTAATGAGCGGGCAAAAACATTTGAAGAGCCCACTGGCTCAGGTTAGGCTGCTCACAACAGACAAGCCTACCCTCCGGCAGGTTACCAGAAAAAATGTGCATACATGGAAGGAGAGCCAGACCAAAAGATAAAAGAGTCAAAATGTATTTATTGGTATTGTGCTAAAAGACAGCCAAAGTGTTTGTTTCAGGGGTCAAAGGAACTCCCCCCTTCATCGGGGGGTCAGTTGAAAATTAGAACTTTGAATGGATTCCAAGGGTTTCCTGTGTGGATCTGTATAGGGAAGCTGATTGCTGGATTAGAAGAATTACTGGCCAGCAATATCTGCATGAGCAACCAAGATAAGAAGCAGAAAAGAGGATGACGGTGCGGGACCTGCGCTGTGGCAGCAGATTGGTGGATCACAGCAGGACCACGCTGGATTCACTAGGCAGATGAGTATGTTTTCTGGAGAGAAATTAATGAGTATAAGGGGAAAAGGAAAAAATGTGAGGGATTGGGTAAGGAAAAAAGATTCTCTTTATGTTTCTGTACCATTTACTCCTGGAGGAGCCGCTATTGCTCAGGTCCCTTGTTCCCAGTGCCAATGACCTCTGGGCAGCACCACACTTTCTGAAACACCAAGGCTGAGGAGGAAATATTTATTTGTGCAGCACACCCAACAAATCAATAAACAAAACTGGCAACAATAGATACCAATTTTGAATAACACCACAAATAACTGGAGGTCCAAATGTCTCTGAACCTGCACCTTGGAACTAAGGAGGTCCTATCTAAAGGGTGATACTGGAAGCTAAAGGTCCATCATGGACGGTACTGGAAGCTAAAGGCCCATCATTCTCTCCAAACCTCTCCCACTGGCTCGTGTACTTGTAATCGTTGGGGCCCAAAGTTCTGGCATTGGAGTGCTCAAATTTGAGTGGATCTCACAACACAAGGCGTAAGTACCGAAACTGTATCCTAAAGTAAGGTGACACGGTCCTTCTAGGAGGCAGGAAATTGTGGCCAGCCGCCTCTCACCACCTAATGATTTGTGATCACGCCTCTTCAAGCATCTGGAACTCAGGATCTGGCAGTGGCGGTCCCTCACAGGACCAGTGATGTCAACAGTGGCTCAGGACCTGGCAATGGTGATCTCTCACAGCTGTAACCTCCATGTAGATGTAGCAGCAGAGTCTGCGATAAACACTCCAGCAGGCAGCTCTCCAAAGCAGCACTTCAATGTTCGATTCTTACTGTGCCCCATGAGACTGCCCCTTTACCAAAACATAGCCTATGTCAGGTAAGGGGCGTCTGTAGGTAAATCCATAACAGGAGCAAGCTCTTTCTCTGATTCAAACCCTTTCACATGCTCTTTCTCTCCCTGATGCAGTAGCTCTGAGCTCAGTGTTTACCAGCTCTCTGCTGTGATGGTGGAGGTAAAAAGTAGCAGCTAGGTATCTCTTAGCAACATCCCGGGGGTTTTCAAGTCAGGCTTTATGAGGTAATAAATGTCTTAAACCTATAGCAAGGTCATTATTCAAAGCTGCACAACTTGTTTCTATCTACAGACGTCCTTTATCTGCATAGGCAGTTTTTTTGGTAAAGGGGAACTAACGCTTTAAACATTCACCTCATATCTCCTGTCTAGCAATTTATAGCTAAACTTTATGTTTAGTAATTAGTATTATTATTAGAAATTAAACATAGATCTAGGACATCAAAATATGTAGCAAGGTCTTTTACCTATTTTGGTCTAATGAAAACCTCCAAGGCCAAAGATAACTGCCATCCTTCAATATGTGGTGGGTTGTGAGGCATAGTGGGTGCAAAGATGGTGAAAGTCATTGGGCGCCAGACACTTCTCAGATGTAAAAGAGGTTTTATTTCTTGTGACAGTCCTTTTCATATATTTTGGGGAAAAGAGGGTTAGGGCCAGGACACCCTTAGATAGTTGCAAACTCAATTGGCAGACTCCGAGACTTCAATAGGAGAACAGCCGTGCAGGGAAAGGCCCCAGCAAGGCACCACTTCTGCACGTGCAGGATTGTTGTCTCCTATGGTAACAGTCCTTTAACAGTTCCTAACTCAAACGTATCAGTTCCTTCAGCTCCACTACAACTCCTCCTTGTAGTTCTTCAAAACGGAGCTCCTGTTCTCTCACTAGACCCACTAAATCACTGAATATGAATCCCTTGAGCTCCTCCAAGGTTTGCGGTGGTATCCCCTCAAGAGTCACCCCCCGCTTCTCTGCTGGGTCCCTAGCTTGGTACTCCAGATACTCCTCAAGCTTCACCCCTGCTAACTGGCTTGGTCGCTGGCTTGACACACGAGGCTGCTCTGCAAGTGTCTCCTCCGCTGGTTGGGTCCCTGACTTGATCACCGCCTGAAGTTTCTCGATTCTCCACCGTGCCCTTCGGTGAGAATATGATTCTGGTACGTGCTTCAGTTACTCACTGTGGTGAGAAGCTTTCCTTCTACCTCCAACCACTGACAGGTTCTCCGGCCGGCAGAACCTGTCACTTTTGGTTGAACTGCAAGCCGCAGTCCCAACCCTGCACTGCCCTCTTACTTCTGGATAGGCCCTCACACAGCCTGGCAGCCAGATATCCCCAGTATAGGCCCAATCTCTGGCCTAGCAATCTGGGGCAGATGACACACTTCCACCCAGATGGCAGTCCGGATGGCATAGAACACAGATCACCTGACCTCACCCGAATGTATAGGCTCTCCCAGGAGGCAAAGGGATTAAAGAAAACCCCTACCCATTGGCTGGAACACCCACATACCCATAACCTGACCTTGGGTTGCCCTTCTTGTATCTAGTACCACCAAGTACGCGGCCACCTAGTGGTAGAAGAGAAAAGTGCAAAAAGGCCGGACTTAGGGACAAATCAATAGATCCCAATCAATCAACCAAGATAACTACTCTTGGAAAGTAAATTTGTGAGGAGCTCCCTGGCTAAACTCCAGGGTGTTACAAATAGAATATGCAATCTTACCAACTACAGTTAGTGATCACCCCCAAGGAGCTATTTGAACACATTAAGGCCTGCTTCACATGAGCGCTTAATTGCATACAAGGGATTTCAGCTTCAAGAATCAGCAGATGCATGAGAATAATGGTGGCGACTTAGCCTATACCAATTAAACAGTAATTTAACATTCTCCACCTCGTCCAATTAGAGAACACTTTGCATTCATTCAAAGAATGCTTTGAATGGCGTCTGTGCGGAATGGCCAACCTCTAGTGCTCAGAATGCAGCAAGGCAGCTACTCAGCGCAGGACCTGGAAGCTAGTAGAGATCACTGGAGTAGCTGTGTCTACTTCTGTGATTTTACAGCATCTAGGGACATCAGCCAGGTCTGGTAAAGTATATAGATCAGGGGTGTCCAACCAATGGCCCGTGTGCCTCATGCAGTCCCAGAGTGTTTAGCGTGCAGCCCGGGCCCATCTGGAGAGACACCAACAGCCACAGCGGGCGATACAGACCAGCCCGACCCATGCACACCTGTAGGGACACCAGGGATGCTGTGCAAACACAGCAGTCACAGCAGCCTATATCAACAAGATAGGCAACTGTACATTTGGTGCCGGGGCTGTCATGTTTGCAATAACACAGACAGCAGGGAATACAAGGGCGCCAGGTAAGTAAATGCTGCATAGCCAGATCTAGGGGGATATACTCCAGGGATAAAAATATAATCCTGCCACTTTATAAAACTCTAGTTAGGCCACATCTGGAGTATTCTGTCCAGATCTGGTCCCCAGTCCTCAGAAGAGATGTGCTGGAACTGGAGAGAGTCCAGAGAAGGGCAACAAAACTAATAAGGGGACTGGAGGACCTCGATTATGAGGAATGACTGCAAACACTAAATCTATTCTCGCTGGAGAAACAACGCTTGAGAGGAGATATGATAGCGATTTACAAATACCTCAATGGCGATCCCAGCATAGGAAAAAAATGATTCAGTCTCAAGGAGGACACGGGGCCACACAATGGGATTGGAGGAGAAACGGTTTAACCTTAAACTGCGCAGGGGGTTTTTCACTGTTAGGGCAAAAAGGATGTGGAACTCTCTCCCACATATGGTGGTGGCTGCGGGGAGTATGGATATTTTTAAGAGACTCTTATATGTGCATCTTAAAGAACACAACATACAGGGATATGGGAAATAATTATAGACACTGACACACACACACCTACACAGGTTGAACTGGATGGACTATTTTCTTTATTCAACCTTACCTACTATGTAATTATGTAGGGGGTGGTGGGAAGGGCTATGCCCCACCAGATTTTAAATGCACCCCCCACTCACCCTCAGGGCCGTCTTTAAGGATGGGTAAAAGGGGCAGATGCCCCGGGCCCTGTCATTGTTGTGGAGCCCAAAGCAGCTGCCTTATACTTGCCAACTATCCCGGTTTAAATTCCTTTGTCTGTTGAAGTTTTAGTCCCTTGATGTGTCCTGATATCTCAGTGTGAAGTGCTATTACTAATGCTGCCCAGCTCTGCCCTATTGTTGTGTACAGATGACTCACCTGCAGACCCTGTAATTACATGTAAATAGCAGCAGCATTCATATGTAAAAGAGGCATTAAATACAGATATAGCGGCATAGATATGTAAATAAAGGTGGCATTCATATGTATATCATGCCCCCTGCGGTGAGGAGATGATGTGCTGTAACCTCTAGCTACCAATCAGTGAGTAGTATTATTGTACAGTAATCTCTAGCAACCAATCAACAAGCAGAAATCGTGTGCTGTAACATCTAGCAACTATTCAGTGAACCGTAATGTGTGCTGTAACCTCTAGCAACCAGTCAGTAAGCGGTAATGATACACTGTAACCTCTGGCAACCAATCGCAATCGCTGCCTGATCTGATACAGTAAACTGATTTTAAGTCTAGCTGCTATTTATTGTATGTCTCAGAGCAGGTGGAGAGTGAAATTGTGTGTGTGTGTGTGTGTGTGTACCAAGAAAACGTTTGCCCAGGGTCCAATTGATATTAAAGACGGCCCTGCCCAACCTCCCACACAGCACACACAGGCGATTAGGGCCGGTGCGCATAGTAGCAGCAGTTCCTCCTGCGGCTCTCAGCAGATAGGTGCGGCTGCCGGCCCCGTTCACTATAACACCTTTTTTCGGCTCTCTACACATCACTGCTGGATGCACTTTGTCTGCAGGTAATTGCTGGCTGTTCACAAAGTCGCACCTACCTGCTGAGAGCCGCAGGAGGAACTGCTCATCAGCTATCCTTATTGTTAGTGTATTTTATGTATGACCCAAGACAATTCCTCTACTTCCAATGTGGCCCAGGAAGGTCAAAATAGATGGACACCGTCACACCCCGGATATAAATAGTTCTTTTGGTCCAAGGTGGACCAATATAACTATGTATGAAACATCCATACCTGGAATTCTATTTAAGCTGAAGAAAACACAGATTCATCCCAATGCTTTCCTGCCATTTCAGATTTTTGCTTCCCATTTTAGATTTTTGAAGAAATATGGAAAATCTGCCGGGTTTTGAAAGCTTAACGTGAATCATTTGAATATGGAAATTTTCAGGCGCTCTTTAGAAGCATTTTGTCAAGTTGTTAGACACTAAATTAGAGCCATCTCTATATTATACAGCTGACTATTACCAGTTAATAGCCGCGGGTATGCAGAATAATGACAAAGCCCTAGAGGGGTTTTTTTGCATAAGTGTCGGCTGCAGGAATATATGTTTTTCTCATTATAATTTCTCACCTCTGTTTTAAAGATAGACCGGTGTAATACCCCAATGTGAGCCACTGTGCGTGTAGATAGGCAGCTTTTTTTTTTTTTTTTTTAAATGTATACTCCTGTGCACTCTGGGCAGTCCAGCTTTACTCAAGGTGACAACTCGCAAAGGTGACACTGCACAGAGGAGGTAAGTATAACATGTTTATTATTTTTAACAAAAAAAAAAAACAAGACTTTAGTATTACTTTCATAGGATGGACTTGTGTCTTTTTTTTCAACCTCACCTACTATGTAACTTTAATCACTTCCGGACAGCCCACCGTCGTTATACGTCAGCTGTTTGAAGAGGATTATCGTTGTTATGGCAGAAGCTAGCTACCATAACCCTGGTATCCTTTTCTTCAGTGAGCGGTCCGGTTTAAGATAAAAGTGGCCTCTGTGGCGTATTCGCTGCGAGATCACTTTTATCGGCAGCGGGAGAGGGCCACCCCCCTCCCTCCCGCCGAGCCGTCAGCAGCGGCGGAGGCGATTGGGTCCTTCTTGTAGCCTGACATGGAGACTACTGAGGGGAAGATGGCCCCCACCCGTCTCCATATCACGGCAGGGCGGAAGCGACGTCAAAACGTCACTTCCGCCCATAGCTCCTAAAGGGCCATTTTTCTTTTAAAATGACAATTTTTTTTTTTTGTGCATTTTATGTAAATATGAGATCTGAGGTCTTTTTGACCCCAGATCTCATATTTAAGAGGTCCTGTCATGCTTTTTTTCTATTACAAGGGATGTTTACATTCCTTGTAATAGGAATAAAAGTGACACAATTATTATTTTTTTTTTTTTTTTACAGTGTAAAATTGAAAAAAAAGGTAAAATAAATAAGAAAAAAAAAATGTAAACGCGCCCCGTCGAGAACGTGCTTGCGTGCATAAGCGAACGCATACGTGAGTAGCGCCCGCATATGAAAACAGTGTTCAAACCACACAGGTGAGGTATCGCAGCGATCGGTAAAGCGAGAGCAATAATTCTAGCCCTAGATCTCCTCTGTAAAACATACAACCTGTGAAATTTTTTTAAAAATCGCCTATGGAGATTTTTAAGGGTAAAAGTTTGTCGCCATTCCATGAGCGGGCGCAATTTTGAAGCGTGACATGTTGGGTATCAATTTACTCAGCTTAAAGTGTAAGTAAACCCCCCTATCATTTTCAGCAAAGGAAGCTGCCATCTTTACCTCTGTTTAATCTACAACTGCCATGATGCTGCACATGTGATCAGTTATGACACCAGCCATTGGATGGTTTGACAGTTTGGTTGAGAGCACAACCAATGGGAGTGTTACATTTTTGGCACGTGCCAGAAATTAAACTGTTTTATGGATGGTTTTACTTCCACTTTAACATAGTCTTTCACAGTATAAGAAAAAAATTGGGCTAACTTTACTGTTGTCTTATTTTTTTTAATTCAAAAAATGTATTTTTTCCACAAAAAGTGCACTTGTAAGACCGCTGCGCAAATACGGTGTGACAGAAAGTATTGCCATTTTATTCTCCAGGGTGTTAGAAAAAAATGTATAATGTTTGGGGGTTCTAAGTCATTTTCTGCCAAAAAGAAAACTGTTTTTAACTTATATTTGTAAACAACAAATCTCAGAAAGAGGATCGGTCCCTAAGTGGTTAAAGTGGAGTTCCACCCACTTTTACAACTCTTCAGCATCCCTCACTAAACTGTGCACTGTAAACGAATTGGATATTTTTAAATTTATTTTCTCAGCACCTACTGTATATCTGCTGTATTCATTTTTCACTTCCTCCTCCCTGGTCGTGGCCCATCGCATCATTTCCTGTTTGCAATGCCTTCTGGGATTCCTCTGACACTGCCATTGCTATGGAAACCTGACCCGAAACCTATTACACTGCTTGTGCTGCACTGAGCATGTGCGAGATCTGCAAGGATGAGATCCAGGAAGAAATACAGTCTGGCTTCAGATGCCCACACTTAAGATGGCCACGGCCTGCTGTAAATTTATAAAATAACAAACTAGTGCTATAAACTAACAAAACAGACCTTAGTTCACAGACTAACTTTACTAGAATACATTAAGCTTGTGTATTATAGGGGTATTTTTA
The DNA here is from genome assembly GCF_042186555.1 of Aquarana catesbeiana. NCBI lineage: Eukaryota > Metazoa > Chordata > Amphibia > Anura > Ranidae > Aquarana > Aquarana catesbeiana. The sequence continues at coordinate 320,199,256 of NC_133330.1, forward strand.
TTTAAAAAGTATAATTTCGGCCGGAACACCACTTTAACTCCTTATTTAACTCCATTTAGGCCCCTTTCACACATGCAGACAGTATGTCCGTATTTCATCCATCCGTTTTCGGATGAAATACGGACATACATGCATCCCTATGGGATAGCGGGTGTCAGCGGATGTACATCCGCTAACACCCGATGTTGTCCGGCTCCGCTCTCGTCCGATTCTGCGGACAGAAGAAAATCCTATTTTTCTATCCGTCTGCAGAGCAGATCGGATGAACATGGACAGACGGTCCGTGTTCCTCCGATCCCCCATAGGGGAGAGCGGAGATCTGACAGGGCGGTCCCTGCACAGTGTGCGGGTCCCGCCCTGTCATCTGCCTGCTCAGCTGGGGAAACCGGAGCGATCCCCGCTGAGCAGCGGATAAACACGGGGCGGATCAACACGGATCCGTCCCGTGTGAAAGGGGCCTTAATGATTATTTTCCTGATGATTTTCTTTTGTTCACTTCTGTTTTATAAACTAGTATTTAATAAAACTTTTTTTTTTGTTTTTGTTTGCTTTGTTCATTAATATTTTTACACCTAACATATATTTACACGTTTCAAATTAAACAAGCACACAATTAAAAAAAAAAAAAGATTTCATTTGTAAATAACTTTTCAATACTTTGTACCACTGCTGACAGCTGAAGTGTAAACAAAACAGTTGAAGGCAAGTATCAGTAATTGGTATTGGCGAGTACTAAAAAAAAAAAGTATCAGTACTAATACTATCTGTAAAAAAAAAAAAAAAATGGTATCGGTACATCTCTACTTTTCAGTCTCCTTGAAGTTGTACTTCTCCTGTAATCCGTGATTCTATATAAATAGATGGCAAAAAAAAACAAAAAACACAAAGATTTGCATGAATCCACCCACTATTCCAGAACCCCAATTATTTGGATTTCTGATGAGATTGAGATATACGAATCACCTGCGGTTTTATGAAGGTTTTGCTGTGATTTGGACCGTTTTTTCTAAGAATTCGAAATTCAGCTGTTTCCTCTAAACTAATTGTACCGTACCAAACAAAGTGAAGCACTTTTCATCCCTCTACCATTCATTATTAAACGTGTTAGCAGAGCAGCATCATCTGTAAGCAATATGATCCATTTACTTTCCGTTTGAACATAAAAATGAACACATTTCACTGGCCTCCATAACTTCACCAGAGAAACATTCCGCTAAAAAGTCAAATGAATATTTTACACGGCATAAACAAAATTGCTGTAGCCCTTCTATGAATATTTTAACGGTGGAAGTAAGTTCCAAGTTCGTTTAACATCAATAATATCGTTCCTCATTTAGAATGAATATGTATTATATGTTCTTCAGATGTATAATTGAACAGTCTGACCCCGAAAACTGCAGGTTAAATAGTTTTTACAGAATATATTATTACAGGCCACTTCTCTACAGAGTCATGGGGGTGAAAGGAGCCCAAACATCACCTTCTGCGTGGGATTTGACTGGAAAGCAGAATTCAAAGAAAATATGGATTTGTAGAATTGCGGTGTCCCGGAATATGTCAGGATATTTAGAATGCGAAGCTGCTGAGGTTGTGAAATAAATACAATCATTTAACCGCTTCAGCCCCAGGAAGATTATACCCCCTTCCTGACCAGAGCACTTTTTGCGATTCGGCACTGCGTCGCTTTAACTGACAATTGCGCGGTTGTGCGACGTTGCACCCAAACAAAATTGATGTCATTTTTTCCCCACAAATAGAGCTTTCTTTTGGTGGTATTTGATCACCTCTGCGGTTTTAGTTTTTTGCGCTATAAACTAAAAAAGAGCGACAATCTTGAAAAAAAGCAATATTATTTACTTTTTGCTATAATAAATATCCCCCAAAAATATATCATTTTTTTTCCCCTCAGTTTAGGCCTATATGTATTCTTCTACATATTTTTGGTAAAAAAAAAAACGCAATAAGCGTATATTGGTTGGTTTGCGCAACAGTTATAGCGTCTACAAAATAGGGGATAGTTTTATGGCATTTTTATTATTATTTTGATCGTGACTGTGACATTATGACTGTGACATCGGACACTTTTGACACTATTTTGGGACCATTGTCATTTATACAGCGATCAGTGCTATAAAAATGCACTGATAACTGTGTAAATGACACTGGCAGGGAAGGGGTTAAACACTAGGGGGCAATCAAGGGGTTAAGTGTGTCCTAGGGAGTGATTCTAACTATGGGGGGGGGGTGGGCAGTAGATTCCTGTCATGTCACTAGGCAGAACATAGAAATGCCTTATTTACATAGGCATCTCTCCGTTCTCCCGCTCTGTGACACGACCGCGGGACACCGGCGGACATCGAGTTCGCGAGGGTCCCACGGCACGGTCACGGAGTACCATCAATTGCCGCCACTGTGCCATCATATGCAGTCACTGTGCCCCATAAAATGCAGCCATTGTGCCCATCAATTGCCGCCGCTGTGCCCATCAAACGCAGCCACTGTGCCCATCAAGCGCAGCCACTGTGCCCCATAAAATGCAGCCACTGTGCCCATCAATTGCTGCCACTGTGCTATCAAATGCAGCCACTGCGCCATCAAACGCAGCCACTGTGCCCATCAACTGCCACCACTGTGCCATCAAATGCAGCCACTGTGCCCCATAAAATGCAGCCACTGTGCCCATCAATTGCAGCCACTGTGCCATCAAATGCAGCCACTGTGCCATCAAACGCCGCTACTGTGCCCAACAATTGCCACCACTGTGCCCCATCAAACGCAGCCACTGTGCCCCAAACGCAGCCACTGTGCCCCAAACGCAGCCACTGTGCCCATCAAATGCAGCCACTGTGCCCCATAAAATGCAGCCACTGTGCCCATCAATTGCCGCCACTGTGCTATCAAATGCAGCCACTGCGCCATCAAACGCAGCCACTGTGCCCATCAACTGCCACCACTGTGCCATCAAATGCAGCCACTGTGCCCCATAAAATGCATCCACTGTGCCCATCAATTGCCATCACTGTGCCATCAAATGCAGCCACTGTGCCATCAAACGAAGCCACTGTGCTTATCAATTGCCGCCACTGTGCCCATCAATTGCCACTACTGTGCTCCATCAAATGCAGCCACTGTGCCCATCAATTACCGCCACTGTGCCATCAAATGCAGCCACTGTGCCCCATAAAATGCAGCCACTGTGCCCATCAATTGCCGCCACTGTGTCATCAAATGCAGCCACTGTGCCATCAAACGCAGCCACTGTGCCCATCAACTGCCACCACTGTGCCATCAAATGCAGCCACTGTGCCATCAAATGCAACCACTCTGCCATCAAATGCAGCCACTGTGCCAAACGCTGCCACTGTGGCCATCAATTGCCTCCACTGTGCCCCATCAAACGCAGCCACTGTGCCCCAAACGCAGCCACTGTGCCCTTCAAATGCAGCCACTGTGCCCCATAAAATGCAGCCACTGTGCCCATCAATTGCCGCCACTGTGCTTTCAAATGCAGCCACTGTGCCATCAAACGCAGCCACTGTGCCCATCAACTGCCACCACTGTGCCATCAAATGCAGCCACTGTGCCCCTTAAAGTGCAGCCACTGTGCCCATCAATTGCCACCACTGTGCCATCAAATGCAGCCACTGTGCCATCAAATGCAGCCACTGTGCCATCAAACAGAGCCACTGTGCTCATCAATTGCCGCCACTGTGCCCATCTATTGCCGCTACTGTGCTCCATCAAATGCAGCCACTGTGCCCATCAATTACCGCCACTGTGCCATCAAATGCAGCCACTGTGCCTCATAAAATGCAGCCACTGTGCCCATCAATTGCCGCCACTGTATCATCAAATGCAGCCACTGTGCCTTAAAACGCAGTCACTGTGCCCATCAACTGCCACCACTGTGCCATCAAATGCAGCCACTGTGCCATCAAATGCAGCCACTGTGCCCATCAATTGCCACCACTGTGCCATCAAATGCAGCCACTGTGCCATCAAACGCAGCCACTATGCTTATCAATTGCCGCCACTGTGCCCATCAATTTGCCGCTACTGTGCTCCAAACGCAGCCACTGTGCCCATCAATTACTGCCACTGTGCCATCAAATGCAGCCACTGTGCCCCATAAAATGCAGCCACTGTGCCCATCAATTGCCGCCACTGTGCCATCAAATGCAGCCACTGTGCCATCAAACGCAGCCACTGTGCCCATCAATAGCCGCCACTGTGCCCCATCAAACGCAGCCACTGTGCCAAATGAAATGCTGCCAGTGTGCCCCACGCCGGCCCGCCGTCTGCACTTACATCTGCTATGATTGGACGCCTGGCGTCCAATCGCAGCGCCTGTTGTTTCAGCCAATCAGGTGACGGGAAACAGATCCGGATTAGGATTGCACACCTTTTATTTTGATGCACCCAAAATGTATGTAGCTGATTTAAAACCTAAAGTTATATCGGGATTTAAAACTGTAAGAATATTGCTCAAGGTCCCGTGTCTGCTGCATTAAACCGTAGTATTACAGCAGAGAAAAATTGCATTTGTTTACACACGGCAAAAATTACATTATTTTCTAAATAAGACATTTCAAAGCATCTGAACTATTCCATCTCAGCAGCTGGCTGCGTGCGCGGAATCGCAATGACACTTCTCCTACCGTGTTCAACCTATAGCTTCCATAACTGCTTTATTACACGCTGGACATATTTATGTGAATCCCCGGTGAAGTGAAAAATATTAAATAAACCTGCGGGGTGTAAAGCGACAAGTGTCCAGGTCACGTACCCTATGAAGTGCTAATCCTGAGAGTGTCCTCTCATGCTTGAAAGAGATCTGACATCACTCAGCCAGGCTGAAAAGTCACTTTTGGTCGGAGGGACATGAAGGTGGCTTTGCCGGGAAGCTTCTTGAGCTGTTGAGCCGGTGTGTACGGTTTATGGATTTCTGGACCGGCACAAGAGATGTTTGTATAATGCCTGTACTGTGCAAATGAAGATACCCTTTGTATAATAATATACACCACTGACATGTGGACCTTTTTAGATAAAGGTTTTTTTTTTGTGTGTTTTTTTTTATAACAGAAATGAAAATCCCCTATTTGTGTAGGGCTTGGTTCACAATCCACCCTTTAACCACTTGCCGACCAGGCTTTTTCTGGCACTTTTTGTTTTAAATCAGTATTTTTTGCTAGAAAGTGACTATATTATACTTTTTTATCATAGAGCCTAGGGAATAAAATGGTGATCATTGCATTTTTTTATGTCACACAGTATTTGTGTAGCGGTTTTGTAAACGCAATTGTTTTAGAAAAAAAACACCCTTTATAGATTAAAAAAAAAAAAAAAACACAATATTTACCCGAATTTTTTTGTATAATGTGAAGGATAATGTTACGCTGTGTAAATAGATAGCTAACATGTCACGCTTTAAAATTGCACATGCTCGTGGAATGGTGACAAACTACAGCCCTGGAAGGATTTACCCCCTTCCTGACCAGAGCACTTTTTGCGATTTGGCACTGCGTCGCTTTAACTGACAATTGCGCGGTCGTGCGGCATTGCACCCAAACAAATTGGTGTCCTTTTTTTCCCAATAAATAGAGCTTTTTTTGGGTGGTATTTGATCACCTCTGCGATTTTTATTTTTTGCGCTATAAACAAAGGAATAGCGACAATTTTGAAAAAAAACGCAATATTTTTTACTTAATAATAATAAATATCCCCCAAAAATATATAAAAAAATATATTTTTTTCCTCAATTTAGGCCAATATGTATTCTTCTACATATTTTTAGTTAAAAAAAAATCGCAATAAGCGTATATTTATTGGTTTGCGCAAAAGTTATAGCGTCTACAAAATAGGGGATAGTTTTATGGCATTTTTATTATTATTATTTTTTTTATTAGTAATGGTGGTGATCAGCGATTTTTATCATTAATGCAACATTATGGCGGACACATTGGACACTTTTGACACTATTTTGGGACCATTGTCATTTATACAGTGATCAGTGATCATGGGTTAAACACTAGGGGGCAATCAAGGGGTTAAGTGTGTCCTAGGGAGTGATTCTAACTGTGGGGGGGGTGGGCTGACATGACAGCCATCATTGCTCCCGATGACAGGGAGCAGTAGGTCCCTGTCATGTCACTAGGCAGAATGGGGAAATACCTTGCTTACAAAGGCATCTCCCTGTTCTTCCGCTCCGTGACACGATCGCGGGCACCCGGCAGACATCGCCCATAATGCCGCATCTTAAAGGGGATGTACCTGTATGCCCTTTTGCCCACCCATGCCATTATGGCGACGTATAACGGCGTGCGGCGGATGGGAAGGGGTTAAGGTCAGGTAAACATGAAAAGGTGCGTCCAAATATAATGCATTTCTATATCCCACCAGTAGATGAGGCTATGGGCTTCTTTTCTATTTCTACTTACCTCCTGTTCATATGGAGCTCAGTATCTCATGCTGAAGGCAATAGACACAAGTGATTGAATCAGATCATTATAGGGGTTGATTTACTAAAACTGGAGAGTGCAAAATCTGGTGCAGCTCTGTGTGGTAGCCAATCAGCTTCTAACTTCAGCTTGTTCAAGTAAGCTTTGACAAAAAACTTGGAAGCTGATTGATTTATATCAGGGGTTGGGAACCTATGGCTCACGAGCCAGATGTGGCTCTTTTGATGGCTGCATCTGGCTCTTGCCTCTCAATCCGCAGATCGCGTGGTGTGCCCATAGGAAAGGCTGCGGCTTCGGCCTAGCTCTGGAGCAGCGGCCATCTTGGTACACCCGGCGGCGGCCTAGGTGAGCGGCGTGCTGACGTCATCATCACCCACCTCAACTGCTTGTGGATCTGCTTGTGTAGTGGTAAGCAAGCAGACAACTGTAGGGGAGATGTGGATATTATAGTGGGGGGAGATGTGGGGATATGTGGATATTACAGTGGAGAGATGTGGATATTAGTGGGGGAGATGTGGGGAGATGTGGATATTACAGTGGGGGAAGATGTGGATATTACAGTGGGGGAGATGTGGACATTACAGTGGGGGGAGATGTGGACATTACAGTGGGGTGAGATGTGGATATTACAGTGGGGGAGATGTGGATATTACAATGGGGAGATGTGGATATTACAGTGGAGGGAGATGTGGATATTACAGTGGGGGAGATGTGGATATTACAGTGGGGGAGATGTGGATATTACAGTGGAGGGAGATGTGGATATTACAGTGGGGAGATGTGGATATTACAGTGGGGGATGTGGATATTACAGTGGGGAGATGTGGATAATACAGTGGGGGGGGTGTGGATATTACAGTGGGGTGAGATGTGGATATTACAGTGGGGGGGATGTGGATATTACAGTGGGGAAGATGTGGATGTTACAGTGGGGGGAGATGTCAATATTACAGTGGGGGGGATGTGGATATTACAGTGGGGGAGATGTGGATATTACAGTGGGGGGAGGTGTGGATATTACAGTGGGGGGATGTGGATATTACAGTGGGGGATGTGGATATTACAGTGGGGGGAGATGTGGATATTACAGTGGGGGGAGATGTGGATATTAGAGTTGGGGGAGATGTGGATAATACAGTGGGGGAGATGTGGATATTACAGTGGGGGAAATGTGGATATTACAGTGGGGGGATGTGGATATTACAGTGGGGGGAGATGTCGATATTACAGTGGGAAGAGATGTGGATATTACAGTGGGGAGATGTGGACATTACAGTGGGGGAGATGTGAATATTACAGTGGGGAGATGTGGACATTACAGTGGGTGAGATTGTGGATATTACAGTGGGGAGATGTGGATATTACAGTGGGGGGAGATGTGGATATTACAGTGGGGGAGATGTGAATATTACAGTGGGGGAGATGTGGATATTACAGTGGGGGGATGTGGATATTACAGTGGGGGGATGTGGATATTACAGTGGAGGGATGTGGATATTACAGTGGGGGGATGTGGATATTACAGTGGGGGGATATGTGGATATTACAGTGGGGGGAGATGTGGATATTACAGTGGGGAGATGTGGATATTACAGTGGAGAGATGTGGATATTACAGTGGAGGGATGTGGATATTACAGTGGGGGGAGATTTGGATATTACAGTGGGGGAGATGGCGTGGATATTACAGTGGGTGAGATTGTGGATATTACAGTGGGGAGATGTGGATATTACAGTGGGGGAGATGTGGATATTACAGTGGGGAGATGTGGATATTACAGTGGGGGAGATGTGGATATTACAGTGGGGAGATGTGGATATTACAGTGGGGAGATGTGGATATTACAGTGGGGGGAGATGTGGATAATACAGTGGGGGAGATGTGGATGTTGCAGTGGGGGGAGATGTCAATATTACAGTGGGGAGATGTGAATATTACAGTGGGGGAAATGTGGACATTACAGTGGGGGAGATGTGGACATTACAGTGGGGGAGATGTGGATATTACAGTGGGGGAGATGTGGATATTACAGTGGGGGAGATGTGGATATTACAGTGGGGGAGATTGTGGATATTACAGTGGGGAGATGTGGATATTACAGTTGGGGAGATGTGGACATTACAGTGGGGGAGATGTGGACATTACAGTGGGGAGATGTGGATATTACAGTGGGGGAGATGTGGATATTACAATGGGGAGATGTGGACATTACAGTGGGGGAGATGTGGACATTACAGTGGGGAGATGTGGACATTACAGTGGGGAGATGTGGACATTACAGTGGGGGAGATGTGGACATTACAGTGGGGAGATGTGGATATTACAGTGGGGGAGATGTGGACATTACAGTGGGGAGATGTGGACATTACAGTGGGGAGATGTGGATATTACAATGGGGAGATGTGGATATTACAGTGGGGGAGATGTGGACATTACAGTGGGGGAGATGTGGACATTACAGTGGGGGAGATGTGGACATTACAGTGGGGGAGATGACGTGGATATTACAGTGGGGGAGATGTGGACATTACAGTGGGGGAGATGACGACATTACAGTTATAATTAATCGAAATTAGTCGATTCATCGATTTAAAAAAAAATCAATCACGTTTAACGGATGGAAGTCTCAACGCCTGCTTGAAGCGTAACCTCACCATGTATCAACCAGACTACAAAGCCATCAACAAAACCATGCAGCACCAGAAGTCGCATTAATGGTAAGAAGTACTTTATTCATCATTGGTTAGCAACAACATAACAATGTTATTAAAAAGAATTCAGAGACTTATTGTACTTTAAAGGTGTTGGTCTTACATAAAAGGCACACATTTACTTATTTAGTTTTAAACATGTTGTGTTGTGTGGCTCTCACGGAATTACATTTTAAAATATGTGGCGTTCATGGCTCTCTCAGCCAAAAAGGTTCCTGACCCCTGGTTTATATGCAGAGCTGCCCCAGATTTTGCACGCTCCAGTTTTAGTAAATCACCCCTATGAGTCTAGGAATACTGTGCACTTTAAATGGTATTTGACCTTCTTTCTGAGAGCTGTAGTGATATATCATGAATGGTGCTTAGACCCAATTGTAGACAGATCACACCACCAGCACATCATTCCTTCCTATTTAAATTCATCATGGAGTTTAAATAGAAGTAGATGATGTGCTGGTGATTAATGCTGCTGTCTTTGGTTCGGAGTAGTGACCCCTGTCCTCCCTTCACCTTTGGCTCTGTTTGCAGTTTCAATTAGACAGAGCAAGCCTGAGGGTAAGCAGCTTCTGCTCTGCTATCTCTTTAGAAAACAAATAGCTGTCTGGGAGCATAAAGACAGGCAAGTGAGCTGCCTAGTGGTTGTATAAAAGAGCAATCGACATTCTTTCTGAATAGTTGCCCCCTTCAAGCCATGAACGCAAATTTGCGTACCGTCGGCACGAAGGAAAGGGGATAAGGTACTTGCATTGATGAGGAAAAAAAGGGGTCCAAGGAGACATTTTAAAGGAATCACGAATGTGGGGGTGCAAAGTTTAAAAAGAAGGTGGAACTCCGCTTTAAACTGAATGGGTTGTTTTCTAAGGAGAGGATTCACATAAACTTTAACACTGAATCTTGTTTTGTTTGTTTCTTGTATCTCTCTTTTAATTGCGAAGGAAATAATCTCAGATGGTGGCATTTCTAAATTCACATCCCTATTTGTATGTCAATAGATATCTTTGTTTATTTTATTTTTTTTATATCTCATTCTCTTTCTGCTCGGATAGGCAGCCTTTAACCACATTTTTCCAGGACTTCAGTCAATGGGACTAGAGCAAGCACTACTATAAAAATGATATTGGATACAATATTGGAGGGAGGTAATAAGGCCCCGGGCTCCAAGATTACAAAAAAGTGCTTTGGAAGCATGAAATTGCTGACATGAAAGTATCTTCTGGAGCGATTTCACGGTCTCACATGCCGGAGGTCAGAAGGTCGGGATCACCTACCAGCTTTCGCTATGGGCGAGCTTTTCTTTCAGGAGAAACCTGCAGAAAAGAAAGGTAGCAATTATATGGAAGAGCGTGTTTCTTATGTGGGAATTATACCATAAAGACGTGTCTATAGGCATGAATTCATTGGCATTGCATTATATTTATATTATTGCACAATATTATGTTTGTGTTTATATTTTTTACATCCTCATACGATTTAGCTAAAAAATCTATCAGACGCTTACAAGATCTTTGCCCTGTTATAGTCGCAGCAAGGAGAAGCAGGTGCCACTTACACAATCATGAGAAAGATGAAAGACAAAATACTGTATTCATTTACAAGTCTATAGAGGATTTGTTGGCAGGGCCGGGACAAAGGGGGGGGGGGAGAAGCCTGCCCCGGTCGCCGTGGGGTGGGGGTGGGGGTGGGGGTGGGGATTTGTACTAGGAGAGGCGATTTCTGTTAGGAAGGAGGATTTGTGCAAGGAGAGGGGATTTGGGGGGGTTTGTTCTGGGAGGTGGGGATTCGGATGGGGGGGGGGGAATTGTACTAAGAGAGTGGATTTCTGTTAGGAAGGGGGGTTTGGGCTGGAGGATTTGTGCAAGGAGAGGTGATTTGGGGGAGGGGGGTTGTTCTGGGAGGTGGGGATTAGGATGGGGGGGAATTGTACTAAGAAAGTGGATTTCTGTTAGGAAGGGGGGTTTGGGCAGGAGGATTTGCGCAAGGAGAGGTGATTTGGGGGAGGGGGGTTGTTCTGGGAGGTGGGGATTTGGATGGGGGGGGTTGTACTAGGAGAGTGGATTTCTGTTGGGAGGGGGGATTTGGGCAGGAGGATTTGTGCAAGGAGAGGTGATTTGGGGGGGGGGGGGGGTTGTTCTGGGAGCTGGGGATTTGGATGGGGGGGGATTGTACTAGAAGAGTGGATTTCTGTTAGGAAGGGGGATTTGGACAGGAGGATTTGTGCAAGGAGAGGGGATTTGGGGGGGGGGGTTGTTCTGGGAGGTGGGGATTTGGATGGGGGGGGATTGTACTAGAAGAGAGGATTTCTGTTAGGAAGGGGGATTTGGACAGGAGGATTTGTGCAAGGAGAGGTGATTGGGGGGGGGGGGTGTTCTGGGAGGTGGGGATTTGGATGGGGGGGGATTGTACTAGGAGAGTGGATTTCTGTTAGGAAGGGGGATTTGGGCAGGAGGATTTGTGCAAGGAGAGGGGATTTGGGGGAGGGGGGTTGTTCTGGGAGGTGGGGATTTGGATGGGGGGGGATTGTACTAGAAGAGAGGATTTCTGTTAGGAAGGGGGATTTGGGCAGGAGCATTTGTGCAAGGAGAGGTGATTTGGGGGGGAGGTTTTGTTCCGGGAGGTGGGGATTTGGATGGGGGAGGAATTACTAGGAGAGTGGATTTCTGTTAGGAAGGGGGATTTGGGCAGGAGGATTTGTGCAAGGAGAGGGAATTTGGGGAGGATTTGTGCTAGGAGAGGGGATTGGGGGGGGGGGGGGTTGTTCTGGGAGGTGGGGATTTATGCTCAGAGGGGAAATTTGAGGGGTAGAGGAATTGTGCTAGGAGGGGGGAGGAAGAGGATTTGAGCTGGGAGGGAGGATTAGGAGAGAATTTTGACTTGCAAAGGGAAATTATGCTTGGGGGTAAGTTTGAAGATTAGTGCTCTAATTTGTTTTGGGAGGAAGGAGAGGATTTTTACTGACACATAATGTTCACACATTTTGGGGGGGGGCACCATTTGGCTACTTTGCCCTGGCCGCTTGATGACTGGCCGCTTGATGACCCGGCACTGTCTGTTGGTGTTCAGAAGTTCCCAAGCTCTGTATCCATAAAAAGCAGCTATAGAATACCCAACCAGTGTTTGGTCATAACTGACACTTCCTCAGGGCCAACAAACATATGAACCAATCATACCAGTCCCTGTCCCTCAAAGGGCAACCTAAAACTTCTGCCAAATTTTTACACAATGTCTTGGGCATTTTGGATGTACCACTAATATGTTTATTGGCGCTACCCCCCCCCCGTCAATCACAAACCATTCAAGTGAATATGTGCAGTAAGTACCTGTGGATCCTGCGGATCCTGCCAGAACTGAAAACTTTCTGTCCTCTCTGCCTGTGCTGACTGTCATAGGTTAGCATTGTTCCCAGCTCTCTTTGTAGACTACAGAACACCTCCTATGTTATAGAAATGAGGAAAAAGGGGAATACGTTTGGTAATCTTAACACTTTCTGTCTTAACCACTTCAGCCACAGAAGCATTTGCCCCCTTAATGACCAGGCCATTTTTTGCAATATGGCACTGCGTTACTTTAACTGACAATTGCGCGGTAGTGCGACGCTGTGCCCAAACAAAATTGATGTCCTTTTTTTGCCCACAAATAGAGATTTCTTTTGGTGGTATTTGATCACCTCTGCGTTTTTTTATTTTTTTGCGCTAAAAACAAAAAAAGACCGCCAATTTTGAAGAAAAACAATATTTTTTACTTTCTGCTATAATACATATCAACAAAAAAATATATATAAAAAAAACAAATGTATTCATCAGTTTAGGCCAATATGTATTCTTCTACATATTGTTGGTAAAAAAATCCCAATAAGCATATTGATTGGTTTGCGCAAAAGTTATTGCATCTACAAAGTAGGGGATATACAGTCAGGTCCATAAATATTGGGACATCGACACAATTCTAATCTTTTTGGCTCTATACACCACCACAATGGATTTTAAATGAAACGAACAAGATGTGCTTTAACTGCAGACTTTCAGCTTTAATTTGAGGCCATTTACATCCAAATCAGGTGAACGGTGTAGGAATTACAACAGTTTGTATATGTGTCTCCCACTTTTTAAGGGAACCAAAAGTAATGGGACAGATTAACAATCATCCATCAAACTTTCACTTTTTAATACTTGGTTGCAAATCCTTTGCAGTCAATTACAGCCTGAAGTCTGGAACACATAGACATCACCAGACGCTGGGTTTCATCCCTGGTGATGCTCTGCCAGGCCTCTACTGCAACTGTCTTCAGTTCCTGCTTGTTCTTGGGGCATTTTCCCAGTTTTGTCTTCAGCAAGTGAAATGCATGCATCGGATTCAGGTCCGGTGATTGACTTGGCCATTGCATAACATTCCACTTCTTTCCCTTAAAAAACTCTTTGGTTTCTTTCGCAGTATGCTTCGGGTCATTGTCCATCTGCACTGTGAAGCGCCGTCCAATGAGTTCTGAAGCATTTTGCTGAATATGAGCAGATAATATTGCCCGAAACACTTCAGAATTCATCCTGCTGCTTTTGCCAGCAGTCACATCATCAATAAATACAAGAGAACCAGTTCTATTGGCAGCCATACATGCCCACGCCGTGACACTACCACCACCATGCTTCACTGATGAGGTGATATGCTTTGGATCATGAGCAGTTCCTTTCCTTCTCCATACTCTTCTCTTCCCATCACTCTGGTACAAGTTGATCTTGGTCTCATCTGTCCATAGGATGTTGTTCCAGAACTGTGAAGGCTTTTTTAGATGTTGTTTAGCAAACTCTAATCTGGCCTTGCTGTTTTTGAGGCTCACCAATGGTTTACATCTTGTGGTGAACCCTCTGTATTCACTCTGGTGAAGTCTTCTCTTGATTGTTGACTTTGACACACATACACCTACCTCCTGGAGAGTGTTCTTGATCTGCCCAACTGTTGTGAAGGGTGTTTTCTTCACCAGGGAAAGAATTCTTCGGTCATCCACCACAGTTGTTTTCCGTGGTCTTCCGGGTCTTTTGGTGTTGCTGAGCTCAGCGGTGCGTTCTTTCTTTTTAAAGATGTTCTAAACAGTTGGTTTGGCCACACCTAATGTTTTTGCTATCTTTCTGATGGGTTTGTTTTGTTTTTGCAGCCTAATGATGGCTTGCTTCACTGATAGTGACAGCTCTTTGGATCTCATATTGAGAGTTGACAACAACAGATTCCAAATGCAAATAGCACACTTGAAATGGACTCTGGACCTTTTATCTGCTCCTTGTAAATGGGATAATGAGGGAATAACACACACCTGACCATGGAACAGCTGAACAGCCAATTGTCCCATTACTTTTGGTCCCTTAAAAAGTGGGAGGCACATATACAAACTGTTGTAATTCCTTCACCGTTCACCTGATTTGGATGTAAATACCCTCAAATTAAAGCTGAAAGTCTGCAGTTAAAGCACATCTTGTTCATTTTATTTCAAATCTGTTGTGGTGGTGTATAGAGTCAAAAAAATTAGAATTGTGTTGATGTCCCAATATTTATTGGCCTTGACTGTATTTATGGCATTTTTATTTATTTTTTTTACTAGTAATGTTGGCGATTCAGCGGGATTGCGACATTGCGGCAGACAGATCGGACACCTAACTAACATTTTTTACACTTTTTTGGGAACAGTGACATTATTAGAGTGATCAGTGCTAAAAATATGCACTGTTATTGTACTAATGACACTGGCAGGGAAGGTAAGGAAAAAACAGGGAGGGAGAGGCGACGACCTGAGTGTAGTATTAAAATGATGACTTTAATAGGATAAGATTAAAAACACTTACAAGATGATAGAAGATCATTCCACATGGCTCTGTGGGTCCCACCGCTGTTCCGGATACCTGGAAAGGGTTGAGCAGCTGGCTGGAATGGATCACAGTGTTTCTCCAGGAGCAAAGGAACCAAGCAGCTCCACACAGACCAGCATGGACCGTGGAACAGGAAGTGATGTCACCGGCGTCTGATTGGACCTGGGCAGGGCTGGAATCTTGTCAATCAGGGCTGCTTTGATGAAAGTCTACGCACTCGGAGCTGGCTGCTCCTTCTATTGGCCTCCGGTACAGCCTACCGGTACGGCGATTTGCGCAGCCGAGCCACCTTGCCGCAGTAGATCTGTGGTGGGTGGTCAGCAAGTGGTTAAAGTGATTGTAAAGGAAGTATACAAAGAACTATGGTCATGGGACTTTGTGTGAGGCCAGTCACTTAATGAAGTAAAGGTACAAAAAATGTGAAGTAGAAATTAATTTATTATACAGGCAAAATTAAAGATGTTCTCAAAATACATGGTGCAATCATAAAAAAAATTCCATAGAAGGCTTACCTATTTACCAGAATAGAGGCCTGTTACTGTGGTCATGTCAGATCATATCTCTCTTGCATGATTGTAAAGGAAACATTTTTATTTAAAAAAAAAAATAAAAAAAAAAAACATGTCATACTTACCTGCTCTTTGTAATGGTTTTGCACAGAGCAGCCCAGATCCTCCTCCTTGGGTCCCCTGCCGGTGCTCTAGGCCCTTCCCCTTGCTGAGTTCTCCCCCCCCCCATATCAATCTGCTTGCTTTGGGATCACGTATGCGTGCTCGCTCCCGAGCTCTCTGCGTCCATAAGAAACAAAGAGCACGGCTCGGCCCAGCCCCCCAAAAAATAAAAAATGTAGTGGTGATCAAATACCACCAAAAGAAAGCTCTGTTTGTGGGAAAAAAAATATGATACAATTTAATATTATGTACAGCGTTGCATGACCGTGCAATTGTCAGTTAAAATAATGCCGTGCCAAAAAGCAAAAAAATTGGCCTGGTCATGAAGTGGGGGGGGGTAAATATTCTGGAAGGCAAGTGGTTAATCTGCATACCCACAGTGAAGAAATCCATCCCCAGAAACATCCTAATTTTTTTTAAAGAACTGAGTTCTGTTTTAGCCAAGAAATGAAATGACATTGTAAAAGCAATGGTGTAGTGAGTCTTAGGTGGTGGATTTACCTTAAAAGAAAATCCCCGCCACGTCCTGAGACGGATGATGCTCAGAACCATAAATTAAGGGTTGAACTCAAGAGCATCGAGTGAAAAGAGAAAGACAGGTAAGTATAGGCTGGACAGCGAAGGATCAAAGTCATAAATAAAAGAGGGTCATAGAAGACAGCGCGGAATAACAAATGGAAGAGAGGCAAGGACACAAGAACACACGGGAAGAAGACGAGATGGAGGAGAAGCGGGTAATCAGGACACAAGGAACATATGTAGGTTATAGAAGATGTATGAATAAGTTCAAATGGGCAACCACAATTCTTAACAATGCCAGAGCAACAACGGGAGACTAATCGTGCAGTGGGTCTACATCGACTTCCGACTGCTGTTCATTTTATTTTGTGCTCAGTTCCCCTGCAGAGAACACAGAACCAATTAATTATCATTAGCTTCTACAATCTCTTGTCCCTACCATTGTCATGCAGACCCATGCAATAGGGCCAGTGTTGTAAAAAACCCAGACTACTGTAGCACCCTGGTTGTAGGCAGGGTTGCTAACAAATTTAGTTTGCTAGGTGGTAACTAGCCTGGCTAATTGTTAGGGGGATCCACTGACCTTTCTCTAACTCTGGATTTGATGCACCTCTCTCTTCTGTCACTAGGTGGCATTGTTTCCTGTGGCATTGGAATTATAAGGGCATAGTGAATTCAGACTAGGAGTGGATGGGTTCTCAGCCAATTGGCAGGGGTTTATTTGGCCCCTTGGCCTGTTGGGAGAGCCTATTTGTTCAGGAGGAGTCAGGTGATCGGGGGGGTTCTGTGCCACTTGGACAGCTGTCTGGGTGGACATGTGTTACAAGGCCCTGGGTTGCTAGGCCAGAAGCCAGAGGCCTATCCCGGGAGCACCTGGCTGGTAGGCTGTCTGAGGCCTATCCAGGTATGAGAGAGGCAGCGCGGGGTTGGGGCTTCAGGCCAGAAGCCCAACCAAGTTGCAGAGGTTCCACCGCATGGGAACAGAATTGTTGCCAGCGGTAAGGGAGAAACAGGGATGACCACTCCTGTCGCCAGGGGCAAGTGAGGATCAAGACCAGAGGTAAAGGGGAAACAGTCGCCAACAAGGGACAACCATTCCTGTTATCAGAGGCCAGTGTATGGAAGTCTGAAGAAGTACCAGAGCAGCCTCTTCACCAGCTGGGGAAGGTGAAGAAGTGAGAAAGCTTCAGCAGTGTCAAGACAGGGACCCAGTGGGTTAGCAGCAGGGCCGTGTTTAATATTGATTCTACCCTGGGCAAAGTTTTCTTGGGCTCCACATACAATTTCGCTCTCCTCTGCTGTGAGACATACAACAGATAGCAGCTAGACTTAAAATCAGTTTATTGTATCAGATCAGGCAGCGATTGCGATTGGTTGCCAGAGGTTACAGTGTATCATTACCGCTTACTGACTGGTTGCTAGAGGTTACAGCACACATTACGGCTCACTGATTAGTTGCTAGATGTTACAGCACATGATTTCTGCTTGTTGATTGGTTGCTAGAGATTACTGTACAGTAATACTACTCACTGATTGGTTGCTAGAGGTTACAGCACATCATCTCCTCACTGCAGAGGGCATGATATACATCTATGCCACTATATCTATATCAGCTACTGCTATTTACATATGAATGCTGCTGCTATTTACATATGAATGCCGGTTATTTACATGTAATTACAGGGTCTGCAGGTGAGTCATCTGTACATGACAATAGAACAGAGCTGGGCAGCATTAGTAGTAGCACTTCACACTGAGATATCAGGACACAGCAAGGGACTAAAACTTCAAGAGACAAGGGAATTTATACTGAAATAGTTGGCAAGTATTAGGCAGCTGCTTTGGGCCCCACAACAATGACAGAGCCCAGGGCAGCTGCCCCATTTTGCCCTGCTTTAAAGATGGCCCTGGTTAGCAGGGGTGAAGCTTGAGAATAAAACGGGTTAGCTGTGGAAGAGCTCAGGCAATCCAGTGAGGAGTGGGATCTTGAAGTCTAGTGAGAAACCGGGAGCTCAGCAAGTGAAGATCTACAGTGGGATACTGTGAGATGCGAGACAAGATCTGTAATGGGTTAGTGTGAGTTACGTGTAAAGCTCTCTATTGACTGTTGAAAGTTCAGGTGCCATAGGAGAAAGCAGTTCTACAAGTACAGTTGCTGCATCTAGCTTAAAGGCCCTCCACCTGTATAGCTATCTGCCTATTATTATTGCCTCAGGGTCTGTCAATTGCTATTGCATCTGCTTAAGGGTGTCCTGGCCCTAACCCTCTCCCCAACAGTTCTGTTTAAGAGACAATAAATCTCTTTTTCTTGCATTCAAAAAGTGACTGGCTGCCATGTTTCCAACTTGCATCAGACCCACGATGCTTAATAACCCACACTTTGAGGAAGGATGTAAATATAAACTGCTAAATACCTTTTCTCATAAGCAGTATATATAGCAGTCTTGTGACTTCTATCGGTGTCTGGTTAAAGCTTGAAGGAGGAGTTTTCATTCTCCCGTGATTGTCCTATGAGGATGCAGGATCCCTGACCCTCTGTCTGGACAGTGCTGATTGGCCCTATGCTAATCACATGCACTCTTCCAAGAAAAATAAAAAAAACTCTCTAGCAATACACACCAAACTGAGCATGTGCAGCCTGTCCCCTGGCTCTGTAATATTAGGAAATATATTGGAAACAGTGGAAAGAGGAGATGATCAGAGAAGACAGGATCAAACAGCCTTTTTACACAATGCAGAGGATTAACCCCTTAGGTTCCACCATGAGTATAACAAGCATGATTTATTACATATACAGACTGATTTTACTGTTGTGGGTTTAGTAACAATTTTATTTTCAGGGACTACAGCATTGAGGATTATTCCTCCTCATCCCAAAATTTAGTAAACAGCCACCTCTCTATACCTTTCATTTAAAGAGGAAGTAAACTTCCTCTGCTGACATTTACCTATAGGTAAGCCTATAATAAGGCTTACCTATAGGTAGTGAAAATATCTCCTAAATGTGTACTGTTTCGGAGATATTTACATTACCTGCAGCCAGTGTCATCACTGACACATACACTCTGAAGGGTGCCGTTCCTTCCAAGCTCTGTGCCGTGAATGGCGGCTCCCACGCACATGCGTGCGAGTGACGCCACCGTGGCTCCAGCCAATGACAGTGCCGGAGCCCGCAAACTCGGAAGAAACTCCGGAGAAAATGTCAACCGTCTCAGCGGTGTGCGGGCGCCGCTGGAACAGCTTCGTTCTAAGGTAAGTATTTCATAAGGAGCTAGTATGTGATGCATACTAGCTCATTATACTTTTGTCTTACAGGTTTGTTTTTATTTTTTCTAAGTTTACAACCTCTTCAATTGCTGGAAGCCACAACTGTCAGGATTGTGTGTGCACAATTTGGTATTTAAAGGAGTTGTGAAGGCAAAAGGTTTTTTTATCTTAATGCATTCAATGCATTAAGATAAAAAGCCTTCTGTGTGTAGCAGCCCCCCTAATACTTACCTATGGTCCCTCTCTGTCCAGCGATGTCCATGAGTGTGTCAACCATCCGAGATTCTCCTTCCTGATTGACTGAGACATAGCAGCAGCGCCATTGGCTCCCACTGCTGTCAATCAAAGTCTTCTAGCCAATCAGGACAGAAGGGGGCGGGGCCAGGGCACCATGTCTGAATGGACACAGGGAGCTGTGACTCAGCTTGGGTGCCCCCATAGCAAGCTGCTTGCTGTGGGGGCACTGAATATGATGGAGGGGCCAGGGGCTCTGTGCAAATCTACTGCAACAGAGTAGGTAAGTAGAACATGTTTGTTACTTTTATAGGAAAAAATAGACTTTACAATCATTTTAAAGGGTAAGTAGTTTACCTTTACAGAAAACTCTGTAAGGTGAATTTACACAGGCCCCCCCCCCCCCCCGGTCCTGCTGACCTGGACCGCGGTAATCTCCGGTTCTAAGCCCCGGTATATCCGAGCCAGGTGTCCGGGACTTAGAAATCCTCTCTTCTGAATGTCGAAACGTCCCTTGTCAGGGGGACATTTTGGAGCATTCTAATTGATCAGCGCCATTACTTGGGTACGCGTCAACCAATCAGCAGCCGCATAGCCTGTACTGTCAGCTATGAAGATTCTGCATGGATGCAGAGAGGATTTCTAAGCCCCTGGCTCCTGACGCTGACATACCGGGGCTTAGAACCGGAGACTGCGGCGCTCCAGGTCAGCGGGACCAGGGGGAGTGAGGAGGGGGACCTGTGTAAGTTCACCTTACAGGTTTTCCTGTAATGGTGAACTTACACTTTAAAGGCAGGGGCTGTCAGTAGAGGGGCCCTGTCAGGCAGGCTATATGGGGCCCCATACAGTGTTTGTAAAGCCAAAACCATTTTTTTTATTATTACTAGAGTCCACTAAGAAGCTTTTCCATTTTTAGAAGCCCGTTCTCTCCCCGATCTCACGCTTGTGCCGTTGTTATGACGAGAAATGCCCCCTGACTAATAATGCCCGCCCTGTACTGCGCATGCGCAGTGCTTGCGTAGTATGGGGCCGCTGAAAGCTGCCAAACAGTGGAATCCAATGTTCGGCGGCTTTTGGCGGCTCCGTACTGCGCAAGTGCTGCGCATGCATAGTAACGGGCGGGCATTATTCAGCAGGGGGCAGGACACCGTCAACTACTTAGGTTGCCATCACAATGGGTGTCGGCAGCGGAAGTGCCTGCCCCGTTGTGATGGCAATGAAGCCCTTGGCGCTGCCCAGTGACTCCTGGGAAATGATGACGCACATCTCCCAGGAGCAATAGCGAGCGGAGGCGCCGAGTGAAATGACGTCAGGAGCCGAGGTGATGAAGGAGGCAGATTTCGAGGAATCACATAGCAACAGGCATAAAAAGGTAAGTAAAAAAAAAAAAAATTTCTCCAAATTTTTTTTTATTATTTATTTCATGCGCATTAATGACATTTTTTTTTTTGGGGTGGAACTCCACTTTAAGACAACCGGATGGCACTCTTATTTGTCCTCAGTGGAGGCCTTTGCTTGTTCTGTTTTTTAGATGTGGGGGGGCTACTTTGTGGTAGAGCTGTCGAGGTGTAGTCATCCAGCCCAACCACTGCTCCCTGATGGAAGACGGGAGTTGAGTGCTTCATATCGTCTTATTCTTGCTGTTCACAGAAAAATGTCTTTTATTCTATATTACTGAGCTACAGTGGATATCATTATTTCATTGCACATATTGCTTATCTTTGCATACAACGATAAATACACTTTTCAGTTTGAGATGCATGAGAAAAATCTACAAGAATATAAAAAAAGGATTTTTTTTGTTTCAAGCTATATGTATTAAATAACAAATGTCAGAATATATTTTTGTTTCCTTCTAACATAAATGAAGCCAGCATCTATTTTCACAGATAAAACTGAGGATGCGGAGATTTTGCAGCATGACCAGTTGAGCTCCTGCCAAGACCTGGGCAGAGAAAGTTTATATTTACTTTTACCATTGGTGGTTCATTAGCGCTCTGCGGTGGCCATGTCATTGGAAAGCTGTCGGCCTGCAGGCAGTGCCATGACTTTCTAAATTTAACACCAGAGTGCTTCCATTTACCTGCAGCTGGGTCACCCAGGAGGTCCGAACACAACACTGAACACTTTTTACACATTTTATTGAACTGCCAATGTGGAATGACACCTGTGCTGAGAGCGATATATAGACTGCCTTTGCTGATTTCTATTTCTAGAAAAGTTACTGATCCAATGGCTTCAATAGTTTATGAGTCATTGACCCAAAACAAGCATGTAGATCAAGCATTCTGACATCAATCTGAATTAACTGGCTGCATGCTTATTCAGGGTCTGTGGCTCACTTAGTACTTAAAGTGTTACTAAACCCACAACAGTAAAATCAGTCTGTATATGCAGTAAAGCATGCTTGTTATACTCACTGTGGAACCCAAGGGGTTAATCTACCGCATTGTGTATAAAGACTGTTTCTCTGATCCTCCCCTTCTTCCACTGTCTCCAAAAAATAACCTGATATTTACAGAGCCAGGGGGCGGGCTGCACATGCTCAGTTTGGTGTTTTACTAGAGAGTTTTTTTTTCTTTTTATCTTGGGAGAGTGCATGTGATCAGCACAGGGCCAATTAGCACTGCCCAGACATGTCCAGACAGATAATCAGGGGAGAATGAAAACTCCTCCCACAACCTTTACTAGGAACTGATAGAAGTCACAAGACTGCTATATACTGCTGATAAAAAAAGGTATTTAACAGTTTATATTGACTAAAATAATTGCATTTCCATGTTCTGTGTAATGTAGCAGAGCAGATATAGTGAATGCAGGGTCCTGGGTAGGGATGGGCTTTATGTTCGGGTTGAACATGAGTTCAACTTGAACATTGGCTGTTCGCCCGTTCGCCGAACAGCAAACAATTTTGGGTGTTCGCAGCAAATTCGAAAGCCGCGGAACACCCTTTAAAAGTCTATGGGAGAAATCAAAAGTGCTAATTTTAAAGGCTTATATGCATGGTATTGTCATAAAAAGTGTTTGGGGACCTGGGTCCTGCCCCAGGGGACATGTATCAATGCAAAAAAAAGTTTTAAAAACGGATGTTTTTTCGGGAGCAGTGATTTTAATAATGCTTAAAGTGAAACAATAAAAGTGTAATATTCCTTTAAATTTCGCACCTGGGGGGTGTCTATAGTATGCCTGTAAAGGGGCGCATGTTTCCTGTGTTTAGAACAGTCTGACAGCAAAATGACATTTCAAAGGAAAAAAAGTCATGTAAAACTAACATCGCTACTATCACTACTAACTACTGTAAAACTACTATCGCTAGCGCTGACTATAATGAATTGTCTGTCCGGCAATACACATAAAAGTTCATTGATAAAAACGGCATGGGATTCCCCCACAGGGGAACCCCGAACCAAAATTTTAAAAAAAATGCGTGGTGGTTCCCCTAAATTCCATACCAGACCCTTATCCGAGCACACAACCTGGCAGGCCGCAGGAAAAGATGGGGGACGAGAGAGCACCCCCTCCTGAACCGTACCAGGCCACATGCCCTCAACATTGGGAGAGTGCTTTGGGGTAGCCCCCCAAAGCACCTTGTCCCCATGTTGATGGGGAGAAGGGCCCCATCCCCACAACCCTTGCCTGGTGGTTGTGGGGGTCTGCAAGCGGGGGGCTTATCGGAATCTGGAAGCCCCCTTTAACAAGGGGACCTCCAGATCCCGCCCCCCCCGTGTGATTTGGTAATGGGGTACAAATGTACCCCTACCATTTCACAAAAAAAGTGGCAAAAAGGTTAAAAAACACAAGAGACAGTTTTTGACAAGTCCTTCATTAATTTCTTCTTCTGTCCGCTTCTTCTTCCATCTTCTTTCTTCTGGTCTTCCTTCGGTGTTCTTCTTCTTCCTCCATCTTCTTCTTCTCCATCTTCTTCTTCTCCATCTTCTTCTTCCTCCGCTCTTCTCGTCCCGCATCTTCCTCTGGCTTCTTCTCGGCTCCATCCGCATGATCCGCCTCAGTGGAAGTCTTCCGCCGTGTGACGCTTTGGTTCTTCTGACACTTCTTTATTATTAATTTTTTTTTTATTAGTAATGGCGGAGATCTGCGATTTTTATCATGACTGCGACATTATGGCGGACACATCAGGCACTTTTGACACTATTTTGGGACCATTGTCATTTATACAGCGATCAGTGCTATAAAAATGCACTGATTACTGTGTAAATGACACTGGCAGGGAAGGGGTTAACCACTAGGGGGCGATGAAGGGGTTAAGTGTGTCCTAGGGAGTGATTCTAACTGTGGGGGGATGGGCTTCGACTCACATGACAGCGATCACTGCTCCCGATGACAGGGAGCAGTGATCTCTGTCATGTCACTAGGCAGAACGGGGAAATGACTTGTTTACAAAGGCATCTCCCAGTTCTTCCTCTCCATGACATGATTGCAGGCACCCAGCGGACATCGAGTCCGCGGAACCCGCGGTCACGGAGAATGCGGCGCGCGTGCATGCACGCCCACAGTGCCGTTGTGCCATGCTGCCGACCTATATCGTTTTTTGGATTTTGAATCTATACCAGACCCTTATCCGAGCATGCAGCCTGGCTGGTCAGGAAAAGGGGGGTTAGCAAGCGCCCCCCCCCCACCTGAACCATTCCAGGCCACATGCCCTCAACATACAATGCAAGTTTTTTTATTACTACACTATGGAGGCTCTTCTCTTCTACCCTTTATCCCTGGAGACAATTTTTAAAAGGAGCTGGTCGTGGAACTCTGTGTTTGTGGAGAAATAGCCTGGAGACTGCAGTGACCATTTGTTTGAGATACACCCAAGAAGGAGGAAAAGGACATCTGTTGATGCACGACTAGACCCATTTGGGGTCTTCCCTTGAGGTGAGAGGCTAGCACACATAGGATGTGGATTGGAGAAGGATTCCTACAAGTCATATTATCTGCATTAGAAATGTTTCCTTTCTTTGATGCACTTACTGTTATAGAGACTATTTGCTTAGCATCCGAAGTTACATCAGTCATCTCTATTTTTTTGATGTCATTATTATTGCATCATTTTGCACATTGAGAATTTGTATTGTTACAAACACTTTATTATTAGCACTTTATATTGTAATATTATTAGCACTTTATACTGTAAGATTGGTTCAGGGTTACCTGGGAACAGTATTAGCACTTTATTATCAGCTATCCCTATTTAGTATTTCAGAAGAGATATTTAGCGCTGCTTCATCACTTATCACTCAACCGTGGGCTGTGGTTGTCGGGGTCTGTGGGTGGGGGGCTTATCAGAATCTGGAAGCCCCCTTTAACAAGGGGCCCACAGATCCCGACTCCCCCTCCATGTGAATGGATATGGGTACATCATACCCATACCCATTCACCAAAAAGCGTCAAAAAGTAAGAAAAACATGAGACAGTTTTTGACAAATCCTTTATTAAAAGAAAAAAAAATCATGTGACGTCAGAAGTGGCGGTGCCACTGGGTGATGTACCCCGGTGGCCCCGCCCTTGCCTATAAAAAAGAGCCGTCAAAGAGCTCATACGTCGGGAGACCTCTTAGGAGGCGAAGCGTCTTTTACAATTTTAATTTTTTTCGGTCAGCGGCGGCGTGATTGACAGTAGATTACATCGCAGGAAACTATTTTTCTTTTAACCGGTTCAATACAGGGCATTTTCACCCCCTTCCTTCCCAGGCCAATTTTTAGTTTTCAGCGCTGTCGCACTTTAAACGACAATTGCGCGGTCGTGCGACATTGTACCCAAAAAAAATTGACGTCCTTTTTTCCCCACAAATAGAGCTTTCTTTTGGTGATATTTGATCACCTCTGCGATTTTTTTAAATTTTTTGCGCTATAAACAAAAGAAGAGCGACAATTTTGAAAAAAACACAATATTATTACTTTTTGCTATAATAAATATCCCAATTTAAAAAAAAAACAACAAATTTTTTCCTCAGTTTCGGCCGATACGTGTTCTTCTACATATTTTTGGTAAAAAAAATCGCAATAAGCGTATATTGATTGGTTTGCGCAAAAGTTATAGCGTCTACAAAATACAGGATAGATTTATGGCATTTTTAAAAAAAAAATATTTATTTATTTTTTTACTAGTAATAGCGGCGATCACGATTTTTTTCCGTGACTGCGACATTATGGCAGACACATCGGACACTTTTGACACATTTTTGGGACCATTCACATTTATACAGCAATCAATGCTATAAAATTGCATTGATTACTGTGTAAATGTGACAGGCAGTGAAGGGGTTAACCACTAGGGGGAGACGAGGGGTTAAATGTGTTTCCTAGGGAATGATTCTAACTGTAGGGGGCGGGGAAGTACAAGGGGAGGAGACCGATCAGTGTTCCGCTGTACTGGGAACACAGATCGGTCTCCTCTCACCTGACAGGACGTGGATCTGTGTGTGTAACACACACAGATCCACGGTCCGGCCCGGTTAATGGGCAATCGCGGGCGCCCGGCGGACATCGCGGCTGCCGGGCACACGCACCGGGTCCCAAGCAA
The DNA here is from genome assembly GCF_042186555.1 of Aquarana catesbeiana. Classification (NCBI taxonomy): domain Eukaryota; kingdom Metazoa; phylum Chordata; class Amphibia; order Anura; family Ranidae; genus Aquarana; species Aquarana catesbeiana. The sequence continues at coordinate 320,225,496 of NC_133330.1, forward strand.
TGCGGCGGGCGTGCGCGCACCCCCTAGGCGGCCGGGAAGCCCAGGCCGTCATATGACGTCCACCCAGAATGGGAGATCCCATCTGTGGACGTCATATTACAATAGCCGGGTAGGGAAGTGGTTAAAAAAGGATTTGTCAAAAACTGTCTCCTGTTTCCAGATTCCGATTCCCCCAAACCACAGCCCACAGTTGTTGTGAAGAGGCCCTTGTCCCCAAGGACGAGCGAGCACCCCCCCCCCAAACCATACCAGGTCACATGCCCTCAACATGGGGACAAGTTGCTTTGGGGTGGGGGGGTGCAGAGCCCCCCCCTGCCCCATAGCACCCACCTTCCTATGTTGAGGGCATGTAACCTGGTATGGTTCAGGAGGGGGGGTGCTCGCTCACCCCCCCCCCCTTTCCTAGCTAGCCAGGCTTCATGCTTGGATAAGGGTCTGGTATGGATTTTGGGGGGGACCCCACACCATTTTTTTTACATCCGAATCTCCGAATAACCAAAAATTTGTCAGAATTTGTATTTGGACCGAAACGAATTGTGCATAGACATAAGCACAGATGGTTCAGCTCACCCCTCCTGGTACACAGGAATCTGGTACAGATCAAATGGCAGTCTGCTGTCCTCAGGTAGCCAGGACCCAATGACTTGGTCCTCCAAAACATGTCTTCACAATGCTCAATCTCTCAGCTCTGGTCTTCTCTGGTTCTCCCTTGCTGTAGACAATCACGGAAATGGGTCCTTCCAGCCCCGAGCCCAGATTAGCAAAGAAACCCTGAGTGGATCAGTTTGTCAGCTCTCTGGGCATTCAGAACACAGGGATGGCATCCCTGTCTCCCATCTTACCATACCACTTATTAGCAAAAATATGTAGACATAGGACACCCCCCCCCCCCCCCGCCACGCCCTCTTCAAGGAGAATTATACAAAAAATAATAATTGGTTAAACCCACAAGTGCTTTTTTAGAACTACTATTCCTTTATATTGACTTTTGAAATTTACAAATGCTTAGAAATTCGATGAAAGGTTTAGCACTGGGAAACACTTTTTGAAAGATAAATAGTTAATTTTATATACAACTATATAGATCAGACCAAAATGAGGGACAAATGAGGAGGAAAGATGGACAGAGGGACTTTGTTCCAAATCAGGGACAGTCCCTCGAAATCAGAGACAGTTGGAAAAACTATGATGTTACTGTACAGCGCTCTTTTAAGAAAAATATATATCTCATTGTCCCATGTGTTGTTGTGTCATCTAGAGGAGGGGATGAGTGGCAACACTTACAGCTCTCCTTGCTCATGTGTATGGTAGCCTGAGTAGTGAAGTCCACAGCCTTATCCTTTTGCATTGTAATATCCTCCTTGGGGACTACATGTCCCATGATCCTCCTCCCTAAAGCATCATCAAGTCACCTCCTCAAACACCTAGGGTTGTTGCTAATTTTGCCCCAAAATAGATGGCCTGGTCAACTGTCATCCAAAGTCTTTGGGTGTATTTACATGTGTTTATATCGACGCCCAGCCTATATGAAGAATACTCAAAGACACAAAGACACAGATACTTGACACACCCAGATGTGTTGATTGCTGAAGATTCTGCTGGCTATGTTGGTTTATAAGAGAGCAAAGATTGGAGGCAAGGCTGGTATTATTACTGTTTAGTTGCAGGTTGCTAGAGAATCACTTTAATAGCAGTGACAAAAAGTAAGCTAATGCCCTGACTCCACTGTAAAGCAGGGGTGGATGATTAATAAAACTGGCTGAACAGAATTACAAATCTTTTTTGCAGGTGAGGCGATTGACATATATGTATATCAACTGTTTATTTAGCCGTTTACCTGAGCTCGGCATTAACTCTGGCCTATGAGTAAATTCCGGTGTCGTAGCTTTTTCAGCTCCCCTGCGGCTCTTTTCAAAGACTGCAGTGATGAAAAGGCCAGTATTATGAAGAAATCATCCCCCACCGTGGACTGTGAATAAGACAGCTATCACATCAAATGCACATATATAGCCATGTATATTTATCACAACAGGAATGTCCTTCAAAGTACAGAATAGGATTGATGGACAGAGATCGTCTACAAATCCTCCTCTGAATAACCTACCTTGGTGAGTCAGGCACCTGCTGTTATTCAGGAAGACAAAGTGGTCATAAAGATACCAATTGTGACGGCTTTATATAAAAGGCATTATGGACAGAGTTGCAATGAAGCCTTCAGATACGTGCAAGAGATATACTCGATTTTTGTGTCTCTCTCAATGTCATGATAGACATGGACTCTCCATGTCACCAAGGGTATGCAAGCTCTAAGGAGGCAAGAAACAACCTAATTTACCAGTCCAGAAGAAAATATGTCGCCAGTCTTCTTAATATTGTTATTATCGTATAATTTGCATGTCAAGACATACGGTAGAGCAACGTTTCAGAACCTCTGAAGGTATCACTTTTGTCCTATGAAGGACCCGCGGAGGTTTTTTCTTTTTTGTTATGCTGATTGTATGCTAATAAAGACTGATTTACTTTAAGCAGACTGAAGTGTGCTGGTAAGATTTTTTCTTCTGCATTGCCATGGTGCCATCCACTGGGTGCTTGAACGCCCTGTACATGAGGCAGATTCCAGTCTGGTCTCTGATAAGGATATCTTTATCACTATTCACCAGAGTATATTACAAGTATTGATGAACTTTTCGAGGAATGACTCCCCTGTTGCGGTCCACCATTTGGACTGGTGACACCTGGCAGAACCTAGTGTACAAGATTGGGTGCTTGTACAAGAGGTGGATTCCGGTCTGGTCTCTGATAAGGATATCTTTATCACTATTCACCAGAGTATATTACAAGTAATGATGGACTTTTTTGAGGAATGACTCCCCTGTTGCGGTCCACCATTTGGACTGGTGACACCTGGCAGAACCTAGTGTACAAAATTGGGTGCTTGTACAAGAGGTGGATTCCGGTCTGGTCTCTGATAAGGATATCTCTATCACTAGTCACCAGAGAATATTATAAGTATTGATGGACTTTTTCGAGGAATGACTCCCCTCTTGCGGTCCACCACTTGGACTAGTGACACCTGGCAGAACCTAGTGTACAAAATTGTCGGCCAAAGGTAAGGCAGAGGTCAGAGAAGGGGGAATTCATGAATTGTAATCTAAAACAGGCAAAACTGGTATAAATGCCCACCTGACAGATGTTTGAAAGGTGCTAGAACTGCTTTGCCCAGGGCTGAATAAAGCAACAGTAGTCATGGAGACCAGGTTGTAGGCAGGTGCAGTCTATTTTCTCCTCTGCAGATCTCACTTGACCGCAGCAGCATTGCAGTTGGAGGGTAAGTCAAGAGGAACATGGTTCCTCTATGGTTTCCTGGGTCACTGAGGAAGTTATCTGATTGGATGCTTTCATCCAATGTGACTCTGGCAGCCTTCTTGAGTCAGGCAGAGCCTATTTAAGGCCCTGGCTCCAAGACTTGACGCGCTTTCTGTCTGTGGGTAGTGTAAGGACAGGTCTCCAGTCTGGCAGGGACAGCAATAGCAGTAGGGAGAGGTTTCTGATGAGTAGGGAAAGAGCAGGGACACGCTATCTATCACGTACCTGGACTTGAATGTTGTGGAGGCCTCTCTTGCACCTCCTGTCTAACATTCCTGCAGGTGGAGACAGAGAATGTGAGGGCACGGAGTGGCAAAAGTTCCGGAGAAGCTGGCTGGTGAAGTACGCTCTTAGGTGGATGAAGCTGGGGGTCGTAGTCCTAAGAACAGGAGACTGAAGCAGTCTGGCATCAAAGCAGTACATGGTAGCAGAGCAGTGCAGTGCATGGTTGCAGGCAGTGACCAGCGGCAGCCGGGTAAGAAGGGACTGAGTCAGCATACAGAGCAAGTCCAGGAAACAGGCCAAGGTCAGTAACAGCCAGTCAGCACAGTACAGAATCCGCAGGCAAAGACGAGTCCAGTAAACAGGCCAAGGTCAGAGAGATCAGGTGAACAAGGTTAATGTGGGAGAAAAGGCAAAGTCCAGGAGAATTCCGGGTCATACACAGGTAAGCAGGTTCAATAGATCCGGTCACAGATAAACAGGTACAAGCTAAAGAACATTTAGCAACTGCTCATGGTGACAGGCTAGTCAACTAGGCACCAAGTACGTATGCTAATTCCTATGCGCATGTGCACGTGTGGGATTGGTTGTTCTTTGTAAAGCATTTACTAAGCTCCGGAGCAACTGCACTTGCAGAGTGCGCAGTCCATTTACCTTTAGTAAAACAACCCCTATAACTTTCACACAAACCAATCAATATACACTTATTTGGATTTTTTTTTTTACCAAAAGACATGAAGCAGAACATATTTTTGGTCTAAATTTATTAATAAATGTATTGGATATGTATTTTTTCTTTTATACAGCAAAAAATAAAAAAAAAACGCAGTGGTGATCAAATACCACCAAAAGAAAGCTCTATTAGTGTGAAAAAAATGATATAAATTTCATCTGGGTACAGTGTTGCATGACCAATTGCCAGTTAAAGTAACACAGTGCTGAATAGCAAAAAATGGTCTGGTCATGAAGGGGCTAAAACCTTCTGGAGCTCACATGGTTAAAGAAATACGAAGGCTCCAATTGTTGACCTCCTTTGAAAAACATTGACATTCACTTAGTGTGAATAGCATTGAAATAAAGAACTTTTTCAAAATTCTTAAACCCAACGCCCCCCCCCCCCCCCCCTGCAGTCTGAGGCCCCAGACAGCTGCCTATTCTGCCTTTATTATAATCCACCATTGGATGAAAGTACAGGGACTTCAGCCTGCTGCGAGAATCCATAGTGCTTTTCCACATCACTCAAGTGAAATAGAAATTCTCTGCTATGCTTTCATGTACCTAAAGATGTTCCAGCACCATTAAAGGCCAGACTGAAAAGAAAATCAATGAAAAATGTCACTTATCTACAGTAATTTCATTTAAGGGACACAAGTGGTGGCACATATTGGCATATAAGTACAATTCTGTGCAGCTGCGTTGTGAACTCTGGCTGTTTGTAAAGATCAGTTCCAGGAACCCCCATTCCCTTCTCCACCGGTCACATGACATATAGGGGTTGATGTACTAAAACTGGAGAGTGCAAAATTTGGTGCAGCCGTGCATGGTAGCCAATCAGCTTCTAACTTCAGCTTGTTTATTTAAGCTTTGACAAAAAAGATTGGTTTCTATGCAGAGCTGCACCAGGTTTTGCACTCTCCAGTTTTAGTAAATCAACCCCATAGGGTCCTCCTTGCCTTTAACCCTTCTCTGGCAGTGGGCAGTCCTCAGTGATACAGAGAGCAGCAAGGGCATGGTGGCATCAGTGCCTGTCTTTGCATCATTACACTGTGCGTAGTGCCATGGGGACACCCCCTTTAGGGAGGTCTACGATGCTCTGAACTCACAGTATATCCTCAGTCTTCTTGGTTAAAGGGGTTGTAAAGTTGTTTTTTTTTTTTTTTTAAAATAACAAACATGTTATACTTACCTTCACTGTGCAGCTCGTTCTGCACAGAGTGGCCCCGAACCTGGCCTTCTGGGGTCCCTCGGCGGCTGTTTCAGCTCCTCCCCGCAAGCATTTACCACCTTCATGCGAGCTCCCTCGCACGGTGGTGAGTGCTTGCGGGCGCGCTCCCGTGATACAGCCGGCGGCTATAGCCGCTCGCTGTATCACTCGGCCCCGCCCCCCGGCGCGCCGCGTCATCGGATGTGATTGACAGCAGCGCGAGCCAATGGCTGCGCTGCTTTCAATCCATCCACTGCAGCCAGTCAGCGACCAGGCTGAGCTGCAATGAAGCTGACGAGGAGCGAAGATTCGAGGCGTCAGGTAAGTAAAACGCATTAAGGTGAAAAAATTTTTACCTTTACAACCCCTTTAAATGTCACTGGGCATCATTCAACCTGACAGACTGAGGACATCTACTAGTGAAAAAAGTTACTACAGTGGAAATCTCACATAGCATTTCATATCTATCATTTTTAAAATGTTGTCTGGACCCTATTAAAAAAAAAATCTACAAAACTAGTAGATGTTCTCTGTAAATGGAATGGGGCCAAAACCCATTTAACTGCTTGCTGACCAGCTGCTGTCATTATATTGCGTTAGGTCGGCACGATCCCGCGAGCTGTCGTAGCTATACATCGGCTCCTTTAAGCGGGATAGCAGGCGCGCGTGCCACCACAGGCAGGCACGCGCCCGCTGCACTGCGGGGTGCCGATGTTTGTCTATCGCGATGACCGCCGGCCACGAGTGATCGCGGGCACGAGAGGCAGAACAGGGACGTGTGTGTGTAAACACACAAATCTCTGTTCTGTTCTGTGAGGAGAGAGAGATCATGAGTTCCTAATAGCTAGGAACCACGATCTGTCATCCCCTCTATGTCAGTCCCCTCCCCCTACAGTTAGAACACACAGTCAGGGAACACAGTTAACCCCTTGATCGCCCCCTAGTGCTAACCCCTTCCCTGCCAGTGACATTTATACAGTAATCAGTGCATTTTTAGAGCACTGATCGCTGTATAATTGTCAATCGTCCCAAAAGTGTCCGATGTGTGCGCCATAATGTCCCAGTCACGATAAAAATCGCAGATCGCCGCCATTACTAGTAAAAAAAATAATAATAATAAAAATGCCATAAATCTATACCCTATTTTGTAGACGCTATAACTTTTGCGCAAACCAATCAATATACGCTTATTTCGATTTTTATTACCAAAAATATGTAGAAGAATACGTATCGGCCTAAACTGAGAAAAAAAATAGCTTTTTTTTTTAAAAAAAAATTGGGGATATTTATTATAGCAAAATGTACAAAATATTGTGTTTTTTTCTAAATTGTTGCTCTTTTTTTGTTTATAGCGCAAAAAATAAAAACCGCAGAGATGATCAAATACCACCAAAAGAAAGCTCTATTTGTGGGGAAAAAAGTACGTCACGTGTGTTTGGGTACAGCGTCGCATGACCGCGCAATTGTCAGTTAAAGTGCTGTATCGCTAAAAATGCTCTGGTCGTTGAGCAGCCAAATCTTCCGCGGCTGAAGTGGTTAACGTGGAGATTACTTGGCAAAAGCAGAACAAATATAAAAGTAAAAGCAAAAGCTATTTCTGCACTGTGTCAGTCTGTTCTATAGCACAATGATCTTGCTTCATGTGTGTCGGATTTGCTTTAAATAAAGGTCACTGTGTTTGTGTTAGCACTTCGGCTATGGAGAAGCGATGGCAAAGAAGATTCTTTGTTATGTACAGTATCCTGACACATAGTGCGAGTTTTCATAGCGTCGCTGATCCTGGAAAGCTAGATAAATGACTTTGTACCCACGTATAATGATCTGCAATTGTATGATGTGCAAAAATTGGTTGAAAAGAATAAAGAAATCACTTCGGCAAGCGTTAGGAAGTGTACACGTATCTCAATTCCTGTGAAATCCGGCAGATTGATGCATCTGATTGCACTGTAATGCTTCTAAAGGATTGTTCCAGTGTGGGGTTTTTTTTGTATTTATTTTTTTTTTGGAATGTGTAAATGCGCCGGGCACATAAAGTCTGTGACTGTGCTTATGTAGCACCCTCTACCATAGGTAGGTGCTACAGTGAGGATTTTTCTAAGGGAAACTGTCAGTTCAGGTAAATTTAGGCAGGCCTATGCTTCAGGCTAGGCCCGTTTGTTTTGATCTGGGGGCAGGGAGTGGTTAGTGCAGCAGTGGATGTGACCACCTGTGCTTTAGTTCTGAGGCGCCTCCCCTGCTTCCAGGAAGAGGGGCAGGGCCTAGGACTGGAGTGGCAGGCAGCTCATGTGAGGAGCCCTGACCAATCCCCAACTGGAATTGGCAGCGGGCAGCCTTCCAAATAAGCTGGGGTAACAGCCCACTGGGGAGGAGTTGTCAGCCGGGAGACGTGGAGAATGGAGTACTAGGCAGCAGCAGGGGCCCCATCCCCATCTTGGGGGGGGTGCGAGGCCTAGCGGAGGAGCCTGGGAGAGCTGGAAAGGAGCTTCACCCTCACACGGTCATGGATGAAGTATTCTGGAACAAAGGGGCTGGAGAAGCTTTCGGAACGTATGTCCAGTTAAAGTTCTCCATCATGGACTCCGGGCAGGAGAAGGTCGGTGATTGGGCCACAGTGGATTTCCGGATGAGGCATGCCAGGGGAGCTGGGTGCGAGGCCAGAGGTGAGACTGTGGGGAGAGAGTCAAATCGCTGAGGACACAGGATTTGCAGGCTGGACTATCCGGGAACAGTAGTCCACCAATCAACACATGCTACTAAATTACTAGGCTGCCGGGGAGATGGTACTGCAGACCTTTGGCCTAGTAACAGTGCAAGCAATTCTAGCCAGCAACTGGGACTGTTCAGAGTGGTCTCTTTTGTCAAGAGAGGATGATGTGACAGGAAGAGTAATGATCTACAGTGGTAGCTTGTGCAGGAGGGTGGAAGTCCTGGGAACAACAGTCTGCAGGAGATACGCAGAGGAGGAGAAATAGTATGCATGGCGTTATGCAGGGGAAGTGACTGTAGATATTGTGTGTACATCAGTACTTCAAGGCTCAACCTTCATTCAAATTCCTAAATATGATGGCAAAGCAATTGTTCTATGGGCATCCCATATTTCCTTTCCCCCAACCAAGTTATATCCCCCAATAAACAAAACAACGCAAATGACTGTTCATTGTCTCAGAAGTGATATGTGGAGGTCTGGCAGCAGGGTGACATGGTGGATTTAGTTACTAGTAGCAACCAAGCGCTACACTTATACTGGTCTGAGTTTCCTGAAAGTCATATGGCCATTTGTATACGGGCCCTTTCGAGCATCCAAGATAAATTGCAGGTATATTTCCAAATGTATAGGTGCCCATAGTAATGAATGGCTGTACACAGGTGTGGGTGGGGTGCAGCGCGGTGCGGTGGAATAACACAGTCCCAGTGCAATGAAAGTACTTATATCAAAATAACGTAGTTAACACAGTTCACAAATAACCCGGTGGTAACTCAGCCCAACCGGGAACACTCACAGTTCCAACAACGTGTAGACAGCAGAATGTCAGTGTCTGTAGAGAGGGGAAGAATGTGGCCTGGCCATCTTGTGCCCAACAGACAGGTGTCCAGAGAAGTTGCAAGCCCTACGCTTTCCCTCGTCATGGACCTTTCCCTTCCGCTAGTTCTGTCTCTACCAGGCGGAGTTCCTGTCCCTACTCTACCAAGTAGCAAATGCACACCAAACCTGGGAGCCAGGGCCTTAAATAGGCTCTGCCTGACCCAAGATGGATGTAAGAGTCACTTAAGGTGGCAGCATCCAACTGGATGCTTCCCCAGTGAACCAGGAAACCATAGAGGATTTGTGTTCCTCCTGATTTTCTCTCCAACTGCAGTGTTGCTGCGGAAGAGTGCCACCTGCAGTGGAGAAAGTAGAATGCACCTGCCTACACTGGTATATACCGTGCTTGCGTAAACTCATGCATGGGCATAAATCCCTGAACTCAGCTTTTGTACATCCGGGGATTTATGCCATGCACATGCAAGCATGGCGTATGCCTTCTGTGAGATTGGGGTGAATAAACTCAAGCGAGTAGGAGCGTTTACAATGAGTATTTTAGGGCATGCCAGTGCACTTTTATTTAAAAGCAAGTCAAAGCTCATACAGATAAGTCATCCCACACAGGGGGTTCTCACCATCACTGCGAAAACATAACATTCAGCCTCTAGGGTTGCCACCTCATCCCTTTAAAACCAAACACATATGAATTACACAGGTTCTCTGGTTGATTAAGGTGGTAATTAAACTCACTTGGTGCCTTATCTGCATTAAATTAGCGTCAGAACCCGTGTAATTCATATGTGTTTGGGCTCCGAGTACCTCTGCAGGGTCTTCCTGACCATCAAACACATCCCAGGGTTATGCTCAGATGCTATACCTAAGCTGTACGTCTTTCTTTGCAGCTCCCTAGCTGCGCTTGTCCCTCCTGGACCCTTTCTACAGCCTCCTGGCTGCTCCTGTCCCACAGGCCTTCCTCCAGTGGTGGCCCAACCATATAGTGCGCAGGGGCGCCGCCCCCCTAATCCATGCGCCCGGCCCCTAATCTACATGCATAGCTCCCAATTGTCCCTGATTTTGAGGGACTGTCCTTGATTTGGAGCAATGTCCCTCTGTCCCTCTTTCCTCCTCATTTGCCCCTCATTTTGGTCTGATCTCTATAGTTGTATATAAAATGCACTTTTTATCTTCTAAAATGTGTGTCCCAGTGCTAAACCTTTCATCCAATTTCTAAATTGTTACATTTGTAAATTTCAAAAGCCAATATAAAGGAATAGTAGTGGTAAAAAAGCACTTGTGGGTTTACTAATCACTTTTTTTTAAATATAATTCTCCTTTAAGGGGCGTGGCAGGGGGTGTGCCCTATGCCTACATACTTTTGCTAATAGGTGTCCCTTGTTCCTATCTCAAAAACTTGGGAGGTATGTACATGCAGGGCGCTGGACGCATGGATTTCAATGGGGTTTTTTTTTTTCAAAGCACATGATTAGAGCCTGAGGCTCTAATTGGCTTAAAAAAAGGGTGGGCTCCGGGCAGAGAGCACTGTGCCCTGAGCCCACCCGCTTGTGTGACAATAGCAAATTAATATTCGCTAATGTCTTCCTGATTCTCCTCCTGGCTAATCAGTAAGCGGATCCTGAGACCTAATTGGCCAGGGAGTCTTGGGATTCATGGCCAATCCGGTCTCAGGGCCCACTTCCCGTTCGGCCGAGATGGCAACAGCCCCCGGAGCGAGGAGCAGCAGCCTTACCATCTGCCTCCTAAGGTAAGGAGGCCTCTGATCGCCGCCTTTCCGTCCATCACCCGCGGGGGTGGCGTTAGTTTGCCGCCACCCAAATATTGAGCACCAGCTGCCACTGCCTTCCTCTGTACCAACCTTAACACCTTGATGCACGGCAGCATCTCACACGGCTGCCCTCAGACACACTGACCTCCCTCAGCATCACTATGGGCAGTATCCCTGCAATTTCCATTGGATGCTCAAAGTGTCCATGTTTAGGAGGCCTACGAATGTACATAGGCTTTGGGGTGAATTTATCAGAGCATATTTGCTCAGGAGTTTCATCTAAAGATTTGGCAAGATTTGCCAATCATGTCCTGCTGACATTGACTCTGTTTTGCAGGCAGCTGATGGGTACATCTTAGTGTTGCTCTTATATGTATTTGTTCTGTGTTGTATAGAACTGCATCAGTATGCTGATATAGAGTAGTGGTCTTTGGCCACTACAACTTGTTTGTTTACTATGTGAATTTGGTTTCTCCCTCTGTCCTACCCTCCTGTTTAGTGCTAGTTAGTTCAGTCCTAGATATTTCCTCCCCGTTCCTTCTATGTTCCCTCAATCACTGTTAGTTCTTCACAGAGACAAGGCTTAAGGATAAGAAAGGGTTTTTTTTTTTAACAAAAATGTCATACTTACCTCCTCTGTGCAGTTAGTTTTGCACAGAATGGCCCCGATCCTCCTCTTCTGGGGTCCCTCCACGGTGATCCTGGCTCCTCCTCTTCTCCACTGTCCAGTTGCAAAACTACTCTCCCTTGGGGCACTCATGCGGGCGCGCTCCCGTGTTCTGCTGCTGCCTTCATTGATACAGACAGCAGGACTCAGCCCCACCCCCGGCTCCCGCTTCATTGGATTTGACTGACAGCAGCGGGAGCCAATGGCTGCGCTGCTATAAATCTAATCTAATCATGACCCGAGAGACCAGCTGGAGCTGGTGTGCTCGTCCCCATCGCTGGAAAGACCGGGTTCAGGTAAGTAAAAGGGGGGCTCTGGGGGGGGGTGCTTCATCACAGGAGGTTTTTCACCTTAATGCATAGAATGCATTAAGGTGAAAAACCTTGAGGCTTTACAACCCCTTTAGGAAAAGCATTGTGTTCTTATACTTCAAAAGACTAGAAAAAACATCCCCTCTACTTCAATTATTCAAAGTATAATTATGTTCCCATTGACTTCAATGCCAAATCGCATCCTATTGACTTCGATGTAAAAACACCCCCCTATTACCTTCAATTACAAATTGTGTCCCATTGACTTCAATGCAAAAACTCCAGCCACATTAATTCATTTTTTTTTTTTTTTTTACTTAAAATTGTCCATTTCGGTTTTCGGTTTCCGACTAAGTGCATCCCGAATTTTAGATTTCGGTCCAAAATTTAAATTTCGGTGCACCACTAGCAATTTCTTCAGAGTAACAGAAGGTAGGAATCTGCAACAAAGTTTGTGAAAATCCCTGCAATGTACAGAGATCACCCAGAGGGAAATGTTTTTTCTCAACAAAAGTGGAGTTACTCTTTAGCTACTTGCCGACCACCCGCCTCAGATTTACTATGACAAGGTGGCACGGCTGCGTGAACGATGTACCTGTATGTCATTTTGTGTACTAGCGCTTGTGGGCGAGCGCCGATTGGCCAGAGGGGGAGCCAATCAGCGGACGTGATATCCGCCGGCCACCTACGATCGTTCCCCACAGAGGCAGAACTGTGATCTGCTTATGTAAACAAGGCAGATTGCCGTTCTGAAAGGGGAGGACATAAAGACCTTGTGTTCCTGCTGTCCCAGTCAGTCCATCCTCCAAACAGTTGGGAACACACTTAACCCCTTAATTGCCCCTGATGTTAACCCTTTCCCTGCCAGTGTCATTAGTACAGTAATAGTGCATATTTTTAGCACTGATCACTGTAATAATGTCACTGGTTTCCAAAAAAGTGTCACTTGGTGTCAGATTTGTCCCGCTAAAAAGTTTTGATCGCCGCCATTACTAGTAAAAAAATAAATAAATACAAAATTCCCATACATTGTAGACACTATAACATTTGCACAAACCAATCAATATACACTTATTGGGATTTTTTTTTTTTTTTACCAAAAATATGTAACAGAATACATATTGGTCTAAATTGATGAAGAAATTTGATTTTTTACATTTTTTTATTGGATGTGTTTTATAGCAGAAAGTAAAAAATATTGTTTTTATTTTCAAAATTGTCACAAAGAATAAAAACGGCAGAGATGATCAAATACCACCAAAAGAAAGCTCTATTTGTAGGAAAAAAAGGACATCCATTTTATTTGGGTACAACGTCGCACAACTGCGCAATTGTCAGTTAACCACTTAAAGACCAGCCCCCCGCAGTTGTACTGCGGCAGGTTGGCTCTCCTGGGTGAATCACCACCATGGTACGTCGGCTGCTTTAAGACCACTAGGGGGCCCGCGCGACACCAGAGCCGATGCGCGTGGCCGGCGGCCGCGATGTCCGCCGGCCACCCGCGATCGCTCTTTGGAGAACCAGAAACGGGGATCTGTCAATGTAAACAGACAGATCCCCGTTCTGTCAGGGGAGGATAGACAGATCGTCTGTTCCTAGGGATTAGGAACAGCGATCTCTCTCCTCCTCCAGTCAGTACACAGCCCCCCACAATTAGAAACACCTCCCTAGGGAACAGTTAACCCCTTGATTGCCGCTAGTGTTAACCCCTTCCCTGGCAGTGACATTTATACAGTAATCAGTGCCTATTTTTAACTCTGATCGCTGTATAAATGTCACTGGTCCCAAAAAAAGTGTCAAAAGCGTCCGAACTGTCTGCCACAATTTCGCAGTCCTGCTAAAAATCGCAGATCACCACTATTGATAATAAAAAAGAAAAAAAAATAATAATAAAAATGCCAGAAATCTATCCCCTATTTTGTAGACACTATAACTTTTGTGCAAACCAATCAATATGCGCTTATTGCGATTTTTTTTTTTTTTTTACCAAAAATATGTAGAATTGGCCTAAATTGATTAATTTGTATTGGATATGTTTTATAAAGTAAAAAATATTGTTTTTTGTTTTTTTTTTCAAAATTGTCTGTCTTTTATTTGTTTATACCTCAAAAAATAAAAAACTCAATGGTGATCGAATACAACCAAAAGAAAGCTCTATATGTGTGAAAAAAATCCTATAAATTTCATTTGTGTACAAGTGTTGCATGACTGCGCAATTGTCAGTCAAATTAGCACAGTGCCGAATAGCAAAAAAAAAAAAGGCCTGGTCAAGTCGTTAATAACATGGGATTGGTGACTTGTGCTTTCTCCCTTTTCTAAGCCCACCTACACTATATTTCCAAAAGTATTGGGACACCTGCCTTTACACGCACATGGACTTTAATGGGATCCCAGTCTTAGTCCGTAGGGTTCAATATTGAGTTGGCCCACCCTTTTTCAGCTATAACAGCTTTAACTTATCTGGGAAGGCCGTCCACAAGGTTTAGGAGTGTGTCTATGGGAATGTTTGACCAATCTTTCAGAAGCGCATGTTGATGTTGGACGAGAAGGCCTGGCTCGCAGTCTTCGCTCTAATTCATCCCAAAGGTGTTCTATCAGGTTGAGGTCAGGACTCTGTGCAGGCCAGTCAAGTTCTTCTACCCCAAACTCACTCATCCATGTCTTTATGGACCTTGTTTTGTGCACTGGTGCAGAGGTGATCCAATATCACCAAAAGAAAGCTCTATTTATGGGGGAAAAAAATACATAAATTTTGTTTAGGCACAGTGTCGCGCGACCGCGCAATTGTCAGTTAAAGCAACGCAGTGCCGTATTGCAAAAAATGGCCTGGTCATTACCCGCTTGTGGACCAGCGCACAACGATATACGTCAGCACAATAGCACGACTATGCAAATGGGCGCACAGGTACGTCCCCTTTAAGAAGCCCTGCGCGTACTCCGTGACCGTGCCGCAGGACCCGCAGACTCGATGTCCGCCGGTGTCCCGCGATCGTGTCACAGGCATTTCCCCGTTCTGCCTAGTGACATGACAGGGATCTACTGCCCACCCCCCCCCCCCCATAGTTAGAATCACTCCCTAGGACACACTTAACCCCTTGATCTCCCCCTAGTGTTTAACCCCTTCCCTGCCAGTGCCATTTACACAGTAATCAGTACTGATCGCTGTATAAATGACAATGGTCCCAAAATAGTGTCAAAAGTGTCCGATGTGTCCACCATAATGTCGCAGTCCCGATAAAAATCGCAGATCGCCGCCATTACTAATAAAAAAAAGGAATAATAAAAATGCCATAAATCTATCCCTATTTTCTAGACGCTATAACTTTTGCGCAAACCAATCAATATATGCTTGTTGCGATTTTTTTTTACCAAGAATATGTAGAAGAATACATATCGGCCTAAACTGAGGAAAAAATTTTTTTTATATATTTTTGAGGGATATTTATTATAGTAAAAAATAAAAAATATTGCTTTTTTCTTTCAAAATTGTCACTCTTTTTTTGTTTATAGCGCAAAAATAAAAACCGCAGAGGTGATCAAATACCACCAAAAGAAAGCTCTATTTGTGGGGAAAAAAGGACATTAATTTTGTTTGGGAGCCATGTCGCACGACCGCGCAATTGTCAGTTAAAGCGACGCAGTGCCGAATCACAAAAAGTGCTCTGGTCTTTGGCTAGCGAAATGGTCCGGGGCTTGAGTGGTTAAAAAAGCACAAAATAGGTGAAAAACCTTTTATTTCGTTTTTGCATTTTTAAATAGCTGTGATATGCTTTGTTCCAGAATCATCATTTTAGTGTCATTTTAAACAGGATAAATTATAGAGTAATTTTTATTCTTTTTATCTACAGCAGAAATCATTTTTTTTAGCTAACATGGAACAAAGTAGAAGGAATTATTTTTCTCACTTTTGTTAACTTTTTTTTGGTCTTTGGATTATATAACAAAAATAAGTTTTGCAAAACAATATCACCCAGATAAAATATAGTTTGTCCTAAAAAAAAAAACACGCCATAGTTTGTAGACGCTATAACTTTTGTGCAAACCAATCAATACATTGCGATTTTTTTTTTTACCAAAAATATGTAGAAGAATACATATCGGCCTAAACTGATGAAGAAATTAGTTTTTTTACATTTTTTTGGGGGATATTTATTATAGCAAAAAGTAAAAAATATAGTTTTTTTTTTTTTTTAAATTGTCGCTTATTTCAAGATTATAGTGCAAAAAAAAAAAAAAAAAAAGGCAGAGGTGATCGAATACCACCAAAAGAAAGCTCTATTTGTGGGGGAAAAAAAGTACATACCTTTTTCTTTAGGCACAGCGTCGCACGACCGCGCAATTGTCAGTTAAAGCGACGCAGAGCCATATCGCAAAAAATGGCATTAAGGGGGCAAATCCTTCCGGTCCTTAAGTGGTTAAAGGAACGCAGTGCCGTATGGCCAAAAATGGTCTTGGTCAGGAAGGGGGTAAAACCTCCTGGTCCTTAACCACTTACCGACCGGCTCCTGTACAAATACGTCGGCAGTTTGAAGATGGATATCTCAGTAACGAAAGCAGGTATCCATCTTTAGAGCCGGCGCTTCTGCTTACGATAATGGTGGTCCCCGCGGCGGATTCGCCGCGAGATCACTGTTATCGGCGGCAGGAGAGGTGCTACCCCCCTTCTGCCGCTCTCCCGCGCCCTCCGCCGCTTACCGGAGGCATCGGTAGCGGCGGAGGCGATCGGAACCTGTCCGTGTCTGTGTATGGAGACGAGTGAGGGGAAGATGGCCCCACCCGTCTCCATACCATAGGAGGGCGGAAGCGACGTCAAATCGTCACTTCCTCCCATACGTCTTAAAGGCACATTTTTCTTTCACATTTTCCCCCCCGTCCCGACGAGCTCGTGCGCAGAAGCGAGCGCATACGTGAGTAGCGCCCGCATATGAAAACGGTGGTCAAACCACACATCTGAGGTGTCGCCGCGATCGGTAGAGCGAGAGCAATAATTCTAGCCCTAGACCTCCTCTGTAACGCAAAACATGCAACCTGTAGAATTTTTTAAACGACGCCTATGGAGATTTTTGAGGGTAAAAGTTTGACGCCATTCCACGAGTGGGCGCAATTTTGAAGTGGGACATGTTGGGTATTGATTTACTCGGCGTAACATTATCTTTCACAATATTAAAAAAAAAAATTGGACTAACTTTACTGTTGTCTTATTTTTTTAATAAAAAAAAGTGAATTTTTTCCAAAAAAAGTGCATTTGTAAGACCGCTGCGCAAATACGGTGTGATAAAAAGTATTGCAATGACCGCCATTTTATTCTTTAGGGCGGGGATATTCACAGCTGGAGCGGACCTCCAGCTGTTGCAAAACTACAAGTCCCATCATGCCTCTGCCTTTGGGTGTCATGCTTGTGGCTGTCAGAGTCTTGCTATGCATCATGGGACTTGTAGTTCTGCAACAGCTGGAGGTCCGATACTTGCATACCCCTGCTCTAGGGTGTTAGAAGAAAATAAAAACATATAATTTTTGGGGTTTCTAAGTAATTTTTAGCAAAAAAAAACTGTTTTAAACATGGAAACACCTAAATTCCAAAACGAGGCTAGTCCTTAAAGTGGTTAAACGTGCAAAAAAAAATGCAAAAAGCGCTCTGGCAACAAATGGGTTAAGGGAAAAAAAAGTCCAAATAAAAAAAAACAAAAAAAAAAAACGAATGCAGCCACCACATCTAAGGACTGGTAATCTGCAATATATTACACATTTGTCCTTTGGGTTCACATACACCAGGGGCGGACTGACCATTCGGGCACTCGGGCACTGCCCGAGGGCCCCATGCCACTGAGGGGCCCCATCAGGGTTGCCAGCCTCAATAAAATCAGGGACAGTATGTAAAAATCTGTGTTTTCTAAAAAAATCCCAAGATTATAGCTGCCCCGCCTCTCCAGTACCTTTTCAGTGTGTGTATGTGTATTCTGTGTGTGTATTTTGTGTGTCTGTGTGTGTATACTGTATGTGTGTGTGTGTATACTGTGTGGCCCCATAATCTCCTATTGCCTGGGGCCCCATAATCTCCTATTGCCTGGGGCCCCATAATCTCCTACTGCCTGGGGGCCCCATAATCTCCTACTGCCTGGGGGCCCCATAATCTCCTATTGCCCGGGGGCCCCATAATCTCCTATTGCCCGGGGGCCCCATAATCTTCTATTGCCCGGGGGCCCCATAATCTCCTATTGCCCAGGGGCCCCATGAGTTGTCAGTCCGCCCCTGACATACACATTACATTATTGTGTTTTTTACATCTGCTGGAAATTCCATCTCAAAACGGGAGTATCAAGCTCACCTTCCCTACCTTCCAAGCCACATGTGACCTATGAAAATGCCCGATCGAGGCCTATCAAGTGTATCCTCCAATGGGTGACCGGTTCTCTTTAGAAACGTTCTAGTTTCCCAACTTTCTTGCATTTGAAGAAGAATGTTCTGATGATATTATACAAGGCTGGAGAGAAGACGGCGAGGTAGAAATGATAGGTCTTATTTAGAGATGACCTAGCAGCAACCTCTGTTATAAATGTCCATCATCCGTGGTACACTGCATAATAACAGGAGTTTTAGGTCACCATAGCAACTGGACCCAAAGAGACCCGGCTCCATTTATTTATATAGTGTGCACATGTGTTGATGATAACACTGTTTCCATGGCAAAGGCTCTGAGTATTATGAAGTGGAATATATCAAATTAGTGTGCCACGCTTTCACTGGGCTGAAATACAGAGGAAGCCATCTCGTGGCCCCGGCCTGATGTATGTACACCGGGGGGGGCCAAAGGGCAATTAAAGCTACTATCAGGTATTTGTTGCTGTCTGTGTCCCCGTTAGGGAGATTGATTCTCTCCATTCAGTCCGATCACCAATATCACCGGGAATGAAAGTGAAAGTAAATCCAAAATTTTGGGTTGCCACCAGAGCAATATTAGAGGAGAAGTCTTCCCATGGGGACACCTGTTTCAGTGACAACTGTCTAAAGCAGTGGTGGCCAACTTTCTTATTATGGAGGCCACTTACCGACCAGGCCCTTTCTGTAACTTTTTGTTTAACGGCTTCAACTCCGGAAGATTTTACCCCCCTTCCTGACCAGAGCACTTTTTGCGATTCGGCACTGCGGCGCTTTAACTGACAATTGCGCGGTCGTGCGGCATTGCACCCAAACAAAATTGCCGGCCTTTTTTTCCCACAAAAAGAGCTTTCTTTTGGTGGTATTTGATCGCCTCTGCGGTTTTTATTTTTTGCGCTATAAACAAAAATAGAGCAACAATTTTGAAAAAAAAACGCATTATTTTTTACTTTTTGTTATAATAAATATCCCCCCAAAATACATGAAAAAACTATTTTTTTCCTCAGTTTAGGCTGATATGTATTCTTCTACATATTTTTGGTAAAAAAAAAAATGCAATAAGCGTATATTGATTGGTTTGCGGAAAAGTTATAGAGTCTACAAAATAGGGGATAGTTTTATGGCATTTTTATTTTAATTTTTTTTTTTTATTAGTAATGGTGGCAATCTGCGATTTTTATTGGAACTGCGACATTATGGCGGACATATCGGACACTTTTGACACTATTTTGGGACCATTGTCATGTATACAGCGACCAGAGCTATAAAAATGCACTGATTACTGTGTAAATGACACTGGCAGGGAAGGGGTTAACACTAGGGGGCGATGAAGGGGTTAAGTGTGTCCTAAGGCGTGATTCTAACTGTGGGGGGGATGGGCTTCAAGTCACATGACAGCGATCACCGCTCCCGATGACAGGGAGCAGTAATCTCTGTCATGTCACTAGGCAGAACGGGGAAATGCCTTGTTTACTTAGACACTTCCCCGTTCTAAAGGCTCCGTGACACGATCGCCGGGGGACCGGCGGACATCAAGTCCGATGGTCCCGCGGGCACGGTCACGCTGTAAGCGGCGGGCGCGCGTGCCTGTTATCCCCGGCTCTTAAAGGGGACGTACTGGTACGCCCATTTGCCCACCGCTGCCGGCAAGTGGTTCGGGTTCACATATGTGCATTTCACCGCATCCAATTTGCATGACAGGCGAGTGTGCCCAGCTCACAATGGAGCCGGTATACACAGGTCCGGGGCAGCCACGGTCCGCATTCCAAAAGGGTCCTGTGTGTCTTTGGGTCCAGTTCAGGTGCGAATTCGGGCATAAATTCAGACGTGACTCGCACCTGAACCAGTGAAGTAGGACACACCGGACCCCATGCTGTGAACCGTGACCGGACATACACCATATTATCAAAAGCAGGGGTAGAGGTTGCCTACCCCTGGTCAAAGGTATCGGGACGCCTGCCTTTACACGCACATGAATTTTAAAGGCATACCAGTCTTAGTCCATAGGGTTCAATATTTAGTTCTGGGAAGGCTGTCCACAAGGTTTAGGAGTGGTTCTTTGGGAATGTTTGACCATTCTTCCAGAAGCACATCTGTGAGGTCAGGCACTGATGTGGATGAGAAGGCCTGGCTCGCAGTCTCTGCTCTAATTAATCTCAAAGGTGTTCTATTGGGTTGAGGTCAGGACTGGGTAGGCCAGACAAGTTTCTCCACCCCAAACTCGCTCATCCATGTCTTTATGGACCTTGCTTTGTACACTGGTGCACAGTCATGTTGGAACAGGAAGGGGCCATCCCCAAACTGTTCCCACAAAGCTGGGAGCCTGAAATTGTCGAAAATGTCTTAGTATGCTAACACCTTAAGAGTTCCCTTCACTGGAACTAACCCCTGAAAAACAACCCCACACCATATTCCCCCCTCAACCAAATGATTTGGACCAGTGCACCAAGCAAGGTCCATAAAGATGTGGATGAGCGAGTTTGAACTTGACTGGCCTGCACATAGTCCTGACCTCAACCTGATAGAACACCTTTGGGATGAATTAGCGTGTAGACTGCGAGCCAGGCCTTCTCAACCAACATCAACATGTGCTTCTGGAAGATTGGTCAAATATTCCCATAGACACACTCCTAAACCTTGTGGACAGCCTTCCCAGAAGAGTTGAAGCTGTTATAGCTGCAAAGAGTGGGCCAACTCAATATTGAACCCTACGGACTAAGACTGGGATGCCATTAAAGTTCATGTGCATGTAAAGGCAGGTGTCACAATACTTTTGGTAATATAGTGTATTAGGGTATTGTGTCAGCTGCTTTCCATTGTTATATGTTTGAGCTTCCAGCACCTTTTTCTTTGTTTACAGTGATATAAGAGATGGTCAGAGACTGCAGACATGATACAAGGGATGGTCAGAGACTGCAGACATGATGCAAGAGATGGTCAGAGGTTGCAGACATGACACAAGAGATGGTCAGAAACTGTGGACATACTACAAGAGATGGTCAGACATAATACAGGATATGGTAAGAGACTGCAAATCTAATACAACATACAAGGGTTGGTCAGAGAGAGGGGATATGATACAAGAGATGGTCAGAGACTGCAGACATGGTAGAAGACATGGTCAGAGAATGCAGACACGATACAAGAGATGGTCAGAGACTGCGGACATGATACAAAAGATGGTCAGAGATTGCGGACATGATACAAGAGATGGTCAGAGATTGCGGACATGATACAAGAGATGGTCAGAGACTGCAGACATGATACAAGAGATGGTCAGAGACTGCGGACATGATACAAGAGATGGTCAGAGACTGCGGACATGATACAAGAGATGGTCAGAGACTGCAGACATGATACAAGAGATGGTCAGAGACTGCAGACTTGATACAAGAGATGGTCAGAGACTGCGGACATGAAACAAGAGATGGTCAGAGACTGCGGACATGATACAAGAGATGGTCAGAGACTGCAGACATGATACAAGAGATGGTCAGAGACTGCAGACATGATACAAAAGATGGTCAGAGATTGCGGACATGACACAAGAGATGGTCAGAGACTGCAGACATGATACAAAAGATGGTCAGAGATTGCGGACATGACACAAGAGATGGTCAGAGACTGCAGACATGATACAAGAGATGACTGAGGACATGCTGCGGGAGACTTTCAGGGACTGTGAACATGCTATAGCAGTTGCTGGAAACATGATTCAGGAGAGAGCCATAGACTGGAGATATTGTACATGAGACTGATAGAGATCACTGATATAACAGGGCAATAGGGAAACACAAATTAGTGTAGGCAGGGGCCCTGAAAGCCACACAAAAATTGTGAAAGGGCCGCATGTGCCCCCAGACTGCAGGATGGTCACCAGGGGTCTAAAGACTTGTTCACCTGAGCATCCCATGGGCAGTAAAAGCAGGCAGTTGACCACGGCTTTACCACTTCTAAGTACATATACCCAAAAAGGCTCTGTCCTGCCCCGATACGGCTTCCCTTCTCCTTGCACTTGCTGGCGATTCCCAGCTGTCAAAATGACAGCCAAGAGTTGCTGTGCAAATACAGCAGCTGAAATAGCTCTGCTGTAAAATAAAACAGATCGTCTGAATGAGATACAAAATAACATGGTTACTTTATATCTACTTTATCTGTAGATTAAAGGCATTATCTTTAATATCCATATAATATCAGTTAAAGCAACTAAAAAAAAATTACATAAAATGAATTCTCATTGACCCCTTGTTAACTTTAGTTTACCCTAATTAACCGTGATTAACTCCTTCATCCACTTCTCCCTTGTTTTTTTCCTGTCTTTCTAACATTAATATGTCAACATTTTTCAATTTCATTTATTTTGGTTGTTAATTTTTTTAGTGTTCCATTAAAAAAGCACACAATTGGAGAAAAACCTTTTATTTCATTTTTGCATTTTTAAGTAACTGTGATATGCTTTGTTCCAGAATCATCATTTTAGTGTCATTTTAAACAGGATAAATTATAGAGTAATTTTTTATTCTTTTTATCTACAGCAGAAATCATTTTTTTAACATGGATCAAAGTAGAAAGAATTATGTTTTTCTCACTTTTGTTAACTTTTTTGGGTCTTTGAAATATATAACAAAAATCAGTTTTGCGAAACAATATCACCCAGATAAAATGTTGTTTTTCTTAAAAAAAAAACATGCCATAGTTTGGAGACGCTATAAATTTTGTGCAAACCAATCAATATACGCTTATTGGGAATTTTTTTTACCAAAAATATGTAGTAGAATACATATTGGCCTAAATTGATGAATGTGCGTTGGATATGTTTTATAGAGAAAGTAAAAAATATTGTTTTTTTTTTTTTTTTCAAATGTGTCTGTCTTTTTTTTTGTTTATATCTTAAAAAATAAATTGATGAATTTGTATTGGATATGTTTTATAGAGAAAGTAAAAAATATTGTTTTTTTTTTCAAATTTGTCTGTCTTTTTTTTTGTTTATAGCTCAAAAAATAAATTGATGAATTTGTATTGGATATGTTTTATAGAGAAAGTAAAAAATATTGTTTTTAGTTTTTTTTTTTTTTCAAAATTGTCTGTCTTTTATTTGTTTATAGCTCAAAAAATAAAAAAACTCTATGGTGATCGAATACAACCAAAAGAAAGCTCTATATGTGTGAAAAAAATCATATAAATTTCATTTGTGTACAGTGTTGCATGACTGCATAACTGTCAGTCAAATTAGCGCAGTGCCGAATAGCAAAAAAAAAAAAAGGCCTGGTCATGAAGGGGATAAAGCCTTTCAGAGGTCAAGTGGTTAATATCATGGGATTGGTGACTTGTGCTTTCTCCCTTTTCTAAGCCCACCTACACATATTACCAAAAGTATTGGGACACCTGCCTTTACACACACATGAACTATATAAGTGCCACAGCTCATAGCACAAAATATGAACGTGAACTGTTCTGTCCTCCTTACTTCTTGGCATCATGAAGAGCATTGCACATCCCAGTCTTAGGCCATATGGTTCAATATTGAGTTGGCCCACTCTTTGCAGCTATAACAGCTTCAACTCTTCTGGGAAGGTTGTCCACAAGGTTTAGGAGTGTGTCTATGGGAATGTTTGACCATTCTGCCAGAAGCACAAGTTGGACAAGTAGGCCTGGCTCGCAGTCTCCGCTCTAATTCATCCCAAAGGTGCTCTATCAGGTTGAGGTCAGGGCTCTGTGCAGGCCAGTCAAGTTCCTCCACCCCAAACTCGCTCATCCATGTCTTTATGGACCTTGCTTTGTGCACTGGTTCAAATCATTTGGTGGAGGGGGGATTATGGTGTGGGGGGGTTGTTTTTCAGGGGTTGGGTTTGGCCCCTTATTTCCAGTGAAAGGAGATCTTAAGGCGTCAGCATACCAAGACATTTTGGACAATTTCATGCTCCCAACTTTGTGGGAACAGTTTGGGGATTGCTAATGTGCATAACGAAAACATTTGTTTTGTTTCGTTTCGATTAGTTAATCTAGTTATTTTTTTTAGTTTAATTCGGTTGATTCGTTCAATTCCTATTCGGAATTTTTGAATTTTCTTCAAATCTACAGATTTTTTCAATTCGAAACGTTCAAATCGATAAATTTTCAAATCAATCGAAACGAAAATGTTATATTGTTTTCATTTTGAATGCAGCAAAGTGAATAAACAAAAGAAAAATCTTCATCAAATGATTACAATGACTCTTTAAATCACCTTTGGCTTAACAAAAACAGCATTATTTAGAAATGGTCCTCTAATAACACACACAGTCTTTGATTTCAGCAATATGTATAGTTAGAATTCGACTGGAGTTCAATGTGAAATTCTATTCGAATTTCAGTCCCAATTTCCGAAATTCAGACGAATTTCATTTACGTTATTCAGAGCATTCGGTAAAATTTGTTTACAATGTAATTCGGGTATTCAGATATATCCGAATCCTCCCAATAACGGAAAATTTGTCCGAATATTAATTCGTAACGAAACAAACCGCACATGTCTAGATTGCTTCTTCCTGCTCCAACATGTCTGCACACTTCACTGGAACCAACCCCTGAAAAACAACCCCCCCCACCATAATCCCCCCTCCACCTAATGATATGGACCAGTGCACAAAGCAAGGTCCATAAAGACATGGATGAGCGAGTTTGGGGTCAAGGAACTAGACTGGCCCGCACAGAATCCTGACCTCAACCCGATAGAACACCTTTGAGATGAATTAGAGCAGAGACTGCGAGCCAGGCCTTCTCGTCCAACATCAGTGCCTGACCTCACAAATGCTCTTCTGGAAGAATGGTCAAACATTCCCATAGACACACTATTAAACCTTGTGGACAGCCTTCTCAGAAGAGTTGAAGCTGTTATAGCTGCAAAGGGTGGGCCAACTCAATATTGAACCCTACGGACTAATGCCTCGTACACACAGTCGGACTTTGTTCGGACATTCCGACAAAATCCTAGGATTTTTTCAGACGGATGTTGGCTCAAACTTGTCTTGCGTACACACGGTCACACAAAGTTGTCGGAAAATCCGATCGTTCTGAACGTGGTGACGTAAAACACGTACGTCGGGACTATAAATGGGGCAGTAGCCAATAGCTTTCATCTCTTTATTTATTCTGAGCATGCGTGGCACTTTGTGCGTCGGATTTATGTACACACGATCGGAAATTCCGACAACGGATTTTGTTGTCGGAAAATTTTATAGCCTGCTCTCAAACTTTGTGTGTCGGAAAATCCGATGGAAAATGTGTGATGGAGCCCACACACGGTCGGAATTTCCGACAACAAGGTCCTATCACACATTTTCCATCGGAAAATCCGACCGTGTGTACGGGGCATATGACTGGGATGCCTGGGACTGGGACACCTACTAGCAAACGTATGTAGGCATAGGACACGCCCCTGCCACACCCCCTTAAAGGAGCATTAACCAAAAAAAAGGTTAATTAAACCCACAAGAGCTTTTTTTTAGCACTACTATTCCTTTATATTGGCTTTTAAAATTTCCAAATGCAGCAATTCAGAAATTGAATGAAAGGTTTTAGCACTGTGAAACACTTTCTGAAAGATAAAAAGTGCATTTTATATACATCTATATAGATCAGATCAAAATGAGGAGGAAAGAGGGACAGAGGGACATTGCTCCAAATCAGGGACGATCCCTCGAAATCAGGGACAGTTGGGAGCAATGTGTATGTACACTCCACTTCCACAGTCGGCACTCCCACTGCCAGCCTCTTTTCAACTTTCAGCTGGCATGTATCAATGCAATGTAAAGACATCTTGAAGGTGACACTGGCTGAATTGAGACATCTTTGTGACTCATGCAGAAATAGAGAAGAGGACAAATGGGTGTTTTATATGTTTGCCTGGAGTTCTACTGTAATCCTTCCCACCATTTGTCAGACAATTGGTAACGTATGGTTGTAGAATAAGAAAACAGATATTTAAGGTTCTTTTCATTGTGAACGGTTCCCTGGTCTGTGATCTGGGAAATGGCACAATATAACCTCTGACATATCGCTGAGAGCCGCTGAACAGTCACAATTGGAAATATAAAATTGTAAGGTCACGGAGGTCGGCGGCTGAACGAATTCGCTCGGAGGGATGGCGCTATATGTGTCAGTTGTCACCCACAAGCTACATTAGAGCTACGATGTCCGTTTCATCTCCATTTCCTGTTGTTTTCCTCGTTTTATAGTGATGTTTAAAGCTGAACTCCAGGCAAACAACTACATACACTGACAGAATAGATTTAGCCGGACAATTTTACAAAGGATTTGTATTACTTTCCATCCAGTCCTAGAATTTACACAGCTCCGCCACATAGCACAGCTCTGTCCAACAAGGGAGGAGACCTGATTTGTTTTCTGCTGCAGCTCAGAAACATGTACAGGTCTTGTTCCTCCTCCAGTCGGTTACTGAGTAGTGAAAGGAGAAGTAGCAGACTGATGAGCTCATCTCTCGATCACTCTGCTCTCTCTCCTCCTATCAGCATGCTTCTTGCCATGCAGCATCACTGATTGGCTCCTTGTGCTATCCCCCCCCCCCCACACACAGTCTAAGGTCTACTGTACAGTGACTGCAAGAGGCTAATACCAAGTCAAAATAAGATACATTCACAGGGTATGCAATCCCCAACAATTGCTACATTTACATACCATTAAATAAACAATTGAAAGTGATTTGTTACATCCAGGGAGTGGTTAACCGGTTAATTCGATTGTAGGCGATCCATTGTTTTATATAGGAGTTCGCCTCCTGCCTGTATTCAAATTGTGTGTAGCCCCCGGAATCCTAACTGAAATATTGTTTGGTCCGATTTGCCTTGTAGGCTTGTTTTAGTTTCTTATATTGTTCTCATCCTCTTAAAACATATTGATAATATTAACTGTATATTTTTTTATATGACTTTTAACATAGGTTCCAGTCATGCTGCCAGTCTCCTATATGGAGGACTTGGTTCCGCCACTCGAGACTCACACAGTCAACGCGATGAGTCAGTGCGTTGCCTGTGCCCCAGGATGACGTCAATGTGCGACGAAACGCACGTCGGGAGGAGTGGCGTGCTGACGTCATCTGAGTGGACAGGTGTGCGCTAGCCGGCCAACTTTTAAACCATGATATTTTATTCCTTACTTCCTGTAAGTGTATTTTTTAAGCCTTAATAAATTTGTATGAAACGATTCACACTATGGTGAACTCCTTTCTATTTTGGGTAATACCTGGTCTACATCCATGACCCTTGAATGTTTGTGTCTCCCAGGCCATTTGCTGTGTATTCTCACCTCACCTATCAAGTATTTCTGAGCTGCTATTCCATACTCCCTGGGTAAAGGCCCTGGCTGGGTATTATCCACAGGCTTATGATAGCTTGCCTTCCGGTAAGCACGCACTTTATGTGGTGGAGCTGCACGACTTTATGGTGGTGTTGGAAGTCACTTCAAGAGTTCACACAATTTTATGTCTTATGGACTAATTTATATTTATACACTTTCACAATTGTTTGGTGTGTAGAGCTATTTTCAGATATATATATATTCACGTATGGTATTGTGTTTATTATAATATTATTTTTAGCGCAGCTCCGTTCCAATCATTATTTCATACATGTGTGTATCTCACTTATGAGCTGCTGCTTTTTTCTATGTATTAGTTTACTAACAATAGCACGGTATATGTAGCATATGTAAGTCGCGCCCACAAATGTAAACGGTGTTCGAATCACGCATGTGAGGTATCGCCACGATCGTCAGAACGAGGGCAACAATTCTAGCAAAAGACCTCCTCTGTAACTCTAAAGTGATGTAGCAGCACCCTCTTAAACACTTAAAGAGGAGGGCCACTAAAAAAAAAAAAAAAAAAAATTTAAAGTCAGCAACTACAAATACTGCAGCTGCTGACTTTTAATTGGACACTTACCTGTCCCAGGGTCCAGCGATGCCAGGGATTGAAGCCCCGCTTGTCTCCCCCTCCGTTCGGCGGCGCCGGCATTGCAACTGTTGGCGCCGGGCTGTGGCTTCACAGCCTGGCACCCACTGCGCATGCGCGAGCGGCGCCGAGCGCCGTGATTGGCCGCTCAGTCACCTGGGACCTGTAATGGGTCCCAGATGATTGACAGGAGGGAGGGAGCAGAGCTGAGCCCTTCCTGCGCTGAGACGGAAGTGATGTCACCAGCCCAGGTACTGGAAGAGGCAGACTACGAGGGACCCCCTAGCAACAGGCATTTAGAGGTGAGTAAAAAAAAAAAATATCCAAATGTTTTTTTGTATTTTTTTTTTAGGATTTTTCATGTAGTTTTTTTTTTTTTTGGGTGGAACACCACTTTAAGGACCAGCCTCGTTTTGGATTTTAGGTGTTTACATGTTTAAAACAGGTTTTTTTGCTACAAAATTACTTAGAACCCCCAAACATTATATATTGTTTTTTTTCTAACACCCTAGAGAATAAAATGGCAGTCAATGCAATACTTTTTTTTGCACCGTATTTGCGCAGCGGTCTTATAAGCGCACTTTTTTTGGAAAAAAAAAACACTTTTTTGAATAAAAAAATAAGACAACAGTAAAGTTAGCCCAATTTTTTTTATATTGTGAAATATAATGTTACGGCAAGTAAATTGATGCCCAACATGTCACGCTTCAAAATTGTGCCCGCTCGTGGAATGGCGTCAAACTTTTACCCTCAAAAATCTCCATACGTGACGTTTAAAAAATTCTACAGGTTGCATGTTTTGCATTACAGAGGAGGTCTAGGGCTAGAATTATTGCTCTCGCTCTACCGGTCGCGGCGATACCTCACATGTGTGGTTTGACCACCGTTTTCATATGTGGGAGCTACTCACGTATGCGTTCGCTTCTGCGCGCGAGCTCGTCGGGACAGGGGGGTTTTAAAAAAAAAAATTTTTGTTTTTATTATTTATTTTACTTTATTTTATTTATTTTTACACTGTTTTGAAAAAAAAATGTGTCACTTTTATTCCTATTACAAGGAATGTAAACATCCCTTGTAATAGAAAAAAGCATAACAGGACCTCTTAAATATGAGATCTGGGGTCAAAAAGACCTCAGATCTCATATTTACATTAAAATGCAATAAAATAAAAAAAAAAGTCAAAAAAGTCAAAATGACATTGAAAAAAATGTGCCTTTAAGAGGCATGGGCAGAAGTGATGTTTTGACGTCGCTTCCGCCCAGCAGTGTCATGGGCGCCATCTTAGCCTCACTCGTCTCCAGGCACAGAAGGGAGACGGACGCGATCGCCTCCGCCGCTACCAACGGCTCCGGTAAGCGGCGGAGGGCACCGGTAAGCGGCGGGAGGGGGGGCCCCTCTCCCGCCACTGATAAAAGTTTGGACGTACATTGGCGTGCGGCGGTCGGCAAGTGGTTAAGGGCTGCTGATTTGGTTACTTAGCAATCCGCCAATCACCCTGCTGCCATCCTCCTCACGATCAATTAACTCAAAGAACAGTCACTTTCATGGTTTTGTCATATTTATTGTGGAATATTACCTGAACTTGGAAAAGGGGTGATATGAGATGCCCATAGCATTTAACCCATTGCATGTTACATGTAGTTATTCAGTGGCCGTGGCCTTGCAAAAAAAACGGATACACTGCTTGCACCTCAGTCTCTTCCATTTGAATAACTCTTCTGCAGACTATTACTTTTACTTCCCTTGTACAGATCCTTACTGCAAAACTTTATTTCTTCCTTCCATTTAAACAAAGAAGAATCACTCTGAATAATTCCTCCTTGTTGACCATGATGGGATTGTCCATACGAATCAAAGAGCCAGAAGTGCACATTGCTTCTCCCAGATGACCCAGAGAGTCAGACAGCCACACAGTCTTTAGAAGGCACTACCATTGTGCTAACCAGGCCAGAGATGACTTGGTATCTCCACACGACGACCTGACACATGGCAGTGAGCAGACCACTGCTTTCAGCCAGTCCAAGACTATCAACACTGTGTTCCCCGGCCACAGCATTCTACACTGACCTTTCTGTAGGAGGATAATAGTTCTGTGTCCCCAGTTACAGAACACTGCTCTACTCTCCTCCGCTTAACGGCTACTTCTTCCTTCCAGATCTCCTCCAGCATGCAAGTCTTGTGTTCCCCGGTCACAGCAGCTTGAAAATTCTTTCAGGATGAAGCTCTTTAACTTAAAGTGGAGTTCCACCCACTTTTGCAACTCTTCAGCATCCCTCGCGAAACTGTACACTGTAAACGAATTGGATTTTTTTTCTCAGCACCTACTGTATATCTGCTGTATTCATTTTTCACTTCCTCCTCCCTGGCCGTGGCCCATCGCATCATTTCCTGTTTGCAATGCCTTCTGGGAAGGGGCGGCAACTTCCTCTGACACTGCCATTGCTATGGAAACCTGACCTGAAACCTATTACACTGCTTGTGCTGCACTGAGCATGTGCGAGATCTGCAAGGATGAGATCCAGGAAGAAATACAGTCTGGCTTCAGATGCCCAGACTTAAGATGGCCACGGCCTGCTGTAAGTTTATAAAATAACAAACTACTGCTATAAACTAACAAAAGAGACCTTAGTTTACAGACTAACTTTACTAGAATGCATTAAGCTTGTGTAATATAGGGGTATTTTTGTTTAAAAAGTATAATTTCGGCCGGAACACCACTTTAAGCTTCTTCCTAGCAGTTCCTCCATCCCTCCTCTGCGCTCGGCGCATCCCCGCATGGGGACGTCAGGAACAGCAACTCAGTACTCCATTGTCTATTTCTACTTTTCAGACTCCCCTTGGAAGCATGTGACCCCAGCTTATATGGGAGGCCTGCCACCTGCCAATACCGAAAGATAATTGGTCAGGGCTCCTCACATGAGCTGTCTGCCACTCAGGTCTCAAGTCCAACCTCTCTTCCAGAACCATCCATCTGAAAGCAGAGGAGAAATCTCTGAACCAGAGTACAGGTGGCCACACCCCCCACTACACTGATCACTCCCAGTCCCAAATCACAACAACCAGGCCCAGCCGAAAGCATAGGCCTGGCTAAATTTACCTGCATCTAAACCCTGTGCTTAGAAATATCCTACTCTAGCACCTACCTTTAGGTAGAGGGTGCTACACTGGTAACTGTTAAAATTTGTAAAGTTCGCCTATGGAGATTTTTAAGTACCATAGCATGTCGCCATTCCACAAGTGCGTGCAATTTTACACCATCACATGTTACTCGGCATAACATCATCTTTCAAGATATGCAAAAAAAAATCAGGCTAACTTTACTCATTTCTTATTTTTTTATTCAAAAAGTGTTTTGTTTTTCAAAAAAAGTGCATTTAAAAGACCACTGTGCAAGTACCGTGTGATATAAAATATCGCAACAATGCCATGCTACCCCCCCATTGGAATCCATGGTCGGGCGCCCTGCATGTAGATCAGGGGGCCGGGCGCATGGATGGGGGGGTCCTAACAGACGGGCCGCCACTGGGCAGCACCCCACTTTCTTTTGGATACAGGGAAGAGGCTTTTTTCCTGTTTTTAGCGGTGTCACAAACAATGTTAATCAGACCTCAGCGTTCTACATGCGTTAAGGTTTTCCATGTTCAGCGCCTATTCATTTGATACGGCTACTCAATTAACAACATATAAGGAAAGAGAGGTTCCCCTTGGGGTAGGACTTTAACGGCATTTGAATAGAGGTCACAAATCAATTGAATAGAAAAATAATCATAAATTTATTAAAGATACAATGATAAAAACATGAATCATGGAGTGTACATATTTTAAACTGTAACATGTTACTCGGCATAACATCATCTTTCAAGATATGCAAAAAAAATTGGGCTAACTTTACTGATTTCTTATTTTTTAATTCAAAAAAGTTTACAATGATAAAAACATGAATCATGGAGTGTACATATCAACCATAACTGATATCACAAGTAGTGGAAGTGGATGGTAAGTGAAATAGATCCTTCACTGACGCGTTTCGGAGTCTACAAGAGATGTTCCTTCCTCAGGGGTAGATAGGATATAGAAACTCTATGAAGTAAGTACAAACAGTCAGGTGCCTATACATGTCATAAACAAATAATATTACAATGCAAAAATCTGTTGAATATACAACTTACAATTGCAACAGACAGATGCCTATAGCGTGCCTATGCACAACAATAATCCCAAAGAAGTGCGTGCACATTTTTTTCTTTTTAAACGCATACTTTGTTACCATGTGTTTTGGCGCCCTACAGCACAGCCATTAAGAATGAATGTCAACAAGGAGGACACGCATTTTTGCTTTGCACGTTAGCGTTCACAGTTATGCGCACGTTCCCCCCCGCACACTGATGTTAATGGGGGCGTATGTCTCTATTTTGCTGTATTTTCTCAGAAGAGCAGAGAGCGTTTCCAGGATGAATCTGACTTCTCAGATGGACTGCACCAGGAGGATTTTTTTTTTCCTTTAATGGCTTTTGTTCAGAAAAAGTTCTAATTGGTGTAGAATGGTGAGCGCTGTCATGTCATGTCTAATATCAGGTGATGGATTACCCCGAGAATGGCATCCAGGCTTTCATTAGAAAGGTGTTTGTGCAGATTAGTGGTGTGAGGAGACAGAGCACTGATAATTGTAATAGCCAGGAGGCAGCTAATTAATTATTTTTTTTAATCAAGTTAATGGCAGGAATGGCGAGCGCGTTACACAGACTGGATCGGATCTGTACATCGCTTGGCATCTGTTGACAGTCACTTAAAGGGACCCTGTCACCAGACCATTCAGCTTAACAACAATCATCCCATAAGATTATACTGTATGTCAGTGGCGGCTGGTGCTAAACTTTTTGGAGGGGCAGCAAACAACCCCCCCTCCAGATCTGCACTCATCCCTCCACCGCTGCGGCACCCCAGCTTCCTCGGCTTCTCCTCCCGGGCAACCCGATCCACCTCCTGTCCTGATTGGCAGGAGAAGCCGGAAGACAATAGTGAATATTGATTCGCTAGTGTCATAAGTGTGTGGGTTCTGAGTCCAATCTATTTCAAGCCAATTAGAGCCTCAGGCACTAATCATGTGGCTTGTGAAAAAAAAAAAATCATAGAAACCTGTGAGTCCGGCACCCCACATGCAAACTAGGGGGGCGGCGCCCCTTTTGGACCGGCTGCTCCTGCCGTATGTACATTTAACATATTTTATCCATGTTATTTACCTGTAACGCCTCCCTTGTGTAAATATCAAAAAACTCCTAGATCGCTGCTTGGTGCCGCCATCTTTGATGTGATGTCAGCAGACTCAGAGTTGTCACTTAGTTTTGCTTACTGAGTGAAATCTGATTAAAAAATAAAAATCTACTTTTCTTTCTCAGGGCTTTTTTTTAAAGCGAAGCTCCTCCCAAAAAGGGGAAGCTCTGCTTGTCTGCCTCCCCCCCCCCTCCGCTGCCACATTTGACACCTTTTGGAAAGGGTGGGTGGGTACCTGGTTTTGACAGGTACCTGCTCCCACTTTCAGCTCAGTTTGCCGCGGCTCAGCACAGAACACTTCCCATCCATTCACCATCCCGTGCAGCTGAGGCTGCATAGAAAGGTATGTGTATTTGATCTTTGGGGTGCACAACCTAATGCAATTGGATGAGCACAACTATGCATCATGATCATCAGACACTTCCCTCCCTTGTAGGCAAATATACTCACCTGTGTAAATATCTTTACTGTCAAATATCTTGAAAACTTTCACCAACCTGCACCTGTTTTCTAATTCATCTAATCAAAATCAAAATATGTAAGAATTAGCACATTCTATCTTTTTTTCCCTCCCTCCTATTTATTTTTTGTCTCTGCTCTTTTCCTTCAGACCTTCTTATGCCCCGTACACACGGTCGGACTTTCCAACGTAAAATGTGCAATCGGAGCTTGTTGGCGGAAATTCCGACCTTATGTAGGCTCCATTGGACAGTTTCCATCGGAATTTCCGTCGCACAAAATTTGAGATCTGGTTCTCAAATTTTCCGACAACAAAATCCGTTTTGCAAATTCCGATCGTGTGTGCACAATTCCGACGTACAAAGTGCCACGCATGCTCGGAATCAAGCAGAAGAGCAGCACTGGCTATTAAACTTCATTTTTCTCGGATCGTCATACGTGTTGTACGTCACCACGTTCTTGTTGTTCGGAATTTCCAACCAACTTTGTGTAGCCGTGTGTATGCAAGACAAGTTTGAGCCAACATCCTTCAGAAAAAAATCCATGGATTTTGTTGTCGGAATGTCCGATCGTGTGTACAGGGCATTTGGCTTCTGATGGTTGCCCCTGGTCTGCACCTCAGTGGTCCTCGCTTGTTCTCCTTTTGGGTATTTGTGTGGGCCGCTCCCCTGCTGTATGGATGGATACCACTGCTGTTTTGTTTTTTTTGGTTTTTTTTTATATATATAATCTTTATTTATA
Source organism: Aquarana catesbeiana (assembly GCF_042186555.1). Classification (NCBI taxonomy): domain Eukaryota; kingdom Metazoa; phylum Chordata; class Amphibia; order Anura; family Ranidae; genus Aquarana; species Aquarana catesbeiana. Next base: position 320,260,084 of record NC_133330.1, read on the forward strand.
CAAAACAAAGTAACATGTCTCAGTAACCATACTTCTACATGTATAGAAAGATAGAAGATCTCGAAAGACAGATATAGTATATGCGAGCACACAAAATACATCTATATACTTTTACGTATATACTTTATACTCCATTAGGAGATAGCGACAACATTAGAGTCTTAAACACAAACCTAAAACATGATAAACAGTTAAACAACTAGGTTCCGGAACCTATCCTGGACTGCCGAAGACAGTTCGAGTGTTATGCTGAATAACAATGCGGTCCTGCAGGCCTTGCCCCTGAGGGAGGGGCAGTGTTTCCAAGCACCCGTTATTTACAGGCAGCCTGTAAATTTCAGCCCATTTTTGGGGTGACAGTAAATGCCGTTACGAGCAGCGGCGCCCATGAAACAACATGGCTGCGGGCCGTCCATGCAACTGTGTATTCGCTGTTCCGGAGCCTGCTGGGCTCAGAAAAGCTTGTACATGCTTGGCCGGGCGGCGCATGTGCAGTAATGTAATGGTGCCGCCCGGCATAATTTTTGAATGAAAGGAACTCGTTCACGGCGGTGCCGCAGCGGCTCCTCGCCAGTCACTACAGCAGAGGAGGAGAGGTGAAAGGTGCACAGGAGGAGGACACCGATGGGAAGAGGTAAAAGGAGCACAGGAGGAGGACACTAATGGGAAGAGGTAAAAGGAGCACAGGAGGAGGACACTGATGGGGAGAGGTAAAAGGAGCACAGGAGGAGGATACTGATGGGGAGAGGTAAAAGGAGCACAGGAGGAGGATACTGATGGAGAGAGGTAAAAGGGGCACAGGAGGAGGACACTGATGGGGAGAGGTAAAAGGAGCACAGGAGGAGGACACTGATGGGGAGAGGTAAAAGGAGCACAGGAGGAGGATACTGATGGAGAGAGGTAAAAGGGGCACAGGAGGAGGACACTGATGGGGAGAGGTAAAAGGAGCACAGGAGGAGGATACTGATGGAGAGAGGTAAAAGGGGCACAGGAGGAGGACACTGATGGGGAGAGGTGAAAGGTGCACAGGAGGAGGACACTGATGGGGAGAGGTAAAAGGAGCACAGGAGGAGGACACTGATGGGGAGAGGTAAAAGGGGCACAGGAGGAGGATACTGATGGGGAGAGGTGAAAGGGTCACAGGAGGAGGACACTGATGGGAGAGGTGAAAGGGGTACAGGAGGCGGATACTGATGGGGAGAGGTAAAAGGGCACAGGAGGAGGACACTGATGGAGAGAGGTAAAAGGAGCACAGGAGGAGGACACTGATGGGGAGAGGTAAAAGGGTCACAGGAGGAGGACACTGATGGGAGAGGTGAAAGGGGTACAGGAGGCGGATACTGATGGGGAGAGGTAAAAGGGCACAGGAGGAGGACACTGATGGAGAGAGGTAAAAGGAGCACAGGAGGAGGACACTGATGGGGAGAGGTAAAAGGAGCACAGGAGGAGGACACTGATGGAGAGAGGTAAAAGGAGCACAGGAGGAGGACACTGATGGGGAGAGGTAAAAGGAGCACAGGAGGAGGACACTGATGGAGAGAGGTAAAAGGAGCACAGGAGGAGGACACCGATGGGAAGAGGTAAAAGGGCACAGGAGGAGGACACCGATGGGAAGAGGTAAAAGGGCACAGGAGGAGGACACTGATGGAGAGAGGTAAAAGGAGCACAGGAGGAGGACACTGATGGGGAGAGGTAAAAGGAGCACAGGAGGAGGATACTGATGGAGAGAGGTAAAAGGGCACAGGAGGAGGACACTGATGGGGAGAGGTGAAAGGTGCACAGGAGGAGGACACTGATGGGGAGAGGTGAAAGGTGCACAGGAGGAGGACACTGATGGGGAGAGGTGAAAGGGGCACAGGGGTAGGATATTGATTTTACAGAGGTGAAAGGGGCGCAGGAGGAGGACACTGATGTGCCTGTGGACTGGAGAGGTGAAAGGGTCACAGGCATACCTCCCAACTTTTTGCGATGGGAATGAGGGACACCTATCAGCAAAAGTATGCAGGCATAGGACACACCCCTTGCCACGCCCCCTTAAAGGAGAATTGTACAAAAAAAACAAGATTGGTTAAACCCACAAGTGCTTTTTTTACCACTACTATTCCTTTATATTGGCTTTTGGAATTTACAAATGCAGCAATTTAGAAATCAGATGAAAGGTTTAGCGCTGGGAAACATTTTTTGATAGATAAAAAGTGCATTTTATATATAACTATAGAGATCAGACCAAAATGAGGGACAAATGAGGAGGACTGAGGGACAGAGGGACATTGCTCCAAATCAGGGACAGTCCCTCCAAATCAGGGACAGTTGGGAGCTATGGGCACAGGAGGAGGATACTGATGTGGAGAGGTAATATGAAAGGGGACAGAGGAGGAAACTACTGTGAGGGAGTGAGGAGGACACTATCATGTACAGTGCATCCAGAAAGTATTCACAGCGCTTCACTTTTTCCACATTTTGTTATGTTACAGCCTTATAACCAAAATGGATTAAATTTAATTATTTTCCTCAAAATTCTACAAACAATACCCCATAATATATAGATATATAGATGGTTGTGCTTAGGTATGGGCTGGGCTGCTGCCTCCCTTGAGGTAGTCCCAACTGGAACCCCCTTAAAAAGAATTTGTAAATAGGTATAGGTTTGGTAGTGCTGCCTGTCACCCGAAGAGTGATCCTTCACAGTGAGGCAATCATCCCGGGTGAATGTGCAAGCAGGGAGGGTGTTTTTTTCACTTCTGTCACCTGAAAGTGAACCACTATTTGGGTCACTTATCCCAGGTGGACAGTGGGGTAAAGAGTATTATTCGTGTTCTCTTTAACGGAGGGTATTTGTATATTAATTTGTGCTCCTATTTCAGTGATATTTGTATCCCTGTGATTACTTTGCGCTAGAGTATTGAAAGTGCAAGATTATAATATATTTCTTATCAGGTCTGCAGGTGCCTTCCAATTAGATTGGAAATCTGCCACAAGAAGACCCCGATCATGCGTGACTAATAGTTCCTTGTAAATAATATAAATGCAATCTTTAGAAAGTGATGGAAGATAAACTTAAAAATACAGTAAAAATAAGTGTAATGAAAAAGACATAATAAAAGTCCAGAGAAAGATTTCTAAAAAAAAACAGCAACAGAATTTGGTACACTTAAATTAAGATTTCTATTTTGAAGTCCAAAAATTATTGCATGTAGTGTCAGAATTTCCAGTGACTTTTGTGCTTTAACCAGTGTGGTCCGTGCCTGGTTTTGGTCACGGGTGTACCATAAAACAAGTAACTTCCGTGCTCCCCTTCAGTTCCACACTCACCAGAACCCTGCACCCCTGCAGGGGTCGAAAGCGTGTAGTGAGTGTCTAGGGTGGTGATGGCGAACCTTGGCACCCCAGATGTTTTTGAACTACATTTCCCATGATGCTCATGCACTCTGCAGTGTAGTTGAGCATCATGGGAAATGTAGTCAATGGCGTCCCTAGGGGGGGCCAGAGGGGGCCCTGACCCCCCCCCCCCAACATTATGCTGTGCCCCACCATGTAACCCCCCCCCCCAATTAAATTTTTTTTTTTTTTACAAAAAGGCAATGTCTTTTGTTTGCATTTGTAGCGGATGCGCCTCATCTTACTCGGGCCGCCGCTGGAGTAACACAGTCTCTATTGAGAGGGAGAGAGTCCCCAGTCAGCTCCTGCGGGTGATTCCTCCCCCCTCCCTCTGCTCGCTGACACTGCATAATGCGAGCGCTCACACAACCACGGCCGCCTGATCTGCTCCTTCTCTTGCATCCTCATTGGCAGGGAGAAGAGCGAGTTCCAGGAAGGACTCCACCAGGACTCTCAGTTATTGAAAAAACAGACTGATTTCTCCCGTCCTTAGGACAGGAGAACCAGCCTGTAAATTCCAAGAGATGCCAGACCAGAGCTGTCAATAGCAGGGGCAGGACAGCAAGAGAAGGCCAGGGAACCCAACAGTGGCAGAACACCAGGGCCCGGTGGCAAGACAACCTTTGCAACCCTGATAGTTCTCCCACTGCTTTGGACCCTTATATTTTCTTGGTATGCTGGTGACATATATCTCTTGTTTTCTGCCGGCCCCAATACAGTAGGAAGGGAACTCACTGCATGTGAAAGGGCCCGTTGTGGGATCGTAGTAAAGGGCCCCAGGCTATATATATATATATATATATATATATATATATATATATATATATATATATATAGTTGCATTTTATAGTTACCCCCCTACTTTTGTCCCTGTCCCCCCTTTTCCCCCTCCCTAAATATGAAAGCTGGAGACGCCACTGAATGTAGTTCCAAAACATCTGGGGTGCCAACGTTTGCCATCACTGGTCTAGGCAGTTCACAGGATGATCACCTCCTCTCAATAGATGCTGGGGTATTTTTACTGTATTTTTAAGTTTATCTTTCATCACTTTATATTTTTTACAAGGAACTATTAGTCACGCATGATCAGGGTCTTCTTGTGGCAGATTTCCAATCTAACTGGAAGGCACCTGCAGACCTGATAAGAAATATATTATAATCCTGCACTTGCACTTTCAATACTATAGCGCAAAGTAATCACAGGGATAAAAATATCACTGAAATAGGAGCACAAATTAATATACAAATACCCTCTGTTAAAGAGAACACGGATAATCTTTACCCCACTGTCCACCTGGGATAAGCGACCCAAATAGTGGTTCCCTTTTCAGGTGACGGAAGTGAAAAAAAAAAAAAAACACCCTCCCTGCTTGCACATTCACCCAGAAAAAGTGACTCACTGTGGAGGATCACTCTTTGGGTGACGGGCAGCGCCACCAAACCTATACCTATCTACAAATACCCCATAATGACAACGTGAAAGAAGCTTGTTTGAAATATTTGCAAATTTCTTGAAAATAAACAATGAAAACAATCCCATGTACATAAGTATTCACAGCCTTTTCTCAATACTTTGGTGAAGCCCCTTTGGCACCAATTACAGCCTCAAGTCTTTTTTTGAGTATGATGCTACAAGCTTGGCACACCTATTTTTGGGCAGTTTCGGAGATGGTTATTCTTCTGGAAGATGTAGGGGGAAAAAAAACGCGCTTTAAATAATCAAATGAATTAATTGAAATAGGTCAAAAAAGAGTAGCAACTCTCATGTGTGATATCACAAAAATGCATAAAACTGAAAACAGAGTCGCGCGTAACATTTAAAACACAATACTATTCATAAACATCTCAGCATATGCATTGATTAGTGCAATGTTATAAGTCCTTCTTTAGAAGAGAAATGTTTAAAAAAAGCCTGAACATCCAATGCTACACAGTCCTGTGTGATAGGAGGGAGGAAAGGTGCAGGACCAAGATAGTGTGAAAATAGAAGCATCACACTCCCAAATTTTCAATCCGAGTTCATAGGCACACTCCAAACATTTATAATCTCCTGTGCTGTTGAAACCATATGTGACCACAAAAAGCACAGCCACTTCCAGCGCTAATAGGTCTTCCAAGGTGTGCAGTAACAGATGTCAGATAAAATGGTGGTGTGCATAGGCATCGCCAGGGGGTGGCTATCGAGGCTGGAGCCCCGAATCTGGAGCCCATAGCCCTGAGTCTCTTGCCGCAGGGTCGCAGCTGCGGCGGGCAGGCTGCATTAGAGGTGGAGGAGAGAGACGAGCGGGCGGACGAGCAGAGATGACATCATCCTCTCTCCGCCCGCTCCACCACTCTTCCGCCCTTATAGCTGGGCCACTTCAATGTGGGAGCAATGTGCGGCGGGGAGCAGAGAGATTGACATCCGGGGAGCAGAGAGATTGACATCATCTCTCACTGCCCGCCACACATCAGCGCTCTTCTGCCCTCACTGCGCGGGCCTCTTCAATATCGGAGGTGCAGCGGGGAGCAGAGAGATTACATCATCTCTCACTGCCCGCCCCGCATCTCTGCTCTCTTGCCCTCACTAAATGGACCAGTGCTGCCAGCCTGCCACCAATGCAGCGACAATGTACATTTGGTGGCACTGGCTGCCATGGCAAGTGACAATCCACATCAGTTGGCAAGTGACAACTCACATCTAGTGGCAAGTGACGTGGCAAGTGACAATCTGCTAATGGTGGCAGGTGACGTGGCAAGTAACAATCCGCATCAGGTGGCAGGTGACGTGGCAAGTGACAATCTGCAAATGGTGGCAAGTGACACTCTGCAAATGGTGGCAGATGACGTGGCAAGTGACATGGCAAGTGACAATCTGCAAATGGTGGCAGGTGATGTGGCAAGTGATGTGGCAAGTGACAATCCACGTCTGGTGGCAGGCGACATGGCAAGTGACAATCCACATCTAATGGCAGATGACGGTGGCAAGTTAAAAAGCTGCATCTGGTGACAGGCGACGGTGGCAAGTGACATGATGCATCTGGTGGCAGGAGATGTGGCAAGTGACACGCCCAGGGCTCCCACTGATTCTGCATTATGGTGAGTTGAACCACTTCATTATATATTATAATGTAACAATAGAAACAATGCGCTTCGATCACCCTGACACCATATCAACCATGGTGCCATGATGAATGAAATGCCAACACCAGCCTTTGCCCGTGAAAAATTTAAAAATTGCTTACCACTGGCGTGCCCCCCGACCTGCAAAAAGGGGTTGGTGACCACTGCTATGGGCTCTAGCCCCAGATCTTTTGCAGACCTAGCAACACCCCTGGTGGTGTGAAAGATATAGAAGATATCCAAAACTGGGTGGATGCTGCCTTCCTCAGATGAGGAAATCTGAAAAGAACTACAAGAAAAACAGAAATGGAAGGCTGAGCTCTGAGAAAGGGGGTGCACCCCCAAAACGCTTTAGCCGTACCCCGTGTTCTGTGCATGTCCATGCACTGTGTTTATGGCCTTTGTCAGTTGCATTTTGTGAGTACCCACTTTTATATAAAAATTTCTTATTATTAAATTATCTAGTGGTGGTAATGCAGTGGTAATGCGCTAGGTGTACGCCTTCCATTTCTGTTTTTCTTGTAGTACCATATGTGACCACCACCACAGAAAACGCCTGCTTACCAGATACACTGAACCTACAGACAGGTCAGTAACTCCTGTGGCTGATTACCCTGCCAGGGCCTTTGGACTGTAATCTGTTCAGCAGACGATGGTCCTGTAGACAATCCCTCCTATCCTCTTGCTTCCAATTATCCACGGGTATCCCAAAAGCATGTAGAGGTCTGTTATTTTTCTCATAGGTACTCTTCAACTGTGAAAGATGGAATATTAAAACGCCAAGTAACGGCGTATATCTATGAGCTCCAAGCTCATTCCACAATCACGTCACTTCCGGTATGCCACCACTCACGCCCTATGCATTATATCACAGTCACGTGACTTCATTCCCCTGACCACCTCCTATATTACGTCCGCAGCCTCTGACCATCTCTTGTATCATGTCTGCAGTTTCTGACCATCTCCTGTATCATGTCTGCAGTCTCTGACCATCTCCTGTACCATGTCCTCAGTCTCTGATCATCTCCTGTGTCATGTCTGCAGTCTCTGATCATCTCCTGTGTCATGTCTGCAGTCTCTGACCATCTCCTGTATTATGTCTGCAGTCTCTGACCATCTCCTGTATCATGTCTGCAGTCTCTGACCATCTCTTGTACCATGTCTGCAGTCTCTGACCATCTCCTTTACCATGTCTGCAGTCTCTGACCATCTCCTTTACCATGTCTGCAGTCTCTGACCATCTCCTTTACCATGTCTGCAGTCTCTGACCACCTCCCGTATCTGGTCACCAAAGCCACCCCCCTTAACATCAGAGTTCCCCCTTAGATCATGATCTGCAGCGTTCCCCTTTACATAAGAGTTCCCTTTCACTGTAAGGGGGAATCCTGAAAACTCTGATTTAAGGGGGGACTCTGTGCTGGCTGGGTTATAGTAACCTGACCTTCATGTAAATGGAGAAAAATGTTTTTTGACTATTGTTTAACTTAAACACATTGCTAATAGTACTAGCTATATGTTTATAGTTTAAATGTTGCTATTTGCACTGTTTAGCACTGAAAATGGTCATTTTAGGTACTTTTTTGCAGTGCCAGTAAAATATGCGGCACTGTCAGTAAATTTCATGATTTTTGCGAAAAAAAATAGATTGGTACCATTTGAAAAATTCTGAAAAATTCACTTCGGGGGGGGGGGGGGGGGTTGGCAACACTGGGGAGGGGGGCCAAATGACTTCCATCAAACCTCCCCCCAACAGTCGACCATCAAAGGGGTCGCATGCTAAGGTATTTAAATACTAAAATGAAGGAATCGGATCGTCCTCAAGTGAGGTGACCTCGCCTACTGTGGCAAAACGTTAGGTCAGTTTATCCATTATGTGCATTTTTAAAAAAAGAAAAGTAGAAAACACATACAAAGACAAAGAAAAAAAATCAGGTAGGTACTGAAATAGTTTGCTTGTTAATCCAATCATTCACACCAATGCCCGTCGGTATGCTGTAATGAGGATGATAAAGAATAACAGGGGAGAGCCAATCCTATGTCCTAGAGAAAGTTCCAGAGGCTATTGCTGGCTTTAACCTCTTGCTGACCAGCTCACGCCGATATACGTCGGCAGAAGGGCACGGCTGAGCAAAACAACGTATGGGTACGTTGTTCCCTTTAAGAGCCACTGGGGGCATGTGTGCCCGCCGCACGGTGGGGGACCCGATGCGCGTGGTCGGTACTAAGTAGGAACAACGATCTGTCTCCTCCCCCAGTCAGTCCTATCCCCATACAGTTAGAACACATCCAGGGAACACACATTTAACCCCTTGATCGCCCCCTAGTGTTAACCCGTTCCCTGCCGGTGACATTTACACAGTAATCAGTGTATTTTTATAGCACTGATCGCTGTATAAATGTCAATGGTCCCAAAAATGTGTCAAAAGTATCCGATCTGTCCGCCGCAATGTCGCAGTACTGCTAAAAATCGCAGATCACCGCCATTACTAGTAAAAATAAAAAATAATAAAAATGCCATAAATCTTTCCCATAGTTTGTAGACGTTATAACTTTTGCGCAAATCAATCAATATACGCTTATTGCGATTTTTTTTTTTTTTTTTTACCAAAAATATGTAGAAGAATATATATTGGCCTAAACTGATGAAGAAATTCGTTTTTTAAAAACTTTTTTGGTGATATTTATTATAGCAAAAAGTAAAAAATATATATTTTTTTTTTTTTTTTTTACAAAATTGTCGCTCTTTTTTTGTTTATAAGGCAAAAAAATAAAAACTGCATAGGTGATCAAATACCACCAAAAGAAAGCTCTATTTGTGGGTAAAAAGGATGCAAATTTCATTTGGGTACAGCATTGCATGACCGCGCAATTACCAGTTAAAGCAACGCAGTGGCAAATTGTAAAAAGTGCTCTGGTCAGGAAGGGGGTAAAATCTTCCTGGGCTGAAGTGGTTAATCTTGGCCGCTGTATAAGTATTTCTTCCCTGAATAGCATGTAACTGTTACAACAATATATGTAGAACAAACTGGTATACTTATATAACATTTATGCCCTGTACACACGATCGGACATTCCGACAACAAAATCCGTCAGATTATTTCCGACGGATGTTGGCTCAAACTTGTCTTGCATACACACGGTCACACAAAGTTGGTCGGAAAATTTAGAGCGTCAAGAACGCAGTGACGTACAACGCATACGACGAGCCGAGAAAAAGGAAGTTCAATAGCCAGTGCGGCTCTTCTGCTTGATTCTGAGCATGCGTGGAACTTTGTGCGTCGGAATTGTCTACACACTATCGGAATTTACGCAAACGGATTTTGTTGTCGGAAAATTTTAGATCCAGCTCTCAAACTTTGTGTGTCGGAAATTCCGATGGAAAAAGTCAGATGGAGCCCACACACGGTCGGTATTTCCGACAACAAGCAGCTTCGATCGCACATTTTCCGTCGGAAAGTCCGATCGTGTGTACGGGGCATAAGAGTGATTTTGTCTGTTTACTCATACCTGTATGCTTTTTTTTATCTTTAGAAGTGCTTTTGTTTTACCATTTTGCAACCGTGAAGAAATAACCTTGTTCTGAAACGCGTCAGCTTGTATTGTATTTGATTGTCACGTTTCATTTGTGACACCAATAGTTTATATGAACATTGTACACTTACATTTAGGGTGATTATATCAATACACCAGCTAACTCATTGTTGTTTTTAAGTAATTGTATAATAAAATTTGGATTATTTTTTTACTTTGTAGTACTCTTTGATGTATTTGTTTACCAAAATAGACTGGGACTTTAAAATCCCTTAGGAGGGTCCTCCTTTGCTATCTTGAAAACTTTAGCCAACCAGCACTTTTATCACCTGTTTTCCAATTTATCTAATCAAAATATGTAAGAATTAACAAATTTTTATCTCGGATACCGATAATTTCCCAAAATTTGTAGACCAGTGTAACATATCTATTTAAAGAGTAACTCTACTTTTGTTTATGAGCCAATCCCACCAGCAGCAAATTATATTTCTAGGGAGCATTCTGTACACATTCTGTATGCAGAACACCTCCAGGTACACAGTAAAAATATTGTATACCCAAAAAAATTGAGGCAACTATTTGCATCAGTTTTTTAAGTACTGTCAACTACACTTATTTTTGTCTAACTCATTAGACTTTTCATGTTTTCAACTTTGTTGTTTTAAGTAAAGCCAACTCAATTTTTTTCAGTTTATAGACCATAGTGCTTTAAGTTAGGAATACATAGCTTAACTTGTCTGGAACTATAGTTTTAAGTAAAGCCAACTAAATGTTTCCAGTTTATAGACCATAGGTTTAAGTAAAGCCAACTAAACTTTTCCAGTTTATAGACCATAGGTTCAAGAAGAGCCAATTAAATGTTTCCAGTTTATAGACCATAGGTTTTAAGTACAGCCAACTCTATTTTTCCAGTTTATAGAAAAGTTTAAGCTAGGAACACATACATTAACTTATTTATTTCAAGTACTTATATAGCACTGTCAATTTACGCAGCGCTTTACATATAGATTGTCATAAGTCCCTGCCCTCAAGTAGCTTACAATCTAAGATCCCTAACTCACATTCATACATACACGTACTAGGCCAAGTTACACAGGACCCGTTTTCTGATTTGCCGAAAAAAGAAGACTCCCCATTGGCCGCCGAGGAGGAGGGAGGAAACAGAAGCCGCCATCACCGTGATGACCCGTGGAGAACGGGAGGCTGGTGCCGAGCAGGGGAAGCCGTCGGTGATGGCGTAAGTGCTACCGACCGACCAACCAGGGAGGGGGTGGCATACTGTTTGCCGCCCCTCCCCCCAAAAAAATCTCCACGCTACTGACCGACCAACAGGGGAAGGCGGTGGCATCCTGTTTGCCACCCCCCACAAAAAAAATCTGCCGCCACTGATGCCTTGAATGAAAAACAAAGGGTTTCGAAACACTACTCCAGGGTGACCACACTGCTACTCCATACATACAGTACAGTGAGTGAGCGTTGTCATCTAGGACAGGAAGTGTGTTGCTGGCAGGATCAGAAAGAAAAACCTGAAAAAAGAAAACTAATGCAGCCACCAGATATAAGGACTGATAAGCTTTAGGGAATTGTGACTTTCTGTGTTACTCAGGGTGGATTTGATTGAAATCCACTCGATTTAAATCATAATTTTTAAAGAGCAACTGTAATTTCTGTACCGAAGTGGCTCCTCCTCTGACCTGCTGTTGACTCACCGACAGTCCCATTCACTTTAATGGGAAGGCTGGTGATGTGGGAGTGACACAACAAGGGGAGGGACGTGGCGACAGCTGGTGAGTGGATGCCCGCTAACAGGCGCTGCCATGATGGATCTAAAATGACAGGGGCTCTAGATGTAAGGACTTATTCTTGCTGGTAGAATCTTTAATATTTGCAAACAAAATGAAAGTTTCCTATTTAGAATAATAACCTGTCAGGTTAGTAAAACAGCGATATCAGAACTGATTCAATCATACAGTTTGTAGTGTACATAGATTTGCAAAACAATGGGATAAAGGAATATTCCCAAAGGTTTATCCCATGGTTACTGTGAAATTGGGTGAATGCATCAATGCAATGCATGTTATCTCAGTTTGCAGAGCTTGGATTCATTGAATGAGTTTACCAAAAATGTAAATATTGCAGAATACACAGCCTCATGCTACATACCTAAGCTCCATTTCATGCTGAATAAACTAAATTATTAATGTATCTTAAATAAAAAACTATCTTTAGATAGATTTTTACTCCAAAAGCATTTTATTAAAATAAATTTGATAAAAATAAAAAAAATCGATTGTAATAAAAAAAAAAAGAATAAAATAAATAATAATAAATAAATAATAATACCGTTTTTTTTTTTTTTTAAATCATCGATTTTTATCCACCCTGGTGTAACTATAGACATCTCTTGCTCATCATGGTGACTTTTCTTAATATTAGTAATGTGTTTATGTTCTTGGAAATGAAGATAATCACGGCTGTAATGTTTTTGGCACCCTCTATAGCCAACTGACAGCACAGAGAGGGATTTTCTACATCAAACGATTTAAAGGGACTTAGATAAATGGCCTAAACCATCATTAAAATGTAAACATATATTCTGAGAGCAGCAAAACAATAACCTTACAATTGGCGCCGGAGAGCTCAGCGTTCCCCCCGGGGAAGTTGTCTTATCTGATGCAGGTTAATGAAACTGCTAATATTGTGAATACGAAGCAACCTTTTAATTAGGGAAAGTATGCATTTACAATGAAGCCTAGGCAATTAATTTAAATGTATGTAAAAATAATTCATAATGCAAAGTAATAATTAACTGTTGTCTTCATAATGCTCACATTAATAAATGTGCCTTGGCAACACGCCAAATCCATAGTCAAAGAATTACTACAAGAAGTCTTCAGAATCCTAACAAAAAGTTTGTGAAACCTTCAGAATATTCTGTATGAAGAGATAAGAAAATGTGATGTGATCTTCATCAACTTGTATTCATAAATACAGCATTTAATGTCTTTTTCTTAAACTCAAACATTGTAAGTTTCCAAATTTTTCTTCGTATTAGCAAATTGCAATCCCTATACAGTCAGGCTCAGACTTCGGGAGGGACAAGCAGCACAAGGAGCCAGTCAGGTGTGCTGCAGTGCTTATGTGCTAACAACAATGAACATGCTGATAGGAGGAGGGAGCAGAGAGATGAGCTGATCAGTATGTTGCTTCTCCTTTTACTGTCCAGTCACAGGCTAGGGAGGGGGGGGGGGGGGCGATGACAAGATCTGTTAGTATTATTAAAACATAGAAGAAATATAACAGGTCTCATGCCCTGCCAGACAAGACACGGAAGGCGTTTGCTGTACACATGTGCAATTCGTTTCGGTCTGAATTTAGATTCTGACTAATTTTTGGTTATTCGTAGATTAAGATGCATTTGAATCTTCGAATGAAATAGTTGAAATTATTTTAATTTTGTATATTCTTTTCCTAACGAATTCCACATTTTTGGAACGATTTGAATTCGGATTGGTCGCAAAATTATCAACCAATTCGAATTCTGTGTGAAGAAGATTAGCTGGTTGTTAAGAGCGGACCGGGAAGCCAGCCGCTGCATCCTTAACAACCAATGAATCATCAGCTGTCAGCGGGGGGGGGGAGGGGGTTCGCCTCTGAGGGCTGAAATGTAAACAAAAGAATGCCGCAATAGAAAATTCAGAAACAAAAACAGCGTGCCCCCCTCCCAATCCATACCAGGCCTATGGATTTGGCCCATGCCAAAATCTAAAAAAAAAAAAAAAAAAAAAAACAGAGTGTGGTCCCCCCAAAATCCATACCAGATCCTTATTCAAACATGCAGCCCGGCAGGCCAGGAAAGGGGGAGGCGAGCGATACCCCCAACTTTTGAACCAGGCCAAATGCCCTTAACATGGGGGCTGCTCCAAAGCACCTTGTCCCCATGTTGATGGGGACAAGAGCCTCTTCCCCACAACCCTGGGTTGTGGGGGGTCTACGTGCAGGGGGTTTATCGGAATCTGGTGATGTTATCTGGTGACCCCACCCCTTGTGATGTCAACAACCCAGCATTCCTTGGTCGATGACATCACGAAATAGCGGGGCCACCCAGTGACGTCGCTGGGTGACCCCACCCCTTAGCCATTTAAGAAATGCCAGATGGAGGAACAGGAAGATGGCGGGAACCTTCAACGAGACCGGAAGTTGTATTCATTTTTGGGGGGGGGGGGTTTAATAAAGTAATTGTCAAAAACTCGTGTTGTGTTTTTACTCAATTTTTAAAATTTTTTGGTAAATAGGTAGGGGTACTCACTCACATGGGGGGACCAGAATCTGGGCCCCCTGCCCGCAGACCCCCACAACCACCGCCCAGGGTTGTGGGGAAGGGGCCCTTGTCCCCATCAACCTGAGTCATTAAATTGGATCAGGGTTATTAGAGGCCAGGGCTAGATGACTCATCTTGGCAGCTCTCTCTGGTGCCCCCCCCCCCCCCGGTCTGGAGGGTTGGAGAACCTTCTAGAACTAGAGAGTGGGGGTTAGGATATATTGTGGAGCCTCATCCATTCCCCAGAAATGGGCTGGCAGGGGGCAAAGACTACCTCATAAATAGATAATGGGCCATACCAGTAGGGCAGTCGGGTGGAAGGTGGAGATACAGTGTTGAGTAGGCTGTCGACGGCCCTGAGGGATACCCCCTAGTCTGGGGGTGTCCTGCCTTGGGCCAGGGCTCAGGTGCTGGAAGGATCCTGCCAAATACACAAGGGGGGGAAGCTTTCCTGGAGGAACAGGAGCAAACAGAGGACAGGGTGAGTGGTTCCACACTGGTGGGGACCAACAAAGGGGGGGGGACTGCCGCATGTAGCCACTCTCCCTTGAAGACATCGGTGGGCTTAAGTCTTCTACCTTTCCCCTGAAAGATCTCCAGACATTCAGCCGGGTGAGCTGGTGAAGAGTCAGTTGGGCAGACTGGTGTAGAGAGAGGCAGCTAGGAAGGCTGGTGAAAGAGGCAGCTGCAGCCAGTTGGGATGGTATTGCCTGAAGAGGTGGTGCTGGGATCAGTGGCCACAAAGAAAGCAGAAGGAAAAGTTACATGCCGTGTCACTCCATGTGTGTCACTGTTAAGGGACTGTGAGTTCCTGCCTGTAATGGGCCAATACTGAACTGTCAATGAGTCTGTCAAGTTCCCCCAGGAATCAGCAGAGGCTGAGCGGGAGAGAAGCAAAGTGTGTGCAGGAGGAAAGTTGAAGAGGAGTCTGTATTTACCTGTATATAGGAAGTTGTCCCTAAAGTTTGTTGAAGTCAAGTGGGCATCTCATAACCTCCCATCCCCATGCAAGTTTTTAACCCCCTAATAAACAGCAAAAATAAAGCTATGGACTGTTCCCTGACTCTGTTTGCCTGTAAAGATTCAGTGTGCCTGGCTGTGCAGAAGTGGGGGATCCTTGTTCATCATGGGGCATGCTACATACAAATTCTTCCATACAGTTCCACTTTAAGAAAGAAAATGCTGTGTCTGGACGAGCATCGAGGAGGACGTGAGTTAGCTGAGCTCCTCAACGGCGCCCGGAATCCGCTATCATCCGGACATTAAACCACCTCCTGAGGCCCCATCACCTCTGTAAAGCCTCCCGGACCCCTCCTGTTACACCCCGGGACCGGTCTTTTCTGGCTCCAGCCGAGCACCTTGACCCGGGCCTACGGATCACGCCGCGCCGGGGTCCCGGTCGCCATCTTGGGGCCTACTACCTGTACGGAGCCTCCGGCCTGGCATCCCTGTGACCCGTGCGCTCGGCGGGCATCTACACTGGGTCAGTAGCCTCCCGTCGCACCGAAGATTGCCGGGGACCAGCAGCGGTGATCTATCTACAAGCCCGCAGCTTCTCTTCCCTGGGGCCGGTCGCCATCTTGCGGCCTGTGGCTCGATCGGAGCCTCCACCTTGCAGTACTCAGGCTCCAGACATCCACCAGAGGCAGACCGATCCTCTACACCAATTGGGACACAGTGAGTAACAACATCCACCTTTTGCCTAAGTTGGACACTAGATTCTTCCCCTAGAAGCGGCGCCCACCCGGTCGGGCGGAACCGCTAGGAAAGTCCCCGGCTCCGGCCTACCTCTGGAGGCCGGCGGCCATCTTGGTGCTCCATATACACCCCTTCAGACCCCAAGCCTCACCGAACCTCACTGAAACCCCCTTACTGCCACGCTACATATCATCTGCTGGGACTTTGTCCATAGATTTTGCTTGTCCTCCTTGAGCCCTAAATAATATTGCGGCTCTTGACTGGCCGCCGCCGCAGGGAGGATTCGCGGCTCTGATCAGTATCTGGAGACCAGAGATCACCTTTGCGCTCCTAATGGGAATTCCCCTATACGCTGATGGTGCCTTACTGAATGTGTGACTTTGTTCAAATGTGAGGGGGGTGCTCCCTACAGCTATCGGCCATATAGTTCCAATTATGCCCGCAAAAACATCTAAACGCCGGTCTGCCCCAACTAAACGCCCCACTAAGAGATCACTACTCAATCCAACCTCCACTGGCTCTATTCAACAATACTTAGCCAACGCACGTGGTAATCAAGCCAGAACTTCGAGGACAAGCGCATCTCCATCATCCCGCGCTGCATCGGCGAGAGAGAGCTCTCCGGCATCCTCTTACTGCTCGGACCTCATGGATGATCCTGGATCCCCTGCGGGCTCTGAAATGTCTGTACTTATGAGTGGTCTAAAAAAAGAACTCGCAGGCATGTTCCACGGCTTGGAGAAATCCATTAAAAAAGAAATAACTGCAGTTAGATCTGATATATCACATATCTTGGTCAGAGTGGAGGAAACAGAGCAGCGACAAGACACGCAAGCAGTAGCTATCAAAGAATTGCAGGACACCGTTACCCAGTTGGCGTCTGCCCATCGTGCATCTCTATATAAGCTTGAAGACCTCGAGAACCGTAACCGTAGAAATAATATACGTGTTAGAGGTCTACCAGAAGCCACTGGAGACTCTGATCTAGAACCTTCTATAAGAGGCATTTTCAATACTATTCTGGATAACCCTGCCACTGCACCGTTACGCTTCGACCGTGTACATCGTGCCCTACGACCCCGTAATGCTAACTCAGATCTGCCCAGAGATGTTATATGCCGTCTGCATTACTTTGAAGATAAAAATGCTATCATGATGAAAATGCGGGGACTCCCTAACATCGACTTTGACGGTGCAACTATTACTATCTATCCAGATCTTTCCAAGGACACACTAGATCGTCGTAGAGCCCTAAAACCGCTCCTTGACCGACTACGCTCAGACGGGATCACATACAGATGGGGCTTTCCTGCCTGCCTAATTGCCACAAAAAATGGTCGCTCCCATACGCTGAGATTCCCTGAGGAACTTTCAACTTTTCTGCAGGAGTTGCATCTCCCGCCCATGGAACTTCCAGGCTGGCAGGACCCAATTCCTAAATTCTCCTGCCCTATGGACGCTCTCTGGAAAAAAACACCCTCAAAGAAGAAGTGCACCTCTCTCCCGGGTTCTGCACAAAAACATGACTGAACCATTTACATTTTCACTCATACCTCCATCATTAATGTGGACGGTGTCTCTCCTACAGGGTTCCTAAAAAAGATGTTCCCCCCCCCCCCCCCCCTTTTTTTTTTTTTTTTTTTTTTTTTTTAACCAGTGTCTGATCTTCCCTCTTTTTTCTTTTTTTTTTGGATTGTATGGATCAAGCACTGGGCTAATCTACATTTTCGATGCCCTGTAGGGGGTACACTGTATATACTGAATCTGATTCAATTTGTACGGGTTTTCCATATCCCTAACTGGAACGTATTGTTTTGTTTTCTTGCTAGCTGCAAGTTATTTGTTAATTTGTTTCTTTTTCCCACAGGCCGTGTGCTGTCGGGGCACATACCCCTCACTATCTTCCTCCTACAGCGTAACCCCGCCCCCCCCACCTCCTTCTGGGGTAGGCGAGTGCGAACGGCCCTGAAGTTACCCCATTCCGCCCTTGCTCAGGGATTGGGATGGCCTTTCGCTCTCTCTCTCCCCAACGGGACCACTGCAGATTTCTGCGTGACATTCATTCATTTCCCACAAGTTCTTTAATTTACAGGTATATCTTCTATATATGTTTACCCTCTCCCATATCTTCTCTTCTCCCTCTTTACTTACCTTCTCTTCCCTTTTCTCCTTCATTTCTTTCTTCCTGCTGGCATGCCGGGCTAACTTGTTTGAAGGCTCACATCTTATTTCTAAATGGCTAAGGTAAAGATAGTGTCCTATAATGTTAGGGGTCTTAATGTTGCTGCTAAACGACACCAAGTATATCGAGAACTGAAACAAGCTACATGTTCCATTGCCTTTCTTCAGGAAACCCACTTAACTCACACGACACCCGTTAAACTAACGTCACCTAACTTTCCACAGTGGTTCTATAGCCTATCGGACACTAATAAAGCTAAAGGTGTAGCCATTGGTTTTTGTAGAAACATGTCCTTTAGGTTATCTGAAATGCTTGCAGACGATCACGGTCGCTTTCTTTTTCTTAGGGGTTTTATTGGAAATACTCAATGCACCCTTGCGAACATTTATTGCCCGAACCATAATCAACCAACCTTTCTCTCCCAAATACTGACTAAATTGTCACATTTTGCTACAGGCCTTACTATCCTAGCAGGGGATATAAACATGCCATTAGATCCCTCTATTGACACGTCACAAAACCGCTCTAATATCTCCTTCAAACGATTGAAATTTGTGAAAAAACGGCTTCTCGATCTTCAATTAATGGACGCATGGCGCCTTCTTCACCCTAAAGAGAAGGATTTTTCACATTACTCCTCAACGCATCAATCATACTCCAGAATAGACAATATTTTCTTAGATCACTTTCATCTCCCTCTCTTACACTCTACTCATATAGGCACCGCATCTATCTCAGACCACGCACCTGTGTCGATGACATTGACCATGCCTTCCTTACCCCGACGCACCACTAACTGGAAGCTGAATGACTCCCTGCTCTCTGATGAAGTGGAGGTTTCCATGCTGGCTTCCCATTTATCACAATATTTCAAGGAAAACAAACCTTCTGACACCTCCCCCTCTATTGTATGGGAGGCTCACAAGGCCACTATTAGGGGCCGACTCATTGAGCTTGGCGCTAGGAAGAAAAGGGAGCATGGTCAACAAATTGACCAGGTTTTACAACAGATAGCGGCTCTGGACAAACAACACAAACTTTCCTTACATACTGCACATCTCCAATCCCTTACACTTAAAAGAGAGGAACTGAAATCCCTCCTTAATTTAGACACCAAGCGAAAATTCCAACGCCTGTCACAGAAATTTTACGAATGGGGAAATAAACCTAGCAGACTGTTAGCTAGATCATTAAAGACTAAGCAATCGCAATCGTTTATTCCCAAAATCAAACTCCCGTCTGGTTCACTAGCTCATGCAACTCCAGATATCGCTAAAGCCTTTAGAGACTACTACTCGGACTTGTATAACGTCAAAAACGACTTGTCCTCTCTTCCTCATAAGGAGAGACGGAATCGCATGCTTTCCTATCTGACTGAAGCTAATCTTCCTAAACTGCCTGTAGCCGTCCTTAAAGAATTAGAAGCAGACTTCTCGGTGGAGGAGTTTCAAGCAGCATTAAAGTCTTCCCCCTCCGGTAAAGCACCTGGACCAGACGGGTTCACTACTCTATATTATAAAACATTCAGTGACATTTTGCTTCCTCGCCTCTCTGCATATGCAAACTCTATCTCTCCCTCCTCAGGTCTTCGCCCGGAATCACTTCTATCTCATATCACTGTCATTCCCAAATCAGATAAGGACCCTACCCATTGTAATAGTTATAGACCAATATCATTAATTAACGTTGACACTAAATTATTCGCCAAAGTCATGGCAAACCGCTTACTTCCCCTTATACCCAAATGGATTCCAGCCGACCAATCAGGTTTCATACCCACCAGAGAAGCAAAGGACAACTCCCTTCGGGCAATCTCCTTGATTCAATATGTCCGACGCTACTCCCAGCCCACCCTACTCCTGTCTACAGACGCAGAGAAGGCTTTTGATAGGGTGGACTGGGAGTACCTTAAATTGACCTTACGCCACTTTGGTCTGGGACCTAAAATGTTCCACTGTATTTCATCATTATACTCTGATCCCTTGGCTCAAATTAGAATTAATGGGACGCTAAGTGACCCCTTTGCTCTGCATAATGGAACCAGGCAAGGATGCCCCCTCTCCCCTCTCCTTTTTGCTATTACCTTAGAACCTTTCTTAGCTACAATTAGGAACAACGCTAATATTAAAGGCATACAAATAGGCAACAAATCCCACAAATATGCAGCTTATGCAGATGATGTTCTATTTTTCATTCAACAACCACGTACTTCGATCCCCAACTTGATATCCGAATTCTCCTTGTTTCATTCAATCTCAAACTTCAAAATAAACCTATCTAAATCCGAAATTTTAAACATTAACATCCCTAAATCTGAGGCTCTCTCGCTTAGACCCCTCTTTCCATTTAAATGGGAACAAAAATGTATAAAATACTTAGGCATTTATCTCACTCCTAATCTCCACTCCCTTTTCCGATATAATTATATTCCCATGCTAAATAGGATTAGAAATGACTTACGAAAGTGGTCCAACCTGTCTCACACCTGGTTGGGGAAAGTAAATATAATTAAAATGAACATTTTACCTCGCATTCTCTTTCTTTTTCAAATGCTACCATTGGATGTTCCAGTGGGGTTCTTTACCATTATACAATCCATGGTTTCCCGCTTCATTTGGAAGGACAAACACTCTAGAATATCCAGGGCGTCACTGTTTCGTTCCAAATGCTCAGGTGGCCTGGCACTTCCCAATTTTAAAGCATATTATCAAGCGACTGTGTTGGCCAGACTAGCTGAGTGGAAATATGCTCTTAACTCTAAGCTATGGGTACAAATTGAGTATTCCTTGAGTGGCATGGATCTCTCGGTGGCGCCCTGGATACCCAAATCTCACAGGAACCTTGCTCGCTCCACCTCGGCTCTCACCATATCCTCTTTAGATGTATGGGACGCCCTACGTAAAAAACTCTCCTGGGCTTATGACTCCCCCCTATTACCTCTCCTCAACCATACATACTTCTTGCCGGGTCTTCTAGACTCAGGTTTTAAGACATGGAGACCGGGAGAACCTCTTTTGCTCCATCATATCCTTAATGGCAATGTATTGAAACCACTATCTACGATCCTCGCCCCTAAACCTGTCACGTATTTAGATAAATGGAGATACCACCAGATACAACACTTCCTAAACTCTCTTACTACTCCACTTAGGGGCGTTAGTGATTTAAACGCTATAGAAGCTATATTTTATCCAAAAGACCCTCCCCTACACAGCATTTCGTTATTTTATAAAGCCCTTATCACTCTCCAAAATCCCGGATTCCCACACTTCTTGACTAAATGGGAGGCTGAATTTGATCTTCCCCTGACTGATATTCAAAAGGATAGGATCCTACAACTAGCACACACCACGTCCTTAGCATCAAAAATGTCAGAGGTCAACTACAAATTGCTCACTAGATGGCATTACACCCCAGTTAAAATGCACCAAATGTTCCCTGCCAGTTCCCCTTTGTGCTGGAGGAACTGTGGGAACAAAGCTACCCATGCACACATATGGTGGTCCTGCCCATTTATCCGTCCATACTGGGATGCCATTCGCGATCTGATTTTTCAGATTGCCGAGGTTCACATACCAAACGACCCGTGGGCTATACTTTTTCATGTTACAAAAACTCCCATGGGGTTGTACAAACGCTCAATCATTCCTCATCTGCTGAACACTGCCAAGGCCTTGATTCCCACTCTATGGGGTCAACCAGTAATTCCTCCCATTAAAAACTGGCTACAAATGATTGATAACGTACACCTCATGGAGAGTATCACCCATGATCTCAGAGGGACCTCTCAAAAACATTCTCTCATATGGGATTCTTGGAAAAAATTTAAGACCACTTCCTCATATAAAAATCTCATTACCGAAACCCCTTAAAATAATTAACCAAACTTAGCCATACAACATTGTCTCTCATTTCGCTAATGCAACCCTCTTTTCAACACATGGCCCTGCATGCCGGCAACCTTTCACCTCCCCTCTCCTCCCTTCTCACCCTTCTTCCCTCATTTCTTCCTTTTATATTCCTTTCCTACTCTTATCTTTCCTTTATTTCCTTTTTTCTTCCACACTTGCTCCTCAATAGTACTCCTTAGGTACCTATTGTTAACAAACCAAAATTCTATGTTCTTACTCAACTATATTTGATACATGATACCCACATAGTTTATATCTTTCGCCTAGTTGGATAGTACGCTAATTCTATGTACCTACCTAGAGGCAATTGCGGAATTTTCATAACTGGTATGTTTTGTGAGTACTATCTCTCCCTCTCTGTTCTATTGTTAAAAATGAGAATGTTTTCTATTTTGAGATATAATTGTATTTCTGTTATATTTTTCTCTAATAAAAATTTATTAAACAAAAAAAAAAGAAAGAAAATGCTGTACATACAGTAAAAAAATGCAAGAAGAGGAATTAGGAATGACCTGTATGAATATATCAGTCAGTAGTTATCAAGCTTTGTTCTCATTTACACCTAAAAAAAAAAGTGATAACCTCAACCCACCAGTGTATGAACTTCAGAATATTCTGAAAAGTTGAAGAAGATGAATAATAACAGCAACCGTCTTCGTTTTTATAATTATAAGTAGACAGGTTAATTTAAGTCTACATGAGGATGTGATATGAACCCCTCTGAGTCCTGATTTTAATAGAACCGAACCAAATTCAGGCCAGCTTTTAATTACTTGCAAATCTATGTACAAATCTATCGGGCCTCAGCACGGGGGAATCTTGGTATTCTTAGACCAAGGCAAGTGATTATGTCTCAAAGTATTCAGTCAGTTAGCGAAAGTTATTTGTTAACTAGTAAAATGCCATGTTCGCAACTTTTGTCAATGTCAGACTGGATTTTGCACCCTGGAGGCGTGAACAATGATCAGGTATTGATAAGAGATGCAACAGTGTTAAAAGGCCTTCTAGCATCTGAGTTGTTAAGCCAGTTCCCAGAGCTAAAGTGGGCACCACATTTAATTAGCATTTCAGGAAAAGCAGACCAAAGCCCCATGAAGTCCCCTGGCTCTTCAGCACAGTCACTTCTCCAGCTCTGTCGGGATCCAGGTCTGAACCAGCGACCTCTGCAATGTCTGGCTTTGGCTCTTCTCGCTGTACCAACACAGATGCTGGACAGCCACCTACCTGATTCTTTGGACAACCTTGCTTTGTGTTTTGTTTTTAGTGAACCTTGAACCCTTTGCTCCTGCCATGCACTTCCTGATTTAAGCCATGTCTCTACACGTCCTGTTTGCCAGATTATTGTGCTCTCTCCAGTCATTATCTTTAACCACTTGACGACCGCCTCACGCCGATGTACGTCGGCAAAGTGGCACGGACAGGCAAAATCACGTACAGGGTACGTGATTTGCCTTCCGCGGGTGGGGGGTCCGATCGGACCCCCCCCGGTGCCCGAGGCGGTCGTCTTTTGTCCAGCGGCGATCGGTGATGAGGGGGAGACCATGCGTTCGTGGCCCCCCCCTCGCGATCGCCGCCGGCCAATGAGAATCTTCCTTTGCTGCTGTATGCTAAACAGCAGCAAAGGAAATGATGTCATCTCTCCTCGGCTCGGTAATTTCCGTTCCGGCCCGAGGAGAGAAGACATCAATGTGAGTGCACAACACACACACACACAGTAGAACATGCCAGGCACACAAAACACCCCGATCCCCCCCCCCGATCGCCCCCCGATCCCCCCCCAATCACCCCCCCCCCCTGTCACAAACTGACACCAGCAGTTTTTTTTGTTTTTTGTTTTTTTTTTTTTCTGATTACTGCATAGTGTCAGTTTGTGACAGTTACAGTGTTGGGACAGTGAGTATTAGCCCCCTGTAGGTCTAGGGTACCCCCCTAACCCCCCCTAATAAAGTTTTAACCCCTTGATCACCCCCTGTCACCAGTGTCACTAAGCGATCATTTTTCTGATCGCTGTATTAGTGTCGCTGGTGACGCTAGTTAGTGAGGTAAATATTTAGGTTCGCCGTCAGCGTTTTATAGCGTCAGGGACCCCCCTATACTATCTGATAAATGTTTTAACCCCTTGATTGCCCCCTAGTTAACCCTTTCACCACTGATCACCGTATAACCGTTACGGTTGACGCTGGTTAGTTCGTTTATTTTTTATAGTGTCAGGGCACCCGACGTTTATTACCGAATAAAGGTTTAGCCCCCCGATCGCCCGGCGGTGATATGCGTCGCCCCAGGCAGTGTCAGATTAGCGCCAGTACCGCTAACACCCACGCACGCAGCATGCGCCTCCCTTAGTGGTATAGTATCTGATCAGATCAATATCTGATCCGATCAGATCTATACTAGCGTCCCCAGCAGTTTAGGGTTCCCAAAAACGCAGTGTTAGCGGGATCAGCCCAGATACCTGCTAGCACCTGCGTTTTGTGCCTCCGCCCAGCCCACCCAAGTGCAGTATCGATCGATCACTGTCACTTACAAAACGCTAAACGCATAACTGCAGCGTTCGCAGAGTCAGGCCTGATCCCTGCGATCGCTAACAGTTTTTTTGGTAGCATTTTGGTGAACTGGCAAGCACCAGCCCCAGGCGTCAGGTTAGCGCCAGTACCGCTAACACCCACGCACGCAGCATACGCCTCCCTTAGTGGTATAGTATCTGAACGGATCAATATCTGATCCGATCAGATCTATACTAGCGTCCCCAGCAGTTTAGGGTTCCCAAAAACGCAGTGTTAGCGGAATCAGCCCAGATACCTGCTAGCACCTGCGTTTTGCGCCTCCGCCCGGCCCAGCCCACCCAAGTACAGTATCGATCGATCACTGACACTTACAAAACACTAAACGCATAACTGCAGCGTTCGTGGAGTCAGGCCTGATCCCTGCGATCGCTAACAGTTTTTTTGGTAGTATTTTGGTGAACTGGCAAGCACCAGCCCCAGGCAGCGTCAGATTAGCGCCAGTACCGCTAACACCCACGCACACACCGTACACCTCCCTTAGTGGTATAGTATCTGATCGCATCAATATCTGATCCGATCAGATCTATACTAGCGTCCCCAGCAGTTTAGGGTTCCCAAAAACGCAGTGTTAGCGGAATCAGCCCAGATACCTGCTAGCACCTGCGTTTTGCGCCTCCGCCCGGCCCAGCCCACCCAAGTGCAGTATCGATCGATCACTGACACTTACAAAACACTAAACGCATAACTGCAGCGTTCGCGGAGTCAGGCCTGATCCCTGCGATCGCTAACAGTTTTTTTGGTAGTATTTTGGTGAACTGGCAAGCACCAGCCCCAGGCAGCGTCAGATTAGCGCCAGTACCGCTAACACCCACGCACGCACCGTACACCTCCCTTAGTGGTATAGTATCTGATCGCATCAATATCTGATCCGATCAGATCTATACTAGCGTCACCAGCAGTTTAGGGTTCCCAAAAACGCAGTGTTAGCGGGATCAGCCCAGATACCTGCTAGCACCTGCGTTTTGCCCCTCCGCCCGGCCCGGCCCAGCCCACCCAAGTGCAGTATCGATCGATCACTGTCACTTACAAAACACTAAACGCATAACTGCAGCGTTCGCAGAGTCAGGCCTGATCCCTGCGATCGCTAACAGTTTTTTGGTAGCGTTTTGGTGAACTGGCAAGCGCCAGCGGCCTAGTACACCCCGGTCGTAGTCAAACCAGCACTGCAGTAACACGTGGTGACGTGGCGAGTCCCATAAGTGCAGTTGAAGCTGGTGAGGTGGCAAGCACAAGTAGTGTCCCACTGCCACCAAAAAGACAAACACAGGCCCGTCGTGCCCGTCGTGCCCTTCCTGCTGCATTCGCCAATCCTAATTGGGAACCCACCGCTTCTGCAGCGCCCGTACTTCCCCCATTCACATCCCCAACCAAATGCAGTCGGCTGCATGAGAGGCATTTTTATGTCCTCCCGAGTACCCCTACCCAACGAACCCCCCCAAAAAAGATGTCGTGTCTGCAGCAAGCGTGGATATAGGCGTGACGCCCACTATTATTGTCCCTCCTGTCCTGACAATCCTGGTCTTTGCATTGGTGAATGTTTTGAACGCTACCATTCACTAGTTGAGTATTAGCGTAGGGTACAGCATTGCACAGACTAGGCACACTTTCACAGGGTCTCCCAAAATGCCATCGCATTTTGAGAGACCCGAACCTGGAACCGGTTACCGTTATAAAAGTTAGTTACAAAAAAAGTGTAAAAAAAAAAAAAAATATGAAATAAAAAAAAATAGTTGTTGTTTTATTGTTCTCTCTCTCTCTATTCTCTCTCTCTATTGTTCTGCTCTTTTTTACTGTATTCTATTCTGCAATGTTTTATTGTTATTGTTATTATGTTTTATCATGTTTGTTTTTCAGGTGTGTAATTATTTACACTTTACTGTGCTTTATTGTTAACCATTGTTAACCATTTTTTTGTCTTCAGGTACGCCATTCACGACTTTGAGTGGTTATACCAGAATGATGCCTGCAGGTTTAGGTATCATCTTGGTATCATTCTTTTCAGCCAGCGGTCGGCTTTCATGTAAAAGCAATCCTAGCGGCTAATTAGCCTCTAGACTGCTTTTACAAGCCGTGGGAGGGAATGCCCCCCCCCACCGTCTTCCGTGTTTTTCTCTGGCTCTCCTGTCTCAACAGGGAACCTGAGAATGCAGCCGGTGATTCAGCCAGCTGACCATAGAGCTGATCAGAGACCAGAGTGGCTCCAAACATCTCTATGGCCTAAGAAACCGGAAGCTACGAGTATTTCATGACTTAGATTTCGCCGGATGTAAATAGCGCCATTGGGAAATTGGGGAAGCATTTTATCACACCGATCTTGGTGTGGTCAGATGCTTTGAGGGCAGAGGAGAGATCTAGGGTCTAATAGACCACAATTTTTTCAAAAAAGAGTACCTGTCACTACCTATTGCTATCATAGGGGATATTTACATTCCCCGAGATAACAATAAAAATGATTAAAAAAAAAAATATGAAAGGAACAGTTTGAAAGTAAGATTAAAAAAGCAAAAAAATAATAAAGAAAAAAAAAAAAAACACCCCTGTCGCCCCCTGCTCTCGCGCTAAGGCGAACGCAAGCGGTGGTCTGTCGTCAAACGTAAACAGCAATTGCACCATGCATGTGAGGTATCACCGCGAAGGCCAGATCGAGTGCAGTAATTTTTCCAGTAGACCTCCTCTGTAAATCTAAAGTGGTAACCTGTAAAGGCTTTTGAAGGCTTTTAAACATGTATTTATTTTGTTGCCACTGCACGTTTGTGCGCAATTTTAAAGCATGTCATGTTTGGTATCCATGTACTCGGCCTAAGATCATCTTTTTTATTTCATCAAACATTTGGACAATATAGCGTGTTTTAGTGCATTAAAATTAAAAAAAGTGTGTTTTTTCCCCAAAAAATGCGTTTGAAAAATCGCTGCGCAATTACTGTGTGAAAAAAAAAAAATGAAACACCCACCATTTTAATCTGTAGGGCATTTGCTTTAAAAAAATATATAATGTTTGGGGGTTCAAAGTAATTTTTTTGCAAAAAAAAAAAAACTTTTTCATGTAAACAATAAGTGTCAGAAAGGGCTTTGTCTTCAAGTGGTTAGAAGAGTGGGTGATGTGTGACATAAGCTTCTAAATGTTGTGCATAAAATGCCAGGACAGTTCAAAACCCCCCCAAATGACCCCATTTTGGAAAGTAGACACCCCAAGCTATTTGCTGAGAGGCATGTCGAGTCCATGGAATATTTTATATTGCGACACAAGTTGCGGGAAAGAGACAAATTTTTTTTTTTTTTTTTTTTTTTTGCACAAAGTTGTCACTAAATGATATATTGCTCAAACATGCCATGGAAATATGTGAAATTACACCCCAAAATACATTCTGCTGCTTC
Organism: Aquarana catesbeiana; assembly: GCF_042186555.1. NCBI lineage: Eukaryota > Metazoa > Chordata > Amphibia > Anura > Ranidae > Aquarana > Aquarana catesbeiana. Next base: position 320,288,146 of record NC_133330.1, read on the forward strand.
TCCTGAGTACGGGGATACCACATGTGTGGGACTTTTTGGGAGCCTAGCCGCGTACGGGACCCCGAAAACCAAGCACCGCCTTCAGGCTTTCTAAGGGCGTGAATTTTTGATTTCACTCTTCACTGCCTATCACAGTTTCGGAGGCCATGGAATGCCCAGGTGGCACAAAACCCCCCCAAATGACCCCATTTTGGAAAGTAGACACCCCAAGCTATTTGCTGAGAGGTATAGTGAGTATTTTGCAGACCTCACTTTTTGTCACAAAGTTTTGAAAATTGAAAAAAGAAAAAAAAAAATGTTTTTTCTTGTCTTTCTTCATTTTCAAAAACAAATGAGAGCTGCAAAATACTCACCATGCCTTTCAGCAAATAGCTTGGGGTGTCTACTTTCCAAAATGGGGTCATTTGGGGGGGTTTTGTGCCACCTGGGCATTCCATGGCCTCCGAAACTGTGATAGGCAGTAAAGAGTGAAATCAAAAATTTTCACCCTTAGAAATCCTGAAGGCAGTGATTGGTTTTCGGGGTCCAGTACGCGGCTAGGCTCCCAAAAAGTCCCACACATGTGGTATCCCCATACTCAGGAGAAGCAGCTAAATGTATTTTGGGGTGCAATTCCACATATGCCCATGGCCTGTGTGAGCAATATATCATTTAGTGACAACTTTATGAAAAAAAAAAAAAAAAAAAAGTGTCACTTTCCCGCAACTTGTGTCAAAATATAAAATATTCCATGGACTCAATATGCCTCTCAGCAAATAGCTTGGGGTGTCTACTTTCCAAAATGGGGTCATTTTGGGGGGTTTTGTGCCATCTTGGCATTCCATGGCCTCCGAAACTGTGATAGGCAGTGAAGAGTGAAAGCAAAAATTTACACCCTTAGAAATCCTGAAGGCGGTGATTGGTTTTCGGGGCCCCGTACGCGGCTAGGCTCCCAAAAAGTCCCACACATGTGGTATCCCCATACTCAGGAGAAGCAGCTAAATGTATTTTGGGGTGCAATTCCACATAGGCCCATGGCCTGTGTGAGCAATATATCATTTAGTGACCACTTTTTGTAAATATTTTTTTTTTTTTTGTCATTTTTCAATCACTTGGGACAAAAAAAATAAATATTCAATGGGTTCAACATGCCTCTCAGCAATTTCCTTGGGGTGTCTACTTTCCAAAATGGGGTCATTTGGGGGGGTTTTGTACTGCCCTGCCATTTTAGCACCTCAAGAAATGACATAGGCAGTCATAAACTAAAAGCTGTGTAAATTCCAGAAAATGTACCCTAGTTTGTAGACGCTATAACTTGTGCGCAAACCAATAAATATACGCTTATTGACATTTTTTTTACCAAAGACATGTGGCCGAATACATTTTGGCCTAAATGTATGACTAAAATTTAGTTTATTGGATTTTTTTTATAACAAAAAGTAGAAAATATCATTTTTTTTCAAAATTTTCGGTCTTTTTCCGTTTATAGCGCAAAAAATAAAAACCGCAGAGGTGATCAAATACCATCAAAAGAAAGCTCTATTTGTGGGAAGAAAAGGACGCAAATTTCGTTTGGGTACAGCATTGCATGACCGCGCAATTAGCAGTTAAAGCGACGCAGTGCCAAATTGGAAAAAGACCTCTGATCCTTAGGCAGCATAATGGTCCGGGGCTCAAGTGGTTAATAACTGCTGCTATATTGATCTTTGCTACCACTTGTTATCGACCCTTGGCTTGTTCATCAACTACGCCTCTGTCTGATCCCATCCAGCTACCACTTGTTATCAACCTTTGGCTTGTTTACTGACTACGCTTCTGTTTGATCCCTACCTGCTATATCTGCTTGCTCACCTCCAGGTGGGAGGATCCCGAGGACCATGACCTGGTACTAACACACAGCAAAACTGTCATGGAATTCCTGTGAGACATCTGGCTAATAGAAATGCGCATGAGCACATAAATCTCTGCAGAATGGCAATTAGGAATGCACACGGGAATGCGCGCATGGGTGCACACACAGTGCATGTTGGCGCCAGATGGACTATTTAAGGATGCACCTGCCTGTGCTAAAATGCTGACTAAAATGCTGACTGGTCTTCAGCTGTTCCCTGTGACCTGCATATTTCCAATGGGTTTCCTTGGTTGCTGACCTGGCTTACTCCTGACCTGATCTCGGATCCTGCTTTTGAATTGTCGCTAGTTCCTAAGTCGGCTTGTACCTGACTTTGACTCTCCTCTTGGTTTGGTACCTCGCTGCCCACCTGTTGATGGCCCTGGTTAATCCTGTGACCATGCTTCTGTCTTGGATCCTGGCTTCCTAACCCATTTAAGTGTCTGCCTGGCTGTCTGCTGTTGAAGTTCTGTGCCCAGCTGAGTGTTCCTGCCGCAAGTCTGCTGAAAACTCTGACCAGTCACATGTCCCAGCCCTGCAACCCAAGTAGAGTGCTTCTTTAACCTCGGCTGGACTACTGTGCATGGTTACTGCTCCTGACCTGATGGTCCTGCTGTTTCCTTGGAACCGCATCTCCTGCTGCAAGTCCCTTGATCTACATCTGCAGGCACGCGTGTTCCTCCTATTCCTCTGTGCCCTCTGTTTCACTTTTAGGGCCTGGGCTGGTGGAGATACAAGAGAGGCCAATCTCGTCATTTCAGTCTCCTCTCAGGTACGTGAAAAAAACCCTTCTACACCATCAGGAGCTCTGGTGAAAACCAGCTAGTACTTAGATCCTCCGCCTCAGGTGAATACATGTCATTTGCTAGGAAGATTTATTGGTATATTTCCTGCAGACTACTTGTGATCCTCTCTACTGCTACAGCCATTGGCCTCCAAGCCTGACCCTAGACCATGACAGGCTCTCCTTTCAAGCATTTGACCCTCCAGATAAGAGTGTAAAAACAGGGTTCCTCAAAAAGTGAGACTTTGGAGGACCATGAACACTCAGAAAAATAAGAGATTTATAAAAAGAATTACAAATGTATTACAAAGAGTAAATTACATAATCCAAAAATGAATAAAACTAAAACACATGATGTAAGGAAGCAGTCCAAAAACAGACAGCTGGAAGAGGCCCAGCTGAAGAGACCTGGGGGTCTAGGTCCTCCTCCAGCCTGATCAATGAACTGTGATGGAGCAGCAGCATAGAAACAAGGTCATCCACCATGAGCCTCCAATACCCGTAAGGCCCCATTCACACCTCAGCGTTTTGTAGCTTGAAGCCTGAAGCTCCAAAACGCTGGAGGAGATAAAATCAAGTATTCTCTATGGAGAGGGTTCACATCTCCACTCCAAAGCGCCTGAAGCCAAACGCCTGAAGCTCAAAAAAGTTCTGGAGCTTTTTTTTGTAGCTCAATTCGGGGAGATTTGGGCATTTTTCTGCTTTTTACATTGGTGACCCTTTGACCTGTGCAAATTTGCGGCAAAATCCGCAGCAAAAATTGCCGTAAAAATTGTGCGACTTTCTGACTGAAAACAATACGCTCAGGTGTAAATACAGCCTAAGAAAATTCACAGTGTTAGATCAACAGCGCTATGCCATGCGCTAGAGCATAGGCATGCGCAGGGGGTGTGACAGGTGTGCCTGGACACAACCTAATCACTGTGTGTGGTGCTGATTCCCCTATTGCCTGGGCTTCCCTCTGTGTTGCGCCCCCTGCAGTACTGCTAGCTTTCCTCCTTTCCTCCCACCCCCAACCCTAGCTTCTGTGGGGGGGATGTTTCAGAATGGAGAGTGGGGTAAGGGGCTAGTAAATATGTCATTTACCAGCCCCTTCCTTTTCTAAATGAACACAGTGAGCACACACTCACTCACTGTGTTCATTCATAACTGAAGCATAGTAAGCTGTGTTTATTAGGCTTCAGTTTATGAATGAACAAGAAGCCACTCAGCACAGAGCACTTCCTGTTCATTCACTGTCCAGGGCATGTCTGTTTAGGCTTTATGCTCTAGAATGTGATTGGCTCAAATTGCAGACTCTCCTTTCCCAGTCTTATGTTACAGTGGATAACAAGAAGCTAAAACAAAGACAAGCTGCATTTAAAAATACTATTAATGTTTTTTTTTAATGAATACTGGAGTAAGTAGTGTGTATTTTTTTTTTTATATCTGCCTGGCTTTCAGCTTTATGTTTTATATGGAATATCTATACAATGGAGAAAGCAATGCAATCCCATCAGGAAGTTCTGTTTAATGGCATGTAGTGACTGTGCTATTTTATTATTCTTCATTTTTCCAGCTGAGAGCATTTGATACATTGCCCCCCAAGGGCTAGATTCATCAAAGGGCCATCTTTTTTTATTTTCAGTGCCAGAGAAAAATGAGACATCATGTTATGTTATTCTGTGGGGCTGATTCATCAAAGTGTCAGAGCAACAAGCTATTCCCCCGCCTAGAGTCCGCTCTGCACAACACCACAAAGAGAGGGATCTCTTATAGTACGCTGGATGGATACTGCCTTTTAATGATGGCCAGCCGCGTAATGCATTAGAGGCACTATACATTATAAAGTGCATCGCTGATGGTCCATAATGACAGACAAGATGACTGAAAGATAGCATCCAATATTTATTTTTTTCCTTTTACAATACACGCATTCTATGTAAAATATGTAAGTGTAATGCCGCGTACACACGATCGCACATTCCGACAACAAAATCCTTGCATTTATTTCCGACGGATGTTGGCTCAAACTTGTCTTGCATACACATGGTCGCACAAATGTTGTCGGAAATTCCGAACGTCAAGAATGCGGTGACGTACAACACGTACAATGTGTTGAGACCCCCCTCAGTGCAGACCCCCCTCTATCAGTGCAGACCCCCTCAGTGCAGACGCCCTCAGTGCAGACCCCCCTCCATCAGTGCAGACCCCCCTCCATCAGTGCAGACCCCCTCAGTGCAGAACCCCCTCCATCAATGCAGACCCCCTCAGTGCAGACGCCCTCAGTGCAGACCCCCCTCCATCAGTGCAGACCCCCTCAGTGCAGACGCCCTGTGCAGACCCCCCTCCATCAGTGCAGACCCCCTCAGTGCAGACCCCCTCCATCAGTGCAGACCCCCCTCCATCAGTGCAGACCCCCTCAGTGCAGAACCCCCTCCATCAATGCAGACCCCCTCAGTGCAGACGCCCTCAGTGCAGACACCCCTCCATCAGTGCAGACCCCCTCAGTGCAGACGCCCTGTGCAGACCCCCCTCCATCAATGCAGACCCCCTGTGCAGACCCCCCTCAGTGCAGACCCCCTCAGTGCAGACACCCTCATTGCAGACCCCCCTCCATCAATGCAAACCCCCTCAGTGCAGACGCCCTCAGTGCAGACCCCCCTCCATCAGTGCAGACCCCCTCAGTGCAAACACCCTGTGCAGACCCCCCTCCATCAATGCAGACTCCCTGTGCAGACCCCCCTCAGTGCAGACCCCCTCAGTGCAGACGCCCTGTGCAGACCCCCCTCCATCAATGCAGACCCCCTGTGCAGACCCCCCTCAGTGCAGACCCCCTCAGTGCAGACCCCCCTCCATCAATGCAGACCCCCTCAGTGCAGACCCCCTCAGTGCAGACGCCCCTCAGTGCAGACCTTCCCCTCCCATAACACCCCCCAGGCCCCGGCAGCACATATTCATTACAGCATGAGCAGCCGCCGGCGCCGTGTGTTCAGTGGAGAGGGGAGGGGCCGATCCGTGCGAGAGGGGAAGCCGATTTATTGGCTGCATGGATCGAGCCCCCTTCCTCTCTCCACTGAACGCAAGGGGGAGCGATCTAGCGGCAGCGGCGGCTCCGGCGGCCATTTTGCTGAAGCCAGCTGTAAAATAAGGTAAAATGCAAACATTCCCGATTTTCCCTGGGCAAATCCCGATTCGGGACAGCCTCCGATCCGGACGAGGGTCCCAAAATCGGTATTGTCCCGGGAAAATCGGGACTGTTGGCAACTATGGCTATGTATACCAACTTCTATATCATTTATGAATAAATTAAACAGAATTGGTCCCAGGACAGAGCCTTGGGGTACCCCACTTACCACTCCAGATCATTCTGAGTACACATTATTTATCTCCACCCTTTGGACGTGTTCCTGTTACCAGTTTTGTATCCATGAACAAACCCTATGATCCATGCCTACAGACCTCCATTTGTAAATTAAGCATTTATGGAGGACTGTATGGAATGCTTTTGCAAAATCCAGATACAACACATCCACAGGCCTTCTTTTATCTAGATGGGAATTCACTTCCTCGTAGAATGTTAACAGATTGGTTTGGCAAGAACGACCTTTCGTACATTCATGTTGATTACAACTAAGGATACTGTTTTCATCAGCAAATTCTTGGATATAGTCCCTTATTACCCTCTCAAATAGTTTACATACTATCGATGTTAGACTGACTGGCCTGTAGTTTTCAGGCATATATCTCTGCGCTTTTTAAAATATCAGTACCACGCTGGTCCTTCGCCAATCAGCTGGTACCATTCCTATCAGTATGCTGTCCTTAATTATCAATAATAGCCTGGCTATAACCTGACTGAGTTCTTTCAGGACTCTTGGGTGTAAGTCATCTGGTCCTGGTGATTTATTTGTGTTAAGCTTTTTCAAGTCTCTTTCAGACACCGGCTTTTTCAAGTCTCTTACAGTGATGTATTACTAATGTTACAGTCTTAATTAATCTTAATATCCCTCCTTTTCCTTTGTAAAAACTGAGAAGAATGGATTTAGTGCAGTTGCCTTTTCCTTGTTACTTGTAAAGAACTTCCCTTCATCATCCTTTATGGGGCCAATATGTTCTGACCTCACTTTTTTTACTTTTAATAAATTAAAAAATTTGAGAGAATTTTTTTTACTCTCTTCCACTATGTGCCTCTCATGGTCTATTTTAGCTGCCCTGATTGTATTCCTACACTTCTTATGGCATTCCTTGTACTGTTGGAATGCCGACAATGACCCCCCTGCCCTATATTTTTAAAAGACCATTTTATTTTCTTTACCACATGCCCTCCGGAAGATTTGCCCCCCCCCTTCATGACCAGGCAATTTTTTGCGATACGGCACTGCGTTAACTCAACTGACAATTGCGAGGTCGTTCGACACTGTACTCAAATAAAATGCATGTCCTTTTTTTCTCACAAATATAGCTTTCTTTAGGTGGTAGTCGAACACCTCTGGTGGTTTTTATTTTTGGCACTATAAACAAAAAAGCCAACAATTTCTTAAAAAAAAAAACATATTTCTTATTTTCTGTTATAAAACACATCCAACAAAAAAATAAAAAAAATCCAATTTCTTCATCGATTTAGGTGAATATATATTCTGCTATGTGTTTTTGGTAAAAGAAATCCCAATAAGTGTTTATTGATTGGTTTACTCAAAAGTTGTCTACAAACTATGGGATAGAGTTATGGAATTTTTAATTGTTTTTGCTTTTTACTAGTAATGGCGGCGATCAGCGACTTAAAGCAGGACTGTGACATTGTGGCGGACAAATCGGACTCTCAGCCTAGGTTCACATTTGTGCAAGCACAGACATCGCATGTGATTCACACCCGCACTACGGGGCCGATCGCATGCGATGTCTGCGCAATGCGTGTTTAACCATACAGTTGTATGGCTGAACTCGCATTGAATTCACACAAAAAAAGTGTAGAGACTTTTTTCCCCCCGCAGATGAGATGATCAAATACCACCAAAAGAAAGCTCTATTTGTGGGGAAAAAAGTACGTCAATTTTGTTTGGGTGCAACGTCGCACGACCGCGCAATTGTCAGTTGAAAAGGCGCAGTGCCGAATCGCAAAAAGTGCTCTGGTCAGGAAGGGGGTAAAATCTTCCGGGGCTGAAGCGGTTATACACCTACACGCTGCCAGCCAGTGAATACCTGTCTGCTGTCCAGGTCAAGCTCACTCATCTCCTTTCTGTTGTCAGCCAGTAGACACTTCTTCCACCCTACTGTTCACCTGCTGCTGCCCAGCCAATTTTACCCTGCTGTGGACCACTTACGACCTACCTCTGCTCCTGCTTGAAGAGTGAACGCTCTGCTGATCTCCACTAAGGGCACCTATGCCACTCCGCGATCTCATGCCACCTGTGCATTCTACCAGGGGCCCCGAGACGGAGGTGTAAGAGAGGTCTTCTTCATCACGGCAGCTTCATCCACCAGGTATGGTATAGATATATTTTTTGGCATGCAGGTTACGTAAAGTGTAACACGGGTATTTATTACCGCTTAAAGTGGTCACAGTTATCCCCTGACAATGCCTTTTATCATCTATCTTCTTCTCCAAACGTAGACACCATCTTTGCTCAGACAACAGAATCCATTTCAGATGCTGGTCCAGGAGGACACCATGATGTTAAAACCTGAAAGCCTTGATATTCTTTGCTTTGTTCATACATGCTTCAATAAACTCACCCCCTGCTGCTCCCGATCACTTGTGAATTGTCAGAAAGTTACAATGTACAGTTTAAGTGAGTGATCAAAGCGGGAGCCTGGAGCATTTTCAGATTACATCATTGTCCTAATGTGCTTTGTTCGGGCAGATCTCAAAAAACTATTCATTGACACAATCATTTCACTTGAGCCAAAGGACCAATTTTAAAGCGGAACTAAACCCATCGATTTCACAGTTTCAGAAAACAGTTGCATTCCCGGGACGTGCTGGGAATTTAACTGTCACATTTATTGGGGCTCTCAACCAAACTGTCAAACCATCAAATGTCTGGTGTCATAACTGACCACATGTGCAGCACCATGGAAGTTGAAGATCAAACAGAGGCCAAGATGGCAGCTTCCTTGGCTGAAAATCATAGGAGGGTTTAGTTCCACGTTAGGTTTAATACAGCTTTCTAGTACCGGGTTGGACCCACTTTTGCCTTCAGAACTGCCTTCATTCTTCGTGGCATAGATTCAACAAGGTGTTGGAAACATTCTTCAGAGATTTTGGTCCATAGTGACATGATAGCATCACGCAGCTGCTGCAGATTTGTCAGCTGCACATCCATGATGTGAATCTCCCATTCCACCACATCCCAAACATGCTCTATTGGATTGAGATCTGGTGACTGTGGAGGCCATTGAAGTAAAGTGACCTCATTGTCATGTTCAAGAAACCAGTGGTGAGATGATTGGAGCTTTGTGACATGGTGCATTATCCTGCTGGAAGGAGCCATCAGAAGATGGGGACACTGTAGTCATAAAGCATAACTCCCAACTTTTTGAGATGGGAATGAGGGACACCTATCAGCAAAAGTATGCAGGCATAGGACACACACCTTGCCATGCCCCCTTAAAGGAGAATTGTACAAAAAAAAACAAGATTGGTTAAACCCACAAGGGCTTTTTTTTACCACTACTATTCCTTTATATTGGCTTTTTGAATTTACAAATGCAGCAATTTAGGAATCAGATGAAAGGTTTAGCGCTGGGAAATACTTTTTTGATAGATATAAAGTGCATTTTATATACATCTATATAGATCAGACCAAAGTGAGGGACAAATGAGGAAGAACGAGGGATAGAGGGACATTGCTCCAAATCAGGGATGGTCCCTCGAAATCAGGGACAGTTGGGAGCTATTCATAAAGGGATGGACATGGTCAGCAACAATACTCAGCTAGGCCGTGGTGTGTAAACAATGCTCAATTGGTACTACTAAGGGGCCCAAAGTGTGGCAAGAAAATATCCCCCACAAATTACACCCCCACCAGCCTGAGCCGGTGACAAGACAGGATGGATCCATGCTTTCATGTTGTTTACACCAAATTCTGACCCGACCATCTGAATTTCGCAGCTGAAATCGAGACTCATCAGACCAGACAACGTTTCTCCAATCTTCTATTGTCCAATTTTGGTGATCCTGTGCGAATTGTAGCCTCAGTTTCCTGTTCTTAGATGACAGGAGTGGCACCCGGTGTGGTCTTCTGCTGCTGTAGCCCATCTGCTTCAAGGTTCGATGTGTTGTGCATTCAGAGATGGTATTCTGCATACCTTGGTTTTAACAAATGGTTATTTCAGTTACTGTTGCCTTTCTATCATGTCAAAACCAGTCTGCCCATTCTCCTCTGACCTTTGACATCCACAAGGCATTTTTCTCCACAAAACTGCCGCTCACTGGATATTTTCTCTTTTTCGGATCATTCTCTGTAAACCTGAGAGATGGTTGTGTGTGAAAATCCCAGTAAATCAGCAGTTTTTGAAATGCTCAAACCAGCCTGTCTGGCACCAACAACCATGCCACGCTCAAAGTCACTTAAATCCCCTTTCTTCCCCATTCTGATGCTCGGTTTGAACTTAAGCAATTCGTTCTCACCACGTCTAGATGCCTAAATGCTTTGAGTTGCTGCCATGTGATTGGCTGATTAGCAATTGGTGGTACCAAGCAATTTAACTTGTGTGCCTAATAAAGTAGCCGATGAGTGTATATATATTATTATTATTATTATACAGGATTTATACAGCGCCGACAGTTTGCACAGTGCTTTAGGAGCAGACAGTATGATTACAATACAATTCAATGCAGGGAGGAATCAGAGAACCCTGCTTGTTAGAGCTTACAATCTAGGAGGGAGGGTCAAGTTATACAAAGGGTAATAGCTGTGGGGGACGAGCTAATGGAGAAAATAGTGCAGTTGTTAGATGGAGGCAGGATAGGCTTCTCTGAAGAGGAAAGTTTTCAGGGATGGCCTAAAAGTGGATAAGTTTGGAGACAGTCTGACAGATTGGGGTAGGGAATTCCAGAGGATGGGCGAGGCTCGGGAGAAGTCCTGGAGGCGGATATGGGAGGAGGTGATGAGGGAGCTAGAGAGCAGGATATATATAATATAGCACCCTCCTAGGTAGGTGCTAGAAGAGAGTATAGTTTTGGGTCTTTCCGCTTACCAGAAAGATGGTCAGGTAAAACGTAGTGTGCACTCTGCCTACCAGGGAGCAGGATCTATTAGTTAGGTCTGTTCACTGTGCTCAGGTGCAGCTCAGCTTGTTCTGACTGTCCCCCACTGGTCCAATAGGGAGGCATATTGGACAGTGGGAGTGGACCTGGCAAGTGGGTGCACAGGCTTTGTTACAGCCCTGGTAATTGGCAGAGGGAAATGCTGCATTGCATTGTGGGATACTATATATAAGGCCAGAGTACATGTGCTCAGGGTGAGTTGAGCCAGGGAACAGAGCCCAGGAGGGAGAGGGACGTCTGCCCTCTCCTCCATGGAGGCAGTTGTGTGGCCCTGGGGGGTTGACACAGGGGCCTAGAGAGAGAGAGAAGCTGAACCCAGAGGTCCTGCAGAGCTGACTGGAAGGGAGACACCAGGAAAGATCTGATTCTGCCTACTGTGAGCACAGATCTGTGTCTTTGGGGCCTGTCCAGTGAGGGCTGCCCCCTTCAGCTAGAAGAGTCAGTGGATGGGTGGCAGTAAAGGGGATGCTAGAAAGTGTCCTGAAGATAATTTGGTGCATCATGTCTGCTGCTAGTGAGAGCAAGAAGACTTAACCCTTCCATACATGTGGCTGTATGGTTCAAGCAGCGTGACTGCTTCCACAGATAATCCGGTGAGGCCAAGTGAGAGTTGTCCTCATCTAAAGTGAATAGTTCAAGTTGGAGAATCCCACTCATCCCTTCTACCATCCAAGTTCCAAATACAATACAAAAAAACCCAAATACCCTGGACTGGTCTTTGAGTAACGAGCAAGCAGGAGTAAGGGTGGAACAAGTGGGAGCTACTAGCAAACAAGCAGGAGCTCTCAGCAACTAAGCAGGAACCCCTTATCAACATAGTGGGTAATCCTCAGCAACCAAGCGGGAACCCATAGCAACATAGTAGGAGATCCTCAGCAACCAAGCGAGGACCCTCAGCATTATAGCGGGAGCCCTCAGCAACTAAGTAGGAACCCTCTGCACCTAAGTGGGAGCCACTGGCAACCAGCTGCAGGTAACCAGGGAGAGACCTATGAAGTCAACATTCAGCAAACCCTACGGGGACAGTGCTATATATATATATATATATATATATATATATATATATATATATATATATATATATACAGTATCTCACAAAAGTGATTACACCCCTCACATTTTTGTAAATATTTTATTATATCTTTTCATGTGACAACACTGAAGAAATGACACTTTGCTACAATGTAAAGTAGTGAGTGTACAGCTTGTATAACAGTGTAAATTTGCTGTCCCCTCAAAATAACTCAACACACAGCCATTAATGTCTAAACCGCTGGCAACAAAAGTGAGTACCGTTGACCTAATATGGCCAATGTCATTGACCTAACATGGTCACGTGGCCATGTTAGATCAATGATGTCATGAGCATCCCCACGCATGCAGCAGGGAATGCCTCTGTGGCAGCTGGTTGGGCCAACACTGACAGCTTCCCAAAGGTTTGACCAAACATGAATTCAGACCGAATCCAATCTCAATCCTAATCAACAGGTATTCCCTTGCACAAAGATCCATCTAGCTGCAGTCCCTCCTGCCATTTTTTTTTTCTATAATTACATTTTTATTTATTAGAATTCAGCTTAACAGTCAACTAAGGAAAGAGACATGTGTCCATATATAACATTTACATAATATCCAAAACTCTATATACACATGTGAAAATATTCTATTCAAAAAGAAGAAGAAAAAAAAAAAAAAGAGAGAGGAAAAAAAGGGGGGCAGAAATCACTTCCCCTCTTAACATACAATAAATCATAAAGGCTGAATTGCAATTTTAGTGCTCTGTGGAGGAACAAGTGCAACATCCATCCCTGCTGCTGGCAGCCTGTCAGTGTATATGACAGGCTGCAGCTGGATGGGGCTGGAAGCTGTACCGAGTGGTAACAGCATTTAGGGCCCTGTCTGTTCAGGGACAAAAGTCCAGAATGCAGGTCAGTCTGCCATAGGCTTTGGCAGACTGCCTGAAGCGGGCTGTACCTGTCCCTCCCGGAAGTCACTAGGAGGAACACATTGCAGATGGCCAGCCCCGTGTCCAAGGGGCCTTAAAGGAATAAAAAATAGGGACATGTGCATGTATAACAGGTGTGTGCACGGGGTGTGCCAGGTGTGCCTGGGCACACCCTAATCGCCCTGTGCAGTGCTGATTTCCCCTGCTTTCCTGGTGCCCCCTGTCTCCCCCCCTGCATTGCTGCCAGCTTCCCTCCACTCCTTTCCCGCCAGCTGCTGCGGGCGATGTTACAGGATGGAGAGCGTGGGAAGAGGCCGATAAATATTTCATTTACCGGCCACTTCCTTTTCTGAATGAATACAGTGAATGATCTGTATCAGTTGCTCCTGTGAACTATGTTTACTATGCTTCAATTTGTGAATGAACAGGAAGCTGCTCAGCACAGAGCACTTGCCATTTGTTCACTATCCAGTGCAGCTGAGGCTGCAGAAAAAAAGACTGGGGAATCTGTGTCCTCAGTCCCTTTCTCTTTGTCTCAAAAGTGAGACATCAGGGGTCTGTTTAGACCCTTGATATTTCACCAAATCCCCCCAACGGGGCGGTGTTTTAAAAAATATTATTGTGAAAAAATAATTGAACAAATACAATTTGTAAAAAAATAAAATGTTAAAAAAATAATAAAAATAAAAACTAGTGACACCATGCACTGCTCTGCTGTGTCTTTGTACTCTAGGGTACTCACCCTAATGCAATAGGCTGCGTGCACCTATGGCATGTATAGGAGGGATTTACAACATTTTAAATATACACTTTCTAATTTTCTTTTTAGCAGCACCTTCATTTTAGTCTATATAAAGATTACCAATAATACCTAGAGATCTAGAAGGTGGAAAATAGAAACTTGTTTAAATGGTGGATAATTTTAGGTTGTTGCTGAGTCCGTGAGGGCGGTTTGCGGATCAGATGACAAATGCACTCCTCTTGAAATTATTTTTCTATTCACATTTAAAAAGTATTCATATATGCAGAATTCTCATATTGCTTAAAACCCTTGGCAAAAAAATCTTCCAGTAATTTTTTCTGTCACTGGCACAATATAAAACTGCAAATGTCCATACATCTGCATAAAAATACAGCGAAAGACAATGTTTGAAGTTTGACAGTCTGGAGGGGGAATAAAAAGGTTTAATCCTGGATTAGAAAGTGTTATTACTATACTAAACTTTAGTGATGACGCCAGCTGAATTGAAAAAGGAAAGTTATTCTGTACAAGTCTAAAGCGAGAAAATATTGCAATGACAAATGTAGATCACATTCTTACAAGGATAAATAGATATATATATTACAAAAAAATAATTATATATACAGTATATATATAGATAGATACCCTGTTTCCCCGAAAATAAGACCTAGCGTGATTGTCAGTGATAGTTGCAATATAAGCCCTACCCCCCAAATAAGCCCTACCCTGTTTCCCCCGAAAATAAGCCCTACCCTGAAAATAAGACCTACAAGGACTTTAACTAGGGCTTATATTGCAGCCATCACCGACAATCACGCTGGGTCTTATTTTCGGGGAAACAGGGTATATGTATCTATCTATCTATATATATCTATATAGATAGATATATATGTATATCTATATAGATCTCTCTCTCTCTCTCTCTCTCTCTCTCTCTCTCTCTCTCTCTCTCTCTCTCGAGAGAGAGAGAGAGAGAGAGAGAGAGAGAGAGAGAGAGAGAGAGAGAGAGAGAGAGATCTATATAGATATCTATATAGATAGATATATTTACATATACTTAGATATATCTATATATATCTAGATATATATATCTATATATACACTATATTGTCAAAACTTTTAGGACACCTGCCTTTACACACACATGAACTTTAATGGCATTCCAGTCTTAGTCTGTAGGGTTCAATATTGAGTTGGCCCACCCTTTGCAGCTATAACAGCTTCAACTCTTCTGGGAAGGCTGTCCACAAGGTTTAGGAGTGTGTCTATGGGAATGTTTGACCCCTGGAAAACAACCCCACACCACAATCCCCCCTCCACCCAATGTGTTGGACCAGTGCACAAAGCAAGGCCCATAAAGACATGGATGAGCGAGTTTGGGGTGGAGAAACTTGTCCTGACCTAAACCCGATAAAACACCTTTGGGATGAATCAGAGCAGAGAATGCGAGCCAGGCCTTCTCGTCCAACATCAGTGCCTGACCTCACAAATGCGCTTCTTGAAGGATGGTCAAACATTCCCATAGACACACTCCTAAACCTTGTGGACAGCCTTCCCGGAAGAGTTGAAGCTGTTATAGCTGCAAAGGGTGGGCCAACTTATTATTGAACCCTACAGACTAAGACTGGGATGCCATAAAAGTTCATGTGGGTGTTAAAGTGGTTGTTAACCCACTATAATATGATCATGCCATCCTCTCTGTTATATAATGCTGTGTGCCCCTGTGCCTGTGCTGTATATAAAAAAAAAATGCAGATTATACCTTATATCGGAGAGTCTCCCGGCGCTCATGTGACTCCTCAGCTCTCTGCTCTCTCCGGCTGACAGCTATAGTGGGCGGGGCCAAGTCTGCCGCTGACGGGAGGAGAGAGATCCGAGGAGTCATGTGAGCACCGGGAACCACTCTGATATAAGGTATAATCTGCATCTTTTGTATACAGCACAGGGGCATATAGCGTTAACAGATGGGATGGCATGATCATAGTATAGATTTGATTGCATCCGGAGGGGAGGATCGTGGAGTGGACAGAGCTGACTGGCAGGGAGGGGGGAGGAGGGCACAGGAGAGCAGAGAGCAGGCTGCAAGTGACGGAGGCACATAAACTGACCACAGTGTCAGGGCTTAGCAGCCATGATAAACCGTGGTCAGTTTACAGGGGGAGGGCATAGCCAGGCAGGATCAGCCAGGTTTTTTAGGTGATACGGGGGGGGGGGCAAATTACACAGCACAAGCACTGTGCTGTATAACATGCTTTAAGGGAACAGGATCCATTTTTTTCTAGGTTAACAAACACTTAAGGCAGATGTTCCAATACTTTTCACAATATTGTGTATAGTGTCCAGTTGTGAGGCAGATGTGGGATGAGCTTCCCTGAAGAGATGGGTTTTCGGGGGTTGTCTAAATCTGGATAGAGTAGGAGACAGCTGGATAGATTACAATAGGGTGTTCCAGAGGATGGGGGAAGCTCTAGAGAAGTCCTGGAGATGATCAAGGGAAGAGGTAATAAGGGAGCTAGAGAGTAGGAGGTCTTGGGAGAAGGGGAGATGATGGTTCTTAGACGTGTGCGGTTTGTTTCGTTCCGAACTGAAATTCTGATGAATTTTCGTTTTTCGGCAATACGGATGTATCCGAATTTCCAAATTACAGTAGTACCGAATTTAAACGAATCCGAAATAACGGGAAAAAAAATTCGGACGAAATTCGAATTTGAACTGTTTTCAAATAGCTTTTGAATACTTTTCAAATTTGAACAGTTTTCAAATTCAAACAGTTTTCGAATTTCCAAAAAGAATACAATAGAATCAAAAATAACGGAATAGAATAGAATGAAAAAATAGAATAGAATAGAAAAGACTATAACAGAAAATAAAAAAATAGAATATAATAGAGTAAAACAGAACAAAATAGAATAGAAAATAAAAGAACAGAATAGACTAGAATATAATAGAAACAAGTAGAATAGAATATTATTTTGAATTTCAAATAGAATAAGTTTGAATTTGAATACATAAGAAAAGAATAGAATAGGAAAGAATAGAATAGAAAAAAAGAATAGAATAGAATAGACTATAATAGAAAAGAAAAGAATAAAAAAAAATAAAATAGAATAGAATGAATATAACAATTTCCCAAAATTCAAATAGAATCAATTTGAATGTGAATAGAATAGAAAAGAATAGATTAGAATAGAATAGAAAATAACAGAATAGTATAGAAAAGAACAACATAATAGAATATAATAGAATAAAACAAATATATCCATCTTCCAAAATTCGAATTTAGAATAGAATAAATTTGAATAGAAAAGAATAGAATAGAAAATAAAAGAATATAATAGAAAAAAATAGAATAAACAAATAGAAAAAGAATACAATTTAAAAAATATATAATAGAATAGGATAGAATAGATTAGAAAGAATATAACCATTTCCCAAAATGCAAACAGAATCAATTTGAATTTGAATAGAATAGAAAAGAATAGATTAGAATAGGAAGATGGTTATATGCATTCTATTCTATTATGTTGTTTTTTTCTATACTATTGTGTTATTCTCTATTCTATTCTACTCTATTCTTTTCTATTTTTTTCAAATCTGAATTGATTCTACAGTGCCTTGCAAAAGTATTCACCCCCCTTGGCATTTTTCGTGTTTTGTTGCCTCACAACCTGGAATTAACATGGATTGTTTGAGGATTTACATCATTTAATTTACAGAACATGCCCACAACTTTGAAGATTTTTTAAATTATTATTATTGTGAAGCAAACAAAAAATAGGACAAAATAACAGAAAAAGTAAATGCGCATAACTATTCACCCCCCTAAAGTCAATATTTTGTAGAGCCACCTTTTACGGCTATCACAGCTCCAAGTCGCTTTGGATAAGTCTCTATGAGCTTCCCACATCTTACCACTGGGATTTTTGCCCATTCCTCCTTGCAAAATTGCTCCAGCTCCTTCAAGTTGGATGGTTTGCGCTTGTGAACAGCAATCTTTAAGTCTGACCACAGATTTTCTATTGGATTGAGGTCTGGGCTTTGCTAGGTCATTCCAACACATTTACATGTTTCCCCTTAAACCACTCAAGTGTTGCTTTAGCAGTGTGTTTGGGGTCATTGTCCTGCTGGAAGGTGAACCTCCATCCTAGCATCAAATCACACACAGAGTGGTACAGGTTTTGCTCAAGAATATCCCTGTATCTTTCTCTCAACTCTGACCAGTTTCCCAGTCCTGACTGCTGAAAAACATCCCCACAGCATGATGCTTCCACCACCATGTTTCACTGTGGGGATGGCATTCTTGGGTGATGTGATGTGTTTGGTTTGCGCCAGACATAGCGTTTTCTTTGATGGCCCAAAAGTTATATTTTAGTCTCATCAGACCAGAGCACCTTCCTCCATACATTTTGGGAGTCTCCCACATGCCTTTTCGCAAACTCAACACATGCCATTTTGTTTTTTGCTGAAAGTAATGGCTTTCTTCTGGCCACTCTGCCATAAAGCCCAACTCTATGGAGCGTACGGCTTATTGTCGTCCTATGTACAGATACTCCAGTCTCTGCTGTGGAACTCTGCAGCTTCCATTTGGTTATGATAGATTTGATGGTGCTCCTAGGGATCATCAAAGATTTGGATATTTTTATATAACCTAACCCTGACTTGTAGTTCTCAACAACATTGTCCCTTACTTGTTTGGAGAGTTCCTTGGTCTTCATGGCAGTGTTTGGTTAGTGGTGCCTCTTGCTTTGGTGTTGCAACCTCTGGGGCCTTTCACAAAGGTGTGTATATGTAATGACAGATCATGTGACACTTAGATTGCACACAGGTGGACATCATTTCACTAATTATGTGACTTCTGGAGGTAATTGGTTGCATCAGAGCTTTTTATGAGCTTCATAACAAAGCCGGTGAATACATACGCACATGACAATTATCATTTTTTTTATTTCTGAAAAATAGTTTTATGTATATATTTTAGTAATTTTACTTCACCAACTTAGACTATTGTGTTCTGATCCATCACATATAATTCAGATTAAAAAAAAACATTGAACTAAAGGCTGTAATGTAACAAAATAGGTAAAAAGCCAAGGGGGGGGGGGGGGTGAATACTTTTACAAGGCATTGTATTTGAATTTTGGAAAATGGTTATATTATTTCTCTTCTATTCTATTGTTTTTTTTTAATCCTATTCTGTTCTATTCTATTCGAATTTCAGAAGATGGTTATAATCTTTCTATTTAATTCTATTCTTTATTTTATTTTATTCTATTCCTTTCTAGTCTATTTTATTCCATTCTTTTATTTTCCACCCTATTTTGTTCTATTATATTCTATTCTATTCTTTTATTTTCTGTTCTATTCTTTTCTGTTCTATTCTATTTTATTTTATTCTATTCCTTTATGTTCTATTCTATTTCATTCTATTTGGAAATTGGAAAGCTATTTGAATTTGAAAACCTTTCAAATTAGAAAACTCTTTGAAATTGGTTTGAAAACTTTTCGAATCGATCCGAATTCGAAAATTCTATTTGATTTGAATATGAATGAATGAAACTAATTCCGAAAATGAATTAAACAGATTAAACAAATTTAACTAAACAAATTTATGTAAATAATGAAATGAAACATTTTTTTTGTTCTGCACATGTCTAATTCTGGGGAAATTTTGATATTGTCAGTGTTTTATTGTCAAAGCTTAGTTGAATAAGCTGAAGTTAGAAGCTGATTGGCAACTCCACCGTGACCGGTCCCAAGTCCGTGCTGAGAAAGGAGGAGGGGAGCTTTGGAGGGAAAGAGCAGGGAAAGATTCTCACTCTACCATGTTGTTGGTAACTCCACCGTGGCCGGTCCCAAGTCCATGCTGAGAAAGGAGCAGGGGAGCTTTGGAAAGGAAAGGGCAGGGAAAGATTCTCACTCTACCATGTTGTTGGTAACTCCACCGTGGCCGGTCCCAAGTCCATGCTGAGAAAGGAGCAGGGGAGCTTTGGAAAGGAAAGGGCAGGGAAAGATTCTCACTCTACCATGTTGTTGGTAAAAAAAATAAAAAAAAGAAGCTGATTGGCTACCATGCACAGCTACACCAGATTCTGAGTGCTCCAGTTTTAGTAAATCTCCCCCTGTGATACCAAGACCAGTAAGCTGACTGGAATCGGGAGAAGGGTAGCACAGGACAGCTTGCAAAGGGTGTAGGAAGTAGAAATCCAGCCCATTTATATATATTTATAAATGCATTTTTTTAAAGATATTAAAGTGAAACTAAACTGTATCTGAGCACCACAAATTGAAACCACTATTTAATAATTTTTGAATATTCACAGAAAAATCCCCCATCCATTCATGTCTACATGCTTTATTTTGTTGAGAAATCGGATTGAAAATAACCCCTCTAGCATTTCTAGCTGCAGCTAGAAGGGTAGTAAGGGCAGATGATTCAAGTAACATTTACTTCCTAGGATCTGTCTGCCCTTAGCTCAGGAATGCAGGCATGAAGGTGTGCTTAGAGGAGAAAGCCTCTCCTCCAGATGGGAAGGAAAGCCTCTCCTCCAGATGTCATACATCCCACGAAGACTCCTGGAATGAATGACATCATCTTGGCCTAGGCCAGAAATCGGGCGCCGTGGTAGTTCATTGAGAACTACAAGCCGACATCCGCAAAGGATGTCAGTACTTGTAGTTCATTCATTCACAGAACTCTGACGATGAATGATGCGGCCGTGAGGGCGGAGCCCCGCACAGAGCCTCTAATAGGCTTCAAAATAGGGTGGGCTCGGGGCGCAGAGCACTGCGCTCCAAGCCCACCCAGTTGTGTGACAATAGCGAATGAATATTCGCTATTTTCACACTGATTCTTCTCCCGGCCAATCAGGAAGCAGGTCTTGAAGCCGTTTTCCCAATTGGCTGAAAGCAGAAGCTACAATGACCACCGGTCTGTCGCCCGGAGGGAAGCTACACTGGAGGAGACGCGAGAAGAGGAGATATAGAAGCCGGTCGCCCGGGGGGAAGCCCGCGGTAAGTGTTGCAGCTGCGGGTGACACTGACACCGACCGACTGGGGAGGGGGGGTTGCTGGTGACCCGACCAGGGGCGGGGGGGGGGCTGGCTGCGCACTGTTTGCAGCCCCCCCCCCCAAAAAAAATACCACCAGCCACCACTGTAAAGATTAAAAATAGAGAGTTTAGTTCCACTTTAACATTTATATATTTATAAAGAATTTTTTTTAAATATTAGGTATATACTTAAAGTGGTTGTATAGTGTTTTTTTTTACTTTTACCTACAGGTAAGCCTATAATAAGGCTTACCTGTAGGTAAAAAAAATATCTCCTAAACCTGTACGGTTTAGGAGATATTCCCCTTGCTATGAGCCGCTGACTGCAGCGGCGCATGCGCACAGGGGATTCTCGGCTGAAGGCCCGGCAACTGCCGGACCTTGCCGGGTAAGAAATCTCCCGTGCGCATGCGCGGGAGTGATGACATCGTGGCTCCAGCCACTCACAGCGCTGGAACCGCGATACCCGGAAGACACGCCGAGGCAACATGACAGCTCCCTCGGCGTGGACCAGGTAAGATACTGTCGCCTCGTTCTAAGGTAAGTATTTCATAATGAGCTAGTATGCGGTGCATACTAGCTCATTATGCCTTTTGCTTTACAGGGGTAAAAAAAAAAAAAAAAAAATTTCTGCGGGTATACAACCGCTTTAATTCATATACATGAGGTCTTTCATAAACATATGTACATGCTCTTAAGATGAACAGATGTCTTTTAACAGTTAACCACTTAAGGACCGGGCCTATTTTTCTTTTCACAAGTTAAAATCAGTTTTCTTTTGCTAGAAAATTACTTAGAAGTCCCAAACATTATATACATATTTTTCTAACACCCTAGAGAATAAAATGGCAGTTGTTGCAATACTTTCTGTCACACTGTATTTGCGCAGCAGTCTTAAAAAAAATAAAAAAAATAAAACAGCAGTAAAGTTAGCCCAATTGTTATTAATAATGTGAAAGATAATGTTACGCCGAGTAAATTGATACCCAACATGTCACGCTTCAAAATTGTGCCCGCTCGTGGAATGGCGACAAACTTTTACCCTTAAAAATCTCCATAGGCGACGTTTAAAAAATTCTACAGGTTGCACGTTTTGAGTAACAGAGGAGGTCTAGGGCTAAAATTATTGCTCTCGCTCTACCGATCGCGGTGATACCTCACATGTGTGGTTTGAACACCATTTTCATATGCGGGCGCTACTCACGTATGCGTTCGCTTCCGCACGCAAGCTCTTTTCTTATTTATTTTATTCTTATACTGTTCTTTTAAAAAAAAAAATAAAAAATGGTGTCACTTTTATTCCTATTCCTATGTAAACATCCCTTGTAATAGAAAAAAAGCATGACAGGACCTCTTAAATATGAGATCTGGGGTCAAAAAGACCTCAGATCTCATATTTACACTAAAATACAATAAAATTAAATAAAAATGTCGTTTGAAGAAAACAAAAAAACAAAATGTCCCTTTAAAAGCTATGGGCGGAAGTGAGGTTTTGACGTCGCTTCCACCGTGCAATAGTATGGAGCTGGATGGGCCATCTTCCCCTCACTCAGCTCCATGCCAAGCAGAGGAGAGGACGCGATCGCCTCCGCCGCTTCTGGCTGCTCAGAGAAGCATCAGGAGGGGGGGCTCTCTCCCGCCACCAATAAAAGTGATCTCACTGCGAATCAGCCGCTGAGACCCATAGCTCCCAGCTGTCCCTGATTCCGAAGGACTGTCCCTGATTTGGAGCAATGTCCCTCTGTCCCTCATTCCTCCTCACTTGTCCCTCATTTTTGGTCTGATCTATATAGATGTATATAAAATGCACTTATTATCTTTCAAAAAGTGTTTCCCAGAGCTAAACCCTTCATCCAAATTCTAAATTGCTGCATATGTACATTTTAATAGCCAATATAAAGGAATAGTAGTGGTTAAAAAAAAAGCCCTTGTGGATTTAATTAACCTTTTTTTTTTTGGTTAATTCTCCTTTAAGGGGGCGTGGCAGGGGCGTGTCCTATGCCTACATACTTTTGGTAGTAGGTGTCCCTCATTCCCATCTCAAAATGTTGGGAGGTGTGGAGACCACTTTTATCTTGAAGCGGACCGCCCGCTGAAGAAGAGGTTACCGGGGTTATGGCAGCGATCTGCTGCCATAACAACGATATTCCACTACAAAGTGCCGCCGTATAATGATGTTGGGCGGTCCGTAAGTGGTTAAGACAATCATTTTTTATTTTGCTGTGAACTTATTCCCAACACCGATCACAATTTATTAATAAATTAAGACTGTCCTATATAAAAAGTAGGTCAGACTTGGGATGAATGTCAGAACCTATTTGCTGCAATGAAGAAGAGGAGGAAATTGTGCATTAGGGATATGATGGACGCCATCTGGTCACGAGGAGGTTTTTCGCTTCCCAGCGACGCTTCCCCTGGGTGCATTCATCATTCACTTGTAAACCCAGATCCCGCAGGATGTCTCCGAAACAAACCGCAGTTATGCTTTTTTGTGGTAAACAAGGACAACGGTGTGCGCACACGAGAGTCCACGCTGATTCCAGACTGCTACATCAGTTTGGTGCATTGAAAATATTAAAGTGGAGGGCCAAATAAAAAAATATATATCAGCGCATGTATGCAAAAACCAGAAAGCAGCTGAACACCAGGGTCAAACGATCAAATCCCTCAAGACAGATAAGTAAAATGGGTGCAGCGCTAAACAAAACAAAAAATATATAAAATAAAATAAAATAAAGACATCCAGGAATGAAGAAGATAATACTACGGTAAAGTCCTTCAAAATATAATATATAGAGCACAAATAATGTCCAAATATCATGTATGAATCCACCAAGCAAACGTGATTTTCACAGCAATGATGTGTGACTGATAGAAGTACCCTTCACCATATACCGAATGGCCTCTCACCTGATGACCAGGACCCTTGAATAGAGTCAAGCAAGCATTCCCATAGGGATCAAACAAAGTGAAGGTTCAGTCCAATGACAAGAGACTCCTCCAGATAACCACGTAGCAGGGGGTCAGCGTAATTCATATAAATAGAAAGGGACAAACATAGTGCTGTCCGTATGCCATACTTTATTAAAGAATTAAAAAACACACGCGTTGCGTCCCAGTGGGCGGGGACTTCCTCAGCAGATCTGCTGAGGAAGTCCCCGCCCACTGGGACGCAACGTGTCCAGAATGTGACGTTGTGACGTCATCCGCAGCGACCGCGCATGCTCCACCGCTTGCACACACTCTGCTGTTTGTATTGGAACATAAAAAACAAACAAAGGCGTCTCTAAGTGCAGAAGAAGAACAAGTTTAATGCCCCAACTGGGTTCAAAAACACTTACAAGATGAAGGGTGTAATCAGGCACATCTTAAGTAAGGCTGCATTGGAGGGGGTCACGGTGGGAGAACGCCTTCAGAGGGGATGGATGTAGTCACTAGCAGCAGCAGGGTGAAACACAGGAAGCCGCTGTGAAGCCGGCGTCGTCAGCGTGGAGAGACGGCGTACCCGGAAGTGATATCATTCACTGAGCGGCTCCGTAACCAGCCTGGACCGCAAACACACAGCCAGAAGGGGGATGTGATGTCATCAAAGAGACATCTCCTTAAGATGTGCCTGATTACACCCTTCATCTTGTAAGTGTTTTTGAACCCAGTTGGGGCATTAAACTTGTTCTTCTTCTGCACTTAGAGGCGCCTTTGTTTGTTTTTTATGTTCCAATACAAACAGCAGAGTGTGTGCAAGCGGTGGAGCATGCGCAGTAGCCGCGGATGACGTCACGACGTCACGTTCTGGACACGTTGCGTCCCAGTGGGCGGGGACTTCCTCAGCAGATCTGCTGAGGAAGTCCCCGCCCACTGGGACGCAACGCGTGTGTTTTTTAATTCTTTAATAAAGTATGGCATACGGAGAGCACTATGTTTGTCCCTTTCTATTTATATGAATTACGCTGACCCCCTGCTACGTGGTTATCTGGAGGAGTCTCTTGTCACTGGACTGAACCTTCACTTTGTTTGATCTCTATGGGAATGCTTGCTTGACTCTATTCAAGGGTCCTGGTCATCAGGTGAGAGGCCATTCGGTATATGGTGAAGGGTACTTCTATCAGTCACACATCATTGCTGTGAAAATCACGTTTGCTTGGTGGATTCATACATGATATTTGGACATTATTTGTGCTCTATATATTATATTTTGAAGGACTTTACCGTACTATTATCTTCTTCATTCCTGGATGTCTTTATTTTATTTTATTTTATTTTATATATTTTTTGTTTTGTTTAGCGCTGCACCCATTTTACTTAAAGTGGAGGGCCACCCTGAAAAAAAAAAATTCACCAAAAATCCTAAAAAAAATTAAAAAAAAACATTTGAAAAAAATAAATAAATTTTAAACTTACCTAAACCCTTGTTGCTGGGGAGTCTTCCTAATCTGCCTCTTCCTATTCCGCGGCGTGTTCTGCTCCTCAGTGAGCAGCCCCGTTGCCTTCTGGGAACTATGTGTGTTCCCAGAACACCACGGGGCCATTCACAGAGCGCCGCGCTACTCGCGCGTGGGCAGTAGGAAACTGGCAGTGAAGCCGCAAGGCTCCACTGCCTGTTTCCCTTACTTAGGATAGCGGTGCCGGGACCCGAGAGCCCAGGGACAGGTCGGCCTCGGGCGGCCGACATCGCGGGCACCCAGGACAGGTAAGTACTTATTTAAAGTCAGCAGCTACAGTGTTAGTAGCTGCTGACTTTTACATTTTTTTTTTCAGGGACGGAATCCCGCTTTAAGTTCCACAAAACCTGGTCACTAACTACAAGAAACGTCTAACCTCTGTGCTTGCCAACAAGGGTTTCTCCACCTTGTACTAAGTCATGTTTTGCTTGGGGGATCAAATACTTATTTTACTCACTGAACTGTAACTCAATTTATAACATTTGTATCATGTTTTTTTTTTTTTTTTCTGGATTTTTGATTGATATTCTGTCTCTATCATTTAAAATACACCTATGATAAAAATTATAGACCCTTCATTTCTTTGTAAGTGGGCAAACTTACAAAATCTGCAGGAGATCAAATCATTATTTCTCCCACTGTAAGGTGGTTGTAAACCCTATTCATGAAATTTGACATGGGCGCATACAGTATCTCACAAAAGTGAGTACACCCATCAGATTTTTGTAAATATTTTATTCTATCTTTTCATGTGACAACACTGAAGAAATGACACTTTGCTACAATGTAAATTAGTGAGTGTACAGCTTGTATAACAGTGTAAATTTGCTGTCCCCTCAAAATAACTCAACACACAGCCATTAATGTCTAAACCACTGGCAACAAAAGTGAGTACACCCCTAAGTGAAAATGTCCAAATTGGGCCCAAAGTGTCAATATTTTGTGTGGCCACCATTATTTTCCAGCACTGCCTTAACCCTCTTGGGCATGGAGTTCACCAGAGCTTCACAGGTTACCACTGGAGTCCTCTTCCACTCCTCCATGATGACATCACGGAGCTGGTGGATGTTAGAGAGCTTGCATTTGAGGATGCCCCACAGATGCTCAATAGGGTTTAGGTCTGGAGATGTGCTTGGCCAGTCTATCACCTTTACCATGAGCTTCTTTAGCAAGGCAGTGGTCGTATTGGAGATGTGTTTGGGGTCGTTATGTTGGAATACTGTCCTGCGGCCCGTCTCTGAAGGGAGGGGATCATGCTCTGCTTCAGTATGTCACAGTACATGTTGGCATTCATGGTTCCCTCAATGAACTGTAGCTCCCCAGTGCCGGCAGCACTCATGCAGCCCCAGACCATGACACTCCCACCACCATGCTTGACTGTAGGCAGAGGCGTCGTTAGCTTGGGGCTATTGAGGCTGAAGCCCCAAATGTGTGGCCAATAGCCCCGAGTGTCCCCCGAGTGTCAGAGAAGGAAAAAAAATAGGTCGCCGTCAGACAGATACAGGCAGACAGCAGCGGCGGCAGTTTACACAGACTCTGTGTGCTTCTATTGCGGCTCCACCCACTGACTGACAGCAGGCGGAGTGATATGCCGCAGGAGGTTAGGAGAACGACGGCGCGGCGACGCCCCCTTCTCCCTCACCCTCAACCTCCAGTCACGCTGGATAATGGCCATGGTGGCTGCCTGTGAGTGAGACAGAACAACGAAGATTAAAGAAAAAAAAAAGGTGTTTCTCTCTCAGTTTGTGTCACTGTCTGTCTGTCTCTGTCTCTCTCTCTCTCTCTCTCTTTTTTCTCTCTCTTCTCTCTCTCTCTTTTGTATTTCTCTCTCTCTTCTCTCTCTCTTCTCTCTCTCTCTCTTTTGATGGGAACAGTGACTGCAATTGACGGGGAACAGTGGCTGCAAATGACGCGGCACAGTGGCTGCAAATGACGGGGCACAGTGGCTGCAAATGACGGGGCACAGTGAATGCAATTGACGGGGAACAGTGGCTGCAAATGACGGGGCACAGTGGCTGCAAATGACGGGGAACAGTGGCTGCAAATGACGGGGAACAGTGGCTGCAAATGACGGGGAACAGTGGCTGCAAATGACGGGGCACAGTGGCTGCAAATGACAGGGCACAGTGAATGCAATTTACAGGGAACAGTGGCTGCAAATGACGGGGCACAGTGGCTGCAAATGACGGGGAACAGTGGCTGCAAATGACACGGCACAGTGGCTGCAAATGACGGGGCACAGTGGCTGCAAATGACGGGGCACAGTGAATGCAAATGACGGGGCACAGTGGCTGCAAATGACGGGGCACAGTGAATGCAAATGACGGGGCACAGTGGCTGCAAATGACGGGGCACAGTGGTTGCAAATGACGGGGCACAGTGGCTGCAAATGACGCGGCACAGTGGCTGCAATTGACAGGCACAGTGGCTGCATTTGACTGCCCCTTGGCTAATTTTAAATAAATAAACTTGGGCTTTAAGGGGGGCAAGGACAGGTAGGTCAGTGTATGTCAGATAGGTAGATCAGTGTGTGTCAGGTAGGTCAGGGTGTGTCAGGTAGGTCAGTGTATGTCAGCCAGGTAGGTCAGTGTGTGTCAGGTTGGTGAGTGTGTGTCATATAGGTAGGTCAGTGTATGTCAGGTAGAGCAGGTAGGTCAGTGTGGGTCGGTGTATGTCAGATAGGTAGGTCAGTGTATGTCAGCCAGGTAGGTCAGTGTGTGTCAGCCAGATAGGTCAGCGTGTGTCAGATAGGTCAGTGCATGTCATGTAGGTCAGTGTGGGACAGTGTATGTCAGATAGGTAGGTCAGTGTGTGTCAGGTAGGTCAGTGTATGTCTGTCAGATAGGTAGGTCAGTGTATGTCAGATAGGTAGGTCAGTGTGTGTCAGGTAGGTTAGTACGTGTCAGGCATGTCATGTAGGTCAGTGTATGTCAGATAGGTAGGTCAGTGTGTGTCAGGTAGGTCAGTGGGTGTCAGGTAGGTAGGTCACAAAGTTGCCAACAGTCCCGATTTTCCCAGGACAATCCCGATTTTGGGACCCTCGTCCCGATTTAAGCTTGTCCCGATTATTTTCCTGGGATTTTGCTTTTGTCCCGGGAAAATCGGGAATGTTTTTGGCTAAAAATGGCACTGAACACAAGGAAGGGATCAGCCCCCACCCGCTGCCACCGCCAACCCTCCGCCCCCGTGTGTCCGACGAGCGAGGACACTGATAGAGGGACCGGAGCTCCACTGGCTGGGGACACTGATGGTCCTGGCTCCCCCCTTTCACAAGGCTCCATTTGGAAGACTCCTCGAACCCCCAGCTTGGCCTAGGTTGGCCCCACATCCTCACACACTGCAGGTACCATCTTCTGGACATGGTAGTGGTAGTGTTGTGTAGTGGTAATCAGTGTAGTGTAGTGGTCAATGTAGTGGACAGTGTGTAGTGGACAGGTAGGTCAATGTACTGGTCAGTATAGGAATTGGGTAGGTCAGTGCAGTGGACAGGTAGGTAAGTGTAATGGTCAGTCTAATAATCATGTAGGTCAGTGTAGTGGTCAGTGTAGAAATCAGGTTGTGGTAAGTACTATTGTAGGAAGGGAAGGGACCCGGGGAGTGCTAAAAGTCCATAGGTTAGGGGATACAAATTTCTTGCCTTGCACCGGGCCCTGACAACCCACGCTACACCACTGCTTCTGGGGGCACCTGATGGAAGGACGGGCCCTGCTGAGGAGGCACCTGATGCAAGGACGGACTCTGCTGGGGGGGCACCTGATGGCATCTGGTGGCAGGCGACGTGGCAAGTGACACGCTCAGGGCTTCCACTGATTCTGCATTATGGTGAGTTGAAAGATTTCATTTTATATTACAATGTAATAATAGAAATAATGCACTTCAATCACCCTGACAACATAACAACCATGGTGCCGGGATGATTGATGCGCTAACCCCAGGTGTTTGGAGTATCTTTATCTGCTGATTTGTTAAACTTTCTGGAATACACATATTTCTATTGTGTTGTAGGATCTGGGCCTGCTGTCCTTTCTTTCTCCCTCCATCCCTCATTCAACTCAGACTCTAACCACACCCCTTTTGAGCCACGTCCATTTAAGCTACACCCACTATTGAGCGTAAACCATGCCCAAATTTCGCTGCGGCGCGCAAAGCGCGCCACATTTT
The DNA here is from genome assembly GCF_042186555.1 of Aquarana catesbeiana. NCBI lineage: Eukaryota > Metazoa > Chordata > Amphibia > Anura > Ranidae > Aquarana > Aquarana catesbeiana. Next base: position 320,317,386 of record NC_133330.1, read on the forward strand.
ACTATTTCACTATTGTCACGCCTACAAACAAATAGCCCACCCCCTAATTATAGCAAGGCTCCCCCTACATGCAAGAAAGTGTCCCTAATATTTTTTTTTCACAATGTTGGCAGTGTGTGTCAGGTAGGTTAGTATGTGTCAGACATGTCATGTAGGTCAGTGTATGTCAGGTATGTCAGTGCATGTCAGGTAGGTAACGCCCCCCTCCATACAACCCCCCCCCCCGGTGCCGGGCTGTGACTTCGGGCTGAAGCCCCTGGTCTTTTTGACACCTAGCAATGCCCCTGACTGTAGGCAAGACACACTTGTCTTTGTACTCCTCACCTGGTTGCCGCCACACAGCCTTCACACCATCTGAACCAAATAAGTTTATCTTGGTCTCATCAGACCACAGGACATGGTTCCAGTAATCCAGTAATAGTCTGCTTGTCTTCAGCAAACTGTTTGCGGAATTTCTTGTGCATCATCTATAGAAGAGGCTTCCCTCTGGGATGACAGCCAGGCAGACCAATTTGATGCAATGTGCGGCATATGCCCTGATAGGCTGACCCCCCACCCCTTCAACCTCTGCAGCAATGCTGGCAGCACTCATACGTCTATTTCCCAAAGACAACCTCTGGCTATGACGCTGAGTACGTGCACTCAACTTCTATGGTTGACCATGGCGAGACCTGTTCTGAGGGGAACCTGTCCTGTTAAACAGCTGTATGGTCTTGGCCACTGTGCTGCAGCTCAGTTTCAGGGTCTTGGCAATCTTCTTATAGCCTAGGCCATCTTTATGTAGAACAATTTTTTTTTTCAGATCCTCAGAGAGTTCTTTGACATGAGGTGCCATGTTGAACTTCCAGTGACCAGTATGAGAGAGTGAGAGCGATAACACCAAATTTAACACACCTGCTCCCCATTCACACCTGAGACATTGTAACACTAACGAGTCACATGACATTGAGGAGGGAAAATGGCTAATTGGGCCCAATTTGGACATTTTCACTTAGGGGTGTACTCACTTTTGTTGCCAGCGGTTTAGACATTAATGGCTGTATGTTGAGTTATTTTGAGGGGACAGCAAATGTACACTGTTATACAAGCTGTACACTCACTACTTTACATTGTAGCAAAGTGTCATTTCTTCAGTGTTGTCACATGAAAAGATAGAATAAAATATTTACAAAAATGTGAGGGGTGTAGTCACTTGTGAGATACTGAATATCTGTAGTGTTTACTTATCTCTCTCCAAAGCCCTAAGTCCTGTGTCTTTCTGCTGCTCCGTTCCTCTGTTATCATCATTATAACTTCTGACAAGCTCTCCGACACACGAGATAAAAGCAGCTGGAAATTTCTGTCAGAGAGGGAACTTAGAGATAGAAAAGCAGAGAGCTTTTCTATTTACAGTAGAGCTCTGCAAGTTTCTTCATTCCTCTGACTTTGTGGAGGGGGGTGTGACTTTCCTCCAATCAGCTCTCACACAGTGTATGCCCAGGCTCCTTTCATCCCTGTGTATTATCTGAGACTATTCACTTCATTGGGTATATGTGAGGGTTTACATCCACTTTAAGTCTCTCCTCTGCTAGTACACCTGGTGTCGGTGTTTTGCCTTGCCTGCTCCTGCTCTGTCTGCAGTTTTGATTTGCTTGCTGTGCTAAATCTGATTCTGTTGCCACTTACTCTGATCCTGATCTTGATCTTGCTCTAGCCCTGCATCCTGTACCCTGCACCCAGTTGCCTTATATCTGCTCCCCTTGTTCCTGTACCCAGTCCCGGTTTCCTCTTCCTTGCATCTCCGGTATTCCCTGTGACTTGTGCTCCCCATCTTGTATAAACTGTACATATTGTGAGCAGCACAGTGGCTAAGTGGTTAGCACTTCTGCCTAGCAGCACTGGGGTCGCTGGTTTGAATCTCAACCGTGGCACCACCTGCCTGGAGTTTGCATGTTCTCCCTCTGCCCGGGTGGGTTTCCTCCCACACTCCAAAAGAAATGCTGGTAGGTTAATTGGATCCTGTCTAAATTGGCCCTAGTATATAAATGTGAGTTAGGGACCTTAGATTGTAAGCTCCGTGAGGGCAGGGACTGATGCGAATCTACAATATATCCACTATATTGTTAAAATATATTGGGACACCTGCCGTGATAATGACATCCCAGTCTTAGTCCGTAGGGTTCAATATTGAGTTGGCCCACCCTTTGCAGCTATAACAGCTTCAACTCTTCTGGGAAGGCTGTCCACAAGGTTTATGAGTGTGTCTATGGGAATGTTTGACCATTCTTCCAGAAGCGCATTTGTGAGGTCAGACACTGATGTTGGATAAGAAGGCCTGGCTCGCAGTCTCTGCACTAATTCACCCCAAAGCATTCTATTGAGTTGAGGTCAGGACTCTATGCAGGCCAGTCAAGTTCCTCCACCCCAAACGTGCTCATCCATGTCTTTATGGACCTTGCTTTGTGCACTGGTGCGCAGTCATGTTGGAACAGGAAGGGGCCGTCCCCAAACTGTTCCCACAAAGTTGGGAGCATGAAATTGTCCAAAATGTCTTGGTATGTTGAAGCCTTAAGAGTTCCCTTCACTGGAACTAAGGGGCCAAACCCAACCCCTGAAAAACAACCCCACACCATAATCCCCCTCCACCAAATGATTTGGACCGGTGCATAAAGCAAGGTCCATAAAAACATGGATGAGAGAGTTTGGGGCGAAGGAACTGGACTGGCCTACACAGAGTCTTAACCTCACCCCTATAGAAGTGCAGCATCACGTGTATATATATATATATATATATATATATATATATATATATATATATATATATATATATATATGATCCTGCATAGCGCGACCACCCTGTAGCAGCAAGACTACCATAGCGTGGTCGGCAAGTGGTTAATGCCTTCAGAAATTCAGAAGGCTGGACAGTAGAGTCCAATAGACAACTTGCAGAAACTTTGTACCTTTTTATTCTTTCTGTAGTCAACATTCTCTTTCTTCCCAAATAAGTACAAACACGTCTCTAGTAGTCCATCACCTCCTCATACACATAATTCTCTGAGAAGATTCCATAAATTGCGCTTGTGTAGTTCAAGGTTGGGAAAATATTGCGGTTCTCCAGCACTTATTCCATTTCCGTCTCATGAGCCGAACAACTCCAAATGCATCGGCTGGTAAAGAATTAGCAGCAATCCCAGCTGTCCGGCCATTATTATCCACCATGAAGGGATGCGGCAGAACAGCTTGTGCAGCCGCTGAAAAAAGATGGAAATACAATTACCCGGGTGGTATCGAATAAAGGAGCCGGCTAATGACAATTATTTTCTGAAGGGTAAATATATTTTTGTTAATGGACTTGCGCGAAGAAGGCAGTAAAGCCAGAAAACACTGCTATGGCAACAAAACACTGTTCAGTAAAATCTCTGAGCAAAAAAAAAAAAAAGAGACAAGGTCAAGAGCATAAAAGGTTTTAAATAAAAAATATTGCAGCATCGGGGCCAAAAGTCACCGAGTTGTAAAGTTTTAGTGAACTTCTCCTATATAGACACGTGCACTGCCGAAAAAATTTGTTCGTTTTCATTTCTTTTTTGTTTTTTTTTTTCATTTTTTGGGTCATTCGCAATTCATAAAGCCGTAAATCCGAAAATCCGAAAATAAGAAAGAAAACCCGATAATTAGAAAAATAATAATAAAATAATAAATAAATAATAATAAAATAAATAATAATAATTAGAAAAAATTACTAACTAACTAACTAATAATAACTAACTATTAAATTATAAGTATTGGAATTTCCTTTTAAATTTGGCTGTTAGTGAACGCAACGAATACGAATTTATCCGAAGTTGCGAATTATCCAAAATAACGAATGCCCCGTGAAAGCAAATGGAACGGAACAAATTAATAATAAATAATAAAATGTTTTTATTATTATTATTGGGATTTATTATTATTAATTCGATAGGTTCCATTCGTTTAGATATGACATTCGTTATTTCGGATAATTCATAACTTTGGATAAATTCGTATTCGTTACATTGTCTAACAGCCAAATTTGAAAGGAAATTTCAATACCTAGAATGTAATAGTTAGTAATAGTTAAGTTATTATTAGTTAGTTATTATTTCAGATTTTCAAATTTTCAGGTTCCCGAATTTTCGAATTCCAAATTTTCAAATTTCGAATTTTCAAATTCCAAATTTTCGAAATCCGAATTTTCAAACTTACGAATTTTCGAATATTCAAATTTACGAATATTCAGGAAAAATTTGTTAAACGGATTTTCATTAATTCGGATATTTTCAAATTAACGAATTTGTCAAAATTTTTTTAAAACGAATTCGGAACGAAACGAATTGCACATGTCTATTCGGTCTGTTAAAGCTGAACGCCAACCTCACCTTCAGTTGTACAGGCTTCTCTCATCTACTGAAATTGCTTATCTCATGATAATGGCGCTTGAAAGTGGGTGGGAGCAGTTCCAGGACAAGCTCCCCTAGAGCCCTGGGCGAACATGCCAAACTACGCCCCCCAAGATGTATGAGCATTATGTCAACAAAAATCCCCACCCCACCCCTCCAAAAAAAAAAATTGTGCACTAATCTGCATGATTAGCATAAATTCCCCCTCCCCCCAGTACAAATCGCACCCCCCCCCTTGCTGAAATCCCCCTCCCAGTACAAATCTTTGCCCCCTCCATCCCATAATCCCCCCGGCACAAATGCCCCCCCCCCTCCAAAAAAAATCACCCCTCCTAGCACAAATCCTCCACCCCTTAAATTTCCTCTCTGAGTACACATTCTCTCACCCCCTCCCATCCAAATCCCCCTCCTAGCATGAATATTCTCCCAGCAAAAACACCCCCCCATCATCCCTACTTGCACAAAACCCTCCCCCCCAAAAAAATTCCCCTCCTAGCACAAATCCATTCCCCCTCTACCATATCACCTCTTCTAGCACAAACCCTCTAAATCCCCCCTCCTAGCACAAATCCTCTTCTCCCACCCCCCCCCTAAACAATTCTTTTTCCCCTGCTGCCCCCCCCCCCGAATTCCTCCTCACAACACAAATCCCCTCCCCCCCTCAATCTCCTCATAGTGCCCCCCCACCTCACTTGATACCACAGTGCCCAGGGCAGCCGCCCTTCCTGCCCACCCCTTGTTCTGGCCCTGGAGGGGATAATATTAGGCAGAAAGTGAACATGTTGTCCCTGATGTTGATGTGTTGAAAGATAAAAATAGGCAAGGGTAAGGATTTCAGCGACTTTGAAGGCCAAATTGTAACGGCTCGACGACTGGGTCAGAGCAACTCCAAAAGCGCAGCTCTGGAAGGAAAACCTGTGAACTTGTGACAAGATCATGGCAGGGCCGGATCTACAGGGTTGCTGGGGTGGCATTTGCCCCCCCCCGCCATATTTCAGTGGCACCCTCTCAGAACCAGTGACATTTGTATCAGGAAGTAGAGGGGCTGGTGAGCAGTGCGCAGCCTCGGCACTGCCAAGTCAGCATGGCTACTCAGTTCCCTGCCCATTTCCACTGCACTGCATCAGTTGTTTCCATGGTGCAGGGGGCAGAGCAGGGTGCATGGCATCATTCATTGCTATAAGTGAAGGGGGGCTATGGTGTGAAGAAGGAGGGACTTTTTTGTGATGGGGGGCTTTGTTTGTGTTACTGTGGTATGGGTGACACGATTTAATTAAAGGTTGATAAATGCTGGCCTAATACATGTGCATTTCATTGCAGCCAGGCCCAGACTGGCGATAGGGCACACCGGGCATTCACCAAGTGTGCCGGGGCCGCATGTTCCTAACAAGAGCTGGCTAATGCAGGGGTCCTCGACCCCCACTCTGTGGCCTGTTGATGACCAGGCTGCACAGCGGGATGTAATCGGCAACCGAGGTCTGGACAGGGCTAACACAGAAGCTCACCTCCCGCTACCCAGATAGCAAGCAATTGTGCTGCAAGTTTGAAAATGACTTGCTAAGCTGTTGCCAGACTTGTCAGGCTTCACAAGTTTGTTGCGCAATTGCAGCAAGTCAAGTCCGCATTGCATGACTCCAGATCAACTTTCTTTGCAAATGTAGCGCTGGGGTTCTTGTCATCTAATTATAGGCAGTATGTAATGCTATTAGATTAGTGGTTGGCTCCCTCTAGTGGTCAGCTCATCTCTGTGAATAAGACTTCACATAAGAGCATTTACAAAAAATATACATAGTTACATAGTTGGTAAGGTTGAATAAAGACACCAGTCCATCCAGTTCAACCTGAGTGAGTATCTACAATTGTCCCCATCCCTGTACATTGTGCCTCACCAAGATGCCCATCAACTAGTATTATTTATTTAAGGTACCCATATAGCGCCATCAATTTACACAGCGCTCCACACATACATCGCACACTCGCATCGGTCCCTACCCTCAAGGAGCCCACAATCCAAGGTCCCCAACTCACATTCATATACCAAGGCCAATTTTGGACAGAAGCCAATTAACCTACCAGCATGTCTTTGGAGTGTGGGAGGAAACCGGAGTACCCGGGGGAAACCCACACAGGCACAGGGAGGACATGCAAACTCCAGGCAGGTAGTGTCGTGGTTGGGATTCAAACCAGCGACCCTTTTTACTGCTAGGTGAGAGTGCTATCCACTACACCACTGTGCCCCCCACGATAACATAAATAGGAAGTGACTTCAAAGTTTTGTTTGATTTATCTCTCTTACCCACAGTGCCCACTTACCTACCCAGGAGGCCAAGTTGCAGAATTTCCTGGTGGGTAGGGCTTTATAAAGGACATGCGTTGCACGTGAGGGTCTCTTTTTCCTGGGAAGCGAGACCTGCCTGCAGGGACCTGTGTGGGAGTATTCGGAAGAGCGCGACCAACACCACTTGGAAATGCGCCTGCCTACATCATTCCGGTAATGTCTGAGTGATATTCTTTTATATGCATTTGGTTTATTATTGTTCTGAATCTGTGCATCAAGATTGTTATTAGAATCACTGTCTTAATCTTACCTTCAGTAAACTCATAGTCTGGTTAAAGTATAAACTGGTGTGAAGTTTATTCATTCGCTAAGCAGGTGGAACAATGGATACCAAGATAATAATAGAGGTGCAATATATGGTTATTCCTTGTTATTGGGTTTGAATGAATGAATGATTTGTATAGCGCTGCAAATGCGAACTGAATCGCCTCAAGGCGCTAGATCTGTCCTGTGTTGTCAGCTTCTTAGAAGAGGTAGGTCTTGAGTTTCTTCCTGAAGGCCTGATGGTTTCTTCCATGCGAATGTGAGTAGGTAGAGCGTTCCATAGCTGTGGTCCTTTGACTGCGAATCTTCGTTCTCCCTTTGTTTTGTAGCGGGGTTTTTGGAATAAGGAGGAGGTTTTGGTTAGAAGATCGAAGACTGCGATTGGGTGTGTAGTGCTTTATTTTCTCGCATAGGTATTATTATTCATAATAGGTATTATTATTATTCACACCAGCCCTGTTACACAGTTGTGTCAAGTGGGTTGAGCCAATTCATTGGGGGTGGAAAAGCAGAGTACAGGCCCGATTAATTACCAGCAGCTCCTTAGGGGGTAAGTGCTACACAAACATTCTGCAAGTCTGCTGCAAGTTCTGGTTCAGTTATGTTGTGCAATAGTCCTCCCACCACAGGGGTCATTGTGGCTGAACTTTCATGCTGTAGACTTGCAGAGCTCTTCCTGTAGACTCACCACTGCAACTTTGCTCTTGCTAGAGACTTGCAATGCAAATTTGCTACAGATTGGAAAAGTGTCAACTAGAACTTGTGCTTCAAGTGCTCTGCAAGTGTAATTTGTGGCAAATTTTCCTTGCTATCTGGGCAGTGGGGACCGGTTGAAAAACTTTTTGGGGGGGACGGCAAACAGTAGTCAGTCGGTAGCACCCCCATCATGGCGGTGGCGGCCTCCCGTTCTCCTGCTCTCCACAGGTCATCAATCACGGTGATGACAGCAGCGGCTTCTGTTTCCTCCCTCCTCCTCGGCGGCCAATCGGGAGTCTTCTCTTTTCGGCCAATTGGAAAACGGGTCTCACACCCGCTTCTGATTGGCTGGATTGAGGATCAGTGTTTCAACAGCAAATATTCACTCACTGTTGTAACACACCTGGGTGGGCTCCGGTTACATCCTCTGCAACACGAGCCCACCCTATTTTGAAGCCTATTAGAGCCTCTGGCTCTAATCATGTGCTCAAAATAAAAAAACCCCGCCACTGTAATTCATGCGCCTGGTGCCCTAAAAGGGGCATGGATAGAATTATGCTATGCATGACCCTATCCTTAGCATACAGGGGCTGGCCTGGAGAGAGGGGGCGGCGCCCGGGTGCCCCTAATAGACGGGCCGCCATTGTATCTGGGTATGCGGCCATGCCTGTGTCTCCTCTCCCGGCTCTCCCGCCCCACCAACATCCCTCCTTATCTCTCCAATCACAGTGCCCTCCTTTTACTCTCTGCCTCCCTTGCACAGTCCTACAATGTCCTATCAGCAGGGCAGAGGGTGGGAGGATCACCTGCTTGTTAATTTTATCCAGCTCCTCCCACCCCCCGCCCTGCTGATAGGATGACATTGTAGGACTGTGCAAGGGAGGCAGAGAGGAAAAGGGGACACTGTGATTGGAGAGATAAGGAGGGACATAATTGCAAGGGGCACTATCATGAACTATGAAGAGGGGCTGTGATTGCTAAAGGCACTGTTATATAAAGGAACGCTTTGATTTAAAGAGGACTGCATTGTAAAGGGGCACTGTAATCATTACATTACAGTGCAGAGGACCGAGTCCGTGAATATCCTGTCAGCAACCATCCCCGAGAACGCCCACAGCCCACCCCCAGTCCCCGGGGGGTAAAAAAAATGCTAGTTGTAATGTGGTTTTTAAAAAATGGGTTGCTCAGTCTAAAATGCCAGAGCCTACTTTTTGTCCCAGCCCAGGCCTGTTTCCCACTGACCACCAAAGAAAGAGGCATCATTCTATCTCAGTAAGGGGAACATTCTTCGCACCGACCACCAATGTAAGGAGCATTCTTCCCACTGATCACCAATGTAAGGAGCATTGTTCCCACTGATCACCAATGTAAGGAGCATTCTTCCCACTGACCACCAATGTAAGGAACATTCTTCCCACTGATCACCAATGTAAGGAGCATTCTTCCCACTGTCCACCAAGGCAAGGGCGATTTTCTTTCCACAGACCACCAAATGGGGACATTCTTCCTATTGATCACCAAAGTAAGAGGCATTATTCTACCTGTCCATAAAAGTAAGGGTGGCATTCTTCCCACTGACCACCAATGTAAGGAGCATTATTCCCACTGACCACCAATGGAAGGAACATTCTTCCTACTGGTCACCAAAGTAAGTGTTTTTCTTCTCGCTGTCCCCCAATAAATTGGTTTTAGCAAGGGGTTGTTCTAGACCTAAAATTGTCTTCCAACTGATCACCAAGACGAGGGCGATTTTCTTCCCACAGACCACCAAATGGGGACATTCTTTCTAATGACCACCAAAGTAAGAGGCATTATTCTATCTGTCCACAAAAGTAAGGGGGGCATTCTTCCCACTGACCTCCAATGGAAGGAACATTCTTCCCACTGACCACCAATGTAAGGAGCATTCTTCCTACTGGCCACCAAAGTATATGGTTTTCTTCCTGCTGCCCTCCAATAAATTGGTTTTAGCAAGGGGTTCTTCTAGACTTAAAATTGTTTTCAAGGGTTTTTTGAGAGTAAAAAGGTTGAGAATGACAGCTATAGATTGTCACTTATGTGACAACTCTAAGTTTTCTGGGGCTGCTGACAGCACATCCGAGATGGCGGTGCTGGGGCCTTTTGCATGTCTACATAAAAGAGGGTTTTACATTTAAATTACATGCATAAAATACATTAAATGCACATATAAACTTTTGGGTTGATTTGTATTAAAATGAATGGTCTGGTGGCAGGGTCTCTTTAATAATGATCACCAAAATTCGAGTTTAAACATTTAAGTGCGGCAACAAGAGGAAATGTATTTTTTTTTTGTTTGTGTTAGTCATATCAGAAGAGCCAGCCTTGGAGTTATAATTAATGTTTTGCCTGAGCGCTCAAAATAAATAAATAAGAATAAAGCACAACCGGCATCAAGAAAGTCCCTGTGATCTTCCACGACTGAGAACTCAGCCCGAGAACCGCACAGGCACTAAAGCGTCACAATCGCGGGTAACTAAATTTGTGTAAATGCGATAATCAATTCAGTTTGACAAAAGGTGACAAACAGCCATCAATACGTGGCTGCAAGTTCTTGTCACCTTTTCACATTGACAAAAGACGTCACTGTAAAGAGGAGCGTAAACCGACTAAACAAATTTGCTGTCTTTTCGGCTAATTAGCAAAACATATTTTGCCTGCGTTCCAACCCACCGATGCTGATATATGTAGATGAGTTCCATAACAGTGCGCAGATAAAGCAGTCCTAAAAATCTTATCCTTGCCATGTACGTGAGCCCATAGCTCCCAACTGTCTCTGATTTCAAGGGACTGTCCCTCATGCAGAACAGTCCCTCTGTCTGTCCCTCTTTCCTCTTCATTTGTCCCTTATTTTGGTCTGAACTATATACAGTGCCTTGAAAAAGTATTCATACCCCTTGAAATTTTCCACATTTTGTCATATTACAGCCAAAACTGTGCTAAACCAAAATAGCAAAGAAATGAAGCTGCTAACACTCAAACAAAGTCCAGATAAATGTGTAAACAATTAGTGTAGCGCTAAATGGTTGTCAAATGGTTGTCAAATGGAAAAGATGAAATACTCTTACCAGATGTGGTGGACACACATACCATACGGCAGTGAGTCTAATGGGCTCTGAGCGCTGATTCCTAGCGCGCTAGTGTAGTGAAGATGGAGAGGCCGGACGAGACCAAACAATAGATCCCTGGACTCCAAACCATACGACCGGGTAACATCAATGAGCCACCCGGTGGGTCAATCCAGAGGATAGCCATGGGGGTGGGCATTCTCAACAGGAGCCATATATACAGGAAAAATGTAAAAAAGAGTGGCTCCCAATGGTGGAGGTCAATCAATAAATGTTCCATACAAGACTATCACACGAGCCGGTCTAGGGGGGCGGGACCTTGTTACATCACCGCCGTACACACACAGACCCAGCTCCTCAAGAGGAGGAGGACAGAGGGGAGCGGAGCGCTGCAGCCACAGGACAAAGCGGCCCCAGGGCAGGAGGCCTACTGAGAAATTTCCTGGTAGGCCAGTCCGGCCCTAGAGTCCACCTGTGTGTAATTAATTTCAGTATAAATACAGCTTTTCTGTGAAGCCCTCAGAGGTTTGTTAGAGAACTTAGTGAATAAATAGCATCATGAAGGCCAAGGAACACACCAGACAGGTCAGTGATAAAGTTGTGGAGAAGTTTAAAGCAGGGTTGGGTTATAAAAAAAATATCCCAAGCTTTATACATCTCACAGAGCTCTGTTCAATCCATCATCCGAAAATGGAAAGAGTATGGCACAACTGCAAACCTACCAAGACATGGCCGTCCACCTAAACTGACAGGCTGGGCAAAGAGAGCATTAATCAGAGAAGCCGTCAAGAGGTCCATGGTAACTCTGGAGGAGCTGCAGAGATCCACAGCTCAGGTGGGAGAATCTGTCGCAGGACAACTATTAGTCGTGCTCTCCACAAATCTGGTCTTTATGGAAGAGTGTCAAGAAGAAAGTCATTAGTGAAAGAAAGCCATAAAAAGTCCCGTTTGCAGTTTGTGAGAAGGCATGTGGGGGACACAGCAACATGTGGAAGAAGGTGCTCTGGTCAGATGAGACCAAAATTTAACTTTTTTGGCCTAAAAGCAAAACACTATGTGTGGCGGAAAACTAACACTGCACATCACCCTGAACACACCATCCCCACCGTGAAACATGGTGGTGGCAGCATCATGTCGTGGGGATGCTTTTCTTTAGCAGGGACAGGGAAGCTGATCAGAGTTGATGGGAAGATGGATGGAGCCAAATACAGGGCAATCTTAGAAGAAAACCTGTTAGAGTCTGCAAAAGACTTGAGACTGGGGTGGAGGTTCACCTTCCAGCAGGACAACGACCCAAAACATACAGCCAGAGCTACAATGGAATGGTTTAGATCAAAGCATATTCATGTGCCAGTCAAAGTCCAGACCTAAATCCAACTGAGAATCTTGAAAATTGCTGTTCACAGACGCCCCGCATCCAATCTGACAGAGCTTGAGCTATTTTGCAAAGAAGAATGGGCAAAAATGTCCCTCTCTAGATGTGCAAAGCTGGTAGAGACAGTCCCAAAAAGACTTGCAGCTGTAATTGCAGAGAAAGGTGGTTCTGCAAAGTATTGACTCAGGGGGGCGCTATACAAATGTACACCACACTTTTCACATATTTATTTGTAAAAAATGTTGAAAACCATTTATCATTTTCCTTCTACTTCACAATTATGTACCACTTTGTGTTGGTCTATCACATAAAATCCCAATACATTGGGATTACATACTCGTTTTTGGTTGTAACATGACAAAATATGGAACATTTCAAGGGGTATGAATACTTTTTCAAGGTGCTGTAGTTGTATATAAAATCCACTACTTATTCAGGAGGGAAGCTGTCCCTACCGGGAGATAACAGTGATTATCGCTTGTGGCTATAGCAGCCGCTACCGATAATCGTAGGAGAATCCTGCAGGCTGGTTGTACCCAAGTTGATCGATCGATCAACTTGGTAGATTCTGCTTTCTCAATAACGGTTTGAATCTCAGCCGGTTACTGCAGAATCAGCCGAGATTTAAACCGTTTATGGCCGGCCTAAGCAGCACAAGAAAGCTCAGAGAAGATACGTGTAAGCAGCGAAAAGGAGTGCAAGAAAGGCAAATATAAGCAGTAGATGGGGAGGGGGGGCAGAGAATTTAAAGCGGAGTTCCACTGACATGTTTTTTTTTGTTTTGTTTTTTAACATTTGATAAGTTCAAAACATTAGCATTTAACACTAACATCTTTTTAAAATTTAGTCCCCCGATGTCCGATTTAATCTAAAAAAATAACTAATGTCATTGCTTCCTGGCCATTCCCATATTGCTTGTGGGCATGTGAAGCCCACAAGCATAATGTTCGGGGATGCGGTGCAGCTGAGTGACCAGCATGCACCGCCCGTTCTCGCGCAGTATGACCGTATCGAAGCGCCGTAAACTTCTCACGTTGCCATCACAACGGGCGGCATCGCCGGAAGTGCCCGCCCCGTTGTGATGGCAACGAAGCCAGGGAAATGACGTCAGGCACCAGGGAAAGGTAGAGGCAGATTACAAGGCACCCCTTAGCAACAGCCAGGAAAGAGTAAGTAAAAAAATATATATATTTTTCCAAATGTTTATACTTTTTTTTTTTTTTTTGCTGATGAATACTGCAAAGTAAATTTTATGGGTGGAACTCCGCTTTAAGAAGAAGAGGGGAGTGAAGGAAAGGTAGGTGTAGGTGGTAGTGGGGAGTGCAGGGAAAGTAAGTATAATTAGCGGAGGGGAGTGTCGGGAAGGGTAGTAAAAACAGAAGTGCATGGTAACTAGGTATAAGCAACAGAAGAAAACTCAAAAAATCTAAGTAGAAGCTTTGAAGGCAAGCACAGAGGGGGTGTGCTATAAACCAAATGGGGTGCAACCCCCCAAATATGCAAAATACGAGTTTACTTTTGGTGCAAAAATGCATGTTTCATTATGTTGTATCTTTATTATTTCTACTAACAGTAATAGTAATTATCATTAATAACAATACATACAGTTTTAATAGTCAAAATATAATGAATAGCACTATTGTTCTACACAAAAATATTTATTACTTTGGTGTTTCATTTTTTTTTCTTTTCCTGTTAAAAGCACGCCTGTAGTTATTTACAGGATACAGCCTGGCTGGACAGTAAACGCAGCGTCCGCATTAAGCGAGAGTTAAAAGCAATTAACATCTCCATGTAAGCATTAATTGATGGTTGGAGGCACTGTCAATTTTACATTAGAGTCAGTCCAGCTTGTTTAAGTTAGAGGAGAACTCGTCTGTGCAGCTGTGACAAAAACTACACTAACGCTCTGTGCATCCGGAGGAGGGGGGGGGGAGCGATTTAATGTATGCACCGCTAAGCCAACGAAGAGCGTGTCTGGTGTCACCTGCCAAGCCCATCACACCACGAAATAAGAAGATCTTATGTCTGAGATAGAACCCGTGTCCCCAGTGTCTAGGCCAGGCACTGGCTGGTGACAGCATCTTTCAAAGATAAATGTGATTTAAAAACACTTTTTTTGTATTCCGCAATCTTAATCTGAGGATAAAATAAATGTGACTTTTAAGAGGATCCAAAAAGGAAAAAAAAAGCTCTGTAGAGAGCAGATCTGCAAAAGCAAGATAAACATATATATATATATTTTTTTTTTTTTTTGCTATGAAGAAGTGCATTGCTTTGTCCACTAGGCAACAAGGAATAAAAAAAGAAAGCTACCTACTACGAAGAGTTATATTGACTTTTTAAGTAGCCACTTAAAGCCGAAGCGGACGGGGAGAAAATTGCAGTGTAACATTTGACTGTTCTCCAGAATTGTGCTGGATGAACCCTCCACTCCAAATACTCCAAGAAAAAAAGGATTTATAGTCTGTTCAAAACAGCTTCAAAAGCTGAAGAACCTTTTTTTTTAAGCTGCTGTCTATGAAAACCAGTCAAGTGATCCCTTCCAGGTCCGTGATACAGTGTTGATGGATGAACTTGGAATTGGTCTGAACCTGGGTTCGGCTGAACCCACAACTGGGCTGTCACTCTTGGGACAATGAGCTGAAGCCAGGACATTCCTGCTCTGCAGCTATGTGTATACAAAGGGGCAGGAATGTCCTGGCTGTGGCTTATTGGCCCAAGAGTGACAGCCTACTTGAGGGTTCAGCTGAACCCAAGTTCGGACCAAGCCCACTAGTACCAACCAAAATTTTCTTGTCATCCATCAATGCAGCATCACGGACCTAAAAGGAACCAGTTGACTGGTTTTCATACACAGTAACATGACATCATTTACCTAATATGGCCACAACGCCATATAAGGTCAATGTCATTGACATAATATGGTCATCACTAGTGATGAACTTGGGTTCACTATGTGAAACGTGTATTTGGCCTCCTATTTACTTTCTTTCACCTCTCCATACCAAAAGAAGTTTGTTTTAGTCATTGTCCAATCCCGGGCCTATTTGTCCATCAGCCGAAGCTCGCTTCTTAAGTATTTTGTCAGCCGAAAGAACAATTGGTGAGTGATCACATGACCGCGTTGATGCTTAACAAAGATATGTCCAGCATGCGCAATCACTGCCATGCTAAATTTCTTAAAGTTTGGGAACCATGGCTGTCATATGCTTTTCCTACTCTCCCTCCAGCCAGCTTGGGTCGCCTCTGATGGACAGTCCCGATGCTCCCAAGCCCTTAACTTTCCCCCTTCTCTCGACCACTAACCCTCTGGTCCTGCTCCTTTGTTTGCTTCCCTTAGCCTTCCTTGGTTCCCTACATGTCAGGTGCGCATTCCCTCTTTCTCCTTAATTTTCTCCTGATTTTCAATCTGCCTCTCCTCTCATCTGTAAAGGCTGTATATGGCACCACTGTATCGGTATTGGCAGGGCCATGGGATGCCCCATTGTTTTGGGGAACCTTCTCAGGACTAGTTGGCCCTGGCGGTCTTATGAAATATGCCCATTTTCTACTGCTGTGTTAGTTCTCGTTTTCTACTTCATGTTTACATTGTCACTTTTGGCTGTTTTTGTAAGCTAACTTGTGTGATAACTGTCAATGCTAGCCCCTGCATGCGCGTAACTATAGCATGTTGGCTACTTGTTAAACTCAAATAAAAATTATTGAAACAGAACTTGGGTTCACTTCAAACCCAAAAGTTAGCAGTCATTGCTGGGCCAATGAGCTGTGGGTGTGAGATTCCCCATCCCACAAATAGAGCTTTCTTTGGTGGTATTTGATCACCTCTGCGGTTTTTATTTTTTGCGCTATAAACAAAAAAGACGGACTATTTAGAAAAAAAAGCAATATTTTTTACTTTTTGCTATAATAAATATCCTAAAAAAAAATATATAAAAACAAATTTAGTTTAGGCCGATATGTATTCTTCTACATATTTTTGGTAAAAAAAAATCGTAATAAGCGTATATTGATTGGTTTGCGCAAAAGTTATAGCGTCAACAAAATAGGGGATAGATTTATGGCATTTTTAGTAGTATTATTTTTTTCTACTAGTAATGGCGGCAATCTGCGATTTTTATCAGGACTGCGACATTGCGGCAGACACATCGGACTCTTTTGACACTATTTTGGGATCATTGACATTTCAATAGCGATCAGTGCTATAAATAGCCACTGATTACTGTATAAATGTCATTGGCAGGGAAGGGGTTAACACTAGGGGGCGATCAAGGGGTCAATTGCATTACCTAGGGAGTAATTCTAACTGTGTGGGGATAGGACTGCCTGGGTGAGGATACCGATTGTTGTTCCAAAGCATTAGGAACAACAGATTGCTCCCCTCACTCCTGACAGAAAGGAGATCTGTCTGTTTACATTGACAGATCTCCGTTCTCTCCTTCACAGGAGCAATCGCGAGTAGCCAGCGACCATCAGAGCCACTGGTCACGAGCACGAACTCCTACAACAGGCCGCAGGCACGCGCTCGCCCTATACTCCTTAAAGCGCCCGCCGTACAGCTACGGCGAATCGCACAAGAGTGCCATTGCGCCGCCGTCAATCGACGGTGGGCGGTCGGCAAGCGGTTAAATCTTCAGCTTTCATTAGAAATCATAAATGTTGATTCTACCTTTAAAGAAGAAGTAAACCCTGATGGGTTTTACTTCCTTTTTTGTTCCCTGCAAAGAAAAAAGCATAATGTGCTAGTAGGCCGTCAATGTTCGCCCGTCTTGCTTTCCGGGGGCCACGGACTCTGGCTCTGTGACTGGCCAGAGTCACGTGACTTTACTCCCACGCGCGGAAAGTGCTGTTGCCATTCAAGGCACTCGCTAGTGAAGAAACTGCTCGGAGGGCCGTTTCTTCACAGCGCATGTGCTGATGACATCATCAGCACAGTGCAAAGTAAATCTTTCCCAAGGGCACTTTTACACTGGGGCATTGGGGACATCGGCGGTAAAGCGTCGATATTTTTCGCGTCACTTTACTGTCATTTTAGTGGCCCTTTTCGGCCGCTAGCGGGGCGCTTTCAACCCTCCGCTAGCGGCCGAAAAAAGGGTAAATATCGCCCACAAATCGTTGCTGCCGAGGTGCTTTGCAGGCACTTCGGCGGCGCTGCCCATTGATTTTAATGGGCAGGGGTGCTTTAGGAGCGGTGTATACACCGCATTAAATCTTAAAAAGACATCGACTGTTTAATGGAGCCAAAGTGAATGGGCTGTTGCTTGTGTGATTGGTAGCCTCTGCACTCTTTGGGGAAGAACCAGTTAAAATTCAGTGACTCCAATGGGGTAGTGCTACACATATATATGATGTGAAGAGAATGAGAGAGAGAACGAGAGAGAGAGAGAATGAGAGACGAAAATCCCAGATATAGAGGCCAATACAGTGGGGCAAAAAAGTATTTAGTCAGCCACCAATTGTGCAAGTTCTCCCACTTAAAAAGATGAGAGAGGCCTGTAATTGTCATCATAGGTATACCTCAATTATGAGAGACAAAATGTGGAAACAAATCCAGACAATCACATTGTCTGATTTTTGAAAGAATTTATTTGCAAATTATGGTGGAAAATAAGTATTTGGTCACCTCCAAACAAGCAAGATTCCTGGCTCTCACAGACCTTTATCTTCTTCAAGAGGCTCCTCTGTCCTCCACTCATTACCTGTATTAATGGCACTTGTTTGAACTTGTTATCAGTATAAAAGACACCTGTCCACAACCTCAAACAGTCACACTCCAAACTCCACTATGGTAAAGACCAAAGAGCTGTCGAAGGACACCAGAAACAAAACTGTAGACCTGCACCAGGCTGAAACTGCAATAGGCAAGCAGCTTGGTGTGAAGAAATCAACTGTGGGAGCAATAATTAGAAAATGGAAAACATACAAGACCACTGATAATCTCCCTCAATCTGGGGCTCCACGCAAGATCTCACCCCGTGGGGTTAAAATGATCACAAGAACAGTGTGTAAAAATCCCAGAACCACACGGGGGACCTAGTGAATGACCTGCAGAGAGCTGGGACCAACGTAACAAAGGCTACTATCAGTAACACACTACGCCGCCAGGGACTCGGATCCTGCAGTGCCAGACGTGTCCCCCTGCTTAAGCCAGTACATGTCTGGGCCCATCCGAGGTTTGCTAGAGAGCATTTGGATGATCCAGAAGAGGATTGGGAGAATGTCATATGGTCAGATGAAACCAAAGTAGAACTGTTTGTTAGAAACACAACTCGTCGTGTTAGGAGGAGAGAGAATGATGAGTTGCAACCAATAAACACCATACCTACTGTGAAGCATGGGGGTGGCAACATCATGCTTTGGGGCTGTTTCTCTGCAAAGGGAACAGGACGACTGATCCGTGTACATGAAAGAATGAATGGGGCCATGTATCGTGAGATTTTGAGTACAAACCTCCTCCCATCAACAAGGGCATTGAAGATGAAACGTGGCTGGGTCTTTCAGCATGACAATGATCCCAAACACCCCCCCCGGGCAACGAAGGAGTGGCTTCGTAAGAAGCATTTCAAGGTCCTGGAGTGGCCTAGCCAGTCTCCAGATCTCTACCCCATAGAAAACCTTTGGAGGGAGTTGAAAGTTGCCCAGCGACAGCCCCAAAACATCACTGCTCTAGAGGAGATCTGCATGGAGGAATGGGCCAACATACCAGCAACAGTGTGTGACAACCTTGTGAAGACTTACAGAAAACGTTTGACCTCTGTCATTGCCAACAAAGGATATATAACAAAGTATTGAGATGAACTTTTGATATTGACCAAATACTTATTTTCCACCATAATTTGCAAATAAATTCTTTCAAAAATCAGACAATGTGATTGTCTGGATTTGTTTCCACATTTTGTCTCTCATAGTTGAGGTATACCTATGATAACAATTACAGGCCTCTCTCCTCTTTTTAAGTGGGAGAACTTGTACAATTGGTGGCTGACTAAATACTTTTTTGCCCCACTGTATATATAAGTCTCCTATCCTGGATATAACTCAGGGGTGGAGTTGCTGCCCATAGCACTTGACCAGGCCCAAACTGGCCATAGGACACACCGGACATTTGCCCCGATGGGCCGGGGCCACATGTCCTGGCAGGGCCTGTTGGTGACCAGGCCGTACGGTTTGAGGTGGGCGGCGGCCGCGCTCTGTTCGGGGCTGACATGGACCGCGGTCGCCGCTCGCCTCCCACTGAGCGGCCATGCTTATGTCTCCTCTCCTGGCTCTCCCACCCCACCGTCAGTGTCATCTTGTTGGTGTGGGGCAGGAGGAACTGGAGACATAGTTTAGACGTCAAAAGAAATTCTGGACAGTCGCACTCCAAAAAATAAGTTAGCCTTTTATTCAATAAATGTCATCCAAAGTACAAATCACAGCAAAGTGGAACAAAGCCTACGCGTTTCACACTACAAGGAGTGCTTAGTCATAGCTGACTTGGAGACCTACATGGAGAGCGGGACACGCAGGCTTAGTCCTGCCTCTGCCCTGCCAGAGGTGTGATTGTGCAGGGGAGGCAGAGAGTGGGGGGGGTCACTGTGGTTGGAGAGAGGGGGAAGCATGGCTGTGGGGGGCACTGTGGTGGGGGGCTGTGATTGTTGGGGGCACTGTGGTGTAGGGGGGCTGCACTGTGGGGGGGGGCACTGTAATGCCCCGTACACATGGTCGGATTTTCCGATGGAAAATGTGTGATAGGACCTTGTTGTCAGAAATTCCGACCGTGTGTAGGCTCCATCACACATTTTCCATTGGATTTTCCGACACACAAAGTTTGAGAGCTTGCTATAAAATTTTCCGACAACAAAATCCGTTGTCGGAAATTCCGATCGTGTGTACACAAATCCGACGCACAAAGTGCCACGCATGCTCAGAATAAATTAAGAGATGAAAGCTATTGGCCACTGCCCCATTTATAGTCCCCACGTATGTGTTTTACGTCACCGCGTTTAGAACGATCGGATTTTCCGACAACTTTGTGTGACCGTGTGTATGCAAGACAAGTTTGAGCCAACATCCGTCGGAAAAAATCCATGGATTTTGTTGTCGGAATGTCCGAACAAAGTCCGACCGTGTGTACGGGGCATATTAATTGCGGTGCTCTTTTGCAGTGTGGTCCCCTTTGTGTCACAGTGCCCCATTGCACTGCAGTGCAGGGTACCGGGTCTTTGGTTGTCCCATAGTCGTCCACCCCTGCCCTCCTGGTCCCTGAAGGAATTGGCTGCTTGGTCTGGAATGTCCAGACCTGTTTTTTCGTTCCAGTCCGGGCTTGCATGTGACCAATCGTTTTTTAATCAATGCAAGGAAAATAATAGCTGAGATCTGATTAGCTGCTTTCATTTCTTCCAGTGTCTATAGAAGAACTGAGATTGCGATATTATCCGTCTGATCTTTTCGGAGTTCAGTAACAGATCAAAGCCTTCGCTGACATCGATGGTTTGTATCATGTTGCTCTGCTCTTTCCTCTCTATGTTCTCCTCCATTGTGATCACATACATAATAATCTTTGGGTTCTGCAAACACACTCATTAATTATATGGGAGACATTAGTACATAATGACATAGAAGAAGTGACAAGCACATTCCATCTCCTGTACAGGCGGATGGGGCACAGATCCAGCACTGACAGGCAGGAGAGAAGATATAGGCACCCTGGGAATTAGAAGGAGAGATTCTAAGAGGCTTAGAGGGGAAGACACATATGACACATCAGGCGAAAGAAATCGTTTCCATAAAACGCTGAAAACCTGCATATCATTAGACTGCAAAGAGCAATGATGAACAGCTACCTACAGCGACCAATCAGAACTGAGCTTTGATCATCATCATGGTTGGAAAGTAAAGTGCACCTGTCACCAAAACTCAAACTTCACAAGGATACAGTAAAGTAGGACAAATGTCAGCATAACTAAATCACATTTTTATTTTCAATAGGAGAACCTTTTGCTCTGCCATGGTTAAGAAAAAAAAATGCTTCTCCTGAGCTCCCTCGTGTGGCCGACAACCCTGGCAGCTTACATTTCAATACCTATAATATGGTCCAGGGGCATTGTGGGTGTGCCACATCATTAGAGACTGCAGAAGCCCTGAGTTTCCAAGCACACTGTCTGTTAGATTGGAGAATGAGATAAATCCGTAAGTAAAGCACAACACTATGTAAATATGTCTTCCTCCATGTACATGTGTATAGTTATAATTTAATTTGATAAAGACAAGAACATTTACATTAAAGTGTATTCTTTAAGTAAACCCTAAAGCTAGATTAACACCTTTGCATGCAAAATCGCAGGCTTTTTTCCGCCATGCACAGAAATGCGTTGTCATAACTCCCAACTTTTTGAGATGAGAATGAGGGACACCTATCGGCAAAAGTATGCAGGCATAGGACACACCCCTTGCCACGCCCATTAAAGGAGAATTGTACCAAAAAAAAAAAAACAAGATTGGTTAAACCCAGCAGTGTTTTTTTACCACTACTATTTCTTTATATTGGCTGTTGGAATTTACGAATGCAGCAATTTAGAAATCAGATGAAAGGTTTAGCGCTGGAAAACACTTTTTTGATAGATAAAAAGTGCATTTTTTGTACATCTATAGAGATCAGACCAAAATGAGGGACAAATGAGGAGGAATGAGGGACAGAGGGACATTGCTCCAAATCAGGGACAGTCCCTCGAAATCAGGGACAGCTGGGAGCTATGCGTTGTCCTTTAGCAGACGCCTGACGGTGCCATTAATTATTAATGGCATCCCCCATGCATCTGCTAACATGCACATTTACGTGCACACCAAACCGCATTATGCCCCAGCGCCATGTGGTTCAGTGCGACACCATAGGCGTGCATACAGGGTGTGCCAGATGGGCACACTCTAATCAACCCTGTGCTGCCCAGATTTCCCCTGCTGCTTGGCTGCAGAGAAAGGGACTGGGGAATCTCCATTTAGACCCCTGATATATCCCAATAGGTGTATATTGATTGGTTTGCGCAAAAGTTATAGCGTCTACAAACTATGAGATATTTTTATTTATTTTAATTTTTTACTAGTAATGGCGGCAATCAGCGACTTATAGCAGGACTGCAATATTGCAGAGGACTATCGGACACTAACTGACACTTTTTGGGGACCAGTGACATTAATACACTGATTAGTGCTAAAAATATGCACTGTCCCTGTACTAATGATACAGGCTGGGAAGGAGCTAACATCAGGGGTGATCAAAGGGTTAAATGTGTGCCTAGCCTGCGTTTTACTACACTGTGTGAGGTGCTTTTACTAGGGGAAGAGATGGAATTTATTCAGAACGGCGATCTGCCTTGTTTACAGATTGCAGTTCCGTGTCTCTGCCTGGCGATCAATGGGTGCTGGAGGACATCGAGTACCCTGCACCTGCTGATCAGCTTCCACTGTGTGCAATCACAGTGGAAGCGAGCCTCCAGTGGTGCACATGCGCGCCCCCTACCCGGTATTGTCGGATCACACATATATACATATATATATGTGGGTGATTCGGCATGCAGGTGCTGCTCTGTAGCAGTAAAACTGCTATAGGGCGGACCTAAAATAGTTAAGGTGATAAAACATGGGGAAATGTGCTTTTATTACAGAGATGTCTGAAATCAGTTTTTCTTTTTTTAATCTGCCTAGACATAGCCTTTAAGGGCAAAATATGGACCACGCAGAAAGATAAGAGAATTTCCTCAATATCCCCTAAAGAACAGAGACCGCATTTAAAAGCTGATAGAGACTTTAACAGGCTCTGCTCTATGGATCCAGAGGAAAGCAAGAAGATACCTTTGGCCAATTATGTTTCAAAGGGGATAACATATCTGTATACACAACTGAACTGCATACTGCTACAGAGAGCGTGGTAATACAAACAACGGGCCTAGAAAAAAAAAACTGAGAAAAGCCTTTGTCCTTCCTTTTCTTTACTTATCATTTTGATTTGAAATTTCCAGATATGTTCCCTTTTTTCAGGAAAAAACATAAATTTGATATATTGGTGCCCCAACCCCACCCACTTCTCAGTCACCAGACCCCGATCATGGAAACCTAGTTTCACAGACGTACCTGCAGGCATTCTGAGACTTGAAGCTTCACAAATCTGATAAGCCCTCATTTTATTTATTTCAGGTACTTATATAGCGCCGTCAATTTACACAGCACTTTACATATACATTGTACATTCACATCAGTCCCTACCCTCGAGGAGCTTACAATCTAAGAACCCTAACACACATTCATACATACTAGGGCCAATTTAGACAGGATCGATTAACCTACCAACATGCCTTTAGAGTATTGGAGGAAACCTGCGCTGGCACAGGGAGAACATGCAAACTCCAGGCAGATGGTGTCGTGGTTGGGATTCAAACCAGCGACCCCTTTTGCTGCTAGGTGAAAGTGCTAACCACTACACCACTGTGCTGCCCACCTCATTCACATGGGGCATACTACAGAGTGCAAGGGCAGTGTCTACTCACACAAGGATGCACAGCCAGTGGCTCTCGCTGCTGTCAGGTAAGTATAAGGGGGGCTGGGGGATGGGGGGGGGTTACCTGCATGCACAGAATGCATTAAAGTGGAAGTAAACCCTCCTATCGTTTTCGCCAAGGAAGCTGCCAACTTGGCCTCTGTTTAATCTTCAACTGCCATGATGCTACACATGTGATCAGTTATGACACCAGCCATTGAATGGTTTGACAGTTTGGTTGAGAGCACAGCCAATGTGACCGTTACATTTCCAGCACGTGTCGGGAATGTAACTTTTTTGAAACTGTTAAACGTGATCTGCAGTTATTGTGACAGACCCAACCAGGACAGAGGTTTTTGGAGAAGACTAAGGGCAAGCCTCCTACCCACTGATTATGGCCCATGGAGAGAGCAGATCATTCTCTAATGATGGACAACAATGTGATGAACGCCGAGAGCATGGTTTGGATTCATTCTCTGAATAAGGACAATAAAGCTTCCCTTCTGGCGTGGATGGAAATGTGTAATATTAATTTTGGTTAACAGGTTAATGGTCAGGGGGAATATGGTGGCCCTCCTGCAGATTCGGTTGGAGAAGCCCCTCCACTTGGGACAGAAATATTTATCAACAATATTCCTCAAGAAATCTATGAAGATAAAGTAATTCCACCATTTCAGATTGCTGGAACATTGTATGAGTTTGTCTCTTAGACTGTTGACTGTTGCTGAATAGTCTGAGGTGGGGTGGAATCACTGTTTGTTATGTGTTTATTGTTAACTAGGTTTCTCCCATTGTGTGCCTCCTAGATGTGAATCCCCATTGTTAATTGAGTCACCTATTGTTAATTGAGTCACCTATTGTTTCTGTATGTTGGTAATTTGGCTACCTCTTGGAGGTTCCTATGATGGGATTAGCCTTGTGTCAACTCTACTTCATTATCTAAACCATTGTGTGAAGTGTTGGGTAAATATTTGGTTTTAGTGGTTGTATGGTGACTGATATACTTTTGTATTGTATAAAAACCTATATTTCTGTTAAATAAACACTCATTCTTTTGGTTTAACCTCAACATATTTGGTCTGCTGGAGCGGTTGGAGGAAAGGAGGCACAGTTTGGCGGAAGCACCCAAGCGGGGTGCCAAGCATTTACAGTTATAACAATGTGTTAGGGCCCTTTCACACTGGGGCGGGGGTGGCGTCGGCGGTAAAGCGCCGCTATTGTAAGCGGCATTTTACCGTCGGTATTTGCCCGCTAGCGTGGCGGTTTTAGCCCCGCTAGCGGCCGAGAAAGGGTTAAAAACCACCTCAAAGCGCCTCTGCAGAGGCGCTTTGCCGGCGGTGTAGCCGCGCTGTCCCATTGATTTCAATGGGCAGAAGCTGTGAAGGAGCGGTGTATACTCTGCTCCTTCACTGCTCCGAAGATGCTAGCAGGACTTTTTTTCCTGTCCTGCTAGCGCACCGCTCCAGTGTGAAAGCCCTTTTCTTCCTTCAATGTTTAGCTCTGTACAGCAAGGCACATATACTGTGTGTATATATATATATATATATATATATATATATATATATATATATATATATATATATACACACAAAGGGCAGTTCAAGAATGCAAGGCTTACAAACACGTTGTAACAGGATGCTCAAGGTATGCTTCCTTTAAGTAGAACTTTGACAAAAAAAAGACAAACAGGCAGGATTTTTAATACAGACGAGACATGCTATCCTTACCTGCCTGAACATCCCATACACTGAGCTTCGCATGCAAATCTGAGTGTACAATTTTGGCAATGCCTAGATGAATGAGAGAGCTCTGTGTCCAATGAGATGGTTTCCCGGAGTCAATGGCAGAGGACACATTGGTTCTCCTCTAGTGCACAGTAACGAATAACAGTTGTCATGTGACCACTTGATTGCCACAATAGCATGAGTGAGCATTGTCACCAGAGGCGGCTGGTGGAAAAAAAATTGGGGGGGCAAACAGTATGCCAACCCCCCCGTCGGTTGGTTGGTAGCACTTACCCCATCACTGGCGGATTCCCCTGCTCAGCGGCGGCGGCCTCCTGTTCTCCTGCTCTCCATCACCGGCGGCTTCCTGTTCTCCTGCTCTCCACGGCAGCGGCTACCGTTTCCTCCTTCCTCCTAGGTGGCCAATCGGGAGTCTTCTCTTTTCGGCCAATCAGAAAACGGGTCTCACACCCGCTTCTGATTGGCTGCATCGAGGCCCACCCAATTTTGAAGCCTAGTAGAGCCTCTGGCTCAAATCCAGTGCTTCAAAAAAATCCCCTGCAGCTGTAATTCATGCGCGCGGTGCCCCGAAAGGGGCCGGACGCATGAATAGGGGGTGGCTGCGGCAGCCATGGATAGATTCATGCATAGCATGAATCTATCCATTATGCAAATAGGGGGTGGCCTGGAAAGAGGGGGCGGCGCCTAGTCGCCCCTAATGGACAGGGCCGCCCCTGGTTGTCACCCTAGGACAGGAAGTGTGTTACTGGCAGGATCAATGGAAATGAAATGAAAATAAGGAAAAAAATGGAAATGAATGCGTCCACCACATCTAAGGACTGGTAAATCTCAAAATAATACATTTTTGTTATTGTGTTTAGATATTATATAAGGTCCAGGCATCAAAGCATTGCTCAGCCAGTTTCAAAAGCACACTGTAAGCAAAATGTTCTTTGGATGAATAAAAGGATGCATCTGATTGGCTGTAAAAGGCAGAATAATTTTTGTTAGCCCTTCTTGAGAAGAATGCAGCATAGAAGAATGAAGGGAAGCATCTGAATGGTTATGAAGGACACTTCTATTTTCGCAGATTGTTCCCCTTCACTCTTTCAGCCATCACTGCAAATTTGAAGTCATCAGTAATTTGTGTTGTACATGTGTTTATTTTTTATTAATTAGAAAATATGGTGGAGACAAAAGTCCAGATGGTAAAAATCCTGGACTTTTTTTTCTCCTGATTACAGTTCCTTGGCAGAAAGATTGCCTCTGACGTGTACGGCGTTGCACTTATGCAAAAGAATAAAGACAAGGAAGCATATGGACAGAAATTACATTCCCATCTCATCAGAGGCTAGGGTTTGCTATATTAATATTTCAGCATTGTTTTTAAGCATATTTCCAAAAATAAAACCCAAGACAACAATAATACGAGCTGCACATGAAAGACGTTTGTTCTGTTCAAAGAAACTTACCTTAAATTTATGTTATTAATGGCTTATCAAAAAAACAGACTTTTCAGAAGCAGGCAACTATGTTTACTTTAATATTGGATTCTGAGCTGGTGGGAAGATAATGTAAAATAATTAACATCAAGTATGAATGCTTTCAAAATCTAAATTTTTTTTCCTAAGGTCAACTTGTGGGTTTACACTTCCTTCCTGATACAATATATTGAAGTTTTGAAAGGATGGGAGTGCCACACCAGCTTGTACAGACTTTTTAACAGATTTTTTATTTTGTAACAGCCAACGCGTTTTAGAGGCTTAGCACTCCCCCTTCATCAGGGCTAAGAGGGAGTGCTGAACCCCTGAAATGAATTGGCTGCTACATACGGCCATCTTTTTAAAACTTCAACAAACTCCTGTGGGGGGTCCAGCAAGATCCCAAGTTGCTGGTGAGTAGCCTCTATAAGCATAACCACCCACTGCGCTAAAACGCATCTGCGTAAGGTTCAGTGCTCCTACATGACCAAGATTGATACACTATATTGGCAAACATTTATGGACACCTTAGACCTATATAAGCCCCATGGACATCCTATTTTGAAACCATGGACTGGTTTTATAATAACTGAGAGTCAACCTGGGATTCATGACTCCTATAAAACAGTACAGAACACAGCTACTTGAGCTTATCCTAATTAACAGCACCCCCTACTGTGAAGTCCAAGGTAGCTTTGGTGACACAGTTGAAGAGCTAGAAGGAACCGAAGTCTAAGCTAGCTTTGCTAACACAGTTGAACAGGTAGAAGGAACCGCAGTCCAAGGTAGTTTTGGTAACACAGTTTAACAGCTAGAGGAAACCGCAGTCCAAGGTAGCTTTGGTAACACAGCTGAACAGCTAGAGGTAACCCAGGACCAAGAATACAGAGCCACCCCACTGGAACAGCAGTATTCTGGTCTCAGTTGAGGCACCCCACAGAAAGCCTTCCAGAGAAGGTTCCTGCTCGGCTGTCTGCACAACGATTCTGACAGTGGAGGAACTCTCACCTGGCTGCAGATCATGTGTCCAGTTACTTAACAGGTGTTGTCTCTCTCTGAGCTGCTGTATCATGTGATATGGTGAGGTCAAACCCACTGCATTTGCGACCTGCGTTTGGGGTGTCATTAATTTAATATTGACACCCACTGCAGATCACAATTGCAGTACTTTCTGAATGCAGTGTGGGAAACTCGCACAGAATGCGGTTTACTTGCACCTCCCTTCCGCTCCGAAAAGACGTCAGATGACAAAACATGTAGGGAGGGGCAGGGACGCTGATGTCACCGCTCTCACCAGATCGTACCCACAGTTCGAATCTTCGGCCGGGAACAAATGGTACAATCAAGCATTACTTCCCTAGTGTCGGGTTGACACTATGCATATTTGAGTGTTCTTAATCAATTTTAATAAAATCCTGTGTATTTTAAGAATTTACGCTATGAAAGCCTTCCTTCTTTTTACTCGACCTCTATGCTTGATTGGGACCTGCATGCGAGGATCCACTGAGAAGGGATCATACTGAGATCCAGCACCTTGGAGTTATCTATTCTGAAGGGATCAGTACTAAGCACAGTAGCTGGTTCTATAAGACCAGCCATTAACACTAGTGAGTTAATTTAGGTTAATCGGTGAAGGATCCCACTAGGTGTCACATGTAGTGTTTGGAATACAGCACTTTTGAGTAAGATTCATTAAAATTTTTTGAGTTTTTCATGGGACTTTTTTTCTTTTCATCACTGAGGACTATGTTTGATGTTTCACTTTATGAACTTTTTTGAATATTTGTGTTATTTTATTTTGAGTTACGTTGGGGGTTAGCCCAAGTTAGCCCATTTTTTTATATAATGTGAAAGATGATGTTACGCCGAGTAAATAGATACCTAACATGTCACGTTTTAAAATTGCGCACACTCGTGGAATGGCACCAAACTTTGGTACTTAAAAATCCCCATAGGCGACACTTGAAATTTTTTTACAGGTTACATGTTTAGAGTTACAGAGGAGGTCTTTTGGATAGAATTGTTGCTTTTGCTGTAATGCACGCGGTGATACCTCACAGGTGTGATTTGAACGCTGTTTACATATACGGGTGCGACTTATGTATGCGTTCGCTTCTGTCCGTGAGCACGCGTTGGACGGAAGCGCTTTAAATTTTTATTTTATTTTTTTCATTCCTTATTTTACTTTTAATTGTTTATTTTTACACTTTCTTTTTTATTTTTTTTTTTTAATTATCATTTTTATTCCTATTACAAGGAATGTGAACATCCCTCGTAAAAGGAATAGTGCGTGCAGGTCATCTTTATGGAGAGATGGAAAGGCTGAGATAAAAATGAACTCTCTTGGCCTTTCCAGCCGCGTCCCCGGCATTGTTTACTTCCGCCGGCCCGCACGTGACATCATAACGTCGTGCCCGGGCGTCCGAGGGTCATAGAGATGACTGGGGACCATACTCAACCTCCAGCGGTGACCGATTCGTTCTCCGGCTCGCAGGGGCGACCTGGGAGAAGCACCCCCTCCCGCTGCCTGTAAGAACGATCAAGCGGCTGAACTGCCGCTATGATTGTTCTTACGGTGCACAGAATCGCCGGCTGAAAAAGATGATATCTGGATGATGCCTGTAGCTACAGGAATCATTCAGATCTCCCCACTCAAAGTCCAGGACGTCATATGACGGCCTATGGACGGGAAGTGGTTAAAGGGTGCCGTGGCTAATATAAGGTTGAGAAGCAGTGGCACAGCCAATAGGGTTACACCACTGTTCACTATTGTACTATTATTTCAGTTTTGCAGCTTTTTTTTTTCTTCGCACTTCTATCTCCAATTGTTTGCATTGTCAAGATCTCTTTAAATAACAGAATCTCGTGCACTACTTTTTATTGTTTAGGTCATGAACATACAAGGTCTTCTAACCAGTAAGCAACAAACGTGGCAAGGCTGACGAGATTTGTTCTCCATGGTCACGGCCTTTGTTAGCGCTCAAGAATAAAAGAAAGCAAGGAGACAATCAAGGATGTTCATGAAATTATGTTGAGTACTTTATTAATACATTCTTATTTTCAGACGAGGTGCAGAACTTCTGTGCGAAATGCTTTTACCTCAAGGTTCTGTGCAGCTTCTAAGGATACATTAATCTAATCCTTTGAAGGAGAAAGGTGGGGGAGGCAGATGCTGAATTTGGTTCTTCCAGTACAGAAGGTTTTAGTGCAATTTTGAAGTATTGTAGGATCTACTCATGTATTGTGTGTGCCTCCCTTTATGGTCTGGTAATGTGTTACCAATGGAGAGTTAGGACATGGCTCATTTGTGACAGACACAAAATCCAACTGTAATTTTCCTGGATTGGACAATATCGTGTCTGTATGGGACCCCATAGGTAGACCTACGTGGTTGGGTTGCGTGTGTTCACTCAACATCTCATCATTACCAGCAGGGCTGCCATAAAAATTTGCAGGCCAATGCAACCTGTTTGACAGGTACACCTCCCACCCCCAACCTATCTGCCTTTATATACCTTATTGCATTCACACAGTAATCCCACCAGCCACGACTCCCTGCAATTAAATAAAAGTTCGCAAGGCCCCATTAGTTCAGCAGCCGGGGCCAGGATAGAGAAAAACACGTCTCAACTATTGGGTCTTACAGCCCCTCCAAACCGCAAATGTAAACCAGCCCTTATGCCCTTAGCCCTTATACACATGAGCGGACTTTTCGACCGGACTGGTCCGACGGACCAAGTCCAGCAGACAATTCGACCGTGTGTGGGCTTCATCGGACCTGCAGCAGACTTTTTTGGTCGAAAATCTGACGGACTTTAGATTTGGAACATGTTTCAAATCTTTACGTCGGAACTCCGCCGGACCCAGTTCTTATCGAAAAGTCCGCTCGACTGTATGCTAGTCCGACGGACGAAAACCGACGCTAGGGCAGCTATTGGCTACTGGCTATCAACTTCCTTATTTTAGTCCAGTTGTACGTCATCACATACGAATCCTTCAGACTTTGTTGTGATCGTGTGTAGGCAAGTCCGTTCATTCAGAAAGTCCGTTGGAAGCCCGTCAAAAGGCCGTTGGATATCCAGTCGGACCAGTCCGGTCGAAAAGTCCGCTCGTGTGTATGCGTGTGTGTGGTTTGAGGTCGAGTGCCACATCAGAGGGCTCCAAGGGCCACATTCTGAGCACCACTGGTATATATGCATGTGAGATAGGCACACTAGATTGTAAGCTTCATGAGAGCAGCAACTGATGTGAATATACAGTATGTAAAGAGCTACATGAATTATAAATGCTATAGTTTTACCAATAATAATTGTGGGAACATTGATTTGTAAGGGGTCTGAAATGGCATCGATCTCTATCAGTCTTATGTAACATGTATCTATTGTGCTCCCACACCTGGAGCATGTCCACGGTCTCTGACCATCTCCTGTATCATACTTTTAAAAAGAATCCATCTCCATTTCATAATCTTTTAATGCATATTTCAAAAGTTGAAAACACCTAAAAACCAACCGACAACAGTTCCCCGTGCTACCTACAAAATTTCTCAAAGCAAAATTTTCTAGAGCTGTGGCTGATTATCCCCTTATCTGACGGTGCTTGCATGGTTCCATGACCAACCCCACTTAGAAAAGCTAGCAGCATGACACAATTGTCTTTTTTTAGCTGTTTATAGGGGTTGTATTCTTCCTACTGGCCACCACTGTAATAGGGTGGTCTCACATTGTTCTCACTGACCACCAACGTAAGGGAGCATTCTTCCCATTAACAACCAATGTAAGGGGAGCAATCTTCCCACTGAACACCAATGTAAAGGGCATTCTTCCCACTGACCAACAACATAAGGGAGCATTCTAACCATTAACAACCAATTTAAGGGGCATTCTTCCCAGTCACCAACAATGTAAGGGGTATTCTTTCCACTGACTACCAAGGTAAGGAACATTCTTCCCACTGGCTACCAATGTAAGGAGTCTTCTTCCCACTGGCCTCTGATGTAAGGAGCCTTCTTCCCACTGGCCGCCAATGTAAGGGGCATTCTTCCCACTGACCACCAATATAAGGGGCATTCTTCCCACTGACCACCAATGTAAGGGGCATTCTTCCCACAGACCACCAAAGTAAAGAGCATTCTTTCCAATGACCACCAATGTAAGGAGCATTCTTCCCACTGACCACTAATGAATAAGAATTCTTCCTATTAAGCACCAATATAAGGAACATTCTTCCTACTGACCACTACTGTAATGGGTGCATTCTTTCCTCTTACCACCAATGTAAGATGCATGCTTTTTCTTGACCACCAGCTTGAGGGACATTCTTCCTACTGACTGCATTGTTTCAACTGCTCACCAATGTAAGGAGCATTCTTCTAACTGACCACTATTGTAGGGGACATGGTTCTCACTGGCCACCAATGTAGGGTACATGCCTCTCACCGGCAACCAAAGTAAGGAGCATTCTTCTCACTGACTACCAACGTAGGCAAAATTTTTCCCATTAACCCCCGATGAATTGAATTTAGCAGGGGTGCCCTGAGACCTAAAAATTATTTTAGGAGTTCCTCTGGGGTAAAAAAAGGTTGAGAAAGTTCATTAACAAAGCACTTGTGGCCAATCGTTGCAGGCTAGAATTGAAAAATAGCAATGAAAATTGTATGTATTTTATTTTTACAAGCCCTTCTACCTTATTTTGCATATCTCCCAAACAGACAGACTTGGCATCATCATTTCCTATGCTCGTGGCCTCCAGCAGAATACTGCTCTCCTGCAATGCACACTGACAGTTTGATTTATATCCTACAAAAACAAAAATTCAATCTATCTTAACTATATAAAGCTGCAAGCTGATTTCCTAGAGAAAGCAGCGTTGTAGCAAATAGCTGCAGAACACACTGGTCCGAAGCAAGTGCCCCCCCCCCCCCTTCCTCCTCCTCCTCCCTTCCCCAACTGTACAGCAGCTTCAAAAGCACTAAGAACAGTCATGCATAAGTGCCAGAATCACTTTTAATGCCCAACCAACAGCTGGGTTTAAATAGGCAGGGCGACGCTTTCCGTTCTTCACTGTAAATCGCACTTGTTCCACGGTCGGGACATTTAAAAGACAGGTTTTTGCAATGAAAACGCTAAATCTGGCTGTTTGTGTTTTCTCTTTTTTTTTTCTTTTTTTTTTTATGTGCTTAAAATGATTTTGCTTTCAAAGTCTATAAATCTTGTGTTCGCGTAACTCAAAGGTACCCCCTGTTTGACAAAGATCAGAATGGAACATTAAAAGATGTCTGGTCCGCGGGTCGTTACGCGTGGCGAGTGCGCCATCTTCAGGACTCGCTTTGGCAATGCATGATGGCAGAACGTAATGTAAATATATTCCCAATTACTAAAAGCCATCAGCCACAGGAAACTGTTTATTTAGCATTCAATTTTAAGCTCTTTTTTTTTTTAACTGAAATTAAGAAAATGGCTTTCTAGAAAATTATTATGTCGAACGTTGTGACACTAAGTTGGTTTCTGTGCTTTTGAGCCCTGCAAAATACAATACCACTTAATGCTGTTAGATCGCTGCAATTAGAGGCTTCACCAACTTGACTTGTTTGTGACTTTGCAGACGATTAGGTCATTAAACATTTCATTTGGTGCTATAATGACAGTGCTGTGTTGGTTTTAGCCTGTTAGTGGAGTCTATGGGCTTCTAGACGCTTAACTGATTTAAAGTAATTGGACGTTATTGTATCTTGTCGCTGTAAGCTGTAAAAAAGCTTGTGGCTGCAGAATTTTTGCAGGCAATGGCATCTTTAGCCTTGGGAAATTATTGCTGGCTGTAAAGCTACAGCATGACACCAACCGTGACTTTTAAACTGGGGTTTGTACTGTCACCTGTCTTCCTATGCACTATGCATGTATTATACATATTCATTAACATCCTACACAATGGCAAACATGCCCTTAATCTATTCACTGTTATATGTACTCCAATTTGGGAGACTCTTATGTAGCACCCTCTAGTGCAGTGGTTCTCAACTCCTGTCCTCAGGACCCACTAACAGGCCAGGTTTGCAAGATACCATATATACTCGAGTATAAGTCGATCCGAGTATAAGTCGAGGCCCTAATTTACCACAAAAAAATGGGAAAAACTTAGTGACCTGAATATAAGACGAGGGTGAGAAATGCACAGCTACTGTAAGTGGAAAAGAGGGTCAACAATGCCCATTTGCAGCCTCGCTATGCCCATTTGCAGCCATAGGTCCCCCAAACTTCAAACTCAGTAGTTAAGGGTTCCTAGATGCCCCCTAGCTGCAGCCAAAATTTGGGGTCTCTGAACCCAAAAGGTCCCAAAATGACATTGCTGCAGATGGACACAGTTGACCGAATTTGGGGCCCCCTATCTCGGGGACACTTAGTGCTAGGAATGCCAAATTTGGTGTGCAAACCCAGTGGAACTAGCACCATAAAATATCCAAACCTGGGGTTTCTAGCACCAAGTGGCCCCGAGATACAGGGCCCCAAAAATCAGTTCAGAAAATGTCAAGCACTTTTCTGCAGCAGAGAATGACATTTACTGAACCGATTTTGGGGCCCCGTATCTCAGGGCCACTTAGTGCTAAGAACCCTAGCTTTGAATATGTTGTGGTACCAGTTCCACTGGGTTTGCACACCAAATTTGGGGTTCCTAGCACAAAGTGGCCCTGAGATACGGGGCCCCAAATTCGGTTCGGAAAATGAAATTTTTTGCTGCAGAAAAGTGCTTGACTCAAGTATAAGTCGAGGGGGGCACTTTCAGCACAAAAAAATGTGCTGAAAAACTCGACTTATACTCGAGTATATACGGTAACTGAAATACATCACAGGTGATATCATTTGCTGCTTAGTGATTGCAGTATTCTAGTCTGCATCTCCCCAAGGTAATACTTAAATTCTGGCCTGTTAGTGGGTCCTGAGGGCCGGAGTTGAGAACCACTGCTCTAGTGTGTGATAGTTGGTAGTGCAGGCTTGTAGTGTAGGTCTGTTAGTGCAAGAAAATTTAGTTTGGCTCAGGGCTAAGTCTGAGCTATGAATCTGGGTCAGGGTTCTGTAAGTCAGGGCTGGATGACTCATCCTGACAGCTCCTCTGGTGCCTGCCCCCGGTCTAGAAAGTTGTAGAAACTTCTAGAGATAGTGGGTGGAGGTTAGGAGGAGCTGTTTGGAATATTTATGAGGGCCTCAGCCAATCCCCAGTAAAGGGCTGGCAGGGGGCAGGTTCACCTCATAAATAGGTATGAGCCATGCAGGAGCAGTCGGGTGGAAGATGGAGATATAGTGTTGTGGAAACTGTCGGTGGCTCTCTGGGGTACTCCCTAGTCTGGGAGTGGTGATCTTGGGCCAGGGCTCAGGTGCTGGAAGGATCCTGCCTTAACACACAGAGGCCTGGAGGCACAGGAGCAAGTGAGACAGTGTGAGTACAGCAGCACTACTGGGAACTTACAAGGGGAGACTTCCACATGTAGCCGGTTCTCCCTGAAGACCGTGTTGTGCCAAGTCTTCTTCCCTTCCCTCGGAGATCTCCTGAGAGTAGGCTGGGTGGGCTGGTGAGAGAGTCAGTCTGGAGGACTGGTGTGGAGAAGTTAGCCTGGAGGTCTACTGAAAGGGGCAACTGCAGCCAGGTGGGTTGGCAGTGCCTGAAGAGGTGGTGCTGGGACCAGTAGCCACAGGAGGGAGATTGCAAGCTGATCACGGTGTTCTGCTACACAACAAGGGACTTCAAGTTCCTGTCTACAAAGGGCTATTGATAAGTCTGACTATGCCTGTCAGGTCCTTTTTCAGTGATCCAGCTAGAGTCTACAAGCAAGTAAAGTGCAGGAGGAGTGTCAAGGAGGCAGTATATAGACTGTGTATCGGAAGATGTCCATGAAGATGTTGCCTAAGTTCTGTTGCTAAAGTCAAGTGGGCATCCCATAACTTCCCATCCCCATCCAAATTAATAACCCTCAGTAAACCACAAAAACAAAGTCACAGACTGTTCTCTGTTTTTGGAGTGCCTGTGAAAATTCGGTGTGCCTGGCTGTGCAGGGTGGGGGATCCTAATTCATCCATCTGCCGCCCTTTCAGGAGGTGCGCTACACTTAAGATGACCATCCAGAAGAACCACAGTACACCAGGGTGCCTTGATGTGGCCATTGCAGCTTACACACTCATTTGCAAATGTGTGCAACTGAACTCCTTGTTTTTAATGTGTACTGTTAGACAGGGTCAATTTGGTTTTTTGGGGGCTAGCTGTTAAGTTATAAAAAAAGGGGGGGGTGAATGGGGTTACCCTTACCTGCGCAGATGGTTAATGTATTATATTTGGTCTGAGAGCTGCTCGTTATATGCAAATTAACACGTGAATGTGCAAAAAGAATGAATAAATATATTAATTAAACCGCGCTTTCTGTAGAGTGTGTGCTATACACTATAAATCATAACATCAGTGTGTACAATGACAATCAAAACACTTAGTGTCATCAGTGAGTAACAATGAAATATAAATCATCCAATGCGAATGATAAAATAAAGTGCAAGTGCATACATATAAATTGCCAATATAATTAAAGTGTCCAATATAAATCAACAAAATGCGATATTCAAATGTCCAAAAGAAATAAGAAATAAATCTTCACAAAGCTGGTATAATCAATTAGGGGTGACTGTGAATCTTCCTCCACCAACACCTGTCACGCATCCTACTCACCAGACTAAAATGACACCCATTACAGGTAGTCATATGCGCAGAAAGGAAATATTCCAACAATTCAACAAGAGGGGATCCTACCAGACTCAAATCATGCCATCAGATTTCCAGACATCCGTGGGGGTAATAAAAGGAAGAGAACAGGCCCCCATAGTGAAGTTTATCACGATTTTATGAAAAAAAGTTTTAAAAGCTCCATTGCATGAGCAATGTAAAAGCAAGCATACAATGTAGGAAGCGGGGATGCCGTATGTGCTCCACCCGCGTTCCACTAGGGCGGAAGTAACATATCACTTTCGACCACATCCAACGCGTTTCGTCAGCACTCTCTGACGTCATCAGGGGTCACCTGGTAAGTGAGCTGGGAAGTTTTGTATGTTTTTGATATGCGTTGCCCTTCATTGTGCTCCTTGCTGCAAAGGCTTGTCATAGGTTGGGTGGTTGCCATTTGTTTGTATCCTACACAATGCACATTCATTCATATCGGTTTCTGTCCCATAAGTGCTTACAACCTAACCTTTCCTGACTACGTCATTGCCTCATATAAAGTCCCACAAACCCCCTTTTCTCGTCAGTATCAATTAGGGATGGAAACGTGTCTAGGGATATTTATTATGGTACCATGTTTCTGCTTACATAATGTCTGTTGTTTATTCCATATATTTTTTTCTGCTCAATTCTCAATTATTTCCATGATATCAATTGGTAATCTGTCTGACATGACTTTTTTCATGATTTTTCCAGTCCATTTACATTATTTAGGTTTTATGTGTTTTTGGTGGTTTGGGGTTGGGCTGTGTTGTGCCTCCGTTGGGTGTCTTTCTGATTCGGGAGCTGTGACGAGCACTGCTATCGCTCCCTCCCTCCCACCGCCTCTTCGTGCTCTTCCGCATTGGTGTAGGTGCCTCCCCTTACCACTTGCTCACGTGCGTGACGTTGATGGGGTTGTCTGCGGCAACGCTCATGTATGGGCGCCATCCTTGGGCGGTTCAGGCATTTGGCTTTTCTTGATCCCACAGGAAATCACACACAATATGCCTCCCAGCTTGGTTGGCAGGTACTATTCCAAGCTCTTTCACTTTGCCTGTTGTGCACTTCCCAACACTTCCTCCACCTTTTTGGTTTTGCTGGGTGCCTCTTCTTTTCCTTCCTGGGACCTTTCCTTGTTTTTCTATTGGTCACTTTTGGTTTCACCTTCACTTATCACATTCTCCTTTCCTTTGCATTGTCTTTCCTGTCCAGATGGGGGATGTCATCAGTGGTGTATTTAGGTTTTGTGCTGCCCTAGGCCTGACTAAACTCACGCACCCCCTCATTTAACTATGGCCCACCCCTTCTTGTCAAGGCCACACTCCTTCCTTTTTAAGATCTGCCCTGTCATCTTCATGGGAGGAGGACAGAGGGACGCCGCGGGAAGAGGACAGAGAGACACCGCGAGAAGAGGACAGAGAGGGACACCGCAGGAGGAGGACAGAGAGGGATGTGGCATCTTTTCATTTGGGGGTAAGGGGATATGTGCTGGGTGCTTTGGGAGGGGAGAGGACATGTGCTAGTGGTGGGGGGGATCAGACCCCCCACTAGCACATATCCTCTCCCCTCCCAAAGCACCCAGCACATATCCCAGTACCCCCCTCCCATCACTCCATGTGTGCATCTGTTATCTGCCCCCCCTTCCCAATGACTGTGTCCCCCTCCACTATAAACTATGCACAGACCTCAGACCAGCAGCGTGGCTCTTGCACTGAAGGCGTGTCCCTCCTCTGTGGCTCCTCCCCCTCCTGGCTGTGTACACTAGAACATTGGAGCCGAGGAGTGTGTGTGGCTAACAGTGGGGAGAGAAATAAATAAAAAATGCCTTTTAAAGTGCTACCTCTCTCATCAGCCGATCAAGCTCCTCCTCTGGGAATATTCCCAGAGAAAGTCACGAGACTGTGACAAAACCAGTAGGAGGAGCTTGATCGGCTGACAAGAGAGGTACCAGGAAGTGTTGCAGAGCTGGCATAGGGCAGGGGGAACGCCATGAAAACCTGGGCTGCAGAATCCAGACCACAGGTGAATCTACCACCCCTCAGCACTAAGGCCTTTTTTATTTTTTTGAAATGTGAGTTGTATATATGCATAGTTGCCAACATTGTAAAAAAATTTATAGGGACACTTTTTTGGCTGTAGGCAGAGTCTTATTATAATTAGGGGGCAGGGCATGTGTTTGTAGACGTGACATAGCAAAAAAGAAAAATGCCTCGCACGCAGCGCGCCGCAATGAAAAATGGGCGTGGTTTACGTTAAATAATGGCCATGGTTCAAATGGGGGTGTGGTTAGAGTCTGAGATGAATGAGAGATGGAGTAAGAAAGGGGAAAAGAGGGAGGGACAGAGAAAGAAGGAAAGAAGGAGGGAAGGACAGAGAAGGAAGGAAGGAAAGAGGGATGGAGGGACAGCAGGCCCAGATCCTACACCACAATAGAAATGTGTATTCCAGAGTTTAACAAATCAGCAGATAAAGATACTCCAAACACCTGGTGTTAGCGCTTCAATCATCCCAGCACCATGGTTGTTGTGGTGTCAGGATGATTGAAGTGCATTATTACTATTATTACATTGTAATATAGAATGAAATCATTCAACTCACCATAATCCAAAATCAGTGGAACCCCTGAGCGTGTCACCTGCCACGTCGCCTGCCACCAGATGCCATCAGGTGCCCCCAGCAGAGTCCGTCCTTGCATCAGGTGCCCCCAGCACAGTCTGTTCTTACATCAGGTGCCCCCAGCAGAATCCATCCTTACATCAGGTGCCCCCAACAGAGTCCGTCCTTACATCAGGTGCCCCCAGAAGCAGAGGCCCTCCTTACAGATCTGTGTCCCTGGCAGCGGAGCCCCTCCTTACATCTGGTGCTCCCAGCAGTGGAGCCATCCTTTACATTTGTTGTCCCCCAGCAGCACAGCCCTCCTTTACATCTGGTGGCCCCCAGCAGCAGTGCCCTCCTTTACAACTGGTGTCCCTGGCAGCAGAGCCCTCCTTTACATCTGGTGTCCCCCAGCAGCGGAGCCTTCCTTAGAGATCTGTGTCCCCCAGCAACAGAGCCCTCCTTACTTCAGTGTCCCCAGCAGCTGGCAGCAGTGGAGCCCTCCTTACATAGCGATCTGTGTCACCAAGCAACAGTGCCTCTTACATCAGGTGTCCCCAGTACAGTACCTCTTACATCAGGTGTCCCCAGCAGAGTGCCTCTTACATCAGGTGTCCCCAGCGGAGTACCTCTTACATCAGGTGTCCCCAGTGGAGTGCCTCATACATCAGGTGTCCCCAGCGGTCAGTGTCCCCAGCAGAGTTCCTCTTACATCAGGTGTCCCCAGCGGAGTGCCTCTTAAATCAGTGCCCCCAGCGGAGTGCCTCTTAAATCAGTGCCCCAGGCGGAGTGCCTCTTAAATCAGTGCCCCAGGCGGAGTGTTGGCTGCAGATGGAGTGTTGGCTGCAGTCTAGCTACATCTCCTCTCCTTCCTCGTGTTCAGTGGAGAGGGGAATGGCTGATCCGTGCAGCTAACCCCGATTGGAGAATTGTAAAGAGAGAAGCCGATTCATTGGCTGCACGGATCGGCCCCTCCCCTCTCCACCGAACACGAGGAACGAGAGGAGATGTAGCTGAACACAAGGGAAAAGCTCTCGCGCCGGCGCCGGCGGCCATTTTCTTGGAGCCAGGAGACAGAACTGCTGCAGAGCCAAACATTCATGGACAAAAGGCAAAATCCTGAATTGGGACAGCCTCCGATCAGGACCAGGGTCCCAAAATCGTGATTGTCCCGGAAAAATTGGGACTGTTGGCAACTATGTATATGTGGAGTTCTGTTTGCAATTAAATTTTTTTAAACATTATCACGCTATTGCATGCCTTTGTCATTTCCTGCATGTGATCTATATGAGGAGAATCTCTGAACATACCTGGAGAAAATAGTGACCTCTGAGCTGGGTTATTATCGGAAGTAGCAGGTGGCCTGTGTTCCATACACCTGCATAGGCTAAAGGAAGCAAAGGAGGATCTCTGCAGGTTATTGCTATCAATTACAGGCTTATTTTTTAAGCCCCTAAAGGTTAGGGTACACCCGGTGGGGGTTGTGTGCGCACCACTCATGAAGACACAATTATCACATGGTTGATGATAATATGGACTTTTGCTGTTTAGTTTAAACACTCATCAATGATTTATCGAAAGTCACGGAGTACGAGCACTTTATTTTCATATATATGGACTGTTGTTATTGAGGACCGAGCGCAATATCATGGAGCACGAGCACTTTATTTATAGTGTTTATATGTTGATATGCTTTAGACATTTATGTTATATATAGTGTTTACTGGATTCATATATTTAGCTGCACAGTGTGTTATATTGATTGCATTATCACCATCTGGGGAAGTGTGGGAAGTGCGGACAGCTGATTATAGTTATATTTTCTGTGTTTATTTTAGCTTAATTTAGGCTTAGTGTGGCAGCTCACAAGGCTTTTACCCATTAGGCACACAGTTAACCCTTTGATTGCCCCTGATGTTAACCCCTTCCCAGTCAGTGTCATTAGTACAGTGACAGTGCATCTTTTTTTAGCACTGATCACTGTATTGGTGTCACTGGTCCCCAAAAAGTGTCAAAAGTGTCAGTTAGTGTCAGATTTTCCGCTGCAATATCGCAGTCCTGATTGCCACCATTACTAGTAATAAAAGAAATAAATAAATAAAAATTCCATAAATATATCCCATAGTTTGTAGACGCTATAACTTTTGCGCAAACCAATCAATATACGCTTATTGGGATTTTTTTAAAACAAATACATATTGGCATAAATTAATAAAAATTTATGAAGAAATTCGATTTTTTACATTTTTTTATTGGATATATTTTATAGCAGAAAGTAAAAAATATTGTTTTTTTTCCTGAAAATTGTCTGTCTTTTTTTATTTATAGCGCAAAAAAAAACAAAAAACGCAGAGGCCATCAAATACCACCAAAAGAAAGCTCCATTTGTGGGAAAAAGATATACATTTTATTTGGGTACGGCGTTGCACAACAGCCCAATTGTCAGTTAAAATAACGCAGTACAGTATCGCAAAAAAAAATGGCCTGGTGATGAAGGGGGGTAAATCTTCCAGAGCTGAAGTGTCCATGAGAACTAAAATAAAAACTACATCACACTCCTCTGACCCTTTTTTGGGTATTATCAGATCTGGGACACGCTTTTGAGGAACAGATTGTGTATGGACTTTTGCTAGCGACTTTGTTTCTTTGTGGAACCATAGACCATGCAAACCTAATTTTTTTTTGTTCCAAAAGAAATTTATTGATTGTCAAAAACAGATATACAGAAACATCAACCTTACATATGATCAGTTTTAAGAGTAAATTCTATAACAGTTAGTTATAGCTAAACCAGTAGCCTCAACGTAAGCCAAGGAAATATACATTCAAGAATGGTCCACTCAAACTTATCCCGTACATGGTGCAGAGAATTAAGAAAAATTGCAACTTGCTTTTTTGAACTTCCATTACAAGATAAGGTGTTCAGGTGTTGGGTCTGTTTTTTTTTTTTTACCTGTGTGTTCAAGGCCAGCAGGATTGTGGTCATTGGACCTCTGACAATCCCACGTAACAGCTGAAGGGGGACCGAAATCCCCGGGGAGAGGTGTGAGCTACTTAGGAGGGAGATAGAAAGGATGCCTCCTAGGCAAGGTGTGGAAGCATGTTCTTCCAACTGTCTGCTTTCTCTCACTAAGGGAGTTGGAGGGGAAGTGGGTGCTTAGGACGTACCTCTGAAAGTGATCTATATCTTTGACTTATTAATTTAGGAGACGTCAAAGATGTGTGTCTCATGGCATGCATGAATTG
The DNA here is from genome assembly GCF_042186555.1 of Aquarana catesbeiana. Lineage (NCBI taxonomy): Eukaryota > Metazoa > Chordata > Amphibia > Anura > Ranidae > Aquarana > Aquarana catesbeiana. The sequence goes on from NC_133330.1 coordinate 320,359,838, forward strand.
TGGGAAGCAGGGCAGGACTTAGGGTGGTGGGGGCCCCTGGGCTTGAGTCACTTTCAGGCCCTACCTTCTATACATTACTTTAAACCTTTAGTTTTCTTTTAGGCGCGCCACTCTGATACCGTGTGTCCGCCATTACATCACTGTCTAATGCAGACAGGTTTTCTCAACGGCAGTAAACGAGGCACTACCAATAGCCAATCAGCAAACCTCAAGATAAGAGTTTAAGGAATTTTAAGGAAAAAAACTGTTTAAAGAAAAAAAACTTACATTTAAATGCTCATCAATGCAGCCTTGCACAGCGTCCACCTGCATGCTTGTCCATTGTCATTTGCAGCCTTGTCAGTGTCATTTGCAGCCTTGTACAGTGACATTGCAGCCTTGTCAGTGTCATTTGCAGCCTTGCAGCCTTGTCAATGTCATTTGCAGCCTTGTCAATGTCATTTGCAGCCTTGCAGCCTTGTCAGTGTCATTTGCAGCCTCCATCTGCAGCCTTATCAGTGTCCATCTGCAGCCTTGTCCATGCCATTTGCAGTCTTGCCCAGGCTGCAGTTAAACTGCAGTGACTTGTTATGTCCATCATAGGGTGGGACTGGGCATGACTGTGAGCGGAACTAGCCGAGTATAGCCGAGTACACTCTGCTGGGGAACACGGGGCCCCCTATTGGGCGGGGCCCATGGGCTTGAGCCCAGTCAAGCCCAATGGTAAGTCCGGCCCTGGTGGGAAGTATCCCGAGAGCTCCAAAGGCAAAGTAGAATAGAGTAATGGGATGTAATTGGCGGGGTGGGCGTTGGGGTGTGGGAACGTGAAGGTATGTGTTGTGGGTGTCATCACTTTTCCACCACCCTCTCAGCGTGTATCATACAAATGTATTAATTTAAAAGTGTGGTATATTCCTTTGTAGTTTGGAAGTGTTGCCAGCAGGCCCATGTTTTCCGATATGTAGTGGAAGTGTCGTGAGCTTGAGGCACTAGGTCTTCCATCTCAGCTATCCGCTATGGTGGGCGGTTGGGGAGATTTCCAATGTAATGGAATACACATTTTTGCAGCATTTATTAGGTGTTGGGTCAGAGAGCGGTGGTATTTTTTCTTAGATATGGAGGAGTGATGCAAGAGTTATTGGGCTGGTGAGAAATCTATGTGGAGTGTAGTGATTTGGGTCGTGAGGCGGTGAATATCTGTCCAAAATTTTTGGATCAGAGGACATTCCCACCAAATGTGAATGAGTGAGCCTTCTTTGTCCTGGCATCCCCAACATGAGGGAGGAATCGCAGGGTTAAGCTTGTGGAGTTTGAGGGGGGTTTTGTACCACCTGGAGAATATTTTAAAGCCATTTTAATGAGCCGAGACATTAATCTAACCCTTGTGGCTATAGGAGAATATTTTTTCCCCTCCTTCCTCAGAGATGTCGATTGAGAGGTCTCTTTCCCATTGCGAGCTTGCTATGTTCGACTTAGAACTGTGCTCAACAAAGAGGAGGGCGTAGATGTTGGAAATTAGATGTCTTTTGCCGCATACACACGGCCGGACTTCCCGACAGAAAAAGTCTGATGGGAGCTTTCGGTCGGACATTCCAACCGTGTGTATGCCCCATTGGACTTTTTCTGTCGGCATTTCCGATGGACTCAGATATAGAACATGTTCTAAATCTTTCCGTCGGGAATACCGATGGAGTTTAGCTCGTTGGCAAGTCTGGTCATGTGTACGCGGCATTAGAGGTTCTGTGGAGCTGCAGAGCATTTCGAAGTGAGATTGTCATCTGGAGAAAGCTGGGCGAGTCCGGGGCTCGTTGAGGAAATGTCGAAGTTGCATGTATGTCCAGAAAGGGAAATGTCGATCAGTGGTCTGTGCTGTGAGTGAGGATAAAGGTAGAAATGTGTCTCCAGAAAAGAAGTTGCCAGCTCTCAAATCAGATCAGCCTTATGCTCCATACACACGAGCGGATTTTCCGTCGGAAAAAACTTGGATGGTTTTTCCTACGGAATTCCGCTCAAGCTTGCTTTGCATACACACGGTCACACAAAAGTTCTCTGAACTTTCGACCATCAAGAATGCGGTGACATACAACACTACAATGAGCCGAGAAAATGAAGCTCGATGCTTTCGAGCATGCGTCCAAATGTTTCCGAGGATGCGTAGGAATTTTGCACGTCGGAATTTGTACAGACGATCGCATTTTCGGATAGGAACTTTTCCCAAACGAAAAATAGAGAACATGCTCTCAATCTTTTGCTGGCTGGAATTCCGCCAGCAAAAGACCGATGGAGCATACACACGGTCGCATTTTCCGACAAAAAGCTCTAATCGGAGTTTTGCTGGCGGAATTTCCGATCGTGTGTACACGGCATTAGGTTTATAAGGTAGGTATTGTCCATACCCGGAGCAAAGTCTGGGTTTTGCTCAACCGGAGTTAGCGGGCCTGGTAGGGAAGAGATGTTAAATTGTTGATATGCTTTGTGGAAGATTTGCAGCGTGGTACTAATCAACTGGTGTTGTTTCATGCAAACCTAATTTATGTATTTTTCATTTTTAATCACATTTATTTTACTGTTGCTTATTTCTGTTTTGTAATATCTTTTATGGAAATATTTTCTTGCAACATTATTCTTTCTGTTCATTAACACTATATTTAAAAGTTGTTAAGCTGAATCTCTGAATGCTCTAATTAGAAATGAAAGAACCTTGTCTCTGTAATAAGCTACCATAGTGAAAACCATGTTACCATGTTTACATTGTGTTCCCATAAAAACATGTAGCGGTGGCTACCTTGTGTGTAAAGGTTTAAAGCAATATTAAACCTATTATATCGCAGCTTACCAATTCTTAGATGTGATGGCTGCATTCTTTTTTGTTTTTAGGCTTTCTTTCCTTCATTTTCATCTGGTGTTTCACCCAGCAAGTCTGTTGTTTTTCAAAAGCACAAGTTCTCCAACAGAATGAATCAGTTAACATGGATGGGACAAACCACTTAACACTGGCAGGGGTGATTAAAATGATCAACTTTTCTTTAATAATGCAAAACGTTTAACCCAATAGGAAAAAAACTCTTTACTGTTTTGGATTATAAAGCGTGAGCTGGAGTTTGGTTTCAATTTATTATTGTATTCAAATCTGCTAAAACATTTAAAGGGTTTGTTACCCGAAAAAAAAAATAGAACCTGTACCCTTAAAGCATGAATAACAGCACAGTGCTTGTGTTGTGTCATTTGGCCCCTTCTATCACCTAAAAAACCTGTATGATCCTGCCTGGTTCTACCCCCCCCTGTAAACTGACCACAGTTTATCATGGCTGCTGAACCCTGACACCATGGTCAGTTTACGTGCCTCCATCATCCGCAGCTCTCCCCCGTCTTCCCCCCCCCCCCTCCCTGCCTGTCAGCTCTGTCCACTGCACGATCCTCCCCTCCTGATGCTATCATATCTATAGTATAAGCATGACATCCCCTCTGTTATGTGTCCCTGTGCTATATAAAAAAGATGCAGATTTGTATCTATATCACAGCGTCTCCCGGCGCTCACGTGACTCCTCGGCTCTCTCTACTCCTCGGCTGATGTCAGCAGGAGTGCTCGGGGCCCTCCTGCTATAGCTGTCAGCTGGGGAGAGGAGAGAGCCGAGGAGTCATGTGAGCACCAGGAGACGCTGTGATATAGGTACATATTGGCATCTTTTTTTATACAGAACAGGCACAGGGACACATTCTGTTATTTAACAGAGGGGATGGCATGCTTATACTATAGATAACACTTTCCTCCCCCTAGACTGACAATGCTACTGTCTGCTGTGCCTCCTGTTCTGTTTCATCCAGAGTTGCATCTTACCAACACAGGAGATGTTACTGGTTAGATCTCCAGGTGATCACCAAAGCAAAGGAAGTGATGCAGCCACCACATCTAATGATTGGTAGACATGTGCACTGCCGAAAAATGTGTTTGTTTACATTTTCGTTTCATTTGTTTGTTGTTTGTTTTTTCGTTTTTCGGGTCATTCGTTATGATCGCAATTCGTAAAATCGTAAATTTGAAAATCCAAAAATAAGAAAGAAAATCCGAAAATTCTAAAGAATAACTAACTAACTAGCTATTAAATTATAAGTATTGGAATTTCCTTTCAAATTTGGCTGTTAGAGAACGTAACTAATACAAATTCATCCGAAGTGACAAATTATCCGAAATAACGAATGCCGCATCGAAACAAATAGAACAGAACAAATTAATAATAAATAATAATAATAGTAATAAAAAGTTTTTATTATTATTATTTTGGATAATTGGTAACTTCGGATAAATTCATATTCGTTACGTTCACTAACAGACAAATTTGAAAGGAAATTCCAATACCTAGAATTTAATAGTTAAGTTCTTATTAGTTAGTTATTATTTCAGATTTTCGGGTTTTTGTATCTACGAATTTTCGAATATTCGGAAAAATTAGTTAAACAGGTTTTCGTTAATTTGGATATTTCCGAATGAACAAATTTGTCGAAATTTGTTAAAAAAACTAATTTAGAACGAAACGAATTGTACATGTCTAATGATTGGTAAGCTTAATATATATTACATTTTTGGTTTTGGGTTTAATACCATTTTAACTGCTCAGGTAACCTGCTATAGTGATGATCAGTCTCAGTCTCAGTCTGCTGGTGCATATATTACACAGGGCGAGTATGTAACACATTACATCTTGTATTAAAATCTATATTGTTTCTGTTTAACCACTTGCCGCCCGCCATATAGCAGAATGACGTCGGCAAAGTGGTTTCAATATCCTGACTGGACGTCATATGACGTCCTCAGGATATTGAGCCGCTGCGCGCACCCGGGGGCGCGCATCGCGGCGATCGTTGTTGCGTGGTGTCAGTCTGACACCCCGCAACACCGATCTAGGTAAAGAGTCTCTGACGGAGACTCTTTACCACGTGATCAGCCGTGTCCAATCACGGCTGATCACGATGTAAATAGGAAGAGCCGGTGATCGGCTTTTCCTCACTCGCGTCTGACAGACGCGAGTAGAGGAGAGCCGATCGGCTGCTCTCCTGACAGGGGGGGTCTGTGCTGATTGTTTATCAGCACAGCCCCCCCTCGGATCCTACCCAGGACCACCAGGGAAGCCGCCCAGGACCACCAGGGAAACCAGCCACACTGGACCACCAGGTATGCCCCCTAGACCCCCAGGGAAATACTGATCTGTGCAAAGGCAGCTGCCAATCAATGCCCAGGCAGCTGACAATCAGTGCCCACTCCCATGCCTACCACTGCCAGTGCCACCAGGGATACCCATCAGTGCCGCGTATCAGTGCCCATCAGTGCCACGTATCAGTGCCCATCAGTGCCGCCTATCAGTGCCCATCAGTGCCACCTCTCAGTGCCCAGCAGTGCCGCCTATCAGTGCCCATCAGTGCCACCCATAAGAACCCATCTGTGCAGCCTTTCAGTGCCCATAGGTGTTGCCTAACAGTGCCCATCAGTGCCCACCAGTGCCACCCATAAGTGCCCATCAGTGCCGCCTATCAATGCCCATCAGTGCTGCATATCAGTGCCACCCATCAGTGCCGCCTACCAGTGCCCATCAGTGCCGCATATCAGTGCCCATCGTCAGTGCCAGTCAGTGCCCGCTCATTGGTGCCACCTCATCGCTGCCGCCTTATCAGTGCCCGTCAGTGCCGCCTTATCAGTGCCCATCAGTGAAGGAGAAAACTTACTTATTTACAAAATTTTTAAACAAAAGCAAAACTTTAATTTTTTTCAGAATTTTCGGTCTTTTTTTATCTGTTTCGCAAAAAATAAAAACCGCAGAGGTGATCAAATACCACCAAAAGAAAGCTCTATTTGTGGGAACAAAATGATAAAAATTTAGTTTGGGTACAGTGTTGGATGACCGCGCAATTGTCATTCAAACTGCGACAGCACTGAAAGCTGAAAATTGGCCTGGGCAGGAAGGTGTCTAAGTGCCCTGTATTGAAGTGGTTAACCAGCTGCGGACCAGCTGCTCCGCTGCACAAAATGACGCGATCTCGCAAGGTCCGGACAGCAGGCGTGCGCGCCCCTGCCGCGAGCGCCGTGAGTCCGACCGATGGTCCCGCGGACCCGATGTCCGCGGGGATACCCGCGATCGTCTCACAGAGAGGAAGAACGGGGAAATGCTAATGTAAACAAGCATTTCCCCGTTCTGCCTAGTGACAGGACACTGATCACCGCTCCCTGTAATCAGGAGCGGTGATCAGTGTCCTGCCACACATAGCCCATCCCCCCCAACAGTTAGAATCACTCCCTAGGACACACTTAACCCCTGCAACGCCCCCTCCTGGTTAACCCCTTCACTGCCAGTCACATTTACACAGTAATCAGTGCATTTTTAATTGCACTGATCGCTGTATAAATGTGAATGGTCCCAATATAGTGGCAAAAGTGTCCGATGTGTCCGCCATAATGTCGCCGCCACAATAAAAATCGCTGGTTGCCGCCATTACTAGTAAAAAAAATATATTAATAAAAATGCCATAAAACTATCCCCCATTTTGTAGACGCTATAATTTTTGCGCAAACCAATCAATAAACGCTTATTGTGATTTTTTTTACCAAAAATATGTAGAAGAATACGTATCGGCCTAAACTGAGGGAAAAAAATGTTTTTTTTATACATGTTTTGGGTATATTTATTATAGCAAAAAGTAAAAAATACTTTATTTTTTTTCAAAATTGTCGCTCTTTTCTTGTTTATAGCGCAAAAAATAAAAACCGCAGAGGTGATTAAATACCACCAAAAGAAAGCTCTATTTGTGGGGAAAAAAGGATGTCAATTTTGTTTGGGAGCCATGTTGCACGATCGCGCAATTGTCAGTTAAAGCGACGTAGTGCCGAATCGCAAAAAGTGCTCTGGTCTTTGGCCAGCCAAATGTTCCGGAGCTGAAGTGGTTAAGGAAAAAAAAATATGATATGTACATGAGCAATCCATACCTACCACTTACTGTATATCTAACAGGTATTGCTCTCATCACAGCTAGATAGCAGTTGATGTCTCACATTGGTCCTGTTGTATTAAACATTGGCATGATTATTTGAAGGGACGCACACCACTCGTTCTCAGTTTGCAAAGACGGAAACATGTAATGAATTAACGCATTCTGCTAGAAAGCATAAAATAAATGCTTTTTAGGGCTCGTACACTTGCTTCAAAATGTGGCATTGGACACGCCTTTTTTTTTAGAGCACTCTGAAAGTGAAATCAATGCACCTGTCACTAAAAATAATGTTTACCCTACAGTCCTGTTCACACGTTGGGGGAAGATTTATTAAATTGGAAAGTGCAAAATCCGGTGCAGCTTTACACTGAAACCAGTCAGCCTCCAGGTTTTTGTCCCTGTTCACATCAGCGCAATTTGAGATGTCAACTCGCATACCAAATCACATACCCTTTTGTGTGTACTAGTATGAATGTTTTATACCCTTGTGTTTATACCAGTTTGAATGTATTTTATACCATTGTGTGTCTGTACCTGTCTGTATTTTGTATCCAGTGAGTCTGATTTACTAAAAATGTATAGAATGTTCACTCATTGGTACTGTGCCAATCGGTGCGATGCCAACTTTGCACCAATTTCCAAAAGTAGTTCCTGCACTACTTTTGGTGACTTCGGGAAATGAATTCAATAGACATCTGTGCACAGCCAGCTGAACTCACACAATTTCAAACCTGCGTTCGGTTTGAACATACCCTTATTGTCAAAGCTTAAATGAACAAGCTGATGTTAGAAGCTGATTGGCTACCATGCACAGCTGCACCAGATTTTGCACTCCCCAGCTTTAGTAAATCAAAACCATTGCATTTGCTTTGCTTTACTTCAAAAATGATATCCCATATCGTTTCTTGGTGCTCCAAAGCCTCCATAGAAGTCTATGCCAATGCTCCCTTACAGCCCCTGAAGCTTCTGAGGGGCTTTTATACAGCTTTAGCTACCCTTTGTTTTGGAGGTATTGCAGGTATGAGATATTCCAGGATGCACTGGGAAACCAACAAGCGAACCAAAAAGACTTCATTAGTAGTCACTTCCGGTTCATGGGTATATATTCTGAAAGTGTCTGGTGCAGACTTCACATCTGGTGTGCAGTGTGGAATAGCAGGAAGGTGAGCGGGGTCCAGACCGGAGCGGAGCAACTAGCAAACGCCACATGTGATGTGCATCATGGGAACGCTATAGAAAAGGGTTTCTCAACTAGGGTTCCTCCAGAGATTGGTAGGGGTTCCATGAGCAATGAACAATTTCTGCCTCTCAGATAAGTTCCCACTGACACCAGGTAGGTGCTTTAATGTGTGTTAAAGTAGAGGCAAGTGTAAACAAGCCCTTAGTGCTTATTAGAAAGCCCGCCACACTTTGGTTTGGGTTTGGTTTTGTCATGTATGCATGTATATTTTGGTTACTGCGCCATCTTTTTTCTGTTTCTTATCTGTGTTCCCTCACATTTTTGTGATGTATTTCCTTTTCCTTCACACTGTCTTGTTGGGATAAAGATGGCCACTTGTCTCTAGGCCTCGTGTGAATCTTCTCATATTCCAGGAACACATTAACATGTTTTGACCTGCAAATACTTATAGTCTTTTCAATCATCTGCTACATCTTGTTGTCTGCTATACCTGCTTCATTCAATAAAGATCTCCTTGGATGGGAAAAGGGTGTTTGGTGAGTTCAGCTATCTGATAAAGACTATCCACTGACAGGCCAGGCATAGAGGTCTCTCTCAGCAAGGGATAGTCACTATTACAAAAGTTAGAGTCAGAATAATAAGTGTTTCTTTGCAAGTTCTATACAAATAAATAAAAGAAAATAAAAAATGTCTTTGCAATTTTTGAAAAACATAAAGTGTAAGTTTACCTTTTCACAAGAGATGATGGTAAACCTAAAACTGTACACCCTCCTGACACCCCTAAACCCTGCTACTCTTACCTCGGTGGATGATTAACTTTCAATGCCCATGGACCCAGTGCAGGGGTCCAGAGATTTGAATGCTGCTGTCTTCATCTGGGATGGATCAGAGCAATTCTGATTAGTCACATCGCTCTGATCCATCCCGTTGTCCCTAAGGAAAGCAGGGGAAGAAGACCATGGCCTTCCAGACCCTCCCCAGACCCCTGCACTGGCTCCATGGGCAGTGTAAGCTAATCATCCACAGAGGTAAGTACAGCAGAAACCAGGGTAGGGAGTACGGAGTTAGTTCACCTTTTCATTTTATTATGAAAAGGTGAACTTACATGGTTAATACAAGGGTTAGAACCTCTCAGGTTCAATGAAGAACAGACAAATAGAGGGTCACATCATTTATTAGGAAATCTAAATATATATATATGCATAGTTGCCAACATTGAAAAAAAAATATGTGGGACACTTTTTTTTGCTGTAGGCGGAGCCAATCAATAATTAGGAGGCGGGGCATTCGTTTGTAGGCGTGGCCTAGTAAAAAATAATAGTTGCGGCGCGCGAAGCGCGCCGCGGCGAAAAATGGGCGTGGCTTACGCGGAAAGTGGGCGTGGCTTACGCGGAAAGTGGGCGTGGCTCAAGAGGGTATGGTTAGAGTCTAAGATGAATGGGGGAGAGGGAAAGGGGGAGAGGGAAAGGGGGAGAGAGGAATGACGGGACAGCAGCCCCAGGTCCTACACAACAATAGAAATATGTGTATTCTAGAAAGTTTAACAATCAGCAGATAAAGATACTCCAAACACCTGGTGTTAACGCTTCAATCATCCCGGCACCATGGTTGTTATGGTGTCAGGATGATTGAAGCGCATTATTTCTATTATTACATTGTAATATAAAATTAAATCATTCAACTCACCATAATGCAGAATCAGTGGGATCCCTGAGCGTGTCACTAGCCACGTCGCCTGCCACCAGCAGAGTCTGTCCTTGCATCAGGTGCCCCCGCCAGAGTCTGTCCTTGCATCAGGTGCCCCCGCCAGTGCAGCCCCCCCTCAGTTAGTGCAGCCCCCCCTCAGTTAGTGCAGCCCCCCCTCAGTGAAGCCCCCCCTCAGTGAATCCCCCCCTCAGTTAATGCAGCCCCCCCTCAGTGCAGCCCCCCTTCAGTTAGTGCAGCCCACCCTCAGTGCAGCCCCCCTTCAGTTAGTGCAGCCCACCCTCAGTGCAGCCCCACTCAGTTAGTGCAGCCTCCCCCCCTTAGTGCAGCCCCCCCAGTTAGTGCAGCCTCCCCTCAGTGCAGCCCCCCCCAGTTAGTACAGCCTCCCCCCTCAGTGCAGCCCCCCTCAGTGCAGCCTCCCCTCAGTGCAGCCCCCCCCTCAGTTAGTGCAGCCCCCCCTCAGTTATTGCAGCCCCCCCTCAGTTAGTGCAGCCCCACTCACTGCAGCCCTCCCTCAGTTAGTGCAGCCCCCCTCACTGCAGCCCCCCCTCAGTTAGTGCAGCCCCACTCACTGCAGCCCCCCCCTCAGTTAGTGCAGCCTCCCCCCCTCAATGCAGCCCGGCCCCCGCTCAGTGGAGGAGCGGCCGGTGTTCTGCCGAGAAAGTTCCCCTCGGCAATGGCGGACCCCCTGTACTGCGCAGGCGCAGCGCTTGCGCAGTACGGGGCTGGGGAACTTTCAGGAAGACACGGCGCCGGCGCCGTGTCTTCTGCTCGCTTCAGTGGAGAGGGGAGGGGCCGTGCAGCCAAAGAAGCCGCTTCATTGGCTGCACGGATCGAGCCCCCTTCCCCTCTCCACTAGAGGCAGCTAGAGCGGCAGCGCCGGCCGCCATTTTGCTGGAGCCCGCTGCTCCAAAAAAAAAAAAAAAAAAAAAAAAAAAAAAAACCAACATTCCCGATTTTCCTTATGGAAAATCCCGATTCGGGACACTCTCCAATCGGGACGAGGGTCCCAAAATCGGGATTGTCCCGGGAAAATCGGGACTGTTGGCAACTATGTATATGTAGCACCACCCCCGTGAGGGCCACTAGAAGTTGACTGACCCCAATGATTGCCCTGACTTTGCAAGCCTGCCGATATTTCAAGGTGATAATGCAATTACACAGACACCAGACTGTAGCAAAGTAAACAAGTATTTTACTTAAGATTCTTGAAGCAGAAAATGACAAGAATGACTTAGTGAAATCTCTTATAGTGTTAAACTCTAATGCCGCGTACACACGGTCGGACTTTATGGCAGACTTTGCCCGGCTGACTTTTCGGCGTACTTTACGACGGACTTTCTGAATGAACAGACTTGCCTACACACAATCCACCAAAGTCTGTCGAATTCGTACGTGATGACGTACGACCGGACTAAAATAAGGAAGTTCATAGCCAGTAGCCAATAGCTGCCCTAGCGTGGCTTTTTGTCCGTCGAACTAGCATACAGACGAGCGGACTTTTTGACCGGACTCGAGTTCGACGGATAGATTTAAAACATGTTTCAAATCTAAGTCCATCCAACTTTTGAGCAAACAAATTCCGCTGGAGCCCACACACGATCGAATTGTCCGTCGAAATCCCGTCCACTGGCAAAGTCTGCCGTAAAGTCCGCTAGTTTGTACGCGGCATTACTCTTGGTAAATATGCAAAGGGTATGCAATGCAAAGAAAATCACAATAAGTCAAACAGTAGCAACCAATAGGTCCTGAAAGAACCTATGACCCCAGGTATAGGGTCAAAGGCACAATTATAAAACAACAAGTTACAAGAGATGCAATACATAATCTCTGAGTAGAGTTCCCCTTAAAGTGTGCAAATGTTATGCACAGAGTCCTTTAAGTGTGAAGAGAAGAGAAGAGTGAAGAAGTCCTTGTGGTGTAGATGTTCAGTGTCTTCAGCTAGCTCAACAAGGGCCCCGAAGGATTGCTGTGCAACCAGCAAAAGGGAATAGCATGTGCAAAGTGTTTCCTTTATGAGGCTTTCATATAAGGAGATGGGATCAGTGGCGTCACTAAGGTTGGTGTCACCTGTTGCGGTAAAACATGGTGTCACCCCCTCCTTTTCAGACCAGCTCAGGGTGGTCGGTCTGATAACCGGGAGGGGGGGTGCTGCCCCACCCTGAGCTGGTCTGATAAGAGAAGGGAGGGTGCTGCTGGACACAGCTATATATATATATATATATATATATATATATATATATATACAGTGGGGCAAAAAAGTATTTAGTCAGCCACCAATTGTGCAAGTTCTCCCACTTAAAAAGATGAGAGAGGCCTGTAATTGTCATCATAGGTATACCTCAACTATGAGAGACAAAATGTGGAAACAAATCCAGACAATCACATTGTCTGATTTTTGAAAGAATTTATTTGCAAATTATGGTGGAAAATAAGTATTTGGTCACCTACAAACAAGCAAGATTTCTGTCTCTCACAGACCTGTATCTTCTTCTTTAAGAGGCTCCTCTGTCCTCCACTCATTACCTGTATTAATGGCACCTGTTTGAACTTGTTATCAGTATAAAAGACACCTGTCCACAACCTCAAACAGTCACACTCCAAACTCCACTATGGTGAAAACCAAAGCGCTGTCAAAGGACACCAGAAACAAAATTGTAGACCTGCATCAAGCTGGGAAGACTGAATCTGCAATAGGCAAGCAGCTTGGTGTGAAGAAATCAACTGTGGGAGCAATAATTAGAAAATGGAAGACATACAAGACCACTGATAATTTCCCTCGATCTGGGGCTCCACGCAAGATCTCACCCCGTGGGGTCAAAATGATCACAAGAACGGTGAGCAAAAATCCCAGAACCACAGGGGGGACCTAGTGAATGACCTACAGAGAGCTGGGACCAACGTAACAAAGGTACCACACTACGCCGCCAGGGACTCAGATCCTGCAGTGACAGACGTGTCCCCCTGCTTAAGCCAGTACATGTCCGGGCCCATCTGAGGTTTGCTAGAGAGCATTTGGATGATCCAGAAGAGGATTGGGAGACTGTCATATGGTCAGATGAAACCAAAGTAGAACTGTTTGGTAGAAACACAACTCGTCGTGTTTGGAGGAGAGAGAATGCTGAGTTGCAGCCAAAGAACACCATACCTACTGTGAAGCATGGGGGTGGCAACATCATGCTTTGGGGCTGTTTCTCTGCAAAGGGAACAGGACGACTGATCCGTGTACATGAAAGAATGAATGGGGCCATGTATCGTGAGATTTTGAGTGCAAACCTCCTCCCATCAGCAAGGGCATTGAAGATGAAACGTGGCTGGGTCTTTCAGCATGACAATGATCCCAAACACACCGCCCGGGCAACGAAGGAGTGGCTTCGTGAGAAGCATTTCAAGGTCCTGGAGTGGCCTAGCCAGTCTCCAGATCTCAACCCCATAGAAAACCTTTGGAGGGAGTTGAAAGTCCGTGTTGCCCAGCGACAGCCCCAAAACATCACTGCTCTAGAGGAGATCTGCATGGAGGAATGGGCCAACATACCAGCAACAGTGTGTGACAACCTTGTGAAGACTTACAGAAAACATTTGACTTCTGTCATTGCCAACAAAGGATATATAACAAAGTACTGAGATGAACTTTTGATATTAACCAAATACTTATTTTCCACCATAATTTGCAAATAAATTCTTTCAAAAATCAGACTTGCCTGGATTTGTTTCCACATTTTGTCTCTCATAGTTAGAGGTATACCTATGATGACAATTACAGGCCTCTCTCATCTTTTTAAGTGGGAGAACTTGCACAATTGGTGGCTGACTAAATACTTTTTTGCCCCACTGTATATATATATATAAAATATAGCTGTGTCCAGCAGCAAAAACCAACCACCCCATCCCACCCCGTTATCAGACCAACACAGGGCACTGGACAAAACACTCCTCCTTATTACACCAACTCTCAGCGGCTTAGGTGTAACTGGGTGATGACACCATGGAAACTCCCCCCCAACACCTATCTCAACACCCCCCCATCGCAAGCCGGCACCCCCCTCCCACCCGTTACCACACCAGCTCGGGGCCAGGTTGGGAGGCTTAGGTGCACGGTACACCCGGGCGGCAGCTAGAGAGGAGATTACAGTATACAGCCGTGCCGCCCTGGATGAATGTATTTTGGACCATTCCTCCTTACAAAACATCTCCAGTTCAGTTAGGTTTGATGGTTGCCGATAATGGACAGCCCGCTTCAAATCACCCCACAGATGTTCTATGATATTCAGGTCTGGGGACTGGGATGGCCATTCCAGAACATTTTACTTGTTCCTCTGCATAAATGCCCAAGTAGATTTTGAGCAGTGTTTTGGGTCGTTGTCTTGTTGAAATATCCAGCTCTGGCGTAACTTCAACTTTGTGACTGATTCCTCAACATTATTCTCAAGAATCTGCTGATATTGAGTGGAATCCATGCGACCCTCAACTTTAACCACTTCAGCCCCAGAAGGTTTTACCCCCTTCCTGACCAGAGCACTTTTTACAATTCGGCACTGCGTCGCTTTAACTGCTAATTGCGCGGTCATGCAATGCTGTACCCAAACGAAATTTGCGTCCTTTTCTTCCCACAAATAGAGCTTTCTTTTGATGGTATTTGATCACCTCTGCCGTTTTTATTTTTTGCGCTATACACGGAAAAAGACCGAAAATTTTGAAAAAAAATGATATTTTCTACTTTTTGTTCTAAAAAAAATCCAATAAACTCAATTTTAGTCATACATTTAGGCCAAAATGTATTCGGCCACATGTCTTTGGTAAAAAAAATGTCAATAAGTGTATATTTATTGGTTTTCGCAAAAGTTATAGCGCCTACAAACTAGGGTACATTTTCTGGAATTTACACAGCCTTTAATTTATGACTGCCTATATCGTTTCTTGAGGTGCTAAAATGGCAGGGCAGTACAAAACCCCCACAAATGACCCCATTTTGGAAAGTAGACACCCCAGGAAAATTGCTGAGAGGCATGTTGAGCCCATTGAATATTCATTTTTTTTGTCCCAAGTGATTGAATAATGACAAAAAAAAAAAATTACAAAAAGTTGTCACTAAATGATATATTGCTCACACAGGCCATGGGCATATGTGGAATTGCACCCCAAAATACATTTAGCTGCTTCTCCTGAGTATGGGGATACCACATGTGTGGGACTTTTTGGGAGCCTAGCCGCGTACGGGGCCCCGAAAACCAATCACTGCCTTCAGGATTTCTAAGGGCGTACATTTTTGATTTTACTCCTCACTACCTATCACAGTTTTGAAGGCCATAAAATGCCCAGATGGCATAAAACCCCCCCAAATGACCCCATTTTGGAAAGTAGACACCCCAAGCTATTTGCTTTGAGGCATGTTGAGTCCATGGAATGTTTTATATTTTGACACAATTTGCGGGAAAGTGACAAATTTTTTTTTTTTTTTTTTTGCACAAAGTTGTCATTAAATGATATATTGCTCACACAGGCCATGGGCATATGTGGAATTGCACCCCAAAATACACTTAGCTACTTCTCCTGAGTACTGGGATACCACATGTGTGGGACTTTTTGGGAGCCTAGCCGCGTACGAGGCCCCGAAAACCAATCACCGCCTTCAGGATTTCTAAGGGTGTAAATTTTTGATTTCACTCTTCACTGCCTATCACAGTTTCGGAGGCCATGGAATGCCCAGGTGGCACAAACCCCCCCCAAATGACCCCATTTTGGAAAGTAGACACCCCAAGCTATTTGCTGAGAGGCATGGTGAGTATTTTGCAGCTCTCATTTGTTTTTGAAAATAAAGAAAGACGAGAAAAAAAAATTTTTTTTTTCTTTTTTCAATTTTCAAAACTTTGTGACAAAAAGTGAGGTCTGCAAAATACTCACTATACCTCTCATCAAATAGCTTGGGGTGTCTACTTTCCAGAATGGGGTCATTTGGGGGGGGTTTGTGCCACCTGGGCATTCCATGGCCTCCGAAACTGTGATAGGCAGTGAAGAGTGAAATCAAAAATTTACGGCCTTAGAAAGCCTGAAGGCGGTGCTTGGTTTTCGGGGTCCCGTACGCGGCTAGGCTCCCAAAAAGTCTCACACATGTGGTATCCCCGTACTCAGGAGAAGCAACAGAATGTATTTTGGGGTGTAATTTCACATATCCCCATGGCATGTTTGAGCAATATATCATTTAGTGACAACTTTGCGCAAAAAAAAAATAAAAAAAATAAAAAATTGTCTCTTTCCCGCAACTTGTGTCACAATATAAAATATTCCATGGACTCGACATGCCTCTCAGCAAATAGCTTGGGGTGTCTACTTTCCAAAATAGGGTCATTTGGGGGGGTTTTGAACTGTCCTGGCATTTTATGCACAACATTTAGAAGCTTATGTCACACATCACCCACTCTTCTAACTACTTGAAGACAAAGCCCTTTCTGACACTTTTTGATTACATAAAAAAATAATTTTTTTTTGCAAGAAAATTACTTTGAACCCCCAAACATTATATATTTTTTTAAAGCAAATGCCCTACAGATTAAAATGGTGGGTGTTTCATGTTTTTTTTTCACACGGTATTTGCGCAGCGATTTTTCAAACGCATTTTTTGGGGAAAAAACACACTTTTTTAAATTTTAATGCACTAAAACACACTATATTGCCCAAATGTTTGATGAAATAAAAAAGATGATCTTAGGCCGAGTACATGGATACCAAACATGACATGCTTTAAAATTGCGCACAAACATGCAGTGGCGACAAACTAAATACATTTTTAAAAGCCTTTAAAAGCCTTTACAGGTTACCACTTTAGATTTACAGAGGAGGTCTACTGCTAAAATTACTGCCCTCGATCTGACGTTCGCGGTGATACCTCACATGCATGGTGCAATTGCTGTTTACATTTGACGCCAGACCGACGCTTGCGTTCGCCTTAGCGCAAGAGCAGGGGGGACAGGGGTGCTTTTTTTTTTTCTTTATTATTATTTTTTTTTTATCTTATTTTTAAACAGTTCCTTTCATTTTTTTATCTTTTTTTTAAATCATTTTTATTGTTATCTCAGGGAATGTAAATATCCCCTATCATAGCAATAGGTAGTGACAGGTACTCTTTTTTGAAAAAATTGGGGTCTATTAGACCCTAGATTTCTCCTCTGCCCTCAAAGCATCTGACCACACCAAGATCGGTGTGATAAAATGCTTTCCCAATTTCCCAATGGCGCTGTTTACATCCGGCGAAATCTAAGTCATAAAATGCTCGTAGCTTCCGGTTTCTTAGGCCATAGAGATGTTTGGAGCCACTCTGGTCTCTGATCAGCTCTATGGTCAGCTGGCTGAATCACCGGCTGCATTTTCAGGTTCCCTGTTGAGACAGGAGAGCCAGAGAAAAACACGGAAGACGTTGGGGGGGGGGGCATTCCCTCCCACTGCTTGTAAAAGCAGTCTAGAGGCTAATTAGCCGCTAGGATTGCTTTTACATGAAAGCCGACCGCTGGCTGAAAAGAATGATACCAAGATGATACCTAAACCTGCAGGCATCATTCTGGTATAACCACTCAAAGTCGTGAATGGCGTACCTGAAGACAAAAAAATGGTTAACAATAAAGCACAGTAAACGGTAAAGTATAAAAAATTGCATACCTGAAAAGCAAACATGATAAAACATAATAACAATAAAACATTGCAGAATAGAATACAGTAAAAAAGAGCAGAACAATAGAGAGAGAATAGAGAGAGAGAGAACAATAAAACGACAACTATTTTTTTTTATTTTATATTTTTGTATGTGTGTTTTTTTTTTTTTTTTTTTTTTTTACACTTTTTTTTGTAACTAACATTTATAACGGTAACCGGTTCCAGGTTCGGGTCTCTCAAAATGCGATGGCATCTTGGGAGACCCTGTGAAAGTGTGTCCTAGTCTGTGCAATGCTGTACCCTACGCTAATACTCAACTAATGAATGGTAGCGTTCAAAACATTCACCAATGCAAAAACCAGGATTGTCAGGACAGGAGGGACAATAATAGCGGGTGTCACGCCTATATCCGCGCTTGCTGCAGACACGACATCTTTTTTGGGGGGGTTCGTTGGGTAGGGGTACTCTGGAGGACATAAAAATGCCTCTCATGCAGCCGACTGAATTTGGTTGGGGATGTGAATGGGGGAAGTACGGGCGCTGCAGAAGCGGTGGGTTCCCAATTAGGATTGGCGAATGCAGCAGGAAGGGCACTATGGGCACGACGGGCCTGTGTTTGTCTTCTTGGTGGCAGCGGGACACTACTCGTGCTTGCCACCTCACCAGATTGAACTGCACTTATGGGACTCGCCACGTCACCAAGTGTTACTGCAGTGCTGGTTTGACTACGACCGGGGTGTACTAGGCCGCTGGTGCTTGCCAGTTCACCAAAACGCTACAAAAAAACTGTTAGCAATCGCAGGGATCAGGCCTGACTCTGCGAACGCTGCAGTTATGCGTTTAGTGTTTTGTAAGTGTCAGTGATCGATCGATACTGCACTTGGGTGGGCTGGGCTGGGCCGGGTGGAGGGGCAAAACGCAGATGCTAGCAGGTATCTGGGCTGATCCCGCTAACACTGCGTTTTTGGGAACCCTAAACTGCTGGGGACGCTAGTATAGATCTGATCGGATCAGATATTGATCCGTTCAGATACTATACCACTAAGGGAGGTGTACCGTGCGTGCGTGGGTGTTAGCGGTACTGGCGCTAACCTGACGCTGCCTGGGGCTGGTGCTTGCCAGTTCACCAAAACGCTACCAAAAAAACTGTTAGCGATCGCAGGGATCAGGCCTGACTCTGCGAACGCTGCAGTTATGCGTTTAGTGTTTTGTAAGTGACAGTGATCGATCGATACTGCACTTGGGTGGGCTGGGCTGGGCCGGGCGGAGGGGAAAAACGCAGGTGCTAGCAGGTATCTGGGCTGATCCCGCTAACACTGCGTTTTTAGGAACCCTAAACTGCTGGGGATGCTAGTATAGATCTGATCGGATCAGATATTGATCTGTACAGATACTATACCACTAAGGGAGGCGTATGCTGCGTGCGTGGGTGTTAGCGGTACTGGCGCTAATCTGACGCTGCCTGGGGCGACGCATATCACCGTCGGGCGATCAGGGGGCTAAACCTTTATTCGGTAATAAACGGCGGGTGCCCTGACACTATAAAAAATAAACGAACTAACCAGCGTCACCCGTAACACTTATACGGTGATCAGTGGTGAAAGGGTTAACTAGGGGGCAATCAAGGGGTTAAAACATTTATTAGATAGTATATGGGGGTCCCTGACGCTATAAAACGCTGACAGCGAACTTAAATATTTACCTCCCTAACTAGCGTCACCAGCGACACTAATACAGCGATCAGAAAAATGATCGCTTAGTGACACTGGTGACAGGGGGTGATCAAGGGGTTAAAACTTTATTAGGGGGGGTTAGGGGGGTACCCTAGACCTAAAGGGGGGTAATACTCACTGCCCTAACACTTTAACTGTCACAAACTGACACCCTGCAGTAATCAGAAAAAAAAAAAAAAATACTGCTTGGTGTCAGTTTGTGACGGGGGGGGGGAGGTGATTGGGGGGGGATCGGGGGGCGATCGGGGGGGGTCGGGGGTGTAAAGTATGCCTGGCATGTTCTACTGTGTGTGTGTGTGTTGTGCACTTACATGTCTTCTCTCCTCGGCGCTGGGACGGAAACTGCCAAAGCCGAGGAGAGATGACATCACATCCTCTGCCTGTGTGAAACTACACACAGGCAGAGGAGGATTCCCATTGGCTGGGAGCGATCGCGAGGGGGGGGGCCACGATCGGATGGTCTCCCCCTCGCCTCCCAACGCTCCCAGTGAGATGCCGACCGCCGCTGGCACCGGGGGGGGGGTCCGATCGGACCCCCCGCCCGCGGGAGGCAGATCACGTACGGGTACGTGGTTCTGCCTGCCCGTGCCATTCTGCCGACGTATATCGGCGTTAGGCGGTCGGCAAGTGGTTAACCAGATTCCCAGTACCGGCACTGGCCACACAGCCCCACAGCATGATGGAACCTCCACCAAATTTTACTGTGGGTAGCAAGTGTTTTTCTTGGAATGCTGTGTTCTTTTGCGGCCATGCATAACGCCCCTTGTTATGACCAAATAACTCAAACTTTGTTTCATCAGTCCACAGCACCTTATTTCAAAATGAAGCTGGCTTGTTCAAATGTGCGTTTGCATACCTCAAGCGACTCCATTTGTGGTGTGTACGCAGAAAAGGCTTCTTTCGCATCACTCTCCCATACAGCTTCTCCCTGTGCAAAGTGCGCTGAATTGTTAAAGGATGCACAGTGACACCATCTGCAGCAAGTTGATGTTGTAGGTCTTTGGAAGTGGTCCGTTGGCTGTTTTTGACCGTTCTCACCATCCTTCGCCTTTGCCTCTCCAATATTTTATGTGGCCTGCCACTTCTGGCCTTAACACGAACTGTGCCTGTGGTCTTCCATTTCCTCACTATGTTCCTCACAGTGGACACTGACAGCTTATATCTCTGCGATAACTTTTTGTAGCCTTCCCCTAAACCATAATGTAGAACAATCTTTGTTTTCAGGTCATTTGAAAGTTGTTTTGAGGCCCCCGTGTTGCCACTCCTCAGAGGAGAGTCAAAGAGAACAACTTGCAATTGGCCGCCTTAAATACCTTTTCTCATGATTGGATGCACCTGTCTATGAAGTTCAAGGCTTAATGAGCTCACCAATCCAATCGTGTGTTCCAATTAATCAGTGCTAAGTAGTTACAGGTATTCAAATCAACAAAATGACAACAAAATGACAAGGGTGCCCACATTTTTTACACCTGTCTACTTTCGTTTTCATGCATATTGCGCATTTTCTGTTAATCCAATAAACCTCATTTCACTACTGAAATATTACTGTGTCCTTCAGTTATTTGATAGATCAAAATGAAATTGCTGATCCAAACACCCAGATATTTATAAATGATAATCATGGTAATTGTCAGGGGCTCCTAAACGTTTGCATACAACTGTATATCCTCACCCAGCATTCTTCTCTCTCTCCCAGCCGACTGGAAGTTGTAGTCTGCAGCAGTCTGGCTCCAATGCAAATCCTGGCTCTTTGGACCACATATCCCAAGATTCCTTGCTCTCAGCTGTGCTTTCTGCTTGCTCTGCATTCAGGAGATTCTGACACAGTGTCCAGGCTGTGCACTAGAAGGAACCAGGTGCACTGCAGCTGGTGAGAAATATATAGGAATATGGTGGCAATGGCGCTGCCTAAGGTTAGTGTATTTATTTAAAGTGACATGTGCTGTCCAATACTCAATGTGCAAATCCCATAAATAAATAAATAAACCTGCTACGTAAATGTGACGCGTGCTATGGACTGTAATGTCCTCAAATGACAAATCAAGTACTCCTAATGCTGCGTACACACGGGTGGACTTTTTGACTGGACTGGTCTGACGGACTATCCGACGGACTTTCGGCGGACTTCCAATGGACTTTCCCAATGAACGGACTTGCCTACACACAATCACACCAAAGTCCGATGGATTCGTACGTGATGACGTACACCGGACTAAAATAAGGAAGTTGATAACCAATAGCCAATAGCTGCCCTAGCGTTGGTTTTTGTCCGTCGTACTAGCATACAGATGAGCGGATTTCTCGATAGGAACTGGGTCCGACGGCGTTACGACGTAAAGATTTGAAGCATGTTTCAAATCTAAAGTCCGTCAGACTTTCGACAGAAAAAACCCGCTGAAGGTCCGATGAAGCCCACACACGGATTGTCCACCGGATTCGGTCCGTCGGACCGGTCCGGCCGAAAAGTCCGCCCTTGTGTACGCGGCGTTAGAAGGATATATATGGTGCAACCTGTGCTATAAAGTGACTTGGTGCTATTCAAATAATGCCAGTGCTAATATCATTCCATTAAGTGTCCACAAACTGAAAAGTTAGTTGATAATAGGGAATAGTATATAAAAACATATAAAAATACAAATGTAGATGAAAATAAAAATGTAAAATTAAAAATAAAAATATAAATATATGAACTGAGTGACGGTGCCTTCAAAAAAATTCTTCTAAAACTTTTAATTCCTCCTCATTAAAATTTATATCACTCAAATTGAAAATACCCGTTCCTAGTGCTCCCGCCTTCTTTTTCTTTGTGCCCCCTCGTTTCCCTCTTTTACGTTTCCTCTTTGGGCTCTTGGGGTTTTTCTTGCTTAACACTCTCCAACCAGATGGTCTGAACATTGACATTGACTTAAATTGCTTTATCACCAATTTCTAACCTCATACATACAGTCCCTTTAACAACCTATTACCTCTCAAGTAGCAAGCAGAAACTTCTAAACCTACCTATTGGTCCCTTTTAATGTACATTTCCTACCAATGGTAATTTTATAAGCTATGGTCCTGGACCATCCAAATAGTTTAAACGTACTCTAATAATTATATTTAGGTTAATTATGTATAACCAACTTCCAATTATCTCCCTTTCTCCACGTCATAACACCATGTATATTTAAATGCGCTTTCAGACAATTTTTATGACAACCTTCATAGACTGACTCAGTTTTAATTAATATTTTTAAATAATATTTTTTAACACTCTTAGGTTTAAACTTAATTTAATAAAAAAAAACAATAATGCCCCGTACACACGGTCGGACATTGATCGGACATTCCGACAACAAAATCCTAGGATTTTTTCCAACGGATGTTGGCTCAAACTTGTCTTGCATACACACGGTCACACAAAGTTGTCGGAAAATCCGATCGTTCTAAACGCGGTGACGTAAAACACGTACATCGGGACTATAAACGGGGCAGTGGCCAATAGCTTTCCTCTCTTTATTTATTCTGAGCATGCGTGGCACTTTGTCCGTCAGATTTGTGTACACACAATCGGAATTTCCGACAACGGATTTTGTTGTCGGAAAATTTTATAGCCTGCTCTCAAACTCTGTGTCGGAAATTCCGATGGAAAATGTGTGATGGAGCCCACACACGGTCAGAATTTCCGACAACAAGGTCCTATCACACATTTTCCATCGGAAAATCCGACCGTGTGTACGGGGCATATTACTTATTTCATCAAAACTGCCCATGGTCACTTATAAAGCAATATATATTGTTCAATCATTTAGATTCCTCCTTTTTAACAGTGTTTTTTAATAGTGTTTTATTAATAAAACATTTCATGGATTTAGCTTATTATAACTTATGATTTCTCTATGCAATTTGATGTATTAATGTATATAGATATTATGTACTATGTGGGCGAATATCATGTGGTGCTCCCTGGGCAGCATTTTTAACACGCACCCGGGCATGGGTGACACGGCCGAGGAATTTGCATATATAGGTGTTTTTTCCTCAAGTCAATTTGATTAAAGATTTGTTTGAGCTGTCCAAGCTGGCTTTCCTAATTGGAATTACGATTGGGGATTTAAATTGTTATATGAGAACGTAACAAACTAACTAAACATGGCCGCTGAAGGCTCATACCATGATAGAGATTAGAATGTAACAAATGTCTACAAGAAAATGGCAGACAACGTCATGCGGTACAGGTTTGCTAGGATACCACGTCTTATTTAAACCAGGAAGTGTAGCAATATGGTGCCACTCCAGTAGACGTCTTGATGACGATACGCGTAGGGCGGAGCCACAGCGTCACTTCTGGTATACGAGTGTGGAATGCAGAGGAGACAGCACTTCCTATTTTAAACTGCGCTATTGATTTTTACACACTGTAAGGGCATACTTTTAATTTATACGAGTAAGATAGTTAAAAAGTTATTGCACTATGGAGGTTTCAATTTCTTCCCACATACACTGAGTCAAAAACCGAGGAGAAGGGGCTCCAAAGAGGCTTAAGCATTTAAGGTTTTTTCCAGCTAATACAGCAGTGAAGCTGTGAAAGGCGCAACACCCCCTAGTGGGGAGAGTTCTCTGGTAAGAGCGTATATGAGAAGAGCACGGTTTGGAGCACCTATATGTATATTTACTCACCAGGCACAAGCAGAGAAGAAAGTCACTTGATTTATCGTGAAAGACTGTTTTTGATGATTTTTTTGAAGACACAGTCACTCAGTTCATATATTTCTATTTTTATTTTTCATTTTAAATTTTTATTTTCATCTACATTTGTATTTTTATATGTTTTTATAGATTATTCCCTATTATCAACTAACTTTTCAGTTTGTGGACAATTAATGGAATGATATTAGCACTGGCATTATTTGAATAGCACCAAGTCACTTTATAGCACAGGTTGCACCATATATATCCTTCTAAGGAGCACTTGATTTGTCATTTGAGGACATTATTAGTCCATAGCACACGACACGTTTACGTAGCAGGTTTATTTATTTATTTATTGCTTTGGGATTTGCACATTGAGTATTGGACAGCACTTGTCACTTTAAATAAATACACTAACCTTAGGCAGCACCATTGCCACCATATTCCTATATATTTCTCATCTTCAGACCCCACTTAGTAGGTGTCACGGTGGAGGCCGCAGCTAATAGTATCAGATCAGGAGATTATTACCTGACCTCAGCGCGGGACATTCTCTATTTGCACTGCAGCTGGTGTTACAGGATGTGCCACAATGACACAGGCAAAGTGAGCCAGCACCTGGCTACATATATACACTATATTGTCAAAAGTATTGTGACGCTTGCCTTTACACGCACATGAACTTTAATGACCTCCCAGTCTTGGTCCGTAGGGTTCAATATTGAGTTGGCCCACCCTTTGCAGCTATAACAGCTTCAACTCTTCTGGGAAGGCTGTCCACAAGGTTTAGGAGTGTGTCTATGGGAATGTTTAACCATTCTTCCAGAAGCACATTTGTGAGGTCAGGCACTGATGTGGACGAGAAGGTTTGGCTCATAGTCTCCACTCTAATTCATCCAAAAGGTGTTCTATCGGGTTGAGGTCAGGACTCTGTGTAGGCCAGTTAAGTTCCTCCACCCAAAAAGCTCATCATGTCTTTATGGACCTTGCTTTGTGCACTGGTCCAAATCATTTGGTGGAGGGGGGATTATGGTGTGGGGTTGTTTATCAGGGGTTTGGCTTGGCCCCTTAGTTCCAGTGAAGGGAACTCTTATGTTGTCAGCAAGAAATTTTGGACAATTTCATCCTCCCAACTTTGTGGGAACAGTTTGGGGATGGCCCCTTCCTGTTCCAACATGACTGCACACCAGTGCACAAAGCAAGGTCCATAAAGACATGGGGTGGAGGAACTTGACTGGCCTGCACAGAGTTCTGACCTCAACCTGATAGAACACCTTTGGGATGAATTAGAGCAGAGACTGCTAGCCAGGCCTTCTCGTCCACATCAGTGCCTGACCTCACAAATGCGCTTCTGGAAGAATGGTCAAACATTCCCATAGACACACTCCTAAACCTTGTGGACGGCCTTCCCAGAAGAGTTGAAGCTGTTATAGCTGCAAAGGGCGGGCCAACTCAATATTGAACCCTACAGACTAAGACTGGGATGTCATTAAAGTTCATGTGTATGTAAAGGTGGGAATCCCAATACTTTTGACAATATAGTGTATATTTCCTCACAAAGTGTAATCCAACACATTTCAAGGGCATCAGAATCTTACTATTCATCGGGGCTCCAGTGATGGAGAACACCAGAAATGTGGGACTTGCTACAGTTGGAGAGCTATTGGGACAATATTAATACATCTTGCTGGGGAATAAATTACAGAATCCAATTTCAGCAACTTTGGAGCTGCGTACCGACAGAGAATATACCCTCCTCTATAGACTTTCCTATTAATATGAGACTTTAATTTGAGGTGTAGATCCAGCACCTCCTTACCCATCTATTTGTCCTCCTTGCCATTGTCAATGAATAAATGGGAAATCTTCCTGCGGGGGGAACCTGTTTCAGTGACTTCTGTCTAAGAGGGGATTTTCCTTACTTGGAGGAACGTTCTATCTCTTCCTCTTGTGTCTACAGTGCAGGAGATTAAAGAAGATCTCCCAAATGGGACACAGACAACATGAACCACTTCCCGCCCGGCCTATAGCAGAATGACAGCCGCAAAGTGGTTCAGTTATCTTGACTGAGCATCATATGACGCAACCATCGGTGGTGTATTGTGTCACTCTGACACACCGCATTTCCAATCGTGGTAAAGAGCCTCTGACGGAGGCTCTTTACCACGTGATCAGCTGTGACCAATCACAGCTGATCACAGCGTGAACCAGGAAGTGCCGCTAAACGGCTTTCCTCGGTTCGCACTAACAAGGAGAGCCAATCGGTGGCTCTCCTGTCAGAGAGGAGATGTGCACTGATAATCAGCACATTGATTAGCAGCGCGGCACCCATCAGAGGTGCCCACCACAATGCCAATTAGTGCCCACCCAAATCACCATTCAGTGCCCATTAAAGTGCCAATCAGTGCCCTTCAGTAAGCCTATCAGTGCCCTTCACAGATGCCAATCAGTGCCTATCAGTAATGTTTGTCAGTACCTCTTCATCAGTGCTGCCTATCAGTGCCATCTATCAGTGCCACCAATTAGTGCCCATCAGTGCCGCCTATCAGTGCCCAACAGTGCTACATATCAGTGCCACCTATCAGTGCCCATCAGTACTGCATATCAGTGCCCATCAGTACTACATATCAGTGCCACCTATCAGTGCCCATCAGTACTGCAGATCAGTGCCGCCTATCAGTGCTGCCTATCAGTGCCCATCAGTGCTACATATAAGTGCAGCCTATCAGTGCCCATCAGTACTGCATATCAGTGCCCATCAGTACTGCATATCAGTGCCACCTATCAGTACCCATTAGTGCTACATATCAGTGCCGCCTATCAGTACCCATCAGTGCTACATATCAGTGCCGCCTATCAGTGCTGCCTATCAGTGCCCATCAGTACTGCATATCAGTGCCACCTATCAGTACCCATCAGTGCCGCCTATCAGTGCTGCCTATCAGTGCCCATCAGTGCTACATATCAGTGCCGCCTATCAGTGCCCATCAGTACTGCATATCAGTGCCGCCTATCAGTACTCATCAGTGCTACATATCAGTGCCCATCAGTACTGCATATCAATGCCACCTATCAGTGCCCATCAATTCTACATATTAGTGCCGCCTCATCAGTGCCCATCAGTGAAGGAGAAAACACATTTTTATAACAGAAACAAAGAAAAACTTATTTTTTTTTCAAAAATGTCAGTCTTATTTAGTTTGTTTAGCAAAAATAAAAAACCCCAGAGGTGATCAAATACCACCAAAAGAAAACTCTATTTGTGGGAAGAAAATGATAATAATTTGATATGTAAATTAATAATAAATGATACACTATAAACTTGCCCTCACCAATAGTGTGATCAAATAGCAGCGCTAAAAAATAACTAAAAAAATCTAAAAGAAAAAAAGTATATATATTTATATATACGTGATTACTAATTGTGATACCTAAATTAACAGCTGTTTGTTGACAGTACTAAATGTGACAGGGAGCGCCATACGAGTGAGCGGGGAAGTGGCTACGGGAGACTCCGGGGAACGGGTGAGAGTGTCACCATCCA
Organism: Aquarana catesbeiana; assembly: GCF_042186555.1. Classification (NCBI taxonomy): domain Eukaryota; kingdom Metazoa; phylum Chordata; class Amphibia; order Anura; family Ranidae; genus Aquarana; species Aquarana catesbeiana. The sequence continues at coordinate 320,387,271 of NC_133330.1, forward strand.
ATAGATTACCTGGGTCCGCCGTGACCACCATACGTCCAGTTAGCGTTTGAAGTGTTGTTGGTGATGACCATGATTGCTGTGCTTATTTCGCTTGATTGAAATTTGTGAAATGTGAGTTCAATGGTGGAGGAGAGTGTCATTTTTTATTAAAGTTTGTTGCGTTACTGCACTATTGGATCGCTTTTCCTTTCTTTCATGTGGAGAGAGCGTTTGCATATAAACTCTGGATTACTAAGCGGGGATTGATTGGAGGTTATCATTTTGCCCCCTACTGTGTGGGAAAAGCCTGTGAGCCGAACACGAGAGTGTAAGGCAAAAAGAGCTGGTGAGTTTACTCGCTGAAGGGGAGTGGAAGTCACAATCACAGCGGTGTGGTGGAACATATTATCACTGAAGATTATATATTTGATATTACCACCATTATTCACTACGTATCACTCAATTTTTGGACCTTATATGTTGAACATTTTTTCTTTAGATTATTACACAGATGGGTCACACTATGTCTGTTTATTAGAAACACTTATTCATTTAGTACTGTCAACAAACAGCTGTTAATTTAGGTATCACAATTAGTAATCACGTATATATATAAATATATATACTTTTTTTCTTTTAGATTTTTTTAGTTATTTTTTAGCGCTGCTATTTGATCACACTATTGGTGAGGGCAAGTTTATAGTGTATCATTTATTATTAATTTACATGACTTTGTATTATTAAGTGGCTGCTTAGAGTGAGGGGCTAGTCCCATGAGCACAGTGTTTGGCACATAGAAGGGGGCGGATTACCTGTGTACCATATCAGTAATAAATAATTTGATATGGGTACAGTGTAGCATGACCGCGCAATTGTCATTCAAAGTGTGACAGCGCTGAAAGCTGAAAATTGTCCTGGGCAGGAAGGGGGGAAGCGCCCGGTATTGAAGTGGTTAAAAAAACAAAGCAGGAGATTTGACCATTTTATACTCCATTTAAAGTGGTATTAAACCCAAAAGCAAATATGTAAAAAAAAAAATTGCAGTTTACCAATAAGATGTGGTGGCTGCATTCGTTTTCTTTTTTTTTTTAGGCTTTTTACCTCTGTTTTCACCCAGCGATCAGGTCAGTAACACATCTCCTGTATTAGAGTGCCCCCACTCTGGATGAAGGAGCACAGGCGGCATCTTTGGACAGCAGCATGGTCAGTCTTGGGGAGCGTTAAATGTACTGGCAGATTTAAATGCACTAACAAATTGAAGCTAAACTCCAGCTAATACTTTATAAGCAGTTACAGCAAACAGTTTTTTTTTCCTTTTTGGATAAAGGTTTTACATAAATAAATAAAAGCTGATCATTGTAAGCACCCCTCGGTGATAGTTAAGTTTGTGCTATCCCTGTAAACCGATACATTTTGCAGGAAAGCTTGTTCTGTTAAAAGACAAAAGACTTACTGGCTGGATCAGCAGGTGAAAAGAATGAAAGAAAGCCTAAATGATAAAACGAATGCAGCCACCACATCTAAGAATTGGTAAGCTGCAATATAATAAATGTTTGCTGTTGGAGTTTAAAGTGATACTGAACCTTTGATTTTTTTATTTTTTTTTAATAAAAAATAACAAACATGTTATACTTACCTGCTCTGTACAATGGTTTTGCACAGAGCAGCCCGATCCTCTTCTTCTGGGGTTCCCCGTTGGAGCTCCAGGCCCCTCCTCTTCATCAGGTGCCCCCACGGAAAGCCACTTTCCATGGGGGCACCCGTGCAGGCTCGCTCCCAAGTCCTGTTGCTGCGTCCATTGACACAGACTCGGCCCGCTCTCCACTCCCGTGTCACAGCTTCTGATTGACAGCAGTGGGAGCCAACGGCACCTGTTGCTATAAATCTGCCCAATGAGGATAAAGACAGCAGCTGGAGCCGCTGTGCTCATGCACCTCGCTGGATTGGGCTCAGGTAAGAAAAAGAAGGGGTCTTGGGGAGGAGCGGCAGCACAGAAAGTTTTTCACCTGAATACATAGAATGCATTTATGTGAAAAACCTTAAAGGGGTTGTTTACCCTCTCCGTTTTTCACCTTAATGCATTCTATGCATTAAGGTGAAAAACATTTTTCAATGCAGCAGCGCCCCCGAGCCCCCCTTATACTTACCTGACGGTGTCTCGTCTCCTGATTGGATAGATTGATAGCAGCACAGCCATTGGCTCCCGCTGCTGTCAATCAAATCCAATGACGTGAGGGGACGGGGCCGAGTCATACATTCAGTGGCTATGGACACTGAATGCTGGACTCGGGAGCGCGCCCGCAAGGTAACCCCCTCGGGGAAGCGATTCTCCTAGGGATTTTTCCACCGCAATATCACAGTCCCGATATAAGTCGCTGACTGCCACCATTACTAGTAAAAAATAAATAAAAAATAAATAAATAAAAATATCTTATAGTTTGTGGACGCTATAACTTTTGCGCAAACCAATCAATATAATCAATATAAGCTTATTGGGATTTCTTTTTACCAAAAATATGTAGCAGAATACATATTGGCCTAAATTGATGAATAAATTTGATTTGTTACTTTTTTTTTATTGGGTATATTTTATAACAGAAAGTAAAAAATATTGTTTTTTTTTTTTTTTTTTTTTCAATATTATCAGCTTTTTTTGTTTGTAGCGCAAAAAATTAAAACAGAAGAGGTGATCAAATACCACCAAATGAAAGCTCTATTTGTGGGAAAAACACATAGAATGCATTTAGGTGAAAAACCTTAAAGGGGTTGTAAACCTTCGCCGTTTTTCACCTTAATGCATTCTGTGAAAAACATTTTTCAATGCAGCAGCGCCCCCGAGCCCCCCCCCTTATACTTACCTGAGCCCCGAAATTTGCGCAACGGGAACGAGCACACCAGCTCCGGCCGGTGTCTCGTGTCCTGATTGGATAGATTGATAGCAGAGCAGCCATTGGCTCCTGCTGCTGTCAATCAAATTCAATGACGCGAGGGGGCGGGCCGAGTCATACATTCAGCGGCTATGGACACCGAATGCTGGACTCGGGAGCGCGCCCGCAAGGTAACCCCCTCGGGGAAGCGCTTCCCCGAGGGGGTTATCTAATGCGGGGAGGAGCCGAGATAGACGCCGAGGGACCCCAGAAGAGCAGGTTCGGGGCCACTCTGTGCAAAACAAGCTGCACAGTGGAGGTAAGTATGATATGTTTGTTATTTTAAATTAAAAAAAACAAACACTTACAATCACTTTAAGGTTTTAGGGTCCTTTCACACTGGGGCGGTTTGCAGGCGCTATTGCGCTAATAATAAGCGCCTGCAAACCGACCCAAAAGTGCCGCTGCTTTCATTCCAGTGTGAAAGCCCCAAGGGCTTTCACACTGGAGCGGTGCGTTGGCAGGACGGTAAAAAAAGTCCTGCTAGCAGCATCTTTGGAGCGGTGAAGGAGCGCAGTGTATACCGCTCCTTCACCGCTCCTGCCCATTGAAATCAATGGGACGGCGCGGCTATACTGCTGGCAAAGTGCCTCTGCAGAGGCGCTTTGCAGTGGTTTTTAACCATTTCTCGGCCGCTAGCGGGGGGTAAAACCGCCCCGCTAGCGGCCGCATACCGACGGTAAAGTGCCGCTTACAATAGCGGCGCTTTACCGCCGACGCCCGCCCCAGTGTGAAAGGGCTCTTACAAACACTTTAATACTGCTTTAGAAACTAAAAAAATAATAATAATAATTCAAAAGCCAATATAAAGGAATAGTAGTGGTAGAATAAAAAGCAGATGTGGGTTTATCTCATTTTTTTTTTTTTTGTGTAAGGGCTAGTTCACACCACATGTGTTCCATGTGCTTTCTTTCAACATCCAAGAAAGTAGGTTATATGGTTTCCAATGGCATAGTTCACACCAATGCTTGCAGTTCGTGTGTTCCAGTTCCCGAAAAAAAAAAAGAGAACGTGCTGCATTTTTCCTTCATGGAACTGTACTGGAACGCGGTAAAGCGCAATAAAAATGCACCGAAATGCACTTACACGCATCAAAACACTCCGGACCCCAGTACAGTGGAAAAAAAAAACAGGGGAAAAGAAGAGAAAAAGCATCTGGAACCCAATCTGGAAAACGCATCAGAAAGGCATCAAAAACACGCATGCAGAAACTCATCTGGAACGGATCTGGAGGACGTTTTTGTGGTGTGAACTAGCCCCAATTCTACTTTAAGGGGGCGTGGCAGGGGGTGTGTCCTATGCCTACATACCTTTGCTAATAGGTGTCCCTCGTTCCCATCTCAAAAAGTTGTATGCCTTCCTCCTCTTCTGGGATGTATGACATCATTTGCCTAGGCCAGCAACCAGAAAGTGACTGGAGGAATTAAAAAAGAAAAAAAAAAGTTGATACAACTAAATGCAAAATACGTTCCTATCTTTTTACCAATGCTAGTAAGGATGAAAAGTAGCCACTGTTGATTCAGAGAGTGAAGTTCCCCTCTAAGAACAAGGGACGCATGTGCAATAGAAGTCACAGAAGTGTTCCTATGTCTTTAGTAGTAGATTTACTGCTACAGGGCAGCTGCACTGCGCAGGATCTTGTAAATATATGTGATCCTGCACTTCCGGGTATCGGGCGCGAGGGCGTACCGGCGTGCTTCCGCTGTGATTTTACACAGCGGGTCTGTGGACCCAATCTCCACCGGCACCGGCTATTCGGTACACTGACAGAATGACAGTCTGTCTATGTAAACAAGGCAGATCGCCGTTCTACAGAAGGCATGGATCCTGTGTCTCTGCAAAGCAGAAATTCCGATCCATGCCTTCCATTAGTAAAACCCCCTCCCCCACTACACTGAATCACCAGCTAGGGATACACTTAACCCTTTGATCGCCCCTGATGTTAACCCCTTCCCAGCCAGTGTCATTAGTACAGTGACCGTGCATTTTTTTATTACCGATCACTGTACTGGTGTCACTGTTCCCTGAAAAAGCGATTTTTTTCACCGCAATATCACAGTCCCAATATAAGTTATAAAATATATATAAAAAAATAAAAACTGCAGAGGTGATCAAATACCGCCAAAAGAAAGCTCTGTTTGTGATAAAAAAAGGACATCAGTTATATTTGGGTACACCGTCGCACAACCGCGCAATTGTCAGTTAAAGCAACGCTTTCAAATTTCCTTGCTACACCCCGCACTCCTCCACAGTAAGAATACACTGAGAAGGGGGCAAGCGGACATCTTGTTACACCCACCGGAGTTTTGCATTTCACACTTATTTTTAACAGTAAACAAAGCTTATAAGGTCAAATACAGTATATAGAAATCCGACGGACTGTTTAGATGTTGAATTTTAAAAGCAGCGGCAAACCTGCTGATCTCACAGGTTTGCTAATCTGACAGAACACCTCTGCTTTTATAATTCAACATGTAAACAGTCTGATGGATTTCTATATACTGTATTTGACCCTATAAGCTTTGTTTACTGTTAAAAAAAAGTGTGAAATGCAAAACTCCGGTGGGTGTAACAAGATGTCCGCTTGCCTCCTTCTCGTAGTATCCTTACTGGGGAGAAGTGCGGGGTGTAGAAAGATGGCGGCAACGGAACGTCACTTCCGTTACAAATTCTGACGGGTCGCCAAATCTGATGAAACACCTGCATAGGTAGTTCTTTTGTAAAAATGAACTTTACTTTTAAACAAAAACCGGAAAAGGCGACACTGGCAGCGAAATTGTTAATATACAGATTTCATGCGTCTTTAAAAACATATCGCGCACGCGCAGTAGCATTCACTGAAGCTTCCATGAGTTGTTAAACGTGTCACGCATGCCCAGTAGGAGTCACTGAAGCGTTCCATAAGGGTGTAAAAATATCACGCATGCGCAGCAGGAGTCACTGAGGAAACGCCCTCGTCACGTTTCCAGTTCGGGGCCTTGCGTTCACTTAGGTGTCCTTTCGTATGCCTGTATAAGCCATACATCCTCCTGACCTGATAGGCGCTCTCTTCGTCTCGGAAGTCTGCCATTGCGACATCAGCGGGCCCGCCAGGAACAGACCGGAAGCCGGCGAGTGATTCGTGTGCGCGTCGTAGGATCAGGACTCACAGAGGGCGAATGGATTCGGGGTCCTTTATCACCGAGCCGATGGAGGCCGCCAAGATGTCTTCTAAGAATTTCCGCGTCAGTGACGGAGACTGGATCTGTCCGGACAAGAAGTGAGTGAGGCGGCGGGGTGTGGGGGAGATGGAGGGGAGAGGCCGAGGCCTGAGAGAGAGAGAGAGAGAGAGGGAGAGAGGGAGAGAGAGAGAGAGAGAGAGAGAGAGAGAGAGAGAGAGAGAGAGAGATTAGTGCTGCTGGAGGACTACAACTCCCAGCAATCACACAGGACAGCGGCCTTATTCCAGTCAGGAGTGTCAATGAATATAAAGAGGACCTGTGATCACCAATACACCCAGAGCAGACATGTCCTCGTGGGGGGTGCACATTCTGGGCCCCCCCATGTCTTCCTATGTGGGGGGGTGCACATTCCAGGCCCCCCCCCATGTCCTCACGCGGGGGTGCACATTTCAAGGCCCCCCCCGTGTTTTCCTGTGTGGGGGGGGTGCACATTCCAGGGCCCCCGTGTCTTCCTATGTAGGGGGGGTGCACATTCTGGGCCCCCATGTCCTCATGTGGGGGGGGGTGCATATTCTAGGGCCCCCATGTCCTCATGTGGGGGGGGGGTGCATATTCTAGGGCCCCCGTGTCCTCATGTGGGGGGGGGGGTGCATATTCTAGGGCCCCTGTGTCCTCATGTGGGGGGGGGTGCATATTCTAGGGCCCCCATGTCCTCATGTGGGGGGGGGGTGCATATTCTAGGGCCCCCGTGTCCTCATGTGGGGGGGGGGTGCATATTCTAGGGCCCCCGTGTCCTCATGTGGGGGGGGGTGCATATTCTAGGGCCCCCGTGTCCTCATGTGGGGGGGGTGCATATTCTAGGGCCCCCATGTCCTCATGTGGGGGGGGTGCATATTCTAGGGCCCCCATGTCCTCATGTGGGGGGGGTGCATATTCTAGGGCCCCCATGTCCTCATGTGGGGGGGGTGCATATTCTAGGGCCCCCATGTCCTCATGTGGGGGGGGTGCATATTCTAGGGCCCCCATGTCCTCATGTGGGGGGGGTGCATATTCTAGGGCCCCCATGTCCTCATGTGGGGGGGGTGCATATTCTAGGGCCCCCATGTCCTCATGTGGGGGGGGTGCATATTCTAGGGCCCCCATGTCCTCATGTGGGGGGGGTGCATATTCTAGGGCCCCCATGTCCTCATGTGGGGGGGGGTGCATATTCTAGGGCCCCCATGTCCTCATGTGGGGGGGGGTGCATATTCTAGGGCCCCCATGTCCTCATGTGGGGGGGGTGCATATTCTAGGGCCCCCATGTCCTCATGTGGGGGGGGTGCATATTCTAGGGCCCCCATGTCCTCATGTGGGGGGGGGTGCATATTCTAGGGCCCCCATGTCCTCATGTGGGGGGGGGTGCATATTCTAGGGCCCCCATGTCCTCATGTGGGGGGGGGTGCATATTCTAGGGCCCCCATGTCCTCATGTGGGGGGGGGGTGCATATTCTAGGGCCCCCATGTCCTCATGTGGGGGGGGGTGCATATTCTAGGGCCCCCATGTCCTCATGTGGGGGGGGGTGCATATTCTAGGGCCCCCATGTCCTCATGTGGGGGGGGTGCATATTCTAGGGTCCTCATGTGGGGGGGGTGCATATTCTAGGGCCCCCATGTCCTCATGTGGGGGGGGTGCATATTCTAGGGCCCCCATGTCCTCATGTGGGGGGGGTGCATATTCTAGGGCCCCCATGTCCTCATGTGGGGGGGGTGCATATTCTAGGGCCCCCATGTCCTCATGTGGGGGGGGTGCATATTCTAGGGCCCCCATGTCCTCATGTGGGGGGGGTGCATATTCTAGGGCCCCCATGTCCTCATGTGGGGGTGCACATTCCAGGCCCCACTGTGTCGTCCTGTGTTGGGGGGTGCACATTCCAGGCCCCACCGTGTCCTGTGTTGGGGGGGCTGCACATTCCAGGCCCCCCCCGTGTCGTCCTATGTGGGGGGTGCACAATCCAGGGCCCTTCATGTGGGGGTGCACATTCCAGGGCCCCCCCCGTGTCGTCCTATGTGGGGGGTGCACAATCCAGGGCCCTTCATGTGGGGGTGCACAATCCAGGGCCCTTCATGTGGGGGTGCACAATCCAGGGCCCTTCATGTGGGGGTGCACATTCCAGGGCCCCCCCATGTCGTCATGTGGGGGTGCACATTCCAGGGCCCCCCCATGTCGTTGGGTTGCACATTCCATCCCCCCTATGTCCTCATGTGGGGGGTGCACATTCCAGGCCCCCCCGTGTCGTCCTATGTTGGGGGGTGCACATTCCAGGCCCCCCCTTGTCCACCTGTCTTGCAGCCAGTCTCTGAAAACTGATCTTCAGTGCAGCGGCTTGTAGGAGTTCAAGAAGCGATATGCGATACTCCCCTGAATACCGGTGTTTTCTTTTCAGGGATGCACCAATATAGGTGCCGATAACCGAGTATTTTCACAAGTACTAGTGAACTAGCAATGCCACTGACACCCCCCCCCCCCCCCCATGTTTTGGCACCTGGGGCAGACCGCCTCCCCCCGCTCCCCCTTGGTATGCCTCTGCAAGGATCCGCCTCACATCCTGTCCTCTCTCCTCCACAGAGAAGCTGAGTGCCGATATTGTGACGTGGTGATGGGGGAGCTGTGCCTGGTCAGTAGTCACTCCATAAGACGCAGGGACATTTCCCCCCATTTTTTAGGGGGAAGAAAGTGCATCTTATTGTGTGAAAAATACAGTAGTTATGTGAAACTTGTGCTTGCTTTTTTTGCCCAGATATCCAATTCTGGGTCCAACTTGAGATAGTCTATAGGGGGGGATCATGTAAACATCCCTCGTGACAGTAATCGGTGGTGACAGGTACTCTTTATGGAGGGATCGGGGGTCTAAAAGACCCCAAGCCCCTCCTTTGCACTTCAAAGTATTCAGATCGCCCAAAACTGCGATTCTGAATACTTTTTTCATTTTTTTTATACGGTGCCATTGGCAGCCGAGTAATCCGGAAATGACATCTCTCCTGTGTTTACGGAAATAAGACTGGAAGGAAGCTGTTTCCGGCTTCCTTCCAGTCTTACTTTAGCCGACGGAAGTGCTGGGTTGCGCATCGGTTGTTACCCCTGAAGAATCGGCCGCCCGTTCTAAAAAAAACGGCAGCTGCATGCATCATCCCGGTACAACCCCTTAAAGCTGAGGCCGCATGTGTGCGTGGGGTTAATGTACAAGGTAACTCTAGGGGGAAATTCCAGTTTAAACCGGAGTGTTTTTTTAATTTTGCTTCCTGTTTTAAAAATAGTGCATAACGTTGTCTTAAAATACACAAAGTAATTATATCCCTTTTCGGAGCTGGTGATTGTAATGATTAACTTGCATGTGAAGGTCACACATTGTACACAATTTATCACATAGTTATTATGGATTGTCTGCTATGTACAGAGAGAAGTGAACATTGGCTTTGTTTCAAGACGGCTCAGGCAGAGTTATCTAGCGCAAATAATATACAATATATATATATATATAGCACACGGAGAGCATACATTACCCAGCTGTTTCTTCTTTTAGATGTGCCAATGTGAACTTTGCCAGAAGGACAAGCTGTAACCGATGCGGACGAGGTGAGATTTTGATATACTTGTTTACTCAAGTTTCCGGATATTTTCTGGTCCTGAATATTCACCGTTTTTTATGTTCTACTTAGAAAAAACAACTGATGCGAAAATGATGAAAGCTGGAGGGACAGAGATTGGGAAAACTTTGGCGGAAAAGAGTCGCGGGTTGTTCAGTGCTAATGACTGGCAATGCAAAACGTAAGCTGTTCATAAACTTGTGTGTTGTGTAGTCTTTGTAAAAAAAAAAAAAAGTATCATACATCGAGGCGTGCACTTGTATGCCTTCTCTGAACATTGACCAGGGGGGTAGAAACCTGTGCTAGCTACCTGCCTGTTAAGAGAAGGAAACTTACCCTGTTTTTGCCATCTGTGTCCCAGTGGAGAGATTTACTTTCACTTCCTGTCCCATAGCCAAACAGGAAGCGAGAGGAAATCCCTGCAAATTAAGGGAATTTCTTGGGGACCCCCAGGTCACCAGAACTAGTGTCCCCATTGGATGATTCCCCTCTACTACTTTTTTTGGGATTTTTTTTTTACTTTCTTTGATAATAGTAAACAGGACAAATAGAGAGGGAGAATCTCCCCAACAGGGACACAGACAGCAAAAAAAAAACCTGACCGATGTTCTAATTCTTCTTCCCACTATCCAAAACTAAAAAAGAGTTTTGCCTTTTAGTTACTCTTCAGGTAGAGGTGCACGGAATGGAATTTTGGTACCGGAAATGCAGGATGCAATTGGCCAAAAAAACAAAGCTGACAAGTTTTTTTTTTTTTAAATTAAAATATATATATTACACACACACACACAGTATATAATATAGTGTGTGTTTTTTGTTTGTTTTTTTTTGTTTTTTATATCGTGAATTTAAATGAATATGAATTTTATTGTTGGCCGTTATTGGCACCTTTAGCGCAAGAAAAATCCATCCCTTTTTAAATTCTATGTATCTCTTCTCACTGGCCCCTTGCGCTCCCATTGTGGTGTTAAAAATCTTGCTTACTGCATTTTTGGTCCGTTTAAAAAAAATTAAAAAAAAAAAATAAAAAAAAATGCACCTCCCCGTTGAAATGCATTAAAAATGCAGCAAGAACGCATCAATAACACACCTGTTTTGTTTTAGATGCGGTTTTTTTGAGTCACATGACCTATGAAACGCACAATAAGCACAGTAAAAACGTGGTAAAATCATGGCAAAATAGTTTTCGCCACCTTTTTCTCTTATCGGCAAAATGCACCATTTTAGACCATTATGTTTCGGTGCACCTCTAGTCTTGAGTGTGGAATTTCCCTGCTACTAACCAGTTGGCTTTTTCCTGTTGCTAGGATGGGATGTATGTAAGGGAAACACTGATACTTCCATTTTGCATAGTCCTACAGAGTGTATATAGAATCATTTATGGATCAGTCTATGCTGCAGAAAAGCCTAAACTCCTGCTACAGTCATATAGATACACACAGCAATATTCCATAAAAGTCAGCCTTTTTTTTTTTTTTTTTTTTTTTTTTTTTTTTTTTTTCCTTAAGGTTTTTAGTTGTAGAAGAAAAGAAAGACCAACAAACTCAACTCGCCGGGTGTTGGCAGGAAAAGCGCTGCCAATTTTAGCAGTGCTTTTCGGCCGCTGGCGAGGTGCTTTTAACCCTCGCTAGTGACCAAAGAAAGGGTTAAAAGCGCCCGTGTTGCGGCGCTGCCGAATCGCTTTGCTGGTGCTTCGGCAGGGCTGCCCGTTAATTTCAATGGGCAGGGCGTTTTTGGAGCAGTGTATACACCGCTCCCAACCCGCCCCAAAGATGCTGCTTGCAGGACTTTTCATAACACCCTGCAAGTGCGCACCGCCCCAGTGTGAAAAGTCATAAGGAAATGAATGGGGAGGCGGTTTTCAGGAGTTAGAGGCTATTTCTAGCGCTAAAATACCTGAAAACCGCCTCAGTGTGAAAGCAGCCTTAAAGTGGAGGGCCACCCTGAAAAAAAAAATTACCAAAAATCCTAAAAAAAAATAAAAAAAAAACATTTGAAAAAAAAAAATATTTAAACTTACCTAAACCCTTGTTGCTAGGCAGTCTTCCTAATCTGCCTCTTCCTTTTCCGCAGCGTGTTCTGCTCCTCGGTGAGTGGCCCCGTTGTCTTCTGGGAACTGTGTGTGTTCCCAGAACACCACGGGGCCATTCACAGAGCGCCGCTCGCGCGTGCGCAGTAGGAAACTGGCAGTGAAGCCGCAAGGCTCCACTGCCCGTTTCCCTTACCTAGGATGGCGGTGCTGGGACCCGAGAGCTGAGGGACGGGTTGGCCTCAGGCGGCCGACATCACGGGCAACCAGGACAGGTAAGTACTTATTTACAGTGTTTGTAGCTGCTGAATTTTATTCATTTTTTTTTTTTTTTTTTTTACCGCCGGAATGCCGCTTTAAGGCCCGTACACACGATACGTAAATCGGATGGAAAAATTCGTACAGCGAGCTGTCTGCCGATTTTCGGATTGTTGGTACGGTGCTTTCGACAGCCGATTTTTGCTTTTTCGTCAGACAAAAGCTGGATGTGCAGAGTATAAAATTTTGGTCGGATGTGAACTCTGTCCGATTTTCGTTTCATTAGTACGGTTTTCGTTTGAAAAAAATCGGAAGAGCAACACTACACCTGCTCAGAAACAAAAGAATACATACAAAACTATTCAACACATTACTTCACTTCTGACGTTGTATTCTGTCATACGAAAATTTTCGGATTGGGAGTAACCTCGTCACTTTCGACATGAGACTAGCATGCCACAAAAAAAACAGATTTTCGGTCGACCGAAAATCTAAACATGAAACGTGTACGAGGCTTTTAGAGTTTTCTGAGGGATATTATTACTCGACTACCAGCTGTCATACATCTCTTCATTATTGGTCCATTTTTCAGTTTCTGTGATTTGACTGACAGTTAATTGGTCATGCAACACTGTACCCAAATGAATTTTATATAATTTTTTTTCTTTCAAGACAGAGCTTTCTTTTGGTGATATTAAATAAAAACCTGATTTTTTACATTCCATGTAATGGGGGAAAAAAAAAAACGACGAACAAAATAAAGAAAACTGATTCCCCCCCCCTTTCTGTTAAGATTTTTTTTTTTTTTTTAATTGTATGATTTATAACACTAGACCCCAAAATCGACCTCTTTGTGGAAAGTAGACACCCCAGGGTGATCTCATTTTTTGCTTCAATTTTTCGGAAATTAGGAAACATGCTGGCGATTATTATACAGGCACTAAAGAGACAGGACGCAGATAAGGAGGGAGGTTAAAAAAGTGATACTAAACGCACACTGTTAAATTTACATTATCCCTTCTATATCTGTAAAGATGATGGCACTATAATTATTTTAATAAAAACAATTGAAATTCCTGTTTTTTTTTTTTTTTTTGATGGATATACTGCTATCACATGACCCAGATCTTTACCAGCCTGTCTGCAGGGAAACATTAACATGAGAAGCTTTTAGTCCTCTGCTGCTGGTCATATGTTTAATAAAAAATAAAAGCCTTTGGAATACAGAGTAAAAATTTAATATCAATAAACTGTTTAAAATTGGCATACAAATATAATATTTGCAATAAAATCTTTATTATTTTTTGGCAATAACATGGTGTGGGTGGATTTCTGGCAGTCACAGGCTGTGTCACGCCCTTCCAGCCCGTGTCTTAGAATAAGAGGGAGGTGAAGCCTCCATCAATCTACATGTAATATCCCACCCCCATTGTGTTTAGCTGGTTAGTGGGCATGGAGGAGGAGGGAGGGAGTGGACTGGCATTTACCACTGTGTATACGCCCACATGTGTGACAGGGAGGGCTCAGCATAGAAACTCACTGAAAACTGAGCATGTGCAGAGCTGCCGATATGCAAAATCCTTAGCTGAATTGGGGACATGGACAGAAGCGGGAGATGGTGAACAGCAGGATCAACCAGGTTTTTTACAGAAAAAGCTAAGGCTGGCCATACACGTTCGCATCTTGGCCAGTTCAGCACTATCTGTGTTGATGGGGGGGGGGGGTGATTGTGCAAGTTTCTTTCCTGCAGCCTGTGGTTGCAAAGAAGTAATTTGCACCATGTATGGCCAGCTTAACTTGGCCATTGTATTGGCTGTCTCCTCTTGCTAATATAAACATGCTCATTGTAGTGTCTTAAAAGAAACTTAATTTTTCATTGTATGAATATAATGCTGGTTCAAGCTTTGATTAATTGAAAACACTACCCCCCCCCTTTTTATTTTTTTTTATTTTTTTATTTTTTTTTCCTGCGCTAAGTATGTAACTGTTTCATAGATGTGCAAGTTACTAAAGTGTTGTTTTGTTTCTGTTCTAGATGTGGGAATGTAAATTGGGCCAGACGATCAGAGTGTAACATGTGTAATACACCAAAGTATGCCAAACTGGAAGAAAGAACAGGTATGACCTCAATGTCATTATTTGTAAATGTGTTTTGTTTTTTTTGTGTATTTAATAGATTAAAACCTTTTTGGGTGTTCATTTCATTGGCCAGAATATTAATTTGTTCTGTCCATTGAAATGAATGAAGGTTAAAGCGCTAAACGTTCCTAACGTTGACACGTTTAACAAGCTTCAAGCGTTTTTTCTGCCAAAACGCTGCTGTTCCTGGACACACTGGCAGATTTTTTTTTTTTTTTTTCTTTCCTGCCTCTAAAAGCCCCTGCCACCAAACGCTACTAAAAGTCTGTGTGTGCATGGACACATAGGCTAGCATGCAGGGGAAAAAAAAAACATCTGACATCCCAGGGAGCAGCTGCACAAACGTACAGTGTGCACACAGAATGTTTAAAAAATGCCTGTGCAGCTGTCAAAAAGAAGCAGCGCTAAAAATGCGCTTTTAGTCTTGGTTTTTGAATAGTGCTAAGATGCGTTTTTACAGTAAAAACGCTAAAAGCTTGTTACAGCATTCAGCCACGTTTTTACAGCCAAACAGCCTCTGCTCCTGGACGCACAGGCAGTCAATTTATTTTTTTTACTGCCCCTAAATGTGTTTGCCTCCAAACTCCTCAAAGTTTGTGTGCATGGACAAATAGACTACCATGGAGGGTGGTTCAGTAAGGCAGTTTAAAAAAAAAAAAAAAAAAAAAAAAGTCAGACACCCCTAAAAGCAGCTGCAAAAACGTCCTGTGTGCATGAGCCCTAAATATACTATTGTGAGTGTTTTTGTCCTATAAGATTATTACAAAAAATTGTATCCTACCAGAAATCCAGTGTTTTTCCTGTGCACTTTGCATTGTTATCAGTCCTACTTGGTTCACCCAGGGACTAAAAAACACGTCTCCCCTATGATAAAAAGGGGAGGGGGAGGAGTTCTGTAGTTCCAACACTTTCTGTTCCAGGGTGATAAAGCTGCTCCTCCATAGAATACAGTAAAGTGAGTGTAGCCACTGAAGGATGAACACCTGCCGTGGCTATGATGCTCTGCTTTGTGGCCGTGGCAAAAATTAAACCCCCTGTTACATTTGGTGGCATCACCTCAGCCGAATGCAACAAATTCCCCAGCATTTTCAGGGTTAAAACAGGCAGAGTAGAGGCAACACTGCCTCCCAGTTACTTGTCATCCATCATGGATCGCTTTTCAGAGTGGAGGCCAAGGTATGATGCAGGTGAGAACGAGCCCTTACTGCCAGGATCAGCAGGTGAAGAAATGTTTAACATTTTTGAAGTTCCTCTTTAATGTAGCATCCATTCGTTGTTTCTGATGTATAATTTGATTCTTGTACTACACCTATATCACTATGCAGGATATGGAGGAGGCTTTAATGAACGTGAAAATGTAGAATACATTGAACGAGAAGAGTCTGATGGAGAGTACGATGAGGTAAAAATTGCAGGGATCCTGTAATAGATAGTATTGCTGGCTATGTGTTTTTGTCTTCCACCTGTGTATTTTAAAGTGGTTCTTAACCCATACAACCAACTTTGAGCAATCCCCTCTGCTATAATAAACAATGCCCCCAGTGTGTTTGTTTTTTAGAAAAAAAGCCACTTTGTACCTTATCTCAGAGTGTCGATCGGCGCTCACATGGCCCGTCGCCTCTCGCCTCCTCCTGGCTGACATCAGCGGGGGTTTCCCAGCCTCGCCCGCTGAAGCTGTCGGCTTGAGAGAGGTGGCGGGTCATGTGAGTGCTGATCGGCACTCTGAGATAAGGTACAAAGTGGCTTTTTAAAAAAAAAAAAAAAAAAAAAAAACCAAATGCACTGGGGGCATTGTTTAATATAGCGGAGGGGATTGTTCAAAGGTGGTTGTATTATGAGAGCAGTAGGAGGGGAGACTTGTGGAGTGGATAGAGCTGACACGGAGGGGGGAGGACAAGGGAGAGAGGACAGCAGAGAGCAGATGACGGAGGCACGTAAACTGACTACGGTGTGAGGGCTAAGCAGCCATGATATACCGTGGTCAGTTTATATAGGGGAGGGCAGAAACTCAGGATCAGCCAGGTATTTCATGTGATAGAAGGGGCCTAATTACACAGTACAAGCACTGTGCTGTTGTTCATGCTTTAACCACTTGCCGACCAGCCATACTGTGGCAGGTTGGTTTGGCTGAGCGAATCGCCGTAGGTGTACATCGGGCTCATACACGGCGATCTGTGGAGGTGCGTGGGGGGACCAATCAGCGGGTCCGGCAGACTCTGTCCGCCGGCCGACCCGCGATCGTTCCCTGCAGTGACAGAATGGTGATCTGCCATAGTAAAGAAGGTAGATCTCCGTTCTGTCAGGCGATGACACACATCCTGTCTTTCTGCTATGTAGGAAGACGGATCTGTGTGCTGTTCCAGGCAGCCCATCCCCCATACAGTTAGGGAACACATTTAACCCCTTGATCGCCTCTGATGTTAACTCCTTACCTGCCAGTGCCATTAGTACAATGTCAGTGCATATTTTGATCTGTCTGCCGCAATGTTGCAGTCCCACTAAAAATTATAGATTACTGCCATTACTAGTAAAAAAAAAAAAAAAAAAAAAAAGATGCCATAAATCCCCTATTTTGTAGATGCCATAACTTTTGCGCAAACCAATCAATATGTGCTTATTGGTGTGGTGTGTTTTTTTTTTTTTTTTTTTTTTTTTATTGGGTGTGTTTATAAAGCAGGAAATGTATTTATTTTTTTCAAAATTGTCGGGCATTTTTTGTTTATAGCTCAAAAAATAAAAACCGCAGAGGTGATCAAATACCACCAAAAGAAAGCTGTATTTGTGGGGAAAAAAAAGGACAGTTTTATTTGCATGACCGCGCAATTGTCTGTTTAAAGCGACGCAGTGCCATATAGCAAACAATGGCCTGGTCAGGAAGTGGGTAAATCCTTCTGGGACTGAAGTGGTTAAGGGATCAGGATCCAATTTTTTTTTTTTTTTTTTTTTGTTAAACGCTTTAAAGTATAATTCTGGGATAATACTAGCTAAGCTTAAAACTGCTCCCTCCCTGTACTAACTACCCCGTAGAAGCAAGATGCATATACTTACCTATTCTCAGGGCACTCCGGTCCAGTCATGTGATAAGCCTATGGGTAAAGTCGCTGCACAGACATTTCCAGCCGTTGTGGGATCACTCTCTCTCCCCTGTAGCTGGCGCTGGGGAGATCATTTTTACTGGACGAGAGCAGCCTAAGAATAGGTAAGTATATGCATATTTATTTTACAGGATGGTTAGTATAGTTGTTAGAAGGGTAGGAGCAGTTTTGAGCTTGGTATTACCCCAGAATCTGGATTTTGCTTTATGGACATCAAACTAATAAAAAGCATTGGAACACTAAAAGACAAAAGCTTTGGCAGTAGGTTCAATTACAATGTTCTAAAGTTGGCTGTAATATGATTTCAGTTAGGCTTTGAGTCTTTTCTCTCGGCACTTTAAAGAATCATTCCATCAAAAAATGAATAGGCAGTTGATGTAGACATCACTTGATATTTTTTATACCTTTCTGGAGCTGTTAAATGTGTGTTGGATTTATAAAAATGTATATTATAGAGAAAGCAGCTGGGGAATTGGGAATACACTAAATCGCCAAAGGTTTTTGGACACCTGACCAGGACCTGCACATTCTGTTTTAAAACTACAGGCATTAATTGGAGGACCCCCCCCCCCCCTTCTCCCCCCATCCTTTGCAGCTATAACAGCCTCCACTTCTGGGCAAGACTTTCCACCAGATTTTGGAACTTGTGCTCATTCAGCCAAATGTTGGAAGCAAAGACCTGGCTATAAAACAGATCTTGCCCCCCGCACAGTTACTACTGTGTTTTTTGTTTTATATTCTTCCAAATTTAAAGAATACAACTACTAATAGGACCCTGTATAATTTTGATTGCCCTCATGGTGCCTTCTATATATTGTGGTGGTATTGTGTGTTTTTTTTTTTTTTTTTTTTTTTTTTCCCCATGTTGGTTAATCAACCTAATCAGAAATGGTTTGGAAAATTTTCTCTTTTTATTTCTCTGATTTTAGTTTGGGAGAAAAAAGAAAAAATATCGTGGAAAGCCAGGCAGCTCTAAGGCAGTCGTCATCGTTAAGGCTGAGGAGAAGGCGTCTGGAGGTGAGGAAGAGGAGGGGGATGAAGAGGAGGATGAAGAGGATGCAGATCTGTCAAAATATAAACTGGATGATGTAAGTTGCTATTCATAAACAAATCCATCAATTAATGGCTTCCATTCATAGCCATTCAGTGTGTACTATTGTGTTTATCTCTGTGATTGCATGGTACAGACAGGCCAATCAAAGTGTGTGTGTGTATAGATATAGGGATAGATGGCTGGATAGATAAATATATATTACTGTCGCCAGTCAGTGTCCCTGATCACCTCCACACCGTTATATGATTATGATGACTATGTACTGCACTAGTGACAGTATGTAAAAAAAAAAAAAATATATATATATAATATGATATAATATAATTTTTTTTTTTTTTTTCAATAAATTGTGACAAAAACTAAAACTTCAAAAGACTAGTCATGCCTCTTACGAAATACCTTGGACTGTCTACTTTCCAAAAAGGGACTCATTTGGGGGGTATTTGTACTGTTATGGCATTTACGGGCCTCAAAAAATGATAGGCCGTTGGTACATCAGGATGAATCGATTTGCAAATATATCTACACCATAAATAAATAATATACACTGATTCGGGTTATTTTCACCAGAGAAATGTAGCAGAATACATTTTGGCCGAAATTTTTGAAGAAATCTTTATTTACAAATCTTATAACAAAGAAAAACTTCTTCCCCCCCACTTTTTTTTTTTTTTTTTTTTCCCAGGATTTTTGGTCTTTTTCCTTTGGCATAAAAAACAGTGGTGATTACATACCACCAAAAAAGCTCTATTTTGTGTGGAAAAATATGGGTACAGTGTTGTATGACCCAGTGTGACCGCGCCGAAAATTGGCCTTGGCAGGAAGGGGGTGAAAGTGTCCAGTATTGAAGTGGTTAAAAAGTCCTGAAGCTTTGTTTGTTGACCTAATGTAAGCAGTGCAAGTTTTAGAGCCGGTTCACACAGTGGCGGCTTTAAAGTCGCCCGACTCTGAAGCCGCCCCATACAACGCGGCTTGCAAAACGACTTCTGTATAGAAGTCAATGCAAGCCGCTCCGAAGTCACCCCAAAGTAGTACAGGAACCTTTTTCTAAGTGGGAGCGACTTTAGTTGATCCTATGAGATTGGTTCCATTGTAGAGAATGGAGCATGATTGTCAGGCAGCCAAGTCGCCCCTGTGTGAACCGGCTCCTAAGGCTAAGGAAGGTTTGATTGCTCCAGTTATTTGCATGAATAACTTTTTATATTGTAGTGTTCACAACCCATTATAGTAACTTGTGCTGTTTTAAAGCTAAGAATGTTTCCCTTCCTCTAGGATGAAGATGACGACGATGGTGACCTTTCAAAATATAACCTTGCCAGTGACGAAGAAGATAATAGTAAAAATAAGAAATCCACCCGCAGCAGATCTAAATCTCGATCATCCCATTCCTCCTCCCACTCAAGCTCAAGGTCTAGGTCCAGGTAAACGGGTACAGGTCAAGGGTAAAGCCGGGCAAAATGTCAGTATCTAAACTTTCTTACTTCATATATACTATACTAGAGACTTGAACTGCCATGCAATATGCATTTAGAGTTTTATTGTTTTCTCTTCACAATTTTTATTTTTTATTTTTTTTTTTTTTTTTAACAGTAAGCATTTCATTTGCTTTTACTTTTAGCCATCATGATTATAATGATTATATTTTGAGATCTGAGGAAATAGACATTTTCTTATAATAATAATCAGCAAGGGCATCCTCCTAAATGTAGTCTTGCTCTCAAGAGTGCTTCTGACCTTGGCTGTAGGATGGATGGGGTGTGGTTGATTTTAAAATATAACTAGGGCCAAAATGTTAAGGATAAGTTCCCTTTTACAAAAAAAAAATGCACATTTCTTTGCAGGTAAAAAAAAAAATGCATTTAATATTTATGGGGGTTTAGGGACTTGTAAAGCATTGCCACAGTCCTGTGGACCTGTCTTCCTGTACCTCCAATACGGGTAGGAAGTTCAATGAACTACCTAGAGCGATCAGCATCGGCCTGGTAGTTCTTTGAGAAGTACAAGCCGACAGCCGCAAAGGATGTTGGTACTTGTAGTTTTCACAATTAACTTGGTAAATAAATGTCGCCAGAGCCCTACGCAGCCACTTTTATTTAAGATTGTGACTGCAAACGGGGGATTTGGGGGGTGCGGGTGCATTTGTAACCTGTTACACCCTGAATGATGGTAAACTGTTACAAAAGGTGAAGCAATCTTTTATTGTAAGAATAAACTGTCAGATATTCTTGGTGTGTGTCTGTCTCCCTGTTATAGAGATTCTCTCTCTAAAGCCTAGTACACACAGGCCGAAATGTCAGATGACATTGGCCTGCTCAATTTAAAAAATGGCTGACATTCGACCCGTGTGTATGGCAGCCGGTCCGATCAAAGCCGGCTGTTCAGCTGGCTTCTGTTGGATGTGCATGCTGGAAAACCAGAGGCTGACCAGCGCTCAGCAGGGGAGATCGCTGTTCTAATTGTTGGTACAGTAGCTCTGTCAGTTTTTTTTTTTTTTTTTTTTTTTTCAACCCAGCGGGTGTGTACTAGGCTTTTTTTGTCCCAATCGCTATTGTCAACAGGAATGAAAAGTAAGGATAAATCCAAAATTTTGAGTTGCCACCAGAACAGGAACAGAGGAGGAATCTTTCAGTAGGGACCCTTGTTTCTGTGACAATTGTCCGTTTTTACCTCACATTGGAAAGCTTTTCACTCACTACCATTTGAGTCTTCACAATTAGAAGTGAAGGAAAGTCTTTCTAATAAGACACATGGCAAAAAAATAAGTTATCTCCCCTACACTATCCAAAGTGGGAGTTGTCTAAGGACAGGTTTTGTCTTTAGATAATGCTTTCCTGGAAGTCTTTTGAAATCGACACTACCATGTACACACAGGCTTCCCTTGTCTTATTGAATAATACATTTTACTGAAAGCCACTTAATACCTGGACCTTTCCTTTTGTTTGCGAATATTGCTGCATTCCACTTTGAACATTTTATCTAAGAATTCTCTTATCAAAGTGATTTGGTTATGCAATGCTGAAATAACCATTTTGAATCAGTTTGGCCTTGTGAAGGTGTACAAAAAAAATCTTTCCCCTCTAAAATATAATAAGGTTCCAGCATTCTTTAAAACTGCTTTACCAACCAGTCTGGACATCAAAGTATAGTTTGTGACTGGTGAAGGTTAGTGAGCGAGTCGGGCAACTGTGGGAGGACAACACAAGGTGTTTATTTTATTTTTTTAAACTTTGGCTGAAACATTATAGACTCCTCTTCAGGACTCCATATGTTAACTGTAACCTGCATGGAATTTAAGTAGACTTTTTTTTTTTTTTTTTCTCAGACATCACCTTTTTTTCTTTTTAATCACTTGGGGCATTTAGTGTGACTTACTGCTGCTGACATTACATCTGTCTCTTTCTCTCACGATTGGCTGTGAGAACCGCTGTATGGGTCTGAGAAAGGGAGCCGGAGGCAGTACTAGTCAGAGCTTGGATTATGCCAATGTTTATACAGGGCAAAGATGGCTGTAGATGAATGGTGGGTAATATGGTTGCACCGGTACCAGTATCAATATTCGTGCCGATATCAAGTATTTTTAGTACTTGTGAAAATGCTCCTATACCCAAAACTAATACCTTTTGCGGTGCATTTTGAGCCAGTACAAAATAGGTTCAATTCGTATTGCAAACCTAGGCTTGTCATAGTGATTTCAGCCTGGGTTCACACGAACGGTGCGGGAAACCGCATGGGATTCAGACAGGAATCGCACCACATTCCTGTTCAAATCACATGCGATTCTTTAAAACCAATCGATCCTCAATGCTCACTCAGATTCATATCCAATGATACTGATAATGATTCATGCGATGCTGCTTTCCTTGAGCGAGGCAACTCCAAAGCACTAAAAAGAAACAAAGGCGGGCGCATAGGTCTAGTGCATTACCTCCAACACCCATTTTTGATTTATTAAAAAGCCAAAAACCTGCAATCGTCAGAAGATTAAAAGCATATCTAATCACAGCACCAGCATTGGGGATCTCCAAATCACTGTAGTTGGAAAGTTGACGTGTTTTCAGGAGACAAGTCCATCCCTTCCTCAGACAATGCGATTCTTTTGCAGTGTGATTTAGAGCTTTCATTTTGTATGGGCTCAAATCGCACCCAAAGGTATTGGTACTCTGTATCGGCAAGTACTCGCCAGCCAAAATACGGTGTCGGTGCAACCCTAGTTGGTAAAGTTGTGCTTAAAGTTATCAGATCATGTGTGGATAGATAGGGCTGTAACGACAGGGAGTGGGCACACGTTGCAGCAGGGAGGGGAGGAGAGCAGAGGGGGCCAGTACAGAAAGAACTGATATGTTGGATCCTTCGAAAACTTTAAGGGTAAGGCCAGCCATAGACAAAGCAATTTTCTTTCCTGCAACCGCAGGTTCCAGGAAAGAAATTTGCTTAATTTCCCCCATCAACACAGTCAGTGTTTGATGGAGGAATCCCTCCCTTCAGGGCTATTGTGTTCTCCCGGCGGCGGAAGCCGTCCTCACTAGGAGAACACCGTAATTATTGCTTGTGGCTATAATAGCCGCTAGCAATAATCACATGTAAAATCTGACAGACTGGTTGTACCCAAGTTGACCGATTTTTACTTTGGTACAATCAGCCTGCCCATACATCAATCGAATCTCGGCTGGTTCTTGTTGAAGAGATTCGAACAGTCTGTGGCTGGCTTAAAACAAAAAGGGAATAATCTTTTTCTGGCAAAGATGTAAGTATACATCATAAACTACTACCCCAAGTGAGCAAAAGGAAAGGTTATGCCTGGCAACAGGATCTCTTTAATGCTTGTGTTTTTTTTTTTTTTTTTTTTGTTTGTTTTTTTTTTTTTTATATTTTTTTTTTTTTTTTGTTTGCATGCTTTTGGGAAATGAAAGAAGCTTCAGGGTGATGCAACCCTGTGTCTTGTCTCAAGGAAACTTGAATGCATTTCTGCTGCGCTGGTCATATGTTTGACATTTTTGTGTTTTTTAAATTCTGGAGGCTTTCAATCAAGGAATCGAAAAAGGCTTTTTAGCAATATGCCACACACTGTTTTAATTGTGCAAGCAAATGATTAAGTATATGGTGGAAAGGAGTTTTTTCCACGTTAATGGAAAGCCTTATTACTGCTACTGAAATTACTGCTTAAGAGATGATTAGTCTGTTGGTGTGTACAAGTCATACACAGAGGAGCTGCCTGAGTTAGTGAGGTTCCTGTAGCCAACCTCCACCCATGGCTCTATCTAGGAATTCAGTGAAAGTAAAGCGCATGTATAGCCAAAACATTTTTTCAGTTTCAGATAGAGTAAGGAAGGGTTACAACACCAGTCAAGGTTGTGTGTGGTGTTTTTTTTTTTTTTGGGAGATTTCCTTTACTTCCTGTCATGGAGATAGAACAGGAAGTTAGAGCAACAAAAGGAGAATTCCCCCTCAAACTGGTGTCCCCATTGGTATATTTTCCCTCTATTCCTGTTTTGCGGAAAACTTTTAAATTCTGAATTTCTTATCACTTGCCATTTCTGTAACGATGGCCAATAGGACAAATGGAGAGGTTGAATCTCCCCAGTGGGGTCACAGATGGCAATATAAACCTGACAGGGGCTCTAACCCTTCCATACTCTAACCAAAGCATAAGAGTTTCTGCTATACAAACACTTTAATGATTCTTTTCAGTACTTTATATTTTAGCAGATTTGTTTGTGATTGAAATGTTTAATTCTTTCGATGAACTTTATTTTAAAATGCTCATCCTTATTTATTAAGAGAAGGGTGGTTGTTCCCCCCCCCCCCCCCCCTTATACTTTATCTAGGTGGATGCAGCATGGAACTGATGCTGCATCTGACCCCCCCGCGTCTCTGCACTGAGAACCGAGCCACAGAACATTGCCGATGGCTCGGTTCTCTCAGCTCCCCAAGCAGAGAGCTGCTGCCTGTCAATCAGCAGCTCTCCTCTCTGCTCCTCCACGCTCACTGGAGCGCTGAGCTGTGGAGGGGCAGGGAGCGGCCGTCTCAGGCTCTGAGCGGCTCGCTGAGAGGCTGCGCGGAGTGTCGGTCCAGGCACCTGGCTGGTCCAGACTTTTATTGTCGGGATGACGCAGTGCCTGGACTGATTCCAGAGACCTCAGCAGAGAGCGGACTTCAGACCGCTCTCTGTTGAAAACGGGTCACAGGAGTGCAAAACGAATTGCACTCCTGTGACCCATAGGAGAAGCCCAGCCAAACGAGCTCAGCCTGGACTTCTCCCTTTTTTTTTTTTTTTTTTTTTTTTAAGGCAGTGCAAAAATCAGAGATGACCTGCAAAGTGCATTAAACCAATTAGAATCCTCCTACAAATGAAATTGTCATAGTTTTCTGCACCTTTGATATGTACTGCCTTATGGAATAAGTTTGACACTCTTTATGAGGTATCTATGATTTTGTTAGTATATAAAAATATATATTTTAGTTGGTTAAATCTGAATTCTGTGCTTCCTCTAGAGTTGGTTGCAGCTTTTATATATGTATATAAGGTATTGATCACAAGAGCTAGACAAAACTGCACTGTGTTGTTTCAGGTCTCGCTCAGGGAGTTCTTCCAGTTCAAGATCGGGCTCCAGTTCCAGAGACCGTTCTCAATCTCGGGGTTCCAAATCCAGGTGAATGAGGGATGCCAGGCTCTCTGTCACAGTGACAGAAAAGTGGTTCAGCGACGTGTGATGCAAAACTTCTTCCCTATTGTTTTTTCTTTTGTTTCTTCTATTTGTGTTGTGCTGTTGAACTGTTATAATATTATAATTATACAGAATTTATATAGCGCCAACAGTTTACGCAGCGCTTTACAATATAAAAGGGAGACAATACAGTTATAATACAAAATACAAGAGGATTAAGAGGGCTCTGCTCAGAAGAGCTTACAATCTAATAGGGTGGGGATGGTGGTATAGAAGGTTGTAACTGTGGCAAATGAGCTGATGGAAGTGGTAAGAGATTTGAAGTTGTTTCTTCATGAATAACCTAGTTCAGTGTTTATCAAAGTTTAATATTTGCTATTCCAATCACAACTAATTATTCAAAATTACATTTTTGCCGGCTACTAGCACCACCTCCACTGTGTAGTGACTTTAAAGTGAAACTCAAAAAACGAAAAACTTGTTATGAAAAAAAAAGTTATACTTCTGTGCAGGGTGGGTTTGGTTTAAATCAAGTCGATTTAAAGCAGAGGTCCACCCATCCCAGCAAAAATTAAAAGCCAGGAGCTACACATACTGCAGCTGCTGACTTTTAATAATAGGACACTTGCCTGTCCTGGAGTCCAGTAATATCGGCACCACAGCTGATGTTTCCATTCACTTTAAAGTGGTTGTAAACCCTAAAAAAAAAAAAAAAAAAAACCTGCAAGACAAAGGCGTAATGAGCTAGCATGCACAGCATACTAGCTCATTATGAATTACTTACCTGAGATCGAAGGCCCCGCAGCGGTCCTCGTTCACTGCTCTGACATCGTTCCGGTGAGTTACTTCTGGGTATCCCGGCTCTGGCGCTGTGATTGGCCGGAGCCGCGATGACGTCACTCCCGTGCGTGTAAATATTGCTGAATATACAGCCTCATGCTACATAACTAAGCTCCACTTCATGCTAAATAAACCAAATTAATGTATCTGATTTTTTTTTTTTTTAATATATCCAACCTGCTTCTGTGTAATGGTTTTGCACAGAGCAGCCCGATCCTCTTCTGGAATCCCCCACCAGCTCTCTGGGCTGGTTCTTCTGCCAGAAGAAAAGCACTTAGAAGGTCCCAGTGTGCATGTGTCCTGACTGCGTCAGGTCCAGTGTGTCTGTCAGTGTCTGCGTACTGTACTGGAAAAATAAGAGGATCCTCATAGAATTGTAGTAAAATAAAATGACCACAGACAATAAGGGCCATGAACTGTACCTTAGTGGGGGGGCGGGATGAGGGCCGTGAACTGTACCTTAGACCCCTTTCACACTGGGGGCGAATTGCAGGTGCTATAGCATTAAAAATAGCGCCTGCAAACCGCCCTAAAACAGCTGCTCCATGCATTTTCTACACTGGAGCGGTGCGCTGGCAGGGCGTCAGAAAAAGTCCTGCCAGCAGCTTCTTAGGAGCGGTGAACTCGCTGCTCCTCCACCGCTGCTCCCATTGAAATCAATAGGACAGCGTTGCGATACCGCTGGCAGAACGCCGCTCCGGCGGCGTTTTGCGAGTGGATTTAACCCCTTTCCGACCGCTAGCGGGTTGTTAAAACCGCCCCGCTAGCTGCCGAATACGTCACTAAAACGGTGCTAAAAATAGCGCTGCTTTACCGCTGACGCCCGGGGCGGCTCGGTGTGAAAGGGGTCTTGGTGGGGGAAGACAATAAGGGCTATGAACTATGCCTAATGCCCCGTACACACGATGAGATTATCGGATGGATGATCGTCCGTCTCTTTTTTTTTTTTGTTTTTTTTTTTTTTTTTTTGCTTGCTAATCTCATATCGAATCTCCGTTTACTAAAGTCACAAATTCATATACAACTGAAAAAAAATTTGGAAGTGATGTCATGTGTTAATGCATTTGTATTGCATTTTCGAAACAATAACTGTGCTGATTAAACGAAAATATCGTACGAAAAATTTTTTCGTGCACGTCTGATAGAATAATATCGGATGAACTGTCATGATCGGCTCTCGAAAGCTCTGTACAAACGATCCGATTTATCGTACAATCGTTTTGAAAGCGGTATTTTCCGTATGATTTTCTGATCGTGTGTACTGGGCATTAGTGGGGGAAGAGGGCTGATTAACCTCAGTACAAATTTCCAGACCTGTTTTTAATGGCTTTACACACTTCCAAATTCTTAAATTATTTTTACATTCCAGATTTATTTTTTAAACATGTTACAGAAGCTTTAGTTTTCTATTGCCATATTAAATTCTCTTCATTTTTAATAAAGATCCAGCTCCAGGTCGCACCGGGGTTCTTCTTCCCCGAGAAAAAGATCTTACGCAAGCTCCCGGTCCTCGTCATCTTCTGGGAGGGGCAAGAAAAGGAGCCGCTCCAGATCCTCGTCCACTGAGCGCAAAAAAAAGCGAACAAGATCACGGTCAACCGAAAGGTTTGGGTTACTGTAGAATTAGAAGGGGAATTGATGTGTACTCTGGGGAAAATGCCAAATGATTTCTTGTGTTCTACCTCAGTCCGAGGAATGTATTTTGTAAATTTTAACATTTTTAAATGTTTTACAGCTGAGCTAACTTTTGTAACTAATTTTAGGGAAAAGCTATATTTTTTTCCTTCATATTTACAGCTAGGTGAGAGAATTTGTGCAGCTCACATTTGGCAGATAGGATTGGGAAGATTCATTTAGTACACAATTACTAATGTGCATCCAGTTCTCATGAAAAGTATTTGAAATGTTTAATGCCCACTTGGGGGTGCTGTTGATCAGGACAAAGGCTGCAGAATCAACACAAAGCAACATCTTCTCATTTTCACATAATTCAAAGAAATGATTTCACTAAGTGTCTACGGCTATTAACCAGTCTGTGATTGAACTTTTTTATTGAAGTTGCACATACACAAAATCCATTTCAACTCCAGGTTGTAATGCTATGTGTGTGTATATGTATGTATGTATGTGTGTGTATATGTGTATATGTGTATATATATATA
Organism: Aquarana catesbeiana; assembly: GCF_042186555.1. Classification (NCBI taxonomy): domain Eukaryota; kingdom Metazoa; phylum Chordata; class Amphibia; order Anura; family Ranidae; genus Aquarana; species Aquarana catesbeiana. Next base: position 320,415,204 of record NC_133330.1, read on the forward strand.
TATATATATATATATATATATATATATATATATATATATATATATATATATATATATATATATATATATATAATAATTTTCACACACTGGAACCTCGGATGGCGAGTAACGCGGTTAACGAGCGTTTTGCAATACGAGCACTGTATTTTTAAAAATTGTAACTTGGTTTGTGAATGTTGTCTCGCAAAACTAGCACGATTCAGACCAAAGCGGTGTGCAGTACCGCTTTTGGCCTGAGGTGGGGGTGCCGGAGCCGAGCAGAGACGAACATCCTGTTCGGAAATGCATGGAAAGACCTAAGTACAGCATGGCTGACATTGGCAAATTTCGGGTAGGAAGTCTTTCCGAGGTTTGCCAAGGTCAGCCGAAGTGTCCTCTGGCCTTTCTGGCCGTTTCCGAGGCTCTCCGGCGCCTCCCCTGCCTCTGGCCGCATGCGGTATTGCATACAGCATGCGGAACAAATTATTTTCGTTTCCATTGACTTCAATGGGAAAACTCGCTTTGATATGCGTACTTTGGATTACGAGCATTCTCCTGGAACGGATTATGCTTGCTCGTGATCTGAGGGTGTGTGTGTATGTATGTGTGTGTGTGTGTATATATATATATATATATATATATATATATATATATATATATATATATATATATATATATATATATATATATATATATATATATATATATATATATATATATATATATATATATATATTTTTATATTTATTTTACCAAAAGTGTTGGGACACCCCACCAAATCATTGGATTCAGGTGTTCCAATCGCCTCCATGTCTACAGGTGTATAAAATAAAGCACCTGAGCATGCAGAGTGCTTCTACAAATATATGTGAAAGAATGGGTCGCTCTCAGGAGCTCAGTGAAGCCAAGCAACTCAGCCAGGAAGTGGTAGACCATGTAAAATGACAGAGCGGGGTCAGCGCATGCTGGAGCGCAGCAGTCGCCAACTGTTTGCAGAGTCAGTGGCTACAGACCTCCAAATTACGTATGGCCTTAACATTAGCACAACCACTTCATGGAATGGGTTTCCATGGCCGAGCAGCTGCATCCAAGCCTTACATCAGCAAGTGCAATGCAAAGCGTTGGATGCAGGGGTGTAAAGCACGCTGCCACTGGACTCTAGAGCAGTGGAGGCATGTTCTCTGGAGTGGCAATCCAATGGGCTTGTCAGGGTTTTGCGGTTGCCAGAAGAACTGTACCTACCTGACTGCATTGCACCAAGTGTAAAGTTTGGTGGAGGGGGGATTATGGGGTGGGATTGTTTTTCAGGGGTTGGGCTTGGCACCTTAGTTCCAGTGAAGGGAACTCTTAAGGTGTTGGCATACCAAGACATTTTGAACAATTTTGGTCCCTTCCTGTTCCAACATGATTGCGCACCAGTGCACAAAGCAAGGTCCATAAAGACATGGATGAGCGAGTTTGGGGTGGAGGAACTTGACGGGCATGAACAGAGTCCTGACCTCAACCCTATAGAACACCTTTGGGATGAATTAGAGCGGAGACTGTGAGCCAGGCCTTCTCGTCCAACATCAGTGCCTGACCTCACAAATGCGTTTCTGGAGGAATGATCAAACATTCCCATAGACACACTCCTAAACCTTGTGGACAGCCTTCCCAGAAGAGTTGAAGCTGTTAAAGCTGCAAAGGGTGGGCCAACTCAATATTGAGCCTTATGGACTCAGACGCCATTAAAGTTCATTTGAGTGTAAAGGCAGGCGTGTGTGTGTGTGTGTGTATATGTATATGTGTGTGTATGTGTATATATATATATATATATATATATATATATATATATATATATATAATTATAAATTTTATTAATCTCAATATGGCCTTACAACATAGAGTTGAAATGGGATTTTTGGGGCTTTATAACATGCTATACACATTTTCCTTCCATGGCTCTCGCAGCACGTCCGCCCGGACAGCCAAGCAAATTTAGGATCGGCTTTAATCACCTGCTCGTAATAGTGACTCGGACATGATGACGTGACTTTTTTTTTTTTTTTTTGTTACATTTTATTTATATTATAAAATAAAAGTTATATATTTCTGTCACAAGAAATTGAATTCCTCCTTTGCACTTAAAAGCATTCAAAATCCCAAGTTTGACTGTTTTTAAATGCTGACTTTTTTTTTTTTTAATTTGGCGCCTTTTAAGGCTCCAGTAAACCAGAAGTGATGTCATGTCGCTTCTGGGTTACTAGATCTAAGACCCAATCAAAGCCGATTCCGGGTCTCTGGCCAGCCCCCGGACGTGCTCAATGGTTGCTCAGGCCTCCTGGGGGGGGGGACTAGAGGCCCTGGGTAAAGTGGGGGGAGACCGTCCCCTCCTGCTGCTTGTGATAACAATCAAGCTGCTTAGCCGCGTCAGTCGTTATCACAAGATAGCCGACCGTCTGTTCAAAAAAACGGTTCTGGGGTGATAGCTGCAGGCATCACCCCAGTACAACCACTTGAAGCAGAATGACGTACAGATACGTGATTTTTCGGTAAGTGGTAAAGTGTATTTGTTTAAAAATGGTGCTGTTTACATCCAAGGAAACCAGAAGTGATCTATGCTCATCTCTTCCGGTTCCCTATATCTTGGAGGCAAACAAAGCAGTTCCAGTCTCTGTTTGCCTCTTTGATCAGCCGGTGGAAGTGCTGGCTGGTCGATCTAATCTTCCGGTAGGATGGAACAGTTAAGAAAGCATGGGGGATCGGGGAAATATCCCATCCCACTGCTTGTAAAAGCAATCCATGGCTGGTTAGCCAATATGATTGCTTTTACAAGAGAGCCAACCGTCTGCGCTAAAAAAACAATACCAGGATAATGCCTGCAGTTACATGTACAAATAAGCTTAATGTACACCACACATATGAATGCAATAAGCATCTAATTTTATTAAGACTTAACTATTTAAGTGGATCTTGTACCTCTGCTGATATTTCAGTGCAAACACACTAGCTTGTAGTTAGGACAGATCAGCAATACATAGAATCAGCTTCACAGAAATTGGAGAAGAAAGTTCCTATTGTCAACATCAATCAGAATGGTTTTCTAACTTGTACCAGACACTATTTTTTCAGACAGTTTCTAAGCCGCCCGTCTGTCTCTTCCACCCAAATGAACCTACAAATGTAGATGTTGTCTGATTTAATATAATAAAAACATAGCATAGATGTAATGTAACAGGACAGCATTACTTGTATTGTAACCTGAGTGACGAGTCTTTCAGAAATTAACAAGATGCCTACCTTTCAATTTCTCTCTTCCAGGCGCAGAAACTCACCATCTGGATCGTCTCATTCTGGCTCCCGATCATCCAGTTCCAAAAAGAAATAGATATTTAGGAGTAATGTCCACTCTAATGCATGAGGAGGATAAACAAATGTTGCAAAAGAGTTAAAAATAATTCTCCATGTTTTATTTGATCTGTAGCAGCAGAAGTGCTTTGACCTGTGCTTCCTCTAAACCTCAGATACACTCAGTCCAGCATTTTAAGCCATAAGCGTTCTACTGCGTTTTTCCCCCACTGGACGGGATGGAGTATAACTCTGCAATAAAACGGCATAGATTTTGTTTCTTAAACATAATGTCTTTCATAGGATATTTTTTTTTTTTTTTTTTTTTAAATGTGTTTTTTTATTTGTAGTATATGGCTTTTTTTTTTGTTAGTGTACCTCTGTTTACATCCTTATAGCATGCAAAGAAATGTGAATTTTGGTTTTCCATATTTTTTGTTTTTGTGATCCCTTATGGCTTAAAATGCAAAAGCGGTATTTCACGGGGGGGGGGGGGGGGCTAAATTAGGCTATAATAAGGTCCCGTTTGATCATCAAGACTAAAAAGAAAAAATATAAAAAATGTATTTTGGTGGTGTTTTCAAGGTAAGTATTAGTTATTTGTATGGAACAGTGTCAGCATATCATGGAGTACTTGAGCTTGGCAGTTTTATTGTTCAGTCATTTCTGCAGTCCGACACCTCAATAGACAATTCTGGCCATCTTGTTTAAAACAAAAAACATGGAGGAAAGAAAAAAAGTATTTGCCTGTTTCAGCAAGTTTGCTAGTGGCCTGTATTTTCTATTGTGCTTTAAAATCGTCAGCTGAGATTTCATTAATGGGCAACACTAACTGTTCCAGCTATATATAATAAGCCAAGTATCAACCAATTAGATTCTTGTCTGATGCAGTCTAATCATTTTAAGAGATTATTTCTGAATGGTTGCTATGGGTTGTAACATTGTTGCACACCCATCATAATTTGATCCAGTCAAACATCTTTCCCTTTTCTCCTTATTTTTTCACCATGAAATCTGGCTTATTATTGAGTTGGTATAGCTAAGCTGAAATGGGGTTTGGAGTGGAAGGGGAGTTTATAAAAAAAAACAAAAAAAAAAAACACCACCTGCAAAGAAAAACATTTTATACCCACGCTGTCCGTGCTACCTGAATCTGCTGTCTTTGCTCTGTTCTAGAGCTTCAGCTGCCTAAGGCTGCTTTCACATTGCTCTGTTGCAAAAAACATGGCATGTGTTGTACTATTTTTGCCACATTTTGCGCCTGTGAAAAAAAGGACACGACTCAAATAACGCACCAAAAATGCAACCATGGTGTGTTTTCCAATTATGTCAATGGGGATGTCCGTTTTTAGTTTGCCACACCAAAAATGCAGCATGCAGGACGCAACTGACCCACAACTTGCTGGTATGAAGAGTTCCATAAGATTTGAGGGTCATGCATTTTTCTTCTGGTTTTTTTTTTTTTTTTTTGATAAGGGAAAAACAGAAGAAAAACTGATCAGTGTGAAAGGGCCCTAAAAGAAATCTCAAATCTGATGATTCCAGGTGTGTCTGCTGCTTGTGTCCGAGGCCGCATGCTGTGATTTTTCTCTGCCAACCCTTACATCACCTCCCTGGTCCTTAGACATAAGGAACAGCAAAAGAACCACAGCATGTGGCGGGGGACCTATACACCCTTTGACAGAAAAAAAAAAACCTGACAGGGTTTCTAAGCCTTCCACACTCTTCCCAAAACAAAAACATATACCTGTATACTCCTGGCTGTAAATATACTTTGAGGGGCCTTTTCACATTATTGCACTGCGCAGACATGCAGCAATACATGTTACCTGCGTTTTGTGCAGTGTGTTGCCTATCTTTTTGAATGCCCTTCCAGCTGACCTTCCCAATATGCTCATTGCAGCATGGGAAAACGCACGAACATGCTGTGTGGTGCACTGCCAAATAAGTTGCATGCACTTCTATGGTGCATTGGACAACCCACCCAAATCAATAGGCTACCTTAACACAACTGCCTTTTTAATGCACCGCAATAGTGTGAATGGGCCCTAAAAATCCTAATAAGTATACTGGGGGGGAGTATTGATTAAACTGACTCTGTTGCTATGGTACATAGCACCACCTGCAGAAGAAGGGAGTTTAAATTGTTACTTGTTCCTTCACTGATCTTTGCTTTGTATCCGAGACACCCAGGCAGTGAGAATTGTTCTTTTTTTAAGTGGTGTTTTGTAAGCGTTGCGTTACTAAAACTGGAGAGTGCAAAATCTGATGCAGCTCCTAACTTCAGCTTGTTCAACTAAAGGGGTTGTAAACCCTCAATGTTCTTTTACCTTAATGCATTCTATGCATTAAGGTGAAAAACCTTCTGTAGTGCAGCAGCCCCCCTTTTGCTTACCTGAGCCCGGTCTTTCCAGCAACCAGAACACCAGCTCCAGCCGGTGTCTCGGGTCCTCATTGGATAGATAGCAGCAGGAACCATTGGCTCCCACTGCTGTCAATCAAATCCAATGATGCGGGGGGGGGGGGATGGAGCCGAGTCCTGCTGTCTGTCAATGAACACAGCAGCAGGACATAGGAGCGCACCCACGTGAATCCCCTGAGGGAGGGCGCTCGAGAAGAGGAGGATCTTTTTTTTTTTTTTAAATGAAAACATGCTGTTCTTATCTGCTCTGTGCAGTGGTATTGCTCAGAGTGGCCCCGATCCTCCTCTTCTCAGGCCCCCTGCTGCGATCTTGGTTCCATCTCTTCTTTGTGTGTCCCCACAGCAAGCAGTTTGCTATGGAGACATATGGTGCGTGCTCGCTCCCAACCTGTGTCTCTATGGAGCCATGCTCCATAGACTCAAGCCTCATACACACGGTATGATTGTTGGCCAACCGAGCGTCTGATTTTTGTCAGAAAGGGCGTGTGGCGGGATCTTGTCTTGCACACCAACGTTACACAATTGTCGTGCCACAAACACGAACGTAGTGACGTACTACGAGGAATTTCAGCTCTTGAGCGCCACCTTTTGAGCCCCTTTCTGCTAATTTCGTGTTTGGTGAGCATTGATTCCGAGCATGCGTGTTTGTTCTTTCGACTTTTTATGTGACGGATTTGTGTACTGACAATACGAAAATCGGACGTCAAGCCGCTGTCCGCCGAAAATTTACTAGCCTGTCATCCAACATTTGTTGGCCGAAAGTTGGGCAACAATTGTCAAAAGGAGCGTACTAACAGTAAGATTTTAGGACAACAGTCTGTCAACAGACAATCCCCTGCCGACAATTGAACCGTGTTTGAGGCTTTACACGGCGGGATTTAGGCCCACCCCCAATTTCCTCTTCATTGCATCTGATTGACAGTAGCGTGAGCCAATGGCTCCTGCTCCAATGCTGTGTAAAGAGGAAGTAAGGCGAGAATAGATGGAGCCGTGCACATTGCTGATCTCTTCTCCCCTCTCTTCCCCTTCACACAGGGAAGGTGGGCACAGGGAAACTGAAACCGTTTTTTTTTTAATTTCTATTGTAAGCAATGCATTAAGGTACTAAACCTAAACTTTTTTTTTTTTTTTTTATCACTTTAAGCCTTGACTAAAACTAGAAACTGATTGGTTTCTATGCAGAGCTGGACCTGATTTTGCGCACTCCAGTTTTAGTAAATAAACTCCAGTCTGTAGATCTGCAAGCTTTGGTCAGTGTTGGTATCCTGCTTGTACACAGCAGTAATGGATAGATCCTAAAATCATGTAGACTGCTTTGCATATTCTGTAGCGGGTAAAACAGTTACTGTCTGTGTTTTGCTGCAGTTGTGCTAATAATAGGCCTGTTGGTTTTTATGACAAAAAGCAGGTTCTTTTCTTTCCTCCAATTTTTTTTTTATTTTAATTTTTTTTGTAAATCGGGCCAAAAATTAGCCGCTGATGTGAGCGGGTCAGTCCTTCATGTCACTATCACCTTGCTGACAGCTGTACCGACTTCTGTGTCCTATCTTCTCTTGAATGTAAACTGTCACTCAGAGTAATCGTATTTGTGCCTATCTTTCTAAAAGTTACTCTTTGAACTATGTGCAAAGCCTCTTATCAGACGATATTAAAGGTAATTATTAGTCTGTCCATCTTTTTGTATACCCCAGGTGAGAGTTTTTATTTATTCTTTTGGGGGCCACACACAAACTGAACTCCGATTTATGGTTTTGTCAGATATAGCGAGCTTGTAGTTCATTTTTAGGTTTCTTTTTTTTTTTTTTTCCTGTAGAAATGTGTAAATAAAAGATCACTCTGATTCGTGCACCAAGTGTTTCTTTCATTTGACTTCTGATATTGAGACTGTGTAACCACTGCTTTTATGGGTAATGATGCACTAGAGCAGTGATGGTGAACTTTGGCACCCCAGATGTTTTGGAATTACATTTCCCATGATACTCAACTACACTGCAGAGTGCCTCAGCATCATGGGAAATGTAATTCCAAAACATCTGGGGGTGCCAAGGTTCGCCATCACTGCACTGGAGCCTTCCATGCCATTACATTGAAGTTCACACCTTGAAAATTCTCACTGGACTTACAAGTGCGTATATGGGGTGTCCCTAAAAGGAGTGTGGAAGAGGGAAAGATGAGGCTCTGCTGTCCTCAAGAGATTGGCTACAGGATCAGCTTTTTTTTTTTTCCCATCATTATTAAGGCCTGTTTCACATAGGCATCAGCTTGTATAAGAGCAGTGACAACAGCAAGCTTTGACCCAGCATTTGCAGAGCTTTCAACAAGCTTTGTTGAAGCCTTTAACAACTTCACCCCCTTCCTACCCAGACCTTTTTTCAGCGCTGTCACACTTTGACAATTGCGCGGTCGTGAATACACTGTACCCAAATTAAATTTTAATTTTTTTTTTTTTTTTTTTTTTCCTTTCTTTTGGTGGTATTTAAATGTATTTATTGAAACTGCTGTTTTTTTATTTTTGTTAAGCATAAAGACCGAAAATTTGAAAAATAAAAAATTTGCAGTTTCTGTCAGTAGATTTTGTAAATAAGTAATTTTTCTCCTTCACTGATGGGGCTGCACTGATTAGGTGACACTGAAAGGTAGCAGTGACTGGCATCACTGATGGGCACTGATTGGTGGTTGTACTGTAATCAGGGCACCACTGATCTGTGCCCTGATTATATGTCCAAGTGTTCCTTGCGAGAAGATACTGCTGATCGGCTCTTGCTGTCGGTGTGAGGCAATGAGAGCCGATCACTGGCACTTCTGTATTTTACATGTGACCTGCTGTGATTGGACACAGCCAATCACATGGTTAAAGAGTCGAGTGATCGACTCTTTACAGAGATCGGGTCTCGCCCTGTCCTAGCAATACGGTGAGGGCTGCTGATCTGGGTGCACATCATATGATGACCCACCCAGAACGAGAGCCGCACTGTCCCTTCATCATTTGACGGTGGGCGGGCGTTGGTAAAAGTACCATTCAGTTCCAGTTTGTAAATGCTGAACACTGATCCTAATGAGAGTGTTGATTGGCACTTTAACCCTTTCATGACTAAGCCTATTTCTGAAATTTGGTGTTTACAAGTTAAAATCCGTATTTTTTGCTAGAAAATTACTTAGAACCCACAAACATTATATATATGTTTTTTAGCAGAGAATCTAGAGAATAAAATGGAGATTGTTGCAATATTTTATATCACACTGTATTTATGCAGTGGTGTTTTTTAAACGCAAATTTTTGGGAAAAGGGACACATGAATTTAATAAAAAACAAACAGTAAGTAAATAGATGCCATACATGTCACGCTTTATAATTGCACGCACTCGTGGATTGGCGACAAACTACGGTACCTAAAAATCTCCATAGGCGACGCTTAAATTTTTTTTTTTTATGGTTACCAGGTTAGAGTTACAGAGGAGGTCTAGTGCTAGAATTATTGCTCTCGCTCTGACGATCGCGGCAATACCTCATGTGTGATTTGAACACCGTTTACATATGCGGGTGCGACTTCTGTATGCGTTTTCTTTGCTGCGTGAGCTCGTGGGGACGGGGGCTCTTTAAAAAAATTTTTTTTTTCTTTTATTAATTTTTTATATTTATAAATTGTGTTAAAAAAAAATGTTTTGATAACTTATATTGCTGTCACAAGGAATGTAAACATCCCTTGTGACAGTAATAGGTGGTGACAGGTACTCTTTATGGAGGGATCGGGGCTCTCGAAGACCCCCGATCCCTCCTTTGCACTTCAAAGTATTCAGATCGCCGAAAACGGCGATTTTGAATACTGTGTATCTTTTTTAAATCGGCGCCATAGGCAGCCGAGTAAACAGGAAGTGACGTTATGACGTCGCTTCCGCGTTTACATTTAGAAGGCTGGAACGAAGCCACCCACAGCTTCGTTCCAGCCCGCCCCCAGCTGCCGGAGGCAGCCAATTGGCCACCGGGCCTCCCGATCGAACGGGAGGCCCAGTAACAGCGGTGGGAGGGGGGGGATGTCCCCTCCGGCATAGCAGCCAAGAGGCTTTTAGCCGCATCGGTTGTTATACCCGGAAAGCCGATTGCCTGCTGTAAAAAACAGTACCAGGATGATGCCTGCAGCTGCGGGCATCATCCCGGTATAACCCCGGAAAGCCGTGTACGCAAATCCGCGTACGCTCGGCGGGAAGGGATTAAAGTAGCTCCTAACAGGTGTCGTCAGACGTTCAACAAGATTCAAGAAGTACCGAAGCCTGCTTTCAGCTTGTTGTGATGCAGACAGCACTCCCATTAGGATTGTTGTTCAACATTTACAAACTGGAGCTGAATGATACTTTAAAACCTTTAACAATCCTTGCTGAAATCCTGCAAGTGCTTTGTCAAAGCTTGCTGGTAACACTGCCCTATTACAACCTGAAGCCCCTGTGAACCAGGCCTAATGGTGAATATTTTTGTGTTCACTATTTAAAGTGTAGCTCTAATTTTTTTAATTTATTTTTTTTTTATTTATTTTTTTTTATTGATTTTTTTCAATTTATTTTTTTCAATTTATTTTTTCGGTTTGGATGAAGTGGGGCAGGTCTAGAATCTTACTTGCATATGGGAGCCTCTCAGTTGTTGGCTTCACAAAACATTCAATAAGGGAGCTAAAGGGACCTGTGCCTACCTCTTATGGCAAATGGATGTCACTTATTTAGGATTACTGAATGGCCTACCCAACATCTCGTTTATGGTCTGCCCACCTATCTTATAAGACTCAGCTACAAATATCTTTTCATTAACCCCCCCCCAACCTATTTCTACTGCCTGCCTATACAGCCCAAACTTTACTGCATGTCCTAAGGAATGATTTGGCTGCCAAATGGCCATGGGTAAAAATGGTAGACCCTCACTGCACGTCCTAAGGGATGGTGTGCATGCCAAATCCTCATATACTATGTTGGGAGCGTTCGATAATGTTAACAGCAGCGGTAGAGCCTTCCTGCATATCCCAAGGGGTGCTGGGGATGTCCATGTGCTGTGTGAAAAAAATTTGAGAAGGGTAACTGCAGTAGATCCTCACGACGTGTTCTAAAAGCAATGTTTCTTAACGCCAGTCCTCAAGGCGCCCCAACAGGTCATGTTGTCAGGATTTTTCTCAGATGAACGGGTGTGGTAATTACTAAGGCAGTGAAACTGAGCCTAATCACCTGTGCAAAATAATGGAGAGCCTGAAAACATGACCTGTTGGGGTGCCTTGACTGGAGTTGAGAAACACTGTTGTAAGGGATGGTAGACATAACAAATGGCCATTATGCTGTGTGAGAAGTAGAATGGTGGTAGATACTCAATGCATGGCTTAAGGGATGTAGAAATGCAAAATGCGTATGTGCTGTATGAAAAGAGATTGAGAAAAGATAATGGCTGTAGAGTCATTTGGCTTATCATTCAGTACCTGATTGAAGCCACAACTCCCTCCTGGCCTCATTTTGTTCAGTAGAAATCCTTTTGGTAGTTGTAATGCAAAATGCCCATGCATTATTTAGTAGATAGGGCTAACCAACTTTGTTGATATGTTGTTACAAAAGCACTACCCAGTTTACCTGCATACACTCTCTACATAAAGGGCCTACAGCTTTATTGGGCAGGCTTAGGATGGTTTGTAAAATGAAAGTGATGCTGCAACCCTTTTGCCTTGCAAACTTGTGAAATTGGCAATACCTGTGCTCAGACCACAGCAGCATGCACTGTCAAACAATCTTCCAGAAGAAGGTGGGCAACAAGGGATGTCATCTGCATAAAATACTTATTTACTTTAAATCCATCCAGGTATAGTGAACAATGCACAAATGTGCGTTGATGCGTTTCAGTTTGGGTGGGCTTAGTCGTTGGTTATGACTAAAGCCCACCTGGGCTGAAACGTGTCAACATTTGTACATTGTTCTCCCTACCTATATGGACTTGAACCACTGACTGCAGCGGAGAGTGTGTGTACACACACTATCTCACAAAAATGAGTACACCCCTCACATTTTTGTAAATATTTTATATCTTTTTATGTGACAACACTGAAGAAATTATACTTTGCTATAATGTAAAGTAGTGAGTGTACAGCTTGCTAACACTCTAACAGTGTAAATTTACTGTCCCCTCCAAATAACTCAACACACAGCCATTAATGTCTAAACCTCTGGCAACAAAAGTGAGTACACCCCTAAGTGAAAATGCCAAAATTGGGCCCAAAGTGTCAATATTTTGTGTGGCCACCATTATTTTCCAGCACTGCCTTAATCCTCTTGGGCATGAACTTCACTAGAGCTTCACAGGTTGCCACTGGAGTCCTCTTCCACTCCTTCATGACGACATCACAGAGCTGGGGGATGTTAGAGACCTTGCGTTCCTCCACCTTCCGTTGGAGGATGCCCCACAGATGCTCAATAGGGTTTAGGTCTGGAGACATGCTTGACCAATCCATCACCTTTACCCTCAGCTTCTTTAGCAAGGCAGTAGTCGTCTTGGAGGTGTGTTTGAGGTCGTTATGTTGGAATACTGCCCCTGCGGCCCAGTCTCCGGGGATTATGCTCTGCTTCAGTATGTCACAGTACATGCTGGCATTCATGGTTCCCTCAATGAACTGTAGCTCCCCAGTGCTGGCAGCACTCATGCAGCCTCAGACCATGACACTCCCACCACCATGCTTGACTGTAGACAAGACACACTTGTCTTTGTACTCCTCACCTGGTTGCTGCCACACACGCTTGACACCATCTGAACCAAATAAGTTTATCTTGGTCTCATCAGACCACAGGACATAGTTCCAGTGATCCATGTCCTTAGTCTGCTTGTCTTCAGCAAACTGTTTGTGGGCTTTCTTGTGCATCATCTTTAGAAGAGGCTTCCTTCAGGGACGACAGCTATGCAGACCAATTTGATGCAGCGTGTGGCGTATGGTCTGAGCATCGATAGGCTGACCCCCCCACCCCTTCAACCTCTGCAGCACTCATACGTCTATTTTCCAAAGACAACCTCTGGATATGACGCTGAGCACGTGCACTCAATTTCTTTGGTCAACCATGGCGAGTCCTGTTCTGAGTGGAACCTGTCCTGTTAAACCACTGTATGGTCTTGGCCACTGTGCTGCAGCTCAGTTTCAAGGTCTTGCCAATCTTCTTATAGCCTAGACCAGTGATGGCGAACCTCGGCACCCCAGATGTTTTGGAACTACATTTCCCAAGATGCTCATGCACTCTGCAGTGTAGATGAGCATCATGGGAAATGTAGTTCCAAAACATCTGGGGTGCCAAGGTTCGCCATCACTGGCCTAGGCCATCTTTATGTAGGGCAACAATTATTTTTTTTAGATCCTCAGAGAGTTCTTTGCCATGAGGTGCCATGTTGAACTTCCAGTGACCAGTATGAGAGAGTAATGCCCCGTACACATGGTCGGATTTTCCGATGGAAAATGTCCGATCGGAGCGTGTTGTCGGAAATTCCGACCGTGTGTAGGCTCCATCGGACATTTTCCATCGGATTTTCCGACACACAAAGTTTGAGAGCAGGATATAAAATTTTCTGACAACAAAATCCGTTGTCGGAAATTCTGATCGTGTGTACACAAATCCGACGGACAAAGTGCCATGCATGCTCAGAATAAATTAAGAGGTGAAAGCTATTGGCCACTGCCCCATTTATAGTCCCGACGTACGTGTTTTACGTCACCGCGTTCAGAATGATCAGATTTTCCGACAACTTTGTGTGACCGTGTGTATGCAAGACAAGTTTGAGCCAACATCCGTCGGAAAAAATCCTAGGATTTTGTTGTCGGAATGTCCGAACAAAGTCCGACCGTGTGTATGGGGCATAAGAGCGATAACACCAAATTTAACGCCTGTTCCCAATTCACACCTGAGACCTTGTAACACTAATGAGCCACATGATACCAGGGAGGGAAAATGGCTAATTGGGTCCAATTTGGACATTTTCACTTAGGGGTGTACTCACTTTTGTTGCCAGCAGTTTAGACATTAATGGCTGTGTGTTGAGTTATTTTGAGGGGACAGCAAATTTACACTGTTATACAAGCTGTACACTCACTACTTTACATTGTAGCAAAGTGTAATTTCTTCAGTGTTGTCAAAAGATAGAATAAAATATTTACAAAAATTTGAGGGGTGTACTTACTTTTGTGAGATACTGTATATGTATATATAAATAGTGTGTGTGTGACCTGGCTCTTCTAGGTAGGTGGCGCACATGTGCGCTGCCGACTCGCTCCCGCTGTGATCACACACAGCGGCAGCCCAGCGGTGGGTATCGTGAACTCCATGTCCTCCAGCACCCCCTGATCCTCCAGCGGAGAGGCAGAACAGCTGTCAGCCTATGTAAACAAGGCAGATTGCTGTTTTGACAGGAGGGAAGGCGTTGGTCCTGTGTTCCTGCAAAGCAGAATAATGGATCCATCTCTTCCCCTAGTAAAAGCACCTCCCACAGTACACACAAACACTGGTCAGACACACGGTTAACCACCCTTTGATCGCCCCTGATGTTAACACCTTCCCAGCCAGTGACAGTACAATGACAGTGCATTTTTTTTTTTTTTTAAAGCACTGATCACGGTATTAATGTCACCAGTTCCCAAAAAGTGTCCGTGTCCAAATGTCTGCCGCAATATCGCAGTCCTGCTAAAAGTTACTGATCCCCACCATTACTAGTAAAAAAAATTAATAAAAATATCCCATAGTTTTTAGACACTAACTTTTGTGTAAACCAATCAATATACGCTTATTGGGATTTTTTTTACCAAAAACATGTAGCAGAATACATATTGGCCTAAACTTATGAAGAAATTCAATTTTTTTTATCTATTTTTTTTTTTTTTTTTTGGATGTTTTATAGCAGAAAGTAAAAAAATAATTTTTCACAATTGTCTGTCTTATTTTGTTTATAGTGCAAACAATAAAAAAAAAAAAAACGCAGAGGTGATCAAATACCACCAAAATTGTATTGGTGGGGAAAAAAGACATACAATTTTATTTGTGTACAGCATTGCATGACTGTACAATTTGTCAGTTTAAGTAACGCAGTGCTGTATTGCAAAAAATTGCCTGGTCATGAAGGGGGGGGGGGGTAAATCTTCCGGAGGTCAAGTGGTTAAAATAAAGAAGATTTTATGCACATGACATGCCTTGTTTGCCGACTTTCTTCTGGAAGTTAGGATGGTCTAACCTGGCAGGATTGTGACTCCAGATCTGGAAACGACGGCTGCCTTACTCCCACAAATGGTGTTCAGTGTGTGAAAGCTTTAGTTGGAGATGATGCGGATAAATGCTCACCACTTTTGGGAAATAAGCAATGGCCGCTTTTACGGTTGGTTGACTAAGATAACACCCATCATGGCAGGTTCCAATGTACATTTTGAGACCTTGTATATGAAAAAAAAAAGCCCTTTTTATCAAACAAGATAAGACCAGAATACCAGAAGCATTACTGTTTATCTTATTTTCTGGGTGAGCACTCCCTAATGCAAACTGTTTTCTAAGAACAGGGTGGGGGCCAAATCATCGGTCCACTCCCCTAGTTATGTAAATAGCAACCATGTGCAGGCCTTGCTGTGGCAACATTTGTAATAGTCATCTGAATGTTGATGTAAGTTGTTGGTAATGGCTAGTAATATGTCCTTTATTAAAGTGTATCTCCAACCCTTCCTCTCCCTATCTTCATTATAGCTCGGCATTCATTTTTTCCAGCAGGCTTTTAAAAGTGGTTGTAAACTCATAAAAAAAAACTGCAAGACAGGCATAATGAGCTAGTATGCATCGCATATACAAAGGCATAATGAGCTAGTATGCACTGCATACTAGCTCATTATGAAATACTTCCCTTAGATCGAATCTGTTGCAGCGGTCCCCGCTCACCGCTGTGACCGGCGACATGTCTCCCGGAGTTATTTACGGGTTCTCGGGTTTTGGCGCTTTGATTGGCCAGAGCTGCGATGATGTCACTCCTGCGCATGCGCACGTGAGCCGTCGGTCATGGCACTGCTCCTGAAGAAACGGCGCGAGCGGGCTGTTTTTTTCAGTGCACATGTGCCGATGACGTCGGCACATGCGGATACTGTGAATATCTCCTACATGGTGCAAGTTTAGGAGATGTTCATGGTACCTACAGGTAAGGCTACTTTCACACTGGGGCGGGCGTCGGCGGTAAAGCGCCTCTATTTTTAGAGGCGCTTTACCGTCGTTTTAGCGGCGCTAGCGGGGCGCTTTTAACCCCCGCTAGCGGCCGAAACAGGGTTAAACCCACCCACAAAGTGCGGCTGCAACGTTGCTTTGGCGGCGCTGCCTCATTGATTTCAATGGGCAGGGGCGCTTTAGAAGCGGTGTATACACCCCGCTCCTACAGTGCTGCAAAGATGCTGCTTGCAGGACTTTTTTTTTTACCGTCCTGCAAGCGCACCACTCCAGTGTGAAAGCACTTGGACTTTCACACAGGAGAGGCTCTATGCAGGCGCTATTTTTAGCGCTGTAAAGCGCCTCAGTGTGAAAGTAGCCTTAGTCTTATTATAGGCTTACCTGTAGATAAAAGTGGTGTAACTAGGTTTTTTTTTTAATCAGAAAAGTTTTTATTTGTCATGAAAAAAATAAAGAATTACAGAGGTACATTGTGCACAAATACATTGTAAAATCTGCAGGTTATACATTAGCAAGAGTATTATGCCAGTTTGTTGGGCCTTGCACGGAACAAAGTTGTGATAGTTCTAACAATGTATTTGAATCAGGTATGTTCTGTCAAAGCTTATTACATTAAATGCAGATTTATTGAGGATTAACAAAAAATAAAGACAGGAAATAAAAGGAGTATGGTGTACCCTGTGAGAACCATAAAGAGTAACAGTATTTTTTCCAAAACATATAAGTAGAGTTTTATTCAATACTTTAACCCATGTCTCGGCTCTTTTTTCCTTTTGGTTACCTTCTTACCCATGGTGTGCCTGTAAAGCCATTCTGTCTTATTGTGCTAATTTGGCTTGATCGTGTTGTAGTATCTTAGCATACGTGGTCGGGGGGGGGGGGGGGGGGGGGCCCAGCCCCCGGGCTACCCTGTCACCCAATTTGTTTTTAAGTACAGGTGTCAGGTGACTGTGTCCACCTGTCCCATATTTGCTCATATTTTAGGGGGCAACCTCTGTGTATGTAGATCAGTTTTTTATAGGGTAGTGTATTGTTGACCTCAGCTAGCCAGTGTGGGAACTCCGGAGGATTAGGTCTCATCCAGGCCCTAGCGATGACTTTTCGAGCTGAAAAGAGTGTTTCGTGCACAAAGACCTTTTGGAATTTATTTATTTCGGGATCTGATAAAATACCCAATAGGCAGAGTTTGGGCTGCAGTGTTACAGGGGAGCCCATTGTGTCGTGGAGGAATCTCACCACTTGTACCCAGTATGCCTGGATTTGGGGGCACTGCCACAATAAATGAAAAAAGGTTCCGGTAGCTTGGTTACAAATTATGCACATTGTGGATTGACCCTCCCTGTATTTGGACAATCTTAATGGCGTGAGGTATGCTCTGTGGATCATGAAAAGTTGGGTCAAGCGGTCTGACAGTCTGGGGGACACTAGTTTGCATGCGTCTAGAGCATCACTCCATTCGTCGTCTGCCAGTGTGCCTACCTCTCCTTCCCACCTTGTTTTCAGGGCGTAGGCTGATGAAGTAGCCTGTGGTATCGTTAGCATTGAGTAGAACTGGGAGATTAGTTTTTTTGGGTCAGGGCATTTCACTGCTTCCATTAATGGGTTGCCTACCATGTGACATTCCCCCGAAGGGAACTGCGCGTAAAAAGCATGACGCAATTGCATGTACCTGAAAAGCATTTGGTTTGGGAGCATGTATTCTGTTTTTAGCCTATCAAACGTTTTTAGCCTGTCGTGGTGTACAATATGTAGTAGATAAATGATTCCTCTGGAGCTCCATAGTTCGCTGTCTGGTAGCATATCAAACTCAGGGAGGTTCGAATTGTGCCACAGAGGAGTGAACTCGTTAATCGTTGGTAGTTGGAGTCTATGCATGGACAGATTCCATATTTTGGTATAGTGATAAGGTAGTGTTTTACGGTTGGTGTTCCTGTCTGCCCCTGTGGCTTTCCCCGCTATCACAGTTAGTGGGTCCTGTGACACCTGGGACCACCCCGGGCACACTAAGTGTAGGTATCTTTTCCTGTCTGTCTTATCCACATGGAATAGCTGGGATAGCTGCGCTGCGATGTAATAAATATTAAAGTCCGGCACAGCCATTCCCGCCAGGTCCGTGGGGTTTTTAAGTTTCTGCCATGCTATTTTATGTCTTTTATTGCCCCATACGAATGGCTTTATGATGGCTTCCATCAGCTTGAAATGCCTAAGCACCAGATATATTGGCGAGTGCCAGATCATGTAGAGAATTTTAGGTAGGAGGACCATTTTGGTCAAATTTATTCGTCCCATTACTCCCAGTGGAAGGCGGGCCCACACCTGTGTTTTGTGCTTAAGCATTGCAAACAGTGGGGTTATGTTGAGTGTCTCGTAGTCTGCTGGGTCTTTTGTGGTTTTTATACCCAAGTATTTTATAGTGTCTACTCTCTGCAGGGGTAGTTCGGCCCTGTCCCTGGGTTGCGGGAAGCTGTCAAGAGGTAATATCTGGGATTTGTCCCAGTTGATCCGGAGGCCGGAGAACCTGCCGAATCGTTCTATAAGGTCCAGTGCTAGGGGTAAGGAACTCTCAGAGTCATCCAGGTATAGCAGGGTGTCGTCTGCGTAGGTGCTGATTTTTTCGGTCACATCTCCCCTGCTAAGTCCTTTAATTTCGGGGTGTGCCCGGATGGCCTCGGCCAAGGGCTCTGCCGCCAGTGCATACAGTAGAGGCGACAGAGGGCACCCCTGCCTCGTGCCCCTAGATAACAGGAATTGGTCAGATGGTAGTCCGTTCGCCAATACCCTTGCTGATGGAGATTGGTACAAGAGTTGTACCCATTTTATAAAATTAGGGCCAAATCCGAATCTGCCCAGGCACCTCCACAGGTATTCCCATTCTACTGAATCGAACGCCTTGGCTGTATCCAAGGCGACGATTATTCTGGACCCTATATTGTCATGTGTGGCTTGTAGGTTTATGGTGTAACTAGGTTTACAACCACTTTAACTGCTTGCAGACCAGCCGCCGCAGTTTTACTGCGGCAGAATGGCATGGTTGGGCGAAATGATGTTACCTTACGTCACTTCGCCTTTTGGCCACTAGGGGCTTGCCCACAGTGTGTGCCCAGAGCCGATGTGAGTGCCCGGTGGACGCGATGACTGCCAGGCACCCGTGATTGCTCGTGACAGAGCAAGAACCAGGATCTGTGTGTGTAAACGCACAAATCACGGGTCTTTGCGGGGAGAGGAGACAGATTGTGTGCTCCTAAGTATGAACACCAATCTCTCTCTTCCCCTCGTCAGTCCCATCCTACAGTTAGAACACACCTAGGGAACGCGGTTAACCTCTTAATCGCCCCCTAGTGTTAACTCTTTCCCTGCCAGTGACATTTATACAATATTCAGTGCATTTATAGCATTATAGCACTGATCGCTGTATAATTGTCAATGATCCCAAAAATGTGTCAAATTTGTCTGCTGCAATATCGCAATCCCGATAAAAATCGCAGATCAACGCCATTACTAGTAAAAAAAGAAATAATAATAAAAATGCCGTAAATCTATCCCCTATTTTGTAGACGCTATACATTTTGTTAAAACCAATCAATATACGCTTATTGCGATTTTTTTTTTTTTCTCCAAAAATATTTGAAGAATACAGATTGGCCTAAACTGAGAAAAAAAAAAACATTTTTGAAAAAACAATGTGGGATATTTTTTGTAGCAAAAAGTAAAAGATGTGTTTTTTTTCTAAATTGTCGCTCTTCTTTTGTTTATAAAAAATTAATTAAAGAATAAAAACTGCAGAGGTGATCAAATACCACCAAAAGAAAGCTCTATTTGTGGGAAAAAAAGGATGTCAATTTTGTTTGGGTACAACGTTGCACGACCGCGCAATTGCAGTGCCGTAGCGCAAAACATGGCCTGGTCATTGAGCAGCCAAATCTTCTGGGGCTGAAGTGGTTAAAAGTCCTGCATAGGTAGCTGAGGGCAGGTCAGATTCTATTGATGAAGGCGGGCCCCAGAACTACATCTTCCAAGAGCCTCTTTTCCTAGGCACAGAGGCAGGATCTTGGCAGTCAAAAAGGCAACAGCATTGTTTTGCTGGGATAGAAATGAATGTAAGCGTGTGGAGAGGGGGTGGAGTAACTACGCCGATTGGGATTTTCAATGCAGCAGAAACATTAGCTTAAACAAGCAAACGGGAGTTTGCTACATTTCTAGCAGATCAACCAGTATTGTTCTGTACTTGCAGCAAAGTAACCACCACTTTACCTCCCCTCCGGAAGATTTACCTCCCCTTATGACCAGGCCATTTTTTGCGATACGGCACTGCGTTGCTTTAAATGGTAATTGTGCGACACTGTACACAAAATGTGTCATTTTTTCCCCACTACAAATAGAGCTTTCTTTTGGTGGTTTTTGATCACCCCTGCGTTTTTTTTTTTTTTTTTTTTTTTTTATTATTTGTGCTATAAAAGAAACAAAGGCCGACAATTTTGAAAAAAAAATAAAATACCGTATTTTTTTTTTTTTACTTTCTGCTATAAGACATATTAATCATCAATTCAATCAAAAGCAATTGGTTTTTTTTTTTTTTTTAAAAACTGATAACTTTTCTTGCCAAACTTGACTTTTTTTTTTTTTTTTTTGATTCAGTACGTTTTTATTCTTTTCATAGCAGTACAAGTTATACATTTATCCATACATTCACCCGCCCCCCCCCCAAAAAAAAACCCTGCACAAAACAAAAACTAAAAGCAAAAAAAAAGGGGCAAAACCCAACAACAACAAAAATAGAATTCCTCCCCCTACTGTATCTCTCTCCCCCCCCTCGACCCCAAAAGCCCCCCCCCCCGTCCTCCCATCTTCTCCCAATATTGTCCCTCTCCCATATTGACATTTTTTAACACAAAATATATTTGGATGCAATCATTTGTATACCAGTTGTTTGCTAGTAAATTAAGCCTGGGCTCACATTATCTTCGCATGTGGCTCACAGCAGGGGGTCCGGTGCGTCCCCGTTCACTGTTTTAGGTCCGATTTCAGCCCAAATTTTTAGCTGAATTCGGACCTGAAACGGACCAAAAGACGCACAGGAGCCGCAGCGGAGATATGTGAACAAGCTCCATAGAGAGCCGGTTAAAATGCTATTGCGGTTTGAATGCAGAGAACCCGCACCCGATTCACAATAGTGTGAACCCAGCCTAAAGAAAACCTGCCCTGATATCTAGGTGCTGCCATCACTGATCAACTACTAAAAAAAAAAAAAAAAAACCTTTCTGGCTGTCTCTGGTTTTAGCAGCCCGAGTCTCCGACATGGGATAAGTATGCGTCAAATTTAACAGTATCTCTAACCAAATTATGTGGGTTTTTTTTGGATGCTGTTGGGAATATTTAGAACCCCTGCCCCCCCCCCCAAAAAAAAAAAAAAAACTCCTGTTGTGTCCTGTAAGGACGATGTCCTCTGACTTCCTGTCCTGGAGACACAAGAATTGGAAGGAAATACAAAGTGAAGAGAAATCCCCCTTAGTTGTCACTGGAATATAAGATCCCCTTAGAAGATTGCCTCTCTTCCTGTTTTGGTGAAAGGTATATTCATTTCAGATTTCAGAAGAAAAAAATCCAGATTCTAAAGCCTCGTACACACCATCGGATTTTCTGCAGACAAAACCTCGGACCTTTGTCCGAAGGCCTGTGCCTGGATTTTGTCTTGCATACAAAAACGGCAAGGAATTGTCGGCCAACAAACACGAACGTTATGATGTACTAGACGTACTACGAGCCGAAAAAGAGGACTGGCAGGAACACCAGGGATTTCACATAAAAGGAAGCAATACAAAGAGAACAGGAGACTTTATCATACAAGTACATGGTACAGCAGGCATATATCAGGAATAAGAAGTGCTGGGGTAACAAATGCTTTAAAGCAGGATTCCGGCCAGCTAAAAAAAATTTTTAAAGGCAGCAGCTGCAAACACTGTAGCTGCTGACTTTATATAAGTACTTACCTGTCCTGGGTGCCCGTGATGTCGGCCGCCAGAGACCGACCCATCCCTCGGCTCTCGGGTCCCGTCACCGCCATCCTAGGTAAGGGAAACAGGCAGTGGAGCCTTGCAGCTTCACTGCCAGTTTCCTACTGCGCACACGCGAGTGGCGCTCTGTGAATGGCCCCGTGGTGTTCTGGGAACACACACAGTTCCCAGAAGGCAACAGGGCCGCTCAGCTAGGAGCAGAACACGCCGCGGAATAGGAAGAGGCAGATTAGGAAGACTGCCTAGCAACAAGGGTTCAGGTAAGTTTAAAATTTTTTTTTCAAATGTTTTTTCTTTTATTTTTTTAGGATTTTTGGTGAAATTTTTTTTTTTCAGGGTGGCCCTCCACTAAGGACAGTTAACCCAAGAACAGTGAGTTGCATAAGCATTTCTCGCACTATGTATGAATGCACTGCCCTTGCCATCTGCATAGGGGTGCCAATGTAATGTAAATGGCACCCCAAATGCATATCACAAACACTGTGCTCACGGGCACCAGATTACAGATTACTACCCAGATTACTACACCAGATTACCAGATTACTACCATGCGATTTGGTGCCGCACATTTTTAAAAGTAGTTCATGCTCTACTCTTCTCCGTGTTGCAGCGCGATTTGCAACCCATTCAAGTGAATGGGCTGCAAAATTGCACAACACATGTTCCTGTGGAGTTCTGGTTTGAACTGGCCCTTATATTTTACCCAAAATTGGGCGCTATATTGTGTGCGCTAAAATTCATGTAAGTGTGGGTTTTTTTTCAGAAAATTGGTGTTTGAGTGACAGCTGTGCCAATATATGACATAATACATTTTAACAGCCACTATTCTATTCTCCAGGGACTCTGTTTTCTGAAAATATAGAACGGGTGGGGGGTTCTAAGTCATTTTCTAGCAAAAAATGCTGCTTTTTACATGTACTGTATGTGAAAATGTCAAAATTGCCCTGAACAGCTAGTGGATAAAGATAATTGAAAGTAGCACTTCTTCCTACAGTAGTTACAGAACAGCGAGGGAACATCATCACCCTAGGACAGGAAATGTGTTGATGTTTGGTTCACCAGGTGAAAATAAAGGGGAGAAAATCCTTTGAAAAAGAAAATCAATGCGGCCACCACTTCAAAGTTCTGATAAAAGGCAATGTAATACATTTTTGTTCTTGGGTTTAGAATCACTTTAAAGCACTGGAGCTTGAGGATTCACATGCCAAGCACCTACTATATTCAGAAAGAGAGTGTTATTTAACCACTTGCCCTCAGGAAGCTTTTACCCCCTTATTGACCCTGGCCATTTTTTGCTTTTGAGCACTGCGCTACTTTAACTGGTAATTTGCTCAGTCATGCAACGCTGTACCCAAACAAAATTTATATAAGTTTTTTCACACAAATGGAGTTTCCTTTTGGTGGTATTTGATCACCACTGGATTTTTTTTTTTTTTTGAAATATAAGAAAAAAGACCAAACATTTTGAAAAAAAAATGTATATTTTTTACTTTCTGCTATAAAACAAATCCAAAAAAAAAAAATATATATATATATATATATATATATATATATATATTTTCAGAAATTTTGGCCAAATTATATTCTGATACACGTTTTTGATAATTAATAAAATAATGTTTTTGTATATTAAGTGGTTTGTTTGAAAGTTAGAGTTTTATATATATATATATGAACTTTTTTTTTTTATACTACTGACGGTGATCAGCAACTTATTATGGGACTGCGATAGCGTGGCGGACAATTTGACACTAACTGATGCTGGGAGGGACTGACCAGCTGCCACTGACATCACCAGTGACACTAATACAGTAATCAGTGCAAATATACACTGTACTAATGACACTGCCTGCGAAGGGGTTAACATTGAGGGTAATCAAGCGGTTAAATGTGTGCCTAACAATGTGTAATGTGTACTGATTTTTGCTAAAGATCTTTGTTTCTTATCCCTGATTGTTCCCTCTGTACAGAGCCCTATACTGAATGTCAACACAGGGCTCTGGGCTGTGATTGGATACAGCTAATCAGCAGGTCCCGGCCATGAATCATTGGCTGGGACTTGCTGACAGACTCCGGCTCTATACAATCACAGCGGGTTTTGGCGCACATCTATGCCCCCTAAACCCAGAAGCAGGCAGCGATGTACGGGTAGGTATGTATGTAGCTTTGCCTGTATGGGCCACCCATCCGCAGTACATTGCGGGCAGACGGTCTGCAAGTGGTTAAAGCCTCTTTGAACGCTGGTGTTATTTAAAGTAGAATT
The DNA here is from genome assembly GCF_042186555.1 of Aquarana catesbeiana. Taxonomy (NCBI): domain Eukaryota; kingdom Metazoa; phylum Chordata; class Amphibia; order Anura; family Ranidae; genus Aquarana; species Aquarana catesbeiana. The sequence continues at coordinate 320,439,391 of NC_133330.1, forward strand.
GCAGCCTAAACATAACTAGTCTTACAAATGTCCAATCCCTCCTCCTAACACCTATGCTGACTGACCTGTGTAAAACAAGATGTACACTATCTCACAAAAGTGAGTACGCCCCTCACATTTTTGTAAATATTTTATTCTATCTTTTCAAGTGACAACACTGAAGAAATGACACTTTGCTACTTTGCTACAATGTAAAGTAGTGAGTGTACAGCTTGTATAACAGTGAAAAAGTTGCTGTCCCCTCAAAATAACTCAATGAACCGCTGGCAACAAAAGTGAGCACACCCCTAAGTGAAAATGTCCAAATTGGGCCCAATTAGCTATTTTTCTTCCCAGGTGTCATGTGACTCGTTAGTGTTACAAGGTCTCAGGTGTGAATGGGGAGCAGGTTAAATTTGCTGTTATCGCTCTCACTCTCTCATACTGGTCACTGGAAGCTTAACATGGCACCTCATGGCAAAGAACTCTCTGAGGATCTGAAAAAAGAATTGTTGCTCTACATAAAGATGGCCTAGGCTATAAGAAGATTGCCAAGACCCTGAAATGGAGCTGCAGCACGGTGGCCAAGACCATACAGCGGTTTAACAGGACAGGTTCCACTCAGAACAGGACTCGCCATGGTCGATCAAAGGAGTTGAGTGCACGTGCTCAGCGTCATATCCAGAGGTTGTGGCAGCATCTCTCCACAGGATCACGTGTGTGTGTATGTATATATATATATATATGTGTATATATATATATATATATATATATATATATATATATATATATATATATATATATATATATACATATATATATATGTATATATACACACACACACACACACACACACGATCCTGCACTTCTGCATGCAGGCAGGCTGCTTCTGCTGTGATTATTACCTCCATGCTCGTGCACAGATGTGAACGTAAGCAGTGTTCAAACCACACATGTGAGGTATAGCGGTGATCGTTAAGAGCGAGAGCAATAATTCTGGACCTCCTCTATAGCTCTAAACAGGTAACCGTTAAAAATTTTGCAATGTCGCCTATGGAGATTTTTAAGTACTGTAGTTTGTCACTATTCCACGAGTGTGCGCAATTTTAACACATGACATGTTAGGTATCTATTTACTCGGCGCAACGTCATCTTTCACATTATACAAAAAACCTGGGCTAACTTTGTTCTTTTTTTGTTTTGTTTTTTTTATTCATTAAAGTGTATTTTTTCCCAAACAAAATTGCGTCTAAAAAGGTCGCTGCGCAAATACAATGTGACATAAAATATTGCAACGACTGCCATTTTATTCTCTAGGGTCTCTGCTAAAAAGAAATATATGTTTGGATGGTTCTAAGTAATTTTCTAGCAAAAAAAAATACCAATTTTAACTTGTAAGCAACAAATGTCAGAAAAAGGCCTGGTCTTCAAGTGGTTAAAGTAGAAACTATATTCTGTGTTTTTCCAAATTATCATCCCGGGTACCCGGCAGCACTAACAAAGTCTGTCATACACAATGTCAGGTGTCTACAAACAAAAAACAAGAAAGGGTATAAAGGGAGCACTGAAGAATTATTTTCCTTCTGAATGCGCTCTCTTGGTTTGGGATCATTGCATACCTCCCAACCGTCCCTGAATGGGCGGGATTGTCCCGCAAAGGGAGGGCTTTCCCGCTGTCCCGCCCATGCACACAGAATCCCGCATGGCGCAGGATTTCATTGTGTGAAAATTTTCTTTGATTGGACCTCCTTTCTGCTTGTCTTAATGGTGATTGGCTGCAGCTCATGGCAATCATCCTCCTGTACTGGCCACTCACACTGCGCGTGGGGGCGGGGTCAGTTGCCCATATGTGCTGAAGATAAGGAGGTGCTCTCCAATGGAGGAGGACAGGTCAGAGTGCGCCTGATAGAAAAGTTGCTGCACTTAAGCTGTGGCAGTGTCCTGACAGATGACAGACGGATTTCTGGTGAAGTGTGTGCCCAGAATCTGATCAGATTATTGGAAGACAGAAGCTGGGCTCAGGCTGCAGACACCGAGCACCACTTGTTCTGTCTACTTCATCTGTACAGGACTCTGCAGGAGATAAGGAGAGCCGAGAACGGGGGAGAGTTCTGTGTCTCAATCTGAATTGCACTGTTTATGGTTTCTCTCCTGAGCTCTCTGTCCACCCCCATTCATCCTCAATCCTGAGGTCTTCCTTACCACCCCCAACCCCCCCCCCCCCCCCGGTCCCATCCTGCGATCTCCCCGTCCCATCCTGCGATCTCCCCGTCCCATCCTGCGATCTCCCCGTCCCATCCTGCGATCTCCCCGTCCCATCCTGCGATCTCCTCGTCCCATCCTGCGATCTCCCCGTCCCATCCTGCGATCTCCCCGTCCCATCCTGCGATCTCCCCTGTCCCATCCTGCGATCTCCCCGTCCCACCCTGCGATCTCCCCGTCCCATCCTGCGATCTCCCCGTCCCATCCTGCGATCTCCCCGTCCCATCCTGCGATCTCCCCTGTCCCATCCTGCGATCTCCCCGTCCCATCCTGCGATCTCCCCGTCCCATCCTGCGATCTCCCCTGTCCCATCCTGCGATCTCCCCGTCCCATCCTGCGATCTCCCCGTCCCATCCTGCGATCTCCCCGTCCCATCCTGCGATCTCCCCGTCCCATCCTGCGATCTCCCCGTCCCATCCTGCGATCTCCCAGTCCCATTCTGCAATCTCCCAGTCCAATCCTGCACTCCCCCTGTCCACCCCCGTCCCATCCTGCGATCTCCCCGTCCCATCCTGCGATCTCCCCATCCCATCCTGCGATCTCCCAGTCCAATCCTGCGCTCTACCTGTCCACCCCCCGTCTCATCCTGCGATCTCCCCGTCCCATCCTGCGATCTCCCCGTCCCATCCTGCGATCTCCCCGTCCCATCCTGCGATCTCCCCGTCCCATCCTGCGATCTCCTCGTCCCATCCTGCGATCTCCCCGTCCCATCCTGCGATCTCCCCGTCCCATCCTGCGATCTCCCCGTCCAATCCTGCGATCTCCCCGTCCCATCCTGCGATCTCCCCGTCCCATCCTGCGATCTCCCCGTCCAATCCTGCGATCTCCCCGTCCCATCCTGCGATCTCCCCGTCCCATCCTGCGATTTCCCCGTCCCATCCTGCGATCTCCCCGTCCAATCCTGCGATCTCCCCGTCCCATCCTGCGATCTCCCCGTCCCATCCTGCGATCTCCCCGTCCCATCCTGCGATCTCCCCGTCCCATCCTGCGATCTCCCCTGTCCCATCCTGCGATCTCCCCTGTCCCATCCTGCGATCTCCCCTGTCCCATCCTGCGATCTCCCCGTCCCACCCTGCGATCTCCCCGTCCCATCCTGCGATCTCCCCGTCCCATCCTGAGGTCTCTTTGGACATGTGGCCCCATCCAGTGCACTGCGTGTCTTCAGAGGTCAGGATGTATGCATAAACATAAGAGTGTTTCTCAGTCCAACTGTATTCAACTAGATTACATTCTTCTATTAAACTGTAAGCAAAATGCTTAAACACATGGTAAACGTCCGCGATCAGCGGCCATATACCGGGATCCGTGATGCGCCGGGTCCTCTGGACCCGGCGGTCACGGATGTGTTTGGGTGCACACCCCAGGGGGGGCGCGAGAGGGGAATTCTGGGAGGACGTCCCTGGACGCCCTCCCAGAGTTAAGAAACCGCCCTGTAGCCGTCATTTGGCTATGGGCCGGTTGTTAAGTGGTTAAAAAAAAAAAAATGTTTGCGGCTGGAAAACTGCTGTAAAAATCCCATTTCCTGCTTCTTTGCTGTCATTTTCAATCAAGGGATTTGGTGCTGATGATTCTCAGACATTCAGTAATTGTTTCTTTTCGATGTGTCATTGGAAACCATGTGATCTCCTATCCATGCGTTTCTGATGCAGAGGAAAAACAAAACGCACTGGACATTGATCGGTGCTAAAAATGTGCACTGTCACTGTACTAATGACCCTGGCAGGGAAGGGGTTAACACCAGGGGAGATCGAAGGGTTATATGTGTTTCTAGGGAGTGATTACTAACTGTGGGGGAGGGGCTTGTACTGTGGGGAAGACAGAGATCCGTGTTCCTGCTCAGCAGAGACACAGAGATCACAACTTTCCCTTATCACAGAACGGCGATCGGCCTTGTTTACATCAGAAGACCGCCGTTCTGTCTCTCTCTGGAACGATCGTGTAGGACCCTCTGATTGGCTCCTGCCGTATCCAATCACAACCGGAGCGGATCGCCGGCAGCAGCTCACGTGCACGCCCCTGACCCGGAAGCGCAGAATCGTGTACAGATCCCGCCCAGGGGAGCCACCGTATATATACAGTATACAGTCGGCAAGCGGAGAACCATTATTTATTACATTTATTTTATATTTTTTTTTCTTGTAATTTTATTGCTCTCACCAAGGAGGAGAATATTGATGTACAGATGATGACAATCTCACTGACAGATGACACGCCTGATGATGAGACAACAGAAGAGAGACTTCCCAGTACAGACAATGGGGGGGAGGGGACCAATGAAAAGTGTCTGACACTAAATTTGTCTCATCCAATCAGAGAGGATGGGTTGCTATGGGCAACGGCACCAGGTTGGATAAAACTTGTGTTTGAGATATTTTTTTTGAATCCCCCCCATGTGTCTGGTGCCTGCACTGGGGCTCTGAGATCACAGGAAGGGAGGGACAAGCAGGAGGGGGCTGTATGTACTAATTATGTATAGGAGGAGGAGAGACAACTATCACACCATGGATTATCATCACACAATTTATAGAAGAGAAAGTAAACACGGAGTGGCTACAAGAAAATGGCCGCCTCTTTAAAAACACGGAGTGGCTACAAGAAAATGGCCACCTCTTTATAAACACGGAGAGGCTACAAGAAAATGGCTGCTGCTGTTTCAGGAGTGTGCTGCTTGTTGTTACTATGGTAACCCGGGGACGTGTTTACTTCTGGAAGGAGAGACGTGTACTTCATGCAGGTCGGCCCCGCCCATTCCTCTCTAATCATAGTGACAGCGGACAGTTTGTAGAGAATGTGGGGGATGTCCGGGGTGTGCCCACCAGTACTGTCATTGTTATTGGTTAGTTATCTATACCCAGACCCTGATATAAGGGGGGGACTGTGGGGACCCTGATATAAGGGGGGTCTGTAGGGACCCTGATATAAGAGGAGGGGGACTGTGGGGACCCTGATATCAGGGGGGGGGGCTGTGGGGACCCTGATATAGGAGGGGGGGGGCTGTGGGGACCCTGATATAAGGGAGGGGGGCTGTGGGGACCCTGATATAAAGGGGGGGGGCTGTGGTGACCCTAATATAAGGGGGTGCTGTGGAGACCCTGATATAAGAGGAGAGGGACTGTGGGGACCCTGATATAAGAGGAGAGGGACTGTGGGGACCCTGATATAAGAGGAGGGGGACTGTTGGGACCCTGATATAGGAGGAGGAAGACTGTGGGGACCCTAAAATAAGGGGGGGGGGGGGCTGTGGGGACCCTGATATAAGAGGAGGAGGACTGTGGGGACCCTGATATAAGGGGGGGCTGTGGGGATCCTGATATAAGGGGGGGGACTATGGGGACCCTGATATAAGAGGAGGGGGACTGTTGGGACCCTGATATAGGAGGAGGAGGACTGTGGGGACCCTGATATCAGAGGGGGACTGTGGAGACCCTAAAATAAGGGGGGGGGGCTGTGGGGACCCTGATATAAGAGGAGAGGGACTGTGGGGACCCTGATATAAGAGGAGGGGGACTGTTGGGACCCTGATATAGGAGGAGGAAGACTGTGGGGACCCTAAAATAAGGGGGGGGGCTGTGGGGACCCTGATATAAGAGGAGGGGGACTGTGGGGACCCTAAAATAAGGGGGGGGACCCTGATATAAGAGGAGGAGGACTGTGGGGACCCTGATATAAGGGGGGTCTGTAGGGACCCTGATATAAGAGGAGGGGGACTGTGGGGACCCTGATATCAGGGGGGGGGCTGTGGGGACCCTGATATAAGAGGAGGGGGACTGTGGTGACCCTAATATAAGGGGGTGCTGTGGGGACCCTGATATAAGAGGAGAGGGACTGTGGGGACCCTGATATAAGAGGAGAGGGACTGTGGGGACCCTGATATAAGAGGAGGGGGACTGTTGGGACCCTGATATAGGAGGAGGAAGACTGTGGGGACCCTAAAATAAGGGGGGGGGCTGTGGGGACCCTGATATAAGAGGAGGGGGACTGTGGGGACCCTAAAATAAGGGGGGGGACCCTGATATAAGAGGAGGAGGACTGTGGGGACCCTGATATAAGGGGGGGCTGTGGGGATCCTGATATAAGGGGGGGGACTATGGGGACCCTGATATAAGAGGAGGGGGACTGTTGGGACCCTGATATAAAGGGGGGGGGGCTGTGGGAACCCTGATATAAGGGAGGGGGACTGTGGTGACCCTAATATAAGGGGGTGCTGTGGGGACCCTGATATAAGAGGAGAGGGACTGTGGGGACCCTGATATAAGAGGAGAGGGACTGTGGGGACCCTGATATAAGAGGAGGGGGACTGTTGGGACCCTGATATAGGAGGAGGAAGACTGTGGGGACCCTAAAATAAGGGGGGGGGCTGTGGGGACCCTGATATAAGAGGAGGGGGACTGTGGGGACCCTAAAATAAGGGGGGGGGACCCTGATATAAGAGGAGGAGGACTGTGGGGACCCTGATATAAGGGGGGGCTGTGGGGATCCTGATATAAGGGGGGGGACTATGGGGACCCTGATATAAGAGGAGGGGGACTGTTGGGACCCTGATATAGGAGGAGGAGGACTGTGGGGACCCTGATATCAGAGGGGGACTGTGGAGACCCTAAAATAAGGGGGGGGGGCTGTGGGGACCCTGATATAAGAGGAGAGGGACTGTGGGGACCCTGATATAAGAGGAGAGGGACTGTGGGGACCCTGATATAAGAGGAGGGGGACTGTTGGGACCCTGATATAGGAGGAGGAAGACTGTGGGGACCCTGATATAAGGGGGGGCTGTGGGGATCCTGATATAAGGGGGGGGACTATGGGGACCCTGATATAAGAGGAGGGGACTGTTGGGACCCTGATATAGGAGGAGGAGGACTGTGGGGACCCTGATATCAGAGGGGGACTGTGGAGACCCTAAAATAAGGGGGGGGGGGCTGTGGGGACCCTGATATAAGAGGAGAGGGACTGTGGGGACCCTGATATAAGAGGAGAGGGACTGTGGGGACCCTGATATAAGAGGAGAGGGACTGTGGGGACCCTGATATAAGAGGAGAGGGACTGTGGGGACCCTGATATAAGAGGAGAGGGACTGTGGGGACCCTGATATAAGAGGAGGGGGACTGTTGGGACCCTGATATAGGAGGAGGAAGACTGTGGGGACCCTAAAATAAGGGGGGGGGGGGCTGTGGGGACCCTGATATAAGAGGAGGGGGACTGTGGGGACCCTAAAATAAGGGGGGGGGACCCTGATATAAGAGGAGGAGGACTGTGGGGACCCTGATATAAGGGGGGGCTGTGGGGATCCTGATATAAGGGGGGGACTATGGGGACCCTGATATAAGAGGAGGGGGACTGTTGGGACCCTGATATAGGAGGAGGAGGACTGTGGGGACCCTGATATAGGAGGAGGAGGACTGTGGGGACCCTGATATCAGAGGGGGACTGTGGAGACCCTAAAATAAGAGGAGGGGGACTGTGGGGACCCTAAAATAAGGGGGGGTGGGGACCCTGATATAAGAGGAGGAGGACTGTGGGGACCCTGATATAAGAGGAGGGGGACTGTTGGGACCCTGATATAGGAGGAGGAGGACTGTGGGGACCCTGATATAGGAGGAGGAGGACTGTGGGGACCCTGATATCAGAGGGGGACTGTGGAGACCCTAAAATAAGAGGAGGGGGACTGTGGGGACCCTAAAATAAGGGGGGGTGGGGACCCTGATATAAGAGGAGGAGGACTGTGGGGACCCTGATATAAGAGGGGGCTGTGGGGATCCTGATATAAGGGGGGGGGACTATGGGGACCCTGATATAAGGGGGGGGCTGACTTGGGGGCTATTCTCTCCTGGGGGCCCCTATCACACTGACACCAATGATTTATTCTATAGACATTTTCTCATTGTGTTTATTTGAATGACAATAACTCAGCGGATTCCCCCATTTTTCCGTCCATATCTTACATTCCGGTACATTTATTATATGAAGATAAATGTTTTCTTTCTGTTGGGTCACAGAAGGATCTGGAAGAATTGTCCCGGGCCCCAATGTCATTATCATTGGGGGGGGGGGGGGGGGCAGGGAAAACAATATATACGCAGGTTAAACTTGAGCTTTAAAAGCACCAGGACCACCTTTATTTTGTCTTCTCCCATTGACTCCAATGTGTTCAAAGAATGTGTGAAATTTTACCAAATTGTCCTCATCTCTAATTTAAATTAAGTCCAGTGCTAGTTATTATAGTAACCTACAGTATCTCACAAAAGTAAGTACACCCTCACATTTTTGTAAATCTTTTCTTCTATCTTTTCATGTGACAACACTGAAGAAATGACACGTTGCTACAATGTAAAGTAGTGAGTGTACAGCTTGTATAACAGTGTAAATTTGCTGTCCCCTCAAAATAACTCAACACACAGCCAATAATGTCTAAACCGCTGGCAACAAAAGTGAGTACACCCCTAAGTGAAAATGTCCAAATTGGGCACAAATGTCAATATTTTGTGTGGCCACCATCATTTTCCAGCACTGCCTTAACCCTCTTGGGCATGGAGTTCACCAGAGCTTCACAGGTTGTCACTGGAGTCCTCTTCCACTCCTCCATGATGACATCACGGAGCTGGTGGATGTTAGAGACCTTGTGCTCCTCCACCTTTCGTTTGAGGATGCCCCACAGATGATCAATAGGGTTTAGGTCTGGAGACATGCTTGGCCAGTCCATCACCTTTACCCTCAGCTTCTTTAGCAAGGCAGTGTTCGTCTTGGAGGTGTGTTTGGGGTCGTTATCATGTTGGAATACTGCCCTGCGGCCCAGTCTCCGAAGGGAGGGGATCATGCTCTGCTTCAGTATATCACAGTACATGTTGGCATTCATGGTTCCCTCAATGATCTGTAGCTCCCCAGTGACGGCAGCACTCATGCAGCCCCAGACCATGACACTCCCACCACCATGCTTGACTGTAGACAAGACACACTTGTCTTTGGACTCCTCATCTGGTTGCCGCCACACACGCTTGTCACCATCTGAACCAAATAAGTTTATCTTGGTCTCATCAGACCAAAGGACATGGTTCTAGTAATCCATGTCCTTAGTCTGCTTGTCTTCAGCATACTGTTTGCGGCTTTCTTGTGCATCATCTTTAGAAGAGGCTTCCTTCTGGGATGAAAGCCATGCAGACCAATTTGATGCAGTGTGTGGCGTATGGTCTGAGCACTAACAGGCTGACCCCCCACCCCTACAACCTCTACAGCAATGCTGGCAACACTCATACGTCTATTTCCCAAAGACAACCTCTGGATAGGACACTGAGCACGTGTAGAATCTTGGACTGAACTGGGTGAGATTTCTCCAGCTCCCAAAGTTGGGAGCATGAAATTGTCTAAAATGTCTTGGTATGATGACGCCTTAAGAGATCCCTTCACTGGAACTAAGGGGCCAAACCCAACCCCTGAAAAACAACCCCGCACCATAATCCCCCCTCCACCAAATTATATGGACCAGTGCACAAAGCAATCGGCAGTGATCTGTGATCGCTGCATCCTTCAGACACAGCTGATTGCAGATCGGTGTGAAGAGCCAATCACAGCTGATCACGGATGTCAGCAGGATTTGCCAGTTATCGGCAATTCTCCCCTCATGTGAACAGCGTGTGAGGAGAGGAGAGACGAAAACCGGCAAATCCACACAGGGGACATCTGCACTGACAATCAGGACACTGATATTAGTGCAGCTCCAAAAGTGCCAACCAGTGCAGCCAATCAGTGACGCTTATCATTGCCGCCAATCAGTGCCCATAAATGCCGCATATCAGTGCCCATAAATACTGCATATCAGTGCCCATAAATACTGCATATCAGTGCCCATAAATACTGCATATCAGTGCCCATAAATGCCGCATATCAGTGCCCATAAATACTGCATATCAGTGCCCATAAATGCCGCATATCAGTGCCCATAAATACTGCATATCAGTGCCCATAAATACTGCATATCAGTGCCCATAAATACTGCATATCAGTGCCCATAAATACCGCATATCAGTGCCCATAAATACTGCATATCAGTGCCCATAAATGCCGCATATCAGTGCCCATAAATACTGCATATCAGTGCCCATAAATGCCGCATATCAGTGCCCACAAATACTGCATATCAGTGCCCGAAAATACTGCATATCAGTGCCCATAAATGCCGCATATCAGTTCCCATAAATACCGCATATCAGTTCCCATAAATACCGCATATCAGTGCCCATAAATACCGCATATCAGTGCCCATAAATGCTGCATATCAGTGCCCATAAATACTGCATATCAGTGCCCATAAATGCCGCATATCAGTGCCCATAAATACTGCATATCAGTGCCCATAAATGCAGCATATCAGTTCCCATAAATGCTGCATATCAGTGCCCATAAATACTGCATATCGGTGCCCATAAATACTGCATATCAGTTCCCATAAATACTGCATATCGGTGCCCATAAATACTGCATATCAGTTCCCATAAATACTGCATATCGGTGCCCATAAATACTGCATATCAGTTCCCATAAATACTGCATATCGGTGCCCATAAATACTGCATATCAGTTCCCATAAATGCTGCATATCAGTGCCCATAAATACTGCATATCGGTGCCCATAAATACTGCATATCAGTGCCCATAAATGCCGCATATCAGTTCCCATAAATGCTGCATATCAGTGCCCATAAATACTGCATATCAGTGCCCATAAATACTGCATATCGGTGCCCATAAATACTGCATATCGGTGCCCATAAATGCTGCATATCAGTGCCCATAAATGCCGCATATCAGTGCCCATAAATGCCACCTATCAGTGCCCATAAATGCCGCATATCGGTGCCCATAAATGCCACCTATCAGTGCCCATAAATGCCGCATATCAGTGCCCATAAATGCTGCATATCGGTGCCCATAAATGCCGCATATCAGTGCAGCCTCATCAGTGTCCATCAGTTAAGGAGAAAAATTACTTTTTTACAAAATTGTATAACAGAAACGAACAAAAACATTTTTTTTGAAAAATGTTGGTCTTTTTTAGTTTGTTTAGCAAGAAGTATAAATCCCAGCTGTGATTAAATACCACCAAAAGAAAGCTCTATCTTTCTCAAGAAAATGCTACAAATTTCATACGTGTACAGTGTTACATGACCGCGTAATTGTCATTCAAAGTGTGACAGCGCTAAAAGCTGAAAATTGGCCTGGGCAGGAAGGGGGTGAAAGTGCCCGGTAGGCAAGTGGTTAAAGTAAGACTATAGGCAAAACTTTTTTTATCATTATTTTGGATAGAGCAAGGGAGGGTTATAACCCCTGTATGCTGTATTTTTGCCATCTTTTTCCCATTGGGCAGATTTCCCTTCACTTCCTGTCACATAGCCAAATAGGAAGTGAGAGGAAATCCCTGCAAATTAAGGGAATTCCTAGGGGACCCCCCCAGGTCACCAGAACTGGTGTCCCCATTAGAAGATTTCTCCCTATTACTTTGTTTGGGGACAAGCAAACATTTGGGACAGAATAGGACAAATAAAGAGGATGAATCTCCCTAACGGGCACAGACAGCAATAAAAACTGACAGGGGTTCTAATCCCTCTCCACTCCATCCAAAACTTAAAAAAAAAAGAGTTTGCCTTTAGTTATATGTTAAGTGGACTCAGTAAGGCTCCATTCACACTTGGCGTTTTGGGATCTCGGGCGGAATTAATGCGATTCTGCCCTTGATCTCCAAACATACTAGAATCGCCAAACGCAGGTTCAGGTGCTATTATTTTAAATGGTGGCTAGAACACGGTTTTTCCTGCTCCTTTTTGGGAGACGGGCTTAACGCAATGGGCTTTGCTGCGATTGCCGAGCGATAAATTGTGAGACAATCGTGGCAAAACCGCTCTGTGTTTTAGGTGCCATTGAAAATAATGGCCCCTGAACCTGCATTTTGTGATTTGTAGGGCGCTTCGAGATTGAGGGCAAAATCACAGCGATTCTACCCCGAGATCCTAAAACGCTGAGTGTGAATGGAGAGGATTACTGAGTCCTCTTAAGCTCTTGATAATGATTGGAAGTCCTGATGAAGGGGGTGGTGGTTGGCTCCCAGAATGTGTTGGACAGTTAATGAGATCATATGATAAATCATTAAAGTGATTTGGTTTCACCATGTGTTGTGTTCTAATGCTATGAACCCCATTCTGGGAAACCACTCACAAACAGGACCCCCTGATATTAGCTGTGACAACCCATCTTGGGGTACAACATTTTTGACTAATAAGGAAGATTTATTATAGATCAGATCTATTAGAGATATGAGCAGAGAGCACTACTACCAATGACCACTAATGTAAGGGGTATCCTTCCCAATGACCACCAATGTAAGTGGTATCCTTCCCAATGACCACCAATGTAAGGGGTATCCTTCCCAATGACCACCAATGTAAGGGGTATCCTTCCTAATGACCACCAATGTAAGGGGTATCCTTCCCAATGACCACCAATGTATGGGGTATCCTTCCCAATGAACACCAATGTAAGGGGTATCCTTCCCAATGACCACCAATGTAAGGGGTATCCTTCCCAATGACCACCAATGTATGGGGTATCCTTCCCAATGACCACCAATGTAAAGGGTATCCTTCCCACTGATCTCCAATGTATGGGGTATCCTTCCTAATGACCACCAATGTAAGGGGTATCCTTCCCAATGACCACCAATGTAAGGGGTATCCTTCCCAATGACCACCAATGTATGGGGTATCCTTCCCAATGAACACCAATGTAAGGGGTATCCTTCCCAATGACCACCAATGTAAGTCGTATCCTTCCCACTGACCACCAAAGTAAGGGGGTATCCTTCCCACTGACCACCAATGTAAGTGGTATCCTTCCCAATGAACACCAATGTATGGGGTATCCTTCCCAATGAACACCAATGTAAGGGTTATCCTTCCCAATGACCACCAATGTAAGGGGTATCCTTCCCACTGATCTCCAATGTATGGGGTATCCTTCCTAATGACCACCAATGTAAAGGGTATCCTTCCCAATGACCACCAATGTAAGGGGTATCCTTCCCAATGACCACCAATGTATGGGGTATCCTTCCCAATGAACACCAATGTAAGGGGTATCCTTCCCAATGACCACCAATGTAAGTGGTATCCTTCCCACTGACCACCAAAGTAAGGGGGTATCCTTCCCACTGACCACCAATGTAAGGGGTATCCTTCCCACTATCATGCCCCTGTTAAAGACCCATAGAGTCGAAACGCATCGGACCAGCTTTCTTTTGCTTCCCACGTTGCTTTTATTCATATATTTTATTCACCTGATCACTTTTATTCCAATATTTCTTGCATTCTGTTGTACGATATTTTAAATTTCATTAAACCACATTTGGTTGACCTGCACCATATGGAGCCTATCTTTCCATTCCATTTTACGTTTGGGCATTGGTGACCACCTTTCCCCACTACCATCTCCTGGATTAACCTGGTTGTCGGTTTTCCATTGCTGTCTCGTTCTGTGGTGTGGAGTCGCAAGACCACTCATCCTATCCAGCGTGGCATCCTTGCAGAGTCCAGTTACCAGGAACCAAGGATTCGGAGCTGGTCTGACCCACTGCCGTATGGCATGTGTGCCCATCGCATCCGAGTAAGAGTACCCAACTTCTTATCTGAGAATTCCTGGAAGGCATTTCATCGCTTCACCTGGATCACATGTCGAGACCCTTTCTGGAAGCTGATTCTTCTTCTTTTTTCACGCACTTGTTCAGATTTTGGTGTTCACTATTTGTGAACTCACACTGTGTTTCACTTTTTATTTTTTTTTTGCATTGCATATATTTGTACACATTCTCCCCATGTGTTTGAGTGGCTTTATACTGACACTATTACTGCCACTGAGAAACTAGCGATTCCTTGTCACTAGTCCCTTCATTGTGTGTTTACCTTTTAGTCACAATCACAGATGTTTCCATTGATTTGGTCGCATTATTTAGCGCTACACTCATTTTTGTATATCCATCCCACTGACCCCTCAAGAATGAGATTTCAGAAGGGGTTCCCAAAGACTTGAAAATTATTACCCCTGGGGTAAAAAGGTTGAGTAAGGTTAGTATATTGTACAGCGTTGTCATATGAAAAGGACGAGGATGGGCAGTTGCACGGGGGCCCCTGAATGCACACCAGACCTATCTACATGTGTAAGCAGCTCTCTTACCAGTTCTCGCCAAGCTGGCCATACCCTCCCAGGGCAGAGACTTCACTAAAAGGGGTGCTAATCAGTGGCGGCCTGTCCATATGGGGCGCCGGCCCCCTGATCCATGCGCCCGGCCCCTGTTTGCCCCCCCCCTCCAAAATGGAGCACCAGCCGCCACTGATGCTAACCCCTACTTACACATGGCCTATACCTGCAAACAACATACACTATATTGTCAAAAGTATTGGGACGCCTGCCTTTACACGCACGTGAATTTTAATGGCATCCCAGTCTTGGTCCGTAGGGTTCAATATTGAGTTGGCCCACCCTTTGCAGCTATAACAGCTTCACCTCTTCTGGGAAGGCCATCCACAAGGTTTAGGAGTGTGCCTATGGGAATGTTTGACCATTCTTCCAGAAGAGCATTTGTGAGGTCTGGCACTGATGTTGGATGAGAAGGCCTGGCTCGCAGTCTCCACTCTAATTCATCCCAAAGGTGTTCAACCAGGTTGAGGTCAGGACTGTGTGCAGGCCAGTCGAATTCCTCCACCCCAAACTCGCTCATCCATGTCTTTATGGACCCCTCCACCAAATGATTTGGACCAGTGCACAAAGCAAGGTACTGTACATAAAGACATGGAAGAGCGAGTTTGGGGTGGAGGAACTTGGCTGGCCTGCACAGACTCCTGACCTTCAACATGATAGAATATCTTTGGGATGAATTAGAGCAGAGACTGCCAGCCTAAGACTGGGATGCCATTAAAGTTCATGTGCCTGTGAAAAGGCAGGCGTCCCGATACTTTTGACAATATAGTGTATCTGCTGCCAAAACATGGCTAATATACAGAGACTAGACTTTTGGTGTTGATATAGGGTTGCCACTTTTTCTTCAAGCCAAACCCGAACACTTTAGCGGTGCACAGCAAATTTTTGTCTAGTATACACTATAGGATTGTAACAGACCTGGAACACCTTTGGGCGCTCCAAAGAGAATGGTAATTCGGCACACATAGTGCCCCCTCACCCTGCTGTCAGGTCCTGTTCCGAGCCACGTTCCTGTCTGAATAATGTATCCGGGTTTGAGGTGAACTGAAACCCAGACACACGATTCAAAACCTGGACTGTCCAGGTGAATTTCGGACAGTTGGCAACAATATGTTAATAGTGTTTCCCATCACCATCCCATGGCCTAAGAGTGATATAATCATGAAATATGGGATGAGACTCCCCACCCTGTTGTCATTCATCATTATAATAAAATATAGAGACAGGAAAAAAAAACCTTCACATACAAA
This sequence comes from Aquarana catesbeiana, assembly GCF_042186555.1. Taxonomy (NCBI): domain Eukaryota; kingdom Metazoa; phylum Chordata; class Amphibia; order Anura; family Ranidae; genus Aquarana; species Aquarana catesbeiana. The sequence continues at coordinate 320,455,116 of NC_133330.1, forward strand.
AGACAATTAAGGTGCACACAATTTTATTGAAATTTAAAATTTTTTACAAGGAAACATTTTTTACAAGAAAATTATTGTAGGTCTTCGGAGAACATTGGTCGGTCCATCACTGTCATCCTCTGACTCCTCAGAGGCGGGGCCTTTTCAGACTCCTAAACCTTCAGGATGATTCAGAGGAAGGCGAAAACCCCCTCAGTCAGATGGGCTCCAAAGGGGAAAAAATTCCTTCCTGACCCCCTAAGGCGATCGGATAGTCCCTGAATCATCAGTCTAGGGTGACCAGTTCATCTCCCTGTGAAATGCACGACTTTCTATACTGTTCAAGACAATATAGATCAGAACATACATTCTATCTCTCATCAATATAGAGCCTCGGATCAGCTGATTTGACTTTTATTTTAGAGGGACAAAGTCTGACTTTTTAAGGTCCCCCCATCAAGGCGGTATAGATAAGAACGTACATTTTATTTCTCATTTACAGATAACAAGACATAAAAACATTGTGACAACATCCACTGACTTTCCTATTACTAAGACCTCCATCCATGTAACCCCATACATCTCCTGGGGTTACATGGATAGAATTCCGGGAAATGTTATCCAGAGGGAGGCCCATTCCCAAGTCCCCCCCTCCCCCCCTGGGGAGCAACCCACCCAGATCACTCCCAGAGAGTCAATGCTGCAGATGCCATTGGCAGGAAACATGGCGGAAGAGTGGGCTATGGGGGAGGATTCTATCCTGGAAGGAAGTGGGAAAACAGGACAAAGGTGTCTCACAGTCTCCCTCCTATTCTCAGTCGTCACAGTTCCATAGGTGCAGTGTGGGTCAGAGCACAGTGGACCCCACCCCCCATGGGGCCCATGTGCACTGCACATTTTGCACCCATGGATAGTACACCATTGCCGCATGCTAAAATGGCCAATTTTAGAATGCTGGCAGGTGTGAAGGAGCCCTTAGTGGTTTAAGAAGATGGACACTCCTGTTTTTTTCCCAATTATATGCTGGTTAGACTCCTCCCCTATCGCCCGCTCCACCTCCACATGTCCTGCCAGTGACATGTGTGGCAGTGACTCTTTGGGAGTGGTCTGAGCGGGTTGTTCCCTGGGGGTGGAGCTTGAGATCACGCTTCCCTCTGGATGGCCTTCCTGGATTGTGGCTGCTCTACCAATGTACAGTACGCATGCCCATGTCACGTGTGCCGTCATACGCCGCTATCGTGCAGCAGTCAGATCACATGTGATGGGTGGTCTGATCTGTGACACAACCACATTCTCTGGAGATCTTGGTAATAGGGAAGTCAATGGTTGTTGTCACAATGTCTTTATGTCTTGTCATCCGTAGATGATAAATAAAATGTATCTTCCTACCTATATCATTGGGACCTTGAAAAGGTTGAAATTTGTCCCTGAAAAATAAATGTCACATTAGATGGTTGTAGATCCTTCAGAATCTAATGATCTGAGGCTCTACATTGATGATCCTGCCTCTCCGATGGTGGTGATGAGGCTCTACGGTGAGGATCCTGGCTCTTCGATGGTGGTGATGAGGCTGTATGGTGAGGATCCTGGCTCTTCGATGGTGGTGATGAGGCTGTGCAATGATGTTACTGCCTCTCCAATGGTGGTGATGAGGCCCTACGGTGAGGATCCTGGCTCTTCGATGGTGGTGATGAGGCTCTACGGTGAGGATCCTGGCTCTTCGATGGTGGTGATGAGGCTGTACAATGATGTTACTGCCTCTCCAATGGTGGTGATGAGGCCCTACGGTGAGGATCCTTGCTCTTCGATGGTGGTGATGAGGCACTACGGTGAGGATTCTGGCTCTCCGATGGTGGTGATGAGGCTGTATGGTAAGGATCCTGGCTCTTCGATGGTGGTGATGAGGCTGTACAATGATGTTACTGCCTCTCCAATGGTGGTGATGAGGCCCTACGGTGAGGATCCTGGCTCTCCGATGGTGGTGATGAGGCCACTGGCTACAGCTTCAGACGCTCACTCATGTAGGTGAAGCCATAGAATATCTTCTGCGTCTCTGGCTCTATCGGCGTCTCATTGTCTTCTTCAAATTTAATGAATTTATCCCCTGCCACTCCTTCATCTAGATCTTCCTCAGGAATCTGGAAAGAGAAAAAAGTCTTGTCAATGTTTCTGATTTATTCAGAAAAAAAAAAAACCTAGAAATCTCCCCATTGTGCTGGGACTCTTCCCTTTTATGTATACTTACTTTTCCTGATGGAAATGGTGGCGGTGATTTCCCTTGCTCTGTCTCCTTCCAGTCCACCTTCCGTAAGAAGGGGTGTTCTCGGATGTCGCTTACTAGCCTCATCCGCTCCTCTTGGTCTTTACATAGAAACTGTAAAAAGGAAAAGAATAGAATAAGAAACACTGAAATAACATGAACAATCTCTGAACAATAGAACTCCCCTTTTAATATTTAATTCTGACAGTTACACGTTTCTTATATCACTCTTATGATGATGGCAGCCCCAGGGGAGTTCTATAGGCTGTCTGTGTAAGGAATGTCCCCAGAAATTGAATTCACCGGACATTCACTGGACATCACAAGGGACACAGGGGCTACTGCTTTCCTTATGAAAGGTGAAGACAGATCCTTCCATTAAGCAGTCAGCTTGCTGAAAGTACTGCTATGACTTCAATCAATGTGTGCAGGTAAATATGTGAAATTTTTAATGCATCTTCTAAAATCCTAATAAGATATATGTAACCTGGAAAGGACTTTGTCCCTTAAAAGATATAAAACCTCTATGTATACTTACGATCTTTATGATGTCGCAGAGGAAAGGGTCCATGTCTTCTGGATAATCCGGTTCCACGGTGGTCACTATCTTCAGTTCTTCCTTTAAGGACTCTTGGCTACTAAAGAAAGGATGTCTGCCGACCGCCATCATATATACTATTATTCCCAGTGCATAATAGTCGACCATGCCAAAGTATGGCAATCTTTGAAGGACCTGTAAAAACATAAAGAAGAGAAAGATAAATAAGCTCATTGTCAGGCCAGGCAGAGGACAGAGATGACTCCATGCTGGTATATGTGACCTATGAAGCCTAACAGGAGTCCAAAAATTGTGCTCAAAAGACATTAAACTAAGGCGGAGCTTGCGAATATTGGGGCTTTGGGTCTCCCAGAGATACAAATTAAAATTGGTTGATGTCTCCCGAATTGAGGGAAATTTCTCTTTTAAAGAATTGTCCCCAGAACAGGCGTCCCCATTGAAGGTTTCTCCTCACCTCATGTTCTGGGGAAAACTCTAAAACTTTGGATCTTACTTTCTTACTCAATGACAGTGGTCACCAATACAAACAGATGGGGTCCCAATGGGGACACCTATGTAAAACTGTCAGAGGATCAAACCCTTCCCTGCTCTTACCAAAACAAAAAGAGAAAGGTTTTGCCTACACTTTATTAGTCCTTTTTAAAGGGGGAGACAGAGGTATACTGACCCCAATAGCTCAATGTTCACAAGCGCTCATCATGTTAATGAGAAGGAGTTCAGCAGGTGGACAATCCCTGAAGCTTTTATCCCATTTATATGTGTGAATTGGGCTGAACAGAGCCAGCTATCTACACCTGACCTTAATGTCTCATAAATTCCCACCTTTTGTTGGGGACATAGTTCCAGTCTGGAAACCCATTGAAAGCAACCAGGGCACCAGTGGAGAAATTCTTAATTTAGTGAAAAGTGAGCCCCCTTTGTCTTATCTCTATATCCCATAATAACAAACATTACAATTATATCTAATATCAGGTGATTAGCACGTATAGCTTACCTCTGGCGCCATGTACGATTTTGTCCCGGCTCGTCCTTCAGTCCTCTTGGACTCTGTAACTCCAGCAACTGACAAGCCAAAATCAGTGATTTTGATGTGGCCGTCGTCATCCAAGAGGATATTTTCAGGCTTGAGGTCTCTGTGGATGATCTCCCTAGAATGCAGAAACTGCAGACCGCAGATCATTTCCGCTATGAAGTATCTGATGGGGAAAGAGATATATGAATTAGCATCCCAAATTATTGCAGACCAATTAAATCTAGAGATGAAATGACTACCCCCTATAGTACATAGGGGTGTGGATGGTCAGGGCTCAGATGAAGGGGGTGATCACATCATTGCCATTTCCTCAGTGGTCGGTCACCCCCCCCCCCCACTCCAGAGTGACCCGGTTATTGATCTTACCTGATGGTGTCCTCAGAAAATGGACCTAAAACGAGTGTGTCAAAGAGATCCCCTCTACTCAGGCATTCCATGACAAAGACGAGATAATTCTGTGTAAAAATAAGAAGTAAAGTTTACATTATAGACATGTGGGATTTCATTTTGTAATAGACAGAGACACACACACACAAGTTAGGAAAACTGGACAGAGAAACTATGAAGGTCGTCATTGCTAGACTGTCCATATTGCAATGCTAGCTTCGTCTTTCTGTTCTGGTGATCGAATGAATTAATTCTTTGGTTCACCATCCTAAAAGCCCCATGTAGATCAGAAGACTTCTCCTGTCTTGCTAGCTGCAGACTTTTTTCTAAGTGACTCAAACTTTTGATACCAGAAGCAACCAGGTAGTCATTTCAAAAGCAGGCCAGCAATGGCAGTTTCTTAAAATGAGTTTTTTTAAATAAAACCTCTACTCTGTACAGTTTACCTAACCAACCTCTAGGCTTGAAGGAGGCACTCTAGAGTTCTGCTCTTCCCCATACTGCTTTCCACCCCACTACAGCCGGACCCCTCAGGAAAAACCTGGTGTGGGACACAAGTGAAGCTCCCTTCCGCCTCTCACAATTCAGCACTCAGTGCCTAAGGGACTATTTGACAGGTGTGAAGGCCATCATATGAGGGGGAAGGGGGATGCTTAGCCTTGTGTAAATTCCAGCTCCCAAAAAAGTCACCATTTGCATAACAATTTTAGGGGGTCTGGATCAGTAGTGGAGTGCAATACAGGAAAGAGGTGAAGAAATTGGAAGGTGAAAAGACTTACCTTTGTCTGGAACGTTCCAAACAGATGTGTAATAAATGGACTCTCGCTGGCTGCCCTCAGCACGTCACGTTCTATGAAAATCATCTCGCAATCACCATATTTAAGTATTTTTTCCTTTTCCACAATTTTAACCGCCAGCTTCTGGTCAATGGCGGGATGAGAGGCTAACAGCACAAGCCCATAGGATCCCTCCCCGAGGATTCTATGACAGGTCATCTTTTCAAAGGAGAGTACGCATGACTGGTCCTTGATGACCTTGGTGCATGGGATTGGTGGGGCCATCTCATGGTTTGTGCTACTGATGGATGAAGATTGAAGACTATCAACATCACTGCTGAGTGAAAAAGATGAAGATAGATTGCTTATTATGTCTGAGAGTGAGAGAGATTTGCTCAATTTGACGCTTCTGCATCTAGCTGGTTTCTTGTCCATACTGGTGGATGGACTGATTTCAATTTTGATGTCCTTGGTTGATGGAGTGACTTGTGTTTCTTTGTCCTCCATAGTTGTGGCCTCTGCTGTCTTCTGGTCCTCGCTGCTTGATGGAGTGAGTTGTGTTTCTTTGTCCTCCATAGCTGCAGCCTGTACAGTCTTCTGGTCTTCATCGGTGGATGGAGTGACTTGTATGTTGTCCTCCATAGCTGCAGCCTGTACAGTCTTCTGGTCTTCATCGGTGGATGGAGTGACTTGTATGTTCTTGTCCTCCATAGCTGCAGCCTGTACAGTCTTCTGGTCTTCATCGGTGGATGGAGTGACTTGTATGTTCTTGTCCTCCATAGACACCGTCTGTACAGTCTTCTGGTCTTCATCGGTGGATGGAGTGACTTGTATGTTCTTGTCCTCCATAGACACCATCTGTACAGTCTTCTGGTCTCCATCAGTGGATGGAGTGACTTGTATGTTCTTGTCCTCCATAGTTGAGGCCTGTACAGTCTTCTGGTCCTCAGTGGTTGATGGAGTGACTTGTGTTTCTTTGTCCTCCATAGTTGCAGCCTGTGCTGTCTCCTGGTCTTCATCGGTGAATGGAGTGACTTGTATGTTCTTGTCCTCCATAGTTGAGGCCTGTACAGTCTTCTGGTCCTCAGTGGTTGACGGAGTGACTTGTGTTTCTTTGTCCTCCATAGTTGCAGCCTGTGCTGTCTTCTGGTCTTCATCGGTGGATGGAGTGACTTGTATGTTCTTGTCCTCCATAGACACCGTCTGTACAGTCTTCTGGTCCTCATCGGTGGATGGAGTGACTTGTATGTTTTTGTCCTCCATAGTTGAGGCCTGTACAGTCTTCTGGTCATCATTTGTTGATGGAGTTGTTTGTGTTTGTTTGTCCTCCATCATTTTATCCAGTTCAGCCTTACTGATGTATGGAACCCAGATGTAAGGCTGCCTGACGTTGAGACGTTCATCATTTTGTCCTAGAGAGAGAAGTAAACAGTCATTTTTATTCTTGCTCTTTACACATCATTGATCGATCTTACACGGAATCTGTGCACATTTAGATGTATCGCCATATATAAGTGTCATGAATGAGTGCTATAGAAATAATCTGGTGTTACGCGTTTCCCTTTATGTGATTCTCTATATACATGGACAATATGGGAGTTTTCTGCCCCGAGGGGTCCATTCTCAGTGCCTGGCTTTCTATGTCAGAACAAGTGTATGTCTAACAGCACTTCCCCCCTGAATTCCCATACTTCAAGTGGAACTCTGGGAAAAATAAAAAATGACATCTATGATGTAGTCTGTCACTGGTATGACGTTCTCGTTTTTCTGGTTCCCCCCCCATAACACAGCTTTATTGCCTGGCAATCCTGCCTGCAAGTCTGTTATTTTTCAAGTTCTTTTATCAGACCAAGTTGTCCAGCAAAAGAGGCAGTTAGAGGGCAAAGTCAAACCACTTAACACTGCTGGGTCCCAATAAAAAAAGAGATTGATCTGCATTTGTACCACCTCCGGCAGCCCACCTACAGTAAATCCTACCATGGCAGCCAGAGAGGGTGGTACAGATGCTACAGCCTTGGTTGGATTTGATCATCCCAAGTTTGCCCATTGAAGACAATAGGATCATGCCAGTACGCTTTGATCACAGTTGGGGCACAGAATTTCAATACAAAATCCCACTTGAAATTTATTTATTTTTTTTTTTACACTGAATACAGGAGGGGGGCAGGATCACCTCCCGAACGTACAGAAACCGCTGCTCTTCCGCCAACATGTTCATAATGACGTATCGTCTTAAATAAACTGTATACAGTGAGACATGGTGCCAAATGTACTAACAATAGAGGTGGATGTGGCTTCAAAATATGGCGCAAATTATTGGGGAGTGGCCTAAATTATCCTGTTGAAACCATGTCTGAGCCTACTTCCAGTATACACTGCACATACTGTATATACCACTGATGTGATATATATTGTATAATATATATTGTGACAAATATCTTCCTAAAGGAAATCCTAAAGCCAAAACTTGCTCCCCATTTTGGGTGG